>NW_020825288.1:22449804-23674707 GCF_003286085.1 Drosophila persimilis | reverse complement strand
AGGCATTTTATGTGTTCTGTGTTCTGTGTTCGGAATCTCTGCCTCTGACACGCCTTGCAGGGTTTATTTTTAGCGGGTGTGTGTAATTGTAAATTATATTCGGCGAATTGTTGACAAGTGGTTTGCTTTGGGCTCCTCGTAAATGCAGTTGCTAACGGTAACAATTGGATTATAACTCCAGTACTGGTTGACAGAGTACTTAGCACTCGGCGGGCTCGGGCAATACTGTTTGGTTGTTAACAAAAATGCTGCTATTTTAAGGGAAAAACGATATCAAGTAAAAGATCGCACACCGACGTCACGGGTAAAGTACTTTAGGCTGGGAACGCAAGCAAAGTACATATTTGTTTGTCCGGTTACGTTACGAGATTTCTTAAAACCGTGAGGCGGTGCGGTGCTGTTCCGTCTGGCCTGCTATCGCGCTCGCTGAGTCAATACTGTGCTGGGGCGAATAATATTTTGGGGAGCAGCCGCTGCAGGCGGTGAGCGGCAAACAGCAGCTGAGTGATTCCTCACACCTGTTAGGCAAATTTATTTCTCTCGGCATTCCGCTGAGAAACGCAAGCACTTGTTTACTTTGACTCTCAACAGTGTTGCTATGAGGACAATCCAATTTGATTCAAATTTAAACTTCTGGCGCTACTCGTTTCGATTAGTATTATCCGATATGTATCGACCATTGTGACTCATACAGTGTTGTCAGTTCGGCCGTTTTACTTTATGGTTCGACTTCTAAGAAATATGAATCTGACTATTTACAAATATATTTAGCTTTAATTTACTATTTATTTTGGCGGTCGTTAAGAGTTGCGCTGGCATGATATATGCTGTGTCACATAGACGATAGCACTCTGGCGGCGTACGGGACAATGGTACCCTCCACTCCGAAGATACTCTCTAATGCAGATGGGGCCAAGACGAGTCCCAGCTCTCGAAACAGATGGTACAATTGGGAACCAGCACTCCATCGGACTGGGTTGGGCTGGCCCCCTGCGCTACGATCTGGAATCATCTCATTTTGCAGCTGGGATAAAAGTTCATTTCGAACCTGCATATTTCAACAACGGTGAGGCCACCGGTATTTGATAGGTTTTTGATATTTTGAAGGTTTTGGTCTTCTTACAGAAACCAAGAATGGATATCGGGATCGAGATATATTTACAAGACCCTAATCAAATGAATGAATAGGTAAAAAAAAATGCAATCTAAGACAAGGTCTTTATTGATTACGTTTGAATGCAGCTTGGAAAAAGATTTTCTTCATATATATTAACGAAAAAGGGTATACCTTTGCCCAAACTCAGGTTGACATGACATTTCATACTAACTTACAGCGCATTCGATACTCACTTACGTTGCCACTGTTTTTTTGTTGACCTTTTTTGTTTAAACCTTTCTGTAGTCAAAATACAAATGGTAGTACTTAAAAGTAGCTAATCTTGTAGAAAATGTATTCATTAATGGCCTAAAATTATGTGGGTAGAGCCAATGGTTTAGTTAGGCATCATTATTCAACGGAATAAAGAGATTGAGCAATTGGAATAATTTTTCTCTTACGTTTTATTACGTTACATTTGTTTGACCATTTTCGCTAAAACCTTTTTTTACGCAAGATATAATAAAAGCAAGTATTTAAAACAAACCAGTCAAGTAGAAAATTGATTCAACAAACGTATAAAATTATGTGGGCATGGCTAAATGTTCTATAGAGAGGGTAATATTCCACGGAACATAAAAATCGACGAATATGTAAAATATAACTTGAATTCGTAAGTATATTTACGGTACATTTTTGAAATGAGACGGTATGTTTCGGTATATTTCTGAGGGTCAGACGGTATATCTTATCGATAAGTCGATAAGTCATATATTCTAAAAAAACACGACATAAAATAAATATAAAAAGAATTTGTAGTTTAAAGACATAAATTAAATCAGAATAGCAGCAAAATGAAGACAACGCATCTGGTGCTTGTGCTCTGTTTCCTGGCCGGCGTCGCACAGACAACGCTGGCTCTCAAAGAGGAGGACTGCGAAGGTATGTTGGCCACGTAAGTGGTAAATGCTTTGGAACAGATTTTCAACCAAAATCTTTTAGTGTGTATCAAGACTGTTAGGCGCTTTGCTGCATCCCTTGACGATGCCATTAAGGGCGACTACAAGCAAATTGAGACTGAATTCAAGAAGTTCTGCAAGACACAAAAGAACAAGGAGCACAGATTCGTGAGTAGCCGGCAAACAATGTTCTCTTCCGCCTAGTGAACACGTATGCTAACACGTATGCTTTTTCCATGCAGTGCTATTACCTAGGTGGTCTGGAGGAATCGGCTACTGGAATCTTGAATGAGATGAGCAAACCCTTGAGCTGGTCTATGCCGGCCGAGAAGGTGTGTGAGAAGCTGAAGAAAAAGGATGCACAAATCTGTGACCTGCGATATGGTATGTACCACTGAGACAGAAACTTGTATGGAAATTAACTAGCTAACCCATACACAAATGTAACTGCAGAGAAGCAAATCGATCTGAACAGTGTGGATCTGAAAAAGTTAAAAGTGCGCGACCTGAAAAAGATTCTCAACGACTGGGATGAGAGCTGCGATGGCTGCCTGGAGAAGTCTGACTTTATCAAACGCATCGAGGAGCTGAAGCCCAAGTATGCGCGCAGCGAACTGTAGATCGAATCGCTCAAAAGTCTAGAGTTACTTGTGTAGTTACATGGAACACGCCCACTCAAATAGAAGAAACCCCCACTACACATCCGTATTTTTAGTTAATTTACAATTTTGATAGACTTTGAGAGAATTGAATATAATATATACATAAAGAAACGATATTTTGAAATAAAAAAGAAACCAAGAAACACACAGTAATACCGTGAAATGCGCCTAAACGTGCTCTCATTCCGTTGATAAATAAACAAATTTATTTTTGGTTTTCCACGTGTTAATTATTTTTAAATTTTTCCAATTCTTTTCATACAATATTACGTACAAATTACAACAGAAATTCACAAAATATCTGGATTAAAGTTTTATTTAAATGTTAAATCGATTCGATTGCACTTTCTTCCGCGGGCCACATAAATTCGATCTCTGAACGAAAGGCTGGCTCGCCTTAATTAAATTACAATTATTAGTTAGATATATCCACTAAATACGAACATAAGCAGTTGGGATAATTATTATAAACTAGGATGATAGAATGGGTATTTCTTGCTAGAATGGAAGTGATGATGAGAGTAGGGGATCTGCAAATCACCTTCAGGTGGGAGCTTATGGATCCTTAACGGCGGTAGGGCTGCTTGTTGTATCGGCCACGTTCGTTCTCCTCGGAGAGATTAGCGTATTCGCTGTATACGACGCACCAGCAATATGTTAGAACCGCTGGAAGAGAAAATAAAACAATTTTAATAAATGTAGCTATCTGTTGTCCCTTTTTCCCCATATCGGGCCCACTGTCGGATGTATTTTACTTTGTTTCTACTGAACTCTGCTACACCAGAATGTAGCAGATACTTTTCAAGACAGAGGCACCTGTCGACGAAAATCGGTTTTATGTAGAATGCTTGTAGAATTGCCATTCGTAGGCGTGTCTCGCCCATTTTTAGCTGCATCTCAGCCTATCTGCCCATTTATTATCTCCTGCCACTTTGGCAACTAAACAAATTGCATTTGCCAGCCACTTCGCGCCTCATTTGTTGGGTGCAGGCCCCTGGCAGGGGCGCCGCCGCCTTTTTTGCTTTCAGCACACGGGGCAATCAACGCATGATAAATGCGTCAATAAAGTAAAAACGGCTCGCATAAAACGCCATCCGGTGCTAAAAACCGCACATGGAGAAGTTACAGTTGCCCCCCCCAAAATGCATCTGCCCCATACCCCACTTCCACTCCTTTGCATATTTACCGCAACAAATTAAGCCAAAGATTAGCCAGAGAACACCCGTCAGTACATAGCCATCAATGAAGAAGACGACGGCGGTGTAGATGACTGAGATCAGCAGTCCAATGGCAATCATGATGCCCAGCACCACCCAGGGCACCATCAGGTAGTGATTGCGCTATAACATACACAAAGATTAATGATGCAATCTGTATTCAACGAGCACAGGCGGGGGAGGATTGATCATACCTTGAGAACGCCCGCGATCATCAGTAGGGATATCAATATGGTCATGCACAGGTTGATCACCAGTATTATCTTGACAATGTCATTGGGTATAAAGTCGAATACGATCGTCTTGAAATGCACTCTCGTCGTGAAGATCACCACAATGGTGATGATGGATAGGACAATGGCCAGGATCCCTGATATAATGGACCCATTCCGCGTCGACTGACACAGGCAGCAGGAGTTCAACAGAGGTTTTGCCATTTTGGCAATTTAGGTGTGGGTTACAGATGATATAAACTAGAAATGAAAAGGGAAATTAAAGATGTTATATTGAAATTTGGGAGGAAGCGGTTTTCATGAATGCTTGACTTCTCGTGTCTAGACATTTCAAAAGCTCCCTCAACTGCTTCGTCACATAACTGATGATGTTGTCTCGGAATTTGTGGAAGTATTACCCATCCACCTTTCCCCCATTGTTTCTATCTTATCAACAGTAAGTTTCTGGCTAATGTATGACGATTGTTTTGTAAAGGAACCAGCAAATATTTATGGCATTCCTGTGCACCACCTTGACCCCCTTTTACAATTGCAAGAGGTAAAGATAAACAATCCGAAAAACAAGATCCAATAATTTGGCCAATTGTGACGTCAATCGACGCTTCAACGAACCAACAAATGTTTAGAGAACAAATGTGTTTTTAAAAATAGAAGGAAACGAGAAGATAACAATAGCCAAAGATCGTGGAATACTTGAGAGAACGTAAGATTTATAATTAGACAAAAGCTTTAAAATAAATCAACGATTCGAATGACTAATCAATGAACAACTTTGTGGCGGCTGCAAGGAAGTTATTCCAGCAAGCTGCAGCTTTTCGAAAGTTGATATCATCCACATGAGCACACGATCCAGATAGGAGCATGTATCTGCATCTATGAGTTATGGCTCATCAAATGCAGCCACCGGGCATTGTCATTAAATTAATCAAACGTTTAACTTGCGCCGGACCCCGGCTTCAACTTCAGCTACGGATTGATGTGGCGCATGTTGGCACATGCAAATGCCGCTGCAGCTGGCCTGTACTCGTATCTATCGGATGAATGCCGAGGCATCCACATCGCACTCGTACATGTGGCCCGCGGCAGGCATCAACTCTGATGAGATAATCACACGCCAAAATGTCTTGTCTTACATGGAAACACTTTGAGATGGTTTAAGCCGAAACTGGTTGCCTGGGAAATGGTCAGCCCGCACTCGGACTCCCACCCGTATCCGCGGCTAAAGTTCAAGCTACAGATACACATAAGAGACATACGGATACAGATACCATTCGTATTTAAAGCACATTTCCGCTGAGTTGAGTTCACACCTCACGCAGAAAGAGAAAACAAAAAAAAATACGATAAATACGAAATAGCCAAACAAACAGCACAAAGATGTGAGGAAAGAACCTCGGCAAGAATACGAAACGAATTACGTAATTATCAGGGGAGGCGGGGCAGAGAGGAGCACGGACAGAGGACAGGTTAATGCCCAAAGATCACATTCTACTCGAACGGAACAGAGAGAACTTTTTATAGCTGCGTTGATAAACCGGACGGACACAAGGCGCGTTAGCTTGCCGTTCTCCACGCGTTTCGCACGCGTTTTTTCTAGCCCATAAATGGAGCAGAATTTGACCGCAGACACAGACCCCACATTTGTCTGGCTTCTAGTGCAATTTCATCTTGAATTTAATACGTTTTGGCCTGGTTGAGACAACAAAGCAATGCAATATGAAGCTATAGATGAAACTGATTCAGGTCAGAGGGTACAACGCAATAGAATCTATAGGGAAATTCCATGCTGAAAAGAATCGGTGGACGGGACCCAGATGTTTCACCAAGTTCGCATTTTAATGCCGTTAATATTACCAATGAACTCATCGTTAGGTTAATCTAATGTTGACGCAGACTTCCGCTGCGCTCCCATAAAGTAGAATTATAATCGCAATCCCCTCCGGATCTGACGCTGACGGAGTCAAGTTCAAAATCCAGCGTGGGCGACTTTTTCTGAGGAATTTCTGCCCCAACAGCACTCGATGTGGGTTTTATGAGTTGGAAAGTGTTTAAGACTTGACAAGTGCAACTGGACGCGGCTGTCATTGCATTTTGGTCGGTGTTTGTAGGTTGTGATGCAGAGTCTGTCTGACTGTGTGTGGGAGTAAAAGTTGTCAGATGCTGGCAAATGTGAAAGGTAATGTTAGCCAGAAGATGTTCGAGAATCGGGGGAAAGCCAAACAACTTTTTCTGGGAAAAGCAAGTGAGAGATTATCATACAACAGTTCCCTCAACAGAAACCCATCTCCCAGGAAAGCCTAAACATTCAGTTAAGTTAAGCTGAACATTAAGCTATTAAAAAATGTAAAATTTACATTTATCATCATTCATTAATCAAATCGTGACCCATTTGTCTAGAGCAAGCGAACTAAAAATATTGTCCATATAAATCATGTCAACTGCTTCGGTTATTCGAGTATGTACGATCGTATAGCCCAGGGAAAATTGTTTAAATCAACAACTGCCCAACCCGATCGGCTTTTGTAATTTTCGTGTGCAGTGAGCGCGTGTCCAGGGGTCTGACTTTTGTATCTGCCGGATACATGATTGTTTTTGGCATTTATCTGGTATCTGGTACTGCCGCCAGCGAAGCCGGCGCCAATTATTTTCAACTCTTTTGTTGTTCACTTTGTCGCAGGGGGCGAACTTTTGCGACCCCTTCTACGCCTCTACACACCCCCACTGTTCAACCCAATCCACCAATTAGTTTGCGCTTCAACGCGTAATTAAGTTTGACATTCTTGTGCGCTACTTTTTGCGCCCAGACACAAAAGATACTCGGGCAAGACAAAGGCAAAGCCGTGCATATCTGTATCTGCAATTGAGCTGCGATGTGGCTGGAAATTACTCAATCTAAGGCAGGCTAAAAGCATAAGTGGGAACTGCTCCGATGAGTCGCCAAGTCGGGTTTCAAACCGGTCAAAAATCGTTCTACCAAATTTGACAAGTCTCAAGCACGCGGCATTTTTTGGCTTTTATTTATTTTGCTGGTTTCTGCCACTTGAACGCGCGGCCTTTGTCTTAGCTTTTTGTCAAATTGAATTTGGTCGATGGTTTCTGGCTTTCAGCACTCGGTTCCCGATCGCTCGACTTGCCATATAAATCAATTAAGCCCGTTGCAGCTGCAGAACTCAATTGCATTTCGCAGCAGCCTTTGAAGTGGCCTTTGCCGACGGGGCTTTGCTTTCAATTTCAATTCATGATTTTGCAATTACGCGGCGGCGCCTTTATGGTGCGGCACGCACTGCCACACTGCCCCGACACTTTCCCAGATCCATATGCATGAATCCACGAGATACTTTTCCACGTTCTGTCAATGTTCTTCATGGTCAGGGAGGCGGCGGCGACATTGAACGCGTTCAAAAAGGCAATTCTAGAGTATCATTCGGCTTTCGTTTTCCCCACCCAAAGCGAAAGTTTTCGCTCCCACATTAAAATGATTCATTTATGAGAGGAGAACATAGAAAATAAATACACGAAAATGCTTATAAATAGCCACACAAGGTCGCGAGCATTCAACTGAGAGATCTAGCAAAAACAACAGAACAGACCCATAAAATGCCATATTTTAGTCGCCAGCCTACCAGCAGCTACCTTAGAACTTTTTGTAATGGAAATTACCCAATTGTATTGCGAATACCCGATCAATGAACAGTGGAACACAGATTTGTGGTCAAGTGGTAGGCCTCAATCTCCTCCGTCATCTGGCATCTGGCATTAACTATTCGCCGCCACTGTGGGGCAGCGTAGGTGTGCGAACGCCTTCTGCCATTCCTATTTATTCAGCTAGAATGTGTTTTTGTGTGTCTGTTTTTTTTTTGTTTTTTGTTGTCATATATTTTCGTCGCTGTTTTATCTGTTGCCTTGTGTATTTTGTAACCTTCACATTGTTCTTTCCTCTATCTTGTTAATTCTTTTTTTTTCATTTATTCCTAATGGATGCGATGCGCGTCACTGAACTTTGCTTGATCGGAGATCTTCGAATTCGATCATTTCCACTAATAATTGTGTCTCAATGGGAGAGTCTGCTTAATATTCACCGCCTCACTGTTAATTTTCAGCTTGAATGTGAGTTTTATGGATCGCCAATGTCTGGAATATCTAAAAAGATTCAATTAACATTTTGAGAACGTAATTTACGTCTACGCCTCCGCATGGAAGTGAACTTTTTATTGACCTACATATCCTTTATTCCAACCTGTTCAACCGCCGACTTGTTTACCTCTCTCTCTCCTTCTGAGTCCCCAAAAAGGTGGGATATGATATGGCAGTTCGTAAACGATTTCAATGTCATCTTGGTTTTGCTGACATCATGCACATTTACATCAGCAGCAGCAGCTCCTTATATATATAGCTGTGTGTCTATATAGATCGCAATTTGCAAAAGCAATAATCAAAGCTAGCAAACTGTTTCTGCCTATGCCGAGATAGCATTTGGGTCAGGCCGGATCAGAGATCTGGGGATCGACAATCAGAAGTCAAAACAAGCGGTGGCATTATTTTTTTTTTTTTAATTTATATTCGGTTTTTCTGTATTTTTGCGGTATTGCGGTGGAGAGTGTTTTTAGCGCATTTGTCATAATTTGTATTTGCCGGCGCTCAGAAAAATCGTATCGTAACGCGCCAGACTCAGACTCAGACTCAGATCATTTGAATATTGAAATTGCTGGCTGCGCGGCAGCTAAATGAAATTGAATATGTTTTGTATAAAAAATACAACAAAAAATAAAGAAAACACACACAGAGCCAAGGCAGACGAGCAATCAAGTCGCCAGCTGGGACTGGGACTGGCTCTAGGTCTCTGGCTACTGTGGCTGGGGGGCTCCTACTGCACATATCCACCTCCGTTGGGGAGCTGTTCGCCTGTTATTTTAATTTCGAAACGATCGTTTATCACTTGATTTGCATTCGATTGAGATCGTTCTGCCATTTGGCTGCACTTTTTCGCTGATAATGTCAGGCATTTGGCAAGTGGCCCGCAGCGATCGATCGCCAAATATAAACCAAATTACACTTACACTTTCTACTTTTGCTGAATGGGAGGGTTACAATAGGTATTTGGAACCAATCGACTCTTTATGGCCTTGCAATTGATTAGTGCTCGTATGATATATATGTATAATTGGATATTTTCATGTATTATTCTTCAGAAAGTTTTGACGCGATTTCAATTCGATTTGCGCGCGTTTCTGTTGTGTTTACGGCGAGATTCACGAAGCGACTGAAAACGCGCTGCGCCACTGAACACGAGTCTCTGTCGCTAGAGAGCGCCAGCGTTGGCAGCGGCCGAAACAGCGCAGTCCCAGTGATCGCATAGCGATTTTTGCTCTCATCTACTGCTCGCGTTTCTGCTGGTTCTTTCTCTTAGTAGCAGCAAGGTTCTTAAACTAAGTTTAAGGCAGCGACAAGCTTTTTTGGGAAAGCTTTCTCTGAGGGAGAACCAGTTTTCCAGATTGTTCCGGCATAGAGTTATCAAACACCACTTGGAGAAACAATGGATGCGATACGGTTCGGTTACAAGACTTTGCACTATCCTAACCAAACAAATCATCATTAAAACTTGCTCCGCTCGTTCTCAATCCACATTACTTGGGCTGGACCGACCCCTGCCCAACATCCGCGTATCCCCCTATTCAAGATGCGCCTTAGATATGCCATCACGCCATGTCTCCTGCTGCCATTTTTGGTTACTTGCTTAGCCACTGCCGTTAGTGTTAGTCGCCAAGTTTTTGGACATTTTGCCTTAAAATGGTAAATGCTGGCATTCAACTTATTGGCAGTTGGGCCCGTTCAACGATCGACTGCTTGGCGAGAGTTTTGTGGGCCATGCAGCTACTTTCATATTTATCAAATCATGCCCCAACTAAGCTGGTTTCGTTCCCTTTGTTTGCTGTTTGCTGGAACTTCTATCTGTCTTCTATTGTATGCAAATTTCGTGTCAGATTTGAGTGGGGTGGAGGATGTTTGTTAAGGCAATGGATAAAAATAAATTGGGTCAATGACTGCACAATAGCTTGCAGGACCTCTTTGGCCCGACAGAAAGTAAACTGCTTTTTATACAACGAAACGAACCTTAATTGCAAAAGGAAAAAAACAGATGACTTATTGATGCATTAACATAAGCTTGACACCTGTATCAGGGTAATTTAACTTTTGTCTTTTCTTTATAAATAATTTTATTTTAACCCAACCTCAAATTTGGCTCGGAAAAATTGACCAGGGCAACAACAAGAACACCTTAAAACGAAACGTTTTGGCTGAAAAAGTAATCCGCAAAAGTAAGTGAACAACGGAGCCTGCCTGTATATATAGATTTTCGTCAAACACAATACATATTAAATAGCTAGACTTTGAGATTGTTTAGTTCAACGCTTTTTGGCTGCATACTATGTTTTATTTTGAAAATTTATATATTAAATACATTACAGTAAATAATTTGATCAGGTATGTTGAAAAATAATCAATTTCCTTAATTATGGTTCAGCCGGACTGCAAAAAGGAAAGAGAACGAAAACCAGGGCGGTATTGAAATCGAAATCCATTGAGACCGTTTGTGTTGCGTGACCAGGGAATTGCTTAGTTATTGCTTGGTTTAGCAATAGCTGCATAGTTGTAGCGTTGAAATTTATTAAATTCTCATTATGTTACTCATGTACAATGGCGCTGACGGTCCTAGATCCTGGGATACAACGACTGACTATCCGCTAACAATTTTGTGTTTAACCCACGCCTGCATCTGTCTACCTGATGGTCGATTGGCCGGTCTCTATTTACTGGTCCCAGCTGCTGCAGCATCTTCCTTCTTCTTTTGTTTCTCACGCATCACCTCAGCATCCCTAGAATAGTTATGATCATCATAATGCTCGTAGTACTTTAACTTTACTCGATACTGACCTAGCCTTGCGCTGCTCCACAGTTAGATTATCGGTACGTTTTCCCTTGGTCTGGTCCGACAGTTTCTTCTGGTTCTTCTGGCGCGCTAGGTCTCTTTGGTTTCCCCCTGTGAAAATAAACGATCGGTTGATAACTTAAGCCGTATTTAGTCGCGCGTGCTAAATGATCTAATCGCGGTGGCAAAGAGGTTAGAAGCGCACACGCTTCGTGGTCGCTGTCGCATGTCCTAAAACCAGCCATCGATTTTACACCCACTTATGTGGAAGAAGAATTGACCCTACACTAGTTGGTGTAGCCAGATGCTTAAGGATATATCTTGTAGCACACCTGAACCTTCGCTAGATGTATCTTCGTCGGTCTTCTGGTTATACTTCTTTATTTAAGTATAAATGTGGAAGGGACAAATCACAAGCCACAATGCTACTTACGTGTCATTTTGGTCGCTATAGATGAACGTAAAGCACTGGTTCTAGCTCAAAGATCTCGCTCCGCAAAGGCGTGCACGTGTAAATATTAGTTATATGAAATCCGAATATATTTTAATTGTTGAGTTTTTTCAAGCGGGTTGCTTTATTTTTATTTTGCCAGCATTGTTGTCATTTAGCGATAAGATATACGGTCTGACCCACAGAAATATACCGAAATATACCGAAAATATACTGACGAATGCAAGTTCTATTTTACATATTCCTCGTTTTTGATCTTCCGTGGAATATTCTCAGCTATATAGCACATTTAGCCATGCCCACATAACTTTATACGATTCATGAATAATTCTTCTGCTTAACTGGCTTATTCTAAGTACTTGCTTTTATTGCATTTTGCGTAAAAAAAGGTTTTAGCGAAAATGGTCATACAAAAAACGGATTTAGCACAAAAAGCGAAAGACGATAGTCGTTCAATTTTTATATTTCCTTGAATAATTCTGGCTAACCAAAACCCTTAGTTCTGCTCACATAATTTTAGGCCGTTGACGAATAAATTTTCTTCAAGATTGGCTAGTTTTTAGTCCTTGCTTTTATTGTATTTTGGCTAAAATAAGGCTTAAAAAAAATAGCTCAACAAAAAAACAGTCGCAGTGTTGCTGGTATTTGAAGACATGATGCGTGTATAGGCATTTTTATACCCTATTTCATTAACTTTATATGAAATTTATAAAGAACTTTTCTCAAATTGATATGTTTTAGACATATTCATGTATATTTTTAGTATCTTGTATATATTTATCTCGATCCTGATACCTTGATGGAGCCTTGGATGACAAACATTTTCTCAGTTCTATAACATCCTTTTCCCTAGGGTATGACAATGAATGTTGCCGGTAATCATTGTTGTCAACCGGTTATGATGACTAATTCCTGGTTATTCTTTCTTCCGTCGAATATTCCCAGCTATATAGATCTCCAAGCTTTTCCCACATAGTTTTATTCGATTGATGAATCAGTTTTCTACTTAACTTGCTTAATTTTAACACTTGTTTTCATTGGATTTCTATATAACGTTGAAAATAAAAGTGGTTTGTGCAAAAAAATAGAAGAGAAGCGAACAGCCGATAAGATATACGGTCTGACCCACAAAAATATACCGAAATATACCGTCTCATTTTCAAAATATAATGTACTGACGAATTATTTTTATATTCCTTCGAATATTACCAGCTGGATAGAACCCTCAACCCTGCCCACATATTTTTATCCAGTTATTAAATCAATTTCCGACAAGATTGGTTAACTTAAATTAAATTAGCATCTGAATTCAAAAATGTACCAATGAAGCACAACTTTATAAATGTTGAGCAACTTTTTTAAAAATACCATGTTGCGAAGCGCGCACATCTAATTTGCTAAATGCAACTACACATACGTATAGACTAAACATACTAAGCACCAAATACTAAACAATATACCATTTAAATAATCGAAAATCAGTCTATTATATTCTGTCGAGTTCCTAAATGGTTACAGAGTTGTGGCAGATTTTGGTCGAGGTACACTAAACCGTTTCTCGAGATCTTGATAAATTTGTTTACAATTGAAATGTTCATATTCTCTTCTCAATATCCAAATTTCAACTGTGCTCAGCAAAATGAACTTGGCTTGGGGGCCCTGGAACAAGTACAAATATTTATTGCAACGTGTCGGCAACGCATTGAACCAATTTGCATTTTTTACCTCCCTCGGGAAGTTTCCCGCCCATAGTCCTAGAGCCTCCAGATAAGATCGTATTAGTATGCGCCAAGTCCAATAGTTATCCTGGTCGCCCAGTTTTCCTATCGGCGGAATCGTTACACTACCAAGGTATCCGCTTTTGCTTGACCTCTCACCCATGTTTGGGTACACCCGAAACACACGGAAATAAATAATTTTGAAAATCCATTTAGGCAGACAGCTCATAACATTTTTGTCTGATCCCTAGCCTGCCTGCTGCTTTGTTTTTCTTTACTTATTTGAAAACTTCTGAAATACGAAAAGGGGCCATATGTATCTATGTACATACATGCATATATCCAAAATACATGATTCACAACATAATTAGCTTAACTTTAATAATCGAACAATAATCATTGTCTTTATTGCTGATATACAATAACTTTAACATTTAAATGCGTGAAAGATGCTTCTCTCTGGCTCTGGGGCAGCAAGGGCTAATACTAGGACCTAGGGGCAGATGCAGATGCGGATAATGGAATGCAGTTTATAGATAAATTGGAACCTATGTAGAGCTGGACTATCTCCTCAGACATGGCTCGCAGGTGCCCGGCAGGACGAACGATGGATGGCACTCCGGACACTTGGGATTTTCGCCGAACCATTTGCTGGAACTGCTGCCCAATCCGCTACGATGCTCGGGTATCTTTAACTGAAAGGAATTGTACACATCTCCGGTACTGGAGCTGGAACTGGCCCCGATACCGGCCCCAGGACCATAGCCCGTCCGCCCGATCGCTTCCAGGGGAAAGGCGTACTCCGGAATGAGCAGCTGCTTTCGTAGCGTTGTTATATCCGTGGAACTTCCCACCACATCCGAGCGACGCTGTGCCTGATCATACTTCTCCGTGGTTTTGATGGACCTGGAGGTGGGTAAGCGTCTGCTGGTGCTCGATTGCTGTACCGGCACCTGGACCTGAACACGATCTGCTGGTTTCTGCTGATGGCTGGCTATGTCGTTCAGCCTGGTATTAAATATGTCCGCGTTACCCCTACCCTGGACAACCCCATAGTCGCCAGTGGTCTCGGGGTACTCACGTCCATCTACGCCGATTGGAGGATCAAGCTTGGGGGGTTCCAAGCCATTGGAGGGCACTTTCCACTCGTAATAGATGGGCGGTCCCTGAGTGGTGGCTATGTCATGGGGAACAAAGTCCACAAATGGTGGTAACAGATCATTGAACGGTAGCTGCAGCTTCTGCTGTGCTGGCGGTGCAATGTTGGGCACGGATGTGGTTGTGACCAGGCGGAAACTCTGTGCCGGGGCCGGAGTTCGGTTCTCGTTCCGTGGAGGAACTGCTGCCGTGCTCGTCGTCGTGGGTGGCGAGGCAAAGGAGAAGGGCAAGCCCGCCAAGGTTGTGGGCCGGTTTTGAGGACGCGCAGTGGTGCTGGTCTCGCTGATGTGTATCCGGCTGACACTCGGACTGAATGGGGCTGCTGTGGAGGTGCGAAGGGTCACCGGTCCAATGGCAGCTGGAGCTGGTTGTCTTGTCTCTTCATCCTGGTTGTAAATGGGATACAGGAACGGCGGCTCGTAGATCTTCGATGGCGGCTTTACGAACTTGACCAGCTTCGTGCTGGTGTTCTTTGTGGCCCGTAGCGGTCCCTCCACCGAATTAAAGTCCGCCGAGGTATTGTACCGCGTGCTGTGACTGGTTCCCAGATCGTCCATGTCATGATCCACTGCCAGGGCTGTCGGCCTGCGGGTGTGCAGTGCCTCTGTTCGTTTGGTGGACACGCTCACAGTGATAGGTCTCCGAGTTGTAGTCGTTGTTGTCGTCCTAGTGGTAGCTCGACTGGTGGTGGCTCGACTGGTGGTCGCTCGACTGGTGGTCGTGGTGATCCTTGGTCTCGCTGTGCTGCTTGGCAGCTCGATCTGTGGCTCGTAGGCCGGTGGCTGGATGGTACGACTGGGCGGAGGGATGCGCCAACGGGTCTGCGTCGAAATTTGTGGATCATATTTTGCAGATCCGACATTGGCACCCTTGAAGGACTCGTCACGTATTTGATTCTGGTTGGGAGTTAGTTGCTGTCAAGGCGATATATTCGCATTATTTAGATGTCCTTCTTCGAGACTGCATGAACTCACCTTGTATTGACTTCTAAAGGACTCGCCCGAATAGTCAGGAGCATAGGGACGATCCAGGAGGTCGGGTCTTGGGGTTCTCAGACTATTTTCCTCATCGTTCACAAAGGGCTTGTCGCGCTGACCTATGCAAAGTATTCAATGGGATTATCCTGTGGCATTTGGAGAGAGATCGTAAAAGCACCAACCAATTAGCAGATTGGCGGCATAGTTGCTCTCCGCCTTGGAGCAGTTGACCATGTACCAGTGATCGCAGATGAGCATGCGCTGCTGGAAGAGCGTCGTGTTGGGGCACGTGTAGCTGAACTGACGGCCCAGGCCATCGCACATATGGTACACTTGACAGCCCGTCTCCACGTCCGCGTAGTAGCCAGCTGGTCGTCCTGTGCACGAAAACGAAGTCTTCTCCATGAGATGCGAGGCAGGACTTGTTGCCTGAAAGGCATTTTGGGCCTACACGGAGAAAAGCAAATGGGTCATCAGTTTAACAGATAGATACTATATAGACAGACAGATAATAATCCACCCACTTCGGCCCTGGTTCTTCATCATATGTAGATAATATCTGTAAGTATAGGTTTTGCGAAATAGGCATCACAATAAAAGGAACCGCTGTGAATACTCCCCAGGGGTCTCACTTAAGATAAGGGCTGGCAAGCATAATTGGCTGGAAGCCCTGACGGGGGCCTTTCTCAGGCCCCAAACTATTAGACTGGCCAAAAACAAATGATGGCGAGAGATCGATATCATCTGCGCGTACTCGTGCCCCGTCATGTGTGACTGCCGGCTGCAAGCTGCAGGCTGCAAAATGTACGCTGTACGTTGTACGTTGTACGTTGTGTGCTGCATGTATGTAAGTTTTGCTCTTAGGTTGCCATGGCCCGGGCCCAGAAGTGATGAATTGAAGTGATGTCATAAGTTGGCACATGGTGCCACGGCTGCTTGCAACAGACGACCTGCTGCCGCTGTGTGAAATGTCAACTTTATTTTTAGGTTTTTTACTTTTTGCTGCTGCACTTGCCTTGCTGTTGATATTGTGAATGTTTCTTTATGTTTTGTTTAATTATATAGAAAAAATTTCACGTCGGTAGTCGCAAATTATAGCCCAATGACTTATCGAAATCTGCCAGTGGATCTGTCTGGGAGTAGGTGCGAACATCTGATGTGAGAAGAAGCTTCCGCAAGGGTCCGTGAAAAATGAAAAACACCCATAAGAGTACATTTTCCCAGCATTCCATTCGATACAATCTATGAAATCTTTGACACCTTTGACACCTTAAGGGAATGCTTATGTAAGCCTGGTCAAAATGTCGAAAAGTAAGAGGTAGCTTAGGGTTTTCTCAATTATAAATGATTGGCCATCCCATCCACCCATTCAATTCTCCTAGAAAGGTATTTATTTGCAGCTTAATTTGAACTCAATTAGACTCGCTTAATGCTTCTTTTTCTTCTTTTCTTCACCCCATAAGGTCATGTGATTGCATCCGACTAGAAGCTTGTAAAGTTGAAGCTGAATTTGTCTTGGCTTGAGCTTCACTTTACCTTATAAGGTCGTATCTACGACACGGTGATAATCAAATTACTGGAACTGCAAAAAGGCAGCCTGGATGGCAATCAAACCAAATAAGATGGAAAAGCACTTAAGGAAGAAGAGCTTGATTCGGTTTTGTAGATTGTGCAATCCAAGGCCCAACTAAAGTTTTCAATTTCGCGAAGTTTATTGTGTGGCGTGTGCTTGTGTTTTTTTTATTTGGGTAATTTGCCATAATTTGAAACGGTCTTCAATTTCATTTGCAGGCATATTTATGGGCCACAGCAAAGACACACATTCTGCGCCTAGTTAACCACTCGTCCGTGGCAAAACAGCCCAAAGCCCAGACACTTCAGTTCAGTTCGGCTTGGGTTCGGCTCAGACCCATTCCATCCGCATCGCGAGTTTGGTTTTAATTTCTTGTATGCAAATAGCGAAAACAATCAACACACTTTTCTCGCTGTTGCTGGTTGTTCCATTTCTGCAAAAGTGTCAGAGTTTCGGTGGGAGGGGGGGAAAAAGGTCACTTGGTCATCCGAGTCTTTTGTTTTTAATATACTCGGAGGAGACCTTTGCCAGGGAGCCCAAGTGGATGTGGGTGAGTTTTGTGTGTGTGAATAGTGGATGCACTCACGGAGACACACACGAGAATAAATTAAAAACGAAACAAAGCGTAAAGAGCGCAGAATTACAACACTTTCCGCCGTTGCTCAAAGAGTGTCTTGGGAAGCAATGCTAGATGGCTAAGACGATCAAGATGGCGATGGAGTCAGCCGCCCAGGGGCGAACCCAAGATGAAGTTTGGTTTGTGTTTGCTTAAGTTCAGTTTTTCTGCAAGTTTGCAGGGAAAGTTCTCCTAAAAGGGACTTGAAAATTTGAGACTTTCTCTGTGCAAATCTACTTGCATGTGTATTGGAAAAACTCCTCCATTGTCTTCTGTAGGGGTGACCCCAGGAAACATGTTCCGATAGCATCCCCATTTTGGTCACGCCCCTGAACCACTGCGCCGGGGTCACGTTTCGAATTATGGTAGCCCGTTATCTTGGGGCCGGAGATGGATTTATGGTTGTGGGGTGCAAGTGGAAGTGATTGTATTCAATTTCAGTAACTATTATAATACATTTCGTACCCTCCTAAATGCTCACTTAGATACTTAGTCCGAGCTTCATTAGCATCGGGCATAGCATACCAGTGTTTACAGTGTTTCAGCAATTAATTACTACAATCTCTGGCGAGGCGCTAATAAGCACCTTTCCAGCCAGAAAATATATATGAAGTATTTAAATATTTATACAATTCCGTAATTTGCATTTCAATGCTCGTCTCACGTGCACAATCGGCACAGCTATCGCCATCGCTATCTCTGGCATATCTCTCACATTCCCTCTCGATCGGGCATAGCGCCCTGAGTCCACCGAGTCCCCCGAGGCTAAGGGTAGATGTCAAAACTTACCTCACTGCCCAAAAATAGCGTCGCGCAGAACAAAGCCAGGGCCAAGAGCCGCGAATACTTTGGGATCGCTTGCGTGAACATTTCGATGATCGTTCTCTCCGGAGCTCCGGTTGGGTGATATGCTTGAGGAGGGCTTACAACTGAAAAGGCATTAATAAAGCAGTTATTGAATAGACATTGTGCCAGTGATGGGAAAGTGCAGGAGGGCCCTAAGCAAGCGCTAATTGCCTTATACAATGCCTCGCATCATTCCCTTCCGACCATCCATCCATCCATCCTATAATAATGCCATACATGAGTCTTTTGTTGCCAATCTTTGCGTAACAGAAACTCTGTTTACTTTAGTCGTAACTTTCCCAAAAAATATCTCTCTTTCCAATTGAAAATACTTAATGCTGTTAAGTTGCTTTTTGTTGTTTTGTTGTGCGGGGGAAATCAATTTTCATCGTTTTCATATTGCTTATTGTCGATTTGAGGTTTTGTAATGAATTGTAATTTATAAAACATTAACTTTAACTGTTGTTATATCTTTAGAATTCGCAGTAAGTACTGTGGTGGAGTCTTCCATCTCCTCTGGGCCTGCGCCACGTCTCGACCTCCACCTACAATTCAATTTTACAACCTTGCCACTCCACTCCACACATCTCCACACCCGTAGATGATACTCTCCACCACCAGAGCCGCACACACCACACAGCAATGAAACTGTCAGGCGCAGTGGCCAACAAAGCATCCCATCCGAATTGTAAATGCATTTTATGGCTATTTATTCTAGCCAAATAAGCCCAAATTGAGCTGTCCGTCGGATGCTGTAAACTATATACTTTGTGTATCCAGATGGGGTCAAGCACGTCCGTTTGTGGTGGGTATTACGAGAGATATGTAGCGTCTACAACTTGACTGCTTAATCATGTCGGATACCCAATTTGGGCTACCAAACTAATCCAATAGTACATCCAGCAAGTACATCTTTCTGCTAACATTCTCCTCAATACACATACATATATTCCTGATGCTGGCTAACGCTCTTAACTCTGGCTAACTCTGTATGACTGCATCAGAGAAAAATCTGTCAAATCTTGCTTCGAGATAATCTTGTAGATGATGGCAGATGACTGTCGGTTTGAGTGGTTGAACTTGAATTATGCGATCGTAAACATGTCAGTTCAAATAGACAAATCTTCAGAACGGTTTCGACAGGCGCCCAAGGAAAGGATTCGGAGCAAAAATAGAAGCCTTGAGGCTACCATTTTGGGATCCCAAAGGCCTCTTAGGGTAGTAGTGCACCCTCTGTACCGACTACTGGCTTTGTTTTTGAAAGAAGCTCTCTCAAGGATTCAACTCAACGAGCATTATTGTGTAGATTTATCCCAAGTACCCCAGTTTATATTAATATCCAAAGATTGAAGCTCTAGCCAAAAGTTCAACTATCACATGCAATCTCAGCCATATTATTGGCTAACGAGATCATCTATCTCAATGCTAACCACAACATTTGGGGCAAGTTGCGGCCAGGCCAGCCGCCATTTCAGTCAAGTGCGTGTGGCAACAACAGCAGCGGCAGACGCCGCAGGGGCAGCAGTGGCAGGCAGAAGCAACAGGCCTCGGCACAGAGCCTCTTGAACATTATTGGACTGGCATCTAGTTTTGGTGGATTTTCCTTGTCTTGACCTTTTTGACAACGACAGCGGGAAATATTTACTGCTTTATCCTCTTCGGCCTCTGGAGCTCGTGATGCTGGTTTAAGTTTTATTTTTGTTTTTTTTCTTGTTGCTGGGTTATTTTTGGCTGCCTTGTGCTTGTGGCCAGCAAGGCGAAGCCTATTTGACATTTTTGCCAGTAATTTCCACTGAAAGAGCATTGCGAATCTAACTCAAAGATGCTCAAAGACTCCCAGCGAATAATAGCAGAAGAGAAACAACATCTACTACAACAATTATGCCAATTAGCTGGCATTACAGGTTGATTATAGCAGGGCCAGGCCAAAAAGCATTGGCTCAGACATCGCTGGCATTTTTCTAATTGTTTTCCAAAGCATCTGACTGTCTTCGGCGCCCTCTCAGAACCCCCATGGATTGCGGGATCGCAGAGGAAGTTATTAAGATGCATCAATGCTGATCCACAGCTTATGGCTCACCTTCGCCCGTGTCGCCGTTGCAGTCTTAAACTGAACAAACTAATTGCCGCTGTAGGTGGTGGTAGGTGGCTAAAGTATATTCCATATGGTCACACATCCGATGCAATGCAATGCGAGATTCGAGGCGGTGCGAGGTACGAAACTATGTGATCTTTGCAAAGATCAAATGTCAGAGACAGCAGCCGATTGGAGTGCCGAGTGGTGCATCTAGCTGCAGTTGCAGCTCGCTTCCAGTGCTCCAAACAAAGTCAAGAGCACTCACACACTGGAACCAAATCGGTTCGCATAAATTATACAATATATTCCGCTTCTGGCATGCCATCAACACACACAAGTTCACACAGTCCTGCCCAGACACAACTTCAAAATATCGCGCGTCTGCAGATGCTTTTCAGTATCTTTGTATCTCGGGGATGGCGGGATTTTGGCGGAACGACACAACCGAGTCGCACGAAGTCGCGCTTTGAACTGATACCTCCGAGTGCACCCAACTTGGTTTAAAATTCACATTAGGCCGCCCGCAACAGTCAGAGACAGAGGCAGAGACAGAGGCTGAGACAGAGGCTGAGACAGAGCCAGTCGGAGGCAGCAGATACAACACAAAAGAAGCGCCAAGCAGAGCTTCGTCACCCGAGTACAGTGGGCGACAGTGGCATGGCATGGCATGGCATGGCTAGGCCGCCTACACGCAAGAGAGAAAATTCTGTTAATTTGTGAAGAAATATATTCAGAATGCTTTCGATTATGGCCAAAAAAGCTAAATTGAGTTCAGATGTGCTACAAATTTTGAGTTAGTTTAGATTGGATTTGGTTAGGAACAATTTAAAGATTTGCCCAGACCCCAAAGTTGACTTTATGAGGACTTTTCAGTGGAATTGTTGTCTCTAAAATTGGATCAAATTGAGTTGAATTGCAGGGGACGTCAGGTGAAGATCGATAAAGTGGAAATTGTTCCGACTCTTGATCTGTTGAAAGTCAAAATCGTATTTTTGTGATGGTTTCCTCCAAGAAATGTTCTTTGTGGATTCTAAAGAATATTTGATTAGTAGAATCTGCCTTGGGAGTGATCCCGTTTAGGGACTTACCTATTCCAGAAACTAAATAAACCAACTATTTAAAATATAACAAACAATTAAAGTCGTCTTTCCATCCACTGTGCAGCATCTTCTCTGGCAGCTAACGAAGTTGGATCGTCATCGGCTTGGGGCCGAGTGGGCAAGCCTCCGTCTCAGTCAGCAAAGCGTTAACATTGCAGCTTAATTTTCATTCTCATTTTCAGTTAACAGTTAACAGCTTCTCCGTTTCAGTTTTCATTTTCATTTTCAGTTTTCATTGCACGTTATTAGCATTTGCAATGCCATCGTTTAGGGAAACCCTTCACCCACTGATGGGTGTTTATTTGTCTAATTTATTGGAACGTTTGCCGCTGATACTTGGGGCTGAAACTTGATGCTGGGCCAGAAGCAGAAGCGAAGCAGGCTAAATAGAGCAATCGAGAGTAGCGGCAGTGGTGGCAGTGGTGGAGATCTAAGCCAGATTGGGCGGCAAGTTGCGAAAGCATTTTCCTCATCTAAGATTCGTTCATTCGCTGGCTCTTTTGGCGGCATCATTCAGTCAGATTTCTGGCGGTTGGGCTGTTGGTTGGTTGGTTGGTTAGGTTTTGTAAGCGAAGCGAAGATTTCCATTTTCCATTTTCAATTCATGCCGTTTATTTACTCTCGAGAGCCCTTTTGTCGTGAGTCGAAAAAGCGGCGAGGGATGCTGCTGCGGTGCAGATGCAAAGGCTGTTGTTGTTGGTGTTGCATTTGTTGTTGTTGTTGTTGTAGTTTTCTTTGGCTGGCTTGAGGTCCGTCTTGCCTTGCCGCCTGTCGTGTGTTGCCTCATTGAGTTTCTAGGTTTCATATTCGCAAGGCGTTTTTCTTTGCCATTTTCATTTTCATTTTCATTTACAGTTTTCAGTTTTCAGTTTTCGTGACGGACTCTGGAGGAAGTGGAGTCATTCGATGTTTCGTTTTTGTGTGTGGCTTTTTGTTTGCATTTTCTGTCAAAACGAAAGAAAGAAAATAGCACACATACACACAAAAGTTGGTTGTGCGTATGTAACATCGAATTTGGTTGGGTTTTCTTGGGCTAGTTTAATACTGTTTGGGCTTGGGCTTCATCTCGATGCCCAATCCTAGTGTGGCGTTCTGGAATTCGGTCAGAATGCGACTTGATGGGATCTTTGTCTGCACGAGACTTCCCACCATGTCGATGGTATTGTCACCAGATTCGCAGAAGATGTCAATGATAATGCGAATACCTGTAAATATTGCGTTGGGGCATCCTTCAGCCTTCGACCTTCAACCAGGAGTATAAGTCACGAATACGAACCTTTTTCTGTGCGCCGAATGGTAGTGCTGCTGGTGTAGCTCTTCTCCAGGGACCCAATGGGCACTGAATTTTTCTTTTCCTTGTTGCACTGGAGGCACTCACGCAAAAATGTGCGATCCTCTTTGGTGGTCATACAAAAGGTTGTTGCAGCAACATCATCGTTCCTGCCGAAGTATAGAAGATGCGGTCACACACTGGGGGTACACTGGGGCGCACCCAACTCACTCTTTATTGGGCTCGATCTCCATCTCCTTGATTTGCTCATCCGCTGACAGACTGCCGGTCACGCTGTAATAGCTCTCGCCGTCCTCCAAGATGGGGGCCAGGGGCTTGCCAGAAGCCAAGTACATCGACTTGACGTGCTTCAGCTCCTTGTTCTGTTCTGTGGCAAAGTTGTACAGTTTAATCATCTCACGCACACGGAGTGGCTCCGAGTCCTCGCCGCTTGTGTCTTCCGACTCCTGGGTAACACCAGACTCCGGTTCCTCAACGCAGTAATCCATGGGGGTAGTCCCCTCCTCAAAATGATTCATTGCAAAATATTTATTTAAAACTTTTGGGAGATTTAAAATAATCGGAATTATTTTTTGGTTTTATTTTTTGACTACACAACTGTTCCCGAGTCCGTTCAGACTAACCCCGAATTTGATTCCGACAATGTCAAATCGAAAATGACCTTTCCAGCAGAGCCCACTTTCCCGATCATGATGTGTACAAAATATTCATCGTGTGTTTTGGGTATCGCTGGTCACATTCGTTGGCAATTACAATAACGAAATGTAAATGTAATTCATCTTTGAGTTGCGCTGAAGACGAATCGATGGGGAGCTCGACCTTCAGTGCGGCGGCAGCCGAAAATCAAATTCGATCGATCGATCGTTCGATTGATCCGCAAGCGGGGTGCCGCGTGGGGGGGAGTTGGTGAGGGAGGGAGGGAGGTATGAAGGTTTGGCTATTAGTGAAATTTGAGCCACACACTGAATGCCAAGAGGTGGAATTGTCTTAGAGCGGATTTACTCTACGATTTTTTCCTTCAATTTATCGATGTACCGTAGTCGTACATACATACATGTGTGTGCGGGTTAATATATTTTGAAATTGGGTGAGCAATGACTTGCGATAGCATCATCATCATAACCACCATCATTAATCGGTAGCTGTGGTAGCAGCCAGCTGGAGACCCATTTGACACACCATCCATCCCAATGGAAAGCCGTTTTTAAGGTCAATTTAATGGCAAGCGACACTTGAAGATTGGCTCGGACCAAGCTGAAGATTCGCAATCAGAGATGATGACTCAGGCGGGTTGGTGAAGGGAGTATGTGGCGATCTGATAAGAGAAGGCTATGGACACAGCTTCCAGTAAAAATACTCGTAAATGCATGATGTTACAGAACAATTTGGGGGGCGCGATAAAAAACCCATTAGCATCATATCATTTTATTAATTCTGGGTGTTCTTTTTGTCTTGATGTCACGGCATACCATGACTTTTAATTCTTGCATATCACGAATTTGGAATTCTGTTTCTGTTTCTATTTCTGTTTGGGATCTGCTCTGCTCGTTTCTGCAATTAGCAGCGCGATGTCAAAGGGGTTCACTAGTCATGGCAAAAGAACACCAAGAAGAAGGTGTGGGACCCACAAAATTCAATCCAATCCAAACACATAGAGGCAAACATATGTATGTACAATATATATTGGTGTACATAGGTGTGTCATCATCATCATCATCATCTGTGGCCTGGCTGTGATTCCACTGAAGGTCGCTCAGCCGCAAATAAGCAGCAACATTTGTAGATGCCATTTATGCTCACTAGCACTAGCTCTTTCACTCTTTCCCCCGCTGCTAACTGGCCGTCTCTGTCGTTCTCTCACGCTACACATGTTTAATTGCCAAATTGGTGCAATTCCACATAATTCATGTTGATAGCCAGAGTCGCCACTCGACCCGACGGGCGACTCTTCTTCTGGCAGTAGATCTCAGCAAGGCAAGGTCCCCCCACATTCAATTTCCATGAGCTTCCAAGAGCTTTACGGCTTAGCAAATAGAAGCAAACAACACACAGAAACCAATGGAAGATTCACACGTTTATTAAGAGGTTTCTGTACCGCTTGAGGGAAGTCGTGCTGTGCATGAAAAATGAAAGTGGACCGGCTTAACACCCCACGCACATAATTGATAACAGCAAGTAATACTTATATATGGAAAATATTGCGCATACGGCACACAGACGTCAGAAGGTGCTAAGAGGAAAGGGACACACCTCGGCGAGCCCTGCCAGATATCTCGGCCAGTCTCTGTCTGTGCTTCTCTTCTGCCATGATACTTCGAGCCGCATCCGGTCGCAAGTTTGGTCCGCTTCTGTGGCCTGCTACAAATTTGTCAAACAAACAATGATGCAAGGTCAGAGCGGTTGAGCGATGATCACGTTCGCGTCCGGCATGCGGTCAGCCCCGCTCGGTCATATCATTGACCTTAAGTGACGAACATGAAGAGCAATGAATAAGCCAAGATTATCACCTTTGGCAGCATTTATTGCACTTACACACTGCCACCCCGAAAGCAAAGATTTGAAGTTCAATTGTGCAGGCATTTCTGAGATGCTCCAGCTACACTTTTGAACCAACATCTCCAGATCCAACTGTCTGTACGGTACGGTGTGAGTGGGGCAGAGGCAGACCTACCAAGACGCCCATGGCACAATGTACAACACGACTATTAAAGGTCAAGCAACAGTAACAATGCAATGAAAAAATGAAACTTAAAACCATAAAAAAAAGAAAAAATACAAAAAAAACGTTAAGTAAATCAAAGTAAACAAACGGCGCACTTTGTTAATTGTTGTATTTATTTCTATTTCCATTTCCATTTCAGTTTCGGTTTCTGTTGGTGTTTCTCTTTCAGTTATAGCGGCAATCTATTAGAGAATGATCTCAAAGATGCGTCAAACGAAAGACTCAAGACACGAACTGGCCCGTCCCGTCCCGTCCGCCAGACAATAACTCGGCCATAAGGCTGTTGTTAACAAGCGATATATTTGTACAGCTCATAGCCAATACCCTATCGATGGAAGGCTATAAATGGTTCAGTGGACAGTCCAGCCGGGGCTCAGCTCCGGCCTCAAGCTAAGGATTGAAGACAAGAGCAATTAGAGCATCAGTCATTCGCTTGTCGTGCCAAGCCATTCACTTGATGCCACATTTTCTTTCAGGGGGTTGTTCTGAAATGCCAAAATGGTAGCATATACGTACGTACGTCTATTGTTCCGCACATAACCTTCGCTTGGCAATGGAACAGGAGGAGCAGCCACATGGCCTGCGGTACCCCGGAGGGCATCCGAAGCAACCGAGTCAAGTGCGCTGCGCGGCAGCCAGTGCCTCTTCAACAATAAAGCCATCACTATCGACAATACGAGTATTTTCAATGTGAATTCAACCGAAATTTGGTTCAGTGCTTGAATTGTATCGCATGCATACAGGAATCTGTGTTTTTGTGATTAATTGGTTTGCTTTGGAGGCGCAAATCTGTTTGGTCTTGGGATAATCCGTGCGAGTACGACCGTAGAATACATCATTTAATATTGAGCGTAAACAACGCAGCCCACATATGATTGCTTACTATTCAAGATGGGTTTCGGTGTTAGTTTTGGTTTTGGGTGCGCTCCCGCACCGATGGATGATTATTCTTTTGTACATCGTAATGTTGGTCTTCAAATCGCGCCCCAGCAACTGATGAATGCTTTTCCATTATCTATAAAGACGAGGAAAATATGATTGTAAGGTGTCAATCAAAAGGTGCTGTGTGTGTTATGTGGGGAGTCAGCGTTGTGTAGTTGTCAATTAAAGGCAGTAAAGTCTCCAATTAAGCTGGAGATGGTAATGGCTTGCGGTTGAATTGCCATTGCTCCATGAAAATACTGATTTGCTTGATTGTTACACCTTGGGCCACGAATTGCTTACAGATTGAGGAGGATGCTGCCTGGCCACTTTTTTCGAGGTGCATTCCTAGTCAAGGTAGTGAAAAGGAGTTACCATGAGCTAAAAGAAGTATCCCTGAAAATTAAACTTCAAATCTCTCTTAATATCTTCTTTTTGTACGAAAATGTGCAACATTCTTTGTAGTGTATCTCGGCAATATATCGGCCAATCGGTTAATTTCAAAATTTCACAGGGTTCAAGAAGATTGGTGCCGTTTACTAGATCGGCCTCCATATAGAGGAGACAGAAGGCATGCAGTCTATGCCTTATGAGCATTTCCATTGCGATTTTTAAAGAAAAAATGATTTCATCCGATAAATGTATACATTTCTTATACGAATTGAAAAATTTAAAAAGCACGACTAAATTGCATTAATTTAAAAAAAAATTTAAGTAAAATTATGTTTTCTATTGAAGGCTAAACATATGTTGCAAAGAAGATGTTGCGGAATAAAACAATGTTGCCAACTTGGTGATGTTCATATATGTTGCGAAGGTAGTGTTGCTGAAATGTACTGAAGAATTTGGGGACTCAGCCTGGAAGTAGGCAATAAGTATTTTTGTCAGCTTTTCAGGCATACAAATGTTATGTAGGCGCGAAGTTCAAGTCACACATCCACGATTTGTGTGGATTGGATGTTTCACCTTAGGATCCCAAAGACATCGAACTAATGGAAAATCTGGGTGTTTGATTAATTTGATTATTTTCTAGATTTATTTCGCTCTGATTGTTTTGGATAGGCGCTTTACGTGCACTCGGGTTTCGTAATAAATTTGTAATTGAAATTGATATGTTTTTTCCCGTTGATTAGCTGAGAGAGTATCTACATATTTTATATTTTGTTTCTTTAGATTTGGATACACATAATCATCCAACACATGTATGCAATGATTTTGTTAGCTTATTCCAAAAGTCCATGTCATGTGCTGGCATCGTAGTACAGACTACAAGGGACAGAACTGATATTGTCTGCCGAATTGCAAAACGTTTACACAATCGAAGTAGAGATAGTATATTGTAGTATGGTATTTTGTTTAATTTATAAGTAAATGTTTTTTATGCGGGCGACTAGAAATTTCAAGAAAACTTTAAATATACAGATACATACATATATCCGCTGAGGGATTAGTCGAATTACATGCTAAACCATAGGAATCATGAATGAATTACATTAACTTGCATTACGCTTTACGTCTAGGGTTAAATTAAATTAAATATGGATACAAGCATCTGGTATTATCTTAGGTTCTACTTAAGCACTCTTAAACGCAACTAATTAGGCATTTACCCCCTACTTTGTTCTGTAACCTCAACGGAAATGTAACTAAAGTTGGGCGCAATCTGAATGAATCGTAGGGTATACGTATTATGCTAAACGATAAGTTTAAGTTAGTTAGAGAAATCTTTGGTCGCAACTACAACTGAAATTGATTGTCGAAGGGATCTTCCTCGGATGGGAAGCGGTTCGGTTCCCCTCTTAACTTTGTGCTGGTTAAACGCTGCTGTACCCAAATCCTATTGCCCATTCGTGTGTCTATGGAAGTGTGGATACGGATACGGATACGGATGCGGATACGTATTACGAATATAGTTTCATATACAATAAATTGTATCTATAAATTATCACAGTAAAATAAATAGAATTCGTTTTTTCTTGCTGTTTGCTCGGATTTAACCAAGGAGTAGCCAAATGACTCGGTGTGCGCTGGATATATCCACAAATTGCTGGTTTGCTTGGTTGCTAGGTGCTAGGGTTCAGATTATGGAAGATACGATAGTCATAGTCCACATTTTGGCAAAACTGTTGAACACGAATGTGCTCGCCTGCTCCTACTGCTACTGCTACTGCTACTCCTAGTCCCTCTCTCACTGGTTGAGCAGCGTGTTGGTCACCTCCGAGAAGGAGAGCAGCGGACTGCCATCGGCATAGGCGCCCCCAGCCGTCGGCGGGGCATAGGCCAAGGCTGTATGCGCCGTAATGTTGGCCGGATAGAGCAAATGGTGTTGCGGATGGTGCTGTGGATGTGAATGATGATGATGCGTCTGATGCTGCTGGTAAAGCGTTTGCTGCTGCTGTTGTTGCAAGGACTGTTGCACCTGCTGCTTGGCTGACTTGCGTCCCATGCGCGTCGTCTCGCTGCTGTCGCTCAGCGGCTGCAAGGACATTCCACCGACACCCACCTCCTCGGCGCAGATCACCAGGGGCGTGGAGACAATGGCCAGCTGCTGGTAGGGGGAGACGTCATCGGTTGTGGTTGCTCCTGTGGCACCATTGAGGATACTGCTCACTGCGGGCAGGGCTGTTGGCGAGCGGGTTGTGGGCGGCGGCGGCGATGAGGACGGTCCTCCCACCAGCTGCAGTGGATGATGCAGCGGGTAGCCTCCAAGAGATTGTTGTTGCTGAACCTGCTGCTGCTGCTGATGCTGCTGCTGCTGCTGATGGGTCGTGAGTATGATCTAGGGAGGATCGTTACGGTTAGTAGTCAGGCGACAGAGCACTCTTCATGGGTGCACTGGTGTGCGTGTGTATGGAGTGTGTGTTGTTTACAGTGGAGATTACAGTGAGTGGATTACAGTGGAGTACAGAGTACAGAGTACAGTGATTTGTGTGCTTCAATACTGGGTGCAATCTATCCCCAATCTATCTAGCGGTGACCGTGACCGTGGTGCAGGTGATGCGACTGGGCCGCCGGAACGTGTCCGCTACTGCCCGCCGACGGGTGGTGCGGGTGCGAATGCGAATGCGGATGCGTATGCGGATGCGGATGATACGTGAAGTACTGCGAGTACTGCGTGTAGGAGGCGGGCGTCCATACCTCGCTGCTTGCCGCGGCTGCTGCTGCTGCTGCATGCTGATGATGCGCTGCCTCATGATGGTGATGGTGATGGTGGTGGTGATGCGAGTGCGGATGCGGGTGGGCATGATGATGCTGTTGCTGCTGTTGTTGCTGCTGCTGTTGTTGCTGCTGCTGCTGCTGCTGTTGGTGGCAGCTGGACGGGTGCACCGCCTGATGATCTGTGCCCGTGCTGGTGCCTGTGCCCGTGACGGCCACTGGGTGTGTGAGAGGAATACTTGGAGCGCTAACATTGGAAGCAACGCCACGTTGTGGTTGCTGTTGCTGTTGCTGCTGCTGCTGCTGCTGCGGCGAGGTCGTGTGCGAGGAGGCGGAGTACAGTCCGGAATCGTCGTGCTGCATTTGGTAGCTCTCCGGCGTGCTGGCGCTGGCCGATTTCCCCGCCAGCTCCTTCGCTCCGTTCCACTTGGCCGCCGTCGCCGGCTCGTGCTCGTTGTTGTTGTTATTCGTGGCGTATCCCAGGCCATTCGTGAGGGGCGTGGCGCGTTGGGGGGATCCGGAGCGTCCGCCCTGAAGACTATTCAGGGGAACGCCACTCGAGTGGGTGGTGCCCCACATCAGCACCGTCTGCCTCTCGTAGGGATCCCCGCCTGCAGCGGAGGCGGCTGTTGCTGCCGTTGCGGCAAGCTCCACTTTGGGCGTCACGGGAATCGCGCCATTGGGCGTGGCACCACTCACCGGCGATGGTCCGTCCGAGGAGCAGGAGATGACCTCCATGACCTGTGGCGAGGACTTGGGCGTCTTTAGGGGGATTTGCTGCACAAGGATTACACAAAGGTTAGCCAGGGGAAGCTCCATAGCAAAAAGGATGCCACTCACCTGGGGCGTGGACGTGGGACTGCCGTAGCCGCTGCTGTAGCCACTGTAGTACTTGCCCGTCTCCTGCCACTTCTCGTCCGCCTTGGAGGCAATGGCATAGCCATCGTACGAGAGGAAACCATTGGCCACGTACGCCGACGCTGGCGCCCCGGAGTGCGGGTAGTCCGTGTAGTACCCGCCGACGGCTCCCTGCAGCCGGTACTGGTGGAAGAGGTTCTCGCTGACCGGATAGAAGGCATTGGCCGGCATGGAGCTGCCCATGTAGAGATTGTCCGCCGCACTGCCGTACGGCGAGGCCGTGTACATGGGATTGAGGTTGGAGTAGGCGGCGGCCACGGCCACCGCCGGATCGGGCAGGTACTCCACAGCCACGGCAGGCGCCGGCGAGCCCACCTGACCGCCGAGCGGCGAGGTCTGCTGATTCTGCTGCTGCTGCTGTTGCTGCTGCTGCTGGAGCTTGCGTTTGCTGCGGCACGTGGAGAGGAAGTCCCTCAGCTGCGTCTTGTAGCGCCGGTTGGGTCGTGTCGGGGTCACCGGCGGCGGCAGGGCGTGGGCCGTGGGCGAGGCACTGGGCGGCACAACCAGCTGGTCCGCCTCCGAGAAGTAGGTGGACGCCAGGCCCGTGTCCAGGTAGCTGACCTTGAAGTCCATGGTTCGCTTGCCGAGCAGATCGTGGCCCTCCTCGTCCATCAGCTGGCGATGCGTGCAGATCACAAAGTCCGGCTTGGAGTTCTTGTACACCAGACGGGAGCTCGTCTGCAGCCACTGCCACTCGCCATCCTTCTTCTGGTAGCGGTAGGCGATCATTCCCGAGGCGCCTGTCTTGAGAACTGAAACGGAAACGGAGGAGGATCGTCAGCAAAAGGCTCTTCTGTGGAAGACCATGTAGTGGTTGCAACTTACGCTCCTGATGGGCACTGGCCACATAGGCCAGGTCATCGTAGTGCACCAGATCGTATCCGCCCATGTTGACCAGCTCGGCATCCGCATAGCCCAGTATGTGCTTGCCCCTCTGATCCATCGAGACCAGGGAGAAGTCCAGCTTGTGCTTCGACTTGAACATGTTCTCCTTGTGCGGTATCTCCAGGAGACTGGGCGGGCCAAAGGGTGTGCAGTAGGCGAAGAGCGCCAGTGGCGGCTCCTCCGTCTTCCGGTTCTGTCCGTGCAGGATCTTGATGCGACCCCGGATGTCCAGCCGCAGGAAGCCACTCGTGTTGTCCAGCAGGCAGCGGAAGCGAACGGTGAAGCTGCGCTCCAGATAGAGCGCCTTGTCCGGTGCCAGGGTCTCCGAGAGCTGCATGCTGGACATGTCCGCGGGCAGGAAGCTGTTCCACAGCAGCTGCCGCTGCAGCTCCTCTCGATCCTCCGAGTGGACCAGCTCGTACACGGACTGATGGACGATGTCCGACTGTGGGTGGGGGGGGACAAGAGAGCGGGAGATGAAGGTCAGTCAACTCTAAAAGGGATTTCTCGCATTGATTTTAACTTTGTTTCGTCTTTGGTTTGTCTTTTCTCTGTAACTCTCCCCCTCTTCCCCTCTTTCCCTCTTTCCCTCTTTTATTCTGCGTTTCTTCTCCCTTTCCCCTTTGTATTCCCTCTCTTGATTCCCTTTTGCCTTGGGTTTTCGGGGCGTATAAATCAAAATTCGCGCAAATTGAAAATTCGCCCCATGTTGGCTACAAATTGAGACATAAATTCTGCACGCGCCAGGAGCAGAAGGGCAGGAGGCGGAGGAGAAGCAAGGTGGTTACCTCGGGGGGAGGGGGGGGGACCGCAATCCAGATATCCAGAAGGAATGGGGTCCGGTACGGGATTCCCCTCCCGGCTTGTGGCACACAAAACTTTCTTTAGCGCAAAAAAGCAAACAAACGCAACTGATTTGCCCCCAATCGTACCACCAATCGTGCCTCCCAATCCCCAACCGAGTCCAAGGGAGCTACGCTTTTAATTGAGCTGCCAAACGGGGCGTGGCATGTGCCGCTTTACACATTTACAACTAAATTCAGAAAGAATATCCATAGGAGAAGGATGCTGGGATGCTGGAGGCGAAAGCTAACTGCGATTTCAATTTCCATTCGACAATAAAGTAGGCAAAAAACACTACAATGAAGGAGGATCCCAGAACTGGACTCGAATCGGAAGAGCCCCAGCATCAGCCTCGAAATCAATCTGGTAAACGCCCTGCTACTGAACCATCTACGATGCGGCATCCTTCGTCTGCCTCTCGAAGGAAATTCCCAGCGATTGCGCAATCTGATTTTAATTTATGATCTGTCTGAGGGCAACGCCAGATCGACTGAGCCTCCCCCCAATCGATACAGGTCCCAATACACTTCAAGAAAAGACGGCTCCACACACTTTCCAAAGGAATCCCGATGTATGAGAAGCGCAGGACTTGGTTTAGGGTATCTTGAAGTCATGTATCCTGAAGGTTATTGGTTCCCCCGACTCTTGACTGTGGGTTTGACTTTGTCCTAACTCGTTTCCTTCCTTTTTCTGGCAGACGAGACATGCGGAAGCATGGCATGCCAGTGTTTGACCCAAAAAACCAGACAAACACAAGAGAACCCTCGGCAATTAAAATCAATCAAAATGATGAGAGGAGAAAGACACATACGGATAGGAGATGGCACTTACCTGATGGAAACCCAAATAGCTCTCGATGCTGTGCGTGGCAAAGAAGACTTCGCCTTCGCATGTCAGTATCATTAGAAATCCATTTAGGGCCTGCAAAGAAAACCCAAGAGAATGAGAATGAGTGGCATCAAAATTAAATCAAAACTATGAATTAAAATTTATTTTTGGGGCCATGAATGTTGCTCCAGAGACAAGTAGCAAGTGGCAAGACTCCTCAGGTATGGAATCAATAGATGGATAGATGAATGAATGATATGAGGGTTGGGCTGGGCCTGAGAAAGGAAAGGGGTAATTACAGTAGCTGCTGTGGGGTTCATCATACTATTTTCGTGAATGAAATGTTATCCATCTTGGAAGCCTACGGTGTTTTGACTACACAGCGAGAAATTATTGTTCTATCCAATCGAAATTATCTTCAACGGATGAATCCAGAGGATACGTTTTCGCTGTGGCTTTCTGCGAAATCGCCATTAACCGTTCTCCATAATATCTCTCAGTGCCTATGCCTATGACTGGTTGGATCTGGGGCTGGGGGGGGAATGCCGCGTTCGAATGAACCTTGCCACAACAGAAACCGGCGATGATGGCGGCGGCAGTGGCGGCGCTTGCCGCAACCAAAGCGTAATCAGCGCTTAAGCGGCTCATTTCATCCAAGCCACAGGTCGCAGTGCCCCCAGTCCCCGCCTCGCTGCCCGATGGCCGATCCCTCCGCGTGGAGTTCCACATCAAACACAACCAGGAAATGGCTGGCAATTAAATCAATGCGTTTCAACTGAACAGAGAGCGGGATTGGGGGGGGAGCCAGGGAGAGGGAGGCAAAGATTTTTTGGATGTAATTGCAGGTTTCCATTCTCCACAACTCCACTCTCTATGGCATCTGGCTGCCCCAGAGATGATCCATTGTAATTATTATCTATTCGGATATGCGTTGTCGTCGCCAAAAGCTGGAGACTTGGCTAACAAGAAATAAGTGTACGATAAATATGGCCATGCAAAAGTTTGTAATAATTTTCATTGTTGTGTTTTGTTGTTGTTCCGTTGTGTTGTTGTGTTATTGGGGGCCGCATTATTGTTTTAGATTGCATTTAAAGTCGGGCTTTATGGACTGCTAATGGACGCCACGCATGCGATTCTCTTCTGCAGATCTCAAGTGGAACACAACGGCACACGGACCCAGCTAACGGTAAGCGTTAAGCGTCGTGTTTGGTGTTGGTGTTGGTGTTGCTGTTGGCGTCGTCGTGCAACGCGCAACGTGCAACGTGTGAAATGAAATGAAAATGAAAATTGAAACCCGACCTCGCAGCGAAAGACAAATTTGCCAATGCTCCATTAGTGCCTCTGTTGCGGTGCGGCGGTAATTAATAAAAAAAAAAAAGCCAGGACAGGAGGAACTCCAACAGAAAACAGAACTCGGCACACAAATACGGCCCGTAATTAATACGGGCGTATTTAAATATCAATTTGCAGCCACCAGCCATCTTCGTCCCCTCCCCCCCTCGTTTGAGCCGGAGAAAAATGTGCGCGATTGCTGCTAATTACAGAGCAGGAGGTCCAGGGAAGAGCCAGAGACTGAAACTGAGACGACATCAGAGGAGGCGAGGAGAGCTGATCTGAGAGCCTGAAACAGCGGGAAGCAGCTTGGGGGGAAGCGATGGGGCTGGTGGAGCATTGGCATTAGCCGACATAAATGCTAAGTGGCGTCATCATTTAAAACGCATCAACACAGCCTCCAAAGGATATGGCCCCAGCATACGGCGTACGGATTGTCATCAGTCCGAGCTGGGAGATGAGTTGCGATGAGATCGGACGAGTGGCCGACGAGCATCAATAATCGTCTTAAAGATCCGCCTCAACCAGTAGCCAGTGAATGATAGAGAAGTATATACCAAGAGAAAGAGAGAGAGGAGGTTTTGGATATGGAGAATACACTATTTTTGGGTAACTTATTACATATAAGGAAGATTTCAAGAGGAGGAGTAGGGAAGCACTTGGAATGGAATGAAATTTTAGATGCTCTTTTGATGGCAAATATAAGTCCATAAATTGACTAGATAAGTGCTTTAATTTCGAGGAAAAGGCAGGATGATTACAATCAGATAAATATCTATCTACAACTAAAGACGAGTATAAGTATCTGCAATCTGTTGATCAAGGAAGAGACCTTTTGTCTCTCCAAATAATTTCAGATCTATGAAGACTTGTATTGTTCACCCAAAGAATAAAAACTTTATTTGCCTCGAACATATATTTTATTTTCTTGGCCCCCAAAAAGGGTATCTGTTATTCCACCCAAATCTTGCTTACATTTTTTCTTATTATTATTTTTTCATTCATTGGTTACGTTACTCTTTTTCTCTTCTCTTCTCTCGTTTCATTTCTTGCGGCATTTTATGTTTTTATACGGACATGAAAGATTTCTCCCCACAGTCTAATTGTTTCTCTGGCCATCTCCCTCGCACTCTGTAGGATATGTGTGTGTGTGTGTGAGGAGGCTCTCTCTTTCCCTCCAGCAGCTACAATTTAGACAAGCTCTCGTCTGCGTCTGCGTCTGCGTTTGCGTCTGCGGCGTCTTCTAATGCGATTTTAATAATACACGCCCGTCTTTTGAGTGGGGTACGTGGTGGAGGGGACATCCAGCAGATACTTTTATGGGGTATCTGTGTGCTTGCCTGTGTATGGGGGTACATGCATCTGTGTGTGGCTTTAGAGGCATCTCTGTGTGGGATTATGGGTATATCACTGTGTTTTCTGTGTAAATCTTGCATTTCACTTTGAAGATTTGATAAGTTGGCAGCGATTATTTTACCATTTCCTAGCCCAAGATGCAGGAAAGACGGTGGAGGACGGTCGTCTGTCTAGTTTGGCCAATTTGTCCATATTCGTCGGGATAATTGCTTAATAAAGCTACGGGCCACCCCAATCGAGGGACCCACCTCTCTCTGCGAGTGTCTCTAGTTAGTATGGATGGATAAACCGCCTGCCTCCCCAAATAAAGGTAAAAAAACAAATACTGTTGCATGCAGCCGAAGCGGAGTTCAGTTGAAAATGAGTGTTGAAAGTGTTTTACTTTCAGTGAAAACGGAAGACAATTAAACGTTGTATACTCCATATATGTACATATGTATGGGTGGGGGCTGCGAGCTGCGTGACAAAATGCCATTTTCTAATGATAATATGTGGCCCACACTCGTACAGCTGCTGTTGTTGTTGCTTTTGCAAAAAGTAAAACTTCAACGGGGCAACAGGTAACAAATACCTGAGGTATTAAAACTAAATATGCACACCCTGCACACCCTGCTCCCCCATTTAGCCATTTCCCCCACAGAACACTTCCATGGGTTTTCCTCCTTGACTCCGAGACAGACTAAAAATATGCACGGAAATGCACAATTGTGCAGTTTTTGAGCTCGACAATTAGCTGGAGCCGGCCAAGGGACTTTAGTGGCTTTTTTGGCTTGCATTCAAATTTGCTTCGCTGGCCGGCCACCCTGCGTATACGTAATGCAGGCAAACACGAAACTGCAATGTGCAACATTCTGCAGCGAGTGGGGAGGAGGGGGGTGGTTTTAGTTTAAGAGACTTTGACATTGAATTGTGTGTGCCAAAAAACAAAAAGGAAGGCAGAAGGCGGCAGGTGGCAGGCGGCAGGCTGTTGTTGCAATGCAATGCGCGTTGTTGCACAATTGCGTGTGTGTCTGTCGCCAGGTTGTGGCTGTTGTGGCTGTTGTGGCACTGGCAGTGGCAGTGTCAGACGTGTGTGTGGCAGCACTTGCCTGGTGGCCCGGCTGCTCGCTGCTCGCTGCTCCAATGCCCGGTGAGCTATGTGGGCATTAAATTAAACTGTCATGACTGTGACAAGTGCATATGTTGGCGCCTCGGACAGTGCAGGAGAGAGAGAGAGTGAGGCAGAGAGACACATGCACTTTTAATTCAACAAGAACATGCAACTGCCCCCCCCCCCCCCCCCCCCCCCCAAGGGGGTGAGGCACGGGGGCTGTTGGGGGAGTGCTTTGCGACAATTTAATTGAAGTTGTACTCTTGTTGTTTTTTCTGTTTTTCTGTTTTGTGGCACATAAACTTGAAATGCATAACTTTTTATGTGCTGTTCCACATTTGTGCAGCTGTTGCCGTTGCCTCGTTCTGCGGCCTGATAGCCGCTTATTAATTATACAGAAATCAGAGATCGTTTGTAAATCGGAATGATTGGGAAATCGCTTATAAGCATTTAGACCTTCAAGTGTGTGAAATGGTTTAAAGACCTTTATTTACTCGATTGGCCTTAAAAGAGGGATCCAGCGAGCCGAAGCAAATATCATCCCTTCCATCTCCCTTTCATCCCTTAGATAAGCATTCCTCAAGGAGGATAATCAATTAGAGCACTTATTAATTGCAGACCATTCGAAATGATGGAATCGGATTGTCCTGACCCTCACTCAACCTTCGATTGCGTGTCTCTCATTTATCAATGGAGACTCTCTCTTTCTCTCTTGGATAACAAGACGCTGATTGATTATGCGGGGGGTGGCAGCATATCCTGGCTGCCCCAATGAAGCCATCAAACAAAGGCTGATGAAGACAAATGTAGGTGATTGGTGGGGAGAGGGCCAGAGCAGGAGCTCTTACTGGGTACTGGGTTCTGGCTCCTGGGTACTACTCACCTGAAGGAACATATCACCATCCAGCAGGCCGTGCTCGAAGGCGCCCAGCTCCCGGGTCCTGTAGCCATCGTGTGCGTGTATGTGGGGCAGGACACCGTTCTCCTCCTTATCCTTATGCATAACAACTGCAAAGAGAGGGGCAGAGAGCCAGAGAAACTTTAATATTTATGTAGGAATTTTTCGGGATATTTTATTAACCATAAATATTTTATGTACCCCACTCAAAAGGGGTCGAGGGCGGGGGCGGGTGCAGGGAGGCACGAAGGAAATTGCTTGCCCATAAATATTCCCCACAATTGTTTTATAAACCGACTGGAGTGGGGGGGGGACTGGCGGCATAACCATAGTAACTTCATAAAAATCCAATATATCATATATATATCCGTAGATGTGTTTGTTTGTATCCCTGGTAGGAGCCCCGAAATTCCACCAAATATTCGTACAATAAATATTTACAGCTTTGGCAAAAGTACTAAAAATTGTTTATGGTGTCATTGTAATATTTTATGAGAACTTTCGACCCACCGACTCCCACTCCCCCTCGCACTCCCAGTGCCACCCCTCCGATAGTACCCACCCCTGGGGCAGCCATTTTCCTTCGAGGAAAACTCATTCTACATATATTTTTCCATTCGACTCTCACTCTCTTTTCTTTAGTTTTTTTTTGTTTATTTATTTCTTGGCGGCGGTTTTTATAATAAATTTGTCACAAAAATTGATTTATGCGCGATAAACGATAAAAGAAATGGAACTTCATATATTTTCACAATATTAGTAAAAGGTTTTCGGGTCTACCACGAGGGAGGGGTGGCTAGAGGAGGGTAAACCCTCGAAAGGGAGGGTGGAGGTGGAGAGGGTGTTTGTTGGCCAAAAATTATGCCCACCGCCGGCTGATGTCTGATGTCATAAATTATGATTTTTATCAACGCAAATGAGTGAAATAAAAAATGTATAAAAGTGAAATAAAACAGCAACTAAAATAAAAACAAAGGAAAATGCTTAATTTACGCATGGAAAACGCCTAAAGCCGCCCCTCCTGCCTCAAGTGCAACCCCCAAGAACCAAGGAGCGTGAGGGAAAAGCCAGGGTCCTTGGGGTCGTAGATTTAGATACCCTTGGCAGATCCTTCGTTGCGGGGTTTGACTATAGGATATAGTCATTATATTTGGTGTAAAGTCATATCGAATTATAGTGGATATTCGTAAAAGTAGGTGCTGTGGAATGATATCAGATACAAAAGGTATAGTTGCCATATAACAGGAGATTCAGATGGAAGGATTTATGTATGGACAAGGCTTTATTATGAAGGAGAAATCAGAGTTTCGGCTCGTACATAGATACCATCTTTTTGGATAGATATCTCTTCTTTAGAGACTTACACTTCAACTCAAGGAAGTTTCTGTAAAAAGTTCCTCTCAGATACCGATAGAACCGAAATTCGATATAACTATGATGGTAATAAATAAATATACTTTATAGGATGATGGTTCAAAGTCTGTGGATTTAGTTTAAATATTGCTTAGTTCTCTTCTTTAGAGACTTGTACTTCAACCCAAAGAAGTTTTTGTAGAAAGTTCCTCTCATTCCTCTCGATAGAACAAAGGAAATAGTTTCCGTAGAACCCGAAATTCGATATATCTATGATGGTAATAAATAAATATACTTTATAGGATGATGGTTCAAAGTCTGTGGATTTAGTTTAAATATTGCTTAGTTCTCTTCTTTAGAGACTTGTACTTCAACCCAAAGAAGTTTTTGTAGAAAGTTCCTCTCATTCCTCTCGATAGAACAAAGGAAATAGTTTCCGTAGAACCCGAAATTCGATATATCTATGATGGTAATAAATAAATATACTTTATAGGATGATGGCTATGGCTTAAAGTCTGTGGATTTAGTTTAAATATTGCTTAGTTCTCTTCTTTAGAGACTTGCACTTCAACGCAAAGAAGTTTCTCTAAAAAGTGCCGCTCAGATACCGATAGAACCCGAAATTCGATATAGCTATGATGGTAATAAAGAAAATATACTTTATAGGATCGGAAATCCTTCAACCCAAAGAAGTTCCTCTCAGATACCGATAGAACAAAGCAAATAGTTTCCGTAGAACCAGAAATTCTATATAACTATGATGGTAACAAATAAATATACTTTATAGGTTGGGAAATCCTTCTGTCCAAAAATCGTTATACCCTCTTAAAAGGGTACACAAAATGAACTCTCAGAGTTTGGCTTCAATTTCAATTAGCGGTTCCCTGAAGCACTCCCCCAACCACGCTGACCCTTCACCCTTCCACAGCGCAGCACACACCCTCTGTGCCTCTCTGTGGCCCTACCTTTGAGGTAACCGCAAAACTGGAGCTCCTTGTCGCCTCGGTTTAATCTCGGCCTTTTTGGTGGCCTTTTTATCAAATTAACAAAAGTGACTCCGCTCTGTTTCTCCCACTCCCACTTTCCCCACCCGCCCACTCTCTCCCTCCCTCTCTTTCGAGAAAGATTGTTCATTTTAGCGAAAGTGCGATAAAACAAATAGTTGCCACAGTCCACTCCCTCTCTTCATTTCGGTGGCGGGAGCAGCCTAATGTGGGCCCAAACAAATTGCATCATGTGCGTGTAATCCTGGCGTGATCCTTTTACAGCCACTTGGCCTGGGAGCCGGCCGTAATTATTCATAATTTAATTAGGCTCAGTTTACATTCATTTCGAGGCTCTTTTTATGAATATTTCTGGTTGTACATTTGAATTTTTGCTACGTGCATAAACTCATTTAATTAATTTTCCTGCGAGGCTAGATTTTTGGTTTGGTTTGGGTTGGGCCGCCTTTGAGGCTTAGTTTCAGTTTTGGGTTACAAAATCTGAACGGGCGGAACGGGGGCAAGTCCGGGGGGGGGGGGGAGTCCGCTTTTATTGCACTTACATTGTATTATTACATGGTGGAAATAAAGCAAATTTACGACACATTTTCCGTAGCTGCTGTTTTTCCTGCTCTCTCGCAGTCTCTCTCTCTCTCTCTCTGCCATCTTGGCGGGGATAACCAACCCTTGGAGAGCCGTTAAATGGGGCGAAAAAACCATCCCCCATCCACCCTGTACAATGGTCAGGCGGTGGATGAATATCTGTGGCCGGGAAAGACCGGAAAAGCGCAAAATCTCAGCTGCAGGACAGGGGCGGAGCGACTCTCGATGATGTACATAAAAATGGCGATGGCGATGGTCGAGACCCCACCCAAACGGTGAGCCCCGAGGGAAAACATGTCTGGGCGGCGGGGCGAGGGGAGGGAAAGAGCTTGGAGCTGGGGAAAAGCGAACGAGCGGAAAAGCGTGCGCAGCAAACGGCAAAGCAGAAGACCCAAAAGATACTCGCCCTAATGACGTTGCACTCTGACGGCACCTCAGCTCCAGTCGTTCCACTCTTTTTCCACTCATTCTCATATTCCATTTTCCTCTGTGCTTTTTATCCCCCCCCCCCCCCACTACTCCCATCCAAATGGCGTCAATTATGCTGGGTCTGGGCGTGGCCCCGTGGCCGGTGGCACGGCTTGGCGCAAAATAATAAATAAAGTTTAAAGTTTCTGACATTTTGGCAAATATTTTCCGTGCCGACAGAAGCAAATATGTCATGGAAATGTCAAACCCATCAGCGGATTTGATTGGAAAACTGACAGCGCCAACGCCAGGGCCCTGCAGAAGCATCAACCCATCAACCCAGCCATTCAGGCATTCCGGCATTCAGCCATTGGCAGCTGTCATAATTGACAGCGCTTTTCGGATGGATATACCCAATCCCCAATCGCCAATCCTTAGGTGTGGGGCAAACAACAAAAAAAAAGGGTTAATGGTGGTAAACGGATGGGAAGTCTGACAGAAATGGGGATCCCTTGAGGTGGAACATGTGGCTTGAAAGAGAAAGGTAGATAGAGAAATGCATGTCTGTACAGATAGATAGATAGATGGATAGATTGATGGATAGATAGATGGATAGATAGATAAATATGTAGATAGATATATAGAGATATACACATTAGATGGCTTCAGATATCTTCTAAAGTTACTGCAAAAGTTTTTCAAAAGATTAAACTATGAAAAAGGTTGAACAAAGGATGCGGTAAATAATGAAAACATTGATAGATATTTAACAAAACTAAAGATTTTGTGGATGGACTGATTATTAAGAAGAAAGATACGATTGGTAGAGTATTAGGGAAGATGCTCTTCGACTGACAGTCAATATTCTATGATATCTGAATGTTTTATACCTTTAAGCAGATCTAAAACAATAAATAAGGACATTCCACACTTAAAGGCACACATTTATGGTAGGAAAATGGTTTAAATGTATCCCTCAGATACCCCATGAACTATTTCTAAAGACTTTCTAGCTCCAGTTAACTCTGTAGGCCTTAAGCCTTGATTTTCCACTTAAGTGGATTTCTTTTCCAGCAAAAAGTTCCTTGAAACGGGCTAAGCGGTTTCCTCACATAAAACCAGGCATTCCTAGGCGTTCTTTTTGATGGTTATTCGTTTTCGGAGGCTCGTTAGAGGTTCCTTCCTTTCCACTGAGTAACTGACATTCCAAGGCATTCCGCAGAGCGAGAGAGAGAGAGAGAAAGAGAGAGAGAAGGAAGTTAAAGGTTCTCCAACACTCCAACAATCGGGTGTTGAGGGCTCTCCACATTTTAAAGTTGTTGAATCGTTTAATGGACTTTAAATTGAACTAGGCCTTAGACATTGTGGTATCTGTAGCACTCGAGCCTAGGCCCAAAAGGGAGAGAGGGATAGAGAGAGGGCGGGAGAAGAGGGGTGTCGACCTACGTAAAGTCACGCAATGTTGTCTGGGCTATATAGTACATATTTACCCCTCTATATACTCACATATGTGCGAGGAACAGCTGTGAGTTGGCCGGCGTGACAATGCGACGCCTTCTGGGGCACAGAAACACCAGAAACAACACCAAGAGTATCGTAGAGGAGCTGGTAGGCAAGTGCATCGCCATCGCCTGCCTGACTGACTGATTGCATGTCCGCCTGCGACCCATTCATTGTCTGGCTATAATACCAGGGAGGAGGGGCAGAGGGGAATGCCTTAACTGGAGCAACGCACGAAAGTCATGTTACAATGTACGAAAAATTGGCCAAATGCCGGCTAAGGCAACGGCAGAGGCAACGGCAGAGGCAGCGGCAGCGGCATGCAGAGCAGCAGATTGGAGTTGGCTTTTAGTATGTTTTTAGGTTAAGAACTAAGCCTTGGCCTCCACCCACCGGCCTATTGGGAGCACTTGCCTGTGGGCCAATTTTGATAATAACATAAATACCAGCAAAGGGAAAGGACGGGACAGACAGTGACCAAGTGACCTTGTCGTGGCGGCCGATAATCGGTGGGTGACTTCCATTAGGTGCCTCCCCCCCCTGCCCACGCCACTGTGGCCCGCCACAGATGCATTCATTCATAATATGCTTAGAGCAGGTTGCCACAACACTGCGGCGGCAACTGCCACTTCCCACGAGCAGCCGCGAGGCGGCCAGAAAGAGCCGCCAGTCAGAGCCGAGTCAAAAGTAATGGCGACATGATTTGCCAGCAAATCTATTAACCGAATATGAAATGCCCAAGACCACACTGAGGGAAAATGTGCAGTCTCAGGTGGGGGGAATTTACTTTTGAAAGTTCAACAAGGAAATTCGTTGATTGAAATGAAGGTTTTTGTTGAGGAAGCGTATGATTAGCGATGTTTAAGGTATGGTAATATGGCAGTGCATTTCCTGGCTAAAATTATGCAAATTCCACAGACACAAAACACGAATGGGCATTGGCATGCATTGGGGTATTGCAATGGTAGAGTTTAGATGAAGGAAGACCTATTTTGAGTGGTAATAAGCCATTCTTCCTTTAATTATCAGGAAAATGTTTACCACAAAAATTAGCTACTGGCTGAGGTTTCTCTAAGGAAAGTAGAAACGAATTTCCACACAATTTAAACCGGTTTTGCTCCCTTGGATCGAGCAAGGGGAACCTTCGAAATCTCCTACCCTAGGCAGAACCCTATCATAAGAAGTGTGAACAGCTGGCGTTTGGGCAATCAAGATCTTCTAATAAGAGTTTCTTTCCAAGAAGTTTTTCTTTGGTTTCCTTTTCTCTCAGTGCATCTTTTAATCATGTGTGGGAACTCTGGTGGGGGCTTTTCGACCAACGCAAAAAAGAGACCCCCACCAAAGCAGACGGCAATGAAAATGCAAATTTGTTCCCATCTCACATTACCGAATCTTTGAAGAGTACTTGACTCTCTGGAAGCCACTGGAAGCTTCTTGGGAACACAATTTGCCTATGAACTGGTTTTTATGGCGCATTTTAATGGCATTTAATGGGTGCTGGGGGGGGCTTGCTTTGCGTGTGACCCAAAAGAGCTACCGCAGAAAAGAATGTACATATAATAATCGTAAAAAAAAAGTGTAGGCAAGAACTATCAATATCTAAAAGGGCCATAACAACTAATGTTTTTAGCAATTGTTTCTCGACTTTCCCTTGCCACTTAATTACGCAACTCATCAATTAGGCAGACGTCGAAGCGCCGGGAGACAGCGGCAGAAGCCGACCTCCAAGGGCATTAAAAATGTAGAAATTGCGCGTCTTAACAATTATGGCCCTGCCAGAATAGTGGCCATAAGGTGGGAGTCCTTGGCCCTTTGCCCCATTCGAGGGCCAAGACAATGGGCCATTAGCAGCGCGCTTTAATTATTTAGTTTGGAGGCACAAACCCAATGCAGAGATACTCTCGGACTCGTAGTAGAAAAAGCCACAAAAATACGAAAGAGAGAATTAGTAAATCATCAAGCGCTCCTCAAGGATGGGGGCAGGAGTGCGGAGGGCGTGGTCCTCGAACTGAAACTAAAGCCAAACGTTGAGAGAGCGACTTGGAGTTCGGTTTTTGGGGTTCGGTTTTCGGTTTTTGCGCAAGTCAGGGTCAAGCAACTACAGAAAGGGAGTCATCATCATCCCCCACAAACGTTTAAGTACATAAAAAAGATACATAGATGCGTACTAATGCTTAGATATATCTATATCTATATTGCTATATGGATTGTACATGTGTTTTTGTACCTACAGATGCAGATCCTAGGGTTAAACTTCTTCTCATTGGATTTCCATCAATTTGAGCATCTAATGAGAATGAGACACGTTTGAGTTCTCATCGGCGCTCAATATCCTTCCCATACCCTTTATCGAATCAATTTTAATCGTCTTGAGTGCTTCCGCCTGGTAATCCCATGAACGGCACACGTTCCGAATTAAACCCATTGCCCTGTCCTGGTCCTGGTCCTGGTCCCTCGATCAGAGAGAGAGAGAGAGTCCCAGACTATGTGTGTGTGTGCGGAAGGCAAAACAAACACTAATTGTAAATTAAATGATCCCGATAATATCCGAAAAACATCTACTACTAGTATTTGGTGGGACGGCGGGTGAGGGCAAACAAATGAAAACCAAAGGGAAAACAAACTTTGACCTCACAACCCCGGGACACTGAGACTCTGGAACGTCGAAGGGATATACCATACCAGAAGGTGTGCGGGGGGGGGGGGGGGGGGTGTACGGCTGTACGGACACAGAGGCCACTCACCGGGGCACACGCCGCAACGGTTCTGGTCCATTAACCCGTCGTCGTTGCAGTCCTTGTCGCTGTCGTTGTCCTTTGAGGTTCCCATTGGGCATTGCGCATTGGGCATAGCAGGGCTTGGCAGCAGGGATGCCATTGGCAAAAGGAAACTAATGTTTATATTGACTTTTCACAATGCACAATGCGGCACGTGGCACGTGGCAAGCGGATGTCCAAATGCTGCTCCTTTTCTGTTGCCATTGCAATTAACGCTGAACTACGGCTTGACCGCTAATTGTCAAAATATTTACTCAAGTTTTGTAACCTTTTTTTGTCGGCTTCGTCTTTATTCTAGGCTGGGGCTGGGGCTGGGAACCTCCCAGGACCCCGCTTTAATTCTGCACTTAAACTTAATTAAAGCTGTCATACTACCCTCTCTCTCTCTCTGGACTGCGGGAACCCCTTCTGGTCTTTTGCCAATTTTTATGGCAAATGAAGCAATTAAATATGCTTCCCTCTCTCTCTTTCTCTTGTTTTTTTTTTCATTAAAACAAAGCTTAATGTGAATGACCTCAAAAGAGAGAGAGCGAATCGTTAATCAAGCCATCAAGGCCCGAGAGTCGAGAGTTTATTGCATTTGTTTTAATTAATTTAAATTATACGAAATATTTTCGAGATCCCCCTCCACTCAGCCATCCATCCGTCCCATCCCTAAAGCATGGTCTAAAGCACCCCTGAGGGAAGTCGTAGATACATATGTTAGTGGAGGTCCTGCCCCTCTACGAACCGCTCCTGTTCCTTCCTTCCTTCCTTCCTTCCGTTCTGTCTGCCTTAATCCGTCAACAGCACGTGCGTGTGTCCTTTCCATGTCCTGTCTGTATTTCTGTTTCTGTTTCTCTTTCGGGTTTGTTTCTTGCTTCTGTTTCGGGAGAGCAGACTAGAGGACCTCCTGGCGCGTCGTTGAAATTAGTTTTGAATCATTTATGAGTCATGTTCTAGGCCAAACCCAAGCCCAAGCCAGGAGAAGGTCTCCTCGCCGAGAGCCCAAGCATAATCGATTTAATAGGCCAAAAACTGTTACGCGCCGTATGGCAAATGGAATCGAAGCCAAAGCCAGGGGTTTGGGGCGAAACCCACCTTTTCTGGGAGGGAGGGGGCTGGCCTTTTCTATTTCTCCTCCATCCCGCACTCACCTTGAAAATAACTTTTGGTTCTTAAATAACTAACGGACAGCCTTAGTATGCTCAGTCGATCCAGTTTGCTCAAGATGTTCTGCTCGAAGGGCAGCAGGGAGGCCAACAGATCCAGCTCCGCGTTGAGGCGCTCCCGATGCCGCTTTGATGGATTGCTCTTTGTGACGCCATCCTTGGGCGGCGGCTTCAGGCTGCAAGCAGAGGGAAAACAGAACATCAGAGAACATACATAGCAGCAGGGTGTAAAAACAAAAGGGAAATTCGGGAAAACAATTTTCATGCATAAATGGAAAGTTGCCTCTCCATAAAATATAGAACGCGCGTCAGCTGTGGCCCGGCGTCGGCGGCGCGAACTTGAAAAGGTCAAAATTATTAATTGCACTTATCAGTTACCCTAGAACTATATAGGTATAGTGGACAGACAGACGGACCCTCGGAATATCCTCCCCTGATGATGGCACGGGGACGGGCAAGGATTGCCAAGCACAAACGGACTCTCGGTCGAGGGTTGATTTCGATTAGCTATGCCCACTTGATCTCTGGTTCATTAGACGATCTACCATCAGATGTGGCTGCGGGTTGCACAACTCCATGCCCTCTGCTACCGTTAAGATTGGGTGAGAAAGTACGTATTTTCGGATGTTAATCGAAAGAGATAATCGAAGGTCAATCGATTAGCTATCGTTTGTTTAACAACATCTCCAGAGACATCATCTTTTAGGGTGGGCAATTAATCTCTATCTAAGGATCTGCTTTTAATCGAAATAATAGTCGAAATATTTATCGTTAAACCTGAAATGTATCTATATGAATATTGAATACACCCAGCAATATAGCAACCAAAACGGGTTTAATTATTATAAAAGGTATCCCTGTAGGTATCGATAAATAACAAATCTCGATAAACACACATTCGATAAACAAGAGTTGTTTTATCGAAGCGTTAGCGATAGTTTCCTTTAAAACAGCTGTTAGACTCCCATAAATTAAATGGTTTTAAGGATGCTGTTTAATATTCAACAATTGGTGATCCAAAATGTATCGCATGGACACAAACAGCTACCGAATCGAATCTGTATCGAAATTATTATTCGAAACCAATTTTCATCACAAAATCTAAGAGCCTTTCATGTCTAAAAACCATAAGAAACATCAAATAAATTGATCATTAACCAAATTACATTCGAATCAGTTAATAATAGTAAACGAAGCAGAACTCCAAAGCTGAATATGCAAACATTTAAAGTATCAGAATGCGATTCAAAGAAGTTCATCTTCCCCCATTGCTACACCGAGACTACCTCTAATAATTTCCATGAATCAAATCATAAACAACGAATAAGAAGTCGGCCGCAATCAGAAAGCACTCCAATTAAATGTCATAAAAGTTCGAGGACCCAACAGAACCCAGCCCAGAAACCGAAGCGGTCTGGAAAATACCACTGCAAATCCAAATACTGAAAGTGATACGGATACAATCCGTCCAAGGCGAAGGAACGGGGGGGGGGGGGGGGGAGGGGAACACTCATAAATGCAAAATCCGTTTATGATGGGACTCGAGGAGTGGCAAACGGGGGGAAAGGGGGATTGGTAGGGGAGTTGCAGCAATCTGGATGAGTTTGGATTAGCTTGTGTGTGGACTGATGGCCTGATGGATGGTTGGATGGTTGGATGGATGGTTGGATGGTTGGTTCGTTCTGGTTTACAAAAGCTTTGCCGCTAATTCATCATTATCTCCGGTCATAAGCGGATAAACCGACCAGCAGTTCTAGAGGATTGTCTTTATAAGCCACATATGTATATCCTTCTCTTTCTTTGGTTGTATCTTTGTGTGTGTGTTTTCCCTCTCTTTCGTTGGTTGTTTCTTTGCATATTTCCGTCTCTTTCTGTGGCTGTTCCTCTCTTTCCATCGCGGTGTGTGTTATTTTTTAATCATATTTTGTCTCATCATTTTCATTGACATTATTACAAAGTTAATTGCGGTAATTAAATGTAATTATATTTGTAATTTATGAGGCGACCCCTTCCATGGTCAGCCCCCTTCACTCCCCATCCATATCCCCTACTCTTCCTTCCCCCCCCCCATCCATCCCTCCATCCATCCACATTTCTTGCGTTGCTTTTTTGTCACTGTTTTGAACATTTTCCATTGTTTGCTGTTTTTTTGAAAACCTTTTTGCTTGGCTGCACACACACACACACACACACACAGACGCTACGTGTATGTGTGGACTTCGACTAGGACCTGGGCTCCAGGACTGTTGCAGGATATTGTCGCGTTAAGTTAATTGGTTCCTAAGGTTCCTCTGCCCCTGCCTCTGCCTCTGCCACTACCCCTCTCCTCTATCCAGTATCCATATGGAGGGGGGGTGGGGGGCTGGTTCCGTTGTTTTTGCTCTGCTCTGAGCTCTCGGGTAATTGTCAGTGGCATGTCCGTTTGATGTCACAAAACTGGACGACATGTTGCCTCAAATTGTTTCTGTCGGCTAATCCCCGAGTTCCTCTATCGCAATCGCTATCGCCAGTCCCTTGCCCCAATCGCAATCCCCAATCCCAGTGCCATTATCATGCCACTAAGGTGTTGTCCTCCGGCTAAAGGAATGCCAATGTCTCGCCCAAGCCTGACGGCGGGATAAAAGAAGGATATAAGATAAGTATTCAAGGATAAGTGGAGTTCTCTCTGGTTCGCTCTTGGGTAAATGTGGTGCCTCCATCTCCTCTCTCTATCCAAAAATCAATGATAAATGATAATAATTTAATCCATTTTGCAGGTCTATTGGCATTCCAGCCCCAAACCTGGGGTTAGGCATCCCTAAGTATTCCGTTAAAGGACAAACAGTTGTCTCCACACAAATCGTTTCTAAACGTGGTATACCTCTCTCTGTCGCTCTCCCTCTCCTTCTGCAGCACTCAAATAAAAGCCAAAAATTAATTTAATTAAATGTCCAATTACGGAGAAATTTGTGAAAATGATCAGTGTCTGGTGCGCTCCCCAAAAAGGTCTTTAAACGACTCGCAAAATCTCGCCAGTTATAGTGGGATACTCGTAGGTCTCCTGGGATCCGATCTGGTTATTATATTGATGATGGCAGCGAAACCGTTAGACGCATTGGAATGCACTGCGAAATTAGGCAAAAGGAATCGACATAGAAATATAATTTCCAGCTCAACAAAATTGAGGGCCCCATAAAAACCTAAATTGGGGGCAATGCGGTGTATTATTTTTTGGATTTTTTCTCTCAGAGTCTCTCTCGTTTTCTGTCTCGCTCTAAGTTTGCGGCATAAAATGTATAATTTTCTTATTATCTATAAGAAAAAGAAGGCAACAACGGGAAAGGGAGTCGTCGGGGCACAACGAAAAGAAAGAAACTAAATGGCAAGGGCATACAGACTACACAAGGAGCAAGGAGCAAGGAGCAGGAGGAGGAGTAGGAGGAGGAGCAGGAGGAGGAGGAGGAGCAGGAGGAGGAGGAGGAGCAGGAGGAGGAGCAGGAGAGAACGGCTACAGACGGAGGAGGACTACGGAATGGGAATAAAATGAATTCCATAAACAACTTTCCAAAAAGTAAAGAACTTTTCGAGGGTAGGGCAGGAGGAGGAGGAGGGCTGAGGTTTGAGGGAGAGTTTTTGGGGGGAATGAGAAAGGTGAAAGGTGGCTTCAACCTTTTGTCTGGGGGCCATAAAAACGTCAAGGCAGAGACAGAGACAGAGAAGGCAAGAAAGAACGAAAGGAAGATATATAGAGAGAAAGGTACGGGCATAGAGAGAGAAGTATAGAGAGGAATCCCAGCGAACAAAGGATAACTGCATAGCTATGTGTGTGTGTGTATCTTTGTGTGTGTGTGTGTGTGTGTGTGTGTGTACGCTCCTTGCGAAAACTTCAGCCCCAAAAAGCCATTTTTATTGTCCGTCGTCCTTCCTTCTGAACATTTTCCCCATGTATTATTTTTCGCCATTTTCGTAGCACCCCCCCTGCACCCCCTCCCCTTCTTCACCCTCATTTTGCTCTCTCTCTCTCTCTCTGCTCCAGCGTGGCATTCTTCTTCACATTTCTTCTTTCCTTTTCCCATTATGAAATGAATTGCTTTTAAAGAAATTACAATGCGGACGACTTTTGGGATTGGGATTGTGGGTTTTTTCCATGGTCTGCCTGCCCCTAAGTGGCGCGGTGGGGTTGGCTGGGGGTCGGACTGGGTAATGGAGAGACAGGTGTGTGTTGGGTTGACACAAATTGCAAGGTCCAAGGCAAGGCTGCACACTCGCCTCCCCCCCGCCCACTAGACTACAGACGGACGCGGCAAAGCAAAGTCCAGAGAGATCCAACACGGAAGATAGAATCTCGAAATCCTGCAGAACGCAGCCACGCCCCTCACATGCCACAGATACATAGAGGTGGAGTACATTAAGGGAGTATTTTAGGTTCTTTAGGGTTTCTTTGAACGCTCCAATAGCTCTCACAAAGCACAGATACAGTGGGTATTTTTTACTGTCTATTGTTCTGAGATGGTAGAGGTTTCAAGGACACATTATAGAGATAAAAGATACTTCTAGTTCTGAGAATATCCCTTGGAATGGGCTCTTACCGCATCCCTCAGTTTTGTGTAAGCTTTTCCATAAAACACAAACTTGTCTCTTGAAATATTTCCCCATTTGAAAAGTGTCGATGGTTGCTTAATCACCTTCGCCCACCCCCTTCTATCAACTGCTTTGCATACGCCTCCCCCCCGGCCCCACACACTCCCCTGCCTGTTGTTGTTTCTGGATGTGTTTATAAAGAAATGACACGCAATCCTTTGGGGGGCACGGGAGTTCATGGCATCCACGTGACTCTTCTGTCTACGGCATGCCACTGCTCTGTGCTCTGTCTGTGTTGCATGCCAGGCATTACGCATACGCAGCATGTTCCATGTTGATCGCATAGCATGCTCGATTTGGCGCCAAAATCGCTGTAAACACACACAGACACCCAGAGTCAGGGGCAGACACTCATTCAGACACACTCGTTTCATTCATTCATTCATTCATTCATCAGTTCTCTGTCTCTGTCTCGCTCTCTCTCTCGCTCTTCCTCTTTTGACTTTGGCCTATGCGTGCTGGTCGAGAGCTGCGTGCCGCCATTGCAGCTGATAGATGCCCCACTCTCGCAGTGCCCCCTCGCCCTCGCCCTCGCCCTGCCCCCCTCTCACACAATCAACCCTTTTGCCACCGAAACACCGAAACGCCAAGTAGCGTGTCCAAAAAAAAAGGCACAAAAATAACAAATGGTAAAAACACCAGCAACAACAAAGTATGGGTCATCAGCGTTCACTTTTGTTGCAACTAAATTTTTGATTTTGCATACCCGAAAAGCACTTGTTGCTTGAAAGACAAGGAATACGGGATAATTCATGGGATACCATGGGATAATGCCATTAAGTTCCCAAAATAAACACGGTAAACAGGGATACAGGGATACAGAGATACAAATCCTCTTTTCATAGATCAAAACGATTGCCCCTTGGCGGCTATCCGCCTGTGAAGTAATCGGAATAACATTTATCACTTCATTAAGCGAAAAGGAAGAGGAGGCCCCGACCTCTGTTTACACAATTAATATGCAAATGAGGCTGGCACAGAGGAGACACTTGTGGCATCTTAATGCGGCATCCACAGCCACACACTTGCATTCGGAAATATGCAAATAATGCGTTTAACAACTTAATTCGGTTGCTTCGGCCATTCAAGAGGTGTTTTCTTCCTTTTTTCTTTGCCTTTCGCTGACGATTAGCGCGGGCCGTGAACCTGCCGAGCGAGCGAGTCTGTTTGGGAATCTGGATATTCCCATTGCCAGACAACAGTCCTGCAGTCCTCCTCCAGATGCTCCTCCTGTAGATACACCTCCTCCTCCTGCAGATACACCTCCTCCTCCTGCAGATACACCTCCTCCTTCTGCAGATACTCCTCCCCTTCATCTGCTGTTCATTCCCTGGCTTTATCTTGACAAAGTTGCGCGATCGTTTTGTAGTCGCTTTTGGTTTCAGCTACTGCGATTCATTCTCTCCTTATTCTCGTTGCTCCCCTTTTCGGTTGACAAAATTAATGAGTTGGCTCTGGGAGCTGTGAAGAAGCTGTCTCTCTCTCTCCCTCTCCCTCTCCCTCTGTTGCACACTCTCTATCTCTGTCTGTGCTCCTCGTTAATTTTAACAGCTTTTTTTTCGGGATGCTGGAGGCCTGAAATTTATGCGTGAATTTGGCGCAGATCCATTAAGTGGTCCATAGATTAGGAGGCCCCTTTTCTGCCTGTGTGTGTGTGTGTGACTGGGATCTGGGCCTTAAGTGGTTCCTCTCTGCCACACGGTAGCATGTTGACAGCTTCTTTAAATGGCGCTTAACTCTGGTTTCTTTGTCTTTGTTTTGACATTTTCGAATATGCCAAAATGTAAATTCAATTAATTGTGACATTTTCCAGGCATACCAAACTGACAGATGAAGCTGTTCTTTGTTTGCTATAAACATCCAGAGAGTATAATGATTGCGAGGAGAGATTGGTAACGCTCAGAGAGGAGGACTCTATACCCTATAGGGTATGTAAATCTATGGTTGATGGACTCTTCTGAGTCTCCTCCACCTCTAAGTTTCTTTTTCTCTACAAAAATTGCTTACAATTTCATCGGATAATCATGTATTTCACAAATAGATAAAGCATCTAACAGGACCTGCCCTTAGAATTCGTATATCTTGTTCTGAATCCACCATAGATTCCCCATAATATTAATATCGAGCTATTCTCCGTTTCACTTGCAAATATTTTATGATCTTAGTGGCAAAAACAATTCGTATCCGTCAGATACAGTCCTTTGCTGAGTGCATAAAGCAGTACAGTTATAGCTGTGTGTTTGTTTTGGTAGTTTTATGAACTTTTGGGTTCAGAAGAGTTCTCTTCCCGAATAAACGTCACCTATGGGGCCCCCAGGCTCTAATAATAACAATATGTGGACTAACTAACTAAAACAACAGCTAAAACAACAACAACTGGGGGCAGCAACAACAAATCAACAAAAAACAACAACAACCAAAGAAAACTGTGGCAAAAGGCAACTCATTTATTTTATCGATTAAACATTTTTGCGATTCGCGCAGCGGAATCTCTTTTGGAGCTCCCCCCTCCCTTCCACCCCACTGAAAGCCGCTGTGTGTGGAAAAAAATGTATCTACTACTGACACACACACAGATACACAACCCACTCGCACTAACACAGAGAGAGTGAGTGAGTAAGACAAAAAGAGAGAGACAGTCGGGGGCGACATCAAAGCGCCGGGCAAAGGCAACTTTGAAAACCTTTTGACAGCTGCGAACGAACGCCAAAGCCCAAAGGATGATGAGAAGGAGGAGGGCGAAGAAGAAGAAAGAGGGGAAGCAAATACAGAAGAAGGAGAAGCAGCAGCAACAGAAGGAGAAGAAAAGGTATAGGCAAAAAGGTAGCAAAAGCAGCCTGCCTGCCTGCCTGCCTGGCTGTCGGGGTTCGGGGTTCGGGTTCCACCCTGCTTTCTATGGTGGGCGCGGCCTTTATATTTAGTGGGGCGCTGGATTGGAGGAAGAGGGTGGGGGACGGGGAGAGGCGAAGGGACGGGGAGCAGGCCTTGCAGGGGTGGATAGAGGGGGGGCACGGCCTATAGCTACTGTGCGCTAATGATGCGCATTTGGCATTTTGGCATTAATCATTTATCATTCCCCCCATCCGCCCCTTGCCTTCCCCCCCCCGTGTGTGCCACGACAAGCGCATAATTATTAAAAATTATTTCTGATTTCGATTTTTCCATACTGGCAAGGGAGTCAAGGGAATGGAGGGTATAAGGGGGATAATAAAGAACAAAGAATATGAGTTATATCTATATTATAAGAATACATATTCAAGATATAGACAGATGGATGTTTTCCGGTCAGTTTTGGAGAGAGCTAATCAAGGATAAGGATTAAATATATATATAAAAACATATATATCTTCCTATCAGTATACAATATATCATTCTCTGCATTTCACTAAAAAAGATAAGCAACGCTTTCAACTGTTCTATAAACCTATTTCACAGAATCTATGAGATATGTTCATATGTACAATGTACATAAAAACAGAATAAAAAGTCCTGAAAGTTCATTATTTATACATAATTTTATACATATTTTTACCAATATATTTTCTCAAAGAATTAAATTTTAAAAAAAAGTTTTTTCACTTGTAAATTTATTTGATTTAAATCGATTTGATTTAATCATATGTAGCATAAATATTATTCCTATAAATTTAATATAAGATATTTATTTTACGGCGTTTTATATTTGTATAAAATATGGGGCGTATTAAATAGACTTTTAAATAAATTTATAATTCAACCAAAGTAAATTATATTTCATTGCACTATGTTTATATTTTATATTTCAAAACAGAATATTTCATTTAAATATTCGTGTTTTTGCTTTATACTATGCCATTTTTCTCTAAGTGTACCTAAGACTCTTTTTTTAACCTTTTTTTTTACCTTTTGGGACTATTGAGATCCGACTACGATTGAGATAATAGTAGGAAGTCCATCGGTTCTTAAATGAAAGATCATACTCTAACACCTACAATCTTTACTGCTTATCCTAAACATTTTCCCCTAGACCCTTCGTCCTTTTGTAAGCTCACTCACAAAGTTAAACGATCCATTATGGCCAGGAGGGTATCATGTACAACAAAGGGAATTGAAAGTATCACCTGCTCGGGGCAGGACACCCCACCCACCGCCTCACTCGCCTCGGACTCGGACTTGGGCACTGGTCCCCCCGCCCCACTCACGACCCCTTCGCGCTCCACTTCAGCGCACACTAAAAACAGAAAAAGCAACAACAGGGTACAGGCAACAGTGCGTCCTGGTTTTTGGTCCTGCCACACTCCAGCTCCTGGAACCGGGAACTGGAACTGCACCTTCGGCGGTCGGTGGTGGATTTTAATGGAACGCTTTGGGTTAATTCAAAATTCTTTTGTTTTGCTTTCGCGCTGAGTAACCAGGGCTAGGCCTGGCTGGTCCTCGGGGTTGGCCAAAAGCAGGTGGTCAAAAGCAGCATAGTTTTTCGGTGGCTTATGGATTAGCGGCTGGCCAAGAGAGAAAGAGGACAGAGGAAAGAGGGAGTGAGAGCTGCCCCTTTTTCATGGGCTTGTCTGGGCCTGGCGGCGGTTCACTGACACCAAACCCTAGCCCAGATCCCGACTGGCTGCCTGATCCTGATCCCTGACCAGACGGATAGGATAGTCTGACAATCGATTGGACTAAACCGCTTGTAAGCGGGACGTAAGCTTTTCAACACCTCTTCAACGTGACTGATGCGAGACCACAGACACAGAACCCCATAAATGGCAACAAAGTTGCTGCCACATTCGAGAGCGAGAGAGGGAGATGGTGATGGAGAGCGAAAAGGATGGATAGCTACATTTAATGGCTGATATCAGTGACGCCCCTCATCCTAAATCTCATTCCCATACCCCACTGGCATATGGAGCAGCACTATTTAGGCTTCGATACGCTGCATTACGCAATGGTGTTAATTACCAACACACACACACACACACACACACATGCCAAGCACTCACACACAGATACCCACTCATAGAGAAAGAGAAATACTTGGATACACACTCGGATAGATGGGGGCTGGGGTGGGGGATATGGATAATCGCCAGCAACTGAAGCGGCGGACTGTTGGCAATGGAAAAAACGGTTAACCAAAGACGGCAGCAAAAGCATTTAAAGCCCCCACGTCCCCAATGGAAAATCGTCCAGTGAAAATCAGGAATTCAATGAATAGAAAAATGGGGAAGGGCAACTGCAAAGGGAATATTTGCGATTAGTTGTGAATTTTAGAGCATAGACCTATAAAATGTGTCTCGAAAAATACAAATTTAATTTCTATTTCCAGAAAAAATTCTTCGGAACTCAATACCAGCTATAGATTGAATCGCCCGATTATAAATCCTTCAGATGGGCATCTCTTGGAAGAACCAAGAAGAAAATTTGTCGTATGAATAATATTGATGAATTTTATACCCTGGGGAATAATAGCAATAAAAGTATTTAGTTATTCAGAAATGATAAGAAAATGCCAAGATTTGGTTCTACTTGGAAAGTGTCATATAAAACATAGATGAGAAAGCCTGAGGTTTCAGTCCTTATAATGATTGATACGCTATTCATTTATTGAGCATTAACAACCACAAAATAAAAATGGAATCTTCGGGAACTATCTAGAGAATCTAAAAAGATATAGACATCCCAACAGCATCCAATTAATGTAAATATAAAAGGGCAATAAATATTCAGAGAAACAAAAACAAGGAAATTTCACTGAAAATTTGTCAAGAATTTCCATTAAATATGCCCAACAAACTTGAAAAATTCTTTAGCCCCTAAAACAGAATATCCCTCCGGCAAATGTCATTCAACCTTTTGATATCTACCGATCTGTGGCACCCCCCCACCCTTCTAGAGGCAAGGCGAGTGTAATTAACTAAATAGAATAACCCGCTAGTGGCTCTCAAGGCGATACGAGAGATACTTTTAACCCCATGCGAAGGGCGCAGGCGCAACTAATGAGCAACCCACCACCACAGGGCACCAGGAGCAGCAGCAGCAGAACCACCGACACCACCATGGGCCACCATGTGTTGCCTCCCCCATCCCCACGCCCATCGATGTGTCCTGGCATCCTGCCTGCTGGTCAGTTCTTTGACCAACATTAAATTGAGCTGCGACTCGAAATTTACGAGTAGGCAAAAGGTCCTGGTCCTGGTCCTGGCCATATGGTCATCGGCGGCTCCTGCTCTCCTAGCTGCGGCACAGAGGCAGCGGCATATGTCAGAGGCAGTGGGTTGTGGTTTTCCACTGCGAGGATCTCCCACTCCCTCCCTCCCTCCTCTGGCCTGTGGGCCTTGTGGGAATACCAAAAATTCATAGACTCCGAAAGGTAATTCATCAAAAATTATAAAAATGCATTTGTTGCAGAATGAAGACAGGGGGGGAGAATGTGATATATGAGGGGGTTGATCTCAGATACGAGTCGGTTGAAAGTAGATCTTTGGCAGAGCAAGGGAGAGCGGTTGCTTGGAGAAATTATTTTGGTTACAAATTTCAATGGCTTCTGGGGCAAAAAAGATTAAGAAAAGGTTTCTAGAAATTGATTTAAAGTCGACCAGAAGAAAGAAATGAGCATATAGAAAGGATACAGAGAGGTATCATTCTATATATACAAGATCTCCGATAGGTTGTAGTCTATCATTAAAGAGTTCTATCATTGTTAGCGAAAGAAGATACAATTTTTTTCCGCGGGTAGAAACATTTTGGTTCCCACACAATGAGCAAAAGATCAAGAATATTATAGAATGCATTCGTTTTAGAATATCTCAGGAAAGTAAAGTAACAGAAAGGAAGAAAAATGTCTTAGGAAAAATTTGGACTTCATAATAAAAGCCCCAATGAAGAAAAGGCGAAAAATTGTGGATAGCAAATAAATACGAGAGGATCACCTAAATATATGACTTGGCCTTACTCTAAAAATTGTTGTCCTCTGTGTAGCAAGAATCCCCCCTCTATTGTCTTTAAATTATTCCGATATACTACCAAAGAATATGTGCCTCACATGCTGAAATGAATTTTCCTTATAAAATGGTTCTCCTTTACCGCAGAAATGAGTTCTTTTCCACCGTTTGCCCCACAAGTTCATCCATCAAGGGGTGCAACTCAATCAAAGTCCATAAAGTACGAGTGCTTGAACTTTAAACACTATTTAAAAGGCTTCGACAGCAGCAACACCAACAAATGCAACAATAGATACAACTGCAACTGCAACAGCAACAATTACAATTGCAACCTGCAACATGGCTAATTACAATTTCAGCCAGCAACAAACAGAACTTGCCGCAAGAACTGCAGCAAGAAGGAAGCATTGCAAAAGGAAAGCAGCTGCCGCAATCAATAATATGAGCACACACTCCCATATATATATATCTGTATCTGTAGATATATAACATATATATATGTGCAACATTAACAACAGAGAGAGAGAGAGAGAGAGCAGAGCATAAACAACAAGCTGATAATCAATAAAGCAAAAGCAGGACCTCATATATCCATAACAACCAACAAGTGGAACCCAACGGCGCGAGAGAGGTCCCTCGTCTATATAGGGGTAAAGAAAGGGGTGGCAGTGGTCTGTGGCAAGACGAACTTTAACTACTTGTGGCAAGGGCCAACAGCAACTCTCAGCAAATGGTTCGATGCATTGGCCTCCAATTATAAAGTGCACCTGAAGTGATTGCAGCGCAAGCAAGGAAAGCGGAGTATCAGATATTTCTAGATCATTCAGAAAATGATTCATAGAATTTATAGGATATTTCGATAGGAAAGGCAAATTTGAAGCTTGAATTGTAATTATAAACGCGCTCGTTACCCTTTCTTTTGCTGTGTTGAAGTCCCTGCAGACTTCTCGACTCTGCCAAAAACATAAACCTCCACTTAATTCGTTGCACCATCGACAGGCAGCCGCATAATTCGCTGTTCCTTGATAAAGAACAAACTCAAAAAACAATTACACTTTACTCTACTGCAGTTACTGCAAAAAAAAACACGAAAATGAAAATGAAAATGAAAAAAACAAAAGGTCCCCACCCTGCGGACTGCTGAGGACTGGGGACTCTGACACCGCGCGACTCTGACTCGCTCGACTGACGCAAAATTGTCACCTTGCCTCTCCCTGCTGCAATGCACACCTGCAATTATACGTGCGAGTGGCAGGTCCGAGAGGGGCTCCGCGATCTCACTCTCTATGGTGTTCTGTGCCCTGTTCCGGGCACCCCTCCATCATAGGAGTTTTTGCTTTTCGTATATATTTTTTTAATGCTTTTAATGAACTGATCAGAGAATGTGTGTTCCTCTGAGCTTCTGCTCTGTGTTTTACAACATTTTAATTGAGCCCATAAGTGCCACAGCAGAGGACAGCTGCCCTTCGGTATCTGCTACCCCTAAAAATAATTGCAACGCATGCAAATATTACGCATACGACGCATGGCTCTGGCCAACAATTTCAATAAATAAATTAAAAACTTGGTGAAGTTTGTGGCTATTCTTTATTGCAAAGTTATCTATTCAATTGAATTTTCTGCATTTAGAAAAAGTTTTTAATGCATTTCGAAAGGTATTTAAAATGAGATAGAATTGTAGGCAATATTGAAGCGGGAAGAGAATTTCTTTCTCTAGGAATTGGCACCTCTATTATTCAAATATTCCTACCATTTATCTATGAAAGATTGTGGAAACGGTAACTTTTTCCCCAGAATCTATGAAATATTACATTTAAATCCAATTCAAATGGAAAACATGTTTCCAATATATTTATTTTATATATATATTTTCAGACATGTTCTTTATATCCAAAAGTAAACATTTATTGGAAGATACATATATTTAAAGTAGTTATCATCTCCATTTACTAACTGATTTCTACTAAATGTACTTTTAATACCCGTTTTGTTACGGAAAAGATACATTCCTTAGCTCAAGTAGATCTTTTCATATGCTAATTTATCGCTCAACTCATCTATTCAATTTGGAATGTACATCTTCGCCTTTTCTGTAGCTCCACTCCACCTGTACTCCGTTCGAGGCCAAGGCAGGGCCGTATAGCTGATCAGTGGCTCATGATTATGGGTGTCGTACATCTAGTACTTCGTATCGAAGGAGCAAGCGGAGAAGGAGACGCCCAAAGACCCGCAAAGCGTGTGGGCGTGTCTGCAGTGGCAATTCCTGCACAATTTTAGCATAATGCGTGTGTTCTCATATATTTATATATGATGAAAAACACCATTCTTTCTTTCTTGGCTGCTGCTGCTGCTGCTGGGAGTTAAGTACACAAAATTATCAGAAATTAAATGTGCACCTTTTGGAGATTCCGATCTCCTCCAGCGAACAGGCAGCCCTGAGAGCCCTGAGAGCCCCGAGGGGGGGCTCAACATCATTATCATCATGATCATCATTATCATCTGGTGGAACTGTTTGTGGCTACTGTAATTTCACGCTACCCTGCCCCCGACATGCATAATGCAAATCAATTTGAAGAAATACTGAAGGAATACCTTGGACGTGGTAGGAGGATGGGAGATGAGGGCCCAAGGGCCAAAGTCAGGAGTCAAAAGTGATTTGTCAACGATTGCCCCAGAGATCATTAATAATCTCTGTATTGTAGAAAAAGAAAAAACCAGTAGCTGAAAGGTGGTCTGGGGAATACATGCGAGAGATTGATAGGGCCAGCCATTGAGCTCGTCAGCGGGTGGCGCCTCAAAAGGTGGCAAGTGGGTAAGTGGCAAGTGCAGCAACTCATTCGTATTGATTGAAATCTTTCACACACACACCACACACACACAGGCAAACAGCAGTCCCATGGAATACCGCCTCCCGCTGGGCGCTGGTCTTCAATCTGTTGTACGAATATCTGTATCTCAGTTACGAGTGTGTATCTTTCGGTTGGGGAATCGGTATCTGGTATCTGGTGACTCGAGGGGGGGACTCACCTTTTGCCGTTCCGTCGCCTCCGCTTGGTGGCGTAGACGGTGCCCAGCTGGCTCATCGCTAGGGCGGAGTTCGTTATGGTCGCCGTTGTGAATGATTTTTACTCTTCTGATTATTATTTTTCTTATATCAACTCTTAGCTCGCTCGCTCGCTCGCACGCTCACTGTTCTTTGCTCTTTTCTTTTCGTTTTTGTTGTAATTGGTTTTTATTTATTGATTTGGTCTGCTCTGGCCACACGGTTGATCCACCAGGCAGCCACCAGAAGCTTCTTCTGGCTGCGTTCGGATCCAGGGAGATCCTGCTGCTGCTGTTTCTGCTGCTGCTTCGATGTCGTTTTCGGTTTCGGCCACGGCTGCAGCCACGCGTAAATTTTGTTTCTTTCTTGCTGGTATTTTATTTTTAATTATCATCACGCTTACATTTTGTTTGCTTTTTCATCGCGCTGCCTTCTTTCCTCTTATTGCACTGGAGTTTCGAGCGGTTTCAATACTGCATGGAGAGGGGGAGGTGAATGGGAAATCTCGGATTTAGCCATTGAGAAAACACCGCTGGGTTGTTGGGGGCTTTGTGCTGGGGAAAGCCTTGGGATTGCCACTAAGCCTAGGCCTTTGTTTTGTCTTTGGGATTAGCTCTGAGAAAACTTCGATACGATTTTGTCCGTAAGCTCTAGAATCTCAGAGGGTGGATGCACCCTAACTTTATTGAATGTTAAACTATATTTAAGCGTTTTTATTTGATAACTTTGGGGTTCCTTGGAGAACTAATGATTGTAAGCAGCTTTATACATTTTACAACCCATTTAATTGTACAAAAATACTTAATTTATGTGCACAGCTTTATTGAAACTATAAAAGTCTGCTTTATGAGGCTAGAATAAATGTTTTAAACATTTTCCGAACTTTAAGTTTTTTAGAATGAAGTTTAACAATTTGAAAACTTTACTATTGCGCTGCTCTGAGAGAATTGAAGAAATAAATTATACAATTTATTAAATTATGATATGAAACAAGATAAGAGTCTACAATTCGGATATAATTTCCTTGAGATTTTGTTACTGAAGAGCGAAGAATAAATTTTTAAAACTTAGATTCAATCTGTAATCAGCAAAATTTATAGGAAGAAACTTTAAAGATTTCATTACGATTGAATTAAACTGTTGTAGAAGTTAAAAGTTGTAGAATCGAAGTCTTTTAACAATCGAAGGAGCAAATGGAAAAACAATATCTTTAGAATTTTAAGTTCATCAAGTTTAGGAAGGAATAGATTAGTAATCTTCATTCACTTTTGCATTGTACTAGTTTCGATTTATGTAATTTAAACGCGAATATTTCGAATTTACTCGATAATACTAGTTATTCATTGATTCAAAAACAGATCCAAAATTCTTTGATAAAACCCAAATTTCCTATTGGAAAACAATCAAAAAAGATAAATTCCATAAAAAGTTTCCTATATTTTCCGAATGAGAAATACAAAGATAATCAGCACAAAGCCTTGCAATGTTTCCCCATACGATGTTCCCCCAATTTCTCAATGGCTTTTCAAATTTCAATTTTGCCGATTATTTTGATTTTGTTTTGATTATTGCGGTTCCTTTTGCGTGTGCTGGGGGTTCTTTGTTTGTGTTCTTGCATGGGGCCACACTTTTGCTTTTTTCACTTGCACTTGCAACACTCTCATGAGTTGGTTGTTGTTGCTGTTGTAATTGTGGTTTGGGCTTTGGGTTTATCAATGACGATGACGACGCATGCAACAAACAGCAAAAAATCAAAATCGACACGGAACCATAAACGCTAACGCAAGAACGGCACGCAAATCATTTGAAGCACGATCGACGATGCTTGCCGGTAGCTGGAGTTGCTGCTGCCACTGGTGGCGCCACAGGCAGAGGCAAGTTGTCAAAGTGACATTTGTCTGGCCTTGCCCCAACACGCACACCCACACGCGTGGGCGGAGTGGAATGACCGACGGCAGTCTGCACTTGCACTTTGTCTCTCTTTCGGGTCGGGTCTCTTTTTAATTTACAATTCTTCTTGTTCTTGTTCTTCTTCTGTATCCTCTTCTTCTTCTAATTCTTGTTCTCCTCTCTTTCGGTGCTACAGGGTATGTATCGCGTGACAGGGTATGCTGCGTTTTGGTCTCCGTTTCACTTTTACACTTGCACACACGGACACACACATGCACTCGGATCACAGGCACGCACCTTTTCCGACGGGGACGGCGACAGGCACGGGCTTTGAAGAACCGTTAGTTTTGAGCAGCAGCGGTCGGACTGCACGCGAGCGCCAGAATGAACTTTTGAACTGTTATAATTTTTTTCTTGACGCGCGCAACACAGAGACCCGCGCTGGTCGAATGTTGAAAACCGAATGGCAGACATGTTGAGACATGCACAGACATGCATCGAGACTTCGGCTCTGGCGTTCGGCTGCTGATGCGAGCCGAACATCTTTGCATGTGTTAGTATAATATGTGGATACCCTCTGAAATTTGCCGAAATATATGGTTATATACCGTAAATAGCTAGCCGCAGTCGTTTGAAATGAAACACAAACGTTGTTGGCAGCGCAGAAGCGCCGACGGCTTTGTTTGACCGTCCGTTTTGGGGCGCGACCCTCTATCTACCGTCTGTTGTTTGCCGAAAAACTATTGCGCTCTCCCTCTCCCTTTCCTGCTGGCTCCCACTCACAGTATGTTTCTCTCTCTCGCGATTTTCTTTTTGGCCGCGAGACGACTACGGCCACGTAAACGCTGAAACTGAAATACGATATTGGAAACGTGTGGAAAAAACCAGTCCTGATGGAACGAAACGGCGAAACTTGAACACATGTTGTGGCTTCCAGTCGTCCTGGCAACGTGATCGTTAACGGCAATGCAACAGCGAAAGATAGAGCGAGAGAGAGCGCAGTGTTCCACAGTGCCAGCGTTCCTTTGTGCAACGTCATGCCTGCGCCTGTGTGAGTAACTGGAAAGTCACTGACAAAGAGGAAGGGAGTGAGAGAGAGAGAGAGCACAACGACAACCAACCGAGGCAAGCACCACCGACAATTATGGAAGTATTCAAGCTATCTCGCTCCCACCGCATTGTGCTCATTATTGACGGGGGCGTGTTTGCTGTTCTCACTCTGTGAGAGCAGCTATTGCCAGCTCTTTCGTGCCTGCAGAACGACACGATTTCTGTGCTCTCGTCGTTCATCTGTTAATTAATTAGGCGGTAATTAAGAGTTATCTTTGAAAAGACTATCATTCAATGGCATCTCTGGTTCTCGTTCTCCCTTTCTGGTTCAGAGTTATCACTGAATTTGGTTTGCAGTTTTCTTTGTTCTTTTCCTTTTGGAAAATGCAAATTTTATTTGGTGTGACCAAAGCCATTAAAGCCATAAACATGAGCACTCAGTTTGGGGCTTATCGCGAATGATTTATTCGTTTGTGCCACATGACAGGAGCACCACCAGCAACAACAACAACTACAACATGAAGTATGAAATGTACACCACAAAATTCTATAGCATCAGAAGAAAAACATATATCTAGGCAGTCAAAATGTCGGCACTCAAGAAGGCACTAAGTCTTGGCCATATGTTCTTGGCCCAACCGCATGTCATTTGCCGCAGGTCTGCCATTTTGGTGGGGGAAGCCGGACGGGGGCCTCCTTCGGTTCTTTGTGACGTCAGAGGTGGAGAATCGGAGAATGGAGAATGGAGTTGCACTGTCAATTACATTGCGTGCAGGTATTCAATGCAAAGTCAAAGAGAAACCAAATGTTTATCTAGCCACTGGATGGAGGAGTCTGATGCCTGTCCAATGCGCAAAAAGGAAGGACAGGAAGAACAAAAGGTAGAGAAGCAGCAAAGAGACAAGAACAATGACTAAAAAGGATGTAATATAAAATCTAGTTTCAAGGGTCGAAGTTTCTGATACCCTTTGCATTCCGATTGTTTCAGCTCCAGTTATGGTTATTCGATTTTGATTGAAATTAGGTACAAAATAAGTGCCGAAGTGCCTAACGCTCACTATTCTATAGTAGTAGGGGAGTAGCGAACAGGATATACATAAGAAAAGAGAGCACACAAAACAGAAGGCAACGCATGTCAATTCCTGGCACTAATAAGTAAGTGGAGAGCTCAACCAGTTTCCTCTTTCAGCCGATTACCCCCCCAACCCACCGCCACTGCTCGTTTTTGATCTTCGAGTAGCTTATCAATTTACGCTTCAACTTCGGGGACAGGCAGCAGCGGCAGAGGAGCGAGCAGCGTATCAAAGAAGAAGCATGAGCAGAGCAGCGCTGCAGCAGAGGGTTAGGATGTACACAATGCAGGTGCTTTTCCATCCTCCTTGCTCTTCGCTTTGCACTTGTTCTCCTCTCTCTGTCGTCGCTTGTGTGGAATTACTCTTAAGTACTGGCGAAACGAGTCAGCAGCGAATGGCCTCCTACTCTCGGTAACTCTCGTCTGTAAAGGGTGCTGCAATGTAGCTGCTACCTCGTTTAGCCAGTGCTGAAGTCTTGATGTTGCTGCTGGCGCTCTCGCATATCAATTTCGCGATGACGTCCTTCCCTTGCGCCTGATGAGGAATTATGTGTGTTTTGTGTAAGTTTTTGCCGCGATCCCTTAATGCGACCCCAGTTTGCCTAATTTCGTAACAAGTTTCTTATTAACTCGTTTTTCTTACTCGTTGGCTTTTGAGCAGCAGCTGCCTGGTCACATCAATGTCACTGCTGATCACATCTAGACAAGCACTCTATATGGAATGGGATCTATATAATTTGCCAATTAAGCCGGGTCCTAACCCTTCCCGATGGCCAGTCAAAGACTGACAACATTAGGAGGGCTACAAAAACGCGACAAAAAAGGAGAAACAAATAAAGTAAAAATTCTACAAAAAAAGTACGAGTATACGGAATCCCATAATGCTTTTCCACCCATAATGTTTACGCCGATATCCATTGACGGCGCCAATTAAATATAATTATTCTATGTGCACTAAGCAACAAAAACTGGGAGCTGGAACAAGGCACAGCCATAATGGATAACAAAAAGTAAACAGAGTGCAATCTGTGGATACTCTGGCTTCCACCGAGTAAAGTAATGGGTGTTTGAGGCTGATGGGAAGACTTGAAACAGGCAGAGGGACAGAGGAAGAATTCTATAAGAATAATAAGAATAAGAATAATATATGTAAACGCATCTTATAGGGTACATCTCATCATGAAAGATCTCGAACCATTTACAATAAATGTTCCTAACAGACCGTCATTTTTTAATTCGATTGTAGTACGATACTTGGACAATACCTCTGGATGGACAGGGCAGAAATTTGTCTCTAGATCTTTGCAATCACAGGGTATCCTTCTACTCCAGCTCCATACGCCTTCATCGCCAAAACAATCACCGCCAACTGGCTATAAAACGATGTTTACCTTTTAGAAAAATGCAGTCCCCAGACCACTCTCCACCTCCCAGGCACCGCCCTGCGGCGCCCTTTGCACGTTAAGTAGCCGCAATTATAATTGCCATTTGTGGAAGGCCCAAAATGGCTGCCTTTGTCAAAGGTATAAAATAAAATGCACACTCTCAGATACACACACACAGGCACAGATACTCGCACAGAACAATGGACATGACAAACCACCAAAAAAAAAAAAAAAAAGAAAAAACGACTCAAACAAAAATGTCATTTTAGACAGAACACAACACACGACAACAACAACAGGAAAAAAGTACTGAAAAAAGCTGAAAAAAATGCAAACAATGGCCGCCAGTAAAGGCGGCAGCTAGCATACGGCTATAACAACCCGCGATCAATTGCGCGAGATAAGTGGACACCGCCACCACCACCACCACTGCACACACCACATACCACCAGAAAACAGCAGCACCACATGGGGAATGGGCGACCAACGCAAACGCCCCAGCGAGCCCCCCGCCCCACGCCTCCTTAATGCCCTTGCATTGCTGACATATTTCAGATTGAATTTTGTCCCCGTAGTTTCCATAAAAAGAGTTTGTTAGCTATAACATAGGGGAGGACTCTTCTAGACTATGGAAAGTGTACCCCAAAATCTGTAATTTGTGTGGTACAGGGATACATATAAGCTCAAGATTGGATCGAAATCTTAAGTGCATATAAATATACGTATACATAAGACACTTAAGAAGGGAATAGTTCCCTATTACTATGGAAATTCTGAAGGATTTTCCCAGGGTACATTTGTAGTTTTAAAGGTTCAACTAATTATTTATTATTCTTATGACTTGAAATTCGTTACAGTCTCACAATTTAAAGCCCAAATTAATCTAAATATTAGCTATATTTGATCATATTTGATACAATATAAAACGATTTTTCCTAGGGTATCCCTGAACACCGGTGTGAGCAATTCACACTCTGACTGATGTTTGTTTTGAGCCCTGTGCTTGGAGCCGTATCTGACAGATACACATGTGTGGCCTGTGTTGTAGTTAATGTTATGGCTTCATGTCGTGGCTTTATGGCTATTGTCATGTCGTGTATTTGACACTGTCATTAGAGCTAATGCCAAAGCTAACCCTCAAACCCATCGATTCACCAGGTTCTCGCTACACAAACCCTTTCCCGTCTCCCTATACCATTTCGCCATCCTATACCGGACTGTCTAATTATGCGAATGTCAATCTTTGTCGGCGTTTAAAAGTATTCTTTATGCGATTGCCCGACTCCGATTTCCGAGACCCAGCCGAAATATGATTTATGAAGCGATGCAGCGATGCAGCTAACGGATACGATGCGACTTAGGACCCGGTTCAGTTCAGGAATGGTCAAGCGGTATCTGAAACAGTTAATCGGCAGCAAAATTAATAAATCCGTTGAGTTTAATAGAGTTCAAAAAGCAAACTCCCAGATGGAGAACGAGTGGAGGGGAAGGGACAAGCGAACGCACGGCACAAAGCGAAAGGCAGACAGGCAGGCAGGCGGGCAAACTGGTCGGTCGGTCGGTCGGTCGGTCAGTCCCAGATATCGTACGCAGTCGAAGTCCCAGTCGAAGTTGGAGCGGAGCTGCAGTTTGCCTTTGGGGTCAACGCCGCCAAGATGTTCCCAGAAAGATCAGCAAATGAAGATCTCAATGGGCTGGCTAGCTGGCTGCCAGCCTCACTGGCTGCTCCTCGTCTAGGCCATGCGCTCAAATAAATTCAATCTAAATTGTAAGTTTGTTTAGCTGGAGGAGCAGGCTCTCGGACCACAACGGCAGGGTACAGGCGCAGGGTATAACAATAATAATAATAATGCAGCGAGTGTTGCAGCAAAAAAAGAAAACAAAAAAAAACAAAACCCAAAAGAAAGAGAGATGTTCAAAGACCCAAACAAACCAAATTAATCGAACAGGCTGCGACTCCAGCTCGGAGTCCGGGGCCTGGGCAAACGTAGCGCCTCTTCGAGCAGAAACTTTGGCTATTTTCGGGGCGCAAATAAGATTGATCTTTTGTAACTTCCATGCTTTTTTTCGTTAGGGATCCAGGTATCCCATTCCTTTCCTCTTTGGTGCCTGTATCCATCCAGCAGCGGTAATTTGCTATCGCGATGATTTATGAACCATTGGAGACTGACTCTGAATCCGACTCGACTCCGTTTAGTGGGTGTTTACTTATAGGGAGAGGGGGTTGCGGTGCCGGCTTCGATCCATTCTAATGCCCAAGACCGCCCCAAGGCTAGTCCAAACACTAGATGGCGCTGCCAAGGCCTGCTCCTTGATGGATTTGTTGCACACCAAACAAAACTAAGAAACAGAGAAAAACAAAACCCCCTTTTCAATTCGTAGCAAACACCAGCCTTAGAGTCCAGTCCCCACTCCACAGAGCCACAGAGAGAGTGCGATGTGAATCGCTTGGCACGTTTCCGCATTTTCCTGGCTACAAAACCCACTCTTCGTACTCCTGGATCAATTGCAGCAGCCGCAGGGCCACAAAATGATATTGTAGCTCTATATTATGGAAGTATTTAAGGTTCTAAACGATTCAATCTGCAAACAGTTGGCTTTTGCGGAACACACACTGAAAGAAGAGTGTGGCACATCTATAGCTAAGAGATCTCTAAACCGAAGACCTATTTCTCTCAGTGAAGCTCAGGTTGTGATGTCTAAATAGCCATGGAGTATAAACATTTTTATTTATGCTCCAATAAAACCACAGAAAATTGGACAAGTCCCAAGACGAAGAACTGGCACTGGCACAGGCGTGGGCGATAATTGAGAATTTATGCGATGCGTTTTGGGGCGACGTTTATTTGGTCTAAACGGTCTCAGTATTCTGCTTCCTGTTTGATGACATCAGGGCAGTGCCACGCCCCGACCACCTGTCCCAAAGGCGCAGAAACCATTAATCAGGCCAAAAATGTTATACGTATTCAATAAACTGCTCTTAATGATAACCCCAGCTCTGGGGATGGACCCATTCTGGCTGTAATCTGTTTTGGGGTCGTCCGAATTGTCAACATAATTGCCGTCGAAGCAAAACACCAGCAGCCAAAGCGTTGAGGCTAATGGCTCCAAATAACAATGATTAAGATGCCAAAGGATCCCGGGATCCCAGTCCCAAAGCCCAGTCTTAGTCTCAGTCCGAGTCCGAGTCCCAGGGCCGGTACCCAGCACCCAGCACCCAGTACCCAGCCCAGTCATTCAGGCAGAGAGAAGGAGGAGTGTGAGGGACCTGAGCTCCGCCGGCGGCAGATCGTCGCGGTTGAGTCGCGCGAAACTCGAGATCGTATCAGCAATGCATCGGGAGAGAGAGGGAGAGATCCTCAGCTGAGAAAGCCAGAAACCTGTTGACATTGATATTGGTATTGGTAATGGTATTGATATTGCTATGGCTATTGCTTCTCCCCTCTGCGACATATATCTTCTTTTCTGTGCCTGCATTCTGGTCCTGCTTTTGTTTTTGCGCCATCCAGGTGCGTAGAACGACCGGGGGGAGCTATCGATCAGATCTGAAGCTCAAGGGAAGGTTCCTTGCTGAATGATATACCCTTCCAGTAAGCTGATTATGTGAGTGATGAATTATCGTCGTTAAGTAGAGATAAATAGCGATAAGTGGCGGTAAGAATCGATAAGCTTTTGATAGTGACAAGTCGAATTGTCAATGAGTTATGGGATGGATAGCATTCTGTTCTTTCTCTCATATATATTCCTTTCGAATCTTGCCTTTGCAATAATCTTAATCCATTCCCTCTGAAACTGTCCCCGGTTCCAGCTACGCCACTGCCTTCTGGGTATCCCGATCTGACACTCATGGCACACGTCTATCATAAGTCAGGCACTCGCCTCGACTCGTCCCCCTCTCGGCTGGTCCTCACCTGACAGAGGCCGAAGTTCTCACGTTGCGAGGGAGTATCACTCGTATTGGAAGCGCAGCGCCCCCGATCCATGTGTAACCCGATGACTTGTGTATTCTTTTACGGCTAATTTAACCGATTAGCAAGTGGTGTCCCCCCTTTTCGAGTGACACGAATTGAATTTTGAGTTGGAGTTGTGCGGTTTTGGCTTGTCAGCTACTGCCAACTCCTCTGCCACTGCCACTGCCCCTGCATGGTTTCGGTTCGTTTGGGCTTGGGCTTGGGCTTGGTGCGAAAGTAACCGATATATTTGACGCCCACACACGTTGACACCCTGGGGAGTGAGAAGGTATGACGGGGGAGAGCCTTGTACGCGCCTTGTATCCATGATTCATTTGGTAGAGGGGTTGCTATAATGCAAAATAGCTGACAAATGGCAAAAGTTCAAACGTTACAAAGATGGTTGAAGGGTGGAAAATGCCAACAGCGAGTGGGTGGTTGGCCGGGCTTCGGTGGGCTTGATGGGGGCCATTAGCCGGCGACTTGAGTGCCCCTACTATAATCATGGGTTATTCCACTGGCCAACAGCCACAGTCTGTAACGCCTTTTTGGCGCCCACAAAAATGGGGAAAAACTCAAACAAAAAACTTGAATAAAAATCCGAGCAAAAGTGGTAGAAAATATGGCCATACCTATATATATATGGCACACAAAAAATCGGCAAAAAGAAAGAGAAATATATACAAATGACTGCAATTTTTCAACGCTTAAAAATCACATTAATTAGCGTTCATGTTTTGTGCACTTCGAATCGCGAGCAAAGGCAAAAAAAAAAAAAATATAAGTATACGAATTATAAATTATAAATTTATTCTCACTCCAATTATCAACAAAGTTAAGCATACGCCTAGTTGCACTTTCAGCAATAAATAATTGTGCAAAGAAAACGGTGGAGAAAAATTATATTTAAACACAACTTAAAATGCAAATTTCAGCATGCAAGGCGGGGCGTGGATCTAGCCAACATCCATCTACCTACCTACATCCACCTTCTACCCTCCTCCTCTCACTTCTGTTGAAAGCCAAAAGAAAAGAAGTATTTTTCTTAGTGGCTTAATTGCCACTTGTGCAGCAGAGGGGCAGGGGACGAGTGTCGGCGGCGGTCAGTCAGCAAAAGAAATTATTTTGCATTCGTAATTGCCAAGGCTGGAAAATTATAGAAAGATAAGCCGCCTAGCCAGAGTGGGTCTTTGAAGGCGATTTTTCTTGCAGATTTTACATGTCTCACATATATAGGAGCACGTGAAGGGTTCTTTAGACTATCATGATGAACGATTCTGAAGGCATGGTCTCAAACGAAATAGAAAGAGTTGATTTGACAGGAAAAAGGAGTATGAGCAATCAGAGTTATTATCTAGCCTAAAGTGCAGGCTAGATCTTCCCCAGTAAGTGCCACTCTCTCTAAACACTTTGTATGCGACGAATAAAGTGGATATTTTAAGAGTCCAAAGTTCTAAGAAGGCACCCTCCACTGTGCACAATTAGCCAAGAGCCTTCTCAAGACTGTTTAATAGTTCCAGCACCCTTGCCTGGCAGCACTCCACACTATCTGTAGCCTCACCCTTACTCCACCTCACTTCCACCACCATTCAGATGATAGTGCAGTCGGCGCTAAGCTCACGGATCTTATCACAATGCAAATTTTAAAAGCATAATTCAGCTAATCATAAGAGGCCATGTCGAAATTTAACAAGCACCCAGCCAAAGGCGGTCAAAAGGAGGCAAGCCCGGCCCTCGCTATTGTACGACACTCGCGGCCCTATCCGGAGGCAGACACCAGACGGCATGCGTGCCGGGTTATGCTAATGTACAGGGTACCACTCTCCCTACTCTCCTCACCCTCTCTATTCTGCCATCTTTTGCACTCTTTTGAAATAAAAACTTGAGCCCCGCGACTCGAAGCCTCGAGTCGTAGCCTGAAAATGCATTCCCCTGAAGAAATTAATTTAAAAAGCGTTGCATTAACAGCAAAACAACAAAAAGAAATTAAATAAAATGTGTAATAATCGCAAAGGGAACGACAGAGAGAAAGAGAGACCCCGTTGAGAGATCTCCCCTCTCCACCTGTCTGGCTGGCGCTGGTTGCCTCTTCTCTCTACAATTCATAAATCATTTCGAAAATTATGACTTTATTTTTAAGATGGTGCTGCATTTTTATACAAAAATTATTTGGATTATTTATGGATGGACTGACAGAGGAGTAGTAGTGGAGTGGGAGTGGTGAGGGGACGAAAGGTGTGCCCAAACTTCAGGTGGGTCTCCTCTCTGGTATGTTTTGCTTTTTTTTAATAATATACACAAATTATACCATTTTGCACAGTATTTTATCACATTTTAATTGTCTTATGGAGTGGCAGGAACAGAGTTTTAGATGAATGGAAATACCTTGTGGAAAGGTAGGATCACGTAGGGCAGAAATACTCTGTGTAGAAAGGTATAGAGGTGCACAAATGTGTTCTCCACTCTCATTATAAATGGAAATGCAAAATTCATGTTTTTCCATTAAATTCCATTAAATTATGCTAAAAGCATTTTTAACGCTTGCAAGGAGAGATATTTTCAATTCCAAAAAGGGTACACAACTTGGGGAGAGGGTGAAAAAGGTACCACTGAATCATCCCCATCCCCCGGCTTGGACATTCCCCAACTCCACTAGCAGATCAATAAAGCCATTAACTAAAATATTACCAAAAATGTAACACGCGAATTTCCACTTCCACTTTGGTAAACTTTTGTTTACCAATAGTCGTAAACAAATTATATTAATTAAAATGAAATATTAATTGTCGCCACTCGACTGCCAAAAGGAAGTTTTACGAGCACTCTTGGGGTGTACATTTACCAGACAAATGCTCGCAATTACCGAAAGGTCTATTTGGATAGGGCTAATGGCAGATGTCCGTTACTCCTATGACTCTGCCAAAAAACTCAACCAAATTCAGAGATCTTTTAGCTTGAAATGATCCTCTTCTGTTGAGTACGTTTGATTCCCATCATCCTCATGGTGGAAATAAATTCTAAAGATTTGCATAGATCATTCTCTGTGGCAAAGGTGTCCCTCTCTTTCCTGTCTATCTGTTTCTCTGTCCAGGGAACATGAGCAATTTGCGCTGCATTTAAGCTGGAAGGGCAAGGGAACTCTCGTATGTGCAGGTCGCAGATCGCACATCAAGATACAGTCTAAAGCCCCTCCTCATGCCCCTTTTAACGTAGTTAAATGTGTTTACACTCAAATTGCATTTGTTGGCCCAAACACAGAGGTGGAGAGAGAGCGAGGGGATTGCTAGGGCCAGGGCAAGTGCAATTGTGTAAACTAGAATAATTAATAACCAGAGAACAGCAGAGGTTTCTGCTGGCACCCCGCACCCGAGAGTTCGTATCGTTGATGTATAATTCCAATTGTTACCTTTGTTTTCAGTCTCTGAGGTTGTCTGCACTTTGGAGAGAGAGGCGTTGAAACGTATCGTTTCTCTCTTTCGCTCTCTCTCTCTCCATCTGTCGCTCTGGGTGCATGTGTATGCGCTGGCGAGAGTTGAGTTTCACTCAAATTTCCAGTGCATGGAACCACGCCATGTTGTTGCCGTGGTGACTATCTCCCTCTCGCTCGTGCACACAACGAAACGATTCGCTGGGCGTGGCCTAAAATACACTCCCCAAGTATTTATTCCCCTGTTTTGTTCCCATGTAACCCAAAAAATGTTTGTAACCGAAAAAAAACAACTAAAAGTCAAGCCAACAATTTGTTGGTTTTTGTAACAATTGTTGTTGTTGTTTAATTACCCGACAATTAAGCGTCCGCCGCCGCCAGAGTTCCTCATAATTCAGTCACAATTAGTAAATAATTAAAGTTGACAATTGTCGCACACAATTGTTAATCTTCATTCAGGGCCCCCATTGAATTCAGTGCGTTCTTCGGTAAGGCTAGACCTAAGTACACGTCACAACATTGAATAATCTTCCATTTCAATTTACAAGCAAACTTTCAATCGAAAGCGAAATTGATAGGAAAGCAGGAAAACACGCATAGACCTAGAAGAAAATGGATGTACAGACACTTAAAGAAAGAGTTCTGTTGGGGTCCGTGGGAAAATATCATATCGATTTGTGAGTTATCTATTTTGGTACATCGATTATTGACGGAGGCACAAGGACACGTGGGCAGCATAGAGGAACAACCAAAGGGTTCTCTGAAGGCCGTGGAATTTCATTGATTTCCATGACATAAATCTTAAAATTTCCAAAGGAATAAAATAGACCATTCGATTTCTTTTATCAGTATTTTATAGCAAAGCTTCAATATTTAAAACAAATCAATTATTTAGCAATCTTCGACTTGTTTAAGATTCCAACAACACCCAAAATACTAGTAAAATATTCCCAAATATAACTGCCCCTCCCCGTTACCACTGTTTCCCCACAGTCCCTCCCTTTCTGGCCATTTCCCTGGGCACATTCCTTATCTTTGCCTTTAACAAAACCTTTTCATGATGCAATTCGTAATCCATTCTGACTTTGAGCGAATTTTTATGACGTTTCTTCAGTTGGCCACTCGTTTGGGCTGCACTAATTTGCATTTTGCATTATATGTATAAAGAAGGCATAAAGAAGGAAAATGTAATGAAACAAAAGGAATTGCTTATACGACATTCGCGTGTTTCCACTTCAGTTTCTGTTTGTGGTTTTGCCCAAAAAGAAGCCGCCGTCGCCATGGCAGATGACGATGCCCAGAGCCCGCGGCCGGAGCCCGAAACTCACTGGAAGCCCAGGTCGGTCTCTGAGTAGCTATGATGGATTACTGCAATAATTAATTGCAATTAGCCGACGCCCGAGACTTGGCAAATCTTTGGCAACAACAACCGCAGGGGAACATACTTTTAATTGGCTGATGTTGGTGCTCTAGATCTTGGTTTAGATTCAGGGAGGGGTGTGTGGCCTATAAGGATGAACGGAGGCTTTGGGAAATCGATTTTACCACAAGGAAAAACTGTTTTTGGAACCATTTTGATCAAACTTTGAATGTTTTCAAACTCTATAACAAAATTAGGGAAGAAAATTCGAGTAATTGGAATCTTTTTTAAGTAATTTTGAATTAATTTGGAAAGCCAATAAAAGGAAGCCCCATGGCTAAAAAGAATCTCAGAGAGCAGGAAAACGAATGTTCTTTTCCACGAAATAGAACAGTTTCCATAGAAATTCGATAAAGAAAGACCTAAATGCTATCCTTAGATCATTTCTTTGCTCCAACCTCATGATTGTGTGTAATCTAGAAAGAGCATCGCGCTGAAACAAGTACAATAAAAATACCCAACTGTTGGACCTCGTATAGAATACACAGCCCAGTAATTTCCTTTCATTTCTGCATTCAGAGATTGCTCTTACATTTAATTCCCAGACTTTTACAATCCCAGGGTACTCCCCAATTCGTCTCAGTCCCACAGATACCAGCCGTGCATTCAAAATTGGCTTACATTATCCGGTTTTCTGGTTTAGTTACATCTTGGCTTAGTCAAAAACCAAAAAAAAAGGCGGCTAATGAAATCTGTCTGCCGCCCCAGACAGGCCAGAGACAGGGGGTGGGGCGAGTGGGGCGAGTGGGGAGAGATGGGAGGCAGTAGCACTAATGAAAACTGGGCATGAACATGTTGCCACCAACTCATTTAAATTAGTTATGTAAATAGCATAATTATTAATTAAACGGCAGCCGAAAGCGCGACGTTGCGCCGTCTTAAACATTAATGTTTATTAATTAGTCTCTGATTAGGTTTTCTTTTGAGATAGGCGCCGTCAGATAGGGACTTAGTGGAGGTACTCCACAGAACAGAAAAGGGGAGGAGACCCTGTTTGATTGACAGGAGGCATCTGGACTCTTGTGTGTTCCCTGCCGGAAACCGCAGATCCCCCAGAGGGACCTCAATTTTCGTCTAAATAATTACCCAACAAAATTTCACTCTAAGCCAATCATAATTTTAAAAATTTCCTGTTTCTGTTTCCTTTTTCCAAAACAAAATTCTGTGGTTCTGTGGTGCACATAATTCCCTACCTAATGTTGCCCCCTCCTAGTGCCACGCATTCAACTTTGTGCCTCTCAGCGTCTGTAATTTTCTTGTTGAAAGATTTTCTATGTGAAGGTTGCGGCTCTATCAAAGCCATACTCGTACAATGGCAACAACAATAATAATTTGCAGTTATATGTTTATATATCTCTGACATTGAGGCACTGATTCCCGTTGCCACTGCCGCAGCCCCCGTGTGTTCCCCCGCTCCGAGTGAGAGGTGATATCGAAGGTATTACTTGCACTTAACTTTTGACAAACGCTGACAGCGAAATTGACAGCCGAACAGTACAGGCAGGACAGGCAGGACAGGCAGGGTCCAGGAGTTGCAGCGGGAGCCGCACTGCTATCAAAGGTACTTTCGAGTGGGATGTCTTTGGGGTTTGGGTAGCGCTATTTTGCACACTAAAAGGTGCTAATTGAACTGAAATCGATTGATTATTCATTCAGTATACGAGTACGAGTGCGATACCTATACACTACATACATACATATCTATCTGTGCTGAGGGGGCACGCCTTCGCTGACCGACTCTGTGCCATTAAATCGCGACTGTCACTTTAGACCAACTTGATGACACGCACATCGTGGAACCAGAGTCGGGCCAGTGCCAGTGCCAGAGCCAGTGTCGGCTCAGCTCTGCGCCGAGGAGCTCCAACATGTAGAGACATATCGATAACTGACTGCCCGACAGAGGTAAGGTGAAGTAAGGCAAAAGGTAAGGCAAAAGGCAGCCCGCAGAGGCGCATAAATTGTCTGCTTGCCGCCATCGAGTGACGTCAGGTCAGTCAGCCAGCAGTTGTTGCAGTAGGTGCAAGGATTGCGTGCAAAAATGCACTTCTGTCTCCCATCTCCCTCCCTCTGTATGTTTGCTCTGTCACTCCTCCCTAAGCTCCCTACCCCATGCCCCGTAGCTGTCCCTGCGGTTCCGAAACTTTTCGTCGCATCAAAATGCAAATAAAGCATTTCAAATGCCAACAGATAGGGAGAGTGCCTACAGGGTTACGATGTACCCACAGGGATCCCATGGCGGGAAGGCGAGAGTCCACAAGAAGAAAGATCACACGAATTGGGGGAGACTACCTTCAGGAGTCCAATGAAGGAAGGAAGAGTGCAGGAAGAGAGCGACAATACCTACAGAGAACCAAAGGAAGGAAGAAGGAGTATCTAAAGGGTTCGAAATAATTAAAGGAGAGTTCCTACAAGCTTCTCCCAAAAGAAAGACCGTTATAGAGGTCCCTGGGTCCCTGGAACACACCAAACATCAATTTGGTATCAATTTATTTGGTTCTTTTGGTTGGAAACAATTTTGCTTTTACTTTTTACAGCAACAATCCTTCAGGGTTATTTCTGGGCAAATTATAGCGAACTGGGCCTTGGGTCCCTGAGTCTTGGATCCCCAAAGAACAGCCCCAGCAACAGCTACACAAAACCGAGAAAAAAACTAAAGTTTACCATTAAATTCTCATTTAGGCTGTCAATCATTTGCGCTAATTTTTCTTGGCGGCTTCAATCCAAGCGAAGATCGTTCCTCAACATCTGAGAAGAGATCTTCTTCCCCGCCATCCTGTCGATTGCTTCCAATGAAGATTAATTTCGTTTTGAAAGGCATATAGAGCCGGACTTAAGTGGAATTTCAGCGTCGGGTCAGTTTGCTTTTGTTTCCCTGTTTTGTGTGAAAACTACACCAACGATTTCGATGGGCGATAGCAATGCCTCTTCACACTACTCGATGCAGTGCCGGCGATCTGCTCAATTTGCCTGCAAAACATTTTACACTTGTTTCCTTAGATCTCCCCCAAAACACGGTCTTGAGGTCAGCTGGCGGACAGCGGACCCCGGACAGCGGACAGCGGACAACGGACAACGGACAGGAATGTCGATCGTAATCTGAGCTGGCGTCCTCGTGATGAGCATGCAAATTCCCCTACGGCGATCGTTGTATTTCTGTTCTGAGGTAATTTGTTAACAAGCATTGGCAGTGGAGGAGGTCAGCTGGAGGGGATGTTCCGGCTAGAATCCAGGTCTTGAGCTTTAGAGGGAGATAATCTTGCGGTTAGCAAATTAATGTTTAAGGCTTTGAAATTTGAATGGGAAAGGGTTTGAAAGAAAATTTAAATTTAGTAAGAAATCAACAGGAATAAAAGGTTGGCAGCGGTGCCAAATGAACCATTTTCAAAGGTTAAACCACATCATAATTAAGGTATAATATCCATCACTCCATTTGCAGTAATTGGTATCTCTTCGAGGGATTCTCGACCAGTACTAGCTCTCTTTCATATAAAATTATCCTATACCCTTCAATATTTCATATAAAAATCTATTTCCCTTCATCGATTGGATGTTGAATAACGCCATTTTCTTTGGTCTCTCTATCAAAGATCAAAACCAAGCCCCACGTAATTGCTCCCTAAACAAAAAGAAGGGAATCGAATCTGTGGGGACCAATCAACAATGGAAAGAGCCGCAACCACACCAGCACCAGCAGCAGCAGTGGCAGAGGCAGCAGCAACGGAGGAAGTGGCAGGGGCAACATCAGCAGCCGTCGAAGCATCAATCAAATCAATTATTATCGACAATGGAGATTTCGTGGAAATTATATGAAGCTAAGGCTGTGCTGTGGCTGAAACTGAGGCTGAGACTGAAAGCTGAAAGCTGAATCTGGTAGATGGGAGATGGATCTGGGAATGGGAATCGGAATGGAGTTGGTAGAGTTTTGACGGTGCCGCGTTTCAACCGTTGGCCGCCATTAATAAGCAGCTTTGGCGGCGCATTTGTTATTTGATTGGTAAATTGAGATGCCAGCAACGATAATGTCTCGGCCGTCTCAGACGAATGTAAATGGCTCCAGTAGGTAGCCAAGATGGCGACCAAAAACTACCGACTGACTGACTGCAGCACGAACAGAGGAACAGATCGAAGCAGACGGCTAACAATGCCAAATTACAGGGGAAACATCTGCCAGGCAACGAGTATGAAAGGCCCCCCCAGGCAGAAGATGCTATCAAAAGGGCAGGGCTGCAATGCTAAAATTATGATTCTACAGAAGTTTCCTCAAAGCAGGAGACGGCTATGTGTCTGAGTAATAGATGGGAAAGCTGCCGTGCGATAGGCTTTGATCTGGCGAGTTGTGCACCCCTAGTACGAAGATAACCTCACATTTCGCAATGACATGTGGAGAGCAGACATGAGAGAGCAGATTTTGAAAGTCCACCAAGGGAGAAGAGCGGTCAGAAGAGTTTCATTAGCTCAAATAAGAGGCCATAGAATCGTTTTTATGGATACAAAAGCTGTCTTGCGATAGGCTTGGATTTGGTGAGTTGTGCATCCCTGGTGCGAAGATAACCTCACATTTCCTCAATGACATGTGGTTATCGGAGAGAGGAGGAAACTTTTGCAAGTTTCGAAAGTGAAGAACGGTCAGAAGAGTTTCAATCACTCAAATGAGAGGCCATAAAATTATTTTCAGAACATCTCTTTGAAAAGCTTAGTTTAGTTATGGATTTCGGGGAAAATATCGGAAAAGGCAATGCCATCTTCAGTTTGGGGGACTTGGGGGAACTATAGAAATGTCGCGGCAAATCCAAACAAACAATTCATCAAAAGCGGCGACAATTAAGCAATGAAATGAAATGAAATTCAAATGAAAAATAAGTTTCATAAGCGCCAGACCCATGGATGGGGGCCTGGGACTGTGTACCACTCCCTCCCCCTCTGCAGAGGGGGGGGGGGGCTGGGGAGGTGAGCGATTATGGAAGAAAGAGGCCGCCGTCGCCTGATGAGTTCTGCTGCTGCTGCTGCTGCAACTGCGGAAAGATAAATTGCCCCGCTGATATGTAGGCAAATGCACACTCAGTGAGGAGTGAAGAGATATCTCTTCCCGATCTGTCAGATCTGCTCTCTCTCTCTCGCTCCTCACGAAGCGGCGACATAAATCATTGTGATTGACAGCCGCTGACCATGATAGTGGAAGAGGAGGTGGTGTGCTGGTGTGCTGGGGGAGTGGAGAGTGCCCGCAACTAAACTCATTTAAATTCCATTTCAATTGGCCGAAAAAAGGCAATAATAAATAAAGCGAAAACATTTCATGCGCTAATTACAGGGTGCCATCGGAAAGACTGGAGCACTGGACACAGATCAATCATATGGGTAGACCACAACGGGATCGCAACTTCCCGGACTACCCGATGGCTCTGTAATTGAAACAAATGCGCAGCTGTGTACGGAAATTATTTCATCAACTGAAAGTTTCGAGGAAAGTACAAACACAAGTGGGCAAGAGCTTGATGGACTAGAGGATGCCCTAACTAACTGCAGGGTAGGAGGAGTTAGTGGAAGCCGGAAGCTGGAAAGATTCCTAAAGAAACAGTTTTATCGATTAGGCAGGGTTGCTTTCGATATTAAGTTCGATAAATTCAATTACAGAAAGGTAACGGCAGGACAACTTAATTTTGATATTCCCATCTACATCCCATAACACTGCGTATGCCTAAAACCCCCTTCCAATTACAGAACACTGGGTATAATTATAAAGATCAGGAGCAGCACAAAAGTAGTGGGAGGCAATCCCAGAGGGTAACCAAACACACACACACACACACGCACAAGTCGAGTGAGTAAATTGTGAATAATTTCGTGTTGTCTCATCAATATAAATAAAATATTTATTAACAATTTGTTAAGAGCTATAAATCGCACTCAGCAGCAGCTTTCGACTGATCCAAAAAACGAAATGCAACCAAAAACAAAGAGAGGCAAAAAAAAAGGATTGAAACTGTGCAACAACAGCGCTCCCCCAGAGTTCAAGTCGAGGCTGAAAAGTTTTCGAAAAGTCTCTCACCAGGATCGCGGGGACCGTTGGACGGTGGACGGCGGACCTGTGTGTGAGGGACCGCCTGTGGTGCGGGCGGCGACGGCGGCAGGCATGGGGCATATTAATTGTACGCTTGTTCAGCAAGCTGCGACTGCGTCCGGATCGGGCCCCAGTGTTCAGTCCAGGGACCTCTCTCTCGCTCTCGCTTGCCCTCTCTCCGGGGCTTGGGCTGTTGGGTGTCTGGCCAAATTGCTGCTATTTATGTTGGTAACTACCGTATAAACTTTGCAACAACAACGTGCGGCTCGGGCCCATAGCCCCAGCCACAGCCGCAGCCTCAGCCATAGCCAGGCAGGCGCACTCATGGGACAACGATGAAACACGGCAAACGCTGAAATCAATATGTTCGCTAATAAATTGTCCCAGAATATTCATTAAATTAAAAAAGTAACAAAAAATGTTGTGCAAGCCTATGGCGGACAGGAGCGCTCTCGAAGGCAAAGGAGCAGGTGGGAAAGCAATTTCTTAGAGTTTCCTCTATATAGAATATAGAATAAAAAAAAGTTCAGGAAAATATAGAAAAGCTAAGAACTCATCATTATTTATATCAGATCTATACGTAGAGCTTGAGCATAAGGAGGAATATCCATTAGATGAAAGTAAAGTTAGGGAAATTATATAAAAAATATATAATCTATATCCAAAAGAATGTGATCAAATTAAGGTAATAGGAAATGTTTACATTGCGATTTAAATTTATGTCTAATATATTCCAGATTCTTAGTCAATACCTTGATCTTTTCCTTATCATTATCCGATCAATTAAATCGGAGTAAAATAAATAAATACTACACCTGTTTCTCTCTTCAAAGCTGCCTGGAAGTAGCCCCAAACTCCGCTCCTGTTCGCTAAGAGCGCGAAAATTTATTTTTAATTACGCAGCCCCAAACATGGCACAAACAGCGACCGCAAAATTCTGATGCCAATACCGATGCCGATTCCCGATTCGCGACTCAAACCAAAGCCTGGAGGAGCTCCAGGCGCAGACGCGGCTGGAGATGAGACTGGGTTTGAGGCTGGCGCTTGGAATGCTGCTGCTGGTGAAGCTCCTCTGGAGTCTCTGACTCTGATCTGACTCCGATGCTGACTCTATAGCCAGAGAGCAAAGCAAAATTATGACATGAACATGAACGAAGTCCACATAATGATGTTATACAATACGCCATCTTAGCGTAAACAAGGCGAAAAGCCGCGCCAGAGTCAGAGTTGGAGTTGGATTCAGAGTCGGAGCCAGAGACTCCACTGGTGACTGGCGCTTGTCGAGGTCTGCCTGCTGCTGCTGGTGTCTTCTGGCCCCCGGAATCCAGACCTCATTCCAATCTCTACACTGAGGACACAGGACATGTGTTGAATATTTGTTGTTGGCATGCCCTCAACACGAACGGGGGTGTATCTGTATTTGGTTTGTGTTTGGTTGGTCAGCGAATTTACTTAGTAAGTATGTTGTATTGGGTGATATCAGTGATATTATGGCTTAAACCTGATAAAAGTAAGTTATTAAATAGCAATATATATCTGTATCGATGCTTAAAGAACTATCGATAGTTGTTAGCATAGATAATCTCTGGTAATCATCTACTTTGGTGTGACAAATCCATCTAGTAGGACCGATCTGTGTTCCATACACATTTTATCACCTTTATAATCGAGACAGATTCCTCTCGTAAACACCTTTTCCCCACAGCTCCCTAGGGATAACTTTCGGTAGTAAAAATATTACCAACCTATTTCCCTATAGAGTATTCATATTTCGCTATGCATATTATACGTCTTATTTCTGTTGTTCTTGCCCAGAAGCTGTTGGCGCGGCCAATGCCAAACATCGAAGAACTTTGACATGGGGACAAGTCCCAGGTCCCAGTCCCAGGTCCCAGTCCCAGTGTCGATGCTGTGAGAATTTGTATGCCATAAAAACCCGAAACACACAAATATTTGTGATTTATGAACTTGTAATTTTGTGCTCAAACTAAAGTTCAATGTCTAAAATGCCTCATAGAGGTTATTGGGGGGCCTTCCTTCCGTTAAAGGTTATGTGAGGGCCCTCTCTCCGGTGGAATGTAACCCAGTTTCACTGAAGGTTTCCGCTTTAATGACATCGAAATTGAAAGTCCCAAGAGGTAGGGCCTCTATTGGAGCACTCTTTTGTGTGTGTGTGTGTATGTGCGTGGGTGGGTGGTGGGTTGCAAGTTGCAACCGATTACATGCATCCGTATACGTTTTCCGTAATGCTTACATAATGCGAGGTTCTTGACTGCCATTACGCTAAATATAGCAATTACAAGCCAATTGCAATTCACAAATGCCATTGAAAATGCATTCAACAACAGCGGAGGAGGAGTTGGAGCCAAAGGTGGGGGACATAGGGTATGTAGGGGGCACACACGCACATTTCAGACCTGTATGTGTGTGTGTGTGTGCCATTGGCAACAACCGAGTAAAAACAATAAAGGTATTCCTGCTGGAGATTTGGCTTTCCTTTAGAATTGTACAACTTTTGATAGGCATTTTCTATCGATTATAGACTCACCCTTAGCTCTTTGTAAGGAAAATCTGCTCCACGAAATCTAAAGCAAATCCAAAATAAAGCTGGAATACCATTAATATTCTGTCCAACGCACTGTCAAGGCACTGGAGCGACCGACTTTTGTCCTCATTTCACATTCCGCCACAATGACAATGGCAACCTTCACACAGAAAATCGTTCATTAAGAAAATTATGGAGATGTATTATAAAAATAAAAGGGGGAAAGATCTACACCCCATATGTTATATGATGTGAGGCCTTTGGACATGTAACATAGAGAATAAGACATTTAAAAAGCGATAAAAGTTAAATAAAAGACCTCATAAATAGTGGGCGGAATTCACAGATATGGGAAAAAGTTGAGGTCAAATTATGTCGGGGTATTAACCTTAATTTTATAGTGGAGAGTTCAAGCAAACCAGTAACATTCAAAGTAAACCTCACGATGCATAAAATAGAGTAAGTTCCCAAGAAAAGTATAGAAAGCCTTTCCAAAGGATGTCCCTAAAAAAATTATGGAAAATAATCTTTCAAACATGTATCTAAAATCGGATGGCTGCTCAAAAAGGGATATCTAAATAGATGGATAGCTGAGCGATAAGAACTCCTAACCGATTAGCAACAGAAAATCCATCTGGGCTTAAAAATGTCCAAAATCCTATGTAATCGAAATTACGATGTATTCGGCAGATAAACTAATATTCAGATGTCCTTTGTCCAAAAACGGATACGCTAAATATTTTTAGTAGAGATTTTACTGAGATGAAACATAGATTTTCTAATCCAAAACTTAAGCCTGAATTCCCCTCAATTATCACTCTGTAAAGAAACCAAAAATTCAACGAAATATTATTATCGGTTTATAGATCTTTACCGGATAGATTCCATATAATTTGTTGTGTAAATTAGTGTAAATTCCAAAAATCGTTTTAAAATCACTAACATTACGCGTACGATCTGTTAGAGCCATTCATTACGATGATATCTGGGTAGAATCATACTCGTGCACCGAACAAACACAAGCCTCAATCGGCAGGCAGTCAAAGTCTCACTCAAAATGCCACTCAAAATCTGGGAAAGAGGCTCCCAGTGGAAATGAGCCACTGGAATATGGGTGGAGACACCATCCACGCCAGAGTGCGTTCTCCCTCTCTGAGGACAACCATCTCGCTCTGGCAACAACAATAAAGGCAATGGGAAAAAATCAACCACGAAAATTTATGAACACACAAAAGTGGAGGGAACCATAAAAAAAAAGAAAGAAAGAATAAACTTAAATGGCGACGGACGACTGCGACGACTTGGCGGCAGTGATTTCAGGAGAGGAAGGTGGTGCTGCAGATGAAGAGGTTGTGGCAGAACCCCCCTCCCCCGTTCTCTAGAGGCAGAACAAGAGTGGCAATGGCTGCGGGCACACACAGGATAATAAATAATTGCAGGAGACTGTAGCTGCCCCGCCGCTCGGCTCACTGGCAACATAATTTCTGCGGCCCAGAGGACCTGTCAATGTATCCCAAAGATGCACATGTTAAGCCCCTCAAGGGTCCTATGGATGGCACTTGGCTGTGCCAACGATCGGACCGGGCCGGTCAGTCATGTGTTGCAAAGTTAATCCCGGATAAGCAACGGATGATGAGGCAACGCCCTTCGACTTTGACACTGACAGGGAGCATAGGTAGAGGTATAGGGACGTCTTGTAAGAACAGCTGGCCGAATCCCTCATCCCTCTGGCAGTGGAGTTGATTGGAGTGGAAAATGCGGTTGCAAGGTCAAAGCGAAAGTACGCCACCCCGACGGGGCAGTGGCAGTGCTAGGCCTAGGGAAACGTGTATTGGTATGCCATTCCAGTTGCGTGATTCGTGTAATTACACTCCCTGCCTTGTCTCCGAGCAGCACTCCGTTGCACGATCCATCGATTGCAACCGATCGATTGATCTGCACAGTCAGATCGTGACATTTGATGGACATTTGCCGCCGCTGCCGTTTCGCTAGAGTCAATTTTTGCTGTGGGGACCACTAATCAAATAGCCTGGGAGACCGAGAGAGGGACTAGTAGTAGAGCATACATCCATCCATCCATCCATCCATCCAGCTAGCCAGCTAGCCTTCAATCAACTCATTAGAATCTCTATTCCACAAACTGACAACACTACAAATTGCCATTGACGTTGCAATTGTGAAATCAGAAGCGTTTCAATGTTTAAATGAGACAATTTGTATGCCATTTAAGTGCTCACAACGCAATGTTTTTTTCGAAAAATAAAGCATGGAAAATAATAACCCGCTCTCTCGTCTCCACATTTGATATGGGTTGCTGGGGGGGCCGGTCTGGCATACTTGCACTAACAAAAAGAGAGGAAGTCATATATTTATTACTTGACCAAAGGCCCCGGCGAGATTCGAACTCACGATCTCCTGTTTACTAGACAGGCGCTTTAACCAACTAAGCCACGGCGCCCACATATCTCTGAAGGAATGTGCTTCTTCATGAGGTCTCCACCTCTGAGGAACCCGGAACTTTTCCAATCATTTTCAGTTCAAAAATTTCATTTAGCTAATGGAAAATCATAATCAATGATTGGTAGATAATGATAACACTGAGTGCGGCGGCAGCTGGCCTGGTTGATAATTCAATTAAAATCCATGCAATGCAATCAATTTACTAAACTAGTTCAACATGAGCATTTTAATAGGATAATGATAATGATAATGGCAGTATTTTCAGGTTTTATTACAATTTAAATATATAATTGTGATGAAATTATTTAAATATAGATGAGATAGAAATACTTTTGGTTGGGATAAATATCTGTGCATATGCAAAGAAAATTATATTCCATATAATCTTTTATTACAAAGTCTAATCGCTAAAAAAGCAAGTGCTTATATACTAGCAGAGAAGGACTATATTTCTGTATATTTACTATATATATGTTTCTACATAGGAAACAAGTTTTTCTAAAACAACAGCAACAGCAATAAGTACAAAAACCACAGCGAAGCTGGAGTCTCGCATCAATGTGTTGCGTCATGCACACGCAATGTATATTGTTTTTCCAATTCTAGATTCTAGATTATAAAGCATTCGCATGTGTGTCTCGGGTCGACCACAAATCTACCGCGTGCCATGTGTGAGCTATGGGTCCAAGTAAGTGCCGCTGTTCTACAACTAGCTTTATATTTACCCATTAAATCTTTCAGCTAAAGCAAAAATCATATAACCAAACGATATGCCTAAAACTTATAAGATTTCTTTTGAAAGCTTTCGATTTTCTAAACCAAAACTGAGTGACTTTTTGTCACCTTGTTGAGCCTTCTTCTAGATTACCATATAAGTGTGTACATGGCTCATACGTGAGCTCTCAACATCAGTCATATGGCGAGTTATAGCTTCAGTTGGTTGTGTTGATTGCACATGAATTATGTATTAGTTTTATTTAATTTTGCATTGTTAAGTTCTCTGCAAGGCTATTAAAATGTCATAAAAATGCAAGAAAATCAAAAATGCACTTGCACAAATACAGCCTGCTAATGGCTATATAGACCAAGTACAGGCAAACCTCCCTAAGAGAGCTACAGCTAGAGAGAGGACACAAGCTGTGGCTTTACAGGACTCTATGGAGTGTCGTTTCCCCTTCAGCTCTAAATCAGGTTCTACTGCCAGTGGCGCAGGCTCGTGTTGATTTGTCCAAGGGTAATAATTTGGATATTTGGCACAGGCTGCAATTTCTTGACGTGTTTTGCATATTATCAGCTAATTTCGACTCCGAGATAAGCTCTTTTCTACCTGCCCCAAACCTCGTTGCCTTGCCATGAGTGTAATTTATGCCTTTGGCTCGGCTCACCTTGCCACACACACACACACACCAATCCAGGGCAGACCCACTCTTCAGTGGCAACAATGAAATTGTTAGCTACTTCTCTTTATGCAACAGAAAATATTTATGCAAATTGAGCTGCGCTTTGTTGCCGCTTTGGCCATATTTTATTGCATTTTCAAATATAATTGCGACTCGAGCCGGGCATGAGCATGGCCTGCACCACACCGCACTCTGTTCTGTGTTCTGTTCTGGTATTCCATTTTGAGCAGCTTTGCGCTGGCGATTTAATCTCGTTTAATTGCTGCGACTAAGTACGGCTTTGGGTGAGGAGTTGGCGGTGCCGCAGAGAGGGGTAGATTACAGTCAGCTGCCAGGCAAATGAAATTGCATCAATGTCAAGTATGTAGAGCGGCTCTCAGGGCACACACAAAAAACAAAAAAGGCAAACGAAGGAGCACCAATTGATGGCCCGGTGCACACCTTGCCCTGCTGCTCTGCTCTGCTCTGCTCCCTCCCCAAAGATTTTCCGCATTAATATTGCAATTTTATGAAAGCAAAAACACCGTCAACGATCATCAGTGGAGTCGCAGGAAGTCGCAACGTCTCAGTGTCTCCCCAAATTGCACCTGCCGCATTTAGCGCATGCCGCGCTAGTGACAAGTCATTTTGAATATTCTGGGCAAAGGATACTCGCAAGGGATATTTTACAGGTCAGCCAACGAAAGGTGACTTGCTTATACGCTTTTAATTGGCCAGGGGTTTCAATGCTAAGACTTGGAATTAGTCATCGTAGAGTATGAAATCTCCAGAAAATAATAGATAAATCATATGTTTAATTATGAATATCTATACTAAAGATGAGATGGTAAAACCAGACGAAATCGAATAAGTATCATCTTGAACCTTTTTTTTAAATTTCTCTTCGTTTTGATTTCAGGAATTTATTGTTCCTTATAGGCTATTCACACTGACGACCATCCACCATCCATTTCGGGGATGGTCCGTAAGGTTTTGCCGTTCCGAACATTTCCCAGTTAGTTCACCATCCATTTTGGATGTTCCTAAACCGCACGTTTCTATGCGATAGTTAGCCGATGGTTTTCAAATGCAACTCTGAATAATTGTCATTCACAATGGAAAAATGGTATTCACTGCGAAAGCGTAAACAGCGTTGTTTTAGATAGCTAGAAGCTCTCTTCTTACCCTCTATATAGAGTAAAGAAAAGTTGGTTCAGAGAATACAAAAAGTGACAAAGGGCTATAATAATTGCAGTGTAGTATTCAGTGAATGTCCCCAAGGGTGCGGCGGCCTAGATCATGTTGAATAGAGCGGCTCTGCTCTCGCTCCTTGGCCCAAAATTAATGACGTTATTTTCGCATTAGGAAGCAGCCATGACACGAGCAGTCATGAGCATTTTGCGTAATTGCCGTAATTATTATATTAATACTGTGTGTGTGTGTGTTTTTTGTTTATTTTTTGCAGGCCCCCAAACTACTAATTTATATGAAAAGGTACATATATCGAGAACTGTACGATCTTGACAACCCTCGAGTCTCGATGGCGATGGCGATGGCAGAGGGGGCGATTAAGAACGTCAAGATACGCGTCAGTAGTAGCGCCTCAAGGTACTCGACTTTAACGTTGGGTTGCAATTTCAAAAGCGATTATGCTAATTGACCCAGTGAGGAGTACTCCCCTTCCCTCCCCTCTCTCTCTCTTTGCCTGTTGGGGAAGGATATTCATACCCGTAATATCCAGCGACAGTCCACAATTTTATGCAATTAATACTGGAAATTTTGTGTACTTTTTTGCGAAGCCAACGGGAGACCACGAAAATGGATAGCCGTATATAAATTTTGAACCCTAGCGAAATTTGCATGGCAACAAAATATAGAGTACAATAAATATTTAAATTTTATTAGGCCCCTCTCTCTCCCCGTGGGTGCCCCACCTTCAGCCATCCATCAAGAGGGAGAGCGCAGAAGAGAGCAAAAACTAAAAGAAATAAAACTTAAAAGCGTTAAATTTACGAGGTCTGGGCAAAGTGCTCGACATTTATGGCCCAAACATGGCCGGTGCCGGTGCCCACGATTGGTCTTGGATGCACTGGATGGTGATGGAGGGGTTGTGCCAGAGTGGGATGCGGAGGAGTGGAGCTTCCATTTCGCATGCGCGCGCATTTAAATTCCACTTCCGTTTTTCCCGCAAATTATTGTTTATGTATGCGAGGCACTGCCACAGTGGCAGTGCGGTGCAGTGAGTGGTGCTGGTGCTGGTGCTGGTGCTCCTCATAAATTCATAACTTTGTGGAAAATCATAAAAACAGAATTTATGGCTTAATTATATATGTACAGACACACACACACACACAAACACAAAGGATTACAAGTGTGGAGAGTGGAAGCCAAATGCACAATTGGCCTCGTCTCGGGCCTTTCTTTCTCTTCATTTCACGCTGATGATTAAGTGTCCCACACAGCCGCAGTGGCTCCCACACACACACACACACACACACACACCCACCGATTCACTCTAACGAGAGTCGCTAAGAAGTATGTGGTCTATATTTCGACTATATGATACCCTCTAGTGCTTTGGTGCGCAGGTTATTTGAACTGAGTCGAGCATCAATGTGGCCTGTCATGCACACGCAATATACGTTGTTTTGTAAGTTGTCGGGTATTCTTTTTTGCAGAATTCGCTTGTGCGTCCGAGTAGAGGACGATGAAACCTACAGAATCTGTGTTCTAGATGTTCCCAAAGCCATTCTGGCCACTCTGTTTGAAGAGAAACGCTTTGACTGGCTACAATATATACCCTCAGCCACAACGAGTACCAGGTATAATAACCATTCACCGCGAGACGCGAACTTTTCGCCTGCATTTATGCTTAAATGCCCAACAATTGTTCTTAAAACGCTGCACGCGATGATGGAAAACTTCAACGATTTTCATTTTATACTGGCCACCAGACTACTGCTCATAACTTGCAATTACGTGCTGAATTTTCTTTTGTTTCTTTTTATTGATTTATTTTTTTTTGGTGTAGAAGCAACAAAAAATTGGGTTAAGCTGTTTTGCATTTGCATCAGGCACACACCACACACCACAAACAGCTAGATGATGATGATTCCCACGTTCTGCGGAAGATGGAATGAGGCCGGCCCCAGAAGCAGGACCAGTAGCAGGACTTGGACTTGGAGCTGGACATGAAGGTACATACGTGTGGGTACACATGTACTATACACGGCAGACAGTTTGTCTATAAAAATCGGAGCCAGGCTAAGAAAAGCGAGAAGAATTTCTTGCATAAAGCCAATTAAATTAAGAAATCTGATTCAGTGCCAACGACAACAGCAACAAGAAAATCCAACGACTGCAATCCAACGGATGAAGAAGAAACGTGAATCCCCAAAGAATCGCTCTCCCACTCGCACAGCTCTCCATCTATCTCTTTTTATATATTTATACCTCGGTCGCACTCTCTCTGTCTCTGTCTCTCTCTGTCTGTCTCTGTGGAGGCTGGTCGTCCGGCAATTGGTATTTTACAACAAACAGAGCTTACGTTCCAGCTTATTTAACATAAATCGAATGGCTACTGAAATACACCCAAGTCAATGCGGGGCTTATCTCTGACTTTGACTTCGGTTTTTCGCTGGGTTGTGCCATACACTCAGCGAAAAAGTTGGCTAACAAAGGAAATTATGATCATTTAAGGGATTAGGGATTCTAGGGATTGGATCAATTGTTTCGATAGACGATTGTCATTATGATCTAGGATAAGATATAGTCATATAGTATTATGCATTAAATTAGGGTGGATTATGGAATATAGATGGAACATATAGAAGAAAGAATCTTCTTTCAAAGTGCCTGAAAGATGGACAGCAGAAGAATTCGAAAGAAAAGGGATATCAATGCCGATAAACTTCCCTAATCTTTTCTCCCCGTGTCCCTTGGGACCTGGGCCAATTTCATTGAGTAAAGGCAAATGTAAAGACAGAGCAAACGACCTTTAGAAAAATTGCTGAGACCCCAAGAAGTTGTTTGTGTCTTTCGCAGACAAATCACGACCCGAAGACGAAAACAGACCAAGAGTTTGCTGCACTTGGACGTCCGGCCAGGGGACAGTCGAACGGAGAGTACAACAGATTTCACACCTCCTCCACTTGGAGGAGGAGAAAAAAAAAACGAAAAAATGAGGAGACAGACTGACCCAACTAATAAGAGTCAGCTACAACGACAACATCAAGAGACAACAGCAGCTCCAGCTCCAGCTCCAGCAACAGCAACAGCTACAGGAAAGGCAGCAGCAGTACGTACCGTACTACCAACAAAAACCACATGGCATAATAAATAAAAGCCAAGTAGCTGCTGCTGCTGCTGCCTAAGAGTCTGGGTCTGCATCTGGGTCTGGGTCTGGCTCTGGTGTTTGCTGGGACCTCGGACTGGGCCTGGGCCTGGGCCTGGAGTCCCGGAGCCGGAGTCTGTTGCTGGCCCTGTGATTTTCACAAGTTGATATCGCAAACACAAAATGTTAATGAGCAATTTCGAGATGGTGCGAAGTGATTTCATTATTTAAACTTTTTTGCTTAGTTTTCGCCTTTTATTTCGTTGTCTTTGTCTCTGGGATTGGATGTGCTGCTGCTGCTGCTGGGTTGTGCTTTGCTGGGGTCTCTCTCTCTCTCTTTTTTTGGTTAAGACTTTTATTACGGCTGCTTCATTGGGTAATGAAAGCGAAATAATTTTAATTGGGACTGCTGGCTGCTGCAGCACTTTTATTTTTTTTGCCATTTTTTCGATCCCAAATTAATTATTTCCTGTCAAATTAGTTTTGAATTTTGGAATAAATTATTGTGCAGACTGGCTCAATCCTATGAATATGCAACATATCCACCGATCGCTTCGAGTGGTACTCTCTGCTTCTGCTGGGAAATGTCACCTGTCGTGTGATGTCGAGTCGGGTTACTTCAAAACATTGTTCCGCCGCATAAATTAAGCCCAGCTACATACGTTGATTAATTGGGTCGCATTTGATGATTAAAACATAAATTGCAATGGATGCAGAAAACTTCGGCCATGTACACAGCCAGCACCAGGACGAGGTCCGAGCTGGCCCAGGACCAGTCTTAGGGGTTGCGTTGGCACTAAAATTACACTTAATTAAACAGCAAGGAGCCATTAGGGAACCCCTTTCGACGGAGCAAATGGATGTGCTATGGGGTTGTAATATTCAGCGAATTCTTTTATAGGGACATAAGCATTCTCTAGACCATCATTACCGATTGGAATTAACCAGATATGTATCATCCACTGATCCAAGGACTAAAAAAGGCATAAAAATGGGTAAGCAACAAACGTTCGAAATATCCTGAAAATTCTGTTCACTTGAACAGTCCCAGAGCGAATTCAATCAAAAAATGTTAAAATATCTAATGGTTCATTTCATTCTACTCAACAGCCGTAGCATCCATGGAAAGCTATGCATTACCAAGATGATAGTGCGTGTGCCGCGGGAGAATGACATTGGTTTGATCTTTGGTAAGGACATCATCTGATTCTTGACCCACTCTTCAGCTCTAAGTCCTGTCCAGACATGACGGTGGTCAACCGGCACAACGGTGAGAGGAAGCTAACATTCGACTTAATTGTGTCCTCGGATGGGCCATGTACGGTAAACACCACTAAAGGCGAAAAGGTCCAAGTGGGTCCCATCTACGGGGGTAACTTTGGGAGCTTGGAGCCTGGAAAACGTGAAACCGTCTCCCTGGTGTGGCCGACTGTGGTGGGTATATCGAAAGGCACTCATAAAATTCTCTTTAACGGTTAAACCTCTTCCCCACCAACCACCCAACAACAGTCGCTGTACAATCGTGTGGGCTATTGTCCCATTGCGATCTATGCTTTGAGTCCCTCGGGCGAGCCACACCCGGCGGCAGTGAAGCAACTGCTGCACTTTGACACTCGATTCGAAACCCTGGACCCCGAAAATCGTACACTACGCAGGCGAAAGGACTTTGTTGACTGCAAGAACTGGGACAAAGAATACTTTATGAACTGCCTGCCAGTCATCTGTGAGGAGCGCTACTTCGGCCAGCGCAGCTTCTACAACTACACCACGGAGCAGTGCGAGCCGGTGCCGAGATGCTCGAATCCTGGCGAGTACTATGACTACTATGGTAATGAATGTGTGGATCCCAACAATGTCATTACGGACGAGGATCTCGAGCAGATCAGGCAGGGAATGTTTAATGATATCCTGGAATTGCGGCCGCCTCCTGGGGTGAGTAAATGCCTCTGGACTTACTGTTGGTTTACTGTCCGTGCTGTATTGAAAGATATAGATTCAGGCATGGACAAGGGCGAAGACCCCCGCCCCCCTTTGCTATGCTTTTGTTGTTTAATTGTTTTTGCTAAATTTAATTGAAATGATTTTCTGAATCAATCCTTCTAAAAACATATAACACTAACATCTTACGCGTATAAATCACGCGTGGACAGAGATCAGGATTCCCCCATCGCGAAATCATGGGTCTTCTTTGGACCTGGATCATTTTTAAGCGTTACGACATCTGTCATCAATAATTGGTACTAACCAACTAAAACACGAGCGCCATCTGCCTCCAACAAAATGTTTCTAGAGATAACGATAATACTTATCGAACTTCTAGAGATGACAAAAATACTTACCACCATGTAACTATATATTGTTATCGACAAAAGCTGAAATGTATGACACTGAACAGATAATACACAAACCAAACCATTGCACCCAAGCTCGCGACGTAGAAGTTGCATAATTATCACAACATGGCCACATGGCGCCGTGGCTTAGTTGGTTAAAGCGCCTGTCTAGTAAACAGGAGATCGTGAGTTCGAATCTCGCCGGGGCCTTTGTTCAAGAAATTGCTATATTTCCTTTTTGCCAACTTTTTTTCCTCTTTTTGTTAGTGCAAGCATGCCAAACCGGACACCCAGCCAAAAGGCAAGTGCGAAAAACCTACTCCAACGCCCAGACCCGCTACCTGCCCATCAAACGACGAGAAATGTTCAGTATCCATCAGACGATCTTTTGCTGATTTCAACAATTGTTTGCAAAGTCTACACGAAAACTTTTCACCAGATGCTCCAGAGTCCACAGACAAGCAGATCGGAAAAAAGTCAACAGCTGAGATTTCGCCGTTTAAGCAGTTTTACTACGACTGGTACTTGCCTTTGCGGGCCGACGAAGAATTCACCCCGGACAGTGGCAGCGTCTCATCCGGATCTCAGCCCCTTTTGACATGGCTTGCCGAGGTGGACTCCAACGGGTTGCTGTTGGTGATTCTAAGGAGTTTTGCAATCGTAAGTTCGCATTTCCTGCCGCCTCCAAAATTAAATTTTTGCCTAACAATTCTTTCAGATCTTATTGACAGTTGTCTTTCAGGTGGCCATCACCGGTGGGGCATATTTGCTTGTGTGCTTTTTGGTTTACGGCTTCCTCGATCTGTTGGGCAAAATCAGGAAGTCCAAGACGACAACCGACCAATTGGCTAAGAAACTGAGGCCCAAGATAGACGAAGACCGCATTGAAATCATTACCTCAGAGAGTTTGATGTCGCACCGTTTATAGTTGCCTTTCTACTTTGTTCTTTTTTACTACTACTTCTACCCCACACTTTTCCATCTATTATGGCCAATCGGTGTCTAACGTTGTATGTCAATATCAATCAATCTAATAAGTTTAATTTTTAAATGTATATTTAAGAACAAGGGGTATAGAAATCCATCCATACGCAGGATTTTGGAATTTTCGCTCTGTCAAATCGTATTTCTGTGCATCATTCAACTGGATTTCATTCATGTCGTCACTCATTCACTTTCAAACAATTCGACTTTGGCGCTCAAGTTTGAGGGAACTATTTTGTGATAGGTTATCCTCTCTTTGTTGAGAGACTTTTCCTCGCCACAATGTCCTTGTTAAGCTCAACAAGGTCCCTACTTATGTTTAGGCAACATTCTATTGTATGGTCCAAACTCATGTGCCAAGAAATCTACCCGGCAACATAGGCAACATTCTGCAACATTCTACCCTAGGTAAAAGGATATTATAGAATTACGGAAATGTTTGTCATCCCAGGCTCCAATGAAGGCAGAAACTAGTCAATATCTGTTTTAAAGCGATTTCTACCCTGCAGGGTTTCTTATTTTCCGTCAAATCTCTAACAATACAGTATATAGATGGGAATCACCTTGAATACTTTCATGGACAATTCTTATAGTTATTATAATTCAGCGCTCTCGGGTACGTTTCACTCTCCGGTTTTCTAGTCTATTTAATAGAGGATCTCTAATGAATATTAAACATACTTTATTTTCAATATGCCAGCACACACACATATGTCTAAAAGCACTGTATAATGTAGAACTGATATCATTCATTTAATTGATTCATATAGACGATACCACTCTGGCGGCGTACGGAACAATGGTACCCTCCACTCCGAAGATACTCTCGAATGCACGAGTCTCCAAAAAATGACCGCACCTCAACGAAATCATACGATGTGGCCAAGACGAGTACCAGCTCTCGAAACAAATGGTACAATTGGGAACCACTACTCCATCGGACTGGGTGGGACTGGCCCCCTGGTCCCCCAGTCTCATCCAGTCTTTTTTGTAGTTTCACACCGTTTGCTACCTCATCTTGCAGCTGGGATAAAAGTTAATTTCGCTAGAAGATCCAAGACTACGCAAGATCCCGGTACTTGTTGCGCTCCTGGCTCAGGGTTTCTATTAATTCTGCCTGATGGATTCTGTGGATGCTCGGACGGTCAACGGCTCGACTTTGCAGGCAGTTGAGATTTGATTTTAAATATATTTAAAAATAATTCCATATATTTATTTGTGTGCATATTTTTTTTAGTATATATATTTTTTCTTAGATCTTATATTTAAATATATAATTATTTCACTGAACTGGTACTAAAACTTGGTATTGATAAGTTACTTTTAATATGTATTTGATATACACCACATATAATATATCCATATAAGCTTTTTTCATGTGGTTGGGTAACCTTTTCCACAGGATTAAATACATATGTATATCGCACATTAACGGAACCGGCTTTGAATGATTTTGAAGCGGTATACATGAATATGTCTGTAAATATGTCAATTTAAGAAAATTTCTTTATAAATTACGTTTAATCTTCATATAAAACTAATTAAATAGGGTATAAAAATGCATATACACTCATGTCTTCAAATACCAGCAACATTGCGACTGTTTTTTTGTTGAACTGTTTTGTTTAAGCCTTGTTTTAGCCAAAATACAATAAAAGCAAGGACTAACAATTGGCCAATCTAGAAGAAAAATTATTCATGAATCGTATAAAACTATGTGGGCATGGCTAAATGTTCTATATAGCTAATAATATTCGACGGAATATCAAAATTGAGGAAAATGAATAATTCGTCGATATATTTTGAAAATGAGACCGTATAGTATATGAGGGTCACACTGATCAGCTGTTTATCTCTCAATCGGAATAATTATTTTTATTTATTTCATTTCATTTACAAACATTACAAATAACTAACGGAAGCATGTATTCCGAGGACGAATTACTCTTTCGCAACTTCCAGCAATTGAAGAGCTACAAATTGGACGACGAGAAGTCCTCCACAACCACGTCCAGGGAGCAGGTGAGTAATCGCGGGCAAGGCGGTTAAAAGAAAAAAAAAAACAGATAAGAGCTGAATGGCATGTGTGTTTGCAGCAAAAAACAGAGAGTTCGGTGGAGAAATGTTTCGACCGGTTCGAGGAATTGCAGTCCACCCATCCACGGCTCACCCAGTTTTTCCGGCTAGAGCATCAGTATTATCTGGATGCAATGCTGCGCCGGTTGCCCTCGAACTACGAATGCCTGGACAGCAGTCGACCCTGGTGCGTCTACTGGATACTGCAGGCGGCCCAGTTACTTAGCTTCAATTTTGACGATGAAACCCTCGATAGGGTCGTACAGTTTCTCAGCAAGTAGGTTGCTTTTTTTCCCACTCTGCTTGTCTTAAAAACTTCTCGCCTTCTTGCCTCTTCCTAGATGCCGGGCTCCAACGGGCGGCTTTGGCGGTGGACCAGGACAGTATGCCCATCTGGCGCCCACATATGCGGCGGTCAACAGCCTCTGCATCATTGGCACCAAGAGTGCCTATCGCGCCATCGATCGTCCGACCCTTGTCCAGTTTCTGTTCAGTGTTCGTCAACCGGATGGCTCCTTCCGTCTCCATGTAGATGGGGAGACGGATGTGCGCGGTGCGTACTGTGCCATCTCGTGCGCCAAGCTGCTGAACCTTCCCGATCTGGTGATGAAGGAACTTTTCGCCGGCACCGGCGATTGGATTGCCAAGTGCCAGACGTACGAGGGAGGATTCGGCGGTGCCCCCGAATTGGAGGCCCATGGGGGCTACACATTCTGTGGCATCGCTGGCCTGGCGCTACTGAACGAGGCACACAAGTGCAACAAGAAGGCGCTGCTCCATTGGACACTGCTACGTCAGATGAGCTACGAAGGAGGGTTCCAGGGTCGAACGAATAAACTGGTCGATGGCTGCTACTCCTTTTGGGTAGGAGCCACCATACCCATAACGCAGGCCACGCTGTCTGGCGGCGATAAGGAAATGGAGCACACTCTATTTGATGTTGAGGCCCTGCAGGAGTACATTCTAATCTGCTGCCAGAAGCAAAACGGAGGTTTGATCGACAAGCCGGGAAAGTAAGTAATCTGAGCCCTGCTTTGCTGTACATCTTTTATCTCCAATTTATCTCGATTGCAGACCACAAGATCTCTATCATACATGCTATACCCTAAGCGGCGTCTCCATTGCCCAGCACTCGGAGTCCGCCAGTTGTCCACAAGTCCTGGGCGACACCATCAACGAACTGCTACCCACCCATCCACTATTTAACATCCCACCGAAGTCCGTGGCCGCGGCCGTTAGCCACTTTAAGAATTCCAATGACACAGATTTTGCCAGCACCTCCGATGGAAACTGTCAAGGAGAGCAAGAACAGGATATTTAGGGTCTATAAAAACTTTCTAAAGCTACAGATGATTTAAAATTATACATTTTACAAAAACTCTAAATTTTCTTTAATAAAATCTATTTCAAATAGTAGCGGCTTGTGCTTCTTCTTCCCGATAACTGTAATCGCTGCGTACAGGAATGCATGGCAAAATGTCATCACTACTGTGAATGGAAATTTACAAAATTTTAAATTAAAAAAGAAAGAATTGCTCCGTTTTTATGTTCTCCAGCCACCGCCATTTGAAACGACGCACACCGGACCAGGGTATAGATCGAAGGGAGTATATTGGTCACTTGGTTGATGAATACTACACGACCACCAACGTCGGTGAGTCGTCCATTTGGTTGTTGTTTGAACTGGTATCTCATCTTCCGGTGTTTGTGTGCTTTGCAGAGGCCCTCGAGCAGGTCACTGCGAATTTGGCCAATTTTGCCTACGATCCGATCAACTGGCCGCATCTGCATGAAGCAGAGGCCTTCGATGTGTTTATAGCATCGTTAAAAGTACAAAATCAAAATCTTCAACTGCACGGAATTGCGGCTATCTGTAACATCTGCTTGGGTATGACAAGGAAACAGTTTTCTTTACATAAGATGCATAATTTCTTTATATTGCAGATAAAGCTGCAGCCGAATTGATTAGGGAACACTTGAGCATCATCAGCGGTTTGTTTGTACGCACAGATCACCCGGAAATAGTGCTCCATAGTCTGGCGCTCTTCTATCAGCTCCTTAACGCTGGTCAAGTAGACAAGGAGCTCCTGCTGACACCCCCACTGCTCAAAGGGGTACAAGAGTGGCGGCAAAAGTCCCACGACCAACGAATTGTGAAGCTCTGTCAACTGCTGCTGGAAGACTTCGCTCGGCGCACAGAGATAATCGAGCTACAAAATGTTCCGCCAATTTTACCGCCACCTGAGCAGCCGTGCACCAGCAGCAGCCAGTCTGCAGCAGGTCCAAGTGGTTAAACGGTTCACGCAGAATGATCTGGAGCAGTTTGCCCAGTTTACGGGGGACCACAACTACATACACACCTTGGACTTGCCCGTAGAGGAGCGACGAGTGCACGGAGCCCTGCTCAATGCCGTTGTGGCAGGCATTATGGGAACGAAGCTTCCTGGACCGGGCACTGTGGTGTTGGAACAGAGCTTCAAGTTCCTAAAACCCTGTCGCATAGAAACCGACACAGTGGTGACTGTGCGCCTGCTGCAATCGCGTAAAATCTCAACCGCGGAATACGATTGTCGGCAAAACGATGAAATTGTCTTTGCGGGCAATGCCAAATTGTTGACCCGTAATCACATAGATTAAGGTTTGATTTTGATTAATAAAAAGGTTGTTTTGTGTATTTTATTTATGTCTACTTCTTGGACGCACGCTTGCCCTCTCCCTTCTTGGGAGCCGCCTTGCCACGCAACTTGCGCAAACGTTTCATTTCCTCCTTGAAGTCCTGATGCTCGTCACGGAACAGGCCGTAATCTCGCAGGTTTTTCATCAGCAGATGCGTCTCCACATGCCGTGGATACCAGTTCACGACATAGTCCCGTTTGTGGATGGGCTCTTCGGAGAACATGCGAACCACCTGGAAAGCATATTAAAAGACTAGTAAACACGTTGGTTGCTTAAAAAAAAGCAATGACAAACCTTCATTGACTTTTCGTTGGTGGTGCGTGCCACTTCACCGAAAATGCGATTTGAGAGGTAATTCATGCGCCGGGCATACTGCGTGCCGAGCTTAATGAGCTCCGTGTACTTGTGGGACATCTCTAACTAGTATTATCTTTGATTTAAACACAATTTTCATTAACTTATTTCTTTTTTGTGTCGAAACCAAAATTGCGGTTATGTCATTAAACAAAAACAAGCCACAGCTGTTGGCTGGTGATGCCAACTCGTTGACTTTTACGAGTAGAGCTGCCAACGCGGCTGAACTTAAATTCGTCAAATCAACTTTTTATTTGTAACGATTTAAATCAAAAAATCAAATTAGAGCATGTGCCACCACACCATATCAATCAATTGGAATAATAAAATGTAAGCAACCATCTAAATGTTAATACTAAACTTTACAACTAATTTAAACCGTTTCTATGGCGCCCTTTCGCCTGCTATCTGAACCGCCTCCGCCGTCAGTCGCATCATTGCCTATGAATGAGGTCTCCTCAGAGCTTTGGACTGGCAGGACTTCTCGGGCCAGGGGCACACCGTTTAGTTGGCTCAACAAGGCATTCGTGCCCACCAGGGAAGGTTCTCTGGGCGATCCACTGTGCACAGAGATCTCGTACTGGAGCACCCGGACGGGTGTATGCGAGCGGGAGGCAGGCGAAGCATTCCCCCGCGAGTGCGGGCTGTTGTTTCGCGAGTGTTGGAAGTCCTCCAGGGGTATCTCTTCTGACCTGAAAGGAAAACAAGACCCATTCGAAGTCAATTTTTGGTTCAATCATTGGGGGTTTATTATGTACCGCGGCCTGGGCATCCTTGGGCTGCTCTCACGCGATCGGTTGCCCGAGCTGCGTGGCTGAGAGTTCTCGCGCGACTGCGACGAACTGTGGCTCCCAGCACTCACACTGGGCGATCTGTCCCGATCTGAGGGGTCCGCCCTTAGAGTCGTCCCATTGGGACTGCGACGACGTGAGCGTCCAGCGCTTTCATTTCGAATGCTGTGGGAGATACCGCAAATAAGTTCCATTTCTAGTTCTGTTTACTGAAGACTTACCCCTCTATGGAGCGATTCTGGGCCATTTGTGTGCGACTAACACCAGCAGTGTTGCTGTTCCTTAAGACAGCAGCGAATCCGGGCACACGATTGGCCGTGGAGAATATGGGGCGATGATGGCCACTTCGGGAACTGCTCCCACTGCTGCTGCCGCTGGGCGCCGCCGTTGTGCCACCCACAGCATACACCGGCGAGTCCATTTGTCCGGGTATCTCTATAAGCTGCGCGATCTGATACATTTTCTTCTGGCGCGCCTTGCTGCGGCCCTTCGTCAGGCGCTGCTTAGCGGCCATGCAGCGGATGTGATCATCAAACAGGAACTTGGCAGAGAGCAGCGGCGTGCGGTTATGTGTCACACCTCCGCGATGGACGGTGATGTGCAGGCAGCGGGAGTCATCCTTGTCGCCCTGGACTTCGACATCCTGCAGGAAACCTACAAACTTGGCGACTCCCCAGCCCAAGAGCTTGGCATCGGGCTCAACGAGTATCAACTGCAAAGCATCGATGACCAGGAAGCGCCTCTGTTTGGTATTATCCTTGGCCACCACTGTGCAGGCAATCAGGTCGCTATTGTCTGTAGAGATTAAAGGTTCTCAGTCAGTCAGTCATTATACCATCCAATCAATCCCTGCTATACTCACTCAGATCGAGGGTATTGTCCACCTGCACCAGCGTCACAACATTCGTCAGCGGCAGCAGTGATTCCCTCTCGTTGAGGAACTTTTGGCACGTGCGACGGAGCAAAAAGTAGACACGGATCGCTCGACGTGCCTTCTCAACCTCACCGCAGGGCAGGCGGCGCGTGAAATTGATGCCAGTGAGTGGCGTGCCCGTGGGCGGCAGCAGAATAGCTGAGTCCATGCACAGAAACTCTACGTTCAGCTGGGCCTTCTTCATCTCGTTGTACTCGTCCTCGAATAGGTCCAGGAATATATCCTCAGACTTGTAGAAGTTGCGCAGGACCAGCATCGACTGATTGCGGGCACTAAATAGCAGATCCTGCTGTCCCGTCGTAATGCAACGCGCCTCATCCGAACTGGGTTTGGTGAAGGTGACCAACAGCTCCAGGGCAATCTCCACAGTAATCAAGCGTATGCGACAGGCTGAACAAAGGATTTTGGCATAAATTAAAACAAAAGAAAGATGAAGGGATATGAGCTACATACACGGCTGGCTGGACTGTGTGATTATATTCAACAAGTGCTCAATCAGGGCTGTCTTGTAGCTGAAAGAACCACGCGTGGATTTTGACAGAACCTGCTCGAACCATTCGTTCTTGATGCCTGTTAGAGGAGAAAATACAATCAAGCATTAGAAAACCCACAGTGCGAACCGTAAACTAATGGATTAGTAAAGCAAATGGACAAGTTTACATACCATCTGAAGGGTTAGGACATGGTACCACAATGTGAAAGTTCAAGACACACAAAGAAGTAATTGAAATGGAGCATGAATCGGGTGATTAGAGCAGTGAAATGTTAGCCCAGACATAACAGAAAGAGACAGAAAGATGATGGGGACCTCACCTCGATTGTGCGACATGGCATAGATCAGGCAGAGGGACAACAGAGCCAGATAATCGTTCTCGGTGCAGTCCAAAGCTTGCAGAACTGTGTCCAGAAACGGTTTCGCCAGCTCCCCAAAGTCCGCCTTACCAGAGCCTGAGGACTTTTGCAACAGCTCCTTCTCCTCATCGGTGATGTTGCGCAGTTTTGTCGCCGCATCCACTTCCGCTTGCGCGTCCACTTCTGTGGTGGCCGGAGAAGACGACTCCACACCACTGTCCTCGCTCAAGGCATAGCTGGAGACACTGGACTGTCCCGTGACCGTGTCCAGTGCTTGTTCGAGGCTCTCATTGGGCTCGCCAAAGCCTGGCACCACAACCTCACGATGCTCTACATACGAATTGAGAATCTCGGCAGCTCCCTCCTTGAACACACTATGATCGCCATTGAGGATGACCCAGGCCAGGGCGTGCACCAGTGGGGCATGCGAGACCACCAGGAAGACCAGCGACAGCAGATAGAGGGCCACAATGGAACTAACGCGCGGATTGTGCATCTCCTGGATGTCAATATCGACATTACGATTCAGCACAGCCGCCAGATTCTGGGTGACGAGCGCCAGGGAGGGCGGTGGTGGTGCTGGCGTCAGGGAGAATATGTACAAAGGCACAAAGAGCTTATGTAGCAGATGCTCGGTGAGCACTGCATTCAGATCCTTGATGTCAAGCAGTAGAATATCGCTCAGATAGTGCAAATGATCGAGATGCTCGGCCACCAGGTTCGACAGCTTCTGGTTTGATTGGTGGCTGAAAAGAAGATGGGGGAAAGGTAAGTTCCGATGGGGAGATTGAAGCAAGGTAAGCCTCACTCTATATCTGTGCGCACGCAGGTGTCCAATTCGAGGATGTGCTTGCCAATGAACCACACCAAATTACTGAAATAAGGAGCTGCCGTTCTGAAAGATACAAATCCATTAGTCCTAACATCTAAAAGTGCTCAGAGGAATCCTCACTTGTCTCGGATAAAACGCAACATGCTGGAGTTTTGCACCTTGTAGACATTCAAGGAAATGGTCCGCACAGCAATCCTCACCATAGACTCGGGATGATTAAAGAATTTGATAGCCTCCGTATACAAAGGAAAATCATTCGTGTGCTGCAAACAGAAATGAAACGATTTAATGGAGCCTTGCAAGCGAAAAGAAAGCGCGGGCCAAACCTCATTATAAAAGAAGTGAATGGTGTGGGTGTTTAGCTTCAAGCTGAGCGTCTTCAGGAACAGTATATAGTAGCCCATAACATCCTCATCGGAGAAGTCAAACTTGTGCACCATAATGGAATTTACATGATTATTGCTCAGCAGATAATCTAAAGATAAAGATGAGCTTTAGTCGAGGAGTCAAAGACAAAGACATTTAGGAGGCCCAACTTACACAGAGACGTCTCATTGCGTATATTCTCGAAGAGAATGTTGAGCGTTTGCAGCAGCTGCACACATACAAAGCTCGAGCCGCCACTCTTTTGTCGCATTATGTGCAGGAAATACGAGAGCATATTCTTCTCCAGAAAGAAGCTGCAAGAGCAAACATGAAATTAACCAAGGTTACAGCCGACAGTTTGGGGACATACTCAAACACCAGGGAGTCGTGCTGATCCCCCCAGATCAGTATCTCGGCAATGCAGCGCAGCGACTCCACCAACAGGCCACGATTGCTCTCCGACACGGTTGTGTTTTTCTCCAAAATGCTATACAGGTACTTTAGATGATCCAGAGACAGGCGATTCTTGGGTCGTCCGCCCCAGGGGCCGCCGAACCAGCTTCGACTGCGGAACATTGCTTGGCTGGCTACTGACCACTGGCTAGTGGGCGGGTGTATCGTATTGTTTAATACTCAGCTAATAGCAGTGCAGGCGCAGCATCGAAGTTGTCCGCGTCGCGTTTCTGTTCGAACTTTTCATGCAACGGTTGTAGCAGTGGCGCCACAGAGTCTGGCCATACAAATAGACTAATTACACGATTCTAATTTTGTAATTTGCAAATTGCGATTTTTCCAAAAATGTTTCTTCCTCTTCCCACACAAGTGTCAGCTGTTGCTTCATCGCTATCGTTTATCGGTTGTTGCCAGCGATGCTCCAACTGAGATATTGGTCGAAATAAAAAGTCAAAAACAATCTCGCGATTTTTTAGTTTCTTGGAAACAGTTTTATTGGCTCAATAACACGCACACATTTGAACTAGCTTGGATTCTGATTAAAATTAAAGGAATATGAACCCGTGTTGGGATCCTGGTTCATTTGGAAATTCTGTGTGGACAGGCCGAAAGGTTTTAATATCATATTGCCCAGGTCCTTTAGGTTGGCCATCATCTCGGTTTTGAGCTTCTCGTTCCGCTCATTGATTATGGGCGGCAAACGTACCTGAGCCTCACGCGCTTCAGGCTGTCCGGGATCAATCTCATAGACTTTCTTATAGTCCTCCAGAGCCTCGTCCGGCTTGTCATCCTGTTCGTAGAGCTTGGCGCGTCTGAAAGGGGATGGTTATGCATCTCCAAATAGAGTTTGAACTTTAGATCTGGCAGCCTCACCTCAATAGCACTCGAACGTACTCCGGCCACAGTTCAATGGCCTTTGTGCAGTCATCAATGGCTGATTTGTTGGACTCCAACTTAATTTTGGCAGCTGCTCTGTTGCCATACAGCACGGCCCGCTCCTTGCTGCTGTCCGAGGGACACACGTTCAGGCCCTCTGTGTAGATTTCGATGGCTCGCTGGGCGTTGTCGTTCTTGAACAGCTCGTTTCCCTCCAATTTGAGTTTGGCGGCCTTCTCTTTGTTTGCCGCCAGCTCCTCGACACTCAGATGCTTCTCCAGTTCGCGCAGCTCCTCGAGGCTTATTTCACCATCAGGTTGTTTCACCTCCTGGTCGCCATCGCCGCCGGAAGCAACAGTGGCGGCGGCTGCACCCTCCTCCTCGTCATCGTCCAGCTGGAGCGTGCTCTGCTTTTCAACAATCTCGTCAATTTCTTTCTCATTCAGCTGGGATTTTGTGGCCTCCTTTTCGCAGGTGGTCTCTCCGGTGAGAGCGTCGTGGAACTCGTCGTCGCTGTTGGCCTTGTCTGCCATTTTTAATAAAATTACTCGAAATTTCGTTCCCAGCAATGAATTGTGTTTTGCATGCTTTCGATAGATCTGGTAATCGATTATCAAACTGATTGATTTAGTGATGCCAATTCAGCTGATTAGAGTCATTTTGGGTTCGTTTCCAGAAAACTTTGAATATACAAGTTTAGCAATTCGATCCGTGAATTCGCATCGAGAAAAAATATAGTGCCTGTTTTATGAATAGATAGAAAGTTTTTTGCTAAAAAAAGTTGGTTCTTCCTAAAGCTTTTTGAATCTATTTTTCTTTTTAAAAGCTGGCAGCACTCTCGCTTGAAGTCACGCTAACTGCGAATGTGAAGGGAAAGAGACGCGATATGGGCATAGAAATGACCGACATTGAAGCCTTTATTTTGAATGAATTTATCCCCGCCAAGCCGCTTGACAGCAACCTAGAGGTGGACTTTACCCTCAGGAAACAGGTAAGGATGTCCAGCGTAAATAGAGTCCTCAAACAAACGTATAATTTGCAGCCAAAGTCGGAGAAATGCGGACAGCGAAGATGCGGAGATATTCTAAAATTCCCATTTGCCCAGACGAGCAGCACACTAACAGCGGCCAGCATAAAACACAGCCAGGTTCTAGTGGAAGCTGATAAGGCAACAGAAACTAAGCGTGTGGTGGAACTCACGTTGGAGTCGGACGACTTTGACTATGAGCCAGGGGACACAATCGGCGTACTGCCCAGCAATGCACCGGCAGTGGTGGAGCAATTGTTGAATCGCCTCGGATTGATCGATCAGGCAGACACCATTTGCCAAATAAAACTTGCCTTAAAGTGTGCCAAGAAGAGCGCCAAGATTCCCGCTCACATACCGGACTCGACGTGCCCACGCGAGATTTTCACCCACTGCCTGGCTCTCAATGGTGTTCTCCAGAAGCAGTTCCTTAGCGCCCTGGCGAGCTACACCAGCGATGCCAAGGAGCGCGGTTTCTTGGCCTGCCTCTCCTCCAAACAGGCGACAGCACACTACAATTCGTTGATCCTAGAGCAAGGTCTACGCTTTCCGGACATTCTCGAACTGTGTGCCAGTTGTCAGCCTCCATTGGCGTTTCTGGTGGAGCACCTGCCACGCCTACTGCCGCGTCCCTACTCGATAGCCAATAGTCCTTTGGAGAGCGGCACACAGGAGCTGCGTATCATCTATTCTGTACTGAGTCCCAAGGCTGGAGTGACGACCAGTATGCTGGAGGCAAAATGCCAGCGGCAGGAGCAACCAGCTAAGGTGTTCATCTATCCACGTCTGACCAATACATTCCGCTACACAGAGAAGGATCTATGCAGCAACCAAATACTCATTGCTGTGGGTACAGGACTGGCCCCCTTTCTCGGTTTTCTGGCCCACAAGGAGCATCATCAGAAGCAGCAACCGGCCAAGGGTCAAACCTGGCTATATGTGGGCGCCAAGACCCCGCAAGCTGTTCTCAAACGAAATAAACTGCTAGCCTGGCAACAGTCGTCAGTGCTACAGCGTCTACGTATGTGCCACTCTCGCGGGGAATCTCCCAGCTACGTGCAACAGTTGCTGGAAGAAGACGCAGAGGAGCTGGTGAAGCTGCTACTCAAACCGGATACAGTGCTCTACATTTGTGCCGATGGCGCCAAGATATCCACGTCCATAGCCAGCGGACTCTGCCTCTGCCTGCAGAAGGTTCTCCATCTGGACGAGACGGAGGCCACACGTCAGCTGAAGGAGCTACGCGAACAGGGCAAATACCGCGAGGATCTATGGTTGTAGGGGATGGGTGGGTGGAGAACAATATGAGAAACACAAAAATAATGCTATTGCTTTGGTCGAATAAGTAAATAACGATATATTTAACAACACAAAATAAAAATTACAGTGCAGCGGACTAAACTAAATACATACAATGGTGCGAGGGGCACATCTCGGCATTGTCGGCCTCAATGATAAAAGTGGTGGGACGACAAGAACTAAATGTTTTTCTGTGTGTGTTTAAATTACATTTAAATGCTAGATTGCAAAATAATTCTAAATAAGAGTAGACAATATACGATTACGACTTAGGTTTTTTGCAAGCAAAAAAAATACATGTGCATTTTGTAGAAAAACATAAAAACTTATTGTGGAATTTCTTTTACTTTTTGTGCGTTGCGGTGCGTAACGTAACGGTAACCGAACAATGAAGCTACCATCAAAGCGCCTATCGTTATCGCCCCAATATCCATATCTTCGTACTGTTATCATACTGTTTATTTATCGGCAAGCCATGTCCAGGCCTTGCTCTTTTCTAATATGCTTTCTGTGTCTCGAACTACATTAAGTTTTAATTGAAATAGCGCCAATTCTTGTTGTATATATTACTATGTATAATTACGAATCGATCAAAATTGATGTCAGCTTCTACTTTCACTTCCTTCCTCGTCGTCTCTTTACAATTGCAATAAAAGTTGCGTATAAAAAATTTATGCTACCATTTGTTTTTCGTTTTTTGTAAGACTTAAGTTTCTTTCTTTTTTTATAATATATATTTACGTTATTAATTGCAATCTTTGCTTTCGTCTTAAATGCGTTTTTTGCGAATATGTAAGGTCGGGTATGTCTCGTGTTTCCAATAAAGCCCATCTATCTCTCTTCCAGGGGCCCATCCATCCATCGAATACTTTCTTTTCCCTTCCGTTCGTTGCCTTGCCTAATTAATACTCATCATATTTAAGCTAAACTAAGAAAATCAAGTAAATTTTCGTTAAATCGGTTAAGCTCTTTCAAAATCATGAATGGTATTACGTTTTGTATAAAATTGTATCTATGAACCGATCTGCAGCAGCAGCAGTCGCAGTCGATTGGCTACTAATATCAGAATAGCAAGTAAAAGAATAATCCCTACTAAGAATCCTACTAACAAGTAAGGAAAGCTAACCCAAAGATCCTCAAATGTACTCTTTCCATTCGTTGAGAGGGACTAGCTGGAGAGGGGCATACGTTTTCGGATAAATCTAGAGTTTCCGGAAAGAGCTTCCTCAAGTAAATTAAACTAAGCACAAAACGGATGCCAAACAGAAGTACATATGTATTTCGGCTAAGGTGTGCCGCTGACGATTACTTTCTTCAATTACTCTTTTGGCATTGCTCGTAATTTCCCGCTGGGATTAGGTTTAGTGTATGGATACCACATCTATGGATGTATGCATATATACTCTCTTTAAGGATATTCTTTGTTAATATTTTGTTCTTTTTATAACTTTGACACACACATTACTGATATCAAAACAGCTTCTCCATCTTCCGAATTACAATTCCTGGTCTATCATCGTATTATTCAGTTTGGAACTACATTAACCTTTGCTTGTGCGTATGGCAAATTTGATCGAGAAGAGGAACGGTGATATCTAATTTAAACTGTTTTGTCGTTAGTCTTATGTTTGTACTAATTAAAATGGAATATCGAACAAGTTTTACAATCAATCGATCATTGTGCGGATATCAGCTAATACGTATAGTACATATGCTTCTTTGTTAGTTCTCTAATCTCTGTAATGCTATCTGATATCTGTGTTTTCGTTACGCGAAAGACATAAATTGTATAGATAATTTTGTTGTGTTGTTGTTTGCTTCTAGTTAGTTTTTTTTTCGCTTTGCTGCTGCTAGCTCTAGTCCTAATGGCACTTGTTACACTCTTTTCTCCACTTGCTATGTCTCAAGCTTTACTCCATTCTTTCTCATTTTTTTGTTTTTTTTTTTTTCTTTTTTGGTAATTTACAACAAGTATTGCAAGGGGTTTACTGTGTGTGTTTGCGCGTGTATGTGTGGGAGGGTTTTGTTTTAACTTAGAGACTACGACGAATTTTATGTAGAATTGCATAATGCAGATTTGATAAAATCGCTTAAATCACAATTATGTATATATACGGGTATATCAAGATTAATCCAACTTATGTCCAAAACAGTTAATAATACAATATCTATATCATATGTGTGTGTTTGTGGTCACATACATTTTTACAATGTACGAAATAAGCTAATTTTTTTGCCGTAGGACAATCTAATCTAAGCGATAACTCCTCCCGCTCCATCCGCCGTTCTGCATGAGAGAGCGATGACGAAGACTCCAGTGCGCGGGCACGGCGATGGTTTGCTCTCGGCTGTCACACGTGCTGCTGCTGCTGCAAGAGAGAGAGAGAGAAAAGAGATATTATCAATATTTGTGGGGCTGACAACTTGTTAAAGAAAACAGTACAGTCAACAATTGGGGCATAATTAACATTTCGACCTCTAATAATTGCCATCACCCTGAACATACCCTCGTGTGGTATGCACATATGTATATCGTGTACAAAATCGCACACCAAACCACGTAAAGTGTATTAATCATACAAGTTGTTCTTGTTATCTGCGAGAGACCTGCGTTATCAGTTCTTAACAGTGGAACAGCTGATTAGGTGGGGGAAAAAGGCAAAGTTGGCTAAAAATAGACTGCTTCAATCAGGGGAGGCGACCATTTGCCATTGGGATTCGGTTACAGGTCAGGTGCGACTGCATAATATAATTAATAATGCATTATCATTGACTCTTTATGGCACCCCATCCCCTCAATAGCCCCAAGCCACATACTCTCTTGGGCTATCTGCATAATCTTTTGGTATCATTCAACCAAGTTTTGTATTTCAGTTTTTTTTATATATATATGTATGTATATGTACGTAGTGCGCTGCATATAAATCGGATAGATAGGAGAAACAGACAGAGGAAGGGAGAGAGAACTGTGTTATGCCATGGGAGAGCAATGGGGAGTCAATTATCAGCGCAATAATTGTTTATATTTATCAGCATGTGAAGCGCAACAGCAAGCAACAGCGCACCAGCTCAAAAAGTCACGCTTAAATTTCAATGAAACAACGTCTGACAATATCTGACTGGGGCCTGTGGCATTGTTCCAACAGTTTTCCACACAATTTTCCATCGACAAATCAAAAACAAAACAAAAAAGATAGGCTAAAAGAGGGAGACCGAAGCTTTGGATACTCTCACAAAGTGAACGATCACTGGGAGCTAAATTATATAGTATTCCGATACTTAAAAGTTAGATGCTTATATGCCAGTAGTCATAAGAAGGGTAAAAGGGATTTTGATGCTGATCGGAAATTCTTGCATCAAGTAGTATAGCATAGCAATATATAATTCTCGTACTTGCACCCTCTATCCACTCTCTTAAAAGTTAACTGATTGTTGGCTTTGAATGCAAATGAGAGCATGCTCCAGATTCGAAAGGGGCGGCCAAAAGAAGTTCCATCCCCACCTCAACGGCCTGTGTCATGTGGAGCGCATGTGTGGAGTCCATGTGGATCATGTACCTACAAAATGCATACCACAAAACATAGCATCCAATGAGTCGCACAATAAAGAAATGTGCATCGTAACTGTAATTGTGAATGCAACGAATGCATGCGAGAGCGCTCTGACTGGGTGTGTGTGTGTGTGTGTGTGCATGAGTGTGGATGAGTATGCCGCTGCCAGACATTGGAAACTCTGACAAAATACCCGTTTGTAATGTCGCTGAAAATCATTACATTAAAACACACAAGTTTTGCATTGTTTTATTGCGTGATACAGAGTGGAGTGGGAAGTGGGGGATATTACACACACCCCCGTCTGGCAGTAAAGGAAAAAAAAGAGCCCTCTGAGTCCGCACGCGTTGCGAAGCCCCGAAAAAATAATGAATGAATCATCTGAAATTCCGCACACTAGCTACACCAAAAACAACAAACAATGTGGTTCAATAAACGAAGCACACAGACACGCATACACTGGAGGAAAGACAGAAACCTTTGCGCAAGGTGAAAAATTATCGTTTAGAGGCGCCATTCGAAATCGAACTAAATGTGAATGGGGTTTAGTCATTTCTGGTCTGGTTGTGTTTTCGGGGCGTTTTTCTTGGTCAAAATACAAGACGTTTTGGCAATGCGATAGGGGATTCAGAGACAAATCTATTCATGCTAGAGCGGCTCTGCCTTTCGCTTACTCATACACACACACACATTTAGCACGCGTGGAATTGTACTTTAACCCCGGCATCATGCAGCGGGGCGGGATCCAGGCGGCGCCACTACCAGGAACAGCAGCCGCCGCCGCCGTCGACGCTCCTATAGAACTGCAATATTTGCAATATTCTTATCCCTTCTTTCGGTTTTATTTTCTTGGCATTCAAAAAAACGCAATATCCGCATCTAAAGTGAGCAAGAAGTAGACAGATAATCGGCTACTGTGTGCTCTCCCTCCCACCCCATTTGAGTGAGGCAAAACGGAAAGCAAAAGTAAACTAAACAAATAAAGAGCCTAGAGGAGATCCGGTAGAAAAAGAAGAGGAGGCACGCAGACAAGAGAAGCAAGACCTCTGGCGAGGGGAAAATAACTCTGGATAGGAGGGGGAAGAACACTGTCTAAAGTGGGAGTGGGAGAGAGTATAAATAGCGCAGTGAAGTCGCGACGGTCGTCGTCTTCCCCCCTCTGACAGCTACTGCTGCACAAGCAATTAAATTGAATAAGTGGGAGGGTGAGAGCCGAAGACATGGAGAAAGACAGAATGCCGGGACGGAGACGGAGACGGAGAGGGAGCAACCGCCATCAGAATCAGACTCTCTTTCTTTGTGCAGCTCACACGCACACGCATGGACGACTCTACTTCGACTTGCTCGCTCCCTTCCTCTCTCTCAGCTATCTCTCATATTCTCTTCTACGATCGCCTTTGTTCTTATCATATATTAAAATGCCACGAAAAATTGTCCTAAGAATTTGACAAATTTGCGTCGATTTCCAGCCAGGGGGCTTTACAATAGCATTTATAGAGTGGTGTGATAAGCAAAAGAAAGATAACTTTCAGCTGAAAGTCCGGAAGAGTGTGGGTGTTTTTTCTGTCCGTCTGCTGCATGTGTGTGTGAATTAAAGTTTTTTTTTTATTATTATTATGTATGAATATTATTTTGGCCAGACAAAGCGATATTCCAAACAGGAAATGCGAACGAGCGTGTTAAATTGCGTACTTTGCGTTGTTTGTTGTTGCTGCGGCTGCTGCTGCTGCCACTGCTCTTCTTTCTTTGATTGTATTGTTTGTCATTTTTCAATGGGATTTTTCTTGCTTTTTCAGCAACAAACCAAACTTCATACGTAATACTGTAGGCAAACGAAAAGAGATGACACTAAAAATGTGTGTACTCGTAAACTAACGGGTCATGCTCGCTCTGCTCTCCGGGCTGATGTGAATGCAAGAGAGTATGCAACAGAGTGGGAGGGAGATGGCTATTAGGCTATGAAAAAAGGGAGAACTTCAGTGGTCGACCCTTTAGTTGCTCTTTAGATGATTCATCTTTTTTATTTTCCTCACAAAAACATCTTAGGGGTGATCCATTCCCCCTTTATTATTTAAAACTGAATTCTGTAAATCTGAGCCATTTTTCTGCAAACAAATAGCCCCTGTCCACTCCTTCTCTTCGTTACAAAACTCTGCAAAGTGTCCAAACAACATTCAGACCTCGTGCACACACTGTTCAACCTTGATCGAAAGTAATCTCCAGATACTGATTAAACCTATAAAGATAGCAAACTGCCGCTCTTTGGGGCCGCTCTGCCTGGGCTCTTTTTGACAACTTTCGAACAACGCACTTAAAACTAACTCGGCAGCAACCAATAAACCCAAATGGAATGTTTCCTCATTTGTGGTATTGCGAAAAAAGGTTTCCATTGAAATGGAGATGGGTTCGTTCGCGCATGAATAATCCGAAAAACTAGGGTAACATGTGTGTGAATCCAAGCTACCTGGGAAAAGGGGATTGGGATTGGAATTGGGACTTACCTGTTTTCAACGGGGGAGTTCATCCAGTCCTAGGTGCTGCTGCAGTTCCTGTTTTTGCTATTTTACGGGGTTTCTACAAAGACTATAATCAGCATTCTATTCCAGTTCCAGTTTCTTCGACACAAAATCAAATTTACATTGAAAACTCATTATACACAGGGGCCTGGGCTGGTCAGGGGGCGCTCTGGGTATCGGGATCGGGCTTTTGTAATGGTGGCCTCGATCACGCGTAGAGCAGCCTCGCCGCCCGATGATTGCACATTAACTATACGTTGCGACGGAGGACCTTTTTGGCTGCCTTAATGTTGGGCACCAGGGCCTTGACCTCGCTACAGTCGTTGAGGAAGGGATGGCTCAGCAGCTCATCGGCGGTGGCCCGTCTATCGACCTCCACCTGGAGACAGCGATCAAGGAAGTCCTGCAGATTGGGGCTCAGCTTGTCCCAGCTCTTGACATCGGGCCGTCCGTTGGCAGCGATCAGGTAGAGGGCTCGCAGCGGCGTCTCGTATAGGTAGGGCGGCTGGCCCTCGATCATCTCGATGGCCATAATGCCAATAGACCAGATGTCCACCTTCTTGCCGTACTTCTTTCGCGTGACCACCTCGGGCGCCATCCAGTAGGGGGTGCCCACCATCGTCTGGCGCTTCTCGTCGCCCTCGATATTGGCACAGAACCCGAAGTCTGTCACTTTGACGCACCCGTCCATACCGAGCAGCACGTTGTCCGACTTGATGTCGCGGTGGATGATGCCCTTCGCATGAAGGAAGCTAATGGCATAGAGCACCTCGCGGCAGACGCAGGCGATCTGGCGTTCCTTCATCACAGTCTCGGTGACGACGTCGGTGAGTGGGCCGCCGTCCATGTACTCCATGACCACCCACAGCTGGTCCTCGGGCTCCAGCAGATAGGCATCGAGGAAGTTCACCAGGTTCTTGTGATTGAAATCCTTAAGCACCCGGATTTCGGTGAGTATGAGATCCTTCGAGGACTGGTTCTTCATGTCGATCGTCTTGACGGCCACCTGCGACTCGTTTGTCAGATCGCCGGCAATGAACACGATGCCGGAGGCCCCCTTGCCCACCTCCTGGGTGGTCTTGTAGCGCTCCCGCGGATCCTCGGGATTGCAGATGGCTCGAAGTTCATCGTAGATCTCGGCATCGGTCTTCTGGGCCCGCTTCTCCTTGGACCGGCGCAGTATCGTCTCGTCGGGATTGTCCTCGGAGGCGTCGACATGCTGGCCCGGCGCCGCCGGCTTGATGATGATGGTGTCTGTGTTGATCTTGTGGTCGTCATCCTCCCGTCGCAGGTCGGAGGAGCGCGAGAACTTCTGGGTGACTCGGGGCTTTGGCTTGATCTGTGGCTTGGGCGGCATCGTGTGCGTGGACTTTTTGGGAGGCACTGGCGGTGGCTCCTGTAGGCTGTTGGACATGGCTGGCGCGGCCCTAAGCGTTTCGCGGTGCTCCAGATTCGATTTGAGCTCCTTAAACATCTCATCGAGGGGCCTGTGGCCGTCCAATGGACCATGGGACTGCTGGCTGCTGTCGTTGATGCTGCTGCTGTTGCTGTTCCCCGCGGAGGAGCCGCAGCCGCTGCTGGTCTCCGTTTCGGTGGCCGTGGAGCTGCCATCGTCATCCGACTTCTCCGGATCCTGGGACTTGTGTTTGTTCTTGTAGTTGACATAGTTCTCAATCTCCTTTGACTCCTCATGGATGACATCCTCGGTGATGAAGGGCTTGAACACCTCGGTTTCCTTCTTTTTGATCGAGTAGTTGTAGTACTTGACGGCATGGTAGGCGGCATCGGGATTCTTGTCCTGCTCGTCCCGGGTGATCTGTGAGTTCATGAGCCGCACCCAGGGCGCGGGCAGACCCTCCAGATCGCCCGTTTCCTGGTTGCGGGAGACATGGAAGTGCCGCTGGAAATTTGTGGGTGCACCGATCTCGGAGATCTGCTCCTTTTTCTTGAACCACTTGGCGAAACTCATGTTCGTGATGTTTTTCTGTTTGGGTTTCTGTGCTGTCGGTTTTTCACTCTCTTTCGTTTCTCGTTCTTCCTTTGTCTCCGGCGGAGACTTTGGAATTTTCTTCCAAACGCGATTAGTTACGCTCTCAGCTTGGGAAATTTAACTGTTTTGTTGCCGTAGGTAGTCAAGCAGCTCAGCTACTAACGCTCTCTCACTCGCTCCCCCACACTCTGGCCCAGCCGTGAGTCATAAAAACAGGCACACGCACGCACACTACACTCGTTCTGTTCTGCTCGCGTGTGAATGTAGCGTAGGTGTGTATGTGTGAGTGAGAGCTTCTTATCTCTAACTGTAGTTGTAGTTGCAGTTGTTGTTTTTGTTTTTGTTTCTGCAGACACACACAAAAAACGCAGCAAATTTTCACTTTTTATTGCCCGGCCACTTTCTTAATTATTACGATATTGCAGCCTTAATTCATACAGTAATCACAATTTTCAATTACAATACACAAACACGGACGCGGACACGAACCGAACACGCACACACATCCACATCAAGGGGAGTCGGACACAAAAGGAGTGGCCGTCGTTCTTTCAGTTGTTGTTCTTGTAAATTGGCAGTGCCGAGGAATCCTTTTGCTATATTCAACCATTCGTGTAGGCCATGGTTAAGCAGAACAAATACAAGGCGGCAGGCACTTAATTTTATTATTTTGAGAGTAAAGCTCTGCTTTATAATTAAAAACTTCTTTTAATTGAAAAATACTGAAAATACGCTGCAATCGGCCTGGAGCTGCCGTGTCCTTTTGCTATTTGTGCTTCTTGCCTCTGCTTGTTTCCTTACACACAAACTCACACACGCCAACGCACATATTATGTTAATAATATTAAGTTTTCCGTTCGACGACGCGCCGCAGTTCTTTCCTTTCCAGCTCTTCAAATTTTTACATTTTGACCAATTTAATGCAAGTTTTATTTATCGATCAAATATATCGTCAGACCCTCTGAAATATACCAAAACATACCGTCTCATTTTAAAAATATACCGTAAATATACTGACGAATTCAAGTTCCATTTTACATATTCCTCGTTTTTTATATTCCGTGGATTATTATTAGCTAAATGTAACATTTTGCTATGCCCACATAATTTTATACGATTAATGAATCCATTTTCTAATTGACTAGTTTTTTCTTAACTCTTGCTTTTATTTATTATTTTTGCCTAAAACATTTTGACTAAAACAAGGCTTAAACAAAATAGTTCAACAAAAAAACAGTCGCAATGATGCTGGTATTTGATGACATGATGCACGCCTGGGCCTTTGTATACCCTATTTTGTTAGTTTTATATGAAGATACAACGAAATTTATAAAGACACACCTACATATACATACCACGACACACAACGGCTTTTCATTTCTTGCGACGGCGACTAGCTGGTTTCACTGGATCGCCAACTTCGTCGTTGGAGAATTGAGCAGCGATCCGCCCCACTACAAACAATAAGTATCTTGTATATATTTATTCGATCCTGATTCCTACGGAGCCTGAGATGACAAATATTTCCTCAATTCTATCATATCCTCTTCTCCAGGGTATGAAAATTAGTGCTGCCGGTAATCATTGTTGTCAACCGGTTATTCACCAATAAATACTCGTTTTTGATCTTCCGTCGAATATTCCCAGCTATATAGAACATTTAGCAATGCCCACATAATTTTATACGATTGATGAATCAATTTTTTACTTGATTGGTTTAATTTAAATAATTGCTTTTATTGTATTTCTATATAATGTTGAAAGAAATTTAATAGATTGATGAAATTGATCAAATATACCATTATATACCGATATACCGCCGGCTAAATTTTGTACTAAAAAATACCGAAAAGTAGTAAAAATACCGAAAGCGGTCGTCCTGTTTCCAGCTCTTGAAATATTTAGATTTTGCCCAATTTATTAAAAATGTTAACGTAATGGGAGGAAAAATAGGGTTTGACATTTTGTACGTTAATCTTACACATTATCTTATTGATGATTCAATTTTTTACAAGATTGGCTAATTTTAAATGCTTCCATTATTCCTTTTAAGCAAAAAAGGTCAAAGCCTAAAATGTAAATGTTAACGATATTGTTACAATTTGTATACCTTATTTTATTATATACAAAATTTCGTTGAGATGACAAACTTTCCCTAATTCAACAATATCCTTTTCTCTTAGGGTATGCAGAATGTTCTTCTTTTAAATATTAACGTCGATAGAGTTAGTAAGAAAATTTGTTTTCGTGCCATTTATATTCGCGAATATAATAATTAGCATTATAAAATAGATAAAAGCGATTAAGAGATGGGTGTTTTGTTGAATTTGAATCGTTGGATTCAATGCATAATTTCGGTGTTTTTTATTCATGTTATTATTTAAGATGGCCATAAGTTAGATTAACCGCAAAGGATTGTGGCCAATATCAATGTGCAGACAGGTACCAATACTAGTTTTGTGCTATCTCTGTCCTTCACACTAGATTAGAACAGAAGTGTAGTGCAGTACAACCATAAAATATACAAATTTATTTCATTGCCCTAAAAATGCAATGAAGGTACAAAAAAAAAACAGCCTGTCAAATATTTTGAAATATATGTATATTTTCGGACTGTTTTTCCGCCAGAACTTGTAACTCAAAATAAATGTCAAATAGGAAAGACTTTAGATCATCTGTTCGATGGACTTTAGACCACTAGATTCGATACCTATCGGTAACGGTATAAGGAGGAACAACTTATCGATCAAAAAGGCGATCAAAATTATGATAAACTCTATTTAAATTTTAAAAGTGCTCCAGGATTACTCGTCGTAAATGTCGTCGCGGTGGCCGGAACAAATCGTACGGGTCGTATCATCATGCGGGCCGTCTTCAAGGTATAATTACCGCTCCGCCAGTCTGCCCAGATGATACCCGAACGGCCCGATCCTGGGTAGATCCCATTGAGGTTGCACTCCTGGCAACGATCGAACCACCAGCCGCTGCCAAAGCGCACCGCACAGGGGATACTCTCGCGCGGGCTTTGGTCATTCCTACGGTCACAAGTGCTGAAATCCATCTTGTTGTGGTACTCCAGGGCATCGGGCATGGAACCCTGGTAGCCATCGATAACCAACTGGTAGTTGTAGCTCTCACTGTCCAGCCGGAACACCGCGTACTCGCCCCAATCTCGCGTCCCCTCCTGATCTTCCAGCTCGATGCGCAGCATGTGATCGTCGCGATAGACAATCTTGTGTATGAATTCGTTGCCAAACCAGAAGTCCCTCTCCAAACTGCCGAACCCTGTGCGATACTCGTCCCAGGTGCGATTAAAGTTCTCCTGCGTTTGGTAGGGTCCGCGACTCTGTATCACCGTCCAGGCGGGGCCATCCAAAGTGAAAGCGCAATAGCGCTCATTGAAATCCCGGCCTACTTCGTTCAGTTCTGGCACTAGAAATCGAAAGATGCCATCTCGTCGTGTCAAGTCCTCGAGCTCGTAGCAGTCGGCCTTGGCGGGTTGCATTGGATCTGGAGTGGATTGTTGTCAGGTGAGTGCGAAGGATTCCCTTTATTATCAAATTCTCGCTTACCCAATTTAGGTAGTTCCTTTTGTTTGGGTTCCGCCTCTTCTACCTCTACCTCTGCCAACTGTACCGCTGTTTTGTTGAGCCCTAAAGTCTCATTTGAAGCAGGTCCCAGACTTCCCGGTGCACTGATTTTTGCTTCTATTCTGCTGAGAATATCTGCGGTCCTCTCTTCACTCTCTGCCAGTCGCTGAAGCAGTTGAGTCACACGCTTTGATAGCTCCACAAGGGGATCGGAATCCCCTCTCCTTGGGGCATGCACATCGGCATCGCTGAGAAACAAAACCTTGCTCAGTACATGCCGTAGAGTAAACTCTAGATTCGTCAGCTTCAGCTGCTGTTTGTTCAGCAACTGTCTGATGCTGGGCTCCGATCTGGCAGTCGTCAGCATTAGGGATCCACTATGGAAAGTAGAGCTGAGTGCCAGCACGAATAGCAATGATATCTGGTTTAGGGAGTTTGGACGTTAGATTAGACGCTTCTCTTTTTTCGGCGATTAGCTCTTCTCTTACCATCATCTCGTGGCGTTGTTCAATCATCAACTGAACTCAACTGATGGATTGGTAGAAAGAAACACATGGTGACAATAATTGCCACATCTGTTATCCCCCCCCAAAAAAGCATATATCATCATAAAGTAAAGCATGCAAATATGAGAACACAATCTCTGGCTCGTAAATACGAATATAGAGTTCTGTATTTCTGCTATCCTTAGTAAATCTTTCACAATTTTTTCTTTGCTTTCTTCAAGTATTTAACGAGAGGAAAAATAATTAGAATAAACATTTATACGGCGCATATTATCCGTTTTCGTGTTGTTTTTTGTTTTTGTTATGTTTAATATCTACTAACGTTTAAGGTAGAAATGAAAACGACTAAGCGACTAAATACATTACATATACATGATCGTGCTGCACTCCACTGCACCCCCCACACTTCTCCTCTCCTCACCTCGCTCACTTCGATTCTTCTCTGCCAGAATTCCTTTTTTACATAACGTTTTCTCTTAACAAATAAAAAGTGAAAGCAAGCCTTTTGAATGCCCGCTTAAGGAGAAGGTTGTTGGTTGTCGATTGGTTGTTGTGCACGTGCGCGCGATTACATTTCTTATCATCTGCTTTATAAATCTGCTCTAACGGCATCTATATCTATATATATATATGTACATATATATAGATATTTGTGTGTGTGTGTGTTTGTTGTTATATTATATATTTATAAGTGTATTTGTTTATATGTAGATTAGCTTAAATCCTTTATTCTTGAACGCACTTTGGCTTGTAGCCCAAGTGGTGGGTGGCTGCTGGTGCGCTCCAAAAAACCGAACGCACTCACCACCACACATACACAAGACAGTGTTGCATTTGGAGAGTGCCAGAGTGGTGGGTGTGTTCGATTCTTCATCGCCGAAAAAAGTCGCATTCGCAACGTACCTCTATTATTATCGATTACATTATACATTATAGTTTACAGTTTGTTTTTTCTTGTTTTTACTTTCTTTAGAATTAATCCGCTTATTCGCTATAATTTTGTTGCTTTTTATTTACATGTGTATTCTCTCTATTTACGAGTTTTGTTTTGTTTCCTTTTCTTCTCTTCCATCATCTCGGCGCATATTTTGTGTGTGTGTGTGTGTGTGTGTTGTGTCGTGTCTGTCGTAGAACTAAATAACTTAGAAGACTGTTTAAGAGTAGAGTACGCCTTGCTATGCTGTCGGTCATCAGCCCAGCGGGGACGACAACAAACTCGGCAAAACCAACAAAAAACATATTTTAAAACAAATTAAAATACTCGATAGCTCCATGTCATCTCATCTGTGGGTGTGGGTGTGGATTGTGTGTGTGTTCTGTTTAAAATTGATAAAATATCTTCTTTTGCTTTTAAATATGGAGAATGAAAAGTTATTTGCTTTGGATTTTGGGTTGGCTTTTTTAGAGACGCTTGCGCGATCCATCGCTACGGGTCTTCCATTCCGGATCATTGGGGTCATCGTCGCCAAACGGATCATCGGCCATGTCCTCCTCTAGGGCCTCCGGATCATCCAAATAAGAATCGATCGCAGAGTTGTAGAGATCGTCAGGGCCATTAAGCATTTCGTCATCATCGAGCGGTGCCAAATGATGCTTGGGATAGTCCTCTTCCAGCTCCTCCCACAGAATATCCTCCGGCTCTGGGTCGTAGTCCACGCCATCGTCCATTTCCTCCTCCAACTCCTCCTCAAGGCCGCCACCGCCATTGATCTTTGCCTTGCCCGCTCTGGATGCTGACGCCGCCTTCCCAGCAGCATCCGCCGTTGGATGGCCATTTTGCTGACCATTGACTAGCTTGCTCTTCGACTTGCTGCTGCTGCGTCGTTTGCTCTTCCCAGCACCCGTTGATCCCCCATCCCCATTGGAGGATGTGGACTTGCTCTTGGTGCGCTTCACCTCCGGCTTCAGCACCTCATACTTGGGCGGGGCATAGCGCTCGGCCAGCATCTTCTGGTAGACCTCCTCGGACAGAGGAAAGATCAGCGGCTCGAAGGGTGATGGCTCCACAAAAGTCTGATTGGAAAATATAACTTGTAAAAGTTGTTCCTCCCTACCTCCTTCTGATCTCTTCTACTTACATCTTTTATGTCCGGCGTGGCACTGCGGCGTTCCGCCTGATCCTTAAGCTTGCTGGACGTGGTTCTGCGGCGTGACTGCGGTCGTGACGTCGCCCCCAACATCTCGCCGTTCTCGTTGAAACCCTCCAATGGCTGGGCCAACGGCGAGGGTATGCTCTCGTTATCGCCGGCTCCCGCACCACCAGCCAGATGTGGAGCTGGCGAGGCCGAATCCGGCGTATTGGCGCCGCTCGATTCGGCGCGACTGTCTATCCGGCGATTGGCTCGGGGTCGCGTGCTCCACGGAAACTTGAGATACGTCTCGAAGCGTTGCCGCTCCTCGATCAGGGCAAGCTGATGTCGCACAATGTACGCCTCGTCGGAGGTGTCCTCATCTTCCTCGTCCTCCTCCGGATCCAGTTGTACGATAGGCGCTATTGCTTGGCCGGCATTCGTTTTGGGTTTGTCGCCCTCTCCGGTCTTGGCCAGCTGTAGTTTGGGCCGCTTGGCCATTGGCTCCACCGTGGCGATGCGGACACCTTCAATCAAATGGGGTTTGCTTTTAGTTTCGCCCTTTATTGCAGCAGCATCAACGGAAGTGGAAGGGGCAGCGGCAACGGCAACGGCAGCTTCTTTTGTTGTAGTTGCTGTTGCCTTTTCGATTTTCCCATTGGGCCTATGCTTCTTTCTTTTGAGACCCTTTTTCTTGGCCCTGGAAGCCTTTTTTCTGCTGGCTGCTGATGGGAGGATGTCCTTCGTATCGTTGGCTGTGGACTGGATGTCCTTTTGATCGCTGGCTGTGGACTGGATGTCCTTTTGATCGCTGGCTGTGGACTGGATGTCCTTTTGGTCGTTGGCTGGTAAAGAGATAACTTTTTTCTCAGCATCTGAGGACTGGATATCTTTTTTATCAGCGGCTGACGATGACTGGGCATCGTTCTCCAAGCCGACAGCTGACAGGATATCATTCTTATCATTAGCCTCCGCCTGCACAGCCAGCCCCTGGACGACAGCCTCCTTCGCGCTCTCCAGCTCCTTTGGGGGAATATCCTTCTTCTCACTAGCCTCTGCCTGCTGGAGAACATCCTTCTCCTTCTTGGCATTACCATTCACCAGTCCATTGTTGTTATTATTGTTTATTTTGTGCTTGGTCTTCTGCTGTAACTTCTTCAAGCCATTCACCTTTAAAGGTTGCCCAGGCAGCAGCACTGGCTGTGCCTGTGGCTGTGGTTGTGGTTGTGGCTGCGGCTTTTGCTCATTTAACGCTGCTGCTGCCGCTGGCACAATGCCATTGCCACCGGCTTTGATCTGTGGTGGTGGTGGTGCTGGTGCTGGTGTTGTTGGTGTTGCTGCTGGTGGTGCTGTTGCTGCTGAATCATCAGATGATGATGCTGCTGGTTGTACTGGTGTGTTATCAGTCTCGCTGTCGACAACGCGCCATCTACAAAAACCAACAAGAGTACAGATGGTATGAGAATGATTGCACAGCAAAAGAGAGATAAAGGGGGGGGACATACTTGGGTGTGGGTATCTCTTTGTAGGGCAGTATCTCCACTTTCGTTTGGGCCGCAATACTATAGGGTATAACAATATTATCAATATCATAAACGGGACGATGACGACGCTCTGTTGTTCTGAAAGTTTTAAGTTTTAGTTGGTAGATCCTTTGGTCTGGAAGCTGCCCATTTTCCCTACCTCTCCGAACGTTGATTTTGCGTGGGCGAGGCATGACGACTACGACTACCGCTTCTCACATCTCCACCTGCACCTCCACCGCTTTGATCGCTATACCCATTCAGATGGCTGTTATTTAGTGTGTTGGAATTGCTGTTGCTGTTGCTGCTGTTTCTGTTGTTTTTGGATATGCGTCGCCGCTTAGCGTCGCTGTTCGAGATCTGAGATGCTGAGGAGGGACTGTGGAGGCGCTGTCGTTGGCGTTGGCGAGAGTCGGGCCACGGCAATCTGGAGCCGTTCACTCCAGTTGGTGGCTGATGCGCCTGCTGCTGCTTCCTGCTCGCAGCTGCTGCATCCCCATAGGGTGCGGAGAGAAACGAAGGGCATAATAAACAATTTGATGATGTTGTATTGATTGGTGATTGGTGATTGGAGGAAGGATCGGTATCGGTTTTCGGTTCGGTTCGGTTCAGTTTTTTTTTGTTTTTTTGTTTTTTGTTTTTGGTTCAGTTTTGTTTTTTATGTTGATATCGATTTTGGTTTGGATGGAAAGAAACAGAAGAAGAGATGCAAAAGATTGTTGTTGTTGTATGTTAATAACAAATATCGAATGTTTGTCATGTTTACAATAATTTACTGTTGGCCACAAGTGGCGTTGTAGAAGGCGTAGAAGAAGTAGAAGTTGCTGTACCGTTTCCGCTGTCCCCTAGACCCGTCGCTGCCGTGCCGGCTGCCGCTGCATCTTTATTTGAGTTTGAATTATTATTATTGTTGTTGCGCTCTTTGCGTCGTATGTAGCGACGCTTGATCAGGTCGCCGGGACGACGAGCAGCACTATTGCTGGCAGCAATGGCCTCGCGTTCCGCCTTATAGACACCTTTGACAACGGTCTTGGCCTGGCAGCGCGACATACGTTGCTGCCAGTCCGATTGCCGGCAAATGGCCTCAAAATGCACAGATTGTGTGACATCTAGGGGATGGGTGGGGGGGGAGAAGACGATCGATTATTGAATATTTGTATGGATTTCTGGATTGTGTATCCCTTACCCGTGTCAAAGCTGAGCACTGGATGATAGCCCGGATCGAGGAGCGCCACTCGATTTGCCGGCATCATCATTTCGGCCAATTCGCGCGGCGCTGTCGGATCTGGTCGGCCCGTGCACAGGGCACACGGTATCTGTGGCCACTGGCAGCCGCATTTGATGTTGCTGGGGCGAGCGGCCTTCTTGGAAATCGTGTGAATGCCCGTGGTTTGGAACAGACTGCGTTTCCGAAACTTGGACAGCATCAGGGGTCGGGCGCGGCAGCATTGATATTCGCTGGATGGCTCCTCCTTGTAGCCATTCGCCGGCTGCTGCACCTGCATCTGCTCCAGCTCCACGGCGCCCTTTGAGTGATTCAAATCCATATACAGATCACGATACTGGCGTTTCCTGCCCTCCAACTCGGCCATCTGTGAGCAGAGCCAGGACCAGCGCAGTGCAATATTGGCTCGATCTTTGGAGTATGTCCACACGGCTCGACGGGCGCTGAAATACATCCAGCAGATACAAATTAGTGGGGTTCGGGGACAAATCTACTATCTACAGACAATACCGAATCAAAGTAGTCTTTTTCATTTGGTTTTTTAAAGAAAGTTATGTGTCCTATTGATTCGTGTTTTATTTTCGGTTATTTTTGAATATTTCGAAATTCTGTTCGTTCCACAAACGTGGCGGGAGGACAGGAAATACAGGAACGTAGGTGCGTGGGTGAGTCTTCGAAACATAGGGAAAAGTAGAGACATTGAAGTGCGAGGCTTAGGGACTCTTGGGGACTTGATCCAAATCTAGTACATATGTAAATCAAGTTGTCTGTTCTTGTTTCCCCTTCAAATGACTGGTCTTACGATCCTGATCGTGCCAAAGGAATGTTCGAATGGTTGTCTACAAATCTACTTAAAACTCTTAATCGCTGCCAGAAATGATAGAATTTCATCTGCTTTAAGCATTCAAGTAATGTCATAAAAGTCATTAAGTTCTCTGGTAGAAAACAAAAAAAAAGTCTGACAAACAAAATTGAAAAATTCATAATTGAAACTATTTTTAAAGTGGGAATATCTCCCACAGCGAACATGGAAGGAAAGGAGGAATTACTTACATCGTCAGCGGCTTCTGATGGGTGTTGTTGTAGATGACCATCTCGTCGGCAGACTCGCCGCCAGAGCTGGACTCTGTTGCATCCGAATCGAGGGCGTTCTGTATCTCCCGCATCTCATTGTGCAGCAGCCCAGAGACGTGGGTCAGCTCGTTGGTTATATGTGTGTCAAAGCAGGGTATAATCTCATGCAAACCGGGCGCTTTCTGTTCGATGGCCGCGGCCGACGATGCTGCTGTTGAAGTGGCGGCTGCTGATGTATCCAGCAGGTTCTTGCCACGACGTACCTTGGCAGGCACTGCTGCAGTGCTGCCGGCACTGTTGTACCATGTCGAGGATGGGGCCAATGTGGCGGAACTGCCGCTGGGCGTATGACAGATCTGCTGGTGCCGTGCAGCCGTTTCGATGCTACGAAGGAGGCTGCCCATCTGGGTGGCTGGCACGGGATGCTTCTTTTGGTCTTCCCAAAAGTCGGGCTTCGGTCGCCCGGAGACGATCGACAGCACGGTGGTCTCCTGCTCGCTGAGCGTATCACTTCTCACAGGATTCGGGGTCTTGTGGGAGGTGCGTGCCGCCCATTCCATAATCCCAGCCACCTCCTCGCTGGTGTGACTGCACATATAGCGCGCCTGGAACTTCCGCATTCGCCGGAACAGATGGTCGATCTTTCGCGTGAGAATTTGTTGCTGCTGCTCTATTGATTTTTGACCCTCCGCCATGGATTCTGCTGGTAGGACATGAGGGGTGCTGCTGCTGCTGCCGATGGTGCCGCCAATGGGATTCTGATACTGTGGAGTTACGGATGGGTGAGGGGCCGAAGCTGTCGCTGACGGCTGCTCCTCCCACACCTCGTTGAAGAAATTGAAATCACACATGTCCGGATTAATGTCCGAATTGATGACGTGATTGCCCTCAAAGGTTTTGAGCGCCTTGAGGACCTCCTCGATGTCGGTGTCCTCCAGCCCCTCGCCGCCTCCTGCATCTTTGAGAAAATTTGTGGAACTGGAAGTACTTTGAGGCGTCAACTGTGATGCATTCAATGCTGTGGATTGCCTCTGGCCCGGCAGCGGCGAGGCCAGGCTACCGGGCAATGACTCGGATCTTGGATCCTGTTGCACCTGTTGCCGGCTGGGCGTTGTGGGAGTTGTTGGAACCACCATTTCCACCACATCCACCACATCGACCATTTCCACATCCACCTGCTCCTGCACCGGCTCTTGCTCCTTCACTGCAGGCAAAATGGCACTAGCATTGCCATCCAACTGGCTGAGGCGCTCTGTGAAAATCGAAGAGATGGAGTAGAAGAGAGTATGAATGGAAAGTGCTCTCTGTCGTCTTTCCGTTCTCTAACTTACCCTCTATATCATCCGTTGCGATCTTTGGCAACTCCTCTAATGGCGCCGACGTCGTCGTCGCTGGTTGCTCCAATTCCATCGGCTCAAGCAGATCGATTTGTGGCTCACCCGTTGTGGATTCCCCTACGACTACTACCTCTGCTTCAACTTCTGCTACAACTACAGTTTCTGCCACAGCGGATGGTGCTGCTGGCTCCTTGCTGAGACTCACTTCGGGTAGGGTCTTGCGCAGACAGATCTCAGCCGAGATCGTCTCCTCAAAGTTGCTGGTCAGACCTGCCAGCAGCTGTACCGTGGAATTGTCCTTCCTTGGACTACGACCACTATTGTTGTTGTTGTTGTTGTTCTCGATGGTAGGCGTTACAGAAGGCACGTCAGTGCTTTCGGTATCGCTTTGTGGGAGAGCAGGCGATTGACTTTCAAGGAGCCCCGTAGCACTGGTTGATGCCACAGCGGCGTCAACGATGGGTGGTACGCCTCCTCCTGTTGCTGCTTCGGCTTCGGCTTCTGCGACCCCCGATCCAGTGGTCGTTGTTGTTGTTGTTGTGTGTGGGGTAGGAGCTGTGCTTAGGCCCATTGGATCATTATTTTGTTGCTTGTTGCTGCTGCTGTTGTTGCCGACGCTTAATTTACGCTTGTTGTTGCTGATTCTGCTCGATGGAACGCGTTGCGGGATGACTACAGCCGCAGCTTTGGCAGCTGCCGCTGCTGCTGAGGCGGCCGCCTCCTTGGAGGAACGCGTCACACGCGTTGTGGCCGTTGCCGGCGTTGGTGTCGCTGGTTTCTTCACCACCACCGAAGGCGATGCTGCGCTGGTTAGCTTCTCCTTGGTACTTAATGGCTCGGCTGTGAGCGCTGGTGCCATAGTAGTTTCGATGCCGTTGGCCAGTTCTGTTTCTCCTGCTCCTGCTGCTTTTCCTGGTGATGGTGATGCATTCGCATCGGTTCCACACGTCCCGAGTGGAGCTCCAATGGTAGCCAAGGGGCTCGCACGCCGATTCCTGATTCGCTTTTCCCTTTCAATTTTCTACCGGATCTTCCGTTGAAGGTACGTTCCGATTCGACGACAACTCGCTTTTGGACGCAATACAAATAATATTATTTTATCCAAAATGATTTTGAAAATTAAATATTTGTATGGAAAATGCAGAGCACACTTTTCGTTCTCTTCGCTTGGCAGCTCACAAATACATGCACAACAAATCACATACACACCGAATACACACATGCATATGAACTGACAGAGCATACTGCGTTAACTTTATGTCATATCAAATCCCACTCTTTTACTCTTTTAAACCAAAAGCCGCTTGCATTTGTTTGATATATACCAAATATTTTTATTATCTCAATCCAGCTCTTATGGGAATAAAAAGTGTCTTTTCCGGCGTGTTATGTACAAAATACTCACACCACTCTAGGGCCACACACACACATACGGATAGTGAGAGAACAAATACTCCAAGAGAGAGAGAGAGAGATAGAGAGAGAGACTGAGCGCGCGAGCGTGCGGACACAGCAGGCCTGGCAGAATGCGCGCTATTGCTGCTATTGCTCATTCACAATGATGCGCAATAAAAAAAGACTGTATAGAAGACAGACGAACACACATCTTTGCATACTGACGGAATCGTTTTGCTCCCTAGATGAAAATCACAATTTTCCTTCAACTTTACATCATGCTTGAGAAACGTATTAGCAGATGCATTCTGTTTCTGCGCATGGTGCTGGGCGATGCTGTTCGGCTTCCATGTTTTTATATAATTTCTTTTATTGAATTTTTTTTGATCCACAATTAGTGGGCAAACAGCACCTCGCGCCTTTACAACACACACACACATACGAAGACTCAAAAATATGCATGCACACGCAAACAAATACAAAGAGTGTTCGCGCTTATGTGTGTGGGTGCGGGTCTAGCAATGTTCCACTATTTTCAGTTATTTACACAATCGCATTTTTTTATACATCTCACTATCACGAAATGCCCTACAAATGCTTAATTAGTTGTAATCTTTTTCATTTGTTGCTGTTTGGGACGATTAGAATCGAGCGGAAAAAAAAGGGAGTAGAAAAACGTTTTCAGCGCGAAAGTATTGTCGAAGTACTCACACAGGCACACAGACACATTCACCAATGGAAGCAGAAGCACGCAAGAATTTGTAAATTGCTTAAAATTTATGTAGTATTTTTGGTTGTACGCACAATCTAACCGTTTTGCACGATGTACACACAATTGTTAATTTTTTTCGTCTTACACAATGGCATGGACTTCGTCTCAATGTTCTCACTTCGCACAATTTTTTCCTCATTTATTTTTTTTCATCGCTGGCTGATACGCTTTTTGCCAAACGACGTGTATCGAAGCTGTACTCGTTTATGCCCTGGCAGAGCAAAGTACGCATGCCAAACAACCGGTTGTCCCGCTCACACCTATGCCGCGGCAATTGAAAATGCGTACGAGTAGTTTCGTGCGTGCGAGCGAGATGTCGTTTGAATTAAATACCTATCGGTACTTTTTGGCATGTGGCAACGCTAACTATTTAACTACTTTAAAGGCAACCCTGTGGCGGTGTCTCTCGATTTGTATTTGGTTTGTTTTGTTACAATAATATTGTTAATTTTTTTCAGACGCCGATTTGAACTGAATGACTGAAATTGCAGCTTTGTGCTGAAGCACTTCTGGGCGACGAGAGAGGCCGTTATATGCTGTACATTTTGAAATTGTGTCTACTGGATGGAGGATAGGAGAGGTGGTCGATGCACCCACAACACATATGTATATAGTTTAAGGAACTCTAAATAAACCGAATATAAATGAAGTGTTTAGCTTGAAAAGTGTTCTGGGATCTAGCGCTTGATGGAAAAGCCACTGAAAGTATATTCGGGAATTTCCTTGGCCGCCGTAAATGTTGCCTTTTCGATACTGGACGAGGGACTCCCTTTGGTCTCTAGCCAATGTTTCCTGAAAACAATTGGTGTCGGGACACTATAGTTAGCATCAGACTGGTAATACTAATCCAAAAACCTGCATTACATTTCGTTCAGCTGGGGAAGGGGTGCCTCCAATTGTCCCTTAACAGTGCCCTCTCTGGTGTTCATGCACCAACCTCTTACGCCCAGGCTGTTTGCCTGGCGCTCCGTGTGCTAGATTAGGTGATAGTGACCCCGCTGATCAGTCAATCGGCCAGTTAAACCATTCATCACTTACCTTGCGGAAGAAAACACCTGAAATGGCAAGAGAAACGAATTAGATCATGGCCAGGCGGATATCTGGTGAAACCAGGTCGCCAGAAATACCTTGTACGCGTCCAAACACCTCAAAATTGCAGGCAAACAGCGGTTTGGCGCTTGCAGATGCTGCCATGGTTGTTTCGTTCGAATATATTTGGATTTGGGATAAGCAAATGCTGACTTGAAATGTCAGCAGCGACAAAAATATATAACTTACTACGAACGAATTATAGTGCGATGCCATAGTGACCGGCGGTGGCAGCTCTATCAATTTTAACCCTTCGGGGGGCAGCAGTTCTCTATTCACTCTGACGTATGCCTACGGAGATAATTGATCAGAAATGCTTGGGGAAACTATGTTCGTCATGACGTATTTGCTGCAAGTTAATCATTCAAATTAAATAAGTAAAAAGTAGAGCAAGCGCATAAGCACAATTATCTTATTTACTGTTGTAATAATAGTAATACTAGAATAACACACCATAAGGGTTAATAACAGTGTTACCATACGATTCTAAAATGACCAACCAAATCCGCATTTCAAATATAACGATAAATTTAAGTGTTTATCCCTTTGGATTATAATTTATGCGTTTTGGCGATGTCTTTCCTTGATACATTAACAAAATTTCGATTACATTCGTGCATATACCAGAAATGGAAACAATTAAAATTTTAATGAAATATGGCAACAGTTTCCCATCTGAATTATTGTTTGATGGCTTTTATCAACTGATCTACGCTATAGGAGTTCACCACAGCGCTCACAGGAAGTTTTGCCTCCTCCATGGCCTTTTGGGCAGCAGCTCCCACAGCAATAAGTTTGCGATCGTTCACAGAAACCTTATATTTGCTGAAAAACTCCGATGCACTCCTCACGCTGGCCAGACTGTGAAACACTATGGTCTCCAATTGTTTGGCCTTGAGCACCTTTTTCATGTCGTTTGTAAAATTCGGATGGATTTGATTCTCGTACACTTCACAAGAATCCACACGAAACCCCTGAGCCACCAGTCGGATACGCAGCGTATTGCCGGCCTCATTCCCGTAAGGCAGGAGCAATGGCAAGTCTCTCTTCGGTCCAATGGTCTCCACAATCAGGTCGCACAGGTTGTGGGCACTCACCACACGATCTCCAAGCGTCGGAAACTTTCGTAGAGTCATGTATGCCCTGCTATGGGTACTTGCGCCCAAGGCATAGTTATGCAAGGCACGCCAGCAATTTGGCATCGCACCATTATTGCCCAGTGCCTCGTACACGGCCTGGACACTGCGCGGTCCGGGGAAGATAATTCCGGCATATCTGTGCGGCGCCTCAAGTTTGGCCTTCAGCAAGTCCAGGTTCTTCATCACAATCTGCGATGGGGGTATGTAAATGGGACTTAAATTACTCTGACGCATTGCCTGGCTCCGATCATAGTCCGCGGTGTGGCCCTTCAATAGGATAACTATTCGCTTTTGGCGATTAGCCATTGTTGGAATACAATTTTTAGAGCTCGAAAAAAACGTTGATTTTTGTTTGGAAACAGAACCGATCGGTTGTTTGTTTGAATTGTAATGAATTGTAAGTTTTCAGATGGGTATCGGATCTGTTGTTTGTTTGAAAATTGTCATAGCATTCATGATGTTGAAAAAGTGTGATCTGTGACAGGGGAATGTAATATGAAGGGGAACATATTCCTTTCTTTCTTAGATCTACCATAATACATACATCATTTCTAAAAACAAACTCTTCAAAATGTGTCGTCTTGGAATGTGTTATCACAATAATCTGCATAGATTCAAAATTTGTGTACATTTATAGTAATTTATGGAAAACAAATAAGACTTACAGAGAGATTAACGAAACAATCATATAAATAATTGTATGAGTTACAACAAATATAAAATTCATAGATCAGAACAATCAGAATCTCCCGCTAGACCGCCCCCATTTGCAAAATGGGCGTAAAAAGCTTGTAGGCCTGCTCGACGTATTGCACGGCGGCAAACATTTCGGCAAAGAATGTGTTGACCCTCTCCTTGGACTCCTCTGCAGTGTCGGGGGAAGAAGAACCCTTGCTGCTGAGTAATGCCGCATAGCGATGGCTGAGACCCTGGAGATGGCCATTGCATTGCTTGCAGAGATTGACAATGCCGTCGACCTCATTGGCGGTGCTGTGATGCTGCTTCACCAGCAGCAGTTCGGCAATCTTGTGCAGCTTACACATTTCCAAGGCACAGGCTTCGCTCAGGGCGTGTATGCTCTTGGCATAGGCCTGCTCCAGATCTGATGTGGTGGCCTCTTCCGACTTTAACCAAGTGAGTGACTGCTTCCAGTGGCTGGAAAAAAGAGTTTATTGAAAGCTTTTCCTCGAGGACAGGCAGATACTCACTTTGCCACCTCTTCAAATTGAATCCCCAGTTCGGCGTCTGCTATGGTAGCCGACAGACGTTCGCCCAGCTCCTCGGGCTTATAGTCGCCTTCGCTGTCGCACTCCAGATCCTCCAGTTCCAGCAGTTCCTTCACCTCGTTGATGGTCTCTTGCAGATCGGCCAGGGCATTTCCACTGACCGCATCCAAGAGCGTGTCCAGCTTCAGGCGCGACTCTTTGGATAAGATTTCCAATGCCTCGTAGTGCACCAGACCGCAGTAGTTCTCGAAGAGAATCTCAAAGCGTAGTTGCGCCTTTTTCTTTTCCAACTGGAGCTGCATCAGCGATTCCTCCATTTGATCCGCATCCTTTTTGGCCTCCAGCAGCAATGCACTCAAATTGGGTTTGTTCGCCTCGAGACCCAGAAGCTTCCTTTTGTTCATCAACTTGGGATCGTTGTCCTGCAGTATGGTCATGGTCTTCTTGCCAATGCCCTCGAGGGTGTCCAGTCCCGTGTTTAGGACTTTGGAACCCAGATTCGTGACGAAACCCAGACCAAATGCATTCTCCTGATTGGGATCGACTGGTGTCGCTGATGGTGTTTCTTTGGGACTGACGACGGTCGTCTCCTCTTTGGCCTTTTCTGCGGCATTCAAACGTGCCAGCTCCTCTGGATCAGGTACACCTATAATCTGACTCAAGCCCTGATTCACTTGTGTGGTTATATTGCCCAATCCCTCGGTGGCCGTGTTGAGGACAGAGCTCAGTTTTCCTCCCCACAGGCCCCACGAGGAAGATGAGGAAAGTTCTGGAGCTGGAACTGTGGTTTCCGCCTGTGATGTTAGCTGCTCCAGTGGTTTCTCCTCTTTTCCTTTTGCGTTGTTTCTGTCGTCAGTGCTTTCCTGCTGTTGCTCCTTCTCCACGTGAACAAACTTATCATCGTCATCGCCCCAGTCATCCCAATTGTCGTCTTCATCACTCTGATTCCAATCGTTAGACGCCTCCTCATGCTTTTCTAGTTTATTTGCCATAATTTCGAAAATCACTTTGCTCCACGTAGATTTTGCTGTCCAATGGATGGAGCTGCCAGTGTGCTGGAAAACGAACAGCTGTTGAGGAGAGTTGCCATACTGTTGTAAAAAGTACAGACTTTGTTGCGAAAAACAACAACATAACACTTAATACACTGTAATACATTTTCTTTAAATAGGTTCGTCGTATTAGCCGACTATTTCCGCTTTAAAAATATATCTGGATTCAAAAACTTGTTGCTCTAGCTCTTAGAGTCTCTGAGCACTAGGCGCTCATGGGGACTGACGGACAGAAATGGCTCAACCGACTCGGCTATTGGTGCTGATCGAGAATTTATGTACCTTTTGTGGTCAGAAACGCTTCCTTCGGGAAATCTGATATCCCGCTATACTCTGTTTGAGTATCAGGTTTAATAAGGTTGCAGATCCTGTATCCCCACTCCCGGCTTTAGCTTAGATCAAATTGAATATACAAATTGAGGAATATGGTTTCCAATCCTTGAAGGAGAACGATTAACCCATTGTAAAACAAGGGGTTTTTTAATATTCCACTGAAAATAATGCAAATTTGATCATTTTAGCGCAGTTCAGGTTAAAGATATAGTGTTTTTTCTTAATTTCAGATGAAAGATGGCATGGCTCTACAAGAAGAATTTAATATCGGTAATATTTTTCGCCATTTACCTCAAATTTAAAATTGAGTGGGTCAAGTTTGTTTCTTCATGCTAAGAAACCAAAATGAAGGCAAAAACAATCAAAGCAATCGCCGTAGCAGAAAAATAAGTCAAGTATTTAAAATAAGCCAATCAACTAGAAAATAGGTTCATTAACTGTTTAAACTATGTGGGCAGGGCTAAGAGATCTATATAGCTGGGAATATTCGACGGAAGAAAGAATAGCCAAGAATTAGTCGTCATAACCGGTTAACAACAATGATTACTGGCAACATTAATTGTCATACCCTAGCGAAAAGGATGTTATAGAATTGAGAAAATGTTTGTCATCAAAGGCTCTGTAGGTATCAGGATCGAGATAAATATATACAAGATACTAATAATATACATGAATATGTCTAAAACATATCATTTTGAGAAAAGGTCTTTATAAATTACGTTTAATCTTTATATAAAATGAGCGAAATAGGGTATACAAAGACCTATGCGCGCATCATGTCTTCAAATACTAGCAACATTACCACTGTTTTTTTTGTTGAACTATTTTGTTTAAGCCTTGTTTTAGTCAAAATGCAATAAAAGCAAGGACTAAAAACTAACCAATCTTGAAGAAAATTGATTCATCAACGGCCTAAAATTGTGTGGGCAGGGCTAAATATTCTATCTAGCTATTAATATTCGACGGAATATCAAAAACTAGGAATATGTGTAATAGAACTTGAGTTGGTCAGTATATTTACGGTATATTTTTAAAAGGAGACGGTATATTTCTGAGGGTCGGTCACACGGTCGACAACACTAACGCGGCGCTGCGGGAAAAAAATCAGCAAAAACATTGACAAAATTAAATTTTCACAAATCCGGGCTTAATTTGTTTTTATCGTGAAGTGAAAGAACATATAAAATTATCGTTGCATGGGCGAAGCTATCTGTGCCGCCGGCTATGCTGGCGGCGTGATCTCGGTAAAAATGTAAGTAAAAATAGCGCTTTGCACTTCGAATTGTGTGAAATATGAAAATGGCACTAGCAAAACGTGGGTTTTTACAATTAATATATCATATTTAGCTTTTTTTCTGTGTGTGTGTGTGTAATGTGTGCCAAGTAAACGTCCTGTCCTTCTCGAAGATTCCCTTTTAACCCTTTTTTGGTCTACGGATAGACATGCAAAGCAACTAAACAGAACCCAAACATAAAGAGCGAAGCGGAAATTCAAAGTGTAAGGGGGAACAATAACAGAGCACGCCGCCTGCATTCCCACGCCGTTTCAGAAGCTCCAGAGCAACGCGCAGCATGCAAATTAATTTGCCGAGTCTGAGCCTGAGCCTGAGCCTGCACAATGCTACCAGTTATTATCAGCCCCTCTCCCTTTTGCATAATTGTCGTTTAGATGGAGATGCTCTCTCTCTCTCTTTTTATCTTCTCTCCGAGAACAGCTGATTCCATGGTATTATTATAGACAAGGTGTGGCTGCTTGCCTAAGGAGGCTAGGTTTGTTGGAAATATTTATTCCGCTTAATCTTCCATAAGTTGATTTCTCCATTCTGCATCCTGCTTTAGGTCTTACGCTACAATTGAAATTAATCCTTCCCAATACTGGGTTCAAACCCATTCATTTGAAAAGATGAATGTTTGGTTTACATTGTTGCCGGCAACATGCTCTCTGGCTACACGAAAGTTGCTTTGGTTTGATCGAACCGGCCGAGCGAACTCGAACCACTGGGCCATGGAAAGGTATGCTCGATGGGGAAAATCTGCCCCGCAACATTCCAACGCTCATACGAATCTTACCTTACCGACTTTGATCAACAACTTTGCTAACAATAAAGGTATGTTTTTTGGGGTGGATTTTACATTGCATGCGTGTTATTTCCTGGCCCGTTTTGGTTCTTGTCCATAGCCTTTTTTCCTTAGCAACACTCGTTTGTTGCCGGAAAACATTTTTAGGCCCTAGCAACATTCGTAGGCGGGCGTATTTGAAAACGGCCTTGCCGCCCCAAAACAAACCCACTCGCGGACAAGTAAACAACTGAAATCGGGTACATTTTCTGAATTCAGAAAAGCGGTACGGCGCTAAAGTTTATAAATACTACAAACAAATATCCGATGTATTTCCGTAAAAAAATTACACCAAAAAATATATTGTCAAAAAAAAGTTGCAATAAAGAAACGTTAGGCCCTTGTTGTTGTATTTGCAAGTGAATTTGTGTGCGTACTAGAATAAAAAAATTCATTCATTTAACGGCTTGTCTGTGTGTGTGTGTAAGAGTGCCTTCTGATTGGGGAGCCGCCACGGAAATGCCGCCGCCAAAAATAATTTTTGATCAAAGAGCCAAAGAGAGAGAGAGAGGAGGTGACACTTTCGGCCTCTTTTCTTTCTAGTTGTTTGTTTTTTTAACGCGTTGCATGCGGCCCTGGCCATTTAAAAAGGCTAGAAAAATACCTGTCGTGGCGGCAGAGGGAGGAAGGAGGAGAGGGGTGGGAAGGTCTGCTGCTTATAGTTGATATCCTCGCAAGGGCATCATCATTTTCCGTGGATTTCTCATTCTGATTGGTATTCCGCGTCCGATTCTTGTTGGCCTACTAAAAGAAACTGGCTCGCACACACACACGCACACGCACACATAGGCAAGAGCGGCGCGCGAAAGGTCTCTTACCAAATCTGCTCTCTTACATGTTTCTTTCTGGCCTGTTCTGGTTTTTTTTAGGTCTCCGACTCGTGGTCAAAACGAAAGCGCCAAAAGCAAATAAAACAGATAAGAAATAGCCAGAAAAAGGCATTTTATAGTGTGTGAAGTGAAAAATTCTATTGAGATTCGGCCAAGTGAAAGAGCCGAGGCCGAGCCACCCCAAATCCACTGCAATTCTGCGGTCGATAAAAAGTTAATTAATTCGACAAAATAAAAACAAAACAAAACAAAACCCGAAATAGCGCCGGGATGAGTGCCAACGCCAACATCAGCAGAACCAGGAGACGCAGCAATAGCTGGTCGTCGGAAAAGCAACCGCAGCAGCCGGCGGCGCAACTTTCTCTGCCGGAAGACGATGACGTCGCAGGTGGTTTGCTGGAAATGCCGCGCATATGCCGTTGCTGCTGCAAACGGGATCTGGAGCTGCTTAGCCTCTTTGGGGCCGACAAACCAACCATATCCTCCCCAGAAACGACGGAAACAGAAACAGCCAACGCCACAGTCACAGTCACAGCCACAGCCACAGCCACGTCTAAGATGCGACGCCGCGAGACCACCACAGCAGCCCTGGGTGATCGCACCAACGGCAATCCCGTGGACTACGCCCTGAGCGGTGCCCACAGCAGCATGGACATTGTCCTCGAGGAGATGATCATCTGGATGCTCAATGTAAGTAAAGTAGCTCTCTTTCCCGCTCTCTCTCTCTCTCACGCACTCGAAAGTTGTTCTTTGCGTTTAATTTTTAATGTGATTTATTGCACGCACACACACACACGTGTCGGACTCATTTACTTTGAAGTACCGTTGGCCCTCTCTCTCTTATATTTTATTTGTCCTTAATGCAGGGAAATAATTTAAATTGTCTGGACATTTGCACAAAACAAAGCGAACGAAAGAGCAATATAAATAATAAATAAACCCCAATGCTCTTCCAGCAGTTCATTCCACCGACGGGATCGAAAAGTGTTAAATGTCCGTCGGTGAAAAAGGCAGCGTCCCCCATCCAGAGTAGCCAAAAAATTAATATAATATACAATGTATAAATAGATAGATATGTGCATGCGTAGGAATGCATATCCGAGTATCTAGACTTAGATAATCCTCCTATCTTATCGTAATCAAGGCCCGGGAATATCATTTCATTTATTTGCTTTCGCCTTTTTATGAGCCTCCATTTAGATTAGAAGAGCTCTACGCCCCTGATGGTACGTATCTGATTCGGATATGGTCCATATATTTGGTGGTCTTCTACGATGACCTTTTAAACCGACATTGGCCATAAATTTTAATGATCGTAAATATGGGCTCCCCCAATTGAATACTAATTTGTTAATGTGTGCCCAAAAGAAAGAGGTGTGGACGGCAATTAATAAAATTATTAAAAGAGAGAAAGTTCTGCACTGCATTGCCGACCATATACAGAGGCACTGCACCCCGCACCCCGCACCCCACTCCCCCTACCAAAAGTGACTCAAAAACACTTGAGAGAAAATATTGCATTCCTCGCCTGTTTGAGGGGAACTTCTGAAGCTACAGCCCTCGAAGATAGCCTTTCTTCCATAGATTGTGTGGTTTCTGATTTCTTATCTTTTCTTTTTAGATAGAACTTTTCTTTTTCCTTATTTTCCTAGCAAATATTGTCGGTTTTCTTTATCAGAATGAAAAACACCTGAAGAGGAAACTCTTATGTCTAATTTTTCATCCCCATTTCCGCAAAGAGTATCCAAAAATGGTCTGGCAAACGCATTTGCTTGAAGTGCTTTTCCTTTTCCTGATTTTCCATTGTAAATAATGTTGTGTGTGTGTGAGCTATTTGCTATTCTTGGCATTCTGGCACATTGCGTGCCACAAGCCACGAGGTGCCTTGTGGTCCGGACTGGCTCCGAGAACCTTTTGGGCTTGAGAATCGAGTTTATGGCCAAGCTTTAATTGCAAAGAGTGGCCAACGTCAACGTTACTTTCCGGCCAATTATACGGCACCCGCTACTGCCGCTACCCGGACTACTGCTTTGGCCCATTGACGGACCCCGAACTGGCACTGGCACTGGCACCAGCACACCTCTTAGCCATTCATTCCCCCAGCTACCATTATCCATTACCAATAAAAGACCGAGGCGTACGCCTGAAACTGAAAAAACTGGTTTCTTGAGAGGCGCCTTTGGCCGGTGGGTTTGTAGGTGCCTCGCTGATTCTCAAGGTGTTGCATGAAAAATTGTTTGACCTTAAGAAACTCTCCGCCGACTCGTGCGGGTCGGGCCCGGGTCCCAGTCTGAGTCGTTCATTATACAATTTCATTTTCGTTTTGTCCATTATTTATTACGACTAGTAGAGCAGTCCGATCTGAAAGCGAAATGAAAAATGAGTCCAACTGCATCGTCGTTTTTTTTTTTTGGGCTGTTGCGATTGAAAAAATACCATTAGCATTTTCAGAGCAAGAGCGTGCTCTTATCTAATGATGATGCTCTCAAAGAAGGCGTTTCTCTGCGGGGGGCAGGGGCAGGGGCAGCTGTGGATCATAATGGGGTTACAAAGCCCAACAAAGCCCCCAAAAAGGGGCACAAATGATGAAACTTTGTAAAAATCGCCACAAAATAGGAAATTCATATCTTTTTTTTCGGTTTCCAGACGAAATCTTTGATGATCGGTTATTTGTATTGTTCTTTCATTTGATAAATGATAATTATGTTTCTCACTTTCAATTATTTGGGATTCCCTCTTGATTCGGTTTTAATTGAGGCTTGAAGATTCTCTCAAAAGAATTCAAAGAAATTTTATAATGGCTTTAACCTCAAGCACACTTAACCCCTGAACTCGTACTCGCTCATTTGATAAATGAGAAAAAAATTGTAATTATGATTTATTTCATTGAATTCTCACTTTCGATTTATCGAGGGGCATTTTCTCTTATTGTTTCGTTTTTAATAGAGGTTGAAAGAAGAATGCTTCCAAGAAGCATTGCTCTCATTGCGAGTATCTCTTGTAATTTGAAGACATTTTTGATAATCGAATAACCCTTGACCCCCCCTCAACTTGTGTTGTTCATTTAATTTGATAAATGGGGGGAAAAACAAATTGTAATTGTGATTTATTTTTCATTGGAAACCCATTCTAAATTTCCCTATTTCATGAGACCCATTTCAAGAAGTTACTCGTTCTTTATTCGTTCTCGTTACTCAATACCGTTACTCGTTGAACTTTTAAAATTGATTAAATAAAGCAAAATTTACAGATGTCTCCAAGAAATGCCCAGGAAAATGCAAGATTTCCGTATCTCAGCAATCTTTTAAAGTGGTTTTTTGTTTTGAAAAGATTATGTCTCCATCTGCCTGGATTCCGGAAACGGACGGATGGACTGTGACTCCGTGACACCCCCTTGATATGATGATGATTTTCTTCACCTATATTTCACTCTGTCCCAGAGCGAGGCAAACGATTAGCAGCGACTCTTTTCCATTGTCAAATTAATTGTCGAGCGAGAAACTCAATTAGGCCGAACGGCAATTAGCCCACGTTTACTCTTACAACACCCCAAAAGTACACCCCACGCATAACAATTGGGCTTAATTCCCGGCCTCCTAATAAACTAAACTGTAATCAAATCAGAACAAGTGTGTGAGTAAATACAGATTGCAGATAAAATACTATATGTAGGCACTGGATACAGTTTCTATTTTTGCCCCCCTGAGGGTTTGACATTCCCATTTTGTTATTGGTTCTCCTCCTACTACAAGAAGTGTAACAAACGCTATAATGAAACCCTATATCTCACAAATTTCAAAGCAACAAATCGTAGGCCTTCTATATTTAGGTATTCCAGGTATTCGTGCGAATCTCTCATGGAATTCCAAGAGCGAAAAGTCGAAATGTCACCATAGGGGGTAGGTCCGGTGTTCCACTATGACGCACGTTAATTCTCTGTTAAAATTTCCCATAAGCGAAGGGATAAACTCGTTAAGAATGCCACTACCTTGACGCCACTTGCGGTTCTGGTTCTAATTGACGAAATTTAATTCAGTTTCTTATCAAAACACTTGAAGAGAACTTAATTTCGGGTTATTTCGCTGCTCTTGGAATCAACTCTATTCTATTATTTCTTTATCAGGCTTTTGTTTGGTAGATTGTTGGATTATACGCATCTATTATTGGATTGTTCTCTCATATCCAGAGAGCAAGACGAGCGAAATTTCTTTCCTCCACTCGAAATTGAATCGAATCAAGAGCTGTAGCACTATTCTTATCATATTGCCAAGCACGTGTTCGTTGATTAGACAACAACAAATCGCGCCATAAAAGTTTATACTATAGAGTGAAGAAAAGTTCCACAAATCAAAGACGAGGCCCGCTAAAACACGAATAGAGATCGTCTAGGCAATAGGTGCTATACTTAGCATAACCTAAACAGATCTCACAGATTTGAGTGAAGAAATTTCTGAAATTTTTCTATCTGCTTATCTGCCCATCTATCTTTATATCTGCATTTCTCGGGTAGTCTTTATCTCTCGAGGAATATTTTAATAGGTCTTCAGAGGGCATTTCTATCTCTTATTGTTTCTTCATGTGGTATTAAAGATCGTTGGAATGCCTTAAAAAGTACTGAAATCCGTATCAAAGGTCTCGCAGGCCTGCTTTTTCCGCTCGTAGAGCAGTTAAATCTGGCAAAACCTATGGGTTTCCTCTTTCCAGATTGTATTAGATTTATTGCCTCGATTCGGATCACATTTCAGTTCAAGTTTAAATGGTAGCCCGCGCAATCGACTCAATGGCTGGCAGGGCCCCTTATCTGCTCCTCCAAAAAGACTTTGTTGACCTGGCAACGCCACTAAATCCACTCCTTGTGGGGCCCGCCGCCACTTATCGGCTAATTTCGGGTATAAACAAGTCTTGAGTCTCGGGATCGCCACACAAATTATGAAAGTTATTCGTGTTATGTTGTGTTTTTGGTTTGCTCCAGTTTAAAGTCGATTTGGAATTTGGCAACTTTTGACGGCATCTGTTGCATTTCTTTGCCGAGCAGAAAAATCCCAATCAGCTGAAGACTTATTAAATATGAAAATAGATGCTACCGTCCCGTCGTGGCTCGTAACGTGTCGCATAAATTAATAAGTCATGAAAATAAATAATACAAACAGCCAGATGAAATCAAAACAGTATTTGCGTTGCGTCATGAGTTATTGGTTGTGTGGTTGTGTCGCTGCCGGTGACCTCCTTTGAGGAACTGCGGGGCGACACTTTTTCGCCGTTTGGCAATTGGCGATAGAGGCCGCTGATAGGGAGAGAGCTCTACCACGATAACACAATGTCAAATTCATGCCAAGATCAACTTACTAATAATGATTCTATTTGCGTACTTGGCTGCTTTCGGGGGCTGCCTTTGGGCTTATCAAAACGCTTGGGTATGAGTGAGCAAGACCGTTTTTTTTTTGTCAATGAACCTACAAACGAAATCTTTTCAAACACTGGATCCACCTACATATGTGCTATTATATATTATGGGACTTTTAATGCATTTAAGTACAAAACCTTGTCGTCTACTAGTACTCCGAAATTCAATCTGACGGAGGGATATGCAAAACACAAACACGACTTTTTCATTCTCAACAAAACATGCAATCGAATATCAGATATGCCATTGGATGTATAGGTACATATATTATCACTAGTTCAAGTTCCATTGTAATGCCGTGAAGCTGATCTCATCCGTCGGATTGATTCCGGGAATAAAAGGTCTTATGCGAATTATTCAAACAATCTTCTCTGAAATAACATATAAGGCAATATTAAAGGGTTTATCGATTCAATTGAAAAGATCTATAAAATATTTGCTGATTGTATTTTTCCTATAAAAGTGGAAATTTCTTATCGATATTCTTTTGCGGATGGAAATGTTATTCTACAAAAGAAAATACGGATTTCCAATAAACATTGATATATTTTTGTTGGTTTCATACTACAAAATCCCAAATGTATCCATTCATTCGAAAAATGGGGTACTGTCTATGGAGGTATATGGTATAAGGTAAAATATTCCTTTAAAAAATTTGTACTGTTTGTGTTTTTCCCATAATAGTGGCAATTTCCTATCGGTATTCTTCTAAAACTCTAACATTTGCGGTTGGAAATATTATTCTACAGGAGATACTTCCACAGAGATACTTCTACAAAAGAAGAAACATATTTTGGAGAAAAATTGATATCTTTTTGGGATTTCATAATACAAAATCACGAATGTATCGCCTGTAGTACCCTACTATCTATTGAGGTATAAGGTAACCCGTAGATCTCAATGTTTATCCGTACCGACAGCCATGGCTGCATCCCATTTAATATTGATCACAGGAAATTTAAAAAACATATAAACAGGGGATCAGGGGATCAAAAACCCTTTCTGTTGTACCCTTTGTACGCGACTCTGGAGTACCGGCTAGATATCCCAAGTACCTTGGGAACTATAAAATTTTGCCAAAAATAAAATCAAACGCAAACAAGGCGGAAGGGGAACTCAAGAGGGGGAGGACTGCTTTCGCAGGGGGTGGCTGCTGTTGCTGCTGCTGCTGTTGTTGTTGTTTAATCTGATAGTGCAATTTGAACGGTTCAATTAGGCGGCAGAAAGGCAAACAGAAGGCGGGACACGCAAACGAATTGGAATCCCGTAACGCCCAATCCACAATTCCCACACACACACACCCAAACGGACAAAGGCGGCGAGATACACGCACGGACACGCACAAAAGGAATTGTGCTCTTTTTTTCATAAATATTGCAATCGAAATGGGAATTGCCCGAGCGAGAGAGTCAGAGAGAGAGAGGGCAAATGACGGATGATGGTCGAGGGGGGAGGGGGGGACGATGGATGAGGTGAAATCCGCTCTCATGGCAGGGCAGGGGTGCGATGTACGTGCTGTCGGCAGGGTTTGCTTCGGGGATTTTTCAATGTCCTCTATCCATCTCGTTTTCTCCTGTCAAAACCACAAAAACACTTAACGAAACGGGGCGCATGCAGCCGTGCATTTTATTTGTTCTTCATTCTCAACGGTATATCTTTTTGGTTTCCCCCTTTTTCCGATCGGTATTCGATTTTCTGCATTATTATGTTTGCGATTTGCCAACAAAGGCATATGGCTGGGGCTTAGCCCTAGGCTTAACCGCTCGGCAAACAGTCCAAAACTAATAATCCAAGCTTTTCGCACAATATTATTTTGCAATTTCGTATTCTCGTTGTTTAGTTTTACCTCACGCGTAGAGAAGCGAATTATTTGATTAACCCATTTTCCACGCTATTATTATTGCCAACATCTACATTCCATGCCTCCATCCCCCCCCACCCACTTTAAACCAGGCTCAAACAGTTTTGTCATTGGAGATGATATTTTAGCTCCCATACCCTTTCCGGGGGGTATTGTGATGTTTCTGTGGACTTTCCATAATGCTAATAGATCGCTGTTTCTCATACCTTTTTTATAGAAATGTCCGATCTGATCTACAAAAGGGTATCGAAAGCTTTTTCGTTTTCTTCTTTTCGTTTTCGTGTTTTTTTGTTGTCGTAATTGTTGCCAGGTCATAAAATGCAGGCCGTTTCTTGATTTGCTGGTTTTCTTTTTGTTGCTTTTTGTTGCTGAATGAATTCGTTTCCCACGTGGTTATGCTGCTGCTGCCGCAGGCCTCCTGTTGTCCGTTCACTTACTTTCTGGCATTTTCAGCGCTTGTTGGTTTTTGTCTTTTTGTTGTTACTGAGATTCGTTTTGTTGCCCCTATTATTTGTATTGCCTTAGCTGGTTTTAGGCGCTTGGTTAGTCAGAGCCTGTACTGTTTTTCCGGTTCTTTTGAATTGAATTTTCCCATTGATTTAGGGGGTTTAATGAAAAGAGAGGCAATTGAAAAGCGAAGGCTATTGAACTCGTGACTTGCCCGCACAGCGGGAACGGACGGGAACCGAGGGAAATCCACTAGGGGGATCAGTTTTTGCCAATTTAACTGTAACCAGGGAATGCATTGCACTAGGGGATCAATTTAAGGGACTTTTCAATAATATTCCCTACGCACAAACTGATTTGCTCGTATGCGTGCTTGCATGTAAATTACCCCAAGGCTAAGGGGGGATCAATATGAGGGACTTTTGAAAAATATTCCCCCCGCACACACTGATGTGCATGTATGTAAATTACCCCAAGGCTACGGGGGATCAATATGAGGGATATTTGCTCGCATGCGTGCATGCAAATTACCTCCTGCTACGGTTACTGTTCTCTTTTGCCGCTCTCAAAAATAATATATACGTATGACACTCACTTAAGGCTGGACTATAATGTACAAAAAGAATTCTATAGAATTTCTTGATTAACATAATTACAATTCTTCGTCGGACCAAGTTTTTCACATCAACCCAAGTGTCCAGTAAGTGTCATAGTGGTATGACAACCAAATAGTAATGAACTTTGGGAATTTTGTGTGACTTGATTTATTTCTCCTCCCCGAAAAAAATACAAAAAAATGGGAACATTAGTTCCACTCAACTGATTCTCTGCTCTAATTGAGTTTCTGTTGAAGGTTAGTCCCCACACAACATGCTTCAAAATTGATTGAAGATTTACCCGATTAGTTAACATGCCTACTCGTATGTTGCTGTTGTTTACATTATATATTTTCCCCTTCATTTTGGAGAGTTTGTATTCCCCAAACATCTCAATCAATCTGCGTTGCTGGGGCACACCCTGAAATTTTTGTTGTTGTTGCTCTACAATTTTCAAGCGGCTGTCAGTTGAAGCGCAAAGATGCTTATGGCTCTGTAAACAAATTAATAGAGAAATATTAACACAAAAATATCCAAAATACCGGACTATACAGATTTATGTGCTCGTTATAGAGCTATCGCTAAACACTTAATATTATTGTTGTGGAAATTATCAATAGAGAAACATAGGTGCCACTATATTTCCACTGGCAGCACCCGATCGGTTGAGTCGAAGTTCCCTCCATTAATAATACATAAGTATGTGGTGCCCCCTGTTCAGAGTGAAGTACTTCCAGAGTATAAATATCTTTATTAATCTATTGTTGCCAGGGCATTTGGGTTTCGGACACACCTTCCGCTTCAGTTCCTTCTCAAATGCTGTTTCCTCTCTACACGACGACGACGCCGTCGATGATGACGATGTTGTAGCCGAGAGCCGGTTTACAGAGCCGAGCTGCCGCACGTTTACTTTATATCTACAGTTACAGTGTGTACGTAACTTTGAAATTGTTGTTGTTGTTGTTGCTTTTGTTGGTTTGTAGTCTATTGGTTGTCTGGCGGCTTTTTGCATTTGTTGCGCTCTATTTGACTTTTACTTTTCATTTGCCACTAGAGGAGCCATTCAGTTATTGTTGGTGTATCTTTCTCCCTCTCCCTCTCTCTCTCTCTCTCTTTCTTTCTTTCTTTTTTTTTGACTATTTAATATTAGTGCTCACATTTCCGCCTCCATATCTCCATGATTCATGTTGGAAGATGGAAAGTAAAAAGAAATTACAGTCAAATTATGATAAATCGAAAAGACAGCATTTTGGCTGATGATTTCTTTATAAGATGCAGGGATACTGCCCGTCCAACGGCAGGACATCCCATAGATACCATGTGCAATGCCCTCCGGCCGGCTGTGCTGCATTTCCACCTGCAGTTCGCTCGTCTCAAGCTTCGGCCTGGTGTCGCTTGGCCCACTTAATGAGCCCCAGTGAAGTGGGGCCCCCAGGGGGAACGGGGAACGGGGAACTGGGGTACTGAAGGACCCTCTCGCACAACGGTTCCAAAGTGTGTCAGGATAATGAAGTGCTTCCTAGGGGTTCCGTTTACAGATGCTCGACTGCAGATTGCTTGGACTATTTTTAGTAGCTATGATTATTTCCGGGACAGTACGTGCGTGGGCTGTATTCGTATTTGTCCGGAACATGCTCTCAATACGATTGACGCTGAGCTCACCAAATATGGTTTGGGGGAGAAATTGGGGTTAGCCCCATGGCAGATCTCTCTCTTTCCCCCTCTCTCTTGCGGCAATCTATTGGACTAGATCTTCATGTGGCCGGCCGTAAATCGTAAACTTCTTTTTATCTTAATTAATTTGTTATGGCCACACATAAAAAGCCGAACAGAAGCTGAGGAACGAGAAGATGGAAGTAGAAGAGAAGAAATTACATAATCTGCAGCTCCCTCGCCCCCTCTCTGATTGTAAGCCTCAATTGAGAGGCGAAGGAGGAGTGGGGGCCACAACGATAAGGAAAGTGAGTGGAAATTGAATTCACTTTTCGGTGGTGGCCTTTATATTGTATGTTAATCTGATTTAAGTTGCGTGTCTGTTAATGTAAGCCACATTATACGTTTGTCTCATGTCTGGGTCTCGGCTCTTGGATCTCCGTAGTCGCCACTCTCCACCTTCCCCCTCCTGTCTCGCGGAGCTGTCTCTCTTTTTTTTTTCGTTGGTTCGTTTTTGGACGCCCCCCACAAAGACACTCAATTGTGCGATGTCCGGAAGCGCAGCCCAGCCCCAGCCCCGACACCGCATCCACCCCACATTTTTTGATCAAATGGGCGTATCGGTCGGCATCGTGTGAGTGTTATAGAGGTTTACTCCATCCATTCAATGGTTCTCCTCCCAGGCACTTGGGATTTGGCCTCTTCAAATTGATTCTGAAGTACTTTCCGGGGACTTGAGCGTATAAATTATCTCTTTCATGTTGTTCACATGTCAATGGGCTAATAAGACAAAAGCATAATATGATTTATGCCGAGAGGCAACAAATGGCAACAAATAAAGAATGCTAATAGTGGAAGTGGCTGGACGGGGGAGGGAGGGCCAAATTCGACGTTTAGTTAGTTTAAGTACTCGTCCATTTACACGGACTGGTTGGTCACCCACTTAGAGAGACCCATTTTAATGTCACAGTAAATAATGGGGCCTCTTAGCACAATTTAATGTCCATTCCGTCCATAATGTAGTGTTTAAATCATGACAGTTGTACATATCTGATGATCAATTTGTTGAAACCGAGAACATAACTGACATGGCACCACCAACACCACCCGTCTGTCCAATAAAGCGTTGGTAAGCCATAGAATCACTTAGGTATTAAACGACTTAGGGCTATGATCGAATAAGGGAGAAAATCTGAGTCTCGGAGGGGTATTTGACTGTATCACTGTACGATTCTTCTTAGTTTCTTCCTTTTTTCGGGGTTTAGTGAAAATATACTTAAGAAAACAGCAAGAAATTCTACATTTAAAACATATACTCATTAAAATACCAAATAAATACTAGAAAAATACTAAACCGCTAAAAATTCCAAAGAGAATTATTATCATTTTATATTTATTTTTTCGAATTTAATAATAAAATAAAAATACCTAAGAAAATACCCCAAAATTCTAAATTTAAAACATTTACTCATTAAAATTACAAGAAATACTGAAAATACAAAAAAATAAATCGGTTTGAGAAAAAATACCAAATAGCAAAACGTTGCGAGGAAAATATAATAAAAATACTTCCACTTATTATTTTATATTTTTGTTTCGGATTTAATAATAAAATAAAAAATACCAAAAAATTCTAAATTTAAAACATACTCATTAAAATACCACAAAATACTAAAAAAAAATAGAAAATTTTAAATTTAAAACACATACCCATTAAAGTACCACAAAAATACTAGAAAATTACTCAAAATACCAAAAGGTTTTGAAGAAAATATTATAAAAATACTTCCAGTCGGTGTTTGGACTTATTATTTTACATTTATTTTTCGGATTTAATCCAAAGAAATCCCATATCGCTCACAGCGAATGATCTCGTTATTATGTCGTTGGAAACGAATGTGTCCGTTCGCTTATGTGAAATTCGCACAGCGCATCCAGACATAATGTGCATCCAATGGAACTCTGCACAAAAGTTCTATATCAAGGAAATTTAATTCTCCACCACGCCATGAGGAGGTTTGCCGACTGTGACTGCACAAAGAGAATGGCTGCACAATTTGCCAATTAGAGGGACTCGTAGAGATGTCATTTTCTGCCGAAGTGACAGAACGATTATCAGGTTAGGCTTCGGTGCCCGCAAAGGGTACAAAAACACTCGTACGAGTATGTGGGATCTTGTCTGGTTCTATCTTCGACTCTGATTTAATAAACCAAAAGACAAGAGTTACGCTTTGGTAAGCGCTGAGAAGACATTTTCTGCTCCAAAACTTTTATACGGTCTATACATATGTACATAAATCTGTTAAATATGTACAAAAGTCTGTGGAGACTGTGTTTCAATTTGCAGCTTCTTTAAGCCAAAACAACACAACACAACAGCCTGATAAATATCTCTGTTTCCGTCTGTTTGCATACGCTCTTACGGCTTTCACACACAACAGCCATTTTTACGATGGTACTCGAAATCTCTGCAGACAAAGATGGGAAATAAAGCGCGAAAGCAAAAGGCTAGATACTGTATATACCCTCTGTTACAGCGATTGTTTTTCTAGTGTCCGCTGGAAAGGAGATCTCCGAGGATCCCTCCCCAAAAGTTGAAATGTCGGACTCCAAAGGCGTCCCATAGGATACCTTTTTGGCTATTGAGTTTCAAATATAATGCAGAGAGCTCCCCCCCTCCTTACAGAGAGATCATGCGGCAATCGTCAGCTCAGATTAATCGGAAATCATAAGCTCACATTTAAGACTGAGTGCCGAAAGAGACCGAAGGTAGAGCCGCGGCCCTTGCCGCGCCTCACAACGCTACCGCTCGTTTCTGTAACATTGAATTGAGAAATATGGGAGGAGTATGGATATTTAATGTATGTCATGTATTTGATACTGTATTCAATTGAAGGCTGTGAATATTACTTATCAAAACTTGGCTCAGTGTCCAGGCTGTGCATGGACTCCGGACTTTGACGCCTTGAGAAGCTACCGCGTTGTTTCTTTAGATTACATTCTTCCTCATTGCAGGCCATGCAAACGTCCACGAAATGGGAAAGCTTGGGAGAAGCAAGTTCTTCTATAATTTTCTGAGCCCTAATCAGTGACTCCTTGGTGCGTTCCACCTTGTGGAGGGCTGCATTGGACTTGATGATCAGAAGAGTGCACAGAAATTTCCATATCAAGCTATTGCAGTTCTTGGTCTCTGGAAAAACAATGAGTTTTTAAGTCAGATATGGCTATAACTACGAAGAAGAATCCCTACCTGTTATGCCCTTTCTAGCTATAAAGCAGCATTCATCGAAGCGATTGGATTTGAGATGAGTGTAGCCAATCTGATGCAATAGATAGCATTTCTCGATCGAGTACTTGGCGAACAGCATTCGTTTTTCCAGTCGGGATATCCACTGCCTGGAGGATTACGAGTTTCTGGAATAGTGGCGTGGATGGGTTGGTGGGACGGAGACTCTTACCTCGATTTCGACATGGACAGATCCGTCACATCGGAGGCCTGATGAGTGGAGCGGTCTCCAAACACGAAATGTTGAACCTCCCAGGACTTGTCGGTGGGAAGGCAAAGCAGCTTGAGAAGAGCATCCTTGTCCTCCTGACGATTCTTGTCGGGGGGGACTACACACTGTTCGGCAAATGCCAGCGCCAATGTGTTGTACACTTCGTTCATGAATTCAAATTTCCAGGGCATAATCCGACTAGTTTTCAGGACAACGTAGTCTCCCATAACCTCCTCCACGTACTTCGAGAGTCGCTGTAGACAGCAATAATGGTTTCCTTGATGGCTCCCAAAAAATTAGGAAAAACTCACCGTCACGTTACCGACGGCCCGAAGATTTCGAATGCTCCTCAACACCGAACGCATGTTACGACCTGTCTGGTACTGCTTACGGAACAGACAGTCCTCCCGGAATTTGTTCATCAGTTTCTTGTTCGTGAATTTGTTGTATTGAATGTAATACATGGGAGCACGTGCATGAAGCATTTTCTGGAACACAATTTATGTACAATCTGTGTATATTTCCAAGCGTGATCTATACATACCAAGAAAATTTTGATTTCCTCATATTTCTTTTTATTGAGAGCTCCCAAAAAATATTTCGAGTTTTGACACTGTTCGAGAAGTAGAGTGGGGTTCCTGCAGAAAGTGGACGACCAGATGATCAGACGATCAATGGTTTAGTTTTGAAACAAAGTTACCTAAGCAATTTCTTCAAAAAAACCACATCAATCCATGACTTGTCCATGTAGATCTGATTAAAGACATTGAAAGCCCGATTTCGTCTAGCTATTTCCAGTGGGGACAGTAATTCGTCCTTAAAGGAATTGAGAGAGAGTCATGTTGGGCGAAAAAATGTAAAGGTCTTGCACTTACTTCGATTTCCAGGATACTCAAAACATCGCATTTGTTTAGCTCTTTTAGGACTTTCCACAGCGGCTTGTTCTGCACTTGCCCTTGGGCCTTGAGCTCCATTTCCTTCACCTGGATCAACAGCTTTTCATTCGCGGATATAAACTGTGTCAGCTCTTCTCCACAACAGTTTTTGATATTTTCGTCAACCTAAAACCAAATAAATGAAACGGAATCCTTGGGAGAACGCATTGAAGATCAATCATACCACAACGAGACGGTTCTCAAAGGCTTTGATCTTGTTTCCCTTGAAGATCCGTGTATTATCGTGCAATTCCGCCTTGGCATTCTCAAACTGATTCAGTTCGTAGAGAGCATCACAGATTTCCAGATTAATCGGAGCGTTTTTGATTTTGAGTCCCTTTAAAATTCCTGTAAATCAGTAAATCCGTAAATCAGTAATAGGCGGACATTCTCCGAGCGGGAACATACTTTTGGCTTCGCCACAGTCCTTGAGGGCGCCTTCTGTTTGGGCATTCTTCCGCTTCGTCTGGCTGCGGTGGTAAAGGGTCACATAGTCCTCTGGCATCATGGAGAGGGCCTTGTTGTAGTAGTACATGGCCATGTTCTCCCTCCGCCGGTGGGAGTAGTACGAGCCCCAGTCCTTGTAAATGCCATGCTCTATTTCAGGACTCCAATCGATTTTCAACCACACTGGCACGGCAGCTCCGACTCCTGCCGGCGGTGCCGGAACTATTGACGTCATTATCGGGTTTTATTTTTTTTTTAATTTCTAAAATTTATTTCTTTTTGTGTATTTTTGTTTTTGTGTTTTTTTTTGTTGGTTTGTTTTGTTGTGTGTTGTATGAGTTCTTAGAACATAATGACTAAAATGAATTTTCAAAAAATGTCCAAAAAATGACTTTATATCAAATGCTACACTCTTTGCCCCCAGGACGACAGCCATGTGACATATTTGTCCGATTTATATCAAGCTAAGGAGAATTATAACTACAAAAATTTTAAAGGGAGTCGGAAACTCCAGCTCCGAAAACGATTGGGTATCCGTTCGTTTATGGGAAATTTGTGCAACGTATACTGCCCTCTGCAAGGGTATCCTCCCCTCAACTGTCGCCTCTCTGAAGAGAGAAAGTGTAGAGAACTGTGCTGCCCAAGAAGTTCGGTGCTCAACCGATATCTGGCTGGGAGCCATAGTTTATTGAACTCCGAAGCTGGTCAGACCGCATGAAAGCCAAGTCTGGGCACTGGCCATTGGCACATACCCTCACACGTGCAGATGCCCCTCTTTGTGAATCAATGGAGACGATTCACGAACCATCATGATGATCATCTGATCCATGCAGACGATGATGAAGAACCCACTTGGACAAGTTCCAAAAGAAACAACAGCCAAACGTTTTTGTACTCATTTCCATAATGCTAATGACGCTATCATCGTTGTCGATTCCACTGCGTCATCGTTTCATACCCGTAGCATTTTTCGGATCCCCAGACCCCAAAGCTAAGGTCAATGGCGACAGCTTTCAGTCACCAAAAAAAATAAATAAATAAATATCCAGAGTTCTGCCGTGTCTCTTTATACCCCGAAAAGAAGACGACATGTACATATTTCGCGAGAAAAGAGATTTCTTATTGACTTATTTTCGGGATTTCGTGAGTCTCTTTTCAGCGCTAAATAATATTAAATGCCATATATCTTGGCATATCGGATACACCCAACCCAAAAGCCGACACTTTCACTCTGCTCCGAGGGGATCTGATGGGATCTTTTTTTTATGGGATACATTGTATAAACATTTTTGGAAGTCTCCGCGTAAGAAGGCCAATTCAGACTCAATTAAAATGTGTACTCGGGGAATGTTTTCCCCGTAAAGAACTCGAAAGGGGCGCAGCAATTAGAATGTTTTTACGTCATGCTCTTGAAAATTTTGTGGCCCCCGAACTTGTTGGCTTCCTTCCCATTCTTTTCTTCTATTCCGAATGGTTTAACATAAATATCTCGTGGATGTGGATGTGGGCCAAGCTACAGCCTGTTTAATTTAATTTTTAGCACTTTTTTTGTTAGCAGCTTCTACAGTCAGGGGCTAAAACAAATGGCCGTTGGATAGTGCATGGTATGGTACACACATATAAAGGTGTAAAAGCGCTTTTTGTCATATTTGGTTCATGTCAATGTTGATCTTTGGCACATTTCATCAGCTTTTAGCACTCGGCCTAATGAGGAGAAGGTGAAAATTCTTTGAAACTGCGAAAAATCACAGTCTGTTTAGGCTTAAAGGAGACATTTGTTAATGTACTTAAGCGCTAAAGCTTACTTTAATTTATTCTATGTAAATTATCACTGAAAACGTTGCTAAATTCTTATGGATAGTCGAATATTAAAGGCAACTTGTTAAAAGAAGAGTCTTTACGGATGTATCTTAGTGTCGCTCCACGCTTGCTTCTACTCAAAAAATTTGCTTGAATAAATTGGGTAAATATGGTTTTCGCCTGAACGATTCCTTTGTTAACAGATATTTTCAAGAGCAATAATAAATGCATAATTTATTAAGATTAATCACCGCAGGAAAAGCTGTTTCCCGCTTGAGAAGTTCTGCGTTTATGGCTGTATTTCATTAGATCTAACTGGCGGACGGTTGAGACTAAAAACTAGGAAGAGCGAGAGAAGTACTTAGTGTTGGTAAACATCGTTTATGTTGGACTAACGGCGCTGGCTACCAACACTCATTTCTCGTTGTATCCCGTGCTATCCTCTGCCTTTCAGCGCAGTCTAAAGGGAATACGACCATTAGCCAATCTCCCCGCCAAAAAGGCTATCTATTTAAATAACTTTGTTGAGATATGCTTGGCCAAGGGGATCTGTCGTATGGAATTTGTATGCTAATATTGCTGGCCCACATTATCCCATTTGGCCATCTGCTGCTGCTGGACACAAAACTATTTTCGTAATCAAATAAAGCGGCTCCAAAGCGTCCAGAACAGAAAATTCCCTCATGGGATTGGACCTGGGATTGTGTGTAATTTAGGGTATGAATTCTATTACATCTTTAGAGCAAAACTTGCTCCTACGAAAGCCACGAAAGTAATTCCACTTCTCGTTTTCCAGCAGCCTTTATACAATTTCTCTCTGTGCAAACTTTTGCCCAAAGCCCCGCAAATCCCCAAATGTCAGCTGGAGAGTCTGTCGAGTCTGTGTAGCAAAGTGTTAAGCCCCAAGAGAGAGTGGGAGGGGGGGGGGGAGAGAGCGACACAAATTGCAGGTGGCAGCCACAAAATTGTGGGGGGCGCGGCACTCTCCATTTTCACTCTATGATTTTGCAGAGAAAAGCCAGAGATACAAGTCCATATACTCTCGTACCCTCGTACTCTTGTACTTTGTCCGCTTCTGTTTCTATTTGTTTGTTTAATTAAGTTGGGCGCCCGGCCAATTGCACATTCAATTTAGAAGCATTTGCGCAGAAAAGAAGCAACAATACAGCAAAAATAAACAATCGAATTTGGCTCTGGCCCGCTCTCTGCCGATCTGGCCTTATAATTAAAATGTGATTAATGTCAACAATGTGGCAAACAGAAGCAGAATTTAGATGAAACAAGAATTCAAAGAATGCCAAAGAAGACTTGCGGAAGGGCGTCGCGTCGCGTCGCGTCTCGTCGGGGCATGCTTTTTGTTTGGGAGCGTTTAGGGAGCATCATTCGATAGATGTTTCTCTGTTCTGTTCTCTAAACGGAAGTCGAAATTGTATAAACACGTTCTTTTCTGCATAAACATTTAATAAACAAGCTTTAGGTTTATCCTACAAAAAATACACATTGGTATATTGTAGTCCATGTTGGCTAGTGCATTTTTCAGTATTTTTCTATCGGGTCAGTATCTTATGCAGACTTCCTTTGGTACTGAGAATTTTATTATATTTCAGCATATTTGTTCTTGCTTTCTATGGTATTCCTATTAGACTTTAATATTCTATACAGTCTTCTGGTAAATTTTCAGTATTTTTCGTAGGTGGGAGAGTGTTACGGTATGTTTTGGTACATATTGGTTAATTGCAGAGTATTTTAGATACTCTCGGTGTATATCATTTTAATATTTCAGTATGTTGTTCAGAATTAGTTATATTTTCTATTGTTTTAGTTTGTTTTGATATATTTTATTATATTTTTGTTGCATTTCGCTAAATTTTCGGATTGCTTCTATCAGTTCAGTATTTTATGCAGACTTTCTTCGGTATTCCGAATTTTTCGTGAATTTTATTAGATTTCAGGATATCTTTTCTTGCCTTTTATGGTATTTTTATGTATTTCGAGTAATTTTAAAGTACATTTCAAAACGTTTCAATAGATTTGAGTATGTTTTTGGTATTACACTTATTACTACATTTAGTATATTTTACAATGTTATTTTTTATTACATTTCAGTATGTGCTGTATGTTTTATTAATTTTGAGATGTTACCATAAAATCATTACAGTTGTTTGTATTTTATTGGTTTTTTATTGCTTGTTTTTTTTTAGGGCACTTGCACTGTGCACCGAGCACCTTCATTATTTATGTATTTTTAATACAATTATAGTACATGTGGGAGTACCTCTTAAACCATCGTTTCCCCCTCCCCTCCCGGCTGCCCGTTCCACTCAATCCATTTTCCGTCTCAGGTCACGCGTCGAAATTTTATTAACACATAAATCCGAATGGGCTAGTGGTACGAGTATATGAAAGTTTGCCACATTTCTTGATTTTTTATTATCATTAATCGTTTACCCTTAGCATTGCCATCTGTCATTCGGTTTTACCGGAAAAAAGGGTGCGCTCGATGCCCTTAAATACTATGTAAGAGTATGTACCTTTTAGCCCCCACCCCGCCGTTTATCATGTTGCAACAGAATATTCCACTTATCTCAATCAAAGGCAAATGTAATCAAATAATGCTGCAATTGCTGCCGAGTGGAGTTGGTATAGAGTGGTGTATATGCCATCGGGGGGATCCAGGCTCACACCGAATCCGGGTCAGTCAAGTGTATCATAAAATCTAATAAAATGCGGAAAAGTAAACTGCTTCACACCCCTCCTCGACTCCCGCGAAGAGTGATGAGAAGCCCAAGTGGTGGGTAGAAGTGCCTGTCGGCTTGGATGAGTCCGGGAACATATAAAAATATAAACATAAACCGCTACGATGTGTGACAAGCCAAATGCTTTTCGCTCTCGCAGCTGTCTATTCCGGCAGTTGTTGAGACTACCACCGACTACCGACTGCCACCAGTACTCTCTGCCGCCCCGCCCCCCGTTTAGTCGGGTTAATCAACTAAGCAAACAAGGACATTACCAGCAGCTGGGTCACAATAACACAGCCACAGCCACATCCACAGCTACAACGGTAATCAACAGCAACAACCAGAAAATCCCGAACCGAACCGAACCCAAACCGAGAAGAACCAACCCCTCAGGAAAAGTCAGCAACACTTAACGCCTTTTGATTGTTTAATTTCTCAAATTGTTTTATGGATTTATCCCATGCCGTCTGTTGGTTTTTCGCCTGCCTGCCTGCCGTCCCGTCCCGTCCGCCCCCCGTCCGTCGGACACACGCCAATGAAAAATTAATGCAGAGGGTGCCAGCCACGGTGACTGATCGGGAGGGGGGGGAGAGAGAGAGAGGACAGAAGAGAGAGTACGACACGCCACACACCAGGAGAACATCAAAAGCCGAGGGCTTCATTTTTCACCGCTTTTGACATTTGGCAGCCACCGAAGCAAGGAAGAGAGAGCGAGAGCGGTCGAAAGGGAGAGGAAGTAGCAGAGAGCACGAGCACGAGGACGAGAACGGGAGCCAGAGAAACAATCAGCCAACCAAAGCGCAGCACAAGCCAGACCTGACAGCGGCAGCAGCACAGAAGACCGACGGGAGAGCGGGAGCGGGAGTGGGAGTGTGCGGGAGAGATGAGCAAATTGTGTGTGGTGTGGATGCTGCTGCGTGATAATCCCCCACTGACATGCCGACCGACCGTCCGACGGACGGCCCTGCCTGGCCCTGCCTGGCCCTCCTGTGCGCATATTCCAATCAAATTAAGTAAAAAGGTTTGCTGTGCCGTCGGCAAAGCAGAGAGGAGAGCTGAGTTCCGTTTCGGTTTCCGTTAACGCTCCAGTTCCAGCTATAGGGCATTCAAATACCCTGCAAACAGAAATAATTACAACTGACCTTTGCCTAGGAAACACAGAGCAGAGCAGAGCAGCAGAGAAGCAGTGCTGCCGCTGCTCATATGAATTGCTGATCTCGCTCGCTAGTGTCTAGGAAGTGTCGCAACGGCAGAGCCAGGCAACGAAGCAAAAGCAGCGCCACAGCAGCAGCAGATTAGATAAGCCAGATGCCCGAATAGGGGGAATAGAGAAATACTCAGAGGCAGATGACAAAGTTGCCTTACAGGGAGGAGAAAAGGGTGAGGAGCCGACTCATCTCAACGGTGGGAAAACGGTGGGGAGATCATTGGGATCACTGATAACACAACAATTTTAAAATTAAGTTGCTAATCTAAACAAATTTTGTGTGTCTCTCGGAATGGCATTTTGAGATCGTTTTTTTGGAGCGGACCAAATTTTCCTTTTGAAATTTCCTAAAATCCATTAGATTGGACCTTTCTTGTTCTTTGTTTGTTATTTTGAAGTTCCCAAAATACTATTGTTTATAATTTGTAGGAATTGGTAAAGTAAAGTACTTTTTTTGAGTATCATTCTATTCAGTTTGGGGTCTTTGGAAATGTAATTCCATATACAGTTGCTTTTAAGATTACGCATTCAGTGAGAATTTGTGTTGAAAGAATTTCAACAATAAATTTCAGTTTTCAAATTCTGATTTCGTTCTGATTTGGTTCAGGGTCGATTATATACATTTTATATTCATGAATGTTAACTATTCAACAGAACTCTAATAAAAACACAACAGAATTCCATTCCACTGAATCACTTGATCCGCAGTTTATTTGATGGAATTTTTACTTGATTTAAACACCCTTTAATGGGGCTTCAAACATGGTATAGTGGTTTCCAAATTTGTATTACAATTTTCAGTACGAGTATATTTTTGTAGAGTCATTCATTTACGTGATAACGTTACTTTAATTCTTATTTTTTCATTAAATAGATCTGCGGGTTTTAGTACTTTTTTAAAGTACTTTTAGTATCTTTTTAGTATATCTAGTGCGCTTGTACATTTTCAGTATGGTTTTTAATATTCTTCCTTATGTTTAAAGTATATTTATTTATTTTGTTGGGTGTTTATTAAATTTTTTATTCTCAAAGGTGGGTTTTCTATATTTTTAGTTTTTAATGTTTTTTTTTTATAATATTTTTTAAGTATTTGGCACGTAATTTGTTTGGTTTAAAAGATAGTTCTGCTCTTTTATATTTTCCGAATAAACTTTTAAATGTTTTCTTTGTTTTTTGTTGTAAATTTGAATACATTAGGGTTTATTTCTGGTTCCGCCCCGCTTTAAATGGCTGCACTTGAGGCTGCTGCAATTCACTTGAGAATTTCCATTGATTCACTTTCCAGAGGCAGGCGTTCGTTCTCTTAATCAATATGCCCCAGGCCACTTTTACTTCATTTCATTATACCGCGCGCACACACAATTACCTTACCCCCTTCCCCACCCAGATGCGTCCGTCCCTGGCCCGAATCCCGTTGGTGGCCTGGTTTGTGTCTCGCCGGGCCGGCCTCCCTCTTTGTCCACTTGTCGTCCACTCTTCCGTTTCGCTGTGGCTTTTATTGCTCCGCCTATTAGCGCACACACACACAGATGCACTCGAGCAGGAACACACATACACACGCGCCCGAACACGCAGCGGCATCACAGCTCGGTGTGCGAAAGAGACAATTTCGCACTCGGCATCCTTTCTGGTGTTTCCCTTTCGGTTCTGCGCCCGGCGTCCGCTGCAATTAAGCCAAAATTGTCAAAGCCAACAAGTTCCACAAGTGGGTTGCTTTGTTGTTGGATTATGTGCGAAAAGGCAACACATCCCACACCAGCAGCAGCACAGCAGCACGCACCCCCCACAAAGTCCCGCTCGCCCCCTGTCTCTGGGTTGGCTGGCAAAATGCTAACCATTTACCGCTCTCTCCCGCTCATCCACACTGTGCTCTCTGTCGCTCTCTCTCTCTCTGCTCTTCGCGGGCCCCTGTCTAATTTTCCGTTGTGGCGGGGGGTATGATTTATTAAGTGCCTGTTTTGGGGTCTCGCTCGCCCACACCTCTCCTTACTCCTTCTCGCTCTCTCCCTGGGGGCACCATGTTCGCTACAATTTGATTACAAATTTTCGTTGTCTCTGCAGCTGTCCGTTGTGGTTTTTTTTATGGCTCCATTAGAGTCGCAAACTGTTCCAGATGAAAAGCTCTGCTCTCGTCTCATCTCTTAATTAGTTAAACATTGCCATTGTCAAACTCTCTTAAACCTCTTCCATTGAGTGGCTGGATGCTACTGGCTGCCACTGGCTACTGGCCGGATGGTCCATGTCCTGGTCTCTCTTCTCTGTTGACTTTTGTTTCGATTTTAATTTGCGCAACTCTGGCAGGAGAATGGAAGGGGGGCCGGCTCACCGGGTGGCAAGAATTATCATCAAAAATGTAAATTTATGTTTGCATACAAGCGATTTATTATCTCTCTCCCTCTCGCTCTTTTCCCTGGCTCTGGGCTGCGGCTCTATGCTCTGTCTATGGTCATCCCACTCGCTCCGTCTTTATTTATGGCTTCGGCTTTGGCTCTCCTCGCAACAGTTTACAGTTATTATTAATTTTTCTTCTTCTGCTTCATCTCCTGTACCGTCATCAATTCGAATTGCAATCTAGCCGTTAAAAAAAAAAAAATGGGGGGAAAAACAGAAAAGATTTTACGGCTTTTGGATTTGCTTTTGTGTTAATTTTCATTCCTTTTGTCATTCCGTTTTTATAACCCCTCTAAGAGACGATATACGACCATAGACCACACATAAAATAGTTTTAGCAGAAACCAGGGAAAGTATAGTCGTGTCGGCACGCAGAAGGAAACGCTTTCGAAATATCGGTGGAACTGCATACTATAAACTTTTTTTTTTGCCAGTATTTCCATCTATTTACTAGATAGTTTTAATTGTTAACTAAATATAAATATAATACTAAATAACTATAACTAAATATATAGAGAGTTATACTCTTATTTCCAATGCGAAGGATGTGAAAAAATTCTAGAATATCTTGCGTCAAAATTTAAAGTGCCCCTCATTTAATTAGCCATTAAATATGGGTATTTTCAGGGAAAGGTCCATGAAGTTGAAAATTTAAAAGTCAATAAAATCAGATTTAAATATAATTTGATTTACTTTGATGTCTAAAACCTATTAAAATCAGCACAGGTTCATTTTGGCAGTATTTTTTGGCAAGATAATTTTAATTAATAAAAATACATATAAATCATTTTTGGGTAAATTCAAAACCATTTTTAAGAGACATCAGTGCGCAATATTCTAAAATTATTCACACAGAAATATTGCCTCAGGTATCGCTGAAATCGGCCTTTGCATCGTTGGATCTATTCGGTATTTGTTTCGTGCGAATGGATTGGTTTTTAACAATTATTTTGTATAGTCAGTATCCCTTCTTTCTATCATCAACGAATCTAGTAAATATGCTGCGAATGAATCTGAGCTGTTGTTTTTTTTCCAGAGATTCTCGCACCAAAAAATTCAAAATCTTTACTAATAGTGAAGTTTATACCATATACCATATTGAAACGTTGGAAATTGTTAAGCGGTATCAAAAGTTTCGATGGTGGAAACTGTTTCTTACTTTCTTTCTTGTGTTGGTTTTAATTTCCTTTTCTTTTGACGCTGAATTTTTCGAGTACTGTAATTTGTTGCACATTGAGTGCAAATTAGCACAATTTGTATGGCGTGTTTGAAGTTTCCCTACCATTTGCTTCAGTTTAGCCGCCTCCGACCCCGCCCCCTTTCTCTGGCTTGTGGGAAACTAGGAAGCGAGCGAAAGGGCACACCACTTGTACAATTTTCTTTGCCCAAGAAAGCGAGTGGAGGGGGAAACTAATGGGGACCCCGGCACCATAGGCAGCACCATCCAAATCCAATCCAATCCAAGACAAATCGAGTCTGAGGGCATGCTGCCGATGGATCGGAATGATTGTTGCTTGGGTGGTGCGGGGTCTCCGGGGCGAGGGGCAGGCATTTATTGCATTTATCTTGAACTAATCATTCAATTGTGGCTCTGTTTTTCTAGGCTATTTGTCCGCTTTGGATTTCTGCAATTTCGCAAAAGACAAAAACAGAATCGATGATTGTGTCATTTACTTGCGGAACGGAGCTCCGTATCCGTCTGAAAATAGATTATGACAGCAGAACGTATCCGTCTGTCCGTCCGTCTGTCTGTCTGCATTTATCTCAGCATTTGCCAACAATTTTTAAACAATTTAAGAACCATTTAGGAACCGATCTCTTTGGCATTCAATGGCCAGACTGTGGCAAAAACCAAAGAATGAATAATCACAGTAATAGATCCATACATAAATATACCCTATATGGTAAATATTGAAATATCTAGTCGAATTTCAGTAATAACAGTTATCGGGTATTGATTTTATGATAATATTTGTATTAATTTTTATTAGATAAGAGAGCCTCGTGGAACTTTATTTACTTTTCCCGTTGCATAAACTGGGAAAAACTGTACCTGCCGTTAAAGCACTTTCAGCCTCAAAATGTGCTGAGTAATGGTACGGCGTAATGTTTGAGGTGGAACTTTGATGAACGAATGATAGTCGATGTTTGTCGGATTGTAACAATATTCTTTGTGCCCATTTGTTGACTCCTTTCTTCAGAAGGATTCCAAAAATACTCTCAAACGAGGGGGAACGTTGTGAGTTGCTGCGGACACCGCAACTCTAAGGTTATACCCGATACTAAGTCAGTATGGCTCTCCTCCGGCAGACGCCGCTAATATTTAACGACACGACAAAGAGTGCGTGCGAGAGAGACAGAAAATCAGTCTGAGCGTGACGTCGGGCGCTGCGTAGCCACTGCAAATTGATTTGTTCCTTTTGGCTATAAAAATGATCTGATCTGATCCAGATTCAGCAATCTAATAGATATGGTCATTATCTATGATTCTGCGTTTTTAGTTTTCTCAAATCTGCAATATTGTGGATGCAACAGATTTTCGTCCTTTGTGGGGGCGGATGGGGGGGGGGCGAAATTCTGAGATATACGTTTTATAGTGACATCTTAAAGGAGTGTGTGCACCAAATTTGGTTACTCTAGCCTTAATAGTCTCTGAGAATTGTGGTTGCCTCAGATTTTCGTCCTTTGCGGGGGCGGAAGGGGGTGTGGCGAAATTTGGACAGGAAACGGTCAAGGTCCGATATCACAGGAGTGTGGATACCAAATTTGGTTGCTCTGGCTTTTATAGGTTCTGAGATCCTTGAACTCATATTTTGCAATTGGCAAAACCGACCATGAAACCTGTGTGTTAGAGTGAGACAGAGCGAGAAAGAGTGAAATTGTTTTCGTGATTCTGGCTGTAATAATTATACGATCTGGTTCAGATTTTGCACTCTAGAAGATATAGTCATCTTCTACGATTCTGCGTTTTTAGTTTTCTCGTATCGTCGAAATTGTGGATGCCACAGATTTTCGCCCTTTGTGGGGGCGGAAGTGGGCGGGGCAAAGTTTTGAAATATTTTTGGAGCAGTGACATATCACAGAAGTCTGGATCCAAAACATCGTTGCTCTAGCTCTTATAGTCTTTGAGCATTAGGCGCTGAAGGGGACGGACAGACGGACAGACGGACGGACGGACAGACGGACAGACGGACGGACGGACAGACAGACATGGCTCAATCGACTCGGCTATTGATACTGATCAAGAATATATATACTTTATGGGGTCGGAAACGATTCCTTCTGGACGTTACACACATCCACTTTTACCACAAATCTAATATACCCCAGTACTCATTTTGAGTATCGGGTATAAAAAAAAACCCGCTAGGTGTGGGCTTGCAGCCGAAGAGATCGACGTTTTGTCGTATCCAAAGTCAGTCGTCGAAAATGACAGGTCTGTCCATCGCTCTTCTATTTCAAAGAACAGCAGATCTCTGGGGTATTTGTTCAAAGTTCAATGTTCAAAAACCAGAAGAAGGATTGCAAATTTGGTTTTTTTTTTTGCGGAGTAGATCTCTTTGTAGCCTTTGTACTCAGTCATTCGCTCTCATATTTCTATTACTTGTATACAATTATTATTTTGCTGTCAATGGCAAAAAGTGTAAAAATTTCCGACCGCCATTGAGTACTTTTTCCCCATCGCGGTATTTACAATAAATATTTATATATATTTTCTGGGTATTTTTTTTTTTTTACTTATGACTAATTGAGAAATGTATTACGTTTCGAGACGAGATCTCAGCCGCTAATTAAGATGTTTTATTGGTGATAATCAATCAATTTGTATTCGTTTTTGACATTACAAAACACACAAATCTGTTGCATCCTTCTATCGGGGATTCTAGTTCTGGGTCTTTCTTTTTGTGTGTGTTTTGTTTTGTTTGCTTTTCGGTGCAGATTCTCGTTCGTTCGATTCGCTCCGCTTTCCCCCGTCCTTTTCTTCCGTTACTTGGTGTGCGGTGGCCGGCCTCTGGGTGCGCGCTAGGTGCTCGCTCCCTCGATTGTTATTTTTATTAGATACGGCGACGCGATGCAAGTTTATTTATTTATTTATTTATTTCAGTGTATTCAGCGCATTTGCGTCTATTTTTATGCGCCTGGTCCACTCGAGCAGCGAACACAGTTACACAGGCAACAGACACCGCTCCATCCCCCCTCCCCCCTCCTTCGACGCACACTCTCGCGGACAGATGAACGCAGCGCAACGCAACCGGACGGTATTTACTTCAATTGTCATTTACACTTGACGACGTCTCTGACGGCAGTCGGCCGTCGGCCGTCGGCAGTAGTCCGTTTCGTCGGGCCGATGGGTTTCGGTGGGTCGCGGTGAAGGGTTTCTTCTCTGCTCTCCTCTCTCTCTCCCCTCTCTCATTGCCAGACCGAGGCTCGAGGCTCTGATCTTTCTTGAATTTTTGTTTTTGTTTTGGCCAGGCAGCAGCCCTCTCATCAGTTATGCATTGTCGGCAGCTTGTGCATTCGAAATCGTTCAAATTTCCGTCCCTGCCGGCTCCCTGGCGATCTTTCGCCGAGCTGTGCATAAATTTCTGGGGGTCTCGTCTCTTGTGGTGCTGTGCGGTGGAAGGCTTTATGTCATTTTCGGAACTGTATTTGCATTACCATAGCCTAAGCATATCCCCCTACCCCCCGCCCCCTAACCCACACTACTGTGTTTACCCAATGATCGCCAACCAAATCACGTTGCCAGCTTTTTTTTTCCGCTCCGCTTTTATTTCTTTAGTTTTTTTATTTTTTGTTGCTTCTCGAAAATTGTATCAGCATTCTCCACCTTTTCTTTTGTTTGCTTTTCTTTCGTTCTGTGTGCGCTCGCCTTTCACCTTACCCAAGCAATTTGTTGTCTACTATTTGCGAAAGAGATCTTGAACTTGTGATTTGATTTTTTATGCTCTTTCTTTTCAATACCCCTCATACCTTTCTGCCGCTAAAAAGAGAGGTAATACTCTCACTCATAATCATAGCCATATGACATTCACTTTTAGAGTCTTTTACTGCTTGTCTGGGGCTAAATGAACTGCTTGCAGGCCGGCAAGAAGTGCTCTCACTCCATACCCGTATGTCATTCAGTTTACTGTTTTCTTCTGAGGAATATTCTACTGGGGAACAGGGGAATTTATTATCCATACTGGGAGTCTCTGTAATACTCATACCCACATGATTCACTTTACTGCTTCTTTGCCTGTCTCTGTTAAAGATAACCGTTTCCTGCATTTGAAAATTGTTTACACTGCTTGCTTCCGTTTCAAAGCCAAGAACTGCCTCCCACTTGAATAAACCAGTGTCCAGCATATCCGTTCTGACCTTTGTTGATCTCCTAAAATCCATAATTCAAATACAATTTAAAACAATTGATCTACAATATGTATATTGTACTGTATTGAGTTGTTTCAATGCCCTCAAGCCCCTCAAACAAAAGCGAAAGACACGAGAAGGCCGTATAAATATTCAACAAAATATCAATCAGGATCCCCAGGCATTTGAAATTTTAATTGAAATCATTTCATTACGGTCAGGTCTTCAGTCTTTTTCTTCAAAGGTACAATATACTCGTATGTGTTTTGGTTTTTGTGTTGTTGTTGTTGTTTTATGCCGAACATTCGTGTCTGGTTTGGCTCTTTTTGTGGCATGCCTCAGCCTCCGTCTCTTTATTGAAGTCGTTCATTTGGAAAACAAAGCAAATTATTTGCTCCAAATCACAACACAACGGAAAACGAAGGTGCCGACGGCCCCCGCCAGCACGGCCAGCACCGCCAGAGTTTGTTGGCATTCCAATGGGGGCACCAGCCTGTGCTGTGGTGTGCCGCCTTCCACCTGCCACCAGCAGCCTTCCTCCATTGGATTGTCTGACCAACTGCCCATAACCCATTCGCATTCCAATTCGCTCGTTAGGCTACTTACTACTGTTATTAATAGGCAAATTGTTTAACAATTTCAATGGCAGTTAATTGATTCGTAGTTTCAACGAAAGCGAAGAAACTGGAAAGAAAGGAATCGCCCTGCCCTTTGACCAAGCGTTCGATTGCCTCCATTCACCCCAATAGTCATTAACTACTTGTGCCTGTCTCTATTGTGCACTAAGTAGAGGGTTTAGCACTCGTGAACACTGATAATACTGATACTCCACACGTGCCAGCAGATTAAGGCACACTTTTGGAATTGGGGACAGCAGAAAATAGCAACTCTGGACTTTCACTCGTTCCCAGCCTCGATTTGAGCTAAATCATGCACACGACATGTAGTTTGTTTTTGCATTCTCCGTCTCTTTTCGCTTGTGGGTCTGTGAAATGTCAGAAATAGGAGTAATGGTTGCAAGGAAGTGCTCGAGGCTTTGGGATCAATGAACAATCATCTTTAAGCGAAATTTAACATCTAAAAGCTGTGATATCTAATAAATGATTCGTTCCTTTCCCTCCTTCCACACAGGTCAGCCGCGACGATGGACTGCCGCAGGAGATCTGCCGCCAGTGCATGGCCCAGTTCCTGATGGTGGCCAAATTTCGAAGGAAATGCGTGCGGATGCAGCAGCGCCTGCAGGACTACGCCCAGGAGATATCCGACCGGCAGGCCGCCAGACAGGCCAAGCGAAAACAGAAGCAGCAACAAAGGCAAGCACAGCAGCAGGAGCAGACCAGGGAAGAGGAGGCGAAGGATATGGACACGGATGCGAATTCGTCGGACTACATGCATTTGCCGGAGTCACAGATGGAGCGGAAGCGTCGCATCATCTCTGAATCGGAGGGTGAATCCCTATCCCCTCGATCGTCGCGGCCCAAAATCGTAAAGACGGAGCAGCCCGCCACGGAGGAGGTCCTGCCCCCGCCCAAGGAGCGTCGCCTGCAGCTGAGACTGCGCAGAATGCGGACACAGTCCGCGGGAACTCCGGAAGCGGCTACCAATGCGAATGTGAATGCCGTTCCCGATCCAGTGGAACGACCAGCGACCCACGCTGATCCCAGCAGCATGCCCTGGAAGACAAAGGCTGCCAGGAAGCAGCTGTCCGAGTCGTGGTCCAGCTACTCGCCGGCCCCCTCCTCGGAGATTGAGGGCCGAAGGAGCACCAGCAGTGAGGCGGCCACAGAGCATCTGAGCGATCTGTCGGTGGGGCCACTCTGCGGCTTCGAGAGCGACAGCAGTCCCTCCTCCACCTCAGCGCCATCGATCCTCAAGTTCCCCCGACGATCGCCCACAGCGGTGCCCGCACTGCGACGTGGCCGTCGACCCCGGAGTTCGCCCGTTTACATGCCCGTCAAGCGGCAGCGGCGATCCGTGGGCAACAAGTCGATGGGGAAGGAACTGCTCCATCAGATTGGAGCTGAGTCCGGTCCGGAGCAGAGCACAAAGTCTGATGAGGAAATCTCAGGCCAAGATCCAAGGGAACAGCAGCCCGAGATTGATGAGAACTGTCCAACTCCGCTGCGTCTAGTGGAAGCGTCTTCCTCCTGCGGCGAGGCGAGCGACATCAGTACTTCAGATGCGGATGCGGATGCGGACGTGGCAGGAGAATCATCCTACGCGGAGGTCGTAAAAGAACTCCAAGGCAAGGATGGAACCAGCGGCGATGAAGGGATACGGGAGAACCCAGTATCGGCAGTATCGATCAAGGAGTTGTCGTCATCGAGTGATGCCTCGGACGAGAGCACCCTAAAAAATGAGGAGGAGACTCCGTCCCATCAACAGATTGAAGGAGAACCAAAGTTGAATGGAGCCGTCACGGCCAGTCCAGCTTCGATGGAGGTTCAGTCGAAGGAACTGACCTCGTCCACAGAGGTCACAGCCCCGGCCACGGCTACTGCCACAGCCACAGTCAGTGAGGAGGAGCAGGAATCTCCGGATGGAGCAGGACAGTTCGAGCAGCCAGAGATCATTGTGAGCATACCCCTCGAGGCACTCAACGAGGATCTGCAGCGCAGACTGTGCGTGGACCAGGAGCAGGACAACGACGAGGGGGAGGAGGAGGAGGACAAGGATCCGGAGAAGAAGGAGCAGCAGGACCCTGACCACCCCGACGACGTCAACAACAATGCCAACGATGAGAATTTTTGCCAGAGTGCTACAGCAGATAGCTTCAATTCTGCTGTGGCACTCCAAACAAACGAAATTGAAGCAAACGCAGGCCGCCCCCCCGATGGGGCGCCACTACCACCACCAGCAGCGGATGGGGACGAGGACTCGCTCTCGTCCTCGGATGAGCTGCCAGTGGTACGGACTGGACCCACGCCCATGGACTTTCTGGCCGAATTCGAGAAGCATTGCGAGAAGGGTCTCGAGCAGATCGGGGCCACGACACCGGCCCCATCGCCGCCGCCCACGCCCAGAGCCGAGCCCCTGCCGCTGGCCCTCAACGACCTGGAGGCCAAGCAGCAGCTCGAGGTGGAGATGAACGACGTGGAGACCACGCTGAACGGCATCCTCAACGAGATGCAGGACCAGCACATGTACACACCGACCTGTCCGCACATCGACGAGTTCCTCACCCCCGCCGACTATGCCTCCCTCAGCGACCCCGAGCCCGAGCCCGAGCAGGAGCAGGAGTCCTCCCGCGACTGCAGCCCTGTGGCAGTGGCAGTGGCAGCCACGGAGGATAACGTATCGCCGCTGCGGGAGAAACCAGGGGCCAGGCAGCAGGAGGATCTCTTCGATAACAGCAACTTCAGCAACGAACTGATTGGCTTCCAGAATGACATACCCTGCTTTGAGAACATCGAGGCCTCGCCAGAGCCCGACCAGAGTCTGCATCTGGAGCTGACGCAGTTCCTCAACGAACTGCAGCCTCAGCAGGGATCACAGGCAACGCAGGTGTCGCCTGGGGCCCAGGTTCAGGTGCAGGTGGCGGCACCTCAGGTCGAGGCAGTCGCAGTCGCAGTCCCCCCTAAGGTGCAGCATCTGGTGGAGCCGCCTCTGGTCGAGCAACAGCCTCAGGCGGAGCCTCAGGTTCAGGTGCAGGTGCAGCAACCACCTCTAGAGCATATTCATGTCCGTCAGCAGCCAACAGTCGCAAAAGCTCTGGAGCAGCCTCAGCTGGTCCAGGTGCCTCAGGTGCATCACCAGGAGACGACAACGACCGTTTCCTACGAGCAGATCTATCACCATCATCACCAGCAGTCGGCCAGCAAGCTGCAACTGATGCCAGCTCACATCGATACGCAGCAGCAGCAGCAGCAGCAGCAATGGCAGCAGTATCAGTCCCAGGAGCAGCAGCAGCACACGACACATCTGCAGTGGTCAGCAGTGGGCGGACTGGAGGCCATCAAGGGCAGCTTTGGTCCATCGGAGAGCACCACAACGTACTACATCAGTGCCGGGGATCTCTACCAGCACCAGCAGCAGGCTGCGCCACTGGAGACCACCTACACGATGCTAGATCCCAACGAGAACTACATGCTCGAGCAGGCCACCCATCAGCAGCAGCAGCAGCTGCAGCAGATCCATCATCAGCAACAGCAGCAGCAACAGCAGGCGCAGCAGCACCAGCAGCAGCAGCAACAGCAGCCCATCATGATACTGATCCAGCAGCCGGAGCTGCAGCAGCCAGTGGCCTCGGCCAGTAATCCCCAGCAGGCGCCGTTGCATTTTTACGGTGCGCCCATCAGCAACGAGTTGCACCATCTCCAGCAACAGCAGCAGCAACAACAGCATCAACAGCAGCAGCATCAAGTACAAAATCAGTCAGTATTAGCAGCAGCCTCTCCAATGCCTGCCACCACGCCCAAGGGCCGTGCAGTGTCGCTCAAGTGCCGCTTCTGCCAGAACGGACCGAGGTTCTCCAACAGCCTGGAGTACAGTCGTCACATCATCGAGCTGCATCCGGCGGTGGCGCCATTCAACTGCCCGCACTGTCCGCTGGCGTTTGCGGCGCGCAGCAAGCGCTCGCAGCACATCCTCAACCAGCACGTGGTGCAGCAGTACCAGTGCGGCCAGTGCTCGCAGGTGTTTCCCGCCCAGCGAGCCCTGGACTTGCACATCCAGCGCTTCCACATGCAGATCACCAGCAACACGGGCGGCGCAGAGAAGGGCGCAGGTGTGCGCGTGGAGGAGGTTCAACTGCAGATCAGCAACGAGCACCAGCAGCAGCACTCACCGCATCCAAAAGGTGAGCCCTACTTGAACCCATTCCAAGGGAGAATCCCCGCTAATCTTCCCCTCTATCCTCCTGTAGCTCTCGAGCTGCACGGCAACACGCCACGACGACGCAGGCAGCGCATTCTCTGCTGTCCGGACTGCGAGGACTGTAAGTGGAAGCCCGATTTATAGAGGATTCCCATCTAAATACCGCTTTTTTGCAGGCACCTCTGGCCACAGTCACGGCCATGGACAGGGACAGTACGAGGAGCTGCAGACCAATCTGCAGGCACCGCCAACGGCCCTAACGCCGCCCTCGACGATCATGTCGGTGCCGTCGCCGCAGCCCCTGACGAGCACACATCAGCACATAACCCTGCCCTCGCCAGAGCAGTCGGAGCCGGACTCCACCACGACGCTGCGGCAGTTCCGCAAACGAGGCGTCATTGTGGGGCCGCAATCTGCGGGGGCCTTCAGCCAGTCGCTGCAGTTGGCCACTCCCGTGGCCTCGCCCTCACCCTCGCCCTCGTCGTCGCCGTCCTCTTCCACGATAGACTCGGCTCCAAACACGCCCGCCTCCGCCTCCGTGCAGGTCAGCGAACTGCGGACCAGCCACCAGTGCCTGTACTGCGAGGAGCGGTTCACCAACGACATTGCCCTGCGGAAGCACCACCTGCTGGCCCACGGGGCCCAGACCTCGATGCCCTTCGTGTGCACCATCTGCAAGCGGGGCTATCGGATGCGGACGGCCCTGCACCGGCACATGGAGTCGCACGATGTGGAGGGCAGGCCGTACGAGTGCAACCTGTGCCATGTGCGGTTCCCGCGACCCTCGCAGCTGACGCTGCACAAGATCACCGTCCATCTGCTGTCGAAGCCGCACACCTGCGACGAGTGTGGCAAACAATTTGGTACGGAGAGCGCCCTAAAGACGCACGTTAAGTTTCACGGTGGTAAGTTTTTGGGTGCTCGCACGCATGCGGATGCGGTGGCCTAACATACTAAGGGAATGGGTGGTATCCGGGAGCGGCAGCTAGTTGCTTGTAGTCCTAGTCCTAGTCCTAGTCCTAGTCTTAACTAATCTTATGTTCTGTCGTAATGATTGTCTTTGTGCAACCGTAACCCTTTACTAATCCCCACCAAAACGTTATCGTTGAAACAGTGTATTCCACCGTGGTCGTATGTTCCAAAGGTAAAGCCACTCTCGACCTCTGATCCTTGTTCGATTCGATTCATTCCCGAACTGAATCGAACAAAGAATCCATTATTGCTTGGCATGAACTAACCCCCAACCCAGCAAATGCTTGCCAACAATTGTGTGCACCTATTTAAAATCGAAATATTAAGTAAAACATCCACTCGTAGTTGTATCTTTGTAACACGGACATGGAAGAAGCTCCAATAAGAACTTTTGTAGAACTAACATGGCCTAGATCCCATGATGGGATCTTTCATGACTTTTCAACACCCAAGCACCCAAGTATCACTATATCGCGGCACGTGTGCTTCAACCTTTGAGAAGTTACTCCGCAAATGTTCCGCACTTTACATAAATAACAAAATACATAACTCAGTGTGTTCGTTTGTACTGAGTGTTCCTCCAACCTCCGTTGTGCCGTGTTCACGATGTCCCAAGCATTACCGAGTGTTCGCACTCGATCTGCACCAAGCTCCCATCGATTTCCAATTACTATGTGCAGAAGGCCACCAATTAATTGTCTATTCCAGAGCTCGGTTACCAGTGCGACGAGTGCGATCAGGCATTCGAGTATCTCAGAGATTTGCGCAAGCACCGGCGCACCCACAACAGCGAACTGTTTTACAAGTGCGAGTTCTGTCCACGCTCCTTCTTGCATTTCATGGGCTTCCGCGGTAAAGACTCTCGTTTATAAGAAGCAAAAACCAACATTCTGTTGGCACTAGTCCTAGATATAATAGTAGTAGTAGTATCCTTGGCACGCTTAGAATGCTTTACTGCCTTCCTGCATGGCCTAGCCCTAAGACGCACCTATAAACCGTTTAATCGCTGACGAAATAGACAAGCCACTAATTGATTTTTGCTACACTTCCAATCACTAGCTCACATGAACTCCCATCTGCCGCTTGGAGTGTTCCTGAACGAGGAGACCGCACTGAAGTCGGCGTCCAACTGCAGCACCACCAGCATCATCAGCAGCGTCCGCAATGACAAGTCCAGCGAGAATCCAGCCACACCCATCATGGAGGAGACACCGCTGACCCCGATGAGCAATATCAATAACAATTCAGACGAATGCTGCCCGATCTCCAATTCGGCGGAGAGCAGTGCTTTGGCTGGACGTAGTCTTCCTAGCCTAGATTCGATTGCCACAACGCCATAACCCACGTGGCCGAATTATTATTTAGTTTTCAATAATTGCGTTTATTACAATTACCAACAACCAAGCCACGTTACAGCGGCGCCTTCCTACTACTATTGCTACTTTTAGTGGCTCTAGCGAATAGCTTCCATTGGAGTCAAACTTAAGAGTCCTTAAGCCCAGACCAGACAGGACCAGACCAGCCCAACCAACCAGCAGACTGCATCGAATGCAATCCATAATTGCACATAAAAAACCTAGAGACTAAGCAATGAATACACTCCCCCAAACACACACGGAGAACACACACAACACTCCGTAACAATCGACAGGTTACACATAAATAGATGTTAAGTTAGGTAGAAATTAGACGTTTAGACGTTCATGCAATGAATATCAGCCGAGGTCAATGAAACGGACTCTGCATTCTAGGAATAAGCCTTATGCATAGTCTGAGTTAATGTTTCCACGTAGTAGAACCACGTATTCTTTGATATAGAGAAGCCACTAATTAAACGAACAAATTACTTCATTAGACTGTAAGCCCCTAGGAATAAAAGATCATAAAAGAAACGACCCCCGCCACCCCCACTTAAACCCTTAAGCGTGGAACCTTAAGCCTAAGAGTTCGATTTCAGCTCAAATCTATTTTAATTCCAAGTTGTTTGACATCGTTTCATTGAAGAAACCAAGCAATTGAATCACACTTTCATTTCTCCTTTTATTTATAAACTATACAATAAACGAATTATGTCGATTAGTACGATCCAACGATTAAATAAAACGTGTTTTACTGCGGCTCTCCTCAGGCCTGTCCTAGTCGTAGTACCAGTCCAGGAACAGCAAGGAGAACGACATAACAATCAAAAAGAACAGGAAATAGACACGAACGGAGGCGTTTCGTTGGGTTGCCTGGCGGATCTGCTCGTTGGCATCTTTGACGTTCTCCGTGCTGCCCACAACGGCACTGACGATCCGATCGATGTTGTGCTGCTGCATGGCGACCTGAAAGTGCATTGCATTAAGTGTTAGACAAGATCTGAGACAGTATTCTGTATCTTCTGTGGAGTGAATCGACATACTTTCTCGGTAAAAATATCCTGCAGCTGGGCTATGTCCACCACATTCTTCCCAATCTGCTCTACCTCCTCGGAGAGCCCTTGCAGGAAATTATATATGTGGACATTCTCAGCCTCAAACAGCTGTACATCCTCCGCGCTCAGGGAATCCTCTTCGTCACCCAGCTCCTGTGCGGACTTGTGAATATCCTCATCCAGTGCCACCTTGGCCGAAGAGTCGTTTGGGGCAGCCTTCTTGTCCTTGCTGTGCTTTCGCGTTCGCGACTTGTGTCGCGTTGACCGAGGTGCACTGCTCTCCAGCTGTCTATCATCATCATTCACATTCTCATCTTCGTCGTCATCCCATTCGCCCCACCCATCGGTGTTCCAATCGTTGTCGCCGAAGTCGTTGGGAGCGCCATCGTCCGACGGCGACGCCTCATTGCTTTCGGCTCTGCCATTGCTGATCTGGCGCTTACCGATCTTAGCACTTTGTCCGCCCGCTGGACGGACGGGTATCTTCTTTTTGTCTGCCGCCAGCTTGAGCAGTCTGTATGTCTCTAGTTCATGCTGGACACGGTACTTTTTCTGATCCAGATATATCTGCTCCACGCCGTGCAGATAGCTCACCAACAAGTCGAGCACGGCCTCGATGTGCTGCTGCTCCTGGGGCTTCCGCTTCACACTCTTCCATTCGATACGCATCTTGGCCAGAAGCTGCGTGTAGACTGCAACGAATTTCTCCGATTCCCGATCGATTAAATTGCGTTGGGCATCTGTCATGTGCGCCGCACTCTTCAGGTGCTGGCCAATCCTCATGTAGGCAGTGCGATTCTCTATGAGAAGATTGCGCAGATCTGTGATCTTGTTGCACACCTTTTTGGCCTCAATGGCGAAGTCATCCCGGGGTCCAGTAGGCTTCGTTGGTCCTGCCGTGGGCTTGCCTTTGCCGGACGAAGCCAGCTCAGTCTTACGCTGCAGGCGCACCGCCATGACACTCGCCTTAAAGTGCTGGGTTATGTCCATCCTATTTGCTAACTTTTTAATTTATTTAAAGTTCCACATCATCACTGCAAATTGTAAACAGATAAATATACGGTCCGACCCTCAGACAAATGCCAAAATATACCGTCACACTTTAAAAATATACCGTAAATATACTGACCAACTCAAGTTCTATTACACATATTCCTCGTTTTTGATATTCCGTCGAATATTACTAGCTAGATAGAATATTTAGCCCTGCCCACATAGTTTTAGGCCGTTGATGAATAAATTTTCTTCAAGATTGGTTAGTTTTTAGTCCTTGCTTTTATTGCATTTTGACTAAAACAAGGCCTAAACCAAATAGTTCAAAAAAAAAAACAGTCGCAATGTTGCTGGTATTTGAAGACATGCAGCGCGCATAGGCCTTTGTATACCCTATTTTATACGAAGTAACAACGTAATTTATAAAGACCTTTTCTCAAATTGACATGTTTTAGACATATTCATGTATATTATTAGTATCTTGTATATATTTATCTCGATCCTGATACCTACGGAGCATGACAAATCTCTGGGACTCCCTTTTATTAGATTGTGTCTGAAATAATGTTCAATTAACACCACTAACCATGCATAGAAGTGCCGGTTCATACATTTCACAAACGAAATATCTTGATTAGATTCCAGGGTCTTCGGTTCTGGCGTTCAGCTACCTCCGCTTTAAAACTAAAATTGGATTCTATCGAATCGCCTAAAACAACCAGTTAAAATTTTTGTTTTCTATCTCTTTTGTACATCAAACGCGTACATTCGCGGAGGTCCCCATTATATACCGAAATATCGATAATACTATCGTACTATTTTCCAGGGCAGGAAAGAAAAAACACAAAAGACTGACTGGCAGCGAAACTATTTCGATTGGCGGGACTTTTTGAAAACTAGAACCCAATAACTGATTTTAATGACTAGGTTTTTATTGAATATGTACAATAACGATTTGGGTTGCATTTCATATGCATTTAAATTCAATTATTTATATTTTATGGTATATATATATATTGGTTTTTGATTTTATATTGTTTTTGTTTTGATTTTGATTTTGTTTTTCTTACACAGAAATGCACTTTGGTCGCACGGAAAATGGATTGTTTTTACACAGCAAGCACTTAAATAATATGAACTTAACGGTACATTTTCTACACAGAGTTTGGAAAACGAAGCACAAAGAGTCAGACAAATTAGTTACACAATACATTACGTATAATAACAATATTAAACATTAAGCATACACTTAGTTCACAGTAATGTACAGGATGGCTTGGGTGACGACCTTGGCTTCTTTTCGACGGCGCGGACAGCCTCCTCGAACACCTGCTGCAAGTTCTGTTTCTTCTTGGCGGAGCACTCGACCAGGTTGGAGGCATGGATCTCCTTACGCAATCGTTTCGCCTCCTGTGTGGTGACAAATTTCTCCGAGTCCCGTATGCGCAAGTCCAGCTTAGTGCCCACCAGCACCACCGGCACGTTGTTTGAGAAATGACGAATCTCTGGCCACCATTTGCTCTTGATGTTCTCGAAAGAGGTGCGACTGCTGATCGAATAGCACAACAGGAAACAGTTCGTCTGTGAGAGCGAGCCCGAAACGAATCGAAATTGATTAGCCCCGCTTAATTGCATAACACCTACGACGCAGCCGCAGCCACAACTCACATTTGGATAGCTTAACGGCCGAAGTCTCTCGTAGTCCTCCTGCCCAGCCGTGTCCCACAGCGTTAGGTTGTACTCCCGATCATCCACTGAGATGTTGCAGGCATGGTTATCGAACACTGTTGGAATATATTCCTCGGGAAATTCGTTTTGCGTGTAGGTTATCAGCATGCAGGTTTTACCGACCATGCCATCGCCCACGATGGTAATTTTCAGAGGGCGCGGACTCTTCGACATCGTCGACGTCATTCCGGATTAAGTCTTTGTTGAGAAACTGCAAAGAAAGCAAAATAAAGGCGTCAGGCGGGTTGCTTGCTTGACAGTTCTGTCTGCGATATTGCACCATTTGGTGGCAGATGTTGATTCTGCTTGTTTATCTTGACACACCCACACCCGCGTGCACGGCTTTCATCCTGCGGCTGTGGCAACCGGAAATCTCTGGCCCTGCCCCATACATCCATCATCCATACATGCAACTCTTTCCATTGCTAAGGCCGATGGTTGCTTGATGGTAGCAGAGTTCTCGGTACCGCCACAGACACTTGAACTTCAAAATTGTTCTAATCTAATCGACAGCACAGCTAAAAAAAAAAGGCCACACAACGACAAAAAATGTAGCGAAGGCCAGAATGGGACAGCAATTTGAGCTTTTACGACGGCAATCGAGGTCTGGTCTGGATTCCAATTCCATCAGCCGCAATTGATTCTGCGAATGTTGATTCCATAATGGAAATAGGTTCACTTTTATGGTGGTTCGGGCTTATATAACAATTAAATAAAAGCTCAGCTAAACCTAATAGACTTTCACCATCTGTCAAGCCACAAAAACACTACCACTAACAAGCAAACAACCAACATTCGTTTCATAAATTTTTCTTTTTAATTAAAACTGGTTTTTTCCGTTTCCAGTTGACCCAAAACATAAACTAGATTTCCCCACCAGCCTCCAAACAAAACAAAACAGATACTCCGTATAAATAACACCGAAATCAAAAGACTTTTGGCCAATTTACATATCGTATGTATGCACTCCAGGCTGCCAGGGGCTGGGGGGGCTGGGCCGGGGCCTGAACCTGGGCTTGGGGAATCTTGCGGTCTCTCCGTACGCAGAAAACTCATCGGAATTCCGGGAATTATTTATCTTGTAGGTATATGACTCATCCCTGTCACTGGGATGGAATCTCGGACAATGCAAACCGAATATAATTACACACATTCAATGTGGAGCTTCTAATAGAAGGCCTAGACCACACTTGCCTTGCTGTTCCTCAGATTCTAGTAGTGACTCATCCCACGGAAAGGTGGAAGACCAGCCCACACATGAAAGCCAGCAGCCTGCCTCAGCACAGCTGATACAACAAAGAGGAAAACAACAGAACCGAACCGGTTCCGTTGTGACATTCATCAACATGTTACCGTTCGACCCGAATGATTTCATTTGAACTTTAGCCCATTCGATTCGAAAACTTGAGCACTCAAACCGATCGGTTGATCAGTGTCGGGGAAGATATATCTATATAAGTATACTTAGTTATTCAGATCCATTTTCTGTGCTTCACAAACTTGGGGTTAAATGCGATGTACTCTTGCTATTGGCACGCGATCTACAGAGTCTGAACTTTGACTGGGAGCACTTTGATGCTCGGGGTCCGCACAATTAAGTCTAATCATTGATGGAGGGGGATCTTCATTTGCGGTTAAGGTTAAGTGCTGTGTTTCTATTGCATTAGCCTTTGGAAAATATGTATGTTTCAATGAACGATAAAGTTTGATATATTTTCGATTGATGGAAATTTGAATCCAAATATGCCCTAATGTGCATAAGTTTGATTGAATGACGTTACCAACAGTAAATCGGACGAGTTCGTGCCTGAAAAATAGCAACAGCAATCCACAAATAGAAACAGGTTTTTTTTCGCTCAAAAATCTAAACAAACTGCGTCCGAACAATTGGCCATTAGGTGGAGGCCACGGCACTACCAAAAATCACAAAACAACAAACTTGGGGCCGAGAGCCGGAACGAAACTAAATAAACAGCAAACCTAGCCTCTTGTTTTTGGCTCTTTTTTTGGACGCATTTTAAATTATTATAAACAAACAGAACAGCTTTTGGGAGCTGTTTTAGTGACTACAAGAGCGTGCAAATAATTAAGTCCCAATGCTACTCAGGCATACATATGCTTTGCTATTTATACAACCAGCTGATTAAGCAATACCGCCGAAAACTTCTGAATGAGTGGAACATTCCCAATACAGTTTCCGATAGCTTTCGGATAAGAGAACAGGTGTGAGAACAGCCAACGGGAATGGATGGAAAGTGCAGGTTAAACTCCTCCAGAGAACTTCAATACGCCCTATAAATAATCCAAGTACCATGCCACATACATACATATCTCCCATAGAGCCGAAAATAAACGGAAACTGTTTATCAAGCCGGGAAGCCGGGAAGCCGCTCCATTGCTTGCATTGTAATTAATACTCATAATAAATTATTTAAACATAATTGAGCTCTTTTTGTAATACCCTTGTATACAATATAAAGAGTGTATTGTATGGAGGGAGTGTATTATAACTCATATACAATATTCTCCGATCCGTCGCTTTGTTATCTGTTCTGTTCAGTGGGGTTGGCCTCTTGTAAACTTTACTTTACATATCAAGTTACGTATTTGTTGTTGTTGGAGTGTTCTTGGAACACTTGCAACATTTCACACTCTAGCTGCAGTCTTTCGTTGGCCAGACCACTGACATTGCACATGATGATGAAGGGGAGGAGGAGGAGGAGGTCTTGAAGCTTTTATTTGACTTAAACGACACTTAATGTCCACTATAGAGCAGACTCATGTGCAATTGCCAGTCTGGTTCAGCTCGGTTCACTTCAGTCCTTTGTGGACTGCGCCTTATCAGCGCCTTGCTTGTGAGTCTCAGTAAATGGGTGCATCGTTCCGTTCCCCTTTCCCATATACAGCATCCATAAATAAACAGTTTTCCAACAGCGAGTTAGTCAATATATTACTCACAACTCCATAATCTCCAACCGGGATTAGTCAATATCACAATTTTTATAATTTTACCTTATCTTTCTTGGATTAACTGAGAATAAGAGTAGTCATATTTGACGTATCAGAGACAGGCGAAACTATTCTTTAGGAGCTAAATAGCTGAGGATAGAGGCCAAGCCAATCCAGTGCAGGAGAAAGTCTGAAGTGCTTTCATTAGGCCAAGCACAATCTGCACTTCTAAAACTAGATTTTATTGGTGCTCCAAAGCTATCCACCCAATCTCTACCCCTACTAGTGCACAAAAGTTTAGCTGTGGTAGCGGAGCGGTCTTCCTCTTTTTTTCGCAAAAATAAATGAGGAATTGTGTGTGTGTGTGGGTTCTTTTATGGTTTCTCGCTGTGTTTTCGTATTTAATAAACTGATTAGATAAGATACTAGATCCGTATGGGTGTGAGTGCGCATATATAGGGAATTGGACTTGAAAGAGCAACGGCGATAACTAGAACTACGGCTATGGTTACCGTTCTGTTGCCGTTACTGTTACCTGGTCGAAGGCGAGAACCATAGAGAACGACGCATTCAGAACAGAATCAAATGGCAGATTGCGAGGGCACGCGCTCTCAATTAGCTAAATTAATTGAGGTTAATACGGAGTATTTATTGTGCCATAGGTCGGAATAAATTGATTACTGATTTGATGTGTCTCTGCGGATGGGCCTGTGGAAGTGGGGAGTGGGGGGTGGTGGAGTAGGTGGTGTGGAGGCACGTATTTTGTTTCCTGCAATGGCCTCTAAATGGCTCTGTGTAACCATATAATTGTTTGTTAACTAAAAATGGTAACGGACGAACCCATAAAGGCGCACAGATCTAGAGAGCGAGAGAGACAGTCGGCTGGGAAGAGCGGAGAGCGGAGAAGAGAGAGACATTCCAGAGCTGCACAGACCAGACCAGACCAGACAGAGGCGGGGGCGTTGGGGGGGGGGGGGGGGGGGGGGGGGGCTGGCTGTGACGTGAGCGCCATACAAAGTGACTCAGGTGATAAAGAAACGATCACGAAAGCCTCTCGGGAACGGGTGCGGGCGCTGGCCCTGGTAGGTTGGAGGAGCCCGTCTTCCCCAGCAGCTATCCACGGATCCACATCCACTGATTCCACTGATCTATGCTAACAATGTTTACACAAAATATAGCCACACAGGCACAGAGAGCACAAAGAGCACAGAACAGCACACAAAAGCACGCAAGGTCGAAGGCTGTTGATTTCGAATATCGAATGATGTAAACTTTGTTTTTGGCCAAGCTGCATCTAAAGTGAACTTGATTTCACATGCGTATAACTTTGCACAGACACGTACTTATAGATACGACGTACTCGAAGCTTTTCTTTTTGCAATAATCAATCGAGCGACACGTCTGGCGATGACGTCCGAACTGATCGCAGCCAACGGGCGGAGGAGCTGCAGGTTAGGCGTACAAACAGCGGCGCGAACGAGAGCGGAAAAATCAACGTACACAAAACCACAACACAACCGATCACTCGTGCAGTCGCAAGGCATCTGAGAGGCAGCAATTTTTGTATCGGACGGATACGACGCCACAAATAGAGAGAACCAGTTGCTTCATTGGCTCGGCTCGGCTCGGCTCTCTAGCTCTGGCTCTGGACTGCCTGCCTCTGTTTCGTGCGGGGCTTTCTTTCGCTTTATCAGCTGGCCAGAGCGGCAGCGAACTGTATGCTGTAGGTCTGATAAGTAAGCCCAGAGTCGTTCCTCTTTTTTGTTGGTTGTGGGCGGGCTTCTAAGAAGTGCTGAGAGAAAGATAGAGAGTGAGAGAGAGAGAGAGTGAGAGTAGTGTTACTGGAAATAAGAGTTTATCAGCCGATTGCACTTATCAATTAGTCATTGTTTACACCCAGAACAGAGTTCAGATACTTTGCAAAAATGCCTCTGCCACCGTAGTGAGGATCGATGGAAAGGAAGGAAAGGAACTGAACTTCTCTTTACGCAGGATCAACTGCTTTGTAAAAGGGTCTAAAATGTTTGAAGGAACGAAATGTACGAGTATCTTTGCAGAGAACCAGACAGAACAGAGTAAATCCGCTTGCGTAATCCCTCTGCTTGGCTCTGTCCAAGCCCAAATTCAAATATCTGTCATAAGCCATTAACCAACGCCACTGTCCAGCGAGTGCGTGTGTGCCCAAAGCTTTGTGACGGGCGGCTGTAACTGTAATTAAAGCCAAGAACACCATACTTGGCTTGTCCGTCCACGAGTATGACCAAAAGAGTGGCGTGGCGTTTATTATGTGGAACGGCGGCAAATGAGTTCAAGCATTACATTAATTAGAACTACCACTGCACTGGCCGTGCCACTCTTTGGAGGCACGAGGGTTAAGTGACAAAGGCTGCGACCTCCAAGCCTGGCGGTCAGAGCAAACAGAAGTGCCGGAAAATTATTAATAAATATGAATGTGCAGCAGTGCCAATTAGGTACAGCCACTCGAACTTACTTACGCCAGCATCTGCCTCTGAATCTGAGCATGTTGCAACCATGCCATGTGTGCAGTTGCGACGGAGAAACAGGGAGCGTGGGGATGGAAATACCAAGAGAGACGAAAAAAGGAGCAATGGGTAGGCGTACCTAAAGGAGAGCCAGCAGGTGCAGCTACTAGGAGCACTTGCCGAACGTTGAATTGATGTAAGCGAGAAAACTGCACTGTTCTCAAGGCCATGCACCAGTGTTTTCAGCGCCAGACACAACGAATCCGATTCGCTGAAGGGACGGACAGGGATTAAGAATAGCATCAGAAACAGGCGACAAAAGATAATATTGCATTGCGTTTCCATTTCCCGTTTCCGGTCGGGGCTTGCGTTTGCTCGGGCGATGGGTGGAGTGTAGGGTGTACGGGTGCTATTTCTGAACGGCACTCATATATTATATCTTATCTACGGGATCCGTCTCCGTCCGCATCGGCGAGAACATGAGGGGGAGGGCGACCGAAATTGAAGTGACAAAAACAAATATTATGAGATCCAATAACAATCCACAGTACAAAGTTATACGAGTGTTCTGGAATAAAGCCTTTCAGTTCTGGCTAGTTGATATGCGAATCTAACAAAATGTGAGATACGATTGTTTATTTATTGTCAAATTGGCGTTTCAAATTGGCGCCTTCAGTGTTAGCATTGACTTAAGGGTCAGAAGCTATGAAACTAATAAAGCTGACAGCTGTGACACTAATAAAGCTGACTGATATGACACTGCTCAAATCTGGCTGATATGACACTATTAAAGCTGATTGAATAATTACATTTTTGATATTTTGTTAGTTTATTTCACGCCTATGAACATTTTAGAATACGAAAGGCAGCCGCTTTCCGTCAAGAATATCCGTGCCGTGGACTTTGACCCGATCGCGCATTATATTTACTAGGTAAGGCGGATTAACAGATACTGAGCACACCGTATCCTTTTTTAATTTCTTCGCTGGCAAATAGCAAAAAGGTCTGCCTCTTGGCCAACTTAGGACAAGTTAGCAACGAGTATGGCGATCCTCTGGACCCATGTTTATCTTGCAGGAGATCAACATTACCGCGTTGTAGGGATTTGTGTACTGGCGATCATCCATGCCATGCGCAATCACACGTGTCTGCACAGTCGCAGGAAGTGTTTCCCACTCAAAATCACTTGACTCTCATTCACTTTCACACAATTCGACTTTGGCGCGCAGCTTCATCGATTATCCAGTCAGTATATTTACGGTATATTTAAAAAATATAGCGTCTTATTTCGGTATATTCGGTATCTATAGTTGGCACCATCGATAGTAGACGATAGTTTTTAGAAAAAACATCGATAGTCTATTGAAATAATTGAATTTGAAGAAATTTGTTTAAAATTCAATTATTTGTTTTAAGCAACACTTATATTATTTCTTTATAAGCCAAAAATTCTTATTTAAGAAAAGGAACATATTAATATTCTGTTCCTCAAGGCGAGTCCTCTTATCAGAGACGATTTGAACAAGAATCGACAGTTGGCACCATCGATAGTGCCGATAGTGCCATCGCTAGTTCTCTAATTCACATTTGTCAATAGCAAAAAGTTAATAATAAAATTTATAAAACAAAAAACAGCGAAAAATGCCGGAAAGCGACGTTACCAAAATGAAGGTGAGTTGACCAGCATAAGCATTACAAAATTCGACTAATTGCTTGCGTCCCTAAGGTTGCTGATTTGAAGCGCGAGCTGAAAATGCGTGGGCTGCCTGTTAATGGAAACAAAAATGAATTGCAGGATCGCTTGCAGACGGCTCTGTTGGAGGGTGATATCTCGCTTGAAGACAGCGCCATAGCAGATGCCATAGACGATGATGACGTTTCCCTGGCCGACGATGATGAAGACAAGCTGCTTGGGGACGAGCACGATGACGATGAGCTACTCAAGAGCCCGGTGGGCACGCCGACAGCTGCAATAGTACCCGATTTGCTGTTGGATGAACACAGCGCCCTCAACGAGAAAACGATTGCAGCAGCAGCCCTGCCTGCCAAAAAGATTGTGCTCAAAAGAAATAACTCTCAGCTGGCATCGACAACAGCAGGCTGTACAACGACGCCCACCATTGCATCCAAGGAGAACGGGGCTCCCACAGCTAATAAGGATACGCCAGAGGAAACTCCAACCAAAACCAAACGCATCCCCATTGTAGTTGGAGGAAGCAAGGAAGGCGAAAAGTCCGCGGACAAGAAGCTCACTGAACTAACCGCAGAAGAACGTTTGAACCTCCGGGCCAAGAAATTCGGCATCACCCCCACTATCGCAACTGCGTCTATTGCAACTGCAATTAACAAGTCCTCGAGCGCATCAATTGTGGCTAATAAAGGAAACAAGGAAACAGACGAAAAGCAAAAGGAAGCTCTTAAGCGTCGCGCCGAACGCTTTGGCTGTGTGGTTCCCGAGAAGACCACAAAGACACTGGCCGACGAGCGCCTGCTGAAGCGCAAGGAGCGTTTTGGTACAGCAGTTGAGGCTTCTTCGACTCCAGCTACTGCTGCTGCTACGCCAGAGTCAAAGGCCATTTACTCTGAGAAGGCGCGCGCACGCTTGGAACGTTTCAAGACTGCGCCGGCAGCCGCTACCCCAAAGTAGGAACGTCGTATACCTTTCCCATTTACACAAGCGATGGAATCCTCATGGACCGAAACCCTGTAGACAGTCTTATAGTATGACCATTCAAGTCACTCATGCTTGTAGAGATTAAGAAACCATTATAAATAAAAAGATAACATTTCAACATTACTATTCCACAAAATGTTACCCCACCGCAAACCTAATCTTGTTATGCGACTATACAAATGTATTTTACTAGAGTATAAAAACGCTTTAAGAGACTTCAGACGGACAGGATCAATAGTGCTATAGTCGTAGAGCATCTGAAATGTTCAATATCTGGGGATGCGACTACGATGGTGGGATTATTTTTTTTTCCGGGTGTAAACTGTACTTACCGAGCGGTGGGGGAAAGAGCAGTGACAGTGTCATGGAAACCATGCCTTTACTGCCCTTAAGGACTCGTTGAGAGAGACAGAGCCATGCCTGAAGACGAGGGCTTAAATATCTGAAGGCTCCGAGATCAATAACTTGTAAAATCCAATCCTTACTTCCTTGAGTATAATAAAACATTTCAACTAACATTCGTACTCCACAAATTGTTAACTTGAACGTGAACAATGTTTAACAATGGGATTTTGCATTGTTTTATTGGCTGTAATTCAATCGCTTAGAAATAACATTAGAATTGCGTCTTCGGATTTGTGGGCTGTGGTTTTGGAACGTCAGTTATTTTTTTAATATTAGAGTACATAATAATATGAATTTATATATATATAAAAGTTATACGAGAATAAAATGTATATGGGATGAACTCTTCTGTGTCTGTGTCTGTGCCTCACATACATATGGTTGTATGGCTGCATGGCTGTATTGCTTGTGGAATAAAGAAAGTCCGTTCATTGGTCATCAAACAATGCGGCGTTCGGCGGCTGTGGTTCATTTTCATGTTTTTTCGCTTAACTATTACAGAGTAAATACACTTTAAACTTAAACCGCTAACTTAAAAGTACGTTACTTTAATGTTGCGACCATCCAGACGAGAGCCATCCATGAGCGCTGCAAAGGGGGAACAGGGTGTAAGAATCCACAATTAGTTCAGCTGCACTTTCAGTCCATAATTGCAAAAGACTTACCTATAGCCAACTCGGCATCGCGCTCTTTGAAGAATCGCACAACACCCACATCATTTCCACGTATTTCGGCAAACTTGACATCCCCAATCTCACGGAACTTGTCGCGCAGCGTCTGCCAGGTGCAGCTCATGGGCACATTCTTAATGATAATCGTGTCCGATTTGCGAGAGCCAGCCCCTGCGTTGCCAGCACCAGAATTGGCATTGCCCACATTGCTACCGCCGCCAAAAATGTCCAGATTGTTGCCAGAATTGTAGTCGTTGCCGTCCTGCTGGTTGCCCAAGCCGCCTCCTCCATTGCCGCCGCCAACACCCCCAGAGCTGCTGTAGGCATTATATCCAACGTTCCCGCCGGAAACTCCGCCGCCACTGTAGGGATTGTTTCCGCCAGAGCTGTAGTTATTGCCACCTCCAGTGCCGCCGCTACTGTAGTTATTGGAAAGACCCACGTTGCCCGAAGAAATGGGATCATCATTGCCGCCAGAGTTGCCCAGGCTGAGGCCCAAGTTGTTGAGGGATGAAGTGAGCAGAGGATTGGATAGGCTGCCACCTTGGTTTCCCAGATTGCCGACCACAGCGGCCAGAAGGCTGGGGTTCAGATTGTTCAAGTTCAGCCCGCCGGCGCCCGAGTTATTGCCCAGATTGGGCTTCTGCACTGGGGCCACAGGGGAGGGCTGGATGGACGAGGCATTGTTGCCGAACATCACTCCCGTCAGGCTACCCAGCAGATTGCTGGCATTGCTAACGCCACCGCCTCCCTGGCCAGCAGCCACAGAGCCCAGCTGTCCGCCTTGCTGAACATTTCCCAACAGCTGGCCCTGGCCTTGGTTTCCGCCGTTGGGCAGATTGTGAGCCACGTCCTTCAGTGGCTCACCGTTCGGACCTAGGCCAATGCCCACACCGCCCAGTCCCTCGGGCAGTTTGACACCCTCACCCTTGTCCGGAATACGATCCAGACGAACGGTCATGCGTCTATCGAAGAGCATCTGACGATCCAGCATGGAAATGGCCTGCACTGCCTCCACGGGATGATCGTATTCGATCACAGCAAAGCCGCGACTATTGCCCTCCTTGTCCAGGGACAGATCCACGCTCTGCACTTTGCCGGCCAGCTTGAACACCTGCTTGAGCTTCTTGTTATCCACCTTGTAGTCCAGCTGAAGAGAGTGTTTGAAACAAATTAGTCACGTGCAATCTACATATACATGTATCTTCGGCCCCTGAAATCGTATCAAAAGCCGACCTTGAAGACCAGAAGCTTTGCTGCGAAAAGATAACAATATCAGGAGCAGGAGCAGGATCAGGGCCAGGGACACACTGAATCATTCCAGCCTTGATTCCAGTTGACTGAAAGCAAAATAGTCGATAGCCCAAGACGAAGAAGTCGACGTTTGAACTGCCGTACGAACCGCAACTGCTTCATATTTATAACCCATTTGATGAACAAAATGACGGAATAGGAAATAGGACACGCGAAGGACACACCATTACCTTTCTGTCTATTGAATAATGACAGAGGACAGAGGTTGTTTGAAAAGCCCAATAATTTTAAAACAAATCTTTAAATATTGATTTGGAAACACGAAATTTGTTGGAGACAGCAATGCCGTTGCTCTTTTGGAGGGTAAGGAGAATCTCGAAATTACTCTCTTATTTTTTTAATTGAATTTTTTTAGACACCAAAGTACGAATGAAGCTCCTTATATTATTAGACATTGTCCAATAATCTATGTTTTATCCAATACTCTATGCGCAAACATGATCCAGAACAACTATTTCTTCGGCAGTTTAGAAAGTAAATCATTCCCAAACCCGCATTCGGGGGATGCTCGTGATCAAAATTAAAGGGATTAAAGGGTTGCAGTCTTCAGTTATTCTTCAGTTTATAGATCAGCAGTACGAGGGGCAGGAAAAATAAACAGAGCCCCAAAAATATGGCCTATGCTTGGGTGGGTTATAAATACGAAACAGACGAGACCCCATAAGAAACTTCCATATGCACAGCAGAGCACACTCCGCACATCTTTTGCCGTGCGGTTCGGTTCGGGTACAGGTCGAATACAGAATACATATTGGAATTATTGGAAATTAAAATTACTATATACTCACATTAGCAACAAAAACCTTATTATGCAAAGGTCCACTTATGCCCAGACTCTCCAAAAACGAAGCAGAAAGCCCATACAAATTGTAATTCGACGAATTATTATAATCATTTGACATCATGTTAAAATTATTACGCCCAGATCTAGAAAAAGAAGCCAAAGATCCAGAGAGAAAAATAACAAAAGGATAGCAAGGATAAGCTTCAGCTACGACAGAATGAGAGAGATGCCAAGAAAGCCGGCACGATTGCAGACGTGTAAAAGTGGTTTGTTACCTTCCTTCCCATTCTTCTATCAAACATCGCACCGCATCACACACAATTCCTTAGTTGATATACATAATAGCAGCTTTGCAAGTGATGGAAAATAATTATGCACTGATGTAAATGTTGTCTATCTTCGAAATACAAATTTCAGCTGAGAAGAAGATTTTGATTCCGATACCGATGACGAGACGAGTCGGAGTCGCAGTCGCAGTCTCCTCCTTAAACGTGTATTTCCTTCCTCCTCCGTCCCACACTACCTAACAGAATATTTACATGCCGAGCCTGACGAGACCATGTTCCATAGGTAGCATATATTAGAAAGTGCCTTTCTGATATTTCTTCACAGTAGTGCGAGCCGGAAATAAATTCTCGATCAAAAAGTTATGCTACTTCAAAACCCATAGCAATATAGGACAAATACAAAGTCAACTGCAGATCCTATTTGAATAAAGTCTCTGGTAGTAGCCCATTCATAATATAAAAGTTCTTCTACTGGAAAATTAACTTCTCTTTTCACGCGCAAAAATGCGATTGCGATTGACTTGCCATCATCCTAGTCTACATATAAATATGATTATACGGTAGCTCTTGCAATAGAAGACTATCTGTACTCTTACTTCGACTAGAAATAGAAAAATATTTCCCTGCGGAACTGCTGCAATAACGAAAGGTAAAAGATCTACCAGCCTACGCTCGACAGATATCCGACACAAATCCTTTAAATGTACAACTGTTCATGGAACCCTATGACATACGTTTTTCAGTTCGGAATCCTTTCAACAGTAGGTAATATATTCTATAGCCTAAGCTGGACAAAAATATGGGAATGGAATATTCATAGCAGATACTCGTACGTTTATGGTAAGTAAAAGAGCCTACAACCTACGCTCGACAAATCCGAAAATCCTTTTAATGATAAGTTTTTCAATTCGTGGCAGGTATTTTAAGAGTATTTGGTATTTTAAAGATCCTAGTGTACAGTTTTTGGAATTGTATGGCAGATAAATAAATGATGAGAGTTCTTCCTAGAGCCTACGCTCGACAAGTATGCGAAGTATCCGTGTACTCGTACTCGTGGGTGGATACAAAAACCGCTTCTGCAGATTGATACGATTCGATTGATTTGCCTTCATAGAAACGACTGCCGATTGAGAAGTGTGTAAGGATTCAATACTTTTTGCGTGCTACGAACCTTGCTTTCCTGCTTAGAACATCGAGAAAAACAATAGAGATAGACGAACACATAAAGTACTCACAATCTGTCATCGTCGCGTCTGGAGAAGCCGCCGCGGTCCCGGTCGTCCATGTGGTCGCGACCACTGCCGCCGCCTCCTCCGCCACCGCCGTTGTTGCCACCTCCTCCGCCGCCGCCGACATTTCCACCGCCACCGCCGGCGCCATCACGGACAATCCTTCCGTATTGATCGCGCTGCTCGCCATGATCCTCCTTGACGACTAACTCACGGCCGTTGACCTCATATCGATTCATCTTTTCCATGGCTTTTTGCACGTTTTCGGGGTCTTTGAACTCGACAATGCCACAGCCGCGTGCCTTGCCGCTCTCGTCGTGGAACAGCTGCACGTACTCAATGGAGCCGACGATGCGTCGGAACAGATCTTTCAGGTCTTGCCACCGATAGTCGTAGGGAATGTTCGAGATGTAGACTCGACAATTGCGCCGTTCACGGCTTCTGTCTCGGACCATGTTGCCGCCACCACCTCCACCCCCGCCGCCAATATTACCGCCGCCACCGGCATTTCCATTTCCATCGGCATCAGAGAACCGAGATCCTCGGGCGCCACGGCCGCGACGGTCGCGCTCCTTCTCCCGATTCTCCACTGCATTGTTCGCATCCATATTCATGGTTGTGGGACTGCAAATTTAACAAACCATTTACTTTTCGTCATGTACAGAACATTTTTTCTGCAGCGGCGTCAGGAAAAACAAAATGGCGACCGACTCCATTGGATTTGCTTTGCATATTGTTTACATAATTTACCTTTTTGATGATTTTTCTGCAGGAACACGAACGAAACGCTGCTTCCTTTGTTCAAGTTATTAAATCAAGTATTTGGCTATATCGAACGCCAACAATTTATCAATAAACGCACACTTTCCTGGGGTTCTTTTTGCAAAAAGTGGCGCTAGTGATGTGATACAGTGCTGCCAGATGTTGAGAGTCACCATCAGCTAGATTGAAGAAAAAAATAAGCTAGAATAAGCTAAAACTTAAAAAAAAGCTAACCATACAAAAACACATCAAAATAATGAACTATTGAATTTGATTGATATTTTGTTTTCAATTATTATTCTTTCTTAAACTTTCCACTCCTTAATAATATTTTATATATAAATGTGCAAACATGTGCAATACTATAGTGTGACTGAAACTTATCAACGAATATATACATATGTACTTCACATTTATACACAAAATTGGATAACATACCAAAATAGCAACAACAAATATGATTTTTGTCCTATTTCTTAATAAATATTAAAAAATATTACAATAAAATCAAAAAACAATAAGTGTACCACATTTATTTAAGCCAAAATAAGCTAAATGAAATTTGAAATAAGCTAGATTTCAAGCTATAAGCATTTCAATTAGTTTTCAAGCCATTTGGTTTTAAAATAAGCCAAATCTACTTAAAATAAGCTGAAATGGCAACACTGATGTGATATGGCCACGGAACTATCAATCAAGAATACCGATATACCGTGTCGGCATATATCGAAAATATAGCGATGAAAAACCGAACTTAGCCCACTTAAGCCCCCTCTATTTAAACAGTTCAACGACTTGAGGTAAATGGTGGAAAATATTTCTGCTTGTGAACTTGTAGATCCATGAAATCTTAAAACTTAAGAAACACGATATCTTTCACCTGAACTGCAATTAAATTAATTAATTTTTGGTGGAAAGTTTAAATACTCCCTTGGCTTATAATAGGTTCGTTCGTATAATCGTTCTTTTTCAAGGATTGGAAACCATTTTCCTCGATTTTGATATTACTAGCAAGCTAGGACTTCCATACCTGAACAATAATTTTACCCGATCAGTAAATAACTTTCCTACATGAAATCCGAAATCCGAAAGGTATACCATTGAATTATTATCCATTATTATTTGAACTTTGAATCTGTTTCATTCGATTTATTATTAATTTTCGATGATTTAATTTGGACATATCTAGACAATGTGGTAGATATATACCGGTTCATTCATTCAAATATATGCAGGTTTGTCATATAAATATATTTCAGCGTTTAAAAAGCAGAAAAAAACAAAACTATTTTTCGGTTTAAATAGTACACACAATCGTTTTATTTCGTTCCTTTTTGTATGGCAAAAATTAATACAAAAAAATTAAATATTAAATGTATGTATAAAAAGCTTAAAGCAAACTATATAATGTAAATTTAATTGGCTGCTTGTTTTCTCTCTGATTGATCTGTCAATAAGGTAGGTAGAAAGAAAGGCTTTCTATGAACAACTCATACGAATAAAATGTTTTGCGTTATAGCACCACAACAATTGATTGTGTTTAATGAACATAAATTTATTTAGTTTGGGCAGCATAGACAAGCAAACCGGCTCGTTTGTGCGAAAATTACTTTGCCGTTCGTTTCATATGTTTTGTTTGTTCTTTACTAGTGAAAAATACTAATGGAATTCTGTTCGTGCGTATACGTGTGAGAAAATTTGAATCAGAAGACGGGCTACGCTAAAAACGCATTAAAACAAACCATTTACAACAGAGCTCAAGGAATTAGAGTAATTAGAACTAGTCTTGCATGCATAGCGGTATATGTATCGGAGTTTAGCACAGATCAGATTCTCCGTCTCCTCTACGGTAAAATACAAACGACATTGACTCCAGTTTAGTGGTTGGTGGTGATTGAAAACAAATGGTTAAAGCAGCTGAACCAAGGCAGTTACAACAGTATTCATAGTTATATGTAGAGAGGTACATATTCATTTCATTTCGTTTCGCTTTCCTTCGTTTTCATTTTCGTTATTGTTAATACTCTTAAAAGGGCGCCACGCAGCCTTTCAAACGACACAAAACACACACATTCACAAAAATCATTTCTCCGTACATAAAACTCTAGTTACTTAAATTAATTACAATTCTTCTCTTCATCTGACAATTGCACCGACTAACTCGCTCCCATACAAATGTGTGTGCTTTCGTTCTGTGTGCGTGCTTTTATTCCGCGTGCATTCGCGGGGGATCCACAATCCTGTCACGATCAATGACACGATTGCCCAACGAAAACAGCACTGAATACATACAGACAGACAGACAGACAGACAACAGGCGACATTGAACAAAATAAAAAGTTAATAAACCACTGCAAGCCCGTTTAGAGAATTTTACATTTAAATCTACGATTCGGCTTATTAAGTTTACGACCCCTTCGCCCCTTGTTGTCCTTGTCCTTTCGGATCTCGCGCACGAGTGTGTAAAATGCATCATCAACGCCCATGCGCGTCTTGGCTGATGTCTCAATGTATGGAATGCCGTATTGTTTGGCCACCTTGAGAGTAAAAAAAAAAGAGTATTTAAAAATGATCTATCCAACGATGCGAGTTACGAGCTACTCGACTGACCACCACTCACCTCTCTTGCCTGTTCGTTTTTAACGTTCCACGTGGTCAAGTCACACTTATTGCCCACTAGCACCATTGGCACCTCCTCGGCATCCTTGACTCGTTTGATCTGCTCGCGGTATGTGCCGATGTCTTCAAAGGATTTTGCACTATTTACGGCAAAGACTAACAGGAAGCCCTCGCCCGTGCGCATATACTGATCCCGCATAGCCGAGTACTCCTCCTGTCCAGCGGTATCCAAGATGTCCAGAAGGCAGGTTTCTCCATCTGCCAAATCATAACCATCAGAGAACATGTCAAACTCCGCAGCGAGTGAAAAAACTCACCAATGACCACTTGCTTTCGGTACGAGTCCTCGATTGTGGGATCGTATTCGTCAACAAAATGATTCTGAATTAGTTGGATGGTCAACGCCGATTTGCCAACGCCTCCCGCACCAACAACAACCAATTTGTATTCCGTCATTTGTATTCCGCTTTTGATTAGCCGTTGTGTCTAGCGATCAACGTAATGCGCTGGTACAAAAAACCCGCAGCTGCAGTCTTTCGGGGTGCGTGTGGTGTCTGGATATCTATGTCTCCGCAGGGCTGCAAGTAAAGTAAATTAATAATTAAAAATGATTAAAATAAATTAAACGCATAATTAGGCACAAATTAATGCAAGACTGAATCCGCTTGGCTTCCATATTATTCTACCACAGATGCATACAGTGGCGGACAAATTTGTGCGCACGACCCCTTTTTGGAGAGAAAAAGGTTACAGATGCCAACTTCAAAAAATTATCACAAGAAAAGAAAATAAAGAAAGGCTATAAGTTCACATTCGGTGATATCAGATTTTTACCCATCATACCTACATACATACATACATATGTACATGCATGTGTATACCTAAATAATTGCTAATGTATATTTGTAATTAAAATCATCTATTGACAGGACAGGACAGGACAGGAGACATGAAATTGAAAACAAGGGGTCGCACGCAGACTGTTGTCGGCCACTGTAGGTAGAGTATGCACACAGACACAATAAAAGAGATCAATGACTCAAGCGCGTTGCAGCCCTCAGGTTCTTTATGGATATTAATTTTCATGCGTCCGAGCATCGGAATAGTCACGATTTGGAATATTGATGAGAACTGCACAATTTTATTAATTAAAAAGCAGTCAATTAATGCAGAACATTGCTGTGAACGTTGTTGTTCTGATTTTTTCCTGCCGGGGCTGCACAAATGCAGACCTTCTTTGTTGCTGCCTTCTCTATTAGCTCCTCCTTGTTTTTCTTCTTTGCGTCTGTCGAGTTTCGGTCGCGGAACCGCGCAGCGCATTCACTTGGCACGTTTCGGGGTCACAATTTACGGTTTAACGCAACTACGGGCAATTACGCGACTTTTAAACTTTTACCACTAAAAGAAAACAATAAATTCGTAACTTATTTCTGCAGCTGCTGCTTCTTCTTCAGCACTATGTCGCCATTTTGGCTAGGGATGTTAAATATATATTGCATCAATATATCGATAAAAACATATGTGATAGTTTGGTGCGATAGGCGGAACTTCAATGTTTCTCCAGGCTGCAGCACCATGCTTGATAAACTGAAATTCAATAATTTGGTAAATAAATGAAAAAAGACGTATTATTTATAGTAACTACTCCGTTCGTACACACAGGTAATTACCAACAAGAAAGTCATCCAGCAAGCACGTGCGCAAACGGTGTCCAAGCTCGTTCAGAAGCTGAGGAAGGTCAAAGATGTCCTGGCCAAACGACCGGACGATGAGAAACACAAGGAACGCTTGCGCAAAAGCAGCGAATGCGTGGCCCAGCTAAAGGCTTTGAAGAGTCTGGACATAATGCGCCAGCTGCTCCTACAGGATGGTAAAAATCCGAACGCAGTGCTCACCAATGGCCGGTCCACTCCAGATGAGGTTGTTCTTGCGATGCTGGGGCTCAACAAACTGATGAAAGCGCTGGTTGACACATTTCGCCAGACTTTGGGCCTGGACAGTGACAAGGATTCCAAGTGGCGTGAAGAGATTCTGGAAACGAGCAAGAGACGCGTGAAGCTGCAGCGCACTGAGGCGAAGAAAAGACAACGCAAGGAACTCAAAGACCAGAAGGCCCAGACGCGCAACCGACTAGAATGGTTGGAGCAGAACAAAGTGGATAGAGACGTGGCTGGAACAGATGTATTGCCAGCGGCAGAGCCAGCGGTTGGTGAGGTGGAAACAGCGGAAGAGAAGAAACCGAAACAAGAAAAGCTTCAGCGTACTCCTAAAGTGGCCTCGGTGAAGAAAGAGCTTCGAGAAAAGAAGCAAACGCAAAATGAAAAGAAGCCCGAAATTAAACCCAAACCCATTGATGTCAAAGAAGAGGAAAAGTCAAAGGTACGAGAAAAGAAGCAACAGCAAAAGGATAGGAAGCCCGAAATTAGTCCGAAACCTATTGATGTCAAAGAAAGGACACGAAAGCGACCACAAGAGAAGGAGCCGAGCATTGAAAAGGAGGAGACCACGGCTGAGAAAGATCGTCCAACGCATGTCATAGATCCATTTTTTATCACAGAATCTGGTCAGCCGTATTTATCCACCGCTGTGGTTCTTTCAGAGGATAATGAAAGCGAAAACGAGCAAGAAACGATGCCTTATCCTGCCAAGCGCCAGCGGAACGAACACCGACATAGCGACAACCGGGGGGAAAGGGAGCGGAGGCCGGAGATCAATAAAAAGAAACCCACAGAGGACCTCCATCCATCCTGGATAGCCAAGCAGCAACAGAAGCCAGTTATCGGGCACTTTAAGGGGAAAAAGATCAAGTTTGGCGACGACGGGCAAGCCGCAGAAATTGATATTCCAGCTTTTAAGCATCATCCTGCTCCTGCTCCTGCATCCGCTCCCACTTCCATGGAAGGCATGCATCCCTCTTGGATTGCCAAACAAAAGTGGAAACCAAAAATTGCCGCCTTCCAGGGAACTAAAATTAAGTTTGACGAAGATTAAAATTAAGATGTTCAATTTACACAGTATTTTTTCGATTTAATGACTAAATAACTAAAAATGCTGCAAAGTTAGACGCCAACCTTCGGCACATAGTGTCCTCGGGCCTTATCCGCACTGCGTAGTTTGTCGATATCCACATCGGGGAACTTACGGCGCAGCACTTCCAGATCAAAGTTGGGATTGCGGCGTAGAATCATCATTACCTCGTTGCGAGAGCGGCTGGAACAAAGAATATTATTAGATATCGTCTTTATTTGTTGCTATGCCATGGCATACTTCTTCGCCTTGCGCTTGGCATTGTAAAGCTGCTCGCGGTACTTGAGCAGAAATCTATTCACGGCCCTGCCGCCAAAGCCAATATTGCGGGACTTTATCCATTTCAGGTTCATGAAGGGTGGCAGGACATGCTCGCAGGATTTATAATTGACCTGTAAGCCAAACGCGTTGTTTACCCTCTTCTGGGGTCGCTCGCCTGTTTCACCCGTTTCCAGCAAATGATAGGCCGTGTTGCGTTCCCGCACCACTTTCTCAAGATTGTCCATGGAAATTTTCACCTATGAATAAATGGCTTTTTATATTTTACATGCTCAACAAGCTAAAGGTTGGTCAGTTACCTTATCAATTCGCTCGGGGCTGGGAAAGATCTCCATTTTGTCATTGCATTCGTGCTCCATAGTAAGAAGCATATTCCGTTCCTTCAGCAATATAAACCAGAGCTGATGCAGCTCCTTGTTGGATTTGATGCGCAGCTCATCCGTCCTCCAGGCCCGTCCCACCTTTATATCGTTCTCGCTCCAGTGCTTGGGGTCATCGAAGAACTCCATCAGACCATGCCGCATCGGGCTGGTGTGCATCATTTGAGCATGCGGCGTTTGGGAGGCGGCAGCACTACGTATTACATAAAAACAAAGATGAGCGTACGCCAATAAAATCACTACAACTGCCGAAACCCACCTCAAGGCCTGCCATTGCTGCTTTGGAGCAGTAAGAAGACTCGTTATCGTCGCTGTTCTCACAGTTTTAGCCAAATTAAAACATTTCTTTAAAATAGTCGACATTTTCAGTCAACAGAGCTCGGCGATATCATCGATGTTGTTTAAAAAAAGGGGCCAAAGTGGGCTAAGTTCCTTATTTCATTCGTCAGACCGATACCGATTTACCGATAAGTCACTGGTGCAAATGAAAAATCGAATTTTTTATTAAAGTACTGATTTTCACGAGTAGAGTTTTATAAAAGAAATGGCCGACTGTTTCCCAAAATGCAATAAGTAGTAAGTGTAAGTTGCAATGACCTTCCAAAGCGTATAAATTAGCTGTTGAAAGCTTGTTTGTTCTATCCACTTTGAACGCCAAGTTTTTTATGTGGTGTGTGTGTGTGCGTCAGTAGCGTAGTGTGATGGTGTTTGTAATGCTCAGTACACAAATTTAAATTGATAAAAGTGCAACAACGAAAACGTTTCCTGGTGACCAAAGTGTTTATTATTGTTCTTTAACAAACCTAAATCATGGACTGTGCACCTCCTAAAGGCGGGGCAAAAACAAATTCATTGAAGAAAAAAAAAAACAAATCTAGAGCGATGTAGTAATCGGCCAGTGTTGCCGTGCCACCGCACAGCGCCTCAAAATAGTAGTAAATGTACACAAATATTTATCTGGAGTCGGCGTTATCAGACGGCGTTGAGTAAACTCAAAAAATTTAAACTTCGCTGCTCGTCGTGCGTGCTTTCCATTGTTCTCTACTGTTTATTGATTGCAGTGGTGGTGTTATATAAAGTGCAGGCTTTCATTGAATTAAAAGGTCATGAAGCGCCCAGAAAGTGAATTGATTGATCAATTTGCAAAAGGGGGAAGAGGTGTGGAGAGCGAGTCGCTTGTAGGGTTTTCTGTCGTCGCTTCCCATGTTTTTCCACATTTCTCTTTCGCCGTGTTTCGTAAGACTTCTGTGCTGGCTCTGTGTGTATATATGGACGGGACGGTACGGCTGTTCTTGTGTCATCCAGGGTCAATTCCCAATGTCCCCTCAATTATATGACCATATAATTGGAAGGCACTTGCCTTCCATATCCGTCGGCCCGGAATTTCTGTCTGCCTGCCTGCCCAGCGACACTTGTTGATTCTGTAAATTGGCATGTTAGCATTAACAGAGCTGTTAAGACCCAGAGCCCCTCAGATATCATTCGAAAACCTTTTTGACTATGTATCGCTTTTAATTTGATTATCACGTTCTTCCTAAAAATGGCAAAAAATAGTTGAAAAATGTTGCTGTACAGTGAACGCTCAAAGAGTGATGCCCGACTTGAAACGTACATGACTGTGTGCACATTGATGCTCGTATCGTGGTTCGCTGATAAGGGTCAATTTTTCGTTGTGGTTGACTGCTCCAAAAAGACTGCCCACTGTTGCATTTCTGTGTCGACTGTGCGTATAATATACTCGCATATAAAGGGGTGTATACGACGCCCACAGTCCCAATTTGTGGCGTAGTTGATCAATGGACAGTCAAATTATTACCGAGGTTTATTACCGCGTCCTATCGAAATAACCATATCTTTTTGGATACAAATGTGTGCATGTATGTGTGTATATCGGTGTGTGTTGGATGTGGGATAACGTCTGTAATAGTACATACTAATTAAAATCTATATTAACCTGATGCATGCTATGTGTTAAGTAAGGCTCTCCGCTGCGCCAGGTAATGTGGAGGCAGTGAGTAGTTGTGCTGTATTCTCTTTAAGCTCTCTGCTCGATTCATTCGCGAAAGATGTGCTTGTGCATTGAAGAAGAAAAGCCAACGAAAGTTGTCCGCCACATTACCGGATATGCAGTTGCAGTCTGCAACCACGCCGAGAGTGTTAAACGGAAGACAAAAAAAGATCAATAAGAGACAAGATGGCAAGCATTATACATCAAGATAAAGAAAGACAAAAAGCAAAGAAGATCGGGAGCACGGAGCATAGAGGAGCATGGAGGAGCACGCAGCATCAGCCACTTCACTCAAGAAGCATTACCAGTGCAGAGGGGAAAAAGAAGGCCCGACAGAAACCGAAAAGCTCAACCCACCCTCTTTTCTTCCTTCCCTTTTCTTATTTTCGAAGGCCAGAGATACACACAGAATGCCACAGACCGAACTGGCAGCGGTAGCAGCTGTTGCTGCTCAAACTTCTGCCACCGCAAGCCGCAAGCGCACGGTATCCCCTTTAAGTTGTCTGTCCATGAGATCGGATCCGAAATCGATTATTGAGATACACATTTCGAATGAGAACAAGACAAAGAAACCATGCTTGGAGACGCAGAGTGGAAATGGAACGCCAGAGGCGAAGCCAAGGCAGGACCAAGAGCTGAAACCTTTCAGCAGTAGTCAAGAAACACTGTTGACGGATGAGGAGGAGCTCCGGCATAAGCAGTACCGAGAGAGTTGCTCTATCTTTTTACAGGACCTGCCCTGCTTTAAGTTGCAGCAGCAGCAACCCACGCGAGATACAGCAGTAGCGGTAGCGGAGGTTCCCAAGTGTCGCGAATGCCGCAAGCGACACGACGCGCCTTCCTCCAGCGAGAGCAACGCCACCAGCAACGATGTCTATTGCAGGTTCTACGAATTCCGACGCCTGCAGTACAACGGCAAGGGGGAGCTGAGTGTGGCCGGGTTCCCGAACCCCTACATCGAGCCCACAAAGGAGGACTGCAGCATTTGGCAGCCGGATGGTACGACGGCACCCACCAGTGGTTTCATGGACATACAAGTGTGTCGTTACATACTCCTTCATGCGGGCGATCAGTTTTGCTATCTGTGGCGCCAGGAAGCGGAGGCTCTGAAGTTGCACGAGAATTCCGATGGGACCATCGCCTGGAAGAAGGCTGTAAAGGGCATTCGGGAGATCTGCGATGTCTGCGACACCACGTTGTTTAACTATCACTGGACCTGTCGCAAGTGCGGCTTTGGCGTCTGTCTGGACTGCTTCAAGGACAGAAAAGAAGGTCAGCGCCTGCGGCGCGTGGAGACGTCCCTGCAGAAGGGATGCGACGAATACCACTGGGGGCTCTGCACCGATCCCAGTGGTTCGCAGCAGCATGCCATGACCGAGCTGATGCTGACGCAGATCATTGCCGGTGATGCCCTGAACGTCTTGGGCAGGTTGCTGCACGAGGTGCGCACCCTGTGGCAGGTGCCCCAGGTCTGCGGCTGCCTGCTCAGCAAGCAGGAGGTAAAGGACCCCCAGTTGAATGCTTTCATACAGGACATGATAAAGGAGTCGCAATTGAAGCAGCACACGAGCTTCTCTTCGCTGGCCACCGAGCAGAAACTACACCAGCAGCAGAGGCTGGAGCAGCTGCACTCCAAAAAGCTGGAATTCGCCCGGGAACGGGGCATAGACTACGTCCCGGGTCGGGCTTGGACCAAAGAGACACTCGGAAAGGATCCAATCACGAGTGCGTTTGATAACTTCAAGCACATAAATTTTCTGCGAAAGGGTCTGGCCGGTCTGAGGAGGTTTCTGCCTCCGAGAGCCATGACCCTGGCCCAGTCCACACAGCTGGCCCCGGGCGTGCCCCACGAATGGCTGTGCGATGGCAAGCTCTTGAGGCTCACGGATGCAATGCATCCGGACAATCGTGTGCTCTACCAGGAGGTATGGAAGTGTGGCCAGCCCGTGATGATCTCAGAGGTGGCTCGCTCATTGAACCTGGATCTGTGGCGTCCGGAGGCCTTCTGTCGGGACTTTGGCGACAAGCCAAACGATTTGATCAACTGCCTCAATGGCAACCTGGTGCCCAATCAGCCCATGCGGCACTTCTGGGAGGGATTCCAGTGCATGAGCAAGCGTCTACTGGACGCCAACGGAAAGCACATGCTGCTCAAGTTGAAAGACTGGCCGCCGGGCGATGATTTTGCCGAGATTCTACCCACTCGGTTTGCGGATCTCATGCAGGGGCTGCCCATGCCGGAGTACACGCTGCGAACGGGAAATCTGAACATTGCCAGCTGCCTGCCGAAGATGTTTGTGCCGCCCGATCTTGGGCCCAAGATGTACAATGCGTATGGATCGGCGCTTTATCCCCAAAAGGGAACGACCAACCTCCATCTGGACATCTCGGATGCCGTCAACATAATGGTCTATGTGGGAATACCCCAGGACGAGGATAGCAAACCCCAGTTGGCAGCCACTCAGCGAGCCATTGCCATGGGCGGATGCGATTATATCACGCGGGCCCGCTGCCAGTCTCCCGAGGTACTTCCCGGAGCGCTGTGGCACATCTTCCCGGCTCGCGATGCCGACAAAATCCGCGATCTACTTAATCGCGTTACGTTGGAGAAGGGCTTCCGGTTGGAGCCCGATCATGATCCGATACACGATCAGAACTGGTATCTGGACGACAAGTTGCGGGCCCGTTTGTTCAAGGAATACGGCGTGGAGGGTCATCCCATTGTGCAGTGCTTGGGGGATGCTGTCTTCATACCCGCTGGGGCCCCGCACCAGGTCCAGAACCTGCACAACTGCATCAAGGTGGCCGAGGACTTTGTCTCGCCGGAGAACATCACTCACTGCTATCATCTAACGCACGAGTTCCGACGCCTCTCGCACTCGCACACCAACCACGAGGACAAGTTGCAGATCAAGAATATCATTTACCACGCCATCAAGGACTGTTGCCACATCTTGACGCGGGCACTGGACGAACGCATTGATGTGGAAATGTCGAAGCTACAGGGAGATTAGATTTCTCCATCATCATTTACATTTTTTCTAAGCTTAAGATTTAAAGTCTAATTCAGTAAATATGGCAATCAAGAGAATTGAACTTTATTCAATTCTCAATACTTTTTTAGTGTGCTTAGTAGTAGTAGTAAGTGTCTCAAAAAATTGTGTACTGTCAATTGTGTGTTGTCAACTTAAAGTTTAAGATTTTCATTTAATAAATATAATCAACCCAAATATATTATTATTTTATTTATTGAATCTCCTTTTATAGACTATAGTGACAAAAGAAACACTAAAATAAAAGATTACAACCTTACTCCAATGCACAATATTTTGGATCTATTAAATTAAAGATAGCGACTTCCAAGCTTTGCATGAATATAAATAAGAATAAAGTTGAGCTTTTATAATTTTTAATTTGTCTAAGCGATACGAAGGATTTATGTATGTTCTGCGGTGGATCTGTGTAACACACAGAAGGAAGCGCTTCCGACCTCATAAAGTATAAAGTACATATATTAAATCAGCATCAATAGGCAACTCGATACAGCTATGTCTGTCTCTGAGTGATAAAAAGAGGTTTATCTGAAGTTTGTCAGTCTGTGTCATTTCTTACGTATGTACATATATTAATCTTCTGGGATGCTTAAATAAAGTAATAATTCCTAATTCTGTTTTTACACGGTTTTGATATATGTAAGACGGTTTGAAAATCAAAAATGTTCAATATTTTTACATGATTTTATTATATTTTTAATTTTTTATTCATCAAACAAGAAGGAGCATAAAGATAATATGTAAATATTTGTTTTTCTTTCGTTTTTAATATATAGTATACATATAATTTACTGGTCAGAGCAATTGTAGATAGCAAAAATTTAGGGGAATTCCCTTTTTGTGGAAATTTAAGGAGATTACATTTTTTAAGGAGAAATGTGTTCGTATTTTGTGAACTATCAATGCAATCAGACGTGTTTAAACGCAAATTTGTTTTTCCAAAGTTTTCTAATTTTTTTTCCAAATTTTAATAGATTTTAGAGAAAAGGAACCAATCACCTACAACTAAAGATCTACTTCATTTTATTTTAGAGTGACTGTGGAAACCAAGAGTGGGAACGTCCATGTAGAGAGCATCAGCATCGCATGAAGACCAGTGCCCATGCATGTTGAAGACGCAACGGGAACGGAAACAGAAACTGATGATGTGGAGTCCTGCCCAGGGCCAGGATCAGACAAACACTACCAGCAACATCCGTTCATGGTGCTGCACATGAGTAATAGCCACTAGGGAGCTGCCGCTGCTGCAACTTCAAAGTCAATTAGAAAGCAATCAAGCCAAGCCTTTACGAAGACTGAGGGGAGAAGGAAATAATAGTAAACTAAAGTTAAAGGAGTACAAGGGACGGAAAACATTCCGACAGACAAGATGACGGTGGATTTCAATGATTACTTTTGGGTATGCCACATTCCTCAGCAACTTGAAGAACCTCTGATCAACTTTATCACGTTTACAGGGCGAGAAGAACAATGGGTTCGATGTTCTGTATCACAACATGAAATTTGGCCTGGTGGCCAGCAAGGAGCTGTCCGAGTTCCTGCGCGAGAAGTCCAACATTGAGGAGCAGAACTCGAAGATGATGTCCAAGCTGGCGCACAAGGCCAGCACTGGGACATTGAACAGCACCTTTGCCCCGGTCTGGACAATACTGCGCACCTCTGCCGAGAAGCTCTCCACCCTTCACATGCAAATGGTGCAGAAGCTGACGGAGCTGGTCAAGGACGTGGCCAAGTATGCCGATGAGCTGCACAAGAAGCACAAGACCGTCAAGGAGGAGGAGTCGCAGACCCTGGAGTGTGTTCAGGCGATCCAAACGTCGACGGTGGCGGTGCAGAAGTTGCGCGATCTCTATGCTAGCAAGGTCTTGGAGCTGGAGAAGCTGCGGAAGGATAATGGATCGCACAAGGATGCAGAGAAGCTGGAGAGCAAACTGAAGAAACTGCACGAGGACTACAAGTCGCTGTTGGATAAGCATAATCCCATTAAAAACGAATTTGAGCGTCGCATGACGCAGACCTGCAAGGTAAAGGCGACCCTCCTTCCTGTATTTCTGTCTTTCTGTCTTCCTGTTTTCTGGCTAACAGTAGTTTCTCCTTTCAGCGTTTCCAAGAGATCGAGGAAGTTCATCTGCGGCAAATGAAAGAGTTTCTGTCCACCTATTTGGAAATGCTGCAAAACAATCATGACATGGTGGGGCAAGTGCACTCGGACTTCAAGCGCCAGTTTGTGGACATGTCTGTGGACAAACTGTTGGAGCAATTTGTACTCAACAAGTATACGGGCCTGGAGAAGCCGGGTAAGAACAGCTTCAGCATCCCAGTATAATCATATCTCATATATCTCTCATACGTCCTGTATCTGACAGAAATGCCTGAACTAGAATGTATTGCTCTCTCAAGTGGATCCCGGCTGCAACAGCCGCAAGCCTCTGCCACCGCATCCAACTCGAACTCAGCCACCAGTATTCAAGCAGCTCTCCGGTCTGGCAGTGGAGCAGCCGCTTCTGGCAGCATTGTGTCCATGGATCAGCGAGGAGATGCGTTGGCTGCCATCTCTTTGGGCAGTGGCAGTGCGGCCAGCGGCAGTATTCCCTATGCCGAGGACGCCACACTCGGGGCCGGAGCCGGCTCACTGGCGTCGCCGCGTCCCACTTCCCCAGACATTTCTGTGGTGGGCCAGCCACAGTCAGCTGGCGGGGCCACCTCTACGGTGAAGAGCTTGCGCTCGTGGTTCATGACCACAGCAAAACAACAGCCTCCGCCTCCGACGGGCGCTGGAAATTTCGGTATGAGTGGCAGTGGAAGCATCAACAGCACCACCAACAACAACAATACCACCAACACAACCACCACAACTACAGCAACGAACAGTAGCAACACAGCAACAACTGGCACGAATAATCTCACCACCAATATCACCAAAAACTCTCCTATCTCTGAGGACAATAGCAATCAAGGTTCATTCTCTTTGATTTTGTTTTACTTTTTATTTTGTTTTTGTTGCTTATGATTGTAGTTCTTCGACTATATGCATTATTTCTATACTGTTTGATCTGTTTGTAATATGTTTCACATCTGTGCCTAAAACTATTTATGTACGTGACACTGGGCGTAATACCGGAGTAACCTTTGTTCAGTCATGCTTCAATATTCATTTATTCCAATTGTCTTATACTTGGTTTTTACTATTGGTTCCATTTCTTGATCTAAATGTTGTAAATGAATCTGTAATTGAAACTTTTCCCCGTCCACATGTCCTTCATTTATGTCTACAGCTTATAGATTCCTTTTTTATTTTTAGTTACTTCCTTTCTATCAATCGATCTATGCAAATGTACACTCAAACACCAGCCAATCAATCAACCAAACACATTAGAGACTAAGGGACTACCTATGAACATGCACACAAATATACACACAAGCACACCCCGCATCACACGAACGCCCAAGAGCCTATCTAACTATCGCCATCTGTTCTCTATGCTTCTCTTCTCTTTGTCTACAACCTCCATCATCAACCATCGTCTCTATATCATCGTTCATCCCAAATCAAAACCCATCATCCATGCCATGCACTGATCGACTAATCAAAATCAAAAACTTTAGATCAGCAACAGCCGGCCGAGGCCTTAACACCAACTGCCAGTGCAGGTGGCGGCAAAAAGCAAATACTGAATGCAACGACAAGCGAGCAGCAATTATCGAAATCATTAAATGAGCAAGAACATCTCCAACAGACAGCGGCAGCAGCAAACGCCACCACAGCAGCAGCAACGACAGCAGCCACCACAACGACAACGTCCAGACGTGCAACGTCACTTTTAAATATATTCACATCAAACTCTCAGGGTAAATTTATCTCAATGAAAGTGATTGAACCCGTCCTGCTCCTGCCCAGCCCTGCCCAGACCTGCCCAGACCTGCCCTGTCCACAAAGATCCTTTACACCCTGTACATCCTGTACCCTTTTACCCGGTACCTGTAGCTGTACCTGTACCATCCATCCGAAACGCATGCTTTAAGCTTAGGTTAAATATGTACAAATTCAAAGGCTTTTCTGTGTGCACCAGCTTGTACCCTCATACCTGATTAACATCCAAACCATTTTGAGCACTTTACGGCGGTGTTTGAGTCACGAGTTCCGAGGAAATAGTTGCATTTAAGATTCCGATGTAAACTATAAACTAATCTATAAGAACTAACCATTTGTGTAAAGTTTCGAGTGTGTCGCTGAAATATCTCGAAAGTATTTGTTTTTCATTGTCGAGTGGGGCATATCCTTCTCCACTATGCTCCCCTCAATTATGTATTTAATATGTGTTCTATTAGCCTGTAGCTTGCCTAATCCTAAGTCATCTCATAGCTAACACAAATTATAATCAATATCTCGCTGGCAGTGTCGGGCATCTTAAGGAGTCGCCGTGACAAGACGAAAACTAAAAAATCCAAAAAGAAGAAAGACAACGAGGCCGCCGAGCACATACAGGAAGAGCGTCTGACCAGGTAGGGAGCCAGATACAATCGACCTCATTTCTTTGCTAACACTCTTCTAACTCTCGCTCTGCCAGCGTGGATAGGGCCAATAACACCCTGCTCGATTACGATGATCACGGACGCAGCATGAAGACACAGAACTCCAGTGGCAGCAGCGCTGGCGGTGGATTGGCAGCCTTGTCTGTGACCTCCGCACAGGGCAGCGTGGACTCGGCTGGGGCCAGCAGCATGGGTGGCAGTGGAGGAGTTGCCGGGGCGAGTGGCGGCAGCCTACCAAATGCGGGAGCGGCTCTTACTACGTCGGCTTCGACCACAGCTCCTGCGGGGGGCTCCAGCGCTACTGGAACTGGGACTGGCTACGAGGTGGATGAGGAGGGCTTCAGCATACAGCCGGCCAAAGAGATCGCCTGGGAGGAGGGCCAAGATAAATGTAAGAATTTCAAATAATGTTTCCTTGAGACAAATAACAAATACTAATGATTAAAACCCGTTTAGCTGGCAGTTTCTATTCCGACTCGGATACGGACTCTGATAATGACAAGCAGGAGCGGCGGATTCATGTGAAGATCAAGCCTCTGAACAACGGCCAGGCGCCGATGTCGGCAAGCGTTGATGAGCTGCGTGCCACCGTCGAGAACATTTCCCTGTCTCCAACTGGAGTTTTTTCAGTGAGTTGTGCCCACTCTCTATTCCAGATGACACTCTAATCAATATACCTCCATTATAACAGCATCACAGCCAACAGCTGCAGCAGGGGGCGCGAGGTGCTCCGGCCTCGCGGCAGCAATCTCCCGAGATTTCGAATGCCTCAACGCCCACGGCCAGCGTGCATCCATACGCACCGCTGCAGAGTCCTACGTTGTCCAACAACAACGCAAACAATGCCAGTAACAATCGATATGCGGATCTGGGAGATATCTTCTCGGAGCTTGGCGACATGAGCATGTCTGCCCCGGCATCGGCCACCCTGGGCAAGCCAGGGGGACGCCAGATACCAACACCAACGTCCGCGGGTGGAAGCATAGCCATACCACGTCCGCCTTCCCGTCGCTCCGATATGATTGCAATTGGACCTGCCGCCACGAACACGGCCCCTGGACGCGGTCGGATGTCTCCGGCTCCCGTGACGGGAGCTCCGATGAATCGAGCCGAGAGCATTGGCAGCCTGGAGTTCCGCACGGCCATTGGGGGAGTGGGCTCCTCCCGGGGCCCATCTCCGCTGACAATTGGTATTTCGGACACAATACCGCTGGCGGTGGCCTTCCACGAGATTATACATGCCTACTTCCGGGGCAGTGATGAGTCGCGGTGCCAGGTGAAGGTGTCCGGTGATATGATGCTATCATTCCCAGCCGGCATTGCCGGCCTGTTAGCCAATAATCCCAATCCAGCCAAGCTGGGTTTTCGCATTAAGCATGTACAGAATCTTGAGAATCTTGTTCCCAATGGGAAACTGGTGCAAATGTGAGTATCCGTTGCGTTTTTTCTTCATGATATGTTCCTGTTTCAACATCGTTTAACCTCCTCCTCCCAGAGATCGACAGCAGTCGAGCGCATTGAGCACCATGCTAGAGTTTAATATGGGAGCGTTGACGGCCCTTCTGCGAAGGCAGGCGGAGAACAACCCCACGGCCTCCTATTTCAATGTGGACATACTCAAGTACCAAGTGCGAACCAAGCCGGGGGCCAGCTCGTGTCCCTTCCAACTGGTGAGCTACTGGAAGTGCGAGTCCAGCTATACAGCCCTGAAGGTAGACTACAAGTACAATAACCATGCCATGGCCAGTGCCTCGCCTCTCCTGAACGTCACGCTGTCCGTGCCCGTCAATGGCTCTGTGCGTAATGTGCAGTCCAAACCCCATTCTGCGTGGTAAGCAAGACCGCTCTCATCCGCAAATCCCACAACTCAGGTTATTTTATATTGTGTTGTTAGGTTGGGCGAATCAAATCGTTTGGTATGGAACTTTACGGATATATCGCAGAACTCCCAGGACGGTGGGGTCGGTACGTTGAGGGCTCGCCTTGAGCTCAACGATGGTCCCTCAACACCAGCCCTGTTGGCCACTCAGTTCAACTGCGAGGGCACCACTCTGTCGGGCATCGAGTTCGAGCTCCAGGGCAGTGGATATCGCTTATCGTTGGTCAAGCGGCGCTTTGTTTCTGGTAAGTTTTCAAGCGAATGATGATGAATATTTGGGATATAACATTTGTTCTTTCTCTATCGGATTACAGGAAAATATGTGTGCGAAGGCGATGGTATACGTAGTGGAGCGACACCCACACCCCCATCGGTGGGCTCTACAAGTCCGTATTCGGCAAAATCAAATTAGTTTTTCCCCAATTCAACATCGACATGACATCGTGCGGGAATGAAAAATGGCAATATGGCAATAGGCTCGTGAAAACATAGAGAAATTTTGTAACTAAACTAAAGAAACACAAAAACACCCCCACAAACGAACACTTATCACAGTAGTGTCGCGCCTCTCGAGTTTTCTTGTGAGCTTTTCATTATGTTCTGTTTCACGCGTAATGTTGAATCTACCTGGAAGTGGAAATGGCAATGGTTCCGATCTGGAAGGTATTATTTGTTATATATACAAGTTCGAGTATATATTATTGAAATTTATGTATTTATTATGTTTAACTGAATACGATGTATGTAAACGTAGATGTATGTAGATATCTAATCACACAGAACGTTGATTTTATGTTCACTTTTGTACACACACACACTCACACACACACCACACACACAAACAACACAACCAAATCCAAATGTATTAAATGTAAGATACAAAACATGCATTGCGTCTCATTTGGAGAGATTTTTTTGGGGGGCGGGGGAATCGACACGAACTTCGCTCTGCGGACTTTGTCTTTGTTGAAACGAACGACTGCTGTTTCTTTGTCGATCAATTAATTATCAAATTTAGGCAATGAATATGAGGAAACAGGTTTCGGCTTCTCTGGCTCGTGACAAATGGTATATGTATATATGTATGTACATGTACAAACATACGTCTGATATGTATGTATATATGAAATTAGCAAAATTAGAATGTAGAAGAGCGCGTACCACAAATGGCTGCTTGGAAGAAAGAAATCCGATCAATTAATTGTGGGTGCACATAAAACACAAATCTGCGAGGCATTAGCCTCAAATTGTATGTGTAAACTTTTGTAAGAATTTCGGATAGGATAGCATGAAAGCAACAGCTGCTGTTGTTCGTCGCGTCGCGACGCTGTTCTGAAATACGAAGGCGATGACGTCACTCTTTAACAAATTGATCTCAAGGTCGAGTCGTCGGACGCCTTTTCATTTCACTTGGCTTTGCTTGGCACACTTGACTTGGGGCTGCTGCTCTATAGACAGGGAGGGTTCGGTTGTTGTTGTGGATGCCTGAATAAATTGCATTTACTCATAAAACGAGGCACTTCGAGATGCGATGATGATGATGCTGCTCTCTTTGTAGATGGGAAAAGTGCTCCACAATTTTGTTTTGTTGCGCCTAACCATATACCATATACTATAATCGTGAGTGTGCTATACATTAACATCTCTTGTCACACGATAAGATTAAATTACAATACAATTGTTGAGTGCAAAAGTTGGAGCAGACTCTATATATGTATGTACATACATACCCATAGCGTACTACTATAGCGCTGTATGAATATAAAACAATTAATTGTTTAACAAAAGCAACAGTTCGTCTATTTGTTTGTTTGATGTATGCCATTTACAGTCGCCTGAAGCGCTTAAAAGTGCATATAACGCAGTGTCTGTATTTTCAATTAGATAACAAACTATTATTACCAGATGCTGGAGGAAAGGAAAGAAGGAAAGAGGAATAATATGCCATTAATTTTGTTTAACAACATTGCACTTTATTTAGATTGACTGCATTAGTAGAGCTTAATACATAACACATACATCATGTACTAGAATTATATTTATTTGTAGATATTACTGGTATAAATTAATTGGGTGACAAGCTGGGTTTCTTACGGCTTGCACTTTGATTTGTATTAAAGGTTTCTTTAGCTCTAAACTGAGTTTATTCAACAAGTTTCTTACTTAAGGTTAATCATTTTAAAATTATTAGCTGGATAAGTTTTTTAGCTACCCTCTGTAGCCATAGCGATGAAGAAACACACACCAACATTTTATGGGTACAGCGTTTTTGCACTAATAGATGGACAATTTAAAATCACTTTCCGCACAGTGAAACAGAGCTGTTCTCTCATTATAGAATTCACAGAAAACTTCATTCAGAGGTCTATACTGTGGATATATAAACCGATATGAAGGGGCATTTCCGAAAATATTCTCTGACGTTTACGCTCTTGTCCCACCGTGCATTTAGTCAATTCATGATGATAATACACATGCGTACATTCGAATATTCGTTTTAGCTCTGCCATAAAAATATGGTCGATTGGCGGTGTGTGTGCGTCTCTAAATAAACTAAAGCTGACATCATTGCTGTTAACATATTCGCAGTTAAACCTCCATATCGCAAGGCGACACATTTCGTAAACAGATTTAGTAGTAGATCTTACAACTGGCCTTTACTGTACTGCATTGCAGACTCAATTTGATTCGCCTGCAAGAGAGAGAGAGAGAGAATGAGTGAAATGAAAGAGGAAAGGAAATATGTTTTAAATTGCAAACAACAAGGTCATAAATTTCAATGTACTCTATAAGCACTATTGTGCATGTTTAATTGCTTAATTGCAGATCAAATAGATCACTTGATCGATAGAACAGCCAATGGGGCCCCCAGGCCTCAATTCAGACAATCCGGCAGAGACGGAGAGCTAACATTTTCCCCATTCTCTCGCACTTAAGAGGTAGATATACTGATTTTGCACATCTGTTGGATACACAGAGGATAAATAAATGCCAACTCTATCTTAAATATTAATATTATTTTATTTTTAAAGTTTTATTCACGGTTACTTTTATCCATACTCGATCAGGAAAGGTAGAGGGTAGCAGCAAATGCTAAAAAAATAAACTCAAACGCGGCTGGAATAAATATGTATTTGGCTGAGGTTTTGCTAGAAATGCGCACTTGACGCCCGCCGGTTCGAATGAATTAATTTAAACTTTTGTGTTACACACGTAAAATCGATTTCTATGAACGGCTGGGCTGTTTATTTGCATATTTTCTCTTTATAGTTCGAGCGAAAAATTCCACAAAAATTCAAGGTGGAAACGAGCCAGCGATCTAGAATGTGTGTAGAATAAACATAGTTTTCCTCATGAACGATATTTTTCTCCATAGTCACAGGCCCACCTCCAGACAAATGTGCGGCACTACTGGATCGATCGCCCAGCCGACTGATAAACCACACAACGAAAATGAGTGACACAAAAATATCCCCGCATACTAGTAGCATGGCATGGCAATGCACAGTTAAGCGTTCTGTTCTTATCAGGCGACCTCAGCAGTAGCCCTTGAAATGGGGAAATTAATCAAATCAAAATAAATACTCCAAAAAAATCCACATCAAATATTTGGAATGTATGTACATATGTACATAGGTGTGGCTCTCCAGAATTTAGAAAAAACTCTTCGATGGGAATTCTCAATAATTTATAGACGACTGACTCATGACAGAAACTTCCGTTGCGCAAAAATGTATAGTCAGAAACGTTAGCCAAATGCTTCTATCTATACATATGAAAGTATCTATGGATACATATGTATGAACGTGGGTATATCTTTATCTATACCCATACGAGAATGTGTGCACAGCAGTATATGGAAACCGTTAAACAAACAAACAAAGTTCGAGGCATTATGTAAAGTAAACAAATGAACGAAGACGACCGAACGGAAGGGCCCAAGAAACTGAAACGTTTTTAATAGTTTTCCGTTTTGAGCGGAGAATGATTGAATGGATACAGTGGGTATCCGGCTGCCTGGTAAGAATTAAATTTGCATATACGGATAGTTCTCGGTAGCCCAACAAAAGCTCAACCCACAAATGGATCAAATTTGTTGGATTGTTGTCCATACGTATCCAAGGCAAACCAATCCCAGCCCCCGCTAATGAATCTAGAATCTTCAAACTTTATTTGAACCAAAGTATCTTCAATGGATCGTAGAGGCTTGAAAACAAGTTGCACTGCACTGGCGAAAGCACGAGGAAATCCGAAAATACTTAATTGGTTCACCGTTTCGAGGAGCTACTGTTCTCGACAGTCACGACTCCCAAGGCCGGCACACACCCATCATATAATGCTCTTTTATGGCCAACAAAACTGCGCCCCCAGCAATCATCTTACCTGTGTCGGCTATATGTGTGTTGGGTTCCTCTGTAGAGTGTTCCTGCTGTCTGCCACGCCCCACTCTATAGGACATAGTTGCGCAGCTTTTCGGTGGGAAGCGTGCGATTGGCGAAGGATACAATCGCCGCCGCCGGCTGGCTGACGGACAGATCACAGAACACATGGCACTGGTTATCCTTGGAGCTGTGCGAGCGACGCGCCACGAAGGCGAAGATGGTCTTCTTCCCCGTCTGCCCCTCGCTGGTCCACATCCGGCTCTCGGGGTCAATGGCGCAGTGGGAGATTACGTCCGCCGTGTAGTGCTTTCGGAAGAACTTCTTGCGGGTGTTGTCCGTTAAGGTGATGCCCTGGGACGTGACTTTGAAATGGACTTCAGTGGGCTCGGGCAGCTTCTGCTGGGCGTACATCAGCCGAATGGCCTTTCGGATGGCTTCGTTTCCGGTCAGCGACTCCGTGTCGGAGGAATAGAGCCACAGAACATTGGTGGCAGCCCCATGGGTCAGCAGATGCTGCTGGGCTGGTGTTGCCACCAATCCCGGCACTATATCTTCTTCAGGAAGGCGCAGAAGGCAGGGTAGAGCCAACCGGTTGATGGAATGCTCGAACACCAGGGCCGATAGCGAGGTGAAGACGGGCTCGTTGTCACAGCCCTTAAGACGCACGCCCTCCCGAGTGGGCTCGATGAGAAAGTGGCGCACCAGCTCCTGGGAACCAGCCGGCGGCTGAGCAACCCTTACCACCAGGCCATAGGCATTCTTGTACGTGGTCGAGTCGCGCACCAAGAAGGTTCCGGGCTGGGCAGAGGCCAGCAGAGCAATAGCATCCTCCCGTGACAGGTTGGCCTTGTACCAAAACTTGGCGGAGCTGCGGGCGAATCGCACAGAGTCGGCGGCCACCTCCATGGGCGAAAGTGCCTGCTCTTGTGGCGAGCTGAGGCGCTGCTGCTGTTGTTGCCTGGGAGCTGTCTGGTAGATGGATTCGGCTCCCAACTGGGTGAGCGCCGTACCAGGCGTACCCCCAAATGGTGTCCGAGGAGTGACCGGAAAGGCTGGCGTTTCTGGTCTGCTTGTGGGACTAGGCGTCGTCTGGCCATAGACATTGCCATTGGTATTTGGGTTGTTCACTCTCTTTGTGCTGGTGGCATAGATGGGCGATGATGCCGATGGCAATGGCGATGTGGAGCTGCCTGTGGCGGTGGCTGTGGACACCTCGCGACGAGTGCGCGTGAGTGTCTCCAGGTTGCTCTGACCATAAACAGCACCCAGTTGCAGTTGCGGCTCCAACTGTCGTTTGTATGTCGCCTCCAATGGAGGTCGTTCCATGCTGTTAATTGTGTGATAATTGCGTTCCACAGCTGTGGATGCCAAGCGGCGGTTCACCACGCCATCTGGCACATCCTGATCGAGTCTGTGCTCGCGCCGCTGATCCTCGAACTGAATGGTGCGCGTATTGTAGGGCGCCGGTGCTGGCAGAGAGCTACGCTCGGGACTCAGGTCATCCAGGTGGAGATTGAACTCGAAATCGTAGTTGTACTTGCTGGCCTGCCCGTTGGAATGACTGCTCCGATATCCGTTTCCACTGCCATAGCCGTTTCCATAGCCATTTCCGTAGCCATTTCCCTGCCCGTTGGGGCTGGGGTAATAGTGGCGCTGCGGCGGAGTGGGCGGCACTCTCTCCCTGCCGTCCCTTTCACGGTACTCGCTAAACACCTTATCGCGCCTCTCCCGCAGCAGCTGCTCGAAGTCATCTCTCAATGGCGTTGGCGTCGTGCTCCCCGACCTGTAGTGGTACGTATTGGCTATGGTGTTGGTGCTCGCCGCATTTGATGTAGTATTCGTTCCGTTCCCAAGTGTTTTGCGCACCAGCAAAGGGCTCGTCAGCCGAGGTTGGGGCTTTATCATATCATTGGTATTGGTATTATTGTTATTAGTATTACTATTTTTATGGCTGCCGAAATCAATGTCTAGGAAACTATCCGCTCGCGTCGGTGTCGGAGTTTTGCGCAACGGGGTCGACGTTTTGGCAATTCCATAGCTGAATGGCAGTGAGTTCTCGCGCGCGTGATAAGGTATGCCATTTCCATTTCCATTCCCATTCAAACTCCCATTCCCATTCCCATTTCCATTGCCATTGCCGTTCACATTATAGTTTTTATAGTAATTATTATTATTATGATTGGCGCTGCTGTATTGGTATTTGTGGTCCGTCGATACGGCAGCACTATCTTCGTACGGCGACCGCATTGTTTCGCGAATTCGAACTGACTGAAAAAATTTAGCTTCGCCAGAGGCACAGATACAGATACTCTATGGTGGCAGCGGCAGCAATACCAACAACAGCAACACCAGCAGAAGATACAACAAAATGTAAAGTCAGCGTTGGCGTTCGCTCTTGGCGCTTTTTACGCTCTCTCGCTCTCGCTCCCATGACGCTATGCGCGCTCTCTGTGTATCTCTGTGTCTCTCTCGGTCCGTCCAAGACGCGGCCAACAAACAAATTAACCTCTTCAAGTCGCTTGCGTCTGTATAGGCGGTGCACTATGGGGCTGTGGGCCTATTCGGTATTTGTAGAAACCAGTGAAGGGCCCTAATGATTTCTTAGGAAACTGAATAGATATAAATACTTTTGCGACGAGATTAATTAAACAATGAAAGATACAATCATGCCATAAATTAATCATAGATATTTCAGTTAGTTTTATCTTGCAATTCTCATTAATTCGTCACAAAAGGAGTTAGTTTACCAAGTATCGGAATTATGATATTTTATAATATCTGGTGTGATATCTGGTAATAAAATTGTACATAATACACATAGTATATTAATCTCGAGCTGCAAAACATTCGACTTTCAAGATTTTTCTTTAGATCTGGACCACTGTACTCGTACCGCCGATACACACACACACACACACGCATGAGGCTGGCTGCTTTGCAAAGGTGTTGGATGCCGAGAGGAGAGAGATCCCCAAGCGAGAGTGGAAGAGCGAGCCAGAGAGAGAGAGAGAGAGAGAGAGAAGTGGCGGTGATGTCATCCAAACCAATCTACGAATACACACAGAAGAGGCAAACTAATCAAAACAGGCAATCGAAGCACATACCGATTAGAGTCCCCCCAGATCCCGATCCCCCGCACATTTCGATCTAAAACCTGCACTTATGCTGCATTTCGAATATTATTTCGAATGCGCAGCAGTCTCGCTTCAGCTGCACACCGAAAAATATCGAATCGGAATTCAATTGATAACAGCTGTGGATCTCCCTCTCTCCTGCCTTACCCACTGTTTACGTCTGACCCTCCCCCTCAGTGTGCAGGCCACGCACGTTTCTCGACTGCATCTCTATGATTTTCCTACAATTAAATCTGAATGAGATGACTTTGTTTGCATCCAAAAGGGGTTTCTTATCAGTGAATTGCCCATTTTCCCAGCAGGTTCAGGTTGCACTTTCCCAATGAACTTCTGCGGCTACTAGAAACACACACACACACCCACAGACGAAGCAGCCAGACACACACGTGCAGAGATGTGGACATACACAGAAGAAACAGTCGCATCTTTTTTGATTTCTCAACATTTTCTCGTAGAAAGTGCTCGCTGGCGGTGGGCACAAACAACCACAAACGGTGTGACGTCAGAGAGGGAAAAAAGTAATATGAAATAAAATATTCGCTTGAAAAAGCTGCAAAAATGCTCTGCCAATGCCAGCAGCAAAGCTGCCCGCAGAGGTGATCTTCTCCAGCATTCAGTTGTGGGTGGGTGGCTGTGGCTGGCACTGGCACCCAAACAAGTTGCTCTCTCCGTTGACCCGACTGCCTGTCTGTCTCTCTCTCTCTCTCTTTTATTGAGCGGCCTTAGTTAGTCCCTAGTTGGCAACTCGTTTACCTTTTTTTTTTTGCTTTTCTGTGAACATCTGTTCCAGTTGTTGGTTGTTGTTGCAAAATCTGGCCGGTGAAACGGAGTCGAGGCATGTGGAATTCGGGAATGCCAATCAAGCCACTATGCCATATGCTGTGACAACTGGAGATTGCAGATCCCAGCGTGCATCTAATGTTGTTAAAACAAGGAGAAACAGTCACAAAGATGGTCAAGTCTCTTATGAATGCGGATTTCGGGACTGTAACGGACAAATTCAGTTAATTTTAAATCAATTAAATGTATTTACTTCGATAGTTGTTGTTGATCTATCAAAGGAACTGCTTTTCCGAATTCTGTTAGAAGCGCCAACCGCTAAGATTAATATAAATTTCAGCTTTTTCGATACATTGATTATTTCTGTATAACATTATCTCATTTTTAAATTCGGCCAAGAGGCAATTTAATTTATTCAGCGAAACTATATACAGCTTCAACTTTTTTTCACATTTGAAATGGCAGATTGGCGCGAAGTAAGTCGATGAGTTGCCACCTCTTTTCTCAGACCACAGTCTGGCAGCTCCAATGTAAAATACTTACATTTCTACATGATTGGGAGTGGCCCAGATCTTGCGGAACCGGAAGCCCGTTTCCAGCTAATGAAATGAAACAAGAAACACGTATTTACGGATAATTTTAAATTAAAGAACTTGAATGTTTTTTGGGATGCTTTATTAGAAAAATATTGCTCTTTTTGCCATGCATAACATTTCCTTTCATATAGTAACCATTATCATATAACATTCAACGAGTTCCTAAGCGCATTCACTAGATAAATATTTCAATTGTTGAAAATATATGTATATATGTTTCATATGCAATAATTAAGTAGGTAAGACCTGAAACACTACTAATTTATAATTGATTTATATTAAATTAGCTTGGTAATACATAATACATAATGGTAATAAAGTAATTTATGCGTACACTAAAATTATTGTTTTCTTTTTCTTTAAATAATTAATTAATTGTTTTTGTTTACCGAGAGATAATTAATTAAAATTTGCAATAATTATTGTGTAACTAGATTTTATATGTCTTTTCATGTAATTCTCTCCAGGTGTTTACAACACAATCACTTAAATGTGGAACAGCTTTTTGGGGATCTTACGAAACAGGCCTTTAAAAGGATCATCATTATCAGTTGGTTTTGTGTTTATGCGAGTAAGTGGAGTTTATGTTATTGGTTCTACATCCATAGGGGATCAAGTGCGGTATGTGAGGTCCTATTCGGTTCGGTTCGGTTCGGTTCGGTTCATTAGCGACAACTGAGTAATACTGGGCTTGTGTTCCACATTCGACCTACTTACGAGACTACTGTATGGCTGCGCGCCCTTCCGAGGGTTAACTAAGGCTCTACTTAATTATGCTCTAAGATTAGATTAATTTAAAAATATTATTTTCCTTTGCGAACGTCTTTTCCTTTTAATTGAAACTGCTTAAGGATCATTCTCTTAAGCTCTAAGCTTTAAAGTTTGCCTACTTAAAAATGTAGCATTTTTCACGGTTTTGTTTTGTAATGTTTTTTTTCTCATCTTTTGAGCATTTAGTTTGCGGTCTTGGGGTAAAGTTGAGCTCCTACATAGAATGTGTGCGAGAAGAGCGGATATTTGACTTTACTTTCAATAAACTTTGCCCTATGTGCATTACAAAAGGGATGGCCTTGGCCTTAAAGTAGTGTACAGGCTATATAAGTATAGTATATCAAATTTTGTAGACTGTAGTTGTTTGCAAGGTCACAGCCCTACCAAAGTGAACAAAACCAATATTCTAGCCAACCTTCACCTTCACTCGCGTCACATCACTTAACCCCATTCTACGGCACAGCTGTCCGGGAATATCACTTTGGTGGGCCATCCTCGTGTATCTTGGTCGTCCAAATCCCGGGCATTAGTTGTGGAGGTAGATTCGATTGTGGTGTGGTCAGTTTCCTAATAGTATTACTAGAGATAATGGGCTTCGAGCTTGGCGTGTAGCCTTTGTTGTCCATTCCGTCGATGATGGTGAACTGGGAGGCAGAGGCCATGTTCTGGGCACCCTGGGCGGTCGGCGAAGATGTCGGCCGGGAGATGGGATGCGTACGCGGGCTGGTGATCAGAGCGGTGCAGATGCCACCACAAATGGCTAGGGACGCGAAGGCCGTCTGGGGCACAAGCTGGCCCAAAAAGATAGTCGATCCAATAAAGGGTGCACCCAGCAGCCAGAAGCGGGCCCAACAGATGGTCGAGAACGAGGTGATCTTCTTCTTGTCATCGGACACCAGCTCCACGGTGCAGGTCGTCAGTATGGAGAGAGTGGTGGATATAGCCATCTTGGAGACCATAGCGGAGCACATCAGCAGGGCCACATTGGCATCGAATGGAATGACGCCCGGCTTGGGCACCAGCCAACCACAATAGGCAATGCATCCGGCAATCATGTTGAACAGTCCCGTCCAGAGCCACTTCCTAGTAGTCTTCATAATCAGAAAGAGCCCGATAAAGGTGCCGATCATCTCGCTCAAGCCCGCAAAGAACGTGTTGATGTACAGATGCTCTCGACTGAAGGAACGGATGTTCAGCAGCATCCCATAGTAGACCACGATGTAGAGGGACCAGGCCAGATGAACGCAGATCATGTGACGCACGGCCCGCTCTCCCTTCCACATCGACCACCAGCCACTCGGCGGTGGGGCATCCATGGCCGTCTGTGCCTGCAGCTCCAGCTGCTGATCAATGTCATGGGGCAGACTGTACCGAGTGCCATTGATATCGGCGCACTGCAGCAAGATCTTCTTGGCATCCTGCACACGACCGCGGGCGATAAGCCAGCGCGGGGAGTCGGGTATCCATCTGAAAGAAGAAGGACACGAGTTAGAGGAAAGCACTCACAGGGGAGTCTTTGTAGTACTCACTGCCACAGGTAGATCAGTATCACTGTTGGCCAGGAGATGGCCATGTAGAGATGCGACCAGCTGGACCAAAAGCTTGCCACGCCCGGCAGCATCATCACGCCAATGGACCAGAACTGCTCGAAGAGAGTGGAGACACAAGTGCGATACTTGCCACCCGTTATATCGGCCATGATCATCCCTCCAGCGGTGTACATCTGCGCACAGCAGACGGCGGAGAGGCAGCGGAAGAACACATGGAGCTCATAGGAAGCCACATGACCCGTCAGATTGCCACAGAAGATCTGGGTGATCATGCCGAAGAGCATCACATTCCGGGGACTGAAGCTGGAAGGAAAAGAGATAACAGTGAGCTACTAAAGAGAGAGATATTCGCGAAGAACTTACTATTTCAACAGCTGATTCGCCAGGATACCGCCGGTGAGAACACCAAACAGATGGAAGAACTGCGTGACAGAGACGAGGATATCCCGGGAACAGACCAGATCGTATTGAGTGACCACCGAGTGGTAGCTGGACTCGTGCTGGAACTCCGTGCAGGGTATGACATTGGAGTTGCGATTGAGGGGCTTCTCCCAGATGCGCGGCTCCTGCTCGCTATTCTCGTAGTTGTAGTAGTGATGGGCATGCTCCTGCGCATCCTGGTAGACGTTGCAGAAGTCAATGTTGAACTCCTGATCCTCGCTCTCCTCCTTTTGCGGATGCGAAACCTTAATCCACTGCGTCTGGTTCTGGGCCCCGACTGTGTTCGGGGGCTTGCAGAAGAACTCCCCGTGCCTGGGTGCGGGAGCCGTGAAGATGATGCAGGCCATGAACCACGAGGATGGTATCTTGCACAGGAAGATCAGCAGCACTGTTCGCAGCTGCCATTTGCCCCACTGGCCCGTGATGCGACCCACTGCGTCCACTTTGGTCTGCATTTTGGTGTTTGGCTTTGGTGCTTTTCCCTCCAATTGGGCGAATGTGTCGTTGGGGTAGAGCTTGTACTCGTGCTCGTGGGCGTGCTTGTGGCTGGGCGTGCTGCTTCCCAAAGTCGTGTAAAAGTCTTCCTTGGTGTTGTGGTTGCTGCTGCTGGTGTTGTTGTTGGCTTCGCCCGGTGGATTTCCCTCGGTGCAGGCGGGTGGGGGTGCTGGACAGTTGGTCAATGAGCTACGACGTCTGCACTCATTCGGCCTGGGCGTGGCAGTCGTGGATGTGGGCGTGAGGGCGGGCTCGGAATCTCTGGCTAAGGAGGTGTACTCGTGCGGTGACCTAGTGGCTGATATGTGCGAGGAATTGTGGACTCTCGGTAGTGTCGCGTCGTTCTCCTTCAGGGGCAGTAAGGGCGATTCTGCCTGTAAAATACAGAGGGATTTGATAAGGATTAGATCACCATTTAACTTCAACAATTGAAGAAATATTAATATCAATAACAAGAAGCTTTTGTTCGAGGCTTTTCAAAAGTTTTTGCACCACTTAAATGGAAAAATGTTAAACGAAAATTAGTTTCTAGTCTACCACTTATTTAACAAACGAAAAACCAACCAAACCTTTAGCTCAGGTGGTTTTTATGCACCCGTATATCTTTCATTACTCATTAAATTTCCAGCACTTCAATTTCGAAACAAAATTTCTTTGAAATCAATTCCAACTCATTTCACTCTCGATATCCACTCGAAAGGAATGGCTCTGACCCAACTTGAACTGGAGACCATAAATACCCCAGACAAAAGGCAATAATTCAGTGGCATTCCCCAGATTATCCCAGAGTGGCCTTGAGGCTCTGGCACTCGAGCCCGAGTGGAGCAATTGCTGGGAGCCTGCAGTGTCAGGAGCTCGCCCACTTACACGGCACACATGCCAATCCAGTGCTATCCATTCATGGCTATCCCTCGGATGCAGCTGGCTGTATAATGAACATAAATTGCACTGCAAAGTGGTTTGGATGCTTGATTTCCCTTTCCCATTCCCATTCCCATTCCCTTGCCAACTATTCCTCTTTTCCTGCCATTCAACTTATTTCAATCCCCCAAAGTCGGAACAGACACAGCGGTAATTGAACAAACTATCTATGTGTAGAGGGATCTATCCGATTCATGGCTAAACTTGAGCTCCTGCAGCCTTTTGCCGCTCATCGGGTTGCTTAAATGGAAGCTTCTACACAGTATTTCTGGCATCTGGCCTTTGCACTCATTACGTATACGACACGGGGGACTTTGCATATGACTACTTATTTTCCATCACCAGCTTGTTTTATGTTAATTTGCTTGCTCATATGCATCTGGCCTGAAATGTCACCCCACAGAATGACCACAAAAAAATTAATTACCTTTTTACACGAAATTTTTACAACACACACAGAGTTTTTGACCACAAAACCGAAACAATTTTTTCTGGTTTAAATGAGAGATGTGCAATTCATTGCGAATTACTGCGAAATTCTTTCAACCAAACTATGTAAACCTCTAAAGGAAAAGTAAAATTATATTTTAACAAAATACAAATCATAATTCAGACTAATTACCATCTTTAATTAACAACACTGCTGTATCTTTTTTATCTTGACCAGAATATATATCAGTAATTTTCCTTAATAAAAAGGAAACCCCAAAATGAGAATCCTCCGAACAATTTACGACTTCTGTTTTTAACATTTTTGGGTTGACAAATGTCCCTGAAGCAGGGGAAAACAGCAGCAGAAGGACCTTCCCAACTAAAATATCTCATTGCTACCCATATCTCTACCCTACACAACACACCATTCCTCCGAATTTCATGACCAACAATTGCGCACAATTGTGTTTCGCTTCTTGTCTGTTGTTTTCAGCTCTCATCTCCCCATTTTGAGTGGAACAAATGTTCTCTTTAAAGTATGGCCATTCGTGTTGTGTCGTCACTTAATGTGACCGTATATGCGTGTCACTGTCGCTAAGCGTGTTCATGCGTGAACGTGCCAGAAGACTGGAAAGGCGAAGGCCCTTTGACGGAATATTAAATATTGAAAGCGTTATGAGCACCCAGAGGCACCATTAAGAATGGTAGCCTCAACAGAAATCCACACAAAGCTGTGGCCCGATGGTAGTAGCGGTTGAAGGGTTATGCATAATGCATTAATCCGATTTTGCGCTCTCCGATTGTTGTCGTTGCATACATTTTTCCAACGGAAAAACAATTCGTAAAGCAGAAATAACTTTGATTTTGAACCTGAAGGTCGTTCCAGTGTCAGGACCAGCAACTGCTGAAGGATCTCCAAGCGGAGAGGTATAAACTTTGGAGACGCCCTTAAATATGCAATAATTTTATTAGTCAGCAGAGTCGGCTATGATATTCCTTGACATCAACAGAGACAACAGAGCCGTGTCTCTTGTCTAGTTTTATGCGTCAATTAAATAAATTCGTTTCTTTTTCTTTATTTATTTCGGCTTGTGTTTTTGTTTTACCGACTGTCAGCAGTTGTGCAAATACTTTTGGCCAAGGTTAATGCCGATTGCCTGCGTCTGTTATTCATTTCTTTTTGTTCGGGTTTTGTTTTTTTTTTTCGGTGATGGGTAAAGGCTTACGGCTATACTCGTATTCAATTTTATAGTCACGTGCGGATGGTTCAATACACTAACTGCAGAGGTGAATCACTTATGTAATAGGCGTTTTTTCAGCTTGCAGATTGTTTAACATTCTCCTACGTCATTTCATTTCGTTTTGGGCAGGATAGGGGGCTATAAACCTTATGAGAACAGAAGTGTTTTATTTATAGGGCCTTGACTTGAAAGTCTGTTAAGTAAGCTTCCCAAATAACCTTGAAATCAATTTATTTGCTGAGGATTTTATACTTTAAAGAGTTTTCATTGCCTATCAAAACTCGTAATTGAATTCTGTTAAATTGAAAATTTGAAAAGAATAATTTATGATGAAGCGATTGTGTAAAAGAAAATTATTTAAAGAGGAAACAGAGTAGAAACTGTGCATGGCATAAGGAAGTCTCTGTACCCTATATTTCAACAGTAGGCGGATGAAGAATTTGGGGAAATACTTAAGGAATAGAATCGTTCAAATAGATTATACAATTTCAAACCAAAGAATATTCAATGATGATGAGTCCTGCTATGACTGACCAATCTTTAAACCATTGATTATGCCCAAACCCAAGGGTATCTACCCAAACATCTACCAGTTATAACAAATTTTTTAATAAAGCACAAAGCCCAGAAAATCCAGCTATAAATTATTCATAAGTCCCTGTCGCATTAATGACTGGTTGGAGGAGACTGATTCTGAGACTGATACTAAAGATGAGACTGAGCTTGAGGTTGAGGTTCGCTTTTTGTCCCATGGGGCGATGACTGATGAAGGGCCTTAAAGCCAAGCCAAGTCCATAATTAAAGCAATTTCTTTCAGTCCGTTTGAGGCTCTGTTTTATCTACTTTAATTAGCTGTCAAGTTGGAAAATTTGTTGCCCACAACCTATTCCAATTAGCTCCCTGATGAGAAGCATTTAGTTGAGGAGACAAACAGGAAATTGTTTTTATTTAAGCTCTTCATTCTGCCCCCACATCCTGGGGGAGTTCTCTCGTCCCTTTATACTTCATTAACTTATTTATTGCTCTTCATAATTCAATGTACAATGTTAGGACATGGAAATTGATTGTTTATCAGGAAGCAGGCTCCTCTCATTTGGGGGCATATGTTCCATCTGGGTTCCATTGTGTGCCATAAAAGAAAATTTGTAATTGAAACCGAAAGGAAGGAGAAAAGCTCTGTTGCCTTGAAGGCTGGTAATACGAGTTTTCTTCGAGGGCGTTGTAATGGCGGAAAAACTCATAACAGAAGACTTATTCAAAGGAAATGTTTATACATTGTTCAATATTTGATACGCAAGTTAATTTGTCCTTAAAAGGGAAGGAAGAAATACAAAACAACTTCAAGGACATTTAAAGACCGTTTTTTTTATATATTTAATTTGTTTTCAAAGGTGCTGAAGGACTAAACTAAAATTACTGTTGCTTTAACTCTTAAATATTTCATATCAAAATTCAACAATCACAAGGAAAATAACATACAAAATATTTAAATTTATTTTCAACACTTTTCTATTCATATTTATCAATCAATTAATTTCCCGAGAGAAATTTGCTTGCATATTAAATCGTGTTGATTTTGTACAAATAATCCCTGACGCAAATGTGGTTTCTCCTAATTAGAATATGTATTCCAGACAATGAATAAATATTCAATAGCTAATGGAAACATAAAGTGTTCTACTTCCAAACAAAATGTCAATGATTTATTGTTGACTATTGTTTATTGTGCCAACTAAACTTTTTCTCAGCTCTTCTCTTCTCAGTTCTATCCATCAAGAGTCAACCCTTAACAATAACATTTGGTTAGAGAAAAACCCCAAGGAAGAACATTATCCTCATGGTTGAGTGAGTGTATCATTTACCCATTAGCGTGGCCTGATGATTTATTAATTGTTTTTGGTCCAACAGTCTTCAGGTAACGATGACAACGGCTTGGCTTTTCCAAGACTTTTCCTCGCTCAACAACATGTACATATGTAGACCCCTATACTTGGAAACTTGCAACAGAAGCAGATGTTTCAGGGAAGGCACAGAAAGGAGTGTGATGCCTGATGTTGCAGGATTAGCTGAGGCAAAGTGAAAGAAGGCCCCCATCAAATATGAAGCGTTGACAACAATAGACGCCAAAGTTAATTGGGGCAAAGCCAGAGAGAGAAATTGCTGCCTGTGCCCCCTGGCTAACAGGTGAATGAATAGCAGGTGGCTCGAGAGTGCCACTGGAAGGGGTATTATGTATTATTCGTTAGAAAAAATCCAAGTCCAAGCTGTTGACAGCCGTCTGCTGAATATTGTTTAAGCATCAATGAAGTTACTGCTGGGCCAAGGTTAGGATTATGCCATAAAGTACAGTTGTGTACCCTGCTTAATACTCTTAATAGGAACGGAGTACAGTTGTGCTGTTCATTTTGAGAAATAATGATGAGAAATTATGATTTGGGAAGCCGAATAGGTCGAGGAGAGTAAGCATAAAATAAGGGTAATATGATGAGACATTAGAGCTGGGACGTTTTATTGGAGTGTAGAAAAAAAGACCTTACTAAGAAATTATTTGGGTGCTGTTTAGCTGGACATTCGTATTGTTAAATACCTATTTTTCTACATTAAACAAAAAACAAAAGAAAGTTTTTCGATAAATATAGGCTCGGTTCTCTTTAATTAACTGTCCTGGAAAATATTATACCACTTTATGGCAACCACTAAATCCAATTACATTCAGGCTTGAGACATGCAATGGAGTCCGCAGGCCCAGACTGCCATTACTTGTTGCTAAGACTGTGACTATGGTATGCCTAAGATACTTCTGACTATATGAGCTATTTGAGTAAGTGTCGTCACCATATCGTGACTAGACTTCGGCCCAGACGAAAGCGAGCATAAATATTTGATTAGTTCGACTGCCCCTCGAGTGGGCTCTGGCTCTGACTCTGGACAGAATGTGTGAATCCCCCTCAATATTAAGGAGTTGAATGTCTGACACGTATGTAATACACATATGTAGTATACAGTATTGATGGATGGTTCGATATATACACATATATGTATGTATTCATCTGCACGTGTATGCAAATGCTTTCTATAGCGGAGAGTGATAAACATTCTCTCAGAACTGTCGAAACCATTTGGCACAGCATGGCGTATGCGTAATGTATTGCAGATTGTTTTTATGCGGCCTTATATGGAATGGGTCTTCCTATATGCGTGGGTGTAGTGGTCCCGCTGATGCTCCAGCTCCTGCTGCTGCTGCGGATGCTGCTTTGAATGGTAAGTGTTTGGTTATGGCATATTGAAGGATTCGAGCGGGAGTCCCTATAAGTGAGAAGCCCCAGGAGTTAATATGTGTGCTCACCCCCAAAAAGTGTTAAGCCGAGCAACTTTTATCAGCGCCATAAAAGTCGTCCATATCTTGGGTATATCTCACTTTAATTATCTCCTTAATTGCCTCTTTTATGGTCTCGACTATAAAGTGTTTTAATATTGTTTTCGCCTTCTGTTTAACCAAGTGTTCTACCAACTTCATTCAAGGCCAAAGAAGAGAATCAATGGAAAAAAGAGCATCAGAAGACCTTCTAAATAAATGTATAAAACTTGCAAAACTTCAAGGTGACAAATGGAAGTTGCTGAATAAGAATTGTGAATTGTGTTTGCTCCAACGATGACACAAAAAATCATTTCTCAATGTTATAAAAATTTCATTTGCCAGCTGCGACCAAAAATAAATGAGGAGAAAAGAGAGAAAAGCACACTCAGGATGGAAAAAGGGCAGAAGAGACTATTTCCAGACTTTAATTTGAAAGGGAAAAACGATTTTCAGAAGCGATTTCCAAAGCACTTTGAGAAAGGTATATTCCCCTTTTCTTTTCGGCAATTAACTTGCAAGTAAGTGAAATCTCCTTCTCCTGCCACGTCGTGATCCCCAGCAAATTCATGCCACAATTTATGACTTGCTTCCCTCTTCAGTTTTGTCTCTGATTTATGTGCCCCAACAATTGAATCCGACAACTCTCGCCCACGGGAACCCATGTGGGGCAGGTCGTTGTTGTTCCGTTTGGGGTTGTCTCCCAAGGCATTTCAATGCCTGGAGACTGGGGCTCCACATAAGATGCCCGAAATTACGGACTTTGCCTTTGGTTGACGCGGAATGGTTAGCATTTTGTTCCTTCTTAGATGAGGGATACGCGTCTGCATACATTACATTTACTCGTACGAATGTTCCTTTGGCAATTTTACTCCATCTCAACGAATACATTTCAATTGGCGGAAAAGCTTTTCCTCTTTGTATCTCCTTTTATCTGTGGGTGTTTATTTTTTTTTGGTGGGGATTTTCTGTGTTTTTTCTGTGATTTAAGCTGGGGAATTCGTTGACAGGAAAAATCCGATTTTGACACACGAATGAACAATGAAATATTTTCCATATAAATTGAAAGACTTTTTCAATTAGAATCTGATTATATCTTATAGAGGTATATCCGTACCGTATTCGTTGGCCGGTTGGGAAAGAATGATAAAACGGGAACTATGTATATCAAATATATATATTCTTTTGTTTAGTATTTCCTCTGAAACGATATTCGCCTGATTGCTTTCTGATTACCTCTATACCATATGCAATTTGGCTCTCATATGGCTGGCAATTGTATTATATTCTGGTCCAGTCATAGCTCATAAACTGCCAGATGGCTGACCTTTGCCCTTAAGCAGGAACAGTGGAACTGCATTTATTTGAAAGGGGATTGACGGAGCATGAAAAACCAATCAGTAAAAAGTGGAACTGCTTCAAGGGACCGAATGCATATGTTTTTATACTTGAAATCATTATTAATCCTAGAGGGTTCTGCTCCTCCTTTTTCCCAGCTGTCAACCACTGTGCCTGTCCCTCGACAATTGGGCGCTTTCGACCGTCCCGTTCAATGCCTAAGCAGATAAATGGAAATTCTGTTTCCATTTCAGGACTACGACTAAGCGGCTTATCAAACAAACAAATACACATACGAGTATGAGTAAGAGGGAACGAGAACGAGAAAAAGTGGCTAAAAGAGTCAGGAATATTGGCCGAAAGAGACGGGAGTTACAGGGCAAATATGTGAGACAGCCAGAAAGACAAAAACATAAATAGGCCTGGAGCACAAAATTTAGTTGGCCTTCGCCTTCGACTTTGGTTTGGCTTTGGCTTTTCCACCCACAGTCAATCGCCTTAATCGGAATCTGTCACAGAAAATATCCTCCCCCTCATAACTGTTGTTATCCCCGATAAAGAAGGTTCCTGGGTCCTGGACGTAGGTGGCAAAGGAAAATATGAAAACCAAATTAAATGGAAAGTGCTGCGTGCCTATCCCCAATAATGTGGTTTTTTTTTTGTTGGCAGGGCGGGAAAATATTTAAATTGAATTTTCATTTTAACGCTTAAAGATTCCAGAAAAAAGAATGTGTCACACTTGAGTGCTCGGCATGAATTATTAATAACAACAAAAAGCAGAGAAGCTCAACAAAGGATGGACTTGGAGATACCCTTATCGAAATTTAATGAAAATAAAGGAATCCCTTAGTTAACATATTCACCAGCTTCTCGGAGTAATTGGACATATATGTGGGTAAATTCTAGGAATCTCCTATTTGGAAACACATGTTCCGACGCTACTCCGAAATCTTCCTAGAAAAATGGATAATTTCACAAAATTATTACAGCATTCATGCAGGAATTGTTCCCATCAATCAATTAGGGACATTCCAGGAATTTGTCTCCTAACGTTTTCCGTGTTCTTGGAAATTTTGTTTATATTTATTAGGTCTCTCCATAGAAATATTGCTCGTCGCAGCAGAAATGTATGCTACATAAAATTGTTATGACATAATTTCAATGAGATGGAAGACAACAAACATTATTGTCAACAGCAGCCCCAGAAGTAGCTCATCTCCAGGACTGCTGTTGCCAGCCATCCAATTGAATTTTAATGATATTTTAACACCCGAGCACCGCCCAATTGCATTTGCCTTATGGGTGTTGGAGGCACTTCCGTTGCGGACACGCTGACAAGCTTAATTGCTGTATTTTCCCCCACCACGAAAGCCAGACCAGCCCCCCCAATAATCCCCATTTTTCCCCATTCTGTCATTATTCCATTCTGTTTTTATTTCCTCACATTTATTTACACAATTGTCTTTTGTTTGCGTTGGTTTTTCTGCTTTTATATACGACTACACTTGCCGAGGGGATAATATTTATCACAAGTTGATTGTAACGTAAAGAAGGAAGTACTTTTTTATCTAAAAAGCATGTACATATATAAATTTTTAATCGAAAGCAACAGAAGATACCATGACCTATCTGGGACCTTCGAAAGTGTATCTAAGGCTTCGGTTATCTTTCCTGAAATCTCTCACTTCCGAAAAGGTATCCCAAGCTTCGGCTCCGCCTCCATTCCCTTTCTTTCTGCTCCTGTTTTCTGTAATTACTTTGTGTACTGACTGCACTTAATACGAGTACTTGAGAGGCAGGCGAGGCGTGCTCTATGTTATTTTGTTTACTTCCCAAAATACCACAAAAGACCCTAACATAAGAAAACTAAAGGGTTTGAACCTTAAAGAGGTCTTTGCACTGTGGCTGAACTTGAGCAAAGGTCAGGGGCAATTAGTCTTGAATTGCCTTTTCCGGGGGAAAGTTTCCCTAATTTTCCCTTCGTTTCTTGACTAATTTATCAACTGGGGCATCAAATTTCCGTTTACTCCTTCAAATAGTTTGAAAATTGTTTTCCCTTTCAGACGTTCTAACAGCCCCAAGGGCACGCAGAGCCACTGATTAAAGTTGAAGAAAATTGTTGCTGATTAATGAGAAATTTTCCGAGCAAACAAAGAAAGGAAGCGGGAAGTGAAAGTGAGAGTGAAAGCTGAAAAACATTGACATAAATCTTATAGAAGTCCATGGCTACTAAACTTTCTCAAATCAAAGGGAGAAACTTCTGCCTTGAATCGTAATTGAAAAGCGATTATCGCTTACGCTGGCACTTGGAAACTTTATGAGCAGGTTTTATGACACTTTTCAGTCCACATCGAACCCCGTAAAGTCCTTGACCCAAGCACTTACCTTCCTTAACTTCCACTCGAGTCTAGCCGTTCCACTCCTGCCTCAAGTTCGCTGTACTTAGGCCACGCCACGCTCTTCGAGGCACTTTACAAATGCAAATGAGGCAGATTTGAGAGGTCCCCGACTCGAGCCAGAAAACCAATTAAAATCCGCTGAAAGAGGAGCCTTCTACTACCCTGCTCTTCCTTCCCTCTGTCTGCCTATCAATTTTAATAAATAATTAACGATTTTGTGGAATTAAAACCCGCCCGAACTTTCACTGGCCTGTCCTTTGACCTTGGTCAAGCCCGAGTAACTTTTTCTGTTCATTTTTGGTCAGCTTAGGACTTAAAGTGGTCAATCCCTAACTGGAATCAGAGCCTGTGATGCGGACCTGAAGAAGAAACAGGAAGAGAACGAACCGAACCCTTTGAAGGGTTTCGTTGCCCAATAAAAGTTTCATTTTGTGAGCTGTGAAAAAAGTGACCAGCGGAAACACAGGAACACAGTGGAATGGAAAAATGAGAAAGCATTTTAAAGCGGAAATTGAATCAAGAATATTGAATTTATTGTCTCAAAAATAAACTTCAAAGACGAGGAGTGGAAAAGTGACCTCTCGAATTCATAGAACGTTTTTAGGATACTTTTATAATCTTAAAGCATTCACAGAGCTTCATCTCAAGCGGTTTCCAGACTATCCACTTCACATTAGAAAATACCACAATTTCCTGACAATTTATGCCACCATTTCCCCTTGTCCACGTCCACTGTGCCTTGTTAGCTGAGATTTGTGGCCCGTACGTTTACGACTTGTCTTTTATAACATACTTTGCTTTACGTTTATTTGGGTAGCATTTGCCCGGCATCCCATCGCATCGCATCCCGCCAAACCGAATAAACTTTATCATTTTTTTCCGGCCCAGAACCAAAATGGTATAATAAATGAAGGGAGAACTCCCGCCTATACCCATACTCGCACGTGTACAATCCATCCCCAGACGATATTTCAGACCAAAAATATTTCTAATTGATGTGCGGAAAGTTCGTTAACACACAGGAACTGTGATTCAGGTCCTCGGCTTTCCCTCGAATGCAAATTCATTCGGAGACAGCCTCATGCAAATTGCTTTGTTTTCCAGTCAGACATTCAGAGAGTCAGATATTTGAGAGATTGTTCAGTTGACTGGCCGATTAGGGCTAGTTTCGGCCAGACATGGGTATACATCAATACATGATTTTGTGCGCTGGAGGGGGCAAGTGTGGCCAATTGAGACACGCGACTGTTTTGCGGGCCCTGAAGTCGTACAAATTGAATTGGAAATTTTTTGTTGATTGCTTGTTTTCGGAGAGGGAATTATTAGCGTGCCTGTCTGGAGGAAATTGCCTGGTGACAAATTGGAGTCGGGCTTGGGTTCAAAGGTTGTAGAGGGGTAAGAATGGGATACTGGAACTGAACTTAACTTGGGATTTAAATCTTTTTTTGTAGTAGAAGAATCGGAGAGACGATTCAGATCCTCAAAAAGTTCTTATGAGTCACAAGAGCAAAGATACGCCTATCACTGATAGATCTGGTTAGCTATAAGAATCATTAAAAAATCTGCGTGGTATTCCTATGTCCCCAGCTCCCACATCTTCCTCAATGTCAAGTTCAAGTTCAAGAGTCCTCAATAAATATAAATAGTTTGCATTTTCTTTAAGATTTTTCTTCCCTCAAGCCAAGAGCCATCCCATCAAGAACTTCGATCTGTAAGTGTATACCCTTCAAGCTCAACAAATTTATCAATGTTATCTCTTTCACATAGGTATGTATATACTTTGCATAAGTTGATGTACATATAGATATTTTGCTGGTTATTTTCACACGACCGAAGCGCGTGTCCTGTATTGACTAATTTGCATAAGGCTCCCTGGGAAAATGAAAATAAAAAGGAGGCAAAAATTTGCATAATCTGGGGAGTGTATGGTATGGCATACATGCTTCCAACTTTGACGTTTATCGCATTCGCATGTTAAACAAATTCTATCAGTCACCTTTTTCGGTTCGTTTTTCAGTTTCTTAAGTCAATACGCACGACTTGAAATGCACGTGTGTCGGGGCCACGGCCACCTTAATGAGTCGTGTTTTTGGGGACTGGTGACTGGGTTTCCATTTACTTCCCCAAAGTATACCCCATCGTAACCCCACAGCTCAGACACCTTATATAACTGCTCGGAAGGGAGCACAAAAACATGTTTAGTTTTGAACTTGAACTTAATTAGGCAGCTCCACTGCTCCGCCACCCAGCACCTAAAACAGACTTCACTTGGGGCCTGCCTGACGTCATCAATGACTAAATTTAATTAAAAAATTCCGCAAGGAAAAAACAGTAGGAGAAACGTGCAAAATAAATGCGAAATATCTGTAGATGTCGGGGAGGAGATAGGAGAGGAGAGGAGATATACGTGCCGAAGTCAAAGCAAACAACAAGACAACTCTTGTGGGAAATTTATACATCACAGAGGACGACGAGGGCAGGCCTAAATGGTCATTTGCCTCATTTAGCTTTTGCCTTTGGCCACATTTTCATTGCTCTTCTTCTTTGCTGGCTTCCCTTTTGGATTTCTGACTTCACACCCCAAAGAAATCTCTCAGAAATGTTCCTCTAACCAAACCCCTACTGAAAATGCTCCCCAATGGGTGCTCACTCGCATCTGTGAATGATTGTCTGAATAATTGAATGGATTTGATGAATTATTTGGTCAGAGAAGACAGGAAAATTAGCCAAGCAAATGGGTTGAGAGCAAGCTTATCCCTTGGGATAAATTTGGGATAGGTTTGAAGTCATACATTAGTAGAGTTTACACTCCAATAACCATATCTGACATTCTAGTACTCCTTTGAGAGATGACGAACGTTCCCTCCTCCACTTTTGGGTACAAATTGGAAAATGTTTCAGTGGGAAAGTGTGTGTCTGAATGCATAGAACCCATTTAAAAGTGGTGGATCTTCCGTTTTCATTTGGAAGTACTTTTATCCCGTACTTTGACTCCTTCTTAGAGCTTATCTTCCTTACACACACCATTTGCTCTTGGGCTAAGACTTTCTAATTATCTTTCGGCATAAAATTACGTATGCCCTTAAGTACAGCTAATTTCCACGACAGAATATAGAGAGATATAACATAACATATATGTATGTGTGTGCGAGTATGTACCGTAGTTTCATCTTCATCCTCATCTTCATCATCATCATCATCGTCATCATCTCCATCTTCATCGGCGTCTCCTTCATCGTTTCCCTTATCGAGGCTCGCCTCATCTGTGCGCGCTGCCAACTTTTCACTGCTCGCACTGCCGCTCGCGATGCCGCTGGAGGAGTCGCTCGAGTGGATGCCACTGACTAGGCCATGACCATTGCCAATATGATGGCTACCATTACCGTTAACGCCGCTACTGTTGCCAATGTCCGGGAGCATACTGCGCTCTGAAGCCGGTTCGAAATATGAACTCTAGTGCGAGAGAATGTTCAGCTCGCCAAGGGTTCGAAATATGGTCACGGCATTTAATTTCACACTTTTGCACAATTTTATTGATTGATTGTTTAATTAATTAACAATATTGTGGGACTATAAGTGTCTTAGTTTTTTTCAAATAGTTTATTTCATTTTGAGGAACATTTTTAACTTTTTAAACGCTGCAAACACATACAAACAACGTTGTGTATACTTGATATGAAGAAAATATCACGCATACGATGCGTGGTTCGGTCAAACTCATACATAAGTGAATGAAAAACTTTAAAATTTTTAGAGATATTCTTTGAAAAGCCTTTAAATTATTAGTAAACTAAAAGGGACTAACAAAATATTTTTAATATTTTTAATAAATATTTCAAAATAGTTTAAACAATACAAAAAATTTAAAAATGACGAATTGTAAGCCATTAGCTTTTAACATTAACCAATTTTTAGGTACAACTTTTAAAGCAATTAGATTTGTGATATTTTTGCCGATTATCTTCCACTGAATTGTGTAGTTTTTAATTCATTTTCGTGGAGTTTCCATGAGAAAAAACAACCATCAAAAAATGCATAAAAAGTTCTAAAACAAAAAAACAACAATCAAATGAAACACGTTTTGGGCCAACAAAAGAAACTGGAGAACTAATTCTCTGTTCAACTACGGAAAACGCTGCGAGGTCCGCGCCGTGAAATCTTTCGTCTGGTGCTGGCGTTCGCCCAACGCGCAACTGATTTTCCGAAGCGCAGGGAAAAGCTCCCACAGCTGAACCTAAATGGCACGGAACTTCGTTTTTCCTTGCAGTTTTTCGCGCCGAAGTGAAAGCGAAAACGAAAGCGAAAGCTTTTCCGCGCTCGGCCAGCAGTAGGTGCTCCGGCAAACTTCAGACCAGAGTTCATTCACGAGCAATGTTTCAATGGGGCCAGTCACGTGTTGGCCACAATTTCACTTTCACTCCCCGGCTGCTCCCCACTCCTGCACCTTTAGCCGAGCACCTATCCTGTTGCCTTCCCAAATCCGGGGCTAAAACTACAGCCCGAGGCTTGCCGAGCAGCTGTTGCTCAACTTGTTTCTGGATGTCGCAGTCCCAGTTCTGGTCCCCCATCCATTACTCTTGTGTAGGTTAATCCTGCATAGGACCTTCCCTTAGACTTTTATTAATGCGCTTACTCTATCATCACTTATTTCATTTAGCCGCAATTATTTGGGGATATCAATGGTTTGACAAATTAAATATACATATTCAACCAATTGACTCAATTAATTGCTAATTTTGTGGTTCTGTCATTGGAAGAATAAGACACCGAAACTGCTGACGCACGTGCCATTGCGTGCCTCGTACTGTGTCTGTTTCTGTGCCATCTCCCAAACGCTCATTAGCTCATAAAAATGGTAATAAGAACAGGATAGGTCTAAAAAAAGGCTAAATGGGGTATAAGTTAAAGTTAAAAGACCACTTAGGATTGAGGCAAACGATGATTGCTGGACAGGTAGTGAAACACGTGCTTAATAACGTGCCTTAACCTTGAAGTAGCTTTTCCAGGGATTCGGCAAAATGTATGAAATGATTGTTGAAAAGATTTGTATCCCCGAGTTGCCATCACTTCTAGATTCATTGGGGATTTCTCTCACCCATCTGCCGTTCGAATTTGACGGATCTTTTCAGATTTCAATACGAGTTTCTCGGAATGATTATAGGAATTTGACTAGAATAGACACATATCTCAACCAATTGACTCTTTAATTGACTTTTTTGAGTAGCAGATTTGCTAGTTACTAACTAGTCAAAACCTTAAAACAATAATAAGGGAAACAAGTTCAATGTTGTCACCTCCAAAACTGGAAGTGAAAGTCACACCCGTAAATCAATTGCAGGGCTCGAAAACAAAGTTCCCAAGCCAATTTCTCTCGAAACTTGTTGCCACCTCCCTTACAATTATTGTCAGAAGTTGCTCCAGATAGCTATTGTTCTGTTATTGTTCCAATTAGCATCGACTGGTGTAAGCTCTAGTGTGATGCACTTGTGTGCCTTCGTATTGTTGCTTTATTTACAAATCTAATTCGACAGCCGCACCCCCGGCCGCCTTCCATCGCCAGCTGTCATATAATCATTGTTCGAACGAGAGTGCTAATAAATTTTACATCAACAATAGCTCACCGAGCTCGGAGATGGGGCAGGGCTACGCGTGTATCTTTATTTTAACGGAGACCCGCGATTGGCACGCGCAACGAACAAATTAGACGGAAAGTTCTGACTGAGGGCTGATACCCTTACAGGAGGGTACAATGGTTTCTATAGTATATTTCCACCAATATCTGAGAGGATATAGCAATATCCATCCAGCCTTCTCTCTGTTTCCATCTTAAGGAGAGGCCAGGTTTGATACAAATCTGACTGAAACAGTGCACAGATCCTTATCAAAAGGACAAAAGGACCCGTATGAACAAGGGTATGTAAGTCTTCGTTGCTTAAGTCCAGCCTTTCCGCCTTGTTATTCTGAATGTGGATGTTACGTTGATTACGCATACGCCGCGTGTTACGGCGAAGAGAAACAAAAGGAAAAGTTTTCTTGCTTTTACCCATGTAAACATTTTATGGAAAAATAAAATGAGTTTTGAAGTAGGAAGCACACAAAAAGTTTAAATAAAATTAGCAACTTGCGTGTTGTTTCGGTTTTAGTCCCTGTCATACATGGCGTATGCGTGATATTATGATAGGTCAATTAAGGAATTCATTTGCCGAGCTTTTGATGTATGAAACGAGCACAGAATGAAGTATAGTCTTCATAAATCACCTGAACTTTCAGCATCACAATCTTGATCTCCACACGATCGTTGGGCGCACTCTTAGGATGAGGCGCCTCCGCAGGGGACTCCTTAATCGGTTGGGGCACATTTCTAGAACCTCCCATTAAACTATCATCGGGATGGATGAAACTCATTTTTGGTTAATTATTTGATTGATTATTGCGGAACCTTTCGGTTCAGGGAATCATAATGCCGCTGCTGCGCCGCGTTAGTTGTGCAATTTGAATTTATATAATCACGACACCCACGAACGCCAGTCCACAAATCAAGTCAAATCAACCGAATACGCGATTCTCGTTTTGGCGGGGTAAAGCAATCGCTAATTGGGAATATCTCAAGTGCTGAATATTTATGATTTCTTTGGAATATCGCTACGAAACGAAACTGATTTATCCGTAAGAGCACTCGCTGTTCTGTGGTATGTGTGTAGGAGGCAAGGGCCGTTCTCGAACTACAAAAGAATCGCAATGGGGAAAAGAAATTTCATTGGTTTTGGTTTTTGGCGTTTGGCGTTTGCCGTTTGGCGTTTGGCTTTTTGCGGGTTGACTCGATTTCCGCTTGACGCCTGAAGAGTAGCACTGCCACCGCCAGTAGCACTGGCGCACTACGAGGGTTTCTATTAATAGGCCGTAGTGTAGTTGTGTAGTGTAGTGTCCAAATCAGTATTCGATTAGATGCTCTGACAATTGCACTTGTACACAGGCTCTTCCCCATCCCATCCCATCCCATCCGATTTATTCGCTCACCAAAAGTCAAGTTCAAGTTTAACAAGACTGAGAGACACCACCACCGAACGAGAGTTCCCCTGTGCTCATCGATATAGTATCTAGCATCCCATATAGTATCACTCTCAGGTCTGCCAACAGAATCTATGTACTCTTGCCAAAAAGAAATAAAGAAACAGAAAAAAAACACCCATACGCCATGTCGTACCCGTAATTCATTTCGCTTTTCTCTGTCTCTGTTTGCTTAAGTGTTTCATTATTTTATTTCCTACTCTCCCTCCTTCATTCTGCTTTTATTTCATTTCACCCAAAATTGTATTTATTTGACACTTTATTTGTGTTTTCTTTGGGATTGTTCTTCATTTTGTTTATTCGTATGTTTCAACAGACTCCTCAGGTGGCCTAAAGCGGGATCTATTGTAAAATTGAACCTAATATTTAGACATATATCAGGTAAAAATATTGCTTCATCTGAATAAATGTAAACAAGGCATAAAGAAAACTAAAGAAATTATTTATAATTAACCGCAAGCTAGAGCAGTACCTTGCCTGCTCTTGCGTGTATACAATATTATTATAAAATACATGCTCGTCTACTTATTTCCCCCAAGAATCTTTTACGCTCTTTGCCACATGAGCTTCCCACAGCTGATTGCAACTGAAATTTCCTTAGCCGTTCGCCAATTTACATAGAATATAGAATTTAGCATTGATTACAAATTTTCTTCATTTGCATCCAACACATGCTAGCACCTCATAATCTCTCTCAAATTAAGTATACATTGTAGTGGGGCTATTTGCCATTAATTAAATGGGAATAAATCAGAGTCAGTCCGAGTCTATGAGACTACTGAAAAATCAGCAAGGGAATGGATCCAGTAGCTGGCTGAGTCAGTGCCAAGAAAAAAGCATAATTCTAGTGACGTTGGGGGTTATTGCCACTTATAAGCGTTCCCCTGGCACCTGTTCACAGACGTCTGTACATACAGCGCGTTTCGCAGCTGTAAGAATGGGTCAGTATTAATAGTCTTCCAGAATCCACACGAGTGTGTGGACTCCTTAGAAATTTAATTGGAAAATTGTAACCATTCTGGGCACTGCTCTGGAATATCTGTATATATTCTAAGGATTTCTCTTACTTTATCATTTTATTCCAATTTCACAGTAAACACCCTGGTCTTATATTTTCGAAACACACTGTACCCACGTTTTTTTTTGCTAGTACTTAAAATTCAGTCACTCGTATAATTCCTTTACAAACATCAATATGTATTTTCCAATAATTGGGCAAATTTCCAGGTAAAAGGCAGCCACAAATCGAATCGACTAACACAACTAACGCAATGCAGCATACGGACTTCCCCCATAAATGATAGTCCACTGACCCCATAATGAACTCAAACACGTTTTGTCCGGCCGTTCTCAAGTTGAAACAATAACTAAACCAGAGATTCACACTTCACTTTCCACTATGCATTATTCAGGAGAATTTCCAGGTCGGTTTCGACAGAACCCTGTAATTTCCCACAGTTATTTATAAATTTTTGATGCATAATTAATTACACTTGTGCCGCATCTATATTTAAGAAGCCTTAAATCAGCGATTTATTGTGGCAATAGATCAAGTAAAGTGCAGGTTTACGGGAACAGTTACTTGTAGATCAGTGATTCATATTGTTTAGCAGGCGGTCTAAGTAGTATCGTTAAAATGATATTACATTGTACAAACTACTTAATATTTTCAAGACATGATATTTCAATGGAAACAGTTTTTTTACGCCTTGCAAGCCTCGGAATATATGTAACACTTCAAATGATTCCTTTACTTCATGTAAATTACTAAAATCAATAAATCATTCAATGTATGTACATATGTTTCCTATTCAATAAACTTCAGGGGGGATTTTATATTTTTCTTTTTTTTATAAATATTTAAAACTTTCCTCCGCTAACAGTATAACTTTTAGCAGGACAATAAATTATTTATCAGTCCCGAAATTTGGACCTTCATAAGTGTACAATAAATTTACTGTTCACACACGCAAGCTTAATTAATTAATATGTAATTGTGTTAATTTGGCTTAAATTTGTATGGAAAAATTGAATGCACTTAATTAAAACGATTATGCACTTTCAAAACAATTGAAGGCACAGCAAGCTTACCTATTCCAGATCACTGATATCCAGTCAGAAGGAGTTTCCTATTCTGGTAATCATTATTTGGGTAGGATATGCGGGCACTAATGATAGTTGATGAGGGGGATTCACTCCTGCTACCGTTCGCTGTGAACATTAAACGGATACTGAACTCATGGCAGATCCGTGGCCTCTCTTCACACTTCACTTGAAGTGCCAAAAACTCTAGTAGTTTCCACTCACACACCGACACGGGCATGTCGCCCAGCTGGCTTGTGTATTTAGTATATATATTAAGCAAATATGTATGTTAATAAACGCGGATCGAAAAGAACGACGCTCGGGGTGAACCTGCGAATACGCGTAAAGCCCGTTGTTGTTTGCTCAACAAATTTAGCGCTTGTTGCAAAATTTAAACCGTTTCTGAAACTGAAGTCGAGCGCGCGCCACTCGATCTGGATTGAGATCTGTAGAGACTGCGATCTGGAGAACCGAAGAACGCCGATCGTCGGGATCGTCGTCGTATCACGAAGCACGTCTGGGGTAACGAGCATGGAAATTTTCTTATATTTTATATTGGCAGCACGCTGCGCATGCCCGATTGATTTGCAACTTTTTTGGATCTGTTTTGTTTAGTTACTTTGACTAATTTGATTGAACGGTTGATCTTCGAAAAACTCAACCTTAACTGGTTCGGTTTTTTTTGCATTTTGACTTTCAGTGTCTTGACCATCATGTGACATATTGATTAAACAATAATTACTAATTGACAGTAATTATTAATTACGCCGAAAAACAAAACACAAGAGATAAAACGGGTCACGTTTCCACGGGCTAAAGGAGAAATAAACACAATTTGATGATGTAGGCAATCAGACCAAACAAACTATAAATAATCAAGCCCAAGTATCCCATTGTTCTAGATATATTTGAATAAACTTCTCTCTCTGCCTTTCTGATATGAAAGAGAGCTGAATTTAATTGCTTGGAATAATCATATTATCCATCAATGAAAAATTATAATAATTTCAAGCGAACTAGGGGAAAAATCGTACATGGGATTTAAGGGGGATGTACAAAAATCACACTCGCGTTTATTAGAGAATCAATATAATCAGTACATATAACATTTAATACTCTAGATATAGACACGTACGACAGAAACTATATACAAAGAATTATGAACTCCTGACATCCTGGTACAGATTTTGAGCTTTCATACTTTGTATTTCTCCATTTACTTATACGTCTCCCTCGGCATCTGCATAAACATTTTCAAAGCATACTATTAGAAATTGTATCATTTAAGGTTAAATACACATTTTTCTACCCATGTCATTTAACGAAAAACAAATTTCTCCTTCTTCTTTCTTTCAATCCCCTTACCTTCACCTCACAGATCTATGCTCATCGATGACAAATTCCCTTTTGATTTCTGTTTTGTTGATTTCTTAATTTTTTGCTTCAGATATGCTATCAATCAACAAGCCATTGCTAATTCCTTGTGACGATTATTTTGTCAGCGTTAATATTCGATGTAAATAAATTTTTGAAAATCGCACAGATACAATATTTCTCTCCGCTCGCCTTCAGATATGCTTAACCTTGTTATTGAACTCCCCAGGAGGGAACTTTTTCGCAGTGCCCATACACATGTGTATGTATGTATGTAGGTGATACCCATTACAGACACGCAAAGAAACAGGTGACAATCATATTTTTTTCCACAAAAAATAAATAAATATTATTTGTTGCTAATTCAATTATTTTGCGATCTTTTGTGTTTATTTGCTTTTTGAATCTGTCGGGCTGGCACTATTTACTTTTGCCGTTTCACAGATCATTATGATATATGGGCTATAATGTAAAAGGCTAACAGGGAAAATTGTTAAAGAGTGGTCCCCTTATCAACGTTGTCCCCAGTATCAATCAGAAATCCTGGATGCGGAGGTGGCAATGGTCCCATGTCCAAAAGATCAACTAACTCATCGAAGAACTTGTTCGTACTAATGTAGTTAGGATTTTTCATCATAGTGTTCTGGCGGCGAAAGATTCCACTGTCGGCAGGAAGTCCATCAGGAAGAACGGCTACGCAAAGTACTATCCAAATATAAGCCTTTGCCAAGAATCGAGACATTTTTGTCACTAAAAAAAATATGACCGACACGGCATTGAGGAAAAAATAAATAAATGATCTGCTAATTATTGCTTTTTATTAAGAGTTTATTGGTGAGGTTTCAAAGTACTTTCGACTTGGAGCAAGCATAACCCACAGGTAAAAGGTGCCCAAGTGTTGAATATATTCCAGAAGTCCCATCATCCTATCATTGACAGCGCTGTACAAATGAATTTCAAACTTACTTATTATACAGCATAAGATTGCAAATCGAATTGATTTAACTTATTTAAATTGTGCCAGCATTGAAATAACCAAATCAAATTGATTTGAACATATTGTTTTATATAACAATATTTTGTTCTGGGTTTCTGTTTTATTTTGTGTCTCCAACTTGTTTGAATGTATAGGTATTTATCACATATAAAAATGTGATTTGAACTAAAATAATGATATATTTACATATTTAAATATATCATTACGATCTAAGAAAAAAAATATATATACTAAAATAAATATTTATACATACATATGTATGTATGTAGGTATATATGAAATTAGTTTTACATCTATTTCAAAACAATTTTCAATCGCGCGCTTTACGATGGGAATATGCAAAAAAAAAAATGTAAATGCGTGTGGATACACAAAGAAATAGGTGACAGAAATATTTTGTTCCACAAAAAAATAAATAAATAATATTTTTCGATAATTCAATTAGTTAGCGATCTTTTGTGTTTATTTGCTTTAGGAATCTGTCGGGTTGGCACTATTTACTTTTGCCGTTTCACAGATCATTATGATATATGGGCTATAATGTAAAAGGCTAACAGGGAAAATTGTTACCAGTCCGTTAACGAGGGGTCCCCTCATCAGCCTTGTCCCCAGTATCAATCAGAAATCCTGGATGCGGAGGTGGCAATGGTCCGATGTCCACAAGATCCGCTAACTCATCGAAAAACCTGTTCGTACTGATGTAGTTAGGATTTTTCATCATGGTATTCTGGCGGCGAAAGATTCCAGAGTTTACAGGAAGTCCAGCAGGAAGAAAGGCCACGCAAAGTCCTATCCAAATAAAAACCTTTGCCAAGAATCGAGGCATTTTTGTCACTAAAAAAAACTGGCGTCACGGCATTGTGGAAAAAATAAACAAATGATCTGCTAATTATTGCAATTTATATGGTTTATTAAAAGATTATTGTTGCGTTGTTAATGTACTTTTGACTAGGATGATACAAAACGAACAGATAACAAATGCCCAAATGTTGAATAAATTCCAAGAGTCCCATCATCCTATCATTGACAGCGCTGAAAAAATGTATACATTCTTGAATTTAAAACCTACCTATTATATAGCATTAGATTAAAAATCGATTTGATTTAACTCATTTGAAATGTGCCAGCATTGAAATATCCTAATCGAATTGATTTAAACAGATTGATTTATATAACAATATTTTGCAGCTCGATTTAAAATTTAATTCAAAATCTAAATTCCGCGTAAGTATCGATATCGATACTATCCCACTCTTGCACTTCTCTACTGGGTGAGTATTTGCGATATATTATATACTTCCCGGTATATACCGACGGCGGTATGAACCGACGGTATTTTTACGGTATATTGGTATATAATGGTATATTTTGGTATATATATCGATTTGAGAAAAGGTCTTTATAAATTACTTTTGATCTTCATATAAAATTAGCGAAATAGGGTATACAACGGCCTCTGTGCGCATCGTGTTTTAAAATACCAGCAACATTGCGACTGGTTTTTAGCCAAAATGCAATAAAAGCTTGTGTTAAAAAAAATTAGTCAATTAGAAAATAGATTCATTAATCGGATAAAACTATGTGGGCATGGCTAAATGTTCTATGTAGCTAGTAATAAGCCACGGAATATCAAAAACAAGGAATATGTGATATAGAACTTGAATTCGTCAGTATATTTACGGTATATTTTTGAACGAGACGGTATGTTTCGGTATATTTCTGAGGGTTGCACGGTATATTTTATCGCTAATAAAAATTTTCTTTTTTAAGTTTATAAGCGTTTTTTATCCATTTTTAACACAAAAGAGAGTTGAAAACCGAACATGCCGCCCACTATCAACAATTCAGTGGTAAATAGCACTGCCGATAAACGTCCGCAACGGCAAACGGAACGCAAGTACGTGAAAAAAGCCATCGCAGAAACAAAACAATTAGCTAAAATGTTTCTTTTTGCAGATCGGAAATCATTTGCCGTGTCAAATATGGCAACAATCTGCCAGACATACCCTTCGACTTGAAGTTTCTACAATACCCCTTCGATAGCCACCGTTTCGTGCAGTACAATCCCACGTCCCTGGAGAGGAATTTCAAGTACGATGTGTTGACGGAGCATGATCTGGGCGTTACGGTGGACCTGATCAATCGCGAGCTCTATCAGGCGGATTCCATGACTCTGCTGGATCCTGCCGATGAGAAGCTGCTGGAGGAAGAGACCCTGGCGCCCACGGATTCCGTGCGTTCCCGCCAACATTCCCGTACCGTGTCCTGGTTGCGCAAATCCGAGTACATTTCCACGGAACAGACCCGCTTCCAGCCGCAAAATCTCGAGAACATCGAAGCCAAGGTGGGCTACAATGTCAAGAAATCTCTGCGCGAGGAGACGCTCTATCTGGATCGCGATGCCCAAATCAAGGCCATCGAGAAGACCTTCCTCGATACAAAGACCGATATTACCAAGCACTACTCCAAGCCGAATGTGGTGCCCGTGGAGGTGCTACCCGTCTTCCCCGATTTCATCAACTGGAAGTATCCTTGCGCCCAGGTCATTTTCGACAGCGATCCTGCTCCGGTAGGCAAGAACGTGCCATCCCAGCTGGAGGAGATGTCCCAGGCCATGATTCGTGGTGTGATGGACGAGAGTGGCGAACAGTTTGTCGCCTACTTCCTGCCTACAGAGCAAACCCTCGAGAAGCGTCGCGCCGACTTCATTGCCGGCGAACTGTACAACGAGGAGGCGGAGTACGAATACAAGATTGCCCGGGAGTACAACTGGAATGTCAAGACGAAGGCCTCCAAGGGCTACGAGGAGAACTACTTCTTTGTCATGCGGCAGGATGGCATCTACTATAATGAGCTGGAGACCCGTGTCCGTCTCAATAAGCGACGCGTCAAAGTCGGCCAGCAGCCCAACAATACGAAGCTGGTGAGTACTAGCTAGAATAATTCGGGTCTACACAATCATAATTAATTTCGCTCCTCACAGGTGGTCCACCATCGCCCGTTGGAGGCCGTGGAGCATCGTATGCAACGATATCGCGAGCGTCAACTCGAGGTTCCCGGAGAGGAGGAAGAGGTGGAGGTGCAGGTGGACGAGGAAATGGATGTGGATGAAGAGCCGACCCCAGCGCCCGCTGTAGAGAAAGAGAAGGCTGCACAAGCTGCGCCTGCTACTCCCAAGCCAGCCGGGGGCACCGATTCTCCTGCCCAGGTGGCACGGGACCGGCAGTCTAGATCCAGGACTAGAACTCGCAGTCGCAGCGGCTCCAGCTCGGGGTCAGGATCTGCGTCTGGCTCTGGATCACGGGCCAGCAGCCGCTCGAAGTCTGGCACACGCTCACCCAGTGGCTCCCGATCGCGCACTAATTCACCAGCGGGATCCCAGAAGTCCGGCGCCGGGTCTGCCAGATCGAGATCGCGGTCGCATTCGAGATCACGTTCCAAATCCGGCTCCCGCTCTCGCACACCCTCCAAGGCGGGCTCCCGCTCTCGCTCACCCTCGAAAGCGCGATCCCACTCTCGCTCACGCTCCGGTTCTGGCTCGCGTACGCCCAGCCGTTCGAGAAGTGGATCGCCCAGTGGCTCCGGCTCCAGTTCAGGCAGCGGCGCCTCAGACGAGGAATGAAGATATTTTCAAAAAGTAAATATAGAAAAAAATAAATGAGTAAATATTAAATATATTCAAGGAGTAAAAGCCCAGTCAAGTCGGGTCTGTTCCGATTTATCGTTGGGCATTCAAGGATCATAACGAAATGTAAATCAATAAGACGGACGAGTCACTAAAGTGAAACAGTAACATTGAAAAGAAAATCTCGTGGACGGCCGCCTACGTGGCGTCCATCAGGAAGCGCTTGAAAATGTCCCCATCCGAGCTGGGCATCTCCATTTGCTGCGGGGAATAGAGGCGCAGATTCTGGAGCTGCTGCAGTGGCGAGCTGCTGCCATTGAAGTGCATTCCGGCCACATCCAGGGGCACTGGCTGCGCAAGCTGTGGTTCAACGCCACAGATGCCCAGCTTCTGGCATTGCTCCACAACGATGTCGTCGATGGTCTGGGAGAGCAACGCCTCCTGGTCCGGGTCCGCCACACCACAGCCATTGATGTCCGCAATCTCGGCACTGGCCGGCGAGGGCTGTGTCGGCGACTCGTTGCCCTCGAGAAATGCCTTGATCAGCTGCTCCGGTGTCTGGTTGTCGCTGAGGCATCTGTGGGTGCGCTGCGACACCTTGTAGCGGAACGTCTTCTGGCAGAGCTCACACTTGTAGGGCATGACGCCCGTATGGATGCGGGTGTGGACTAGAAAGGATACCCGCTGGCGGAAGCATTTTCCTGTAAAAAAAAACATCACACATTTCTTTTAGCTCTTGGAGGATCAGGTCAATATTCTGCAGCTGTACTCACCGCACACCTCACACTTGAAGGGTTTTTCGCCGCTGTGGATGCGTTGGTGGTTGTGCAGCGTGGACAGCTCCTTGAAGGCCCGTCCGCACACTCCACACACATGCGGCTTCACCTCGCTGTGGTAGAGCAAATGCTTGTGGTACGACTGCTGGAAGGTAAATGTCCTGGCGCAGATTTCGCACGTGTATGGCATCTCCCCGGTGTGTAGGCGCTTGTGCTTCTTCAGGAAATACTTGGTTGTGAAGGACTTGGTGCACACATCGCACTCCCACACCTTGGGCGTGCTGCTGGTGGCCTCCGGCGAGGCTGGCGACTGCTGCAGCATGCTCAGGGCTCCACTGAGGGCATACGGCTGGGAACTGGTGCTGCTGGAGGCGGGGCAACTGCCACTGGCCGACGCCTCCTTGTGCCGGATGCGGTCACAAATGTTTAACTTCGGCGAGGGAGCATTACTGCCGTTGGTAGTGGCACTGCCATTCCCGCTCTGGCTAGAGCACGGCACCCCCATCATGTGCACCACTTTGAGGTGCACCCGGAGCGATCCCTTCATGCGGAACGTCTTCGAGCATAGGTGGCACTTGTAGGGCTCCTGGTGGGGCTCCTTCTCCGGCTGTGGACCCGTCCTCTGCTGCTCTTCTGCATCCCCGTTCTCGTGCACCAGCCGGAAATGCATGTCCCGCAGCTCGTTGTTCCGGAAACTGAACTCGCAGATATCGCAGCTGGCCGGCGGCTCGGGCACTGGTGGGGGTGGAGGTGGAGCGGGCGCCGGCTCTACAGCCTTTGCCTTCGATCGCTTGCCCCTGCGTTTGGGTGCAGTAGTCGCAGTCGGCGTCTGAGTCGCAGCCGTTGTTGGGGCTGCTGGCGGGGTAACAGGGGCAGTGGTTGTGGTTGTGGCAGCAGGACTTTCGGTCATCAGACTGGTATGAGTGAATAGGTGAATCGTCAGCTTGTCCAGGCCAAGGAACAGCTCCTTGCAGTTGGAGAAGGGACAAGCCAAGGGGCCGTTGGCCGCTTTGATCAGTCGCTGCTGCAGTGCATCGATGCTCCCGAAACTGGGCACCGCGCACAGTGGACACAGCACCGATGTGGAGCACATAGCGACCCGAACACTCACTCAGTCACTCACTCGCGTCTTATGCAAATCTTTAAAATTTTGTTTGGTTTTTTCTGGGGATTTTCGGTTCCTCAGGAGTCCATGCCACCACGCGAACACTGAATGCCCAATCGGTTTTTCTTTCAGAATATTTTCTAAAAATACTTGCAAGGAAAATTTTTAAAAACTTTCAGGCCCAACCGATCACAGCGAGCGATCTCCGCCCGATTCACGGCCCCGATGATGCCAGCGGGGCAAAATAATGAAAAATAATGAAATGCCCGGTGCTGATCGCCGCCGAATCGACAGAAAGAATTTCGAAAACACACTGAAAACTCATGCTCACATCTCTCCAACATTTCCGTTTCGTTCCGATCCGATTCTCGCTGTCTCCTCTCTCTTTACGGCGGGCACCGTATTTCGAAAGACAGTATATATAGATATAGTATCTGTCCGATATATTGTGTTGTTGCGGCCTCATTGCCTTTGTGGCTGTCTTTGTAACGCATCAAGGGGCCAATGTGTATATGATATACTCGTATGTATGTCAGATTTGTCAGATTACTTAAAAGCCACCCGCAATTTATAACTTTAGACAGATGGTTCTATTAGTGACTCTGCTATGGGGTTTAAGTCTTTCAGGGGATAACCACTGGTTCTTAGTCCTCATAGCTAGAGAAGAGACTGAATTATTAGGAACAATATTCTCAGCATCCATATTAAACTATATATTGTTGATGTTTATCTTTTACGAATATACAGGTATGGATTTGTCCCTTTAAATTTATTGGCGATGAACTCTTAAACCAATTCTGATGATCTGAATGGATTTGTGCCGTGAAGTAGAGTATCCATCGGAAGTTGCTTGTAAGAAATGTGCATACCCTAGGCGACACCAATACTCGTACAGGCACTCGAACAAATATAGTACCTATGTAGCCCCATTGGATTTGTTGGGGTGCTATTTTTATGGCTGCTCTCTTGTTTGGGCCCACTTTGGCAACGCATTTTCCCTGCTGTTCCGTTTGGACGGTCCATTTGTAAACAGTTCGATGGCCAAGCACGTGAAGCCCAGGCCCGGAGAAAATAATACCAAAACAAATGTATATAGTCGTAATTATGATATCATAGTTCAAAAACCAACAAAACAAAAGAAAGGTAATTGGAATTAAATCATTTCTGCGTGGGAAACTCGAGGGATACAATGCTGACACCCGAGACAGAGGCGTTGGAGCTGTCGTCCTTGAGGGAACTCAAATCGGAGGCCGAGGAACGGGCACTGATGCCCGCCAGGAAGCCCTTGCCGGAGACACTGATATAGGAGCCAGCATCCTGGGACGACGACGAGGGAGTCTTCCAGGATACGCAGCTGCGGGTGCGCTTCAAGTGCTGGGGCAGCTTGAGACCCTTCTGCAGTATAAGGTCAATGATTTCGGGGCCATTCTCATCGCTATTGGCCATGTCCACCAGCATGTTCAGCCCCTTGGAGTTGCGCGCCTCCAGCTCCTGCAGGTTGAGGTCCCGCTCGAAATTGGCCAGGAAATCGTCACTGATTGGACGCTGCTTGATCTCTCGCAGCTCCATGCGGATCTCGCGGTTGGCCCGTTCCAGTTTCGAACGCTGATCGTCCATATCCCGGTTCAGCTTTTCCAGCTCCTCGGAGTGCTCTGCCCGCTGGTTCTTGGCCTGTTCGAGGCGTGTGAGCAGTTCATCCTCCTCGGCCTTCAAGGCCATGAACTTCTGGTCATATCGATGCTTCTTGCAACGCAGATGCTTCAAAGTCGCCACATCGCGAGCGTAGGCTTCCTCTATCAGCTGCAACTCCTTTTCGATCCGCTCCCGATCTAGCCAGATTAAGATAATGAAGATTAGGACGATCAGAGGTGGTGCTATCGATCGGTATGGTGACTTACCCCTTGAGTTTTCATCTGTTGGCTCGAAGGTCTTGCGGTATTTATTGTTTGAGCGATCGAATTGACGCAAAGTATTCTCCAAGGCAGTCACTTCTTGCTCGGCCTGGAGTACCTTCTTGTTTAAGGCATCCCCCTCGTCGGCCATCAGCTGTCGGTTCTGGGCATTCTCCACCTTCAGCTGGGTGCTGGTCACGAGAGTGCCATCATCGTTCTTGCCCAACAGGCGAGATGTGAGCTCGAACCGCGATCGCATGGCCTCGATATGCTTCTTGCGCTCACCGAGATCGGCCTTCATGGTGCTCAGTTCCTCGTTGAGATGTTTGCGCTTCAGCTGGAGGACATCCTCCTGGCTGCGCAGCTCGACGGTCCGGTCCTTGATGGCCCGCCGGAAGGTGAGGCGATGCTTTTCCAAATCAAACGCGCCCTGGTCGCAGCCGTTGATGCCGAGCTCCAGGTCGCTGCAGCGCATTTTCACCATATTCAACTCGACGATCCGCTCCGAGTTCTCGAAGCGATTCATGCGAAGTCGCTTCACGGTGCCCTCGCAGTAGACCTGCGCCTCCTTGATCTTGAACCGCCCCATGTCCAGCTCCTTCTCGTCGGCGTTGTACTGGATGACCATGTTGTTCATGTTGTAATTGAGCTTTTTGTTCTGCGCCTCCGTGGTGGAGATCAGGCGCTGCAGCTTCTCGAATTCGAGCTCCAAATTGGCCAGGATCTTCAGGTTGCGCTCCTCCACCGCTGGATCCTCCTGGGAGCCGCTCATCAGGGCGTAGTTTCGCTCAACTTCCAGAAACTTGAAGCACAGATTGTAGTGGATCTCGGTCTGCCGCTGCAGCTCGTGGGTGACTTGGCGTTGACTCCGCTTCAGGGCCGCCAGTGTGCACGCGAGGGATTCGTTCTGAATGTGGAGGGTCTTCTCCTCGTCCCGCAGCTCTGTCACCTGTCGCTGGGTGCGGAAGAGTAGATCGTTGACCTTTTGCTGCTCCTTTTCTAGATTCTTTAGCATCTCCTCCTCGCTCTCCATCATATCCTCGAGTATCTTCAGGCGCTGATCGGCATTCAGAGCCTTGTTTTCGATTGACTTCAGGCGCTCCTCTACTTTCTCCAGGACAAGCGAATAGCCCTCGATCTCCTGCTTCTTGGCCTCTCGTTGTGCGACCAAGTTCCGGTTCTCCATGCGCTGCACGTGCACCCTGTTGGACAGATTCTCCAGCTCCTTGCGCAGCGAGTCGATCTCGCGATCCTTGAGTATAGCAGCATCAATAACTTGCTGGATCATGTTCTTCATGTCCGATGTCTCGGTGTTCAGACCCTCGATCGCGTACTCCACCTGGCGATTGTTTTCGATGACCTCGTCCAACTGCTGGTCCTGCTCCTTGTACTTCTGGGTAACGACGGCCGCCTCCTCCATCAGCATGGCGCATTCCGACTCGCTGCGCTGGATGTCATACTCGCGCTGGGTCATCTGGTTGACAGCGTTCTTCCAGGTGTCCACCATCTGACGGCGCTCCAGGTGGGCAGCCCTATAAAGGCACGCCGTCCGCTCCAGGTTCTTCTCCAGGGTGTTCTGCTCGTCGTATAATTGGACGACCAACTTGCGACGCTTGTCAATGTCCGCCTGGAGCTGCTGGCGCTTCGTGTTCAGCTCTCGGGCCTTCTGCTGATCGTCCAGATAGTACTTCTCGATCAACTGGTAGCCCTTGTTGCCGTCCTCCATGGCCTCCGTCCACTCCAGCAGCGTGGTCTTGGCGCTCTTGATGCGGGATGTCAGCTCATCGATCTCCCGTTTGTTTAGGCAGATCTTGCGCTGAGTGAACTCTGCATATTCGGTGTACTCTTCGAGCTCCTTCTGCGTCTTGCGCAGATCCTCTTTGATCTTGTTATGCTCCAGTATAACCAGTTGAACCTTATGCGCCTCCCTGACCACATCCTTCTGCATCGAACTGTACAGCGTCTGCAAGGGAGCAGAGTATTTGGTTATATTTGCAGCGCTGTTGCCGTCTACTTACCAGATTCTGCTGGATGGTTCCCTCAATGTTCTTGGTGTGCCTAACTACCGCCTGATCCCGCTCATCCAGCGTATTCATGTGATGCATCAGTTCCAGCTTGAGCAGCCTCATGCCCTCCAGCTCCTTCAGTATGGCCAGATTTTCGGCATTAGCCATGGGTATATCGGCATCCACTGTCCACCCCATGGAGGCCATTGCCTCTATCTTGAAGTCATTCAGCGATGACGTCTTCATGTCGTCCGTTTCATTCATCTTTATTGCGTATAGGGCCTGCTCGGGGGTAATATATATAATATTCTAAAACTTCTAGGATTTCCGGTTTGTATATGTATGTTTTCTTGGCGCTAGAGACTATTCTGATTTGTATTTCTGATTTTCTATTTTGTATCCATGTTTGCCTTAAAGGGAAACCAGGTTTCCACAGAACTGTTACCCAGGGAAACGTTTTGTTAGGAAAAACGGACATATTCTAAGGGATCGATTACTCGAGTGGAGCCCTTCCTTGGTTGCTATAGTATCTATAAAGAACATAAAATCAACAATCCATCAACAATAGCCACTGTGTTAACTTTCAATTCTTTTTGCTCAAAAACTGACTGACAGTTGAGCAAAGAATGATGAGACCCAGGGTCCAAAGCAATCACCTTAAGAAATTGAAATAGACAGGCTGCTTCCCGATTCTAGATTCTACTAAGTAAACCACGAAGGAGTGATGGTAGGAGATCTCACCAGTTGAGGGTGGCAATTTTTTCAGTAGAGCTAGATGATGTATTGTTCGGGCCGCAAAAGAGAATGTCCTAGAAGAGCACGCGGCATATGTATGGTCCTACTCGTATGCTCCATTCAAGTTTCCCTGACAAGAGTTTTGTGGTTATTGTTGTTGTTTTTGAACTGTTCTGAAATCCTTAAATCCTTCCCCCCACTGTTATAAACTATTGACCATATTGAAGATATTCCATTCGATCTGTACGCCTCCGCTTTGAGACTTCGGGACCTAGAAATTGCAGTAAAAATAAGATTGCATTTATTTTTTTGTTGTATTTTTATTTATTTTGCTTGTTGGTTGTTTGATTTTTCTTGTTGTTGTTGTTCCTTCTTGTTGTTGTTGTTGTTATTATTTATATAGCAATTGTTGTATTTGTTGTTGGTGTAACTACTACATAATGTAATATGTAATATTAATGTTATTTGATAATTTAATGCTAGCATGTTTGTTTGTTATATATGTAACTTGACCAGCATCCCAGGAGATGCCATTGATTTCAGTTAATAATAATTATTATTATATTATCCATATATTATTTATATATATATATTTACTTGTATCGGGCTTCGTCGTGTCGTACCCTCCAAATCAGTAATCAGTACTGCAAAAAGGTTTATGTTTCTAGATTGTAATGTAAGATCGGTTTCGCATTTGATAGTTTTTTTGTTTGTTTTTTTTTTTTTTATTAATATTAAACTGCATTATTTATTAGCTTTCCTGCTGATTCTTCGGATCCTTCCGTTTCTTTTACTACTGCTGTTTTCAGATCACACGAAATGTGCGTCTCTCTATGCTTGGGGTTCTTCTTCCAGTACAATACGTTTATGTAATATTACAATTTACGATACAATATATTGATTTCTATATATATATATATAAGTAATTTATATGCATAGTTGGTGTAAGACGGGAGGGGGATGTGGTACTAAATTCTAAACTCCAGTTGACGCGTTTTCTTTTCCTTTCGCTTTATCTTTTGCTTTTCATAGATTTTTCAAAGTGAAACAAAAACTGCCTATCTATTACTCCATTATCCATTATCCTCTGCCTTTCTTTTCACTTTTCTTTTGTAACACAGAATTTTTTTTCAATCGATTAGAAGATATATTAGATTATTATGTATTCATTAAGTGTAACTTCTCAAGGGTGGATCTCGTGTTCCTCCAAATGTCTATGCTTCACTGAATGAATCCTCATTTGCCTTGGCGCGAGATCTATCCAGAGATCGCCAGCCGCCTGCTACAACTGCTTCTACCTCCTGCTACTACTTTCTTGTAATCCGTTTATCACCCTTCTTCTACGATCCTTCGGTACTAATAAGCGTTTATGCACATGGTAGGTATGCTTAGAAATTAATTAAACTCATATTTAAACGCCAGAGCACATTGTTTGACATAACAAATAAAAATAAACTTAATGAAATGATTACCATAAGCATAAGAAAAATCCCGAAACAAATTCAACTACAACGCGAGCGTTATTCTCACATCAAAAGAATAAATTGCTCTGAATTTAAGTGGGGATGGGTGTGGGGTTGAAATTATATACCGTCTTCCGAATAACCGCTTTTCTTTAACTATGCAATTTATTTAAGAACAATTTCGTGTGTGGGGGGTGGGGTGCTTAACAGTGTCTCATGTAATTAAATGGTCGATTGGGACTTCCCTCTATTCCCAATTTCCCGAAATTTAGAAGTGTCAAAAAAAATATCCATATATTAATATTGAAATTTAGCAAAAGTGCCGAAAGCTGGGCGAATTTTTCAGAGTCAGAGATGCTACTATCGAGAGATCTCTGGAGGAAATGGAAAGAATAGAGGGACACGTGGAGGGGGTGCTGTAGCCACACGATCAGAAATAAGATTTGTGAAACGGCACCGAAACGAATTCAAAAAAGGTGCCCGTGAACTTTGGGGCGGGGGGAGGACCGACTACATATTGTATGGTATATATGTAGTATGCCATTATGCCCTGGTTTTCTTTTGTTTAGTAGTTGATTTCTTCTGGTCTTGGGTGTTGTCTTAGTTGGTAGTGTTTTTGCCGCTCTTTGCTGGTTTTGATTTGCTTAAGAGAGATGGAAGGACATGCTGCCCTCGTTGGCGGCCACTTTCAGTTTCTGCCGCATCACATCACGGTTGGAGTAGTCGGGCAACTTCAGGTAGTTGACACAGGTCATCACAGACGGTAGATAATCATTGGGATTCTGATTGCCATCCAGGGTCTTGCGCACAATGGTCAGCGGCGGGGTGAGGGCCTTGAAGCCGCCGGTGGGCAGGCGTGGCGATCCCGTCACGAACTGCAGGAAGGCGCGCTGCTCGTCGCGGTTGTACGAGGAGAGTATCTCGTACAGATGCTGTATGGCCTGAGATTCCTGGTGGAAGCCGTGATCCGTACGGCAGCTGTCCTGCAGCATTTTGGCATCCCAGCGCTGGTGCTGCTGCTCATTGGCCGATCCACAGAAGACGCACTCCAGCTCCTCGGGATAGAACATGCGCAAGCGTTGTATGGGAAAGACGGAATCGAAGCCTATCGCGAAAACCACAAGGGAAACAAGTTAGATCGACGCTCAAGGCTTCATCGCATTTGTCTCAAGGCTTACCCTCACGCAGTGCCTCAAACTGCTTTTGTACGCCCTCGATGAGGAACCAGTAGCTCACCAGGGAGATATACTGTCGCAAGTTGTGTACAGTCACGGGCGTGTCGCGTCCCCCGCGACACAGCTCAATGTTGGCGTGACCAGGCAAGACAAAGTCGAGCCCCAAATCGGCTATGGGACAGCCGTCGAGATCCAGTTGCTCAATCTACGAGTATATCCAAAATTAGAACTCTTATTTGCGGGTTCATTTGGCATCAACACTCACCTTCTCTGTCTTCTCCATGGCATCCAGGTTGGGATCGGACAGGAGATATTCGCGCTGACGCACCACATCCTGCAGACGCACCAATGTGTTCTGCACCTCCGGTGCCACACGCATCAGATCGGCCAGGCCAATCGAGTGCTCCTCGCTGACCAGCCAGCGATAGAAGGGCAACGAGAAGGGCAAATCCAACTAAGGAGAACCCACACGGTTAATTATAGTTTAGATACAGTTGGGAATGGGCCTTAAGGATATCCTTACCATGCGACTATCCATCACAGCCTTGGCCATGAACTTGCCCAAGAACTTAAACTTGGTCTTGGCTTTCGTCATTTGCGGCACCTTCGAGGACTTGCCTAGAGGCAGGGGGAACAGCCCATGCACCGCGTTCACATAGCTCATCGTGGTGGTGGTTGTGGTTGTCTGTGGGGGCTGCTCCGCTGCCACGGTGGTGCTGTTGGTGTTTGTTGTGCTGGTCGTCGTAGTGGCTGTATCGTTCTGATTCTGAACAGCCATATCACTTATTTGCTGTGCGATTATCATATTTAAAGCGTTCTCATTGGAGCCGGCATTGGAGGAGCTGTGCTCCGCCTGCTGCTGCTGATGCTGCTGTCCGGCTCCACTGCGCAGGGCGTGCGAGCGACTGCTGGAGCGGGTGGGATGTGAATGTGGATGATTTGGCGGCTGTTGGGTTGTTGCTGTTGTCGTCGTGCTGGTGGTGGTGGTGGTGCCGCTGCTGCTGACTAAAGTGGCAGCCGGCGGTGACTGATCCATGGTGGTTGCCTCGAGGGCATCCTCAATGTGAAGCACAGCATTGCTGGACTTGACCACATCCACGATGGTCACAGAGTTCTGGCGATAGCTGTCGCTGCCGTTCCAGAGGCCCAGATCCGTGCGCTGCAGCTCGGCAGATACCAAAGCATAGAACTCCAGGGTGGGGCCGAGGCCGGTGCCCACCTCGTTCTCGTACTGGATCTCCAGCAGGGCCTTCGAATGGCCAAAGTCCTGGAGGATGTGCTCGGCCTGCTTGAGGATCTCGGCCCGGGAAATGGCCCGCTTGCGGCGGTCCAGGCGCGGCGCTACGCGCTCCGATGATTCGGCGGCATTCAAGTCCGGTGTGGTGTCCAGTAGGCGCTGCAGAGCGCGGTCCCGGTCGAAGCTGGTGGCATAGAAGAGCAGATGGCGCGTCTCGAAGGGGAAGAGGAAGGGGCAGGCCATGCCGATCTGGGGCAGCCACTGGGGCAGATTGCCGGTCATGATCACGAGGGGATCCTGCAGTTGGCGATTGGCCTTGGCCGTGATCTTCGGGTGCACAAACTCCGACTGCGGAATGATGTTCTGGCGCACCACACAGCCGTACAGATGCTCCCAGTGGCGGTTGAGGGCGTGGATCACGCGCAGCATGCACAGGGCGTCCAGGGAGGCGTCCTGCACGGTCACCACGTCGGCGGGCAGCACGCTGTTGAGGAACGGCTTCAGGGCAGACACCACGCTGGGTGCGATGCCCTCGTGCCAGAGCTCCGTCTTCTTGCGCATACACTTGCTGCTCGACTTGTGCGACTTCTTCGAAGAGGAGCCGCTCGCCGCTCCCGACGAGGAGCACGAGGACGAGGCATTGGCATAGCTCGGGGTAGAGGAGCTGGAGCTGGTCGCCTGCTGCTGGTGCTTCTGGGCACTGCTGCTGCATGAGCTGCTGCTAGAGGAGGCCGGGGCTGCAGCTGATGCCTCCTCCTCCACGGGACGATAGTATATGGTGTGCTGCTGCACCCAGATGCTCGCGTTGCCCAGCAGCGTCTCCGACTCGTTGTCAGTCTCCGGCTGCTCGTTGACCAGCGGCGAGAACTGCTTCACGGCCTGGTATACGGTCATGTTGTAGGGCAGCACGTGCTCCCCGATCATGAACTGCAGCTTGTGCTTGAAGCCTGCCTGGGTCATCACCACGGCAGCCACATTGTCGTCCAAGTCATCCTCGCTGTCATCGTCAGAGTCGGCTCGAATGCCTCCATAGCCGCGGACCACCAGATAGCGTTCGATGGCCTGGACCATGGCCAGAGGATCGATCTTGACGGTGCCCCCCTTCCATTGCCGCAGATTGCTGCACTGTGGGTGGCGCTGCAAGTTGCACTGGAAAGAGAAAAGGAGGATTACAAAGGGATCCACGAGTAAGAGCAGCCTCCAGACTCACCTTCAACTGATGCGTGTTGAAGAAACGCAACGCGCTCTGATTGGATCTGCCGCCGGGACCCGCCGGGAAGTCGTGCACCTTCACAGGGAACTGCTCCAACTGGGTGACGCACCCATTAAGCTTGGCCACAAACGCCCCGAAGGCCACCGACTCGATCGCGGGCAACTGTCCCACATTCTGGGTCAAGGGTTCGAGGGGCAGTCCAGCAAAGACGTGCATGAAGCTGCGCAGACGCGCGTCGCGGTCCACCAGACCCGACTCGCTGGTCATGTAGTTGAGCATGGCCTTGATCAGGCCCGAGTGGTTCACCTCGAACGGGGAGATGTCGCTCTCCAGCAGGATCGTCTTCAGCTCGAGCAGGGCGTCGAGGCAGTCATGGTAGCTGCCGTTCAACTTCAGCAGGATGCTCGACAGACGCTCCAGGACATTGGTGCTGCCCGCCGTCGACAGCTGCGTGTTTGAGGCTGTCGAGGAGCTGCTCTCAGAGGCTGCTCCTCCGCTTGAGGCCTTGCTGCGACGCGCCTCCTGCTCCGTGTAGCGCTTGACAAAGTCAATGGCCTGCTCGCGGACCCACTGGCGGGCCCGCTCGCGATTGGCCGCCGCCAGGAGATTGGCATGGGAGATGCTCTTGCTGATGCTGGCCGCCACGGCGGCGGCATTCAGTCCGCCAACGGCTCCTCCGCCGTGCTGGCTCACCGAGTAGGCCAGGGCCGAGGCCGAGGAGGATCCTCCTACGCTGGCGTTGGCATTGCCGGAATCTTTGGTCAGTCCATGGTGCTGCAGCGCCGACTGCTGCTGCTGCTGCTGCTGTTGCTGCTGCTGGTGATGGTGGTGATGGTGGGCCGTCTGGCGGCCCCAGCGAGCCGGATTGAGCGAGGCCAAGAACGAGGATTTCGTAGAGCCGGCGTTGGTGGCGTTCCCAGCATTGAAGCGACTTTTGGAGCTTCCCGAGCCGCTGCCCGAGCTGGCTGTACCGCGACCCCCAGAGCTGCCGCCGAGACCTGAAACGAAAGTAGAATCATTTAGAATCTGAGGAGAGTGGGAAGGGAATTCCTAGGACTTACTTGTGGCCCGACTGAGCAGATCGTGCATGGCCGAACTGATGGGTGGTCCTCCTCCTGATCCGGATGCTGCTGCTGCTGCAGCGGCGGCGGCAGCTGCCACCAAGGCATCCTCCTGCCGGGACTTGGCCCGTCCGCTGCTCTGCGACTTGCGCTTGGGCGGGGCCTTGCGCTTCAGCATGTCCGTCATCTTGTGCTGCAGGGCCGTGGCTGATGACGACGAGGACGATGTCGATGAGTTGTTGCCAGCTGCGGCCGTAGAGCCGGAGGCGGCGGCACTGCTTGTGGAGGCCACCACCATCTGATTGGATGCGTAGTTGTTCTGTGCTCCCAGTGCGGCGGCTGCTGACGCCGGTGTGTACAGCATCTGCTGGGACATCTGCTGGATGCCACTGGGCACCAGGTCCAGCTGTGGCGGCGGCGGTCCAGGGGCTGCCGGCTGCTGGAAGTGCACGTACTGGCGCGGATCCCCCTGCGGCGTGGACACAAAGTAGGCGGCCTGCGGTCCGGCCGCCGTCGAAGACGACGAGGATGGGGCCGAGCTGCTGTAGTTGTATCCGGACGTGGAAGAGGAGGCTGTGCCATCCAGAGATCCAGTGGGAACCGGCACGGGCACGGGTGACGGTGACGACTTGGCACTGGCCGTGAGCGCGTTCATGGCATGCGAGAAGCTCTTCACACTGTACGACTGATGTTTGCTGCTGCTCGGCGTGGCCGAGGCACTCGACGAGCCTGGGGCGCCACTGCCACTGCCGCTGCTGCTGTCCATGAAAAAGGGGTTCACTTGCAGGCTGTTGGCCGAGGCGGGGGCCGACTGTGAGCCTCCGGCACTGGCATTGGCATTGGCATTGGCCGTGGGCGTGGCCGTGGCACTCAGGGGCTTGGGCGAGGGATTCGAGCAGATCGGATTGTTGGGGTCCGTCAGCTGGCTGAACTGATAGATGACGCCCTCGCGTCGGAAATGGGTGCCAAAGACATCGGGCAGCTGGCGCATCAGTATCTCGGCCATCTGCAGGGCCCCCACCACGATGCGGAGGTCGTTGCTGCCCAGCATTCCGGCAATGTGGCTCGAGACCAGCTGGTACTTGAGCACCTGACGCAGCAGCTCCGGTGTGGCGTAGTAGACCATCCGGAGCAGTGCCCGCAGGCACTTGTAGCGCACATTGGGCCCCGCCGAGGAGCTGTACACCTCGTACAGGACGTTGAATATGTGCTTGATGAATTCGGCGGCCAGGCCGCGCTCCTCCTTCAGACAGGCAATCCTTGCGTCCAGCGAGGGACGACGTTTCGACTGGCTTCGTGGTGGATTGTTATTGTTGTTGTTATTATTATTGTTGTTGGCATTGCTTGAGGATGTAGCTGTCGCTGTGGATGCGGATGTGGACGTCGATGCAGAGGCTGCTGCTGCCGCTGCTTGGGCCGATGTGGAGGCTCCATTTGCAGCTGGGGCTGAGCCTGCTCCTGCTGTTGCTGCCGCCGCTGAGGAGTTTGTGGTCAAATCCTGTCCGGCAGCCATGGGCGCCACATAGTTGTGATTCATGCGGCGCTGCACTGGACGGGTGGTGCCAGTGTCCTCGTTTATCTGCTGCATGGCATGAAAATCGACGGTGTAGGTGCGTCCCAGCGTGCTGAGGCTGATCTCATCCTCGCTGCTCTGGTTGGCGGCCTCGATGAGGCGCGAATCAATGGTCGAGTAGTTGTGCCAGGCGCCGCGATCGTCGCGCCACTGCCAGTGCACCTGGTCCTGGGTGTTGAGCGTGGGTCTGTCCAGCAGGGCGTCCACCGAGAAGATCCCGTCCAGGGGCAGGCGCGGCATCAGCTCCCCAATGAGGCACGTCAGCTCGTACAGCTCCGAGGGGGAGCGGGAGATGAGCTCCACGTGCGTGGCACTGGCCGCAGCCGGCTCCGCGTTCCCTGTCAGCAGGTAGAGCAGGGTGGCGGCAATGTCGTTGCGCAGCAGCGAGATGGCCAGGTCGGGGCAGCTGCCGCACATGAGGCTCAGCATTCGGACGACGGCGGTGAAGGTGCCCGTGTTCAGTATGGCCGGGGTGACCAGCAGCAGCTGCTGGCAGTTCTTGAGCAGATCCGCGCTGGCGATCTGCTGCAGGCGCTTGCTGTCGTGCTGGAAGCTCTCCACCAGGCGGCAGAAGGCCGAGCAGACGCTCTCCACGCACTTCTTGTCCTGCTGCGAGAGCAGGCGGGCGAGGTTGGGCAAACTCTCGGAGACAAAGTGGAACTCCTCCGAGTGCATGTTCAGGCAGCAGTTAGCGGTGATGGAGAGAGCCGCGCGCTGCGCGACAATCGAAAAGAAATCCAGGTAGGTGAGGCAGGCCGAGATGCCGTTGGCCTGCAGGATGGCCTTGTTGTGGCGGCGCGAAAGTATCTCGAGGGCCGTGAGACTCTGTTCAGCCACGTCCATGCACTGGATGACCTGCAGCTTTTCCAGGAACACGGGCACAGCCTCCACGACCGTGCCCGAGGAGCGGGGCAGGGCCTCCAGCATGTAGGCCAGGGCGCGACAGGCGTTGTTCATGATATCGAAGTTGTGCTCCATGCGGAGCAGATTGATGAGGGCCGGCACCACCTGCTTGATGGGGAATCCGGCCAGGGTGTCCTCGTTGCCCATCACCAGCATCTGGCACATCTCGATGGCGGCCTGCAGCTGCTGGGACTCGTCGTGCGACTGCAGTCCCTGGAGCAGCTGGTTGGCCTTGGAGCTGCTGCTGTTTCCGATCGTGCGATGGAGGATGTGAGTCATGCGGGGCCCCAGGGCGCCGAACAGATGCGGCGGCAGGCCGCGGGCCTCGAGCAGGGCCTGCAGACGACCCACCTCGCTGTCATCGCTCTCCGAGTCGGCGGCTCCATGCTGGGTGGTGGTGCTGTTCGTGGTCGAGGTGGTGGCCGAGCCAGAGCCACCGCCTGCCACTGATCCGCCGCCAGAAGTCACATTGTTGCTTTGGCTGGCTGAGCCGGCACCGCCGCTGCTGCTGCTGGTAGCGCCCACCGCGCTGGCTCCACCTGCAGACGATCCACCTCCTGTAGCAGACCCTACTGCTGCTCCTGAGGCACCACTGCCGCTGCTGCTTCCTCCTACGCCGGCTATCGACTCGCGAACGTCCCGGGCGGCACTCAAGGCGGCCGCAACGATGCTGAGGTTGGTCGAGTTGGTACCTACGATGGCATCGAATAACAAAGAAAACTCATCGTTAGAATAGTCATAGTCAGACATGACGATACGACAGGCAAGATATTTCGTAGTAAGTGAGACGTGTGTGATTGGGTTTTGAGTTTGGAGTTTTTGTTTTCAAAAAACATTCAACAGAAATTTCGAAAGTGAAATGAAAGGAAGGGGGGATTAGACAATCAAGTTTTTCCTTTTTTTTTTTCATTTTTTGTTCGTTATTTTTCTTTGGAAAATTTCAAATTTAAAGTTTGTCTCAAACTTCACAGTGTTGGAAAGCGTGGTAAACTAAGAGATGTACGAATTTCGATAGGCAAGGCAACGATCGATAAGCTGTTAATCGATTGGAGGATACATAAAAATAGAAAACGAAAAGAACTTAAAATCAAAAACTAAAAGGAACCAAACAAAAGAATAAAAACTAGATAAAATGATACAAAATAAGGCAATTAAAGCATAGTTTTAGTGGTTTTTGGTCGAATTTCGATAACAATTAAGTGTGCTGCCACCTGGAGGAAGGGGGAGGGGAGAGGGTCACCCTGTAAATGCGTGGATTTTGTGGGAGGGTTGTGTGTACAAATCAAAATCAAAGCAAAATGTGTATGGGGTGTGGGGGGTGTGGGGTGCGGGATGTACAAATCAAAATCAAAATCAAAGCAAAATGTGTAATGGGTGTAATGGGTGTGTTGTGTGTGCGTGGTGTGTGTGTGTGTGTGTGTGTGTGCAATAACTGATCGGATATATGGTTTACCTGGCGTTACTTGCTGTCCACCTGCATGCGGCGGTCCACTTGGCGGTTGTTGTGCCATCAAACTATAGGTTAAAGCATCCGAAGCTGCTAATCAGAATGTTTGTTGTTTATGCCACACGACACGACACAGGTGGAGGCGAGGGAGGAGGCGCGACAGCCACACACAGAGAGAGAGAGAGAGATAAATGCAAAACGGTATTTAGTTTTTCTTCTTATTTAACGGGAGATTGCGGATAGAATTGGTTGGAGGAGAGTGGGCCAGACACCGCGAGCAAAGACAGAGAGAGAGAGAGAGAGAGAGCCAGCCCTCGAGCGACAGTGTGAGAGTAGGACAGGGCATTGGGGGTGCAGTTCGGGGCGGGGGTGGAGGGATTGGGCTTTTTCCCAGACCATAACCAGCACCACAAATAGGAGACGAGAGACCCTATACACCTACATTTGTACATATGTATATATTTACAGCGGACCACGACTGTATTCTGGAATCATTAAATCCTAGGGCAGAGTACGTGTGTGAGAGTGTGTGTGAAGGAGGGAGGGAGGGAGGTAGAGAGCGAGAGAGAGTACGTGCATGAGTGTGTGTGTGTGTGTGTGTGTTTAGCTTATTCTTTCTGCTCACGAATGGGAAATTCCCTTCCCCCCCCGCCTAAAATAATCCTAATCCCAATCCTAAACAATGATTTGGGGCGCTTTTCCCTGCTTTCGTTTGCTGGCGGTTTCTCATCCTTTCATCCTCTTCTTCCTTCTTCTCCTCCTTCTTCATCATCATCGTCTTCTTACCACTGCTATGCGTCGCTTTGGGCCCCTGATGGATCTGTTGTTGAGTTGTCTGCGACTGTTGTTGAGTTGCTTGCGTCTGTTGCTGCTGCGAGGGGTGCGCAGGATGCGGCGGATGTTGTTGGGGATGGTTACTCCGATAGCTGAAGAGGAATCCCGGTTGCACGATTGTGGCACGCTGCTGCTGCTGCTGCTGTTGCTGGAGAGCCAAGTGCTGCTGCTGCTGTTGCTGTTGCTGTTGCAACTGTTGCTGGTGTCGCACGGCCACAACAACGGTGTTGCCACCGACTTGCTGGTACTGATAGGTGCCCGGCGGTGGCAGCAACTGCGGCTGTTGGTGTGCCTGTTGCTGTTGTTGTTGAACAGTAGCAGCAGCAGCGTTGCCGAGTGATTGGTGTTGCTGCTGCTGCTGTGCCGCTGCCGCCGAACTCACACAGGAACCCGTCTTGCCACGTGAACTGCGTCGCAGGGACGAGTGCTGCTGTTGCTGTTGCTGCTGCTGCTGATTGTAGCTCTGTTGCTGCTGCGTCGGTGGCACAAATGTGGCTGCTGTCGCTGTAGCTGTGGCGCCTCCACCACCCGTGTAGCGCGTCAGCTGTGGCGGCGGCTGCTGCTGATACAGTGCCGGCGGTGGTCCTGCCCCTGTGGAGGTATAATGATGTGGTGGCGGTTGGTGTAATACTGCCACAGAACTGTGGTAGTAGTGGGGCTGTTGTTGCTGGTGCGGTTGGGGATGATGATGATGATGCTGCTGCTGGGGCGGCGGCGGTGGCGGCTGCTGTGCAAAGTAGGGAGGATAATGCCCTGCCGCCGTGGGTGTCACAAAGGAAGACAAATGTGCAAACTGATGTGTGGGCAACAATTGTGGCGGTGGTTGGGGCGGTGCTCCAGGTGCCCCAGGTGGCTGTTGTTGCACTGTCAAGGCATATGGCGTGGCTGTCATGTGTGGCACTACTGTCGGGGGCGTGCCCATAATACTATAATCAACAATTGCATTGCTTATGTTGCCATGGCTGTTGTGGCTATTATGGCTACTGTTGCTGCGTGTGGCACGTGGCAGCATTCCGCCACCACCAGCTGATGAAGCACCTGGAGCTGGCCCCGCCCCCTGTCCATGGGGGGCGGCACGTTGGTGATAGCCTGACGACGTTTTTGCTGTTGCTATTGACTCTGTTGTAGTGGTTGTCGTTGTTGAATGCCTGCTTGCAGTTGTTGTTGAAAGCTTTGTGACAGTTGTTCTTGTCGAAGTTATTGTAAACTTTGCCGCTGCTGTTGTTGAATTTGTCGTTAGCTTTATGGCTGCACTTGTTGTTGATGAATGCTTTGCCACTGTTGTTGAGAACTTTGTTCCACTTGTTGTTGTAACCTTTGTTGGTGCTGCTGAAAGCTTTTCTGCACCTATCGCTGAATGGTGCTTTGCTGTAGTCGTTGCTGCTGTTGAAAGCTTTGTTGCTTTTGTTGTTGGTGTTGTCGTCGTGTTCTTGTCTTGTGGTTGTTTATTGTTGTTGTTGTTGTTGTTTTTAGATCCTTTTACAATTCACGTTCAGACAGAGAGAGAGATTAAGATTGAGAGAGGGAGAGTGGGCAGGGGGCGTAGAGAGAGAGAGAGAGAGAGAGAAAGAGAGAGAGAATAGAGAGTAGTGGGAGACAACAGTTAAACAGCTTTAGTCATTCATGTTTGTCATTCTTTTTGGATGGTTTTTTGGTATTGTATTTGTCTTATTTTGTTATTTCTTGCATCTACACTACTGGAGTTAGTTGTTGTTGTTCTTTTTTTTTTTTTTGTAATGTAATGCAACAAAAATATTGTTTTTTTTTTTGTATTTTTGAGCGCAGTGTGTGGATAGTAGAGTAGGAGGCAAAGGGGTGGAAGAGAGACGATGGGGACGGGAACGGGGACACTGAGCACGACTTTCTGTCGCTGACAATGATGATGTTGCTGCTGCTGTCGCTGTTGCCTTCTCTAGCTAAAGCCCGTAGCTATATAGCTGTTGATGTCACTCTCTCACACACTAATCTAAGCACGCAAAAGCGTGAACGAACCACGCATACACCCACACAAGCACAAGCACAAGCACAAGCTCCATCTTCCATATCTTTTCGTTTCCTTCAGCTAGTAGTGCTGGAAAACACCTTTGCTTCGTCGCTTTTTGTTGTTGTTACAATGTTGTTGCTCTACTTGCTTCTCTCTCTGCGACTCTCCGTCTCTTCGTCTCTCTGTTTATCGCTGGCTTTCGGTGTCGGTGTCGGTGTCGGTGCCTGTGCCACACAGTTGCCATCCGTCTCCTTCCTTTGTAAACACCGAATTTTGTTGTATTATGGTGATTACTTTTTTGTTTCTATTGCATTGTTTCCCGCACAAAAACAACAACATCATCATCATCATCATCATCAACAACACAAGAGAAGCATCAGCATTAAATATTTATGTAATACGACTCAAATCATGTTAGAAGAAGAAATGTTTTTTTTTTTAGTTGTAAAAAAAAAACCATATGACACTTTCTTTCAACAATGAGAAATTATTTTAAATGTAAAGGTTGATTTTATTTAAATTTGATTTTGAAAATAAAACAACTACATTTGCAACAACAACAACGAACGAACGTGCAAAATAAAACAATTTTGTGTGTTGTCGGCAAAGGGGTAAGGGGTTTCCGGGGTAGGGGGGGTTATTTTTAATCGTATTTGAAATGCAAAAATGTTCGTTGTTGCACATGTTTCGCGTTCTACAACGTACTCGGGGTACAGTGTGACCGAGCAGCAGTAGAACAAAAGAGGAAACAATATCCTATGGCATAGCATGGGGACACACTGGGCGGGCACGTACTACGCAAAACACTGGATTTTATCGAGCCATCGAGTGCAGAGCATAATTAAAAGTAATCAACAAATGATATATATATCATAGTACAAATAGGATGTGATGTGTGTGTGGGTGTGTGTGTGTGTGTAACAGATGTGGGGTTAAGTAAAAACAATGTGGGGCGTATATTGCAGTAGTTCGATGAATAGGCGTAAAGTAAGTGGAAAGCGTGTGGAGGGGCGGGCACAAGAGGTGGCGTGGTGGCAGCACGGAGAACTGTAGAAAAGGTTCCCCTAAATTATTCATTTCGCGCAACACAAAACTAGGACATCGTTAAATATTAGTTACGTACATACATGCAATATTCGAAGGAAGAGGAATGTCGATTGGACTAGACTTTAAGCACACGTATTTCCATTAGTGCGGAGGTAGCCGTATTTAATCAGCGGAATATATATATAGAATATGTATTGTGTTATTGTTCTAGACAGCGCAATGCACGATTCAAGACTGAGGGTCCGATTGTTTGTCGCTGCTGGCATTTGGAGTGCGTTGGCATTGCGAAAAAACAATTGGTTGGTTGGTTGCCTTTTTTGTTTTATCAAAATTGCAAAAACAATATACTAGACACTGGGGAATAGCACGGCAAGACGAGGGTGCGCACTCGTACTCGTGGAAGAAGTGCTTCTTCATATACTATGTATACGATTTATTTTGTTGTTTTTGCATTTGTCATTACTGATAAGAAATGCGCCAACTGATACACAATAAAGAAATGGAAAAACAAAAAAACATTACGAGAAAGTGCAATTCATTTTGCCCTTCGAAAGCAGTGTGGCAACACTGAAACACGAAAACGTTAGATATTCAAAGAAAAGTGTTGGAAAAGGTCCAAAGCCAAATGGAAACATGCAGGGGAAGAAGAACACAGGATACGGGGAGGGGGAGGGAGACACGACAATAGAAAGTATAAATTCGGTCTAAAAATAAAAGAAAACTGTTTACAATCTATGGCTACAACAGAGGGAGAAGCAACGGCTTACATACTACATATATACAACTGAAATATCACAGATTCAACCATATAGAATAGACATACAATTACAAGGACCAAGTCTTAGAACTAAAGCAGATGGATGCAGGATGCAGTGTGTGTGTGCTCTTTGCAAAATGTAGTCAAGGGGAGGACTCACCACCAAGTTCCCCGATCAGTTGCTGGGCAAATTCACTCTCAGAGATGTCTTCCTCCTCGAGATCCTCGTCCTCTTCAATATCGTCGTCCTCCTCGTCGTCGACGTCCTCGTCCTCGGTGATCTCGTCCTCCTCGGCAACGATCTGAGCGTCCTCCTCGTACGAAGAGTCGGCAGAGTTCACAATCTCGTAAAAGCCCACCTCCTCCTCCTCGTCTTCGTCCTCCTCCTCCTCGTCGTCCTGATCCTCCGAAGTGTCCTCTGAATGGGACGCCTCAAAGCTGTTGTTTACTCCCTCGGCGCCAGTCGTTGACGACGTTGGCTTGACCTCGGCGCTGTCCGCCGCGGACGTGCTCGGGAGCGGCAGGCTATCAACGTCCAGATTTCCGTCCTTGTTATCCACCTCCTGGTCAATTCCCCCGGCCTCCACCAGGTTCTGCTGCTGCGAGTGGCGCAAGCTCTTGCGGTTCTTCCCGTGCTTGATAATGGTGTACGAAGACGGTGACGACTTCTTCGGCGATTCGGTGGTGCTGCTCGACGCGGCCTCAATGGCCGCTGCTGCTGCAATCACAGCTGAACCGCTTGCCTGAAGACGATTCTCGCTGCTGCTGCTGCTGGCTCGCTGTTGGTCCTGGTCCTGCGGCTGCTTGGAGCGGCTGTGGCTGACCTTGCGCGTCTTGCGGTAGTAGTTCAGCAGATTGCCAGGGCGTCCGGTCCGTGTGGCTGCTGTTCCTGTTGTGTGTGCCCCGCGCAAGGGAGTGGCGCTATTATCCAGTCCTCCGCTGGACTTGCGCTTGATGGTTGCTGGCAAAGAGGTGCTACTGGGGCTGTACCCGAGTTGTCCCCGGCGTGCTGCGGCCGCTGCGCTGCTGGTGCTGGGCCGCTCCTCCGGTGAAACGGTCTTGGAGCGAGTGCGTTGGGCCACACAATCGCCGCCGGATGCCTGGCGTGTGGTTTGCTCACCTTCCCCTACGGTTGCGACGGCAGCTGCTGCTCCTCCTCCACCACCTCCCTCAAATACGGGCTCGTTGTTGTTATTATTGTTGTTGTAGGGCGTTGTCGGCTGGAGGCGTCGCTTCTTAGGCGGCGTTGGGATCTCCACCAGCTGATCTCCGCCGGGTGCCGCTGAAAAAGGCATTGGGGGAAAACAGGCCCAAAATGGGATTAATACTTGCTCGAAGAAGATGCAACTGAAACTGGGGCTGGTTATGTGGCGCCCGCCGGGTGTTTCAAATTTAGACAAACTATTTTATAATTATGCGTCGAAAATAATGCTCAGAGCTATTTCTATATATTTTAGTCGGTTGATATACTGTCGGCAGAGTGTGACATTAGTGGTTGAATGACTGATTGATTGAAATGACTGAAAACTCATTGCCAGCCACAGCCTGCTGCTGTGTTGAAGGATTTTACAGTAGTAGGTCCCCCAGGGTGGAGAGGGTTAATGGGGTCCGATAGGGTTAATATCGATTAACGTGACAAACGGACAGACGGACAATATCCCTCTCTCTGAGAGGTAGAGCGGTTACAGGACTATCAGGACTACTTACATTGATGGCTGCTGCGATTGGTTTTATCTTTCTTGTTGGTGCTGTTGTTGCTGCTGCTTTTCTGCTGCGGCTGCTGATGGTGGTGGTGATGCTGGCGCTTTCGATAGCCAGGCGATATAGATTGATCGCTATTGGCGTTCGCTGGCGAAGAGGGCGAACGTGAGCTGGTTACTCGAAAAGCGGACGACCTTTTGGCGAGCTGCGACGTCTCCCGATCCTGATCCTGATGCTGCTGATGCTGCTGCTGCTTGCTGCTGACGCGACCTTGACTGCGCGAACGGCGTGAGGCGGAGGTAGTATTAGAGGCGGCTTCGAAGACGGCTACTTCTGCGGATGCTCCAGCTGCGACGGAGGAGTTGACAGCACTGGTACTATTATTATTATTATTTGTTGTTGTTGTTGTTGCGGCGGTGGAGCTTTTTTTGTTGCGATTATGGCTTCTATTGTTGTTGTTGCGGCGCTGTTTATGCGAGCCGTGATTTGAATTGGTATTGACAGTGGCAGCACTGCAATTGGCTGCTGCTGCTGCTGCTGCTGTTGCTGTTGTGCTACCGTCGTGCTGCCCCTCCGTCAATGCAGAGAGCGATTGACTTTTAACGGATTCGGCCATAGACGACACTTAACCGCACCGGCATCGAACACACTGAACATGCCAACACACAACCAATGGGTATATTGATTTCAAAATTGTTTCACTCACAAAAATACTTGTCTAATGTTAAATATTTCAATGTTTTTTTTTCCTCGTTTGTTTTTGTTTAATTATGTATTGTTAATGCTGGATCTGGCACTTCACTTTTACAGTTGGTTTATTCCGATATTCCTTTTGCGTGCGTGCATGTGCGTGCTCGAAGGGTAGAGTTTTGTGCTGCAAAGAAAGAAAGGGACGGGCAAATAAGGTTAGAAAAAGTAGTCACGTTGCATTCGAGATGTGTGTGAGAGAGAGAGAGAGAGAGACAGAGAGGAGGGTAAGCTTTTAGAACGTGTCAGAAGTTGCTCTCCCTCCTCTCTGTGGCTCACCCTCTTAAAAATAGCCACAAAGGAGACAACGGGAGGGGAGAGAGAGTCACATTCGAGGAATACAAATTGAGACGCAGCCAGACATCAGCAGATAGCAAATAGGCAAACAGCGCAGTAGGCAGCGAAGCGCGATCAGCGGGCGCAGACAGGAAATGCTGACAGCGATGTATGTAGGTAAGAGAGGGAGAAAGAGAGACCGACTGCCGACTGCCAGCAAACCAAAGATAAGAGTGGCAACACTCACAGTTCAATGAATTAAAAAAAGAAATATAAAAACCGGCTCAGCACAAATCAAGGGTGTGCACAGAGAGGGATACAAAGAAAAAGGAACTTGGCGAAAAGAAGGAAACGCACAAAGAGCCAGATTTACAGGTACCAAGTGCAAGCACCCAGCGCAGCGGAAAATGAAAACTGCCCGAGCACAATGGAAGACACCACCAAGCGGGGAAATACACACGACGCACCACCACACTCAAAGAATCACCACGGACGGAAGGTGGGGGACAACATATGAAAACTGTAAATAAGTTAACAGCTGTTCGCCAGCAGCCAACGACACGTGCAGAGAGAGAGCGAGAGCGAGATAGAGAAAAAGAGAACGAGTGAGTCTGAATGTCAAAGAGAGAGAAGCATGGGAGAGCAACGTGAGAGTGTCACGTTGAGTGGAAAATTTTCGACACTCACTCACACTCGCTCACAGCTGGGCCAAGTCAGCTGTTTTCCGCAGTTTTGTTTATATTTTGCTTTTCGTAATCCTACGCTGCGCTGCTGCTGCCAGCAGGGTGCTTGCTGCTTTGCTCTTGTGTTTGTGTCCCCCTTCTTCCTATTTATGTGCGAGCGAGAAACAAGTTTTGACACACACAGAGCCGCGCGTGTGTGTGTGTGTGTGAGTTGCCATGCTTGTTTCGCTGCCAGAATAGAAGATGAAATGAAAAGGCAGCAAAGCAAAAGTGTCCATGTGTTTGTGTGTGTGTGTGTAGGCTGGAGAGGCAACGAATAAGACCTGAACGTGTGCTGCGGCTGCTGTATATACTGCCCTTTGCAACGTCGACGTCAGCGCAGGGCAGTTTTACATTATGTACATATAGGGGGGAAAACGTTACATATGTAAAGCGATATGAATCAAGCACACCATACCACAAAAAAGAAAAATGCGTAGTTTCAACTTGTCTGCCCTTTTACGATTCAATCTGACACGACACTGTTTCGGTTTTTCACTACCACTTTTTGTGGTTCCACATTGACAGACAATCACTCAAATTTGACATGAAACAACAACAGAAAATAGCTTAAACAAACGCCAAACATTTGCCAAAGCTGCAAATTGCAACAAAAAATAAATCGAGTTCAAGGCCATCAAAATGGGACCAGCAAACCCCCAAACCAAACGACGACGTCAGCTTTTGAGGAAAATTAGTTGTATTTGGTTTTTCAATTGTATGTCGACATTTTTTTTATCAAGCGAGAGGTGGGAGCGTGACACGAACTAGACTCAAAAAGAGATTATGTTCACTGAAGCAAGAGTACAGCAAAAGGTTAAATTCAAACTGTTCAAGAAAAAGAGTTTCGACATCATGTTGAAGGTTTTGTTATACATTAGCTTGTATGTTTATATATTTCTAACATGGAGTTATTGGATTGGAACAACTCTGATCGTGACCCACCACTAGTCTAGTCTCGGCTATAGCCTATAATGCCACAAGTTTTTCACACCAAAAAGCACAGACGAAACGAACAAAAATTACTGTGGTATATGCGAGGCCACAAATATGGCAGCGCCTTTATTTTGTTGTATTTGTTTTGGATTCGTCTGTGTGTGTGTGTGTTTGAGTACGGGTGTGTGAGACATTTCTGCTTTGCGTGTGGCAACTCCAACATATGGCGGCAGCGGGTTCAATTGTTGTTGCTGCTTTTTATCAACAATTGAAAATGGGGAAAAGTTAAGGGCCGCAAAGAAACAAAAAATAAAGGAGAAACGCGAATGTAATTACCTCTAGTATCGGGGGCTAGACTAGGCAACCCTCATGAGGTATGATGACAACCCTAAACAGCATAATTGATAAAAATTTTAAGAGTGTGTGTGTGTGTGTGTAGCACACCATGCTCTCCCTCCTCTCGTTCGTTATGCCTTGTGCGTGTTGTTGGCTTTGTTTGGAACATATTTGAATATCGTTGTTGTAAAAACTCAGTCGAGCATATTGGATAGTGTTCCCCTGTCGTTTTCTTTTTCCCCACCCTCTCCCCGTTTTCCACCATTGTTACGAAACCTGCCTACGCACAGCTGAGCGTGCGAGCGGGATGCCAAGCACTTACTCACTCTGCAGCTAACTGTAAATGGGGACATTTCAGCTTTCCTCTTGTCTGCTACCCTACTGATACATTCCCTCCCCCAAAAAAGGAATTACACAGGAAGAGAAAGCCTTAAGAAAGAACGCAATAGAAATGGTTGACTTGGCAACCAGCCCTACTACGGGCTCGCGGGGGGTGGCGATGGCCCCGTGGCAAGGCAGCGGCAACATGCAACAATTAAAGCGAAAAACCCTGGCTGGCTGGCTGGCTGGCTGCAATTGTAGTTTCTAACTCTTGAAGGTTGGGAAATATATTTCATACAAGGCCAATTCTTTACAGGGGCAAATAGGGCGAGAACGAATAGTAAAAGTTCCCTAAAAAAACTTGTTGCAAAGAGCAAGAAAAGAAAAATATAGGAAAGAGTAGTGGGAAAGAGACGGACTACAGCCTTTTACACAACACAACTCGTTATGTACACACACTCACACACAGCCACACGTGCAGGCAGCGGCACTGCTTATATACAGTTATACACACGCGAAGATGCTTTCGAAATTTACTTTAGCTGCGCTGCTGCATTTTCTAGGAAATTATTTAATTTAATTTAGATACATTACGAACATATGTATATTACAAATTTATAATATTAAAAAAAAGACTGCAATGCGGGCTGCTAGCCTTCCTACGGAATTGAACGCAGAAAACAGAAAAAGGCAGCCCGCAGCAGCGAAAGAGCGCTGGCAGAGCTGCATGTTCGAACATGTGCATGAAAGAGAACGCACGAGGGCAAGCGCATGACGACGTTACACACCAACACACTTACACACACACACATACAGACAAAGACTCGATTATAAAAGCGTAGAGAAGTAAAAAATACACAACGAAATCAAAGTGAGAAGGAAAAAACGTAATGCATACACAATTTCAACAATTTGCATGCTATCGCAGCGTAATAATTTAATAATAATTATATAAACACCAGCAGCACCTTTTTTCAGGTATGTACCCAAGTATATACAGAAAAAATATACATTCGTTTGCATTTAATTTCCTTTTCCTTCCATTTCTCTGCGTTTTCTTAATTTTTAAGGCACAAGACACGATATCAAGACGAGGAGGGTGTTGATTTATAATAATTCGAGACGAACCGAAAACACCGATGCCTGCGAAGTGGGTCCAAAGAAAAATGTTTTTACCTATTTATTTATGTATTACTTTATGTTCGACGAGCGGAGCGCAGCAACCTCGCAGCTCAAAAGTGGATGAAATATTGAAGAAACAGATTGAAACATTGACGAAACTCTCTGGGCTGGCTAAAACGTTTTTACTTATTTATTTACTTTATGTTCGACGATGTTGCTCGTGCTCATGTTGCTGCTCACTGCTCGGCACATGTGTCTGGTCCATACAAACTGAATGTTGCCAGCAGCATAAAGTGTAAGTGAGTGTGGAATGTAGGGACATTGCTGCGATGCAAAATCCCTTGACGAAGAGAGGATATCCCACCTAGAAAATGAGCAGATCCCAACCGACTGCCAATTTTATATATTGAGGAGATTGATAAAATATATCATTATAACTGGGACTCAATTTCGACGCCAAAATGGATGGAATATTAAAGAAACAGATTGAAACTCTCTATCTTTCTCTCTTAAAATTCCCGTCCTTAACAGCTCTCAGAATTGAGTTGCAGTGCTTTGTTATGTTAAAATCTATGCAGGGATGACAGTCTAACTTTTTCCCGTATATATTTTTGTGTTGACCAACATTTGTACAAAAATTAAGTTCAATTTTAAGACGAATTTCCACTATACTGCATGTATTATATATAGTTGCAATTGCACCGCGTAATCCCTAACATAACAGTTTTTATTTAACATGAGTGAGTTGGTTGGTTGTGCTCAATTCCATCGAAACAACAAACTCATGTTAAGCGAGAGAGAGCGCAGTGCAGTTATGGCTACGACTGGGAGCGAGAGAGCATTGAGTGGAACGAGTAGCGTTTAATGAGAGCTGTTCTGTGAGGGGCAGCCGGTGTGATTTATTATTTACCAATTTTTAATAAAACAAAAATACTTCTTTTAATAAAAATATAGTATTGGATACATCAGACAATACATTCCATTCCTGTTGAGTAAGTGTCACTTGGAGTGGTTTTTAAAACAGGTCACTCAACCCCTGATAATGAGGTCAACCAACTCTCAATCATTGGCCTGGTCTCCAATATACACGCTAGTCAGTGCCATGTGTGTCATTGTGGTAAACTAATTAATTAAAAACATACACAATATATAGAATGTACAAAAATAAGCTGAAATTCCTGATTCATTTGCACTCAAAATGGCTGTGTGACCAGGAGAGAATGACAACGGAAGAGACAAAGAGAGAGAGAGAGAGAGAGAGTGACTGTCAGCAATTATATTATACTTGGGGGTTGGTTGGCCGACACTCGCTGCTCTGTCCGGCTCTTTCACTCTTGCTGCTTTCTTTAGCTCTCGCTTCTGTTCCTTTTACCTGTGGGTCCGTCCGTTATATCAGCTGATCGAGTTGCGAGTGAGAAAGAGAAGAGTCTCACTCTGTCTTTCACCAATTTACGAAAAATCTAATAGGGTCGTAGCACCATATGTACTCAGCTGACCTCGTCTCTTCTCTCATTTGAAACATTTAAGGGAAAAAGAAGCCACGTATCTACCACACCACGACGATGCATACAAACCGAACCACCACACTATCAAGGGCTGCCATTTGGCTGATAAAAATGGTCGGCCATTTGTTTAGACAACGATAACACTGTCCACCAAAGCAGGGGGCAGAATCGAAACCAACTTTTGACCGCAATCATGAAAGTGAGGGAAATACATACTCAGATAAGGAAACATCTGATTATAAACATTCAAGCACCATACATATATGTTTTAAGTTAAATGTGCATTATGCTGGCCTGGCCTCAAAATCCAAACAGCTGTTGGGTCTGTGTACACTTTCAATCATGCTGCGATGGAGGATGGGGAGAGTATTTGAGCGGCCCACGCAGAGAGCTGCTCAACAACGTCGACGTCGCTGCTGACGTCTCAGCTGGCCTAGTTGACAGCAAGACAGCGTGCAGCGGGCAGCGCTCGCTCGCTCACCTGCGTTGGCGTCGACGTCGCCTTCCCAGAAGCAGAAGCAGAAGCAACAACAAAGTCAATTGCAAGTGTGAGCAAGAGCAAACATGTGCACGATGTTTCGAAAAAACCAACAACAAAAACCAGTAACAACAATGCCAAATAATGAATATGCATACTACACGTATCACTCACTCCTCTCGCACACACACACACACACACACACACAAGTGCAGGCATACACACTGCAAGTGCAATGGAAATTCAGCTCTCAATGAGAGGAGAGACGCGCAAAATGGGGCCACGGCTGCTGGCAAATTTGGGGCGAGAATAAGAGTACCAGAGGAGAGACTTTCGCTTATCGATAACACAAAAAGGGGAGTATATTTATTCGGCAACTATCGACTAACTAAACTAAATTATTATGGCCTTTGTGGCTCACTGGCAATGCAATTCTATGCACAAACAGCGGGCAGAATGGAGTGCAGCACCACATCCTCACGCACATCGATCTGCAGGTGAATCGAGTGCTCCCGATCGATGCCGATGGTCAGCTCCTCGTTGGCCAACTGCAGGGCCCCAAAGAAGGCGGAGGCTTTGCGCGAATCCACCGAGCAGGAGGCCTCCCGCTCCTCATCCGCCGACAGGAAGCGCGGAAGGAGGCGCCTGAAGCGACTGGTGACCGTGGACATCTCGGAGGTGGCCACCACATTCAGCTCCCCGTCATAGCTGGCCTGGAACTCTAGGCTGGGCGACACATTCTTTAGCTTGTCGATCAGGCTCCGCAGCAGGCGGAGCGAAGGCAGGCTCAGGGCCAGCTGGGAGGCCGGCACGCGGGGCACCACATAGGTGGGCCAGTCGCTGGCGGGGATTATGGTGACGGGCACGTCGTGGACTACCTCGCGAGCCTCCGTCGAGGAGGTGGACAGCACCGAGGCGATCACCGATATGCAGGGAAACTGAATCCTCTGCAGCTTCAGCTTGCAGCTGTTGACGCCTCCGCCACGAAGGACGGACAGAGCTCGGCCCAGATTCGCCGAGGACATGGTCAGCACAATATATTCCTGATCCGCGCGGGCGGCCTCCATCTTGTACTCGGGAAAGTAGTCCCTGGCCGCAATGCTCACCCACACCAGCGGTGATGACGTGGAGCTCTGGTCCTCGTTCACAATGAAGTGCATTTGCTGTGCTCCCAGTATCATGATACAATCCTTGGCTAATTTTGCCAGGGTTGCGATTATATTCTGGAGTTCTCGCATATACAGCGGATCCTGCATCAGGGCGCGGAACTTCATCTGCACAGCGGGAAGCGATATCGGTACCAGGAGCAGGAGGCAACACAAAGAAAACGGAAAAGGAAAAAGAGAACAAAACAAAAAAAAAAGGAGTCAAACACGGCTGCCAACAACAACTACAGCTCCTCTGCTCTGGTCTCTATCCACCGATCCCTTTTCCTCTCTTTCCCTTCATGGGAAAAACGAGAGAAGAAAGTTCGAGAGCGGATTTTGCATACTCTACGACGCATTTTTAGCATACACATATACATACTCTGTGAAAACACAGTTCAGAGAACAACAAAAACGAGACTATGGTCATCTCATCCCTGTCAACGTGGTGGACCTCTCTCAGAAGAGACAAGGGAGGCTAATCTACCCACACAACTGCACCAAGAGTAGAGAAACTGTTATACCCGAAACAGAGTTAGAGAATTGCCAACAAAATCAGACCCTTTGATGAGAGAAGGGCAGTGAGTGGAGTGGAGGCGGCAGCAGCTCTGTCGTTCTCCACTCGGCGGCGGCTCAAAACTCATGGAGTTCAATGTACACACACCACACCACACACACACACACTCTCACTCATCAATCGCACACACATACACAGGCACACACACACCACTCAAAGAGAGTCAGCCAGGCGATGGGCAAACAAAGCGCAGAGCAAGTTCCGACTTGTGTTTTGGCTTTTTGTTGTTTTTGTTCTTTTCTTTTTTTTTTTGATGGAGCAAAGCGGTGTGCAAAGAGCAAACGAAACGCAACTCGAACGAAATTAAACACACATACACCATGTACACATACAGATACACAGTGCCAGGTTCTCTCCTCCTTGCATACAAAGTCATCATCAAGAGCGGCAGGCAGGGCCGACAGACACAACAGGATTTTTTTATTCGCTGCGCTGGCTAGCAAATTAAAGGAGAGAGGGGAGAGTAGAGAACGGACTGGCAGAGGAGTTGTGTGGTTTAAGGAATGGGGCTGGGCAGGCTACGGCGAGACAGGCGAGGCGGCAGGCAGGCCTCCAGGCACAACTCTCTCCCTCTCTCACTCACACACTGATAGAGCGGGATGGCAAGGGAAATCAAATTATGTGGCCCGACCGTAGGCGTCGAGTCTTGCATAGGGAGGGGGAAGAGGCCCTGCTCCGGCTTGGGGGTCAAAATATTTTCCTTTCCTGCAGTTCAATCAACTTTCAAGGTTGCCTTTGGTCTTCAAGACGTTATCAGGCGGCCATTGTTCTAGAATTGTTCTAGAAGATGTTAGAAGCTTGGAAATCCAATAATGACGTCACACGGACCTTTCTAGAAACGATGAGTGTAACACGGGGACTCGATTCTACATGCGCAAACAGCTAGTCGATAATGATAGTACTGCAGACAGTGTTGTCCACTCGGAACAGCTGTTATACACCACCCATGACGTCACATACTTCATCTCTATAGCTTATTTCATCCAGACACGCAAGCATACACATTCCTAGAAACACTCATTGGTCGAGAGATGTTCTCACTCATTTTTCTTTTTTGCTGCATTACTTGCAAAAAAAATAATTTGCCCGAGCACGAGGCGTAGAGCTGCCAATTGTGCAAAAAAAAAAAAAAACCTTCGCCAGGCCCCAAAAACGAAACTCAATGCAATTTCGAATATATTAAATGGCCAAACAAATATGTAGTATATGGAAGAAAGAGAAGAGAACAATGCCAAAATGCTGACAAGAGGCCAAAGAATTAAATAAATGCTGTGCTTGGAAGAACTATCACTGTCTCCCTCACACACGAACGCACAAATCACACACACACAAATGAGAGTACACTCTTTTTCTCTGCCCCCGCGGGTCTTATGAAGTTTGCAACACAAAAATAAAAGAGAAAGTAAAAACTTAACAAGATGCGTATAGGCCCTAACCACAGCAAGTGGAAATATCAATTCGAAATAGAACAAATAAAAAGAGAGCACATACATTCCTGGATACCCTACACTACCCGCAGCCGCACTTCTGCTGCTGCTGAAAAGCGTTGCCAGGCAGGATTGGACAGATATTGTACAGCCATGTGACGACGCGTCAAGGCATTATTCCAGACGGAATACTTGTTACCCAATGCATAATGTATACAATGACCAATAGGTTTTCCTTGGGCTATTTCCACAGGGGGGCCTGACTGTCCGAAGGGGCAGCCATTGTAAAAATCAATATCAAAATATTACCCACTCTTAAATCGCAATGTATTACGTTGAAACTTCACCGAGTCTGGATGATATGTTAAGGAGTACTTGGGACACGCCTTTAGCAACCATAAATGCACTCGAATTATTACAAAATTGGTCGGAAAAAGTAATACAAGAAAAATGCAAATGGTCGACATTTTGTTTTCTGTCTCGCTGCTGCTTATTTGACGAAATATGTATGCCCGTATGAGAATGTATGTGTATCTCGTTTCCTGAGACTCTGCCCAGCGGAGGCCCCACTTTCAGCCGCAGCACCCACAACTGCGGATACTGCAATTTACATAACACATTTGGTCTATTCACGTTTCCCTGCCATTCCACTTACCTTTGAGCTAGTTTTTAATTATTATTTGCACAATTTTCACAGATTCCCCGACCTCCGACGACCCGAGCAACAGTGTGACCGCGGACTTATCGTTAAAAATTATACGGTCCGACCCTCAGGAATATACCGAGGCATACCGTCTTACTTTAAAAATAGACCGTAAATATACTGACGAGCTCATGTTCTATTATACATATTCCTCAATTTTTAGATTCCGTGGCATATTACCATCTATATAGAACATTAAGCCATGTCCACATAATTTTAACCGATTAATGACTCAATTTTCTACTTAACTGGCTTAATCTAAATACTTGCTTTTATTGTATTTTGCGTCAAAAGAGGTTCTTATTGTTAAATTTTGATATTCCGTCGAATAATATTAGCTAGATATAACATTCAGCCATGTCCACATAATTTTATCTGATTAGTGAAACAATTTTCTACTTGACTGGCCTATTCTAAATACTTGCTTTTATTGGATTTCTATATACCGTTGAGAATGAAATTTAATAGATTGATGAAATTGACAAAATATAGCATTATAGACCGATATACCGTAAATATACCAGCGGTTCAATTTTGGACCTAAAAAATACCGAAAACTATTGCAAATACCGTAAACGGTTACCCAGCCGAGCAACTGACATAAATACCGAAATATACTGTAAACTTATACTGTACACTTCAACAGGATAACAATTTGATATAAACCGCGGAAAATAATACTAATAATAATACTTCTTATAGATCCATCTTGTCTTTCCTATTTACCTACAAAACACCCCACGATATCTTTCACCTGGACTGCGCTACAGTTCTTTACGGTTCATTGTTGGTCTACAATCGGTTAATAGATCTCTGTCCATGATCGGGAACCATAGTCCTCGTTTTTGATATTCCGTCAGATATTACTAGCTTTATAATACCTCAGCCCTGCCCACATAATTTTATGCGTTTAATGACTCAATTTTCTGCTTGACTGGCTTTTTTTTACACAAATAAAACGTAAGTGAGTAATTCCGTTGTATAATGTTGGCTAACTAAGACTCTGCCCACATATTTTCATGCCATTGATGAATAAATTTTGTTCAAGATTAATTACTTTTAAGTACTCCTTTTTTATTATATTTTGACTAAAACAGTTGAAACAAAAAATTTCAACACGTCAATTTGAAGACTTGTTGCTTATCAACCGGAGTATGGGCATTTGTATACCCCATTTAGTTAATTTTATGTGAAGAAATTGTTTTACAAACTGTATTTGAAACGTAAATAATAAAGAAATTTTCGTTAATCATTTGATTAGTTTCGTGTATATATCCTGATCCCGATACTCATTCTTGGTCTCCATAAGAAAACAATAAACTGCAAAATATCCTTTTAATAGCTTTGAAACAGAGACTGACAGTTTCTGCATATATTGGAGCCTGCGACGACAAACATTTCCTCCACTCCACAATATCCTTTTTTCCAGGGTATGCAGAATGCGGACTATGTTGCGGGACAATGCTGCTCGATATCTCAACACATGAGTCTGGGCCCTACAAATTGAATGTTGCAAACAGTGAAACGGGATTTGCAAAAAAAACATGCAGCAACATGTCCTGAAATGCATTTTTTAAAAAATAACGATTTTTTTTGTAGTATTCCGGCATGTCAAACAATTGTGACGATTTTAGTTGGTTGAAAAGAAAAATCGCGGTGTTTCTGTTTCAAAATCGTTTCAGTTATTAAAACCGTTCAATAACCGAAAAAAATTTACATATATGGATATATTATGTGTGGTGTATATCAAATACATATTAAAAGTAACTAACTAAGTAATTAATACCAATTATAGCCCGAATTGCTCCAGCTTTCGGCTATTAAAATCGCTCAGCCTGAATGGCATAACAACCAAGGGCAAATTTTCGTCGAAGAATAAGAAAGCAGTTCGGCTATCATTTTTAAGTTGAGAAATATCCAAAAATGTATTTGAAATTGAACTCTTCTCCTTTTTGTGGGAACGACTGTGGAGTATTAGCTGGACCTTCTTTGGGACCGTCTTTGGACAGTGTATACACTGGTAGTGGAGCGGTGGTGGTCCGGCAATATTTGGCGCTGGATCCTCCTCCTGCGCTACTACCCTGATGGTGAAAGGCCTCTTCATCAGCGGCGTGTCGGGGGTAATGGTGTTGCCCATCTCCTCCAAGTCCCCGTCCTACTCGCTTTTGATGTTTGTTAAGTCCAAGTCGTCGGTCTCGATGATCTCAAAATATTCCGCCGCAGTGTTGTCGTTTTCAGCCTCGTTAAAAATCGGCGCAGTGGAATCAACAGCATCGACATCTATCTCGTTCTTCACGTTTACAGTCTGCTCCTGGGCCGCGTCATTTGGAATTATGGAAGTCTGCTCGTCAGTTGGTTCTCTCTTCACTGGTGCATGCCTCCGCATGGTCCGGCTGTACCTACGCTTGAATCGATACGCATTCCGCAGCGCCTTAAAGCATGGCTCGCATAAATGCTGATGATGGCCGTCTCCTTCATCCACATTCAACCCGGTGCACTCCTTAATCATATTGGCCGGAATGTCTTCCGGCTCGTAGGGCAAGCTCTCATCGTGTTTCTGCTTGGCAAAAATGTCCACTGGAGGCTCGGCGTCTTTTAGACAAATTCGGCAGCACATTTTCTTTAAATCGTCCATGTTTTCGCTTCCAATTTATTCCAATTTATTAGTCAATTAGGTGTTTGGTACGCGCTGTTTTCTTTTTCAAAGAATTTGTAAATGTCATTATATTTTCTTAGAGATGGGAAGTTTTGCCTTGTTGCATTGTAAGCGCCAAATCGCGTAATCATTATCCAATACTCTGTTAATCCTCTACGGCCCAAGAAACTTGTTTGCACTTCTACGTCGCAAAGCGTCGAGTTACTTTCGCTGTAAAAGTAATCAATTCGATTCAATTAGATTATAAAGTTTATAAGTTTTAAAAAGACGTACTAACAAAATTTAAAAAAAACGTACAATACAATCGATACCATCGAGTCTGCTATCGATGGATGGAATGCAGCCCTAGTGAGTATCGATGTCTTTATTTATTTAATTGTTTTCTAGTTTGTTTTTCATCCGAAAATTCGAAAATCCGAAGTTTAAGCAACATATTAAACTGAATAAAGTGTCCTTACGTTAAATTAGAGTTTTAGGCATAAAGTAAAGTAAGCTTAAAGTAAGATTACAGGTGCACACACCCACAACGCCCACCCCCAATAGGAAAGCGCCAACAAATGCAATAGGTCATAAAAAACGAATCAACTTCTTATCAGCAGAAACAACAACAAAAGACAGTAAGTGATATTAATTAAAGTCAAACAGAAAAACGTTCGCCCCGCTCACTTCACTTGCTCGTCAGGCCCAATCCGCCCGAGCAGTGCGGAGGAAAACATTGCTTGCGGAATTTCTGACGTGTCACAAGTGCTCAACAGAACAGACCTTAACATCAAACGGAAATGTGCGGCTCTCCCAACACAACTGTCGGCAATGGCACCCGTGCCCTCATCTTGGTCGGTGGCTATGGCACCCGTCTGCGCCCGCTCACCCTCAGCACGCCCAAGCCTCTGGTGGAGTTCGCCAATAAGCCAATTCTGTTGCACCAGCTGGAGGCACTTGTCGATGCCGGCTGCCGTCAGGTGAGTGAGCAATACTATGAGTAATATATTTATATAAACCAATAATTGGCTCATTCAGGTCATACTCGCCGTCAGCTATAGGGCTGAGCAAATGGAGAAGGAGCTGAAGGTGGAGGCAGACAAACTGGGCGTGGAATTGATATTCTCCCATGAAACGGAACCCCTAGGAACAGCAGGACCACTGGCCCTGGCCAAATCGATACTGTCTGCCAGTCCCGAACCCTTTTTTGTGCTTAACTCGGATGTGATCTGTGATTTCCCCTTCAAGCAGCTGGTGCAGTTTCATCGAAATCACGGCAAAGAGGGAACAATTGTCGTGACCAAGGTGGAGGAGCCTTCCAAATATGGTGTGGTGCTGTACGACGAGGACGGCTGCATAAAGAACTTTATCGAGAAGCCGCAGGAGTTTGTCAGCAACAAAATCAATGCCGGCATCTACATCTTCAATCCATCGGTGCTCGAGAGGATTGAGGTCAAGCCCACATCCATCGAGAAGGAGGTATTTCCGGCCATGGCAGAGCAACAGGAGCTGTATGCCATGGATCTGACCGGCTTCTGGATGGACATTGGGCAGCCCAAAGATTTTCTTACAGGTAGGATGACTCACTGAATTACTGGTGGTGGACTGGGTCTCGGCGCCTATCTTCAATTGCCTCATTACCCTTATCGCCAACCGTAGTGTCGTGCGTTCTTTAATCATGTTTTGGTTTCTTTCGAGTTTGATTTATCTTTTCCTTATATGTTTCTCGGAAGAGCTAATACCGCGTAGAATGTTTGATAGAGCGATTTTTGTTTGAGTGTTTGAGTGGAGGCTCATTACGTAGATTACGCGCGTGGGAAGACCCCTGCTCCAGATAGGAACAGAAGACAATTATTGATCTCCCTCTTCCTGCATATCTCTTCTAGGCATGTGCCTCTACCTGAGCTCGCTGCGTCAGAAGCAATCACCGAAGCTGTACACTGGACCAGGAGTCGTCGGCAATGTACTGGTGGATCCCACAGCCACGATAGGCGAAGGCTGCCGCATTGGGCCAAATGTAACCATCGGACCGGATGTAATCATAGAGGATGGGGTGTGCATCAAGCGTGCCACCATACTAAAAGGTGCCATTGTACGCTCCCACTCCTGGCTGGACTCCTGCATCGTAGGCTGGCGCTCGACCGTGGGTCGTTGGGTGCGGATCGAGGGCATCACAGTGCTGGGCGAAGATGTGATTGTAAAGGATGAGCTCTATGTGAATGGGGGCCAAGTGCTGCCCCACAAAAGCATCGCGGCCAGTGTGCCCGAGCCACAGATCATCATGTGAGAGGGATCTTCCTCACTTTAAGCTGTAGTCTAAGTATGAATTAGTTTCGTTTCGGTATTCGACATTTGTCCACACGAATTGCCTTCTGTTGCCACTGTCTGTCCCCCGAATGAAAGTCCTAATGTTTAAGCCAAACGATTTGCAATATTCTAAACAATGAACGAGAATCAATGAGAAACATTTCCAATTTAGCTTTGCTATTCTATATAAATTAAGGCACCATTTCCTCTTGGGGAATCTTGACTTATAGTCTGAGTATAAGTATATGATCAGCCGAACCTTTTCTACTTTGATACGAGTAAGCAGAGCATAAGTTTTGTACTTATTATTCTACAGTTTAGTCAAATATATACGTACATATATGTATGAAAATACAAAATTTAGAATTAATTGTTCTAAATTCTATTCAAATAGGTCATTAGGTGGAATGAGGAGGTAAAGCATTTCACTGGGAAGTTGCTTCCAAAGGAAGGAGGATCGTGTGCTTACCGTCTAAGGGACGTCGGGTAATCTTTGCTGGCAACTTGGTCGTACAGGCTTCCATCACTCATGTCAATATATATTATAAATTATATTTTATAGGATACATAAATCATAAGGCTACATACATTTATAATTAACTCAGTATCGGGTATGAAATTTTATTCACAAGGTTCCCGCTCGTATATTGCTGGACTGCCATCAAAATCGAAACATAGTGAAGAGATGAACAGACTTGAGATTTTTGAATTAAAGCTACATCGTAGCTTAATTGAATGAAAAGCTTCTGTTAAAGGCAATAATAACCTTTCAAAGGGTATACAAAGTTGCCTAGCAACGGTTTTAAGGAGGAAGACACAACAAAAGTGGAAATTTCATTCTTAAAATGTTGAAATCTCTGGGACAGACCGATGGCCAGCAGCCACAGCTGCAGCTTCTTTGGGAGGACAAGGATGTCAAGTTTGATACGCCTCATCTGTAAGTCATCCAGCGAGAGAGAGAGAGAGAGAGATGGAGAAGAATCCCCAGCTATCAGTGGATATGTATATAAATTCCAGGCACACTCGACTACGCACCGGAGAGAAGGTGCTGGACTACATCTATCACATTGAGGACAGCAAGGGAAATCCCGGGGACACGGGCCGCCTAATGGTCACCAATCTTCGAGTGATTTGGCATTCCTTGGTTCACAAAAAGTACAATTTATGTGAGTAACTATGCTGGGATTCTAGGACATCAGACTGAAGGCGCTCTCTCCACTTTTCAGCCATTGGGTTTGCTAGGTTTGGAAACACCAATACCCGCATTGTGCACATGCACTCCAAGGGCAGGATGCCCAGTCAGGCATTGTACATTCTGGCCATCAGCAATGAGACGCGTTTCGAGTTCCTCTTCACGGATGTGTCCGGGGAGACGGCGCGCCGTGAACAGCCCATCTTTGCCAGCGTCTTTGATGTGTATCAGTAAGTGGAATACGGGGCAATCTCTTATAAAACTCTCTACACGTCAGATGTTTCTCATTTCCCTGTAGATTATATCAACGCACGTATCTCTATCGCGACCTAAAGCTGCGAGGAGCCATCGTACTCTCTGGACAACTGATTATCCTGCCCGATGAGCAGGTCTATAGCCAGGTACAGGGCGTCTGGAATCTATCCAGCGATCAGGGAAATCTGGGCAGCTTTGTTGTCTCCAACATACGTCTTGTGTGGTTCGCTGATGCCAATGAGACCTTTAACATCAGCCTGCCCTATCTTCAGATTGAAAGCGTGAGTGTAATCATCCTTCAGGCTCGAATCTTCCCAATCTCCCACCGCATTTCCCTTTCCAGCTACGTGTCCGAGAGTCGAAGTATGGTCCTGCATTGGTCATCCAAACGGCCGAGACTGGAGGCGGCTATGTACTCGGCTTCCGCATCGATCCCGCCGACCGGCTGAACGAACTCTTCAAGGAGCTCTGTTCGCTGCACACCGTCTACATAGAGCAGCCGAACTTTGGGATCCACTACGATGCCCAGGATGCACGCCAGCGATTGGCGGATGCCGCCGAGGAGGCGGCCCAGGCCACGCAATTCAAGATCGAGAATTTCGAGGAGCTGGACGAGCGGCAAGAGCGCGAAATCAATACCAAACTGAATAGCTATCTGGCGGAGGGTTGTGTGTCGAACAGCAATACGGATCAGTCGGACAGGGAGCCGGTGTATTGCAAGGAGCTGGGCTTTGCCATGGAGCGCATACGGGAGGGATACAAGCTGCAGGATCTGTGGAATGTCATGCCCACCAAAATGGAGACTTTCGAGGAGTGATCTGGAAGAGAGATCAAAAGAAATATAGACAGAAAAGTCATTTGAAAGAATGGCAGGTAATATTTACATAAATAGAAGTATATTATTGAAAACAAACAAGATTTCTCTTAAGTTAATAAAGTATAGATTAGATTGAAATATACATTGGAAAGCAAAGATTTAACTAAAGATTTTGGAAAGATAAATTTAAGGGTAAGGGCATTCAGCATGAAATCCAGGAAAGTTCAGTCGAAGCCGAAGACAATGTTAATACAGATAATAAGGAAGGATTTCGTCAAAGATTTCTGTAATTAAAAGAAGATTTCTTCTTCCAGAACAAAAATTGAAGTGAAATTGATGATACGAAATGATTTAAAGAAAGAACATTTAAGGAAACTGAATGTTTAAGGACCGTAATTGAAATCATTCATTGGATCGAAGATTTCGCATATTTCAAGAAAAGATATTGAAGGAATAGCAAGGTATAAAAAAAGATTGAAGATGGAAGCACACTTATGTCCGTACATCAATCAAATGGATAGTGTTGTAAATATTTTTAGGGATTTTTATTGACGCATCGCATACAACTCGCTGTGTGTTTAAGTAATTTTGCTTTTGTTTGGAATCTCTGGAAATTGTCTTTAGCTTAAGGCTAATTCTTTATAATTTTTCATGGTTTTTGTTTTGAAAATTTTAATTTTGGATTTTGTTTTTTTTTTCCTTCACTACTTTTTAATGATATCAACGTTTTCTGCATCTGTTCTGCTATGAATGTGGTTTCTGCGAGACTGAGAGTGGGATGGATATGTGTTGTCTGGGATCAAGCAATTTATCATTTGGGGGGTCGGTTGGTTGGTTGGTTGTCTTTTGCTTGGTATTATAAATTAGTTCATATCACAACACACAGTTGATTTGACCTCTAAATATATGTATATGCTGCTCTTACAGATAGATTTAGGTAGTATTATATTATTATTATATTTAGATTAATGAATGGATCGTTTAGTTTTGTTTTTTGTTTTTGTTTTTTCTAAGCTATAAATTCTAACAAACTTAATTAAAGTAGGAAAATTAATTGTAGTTGTGGCGTTTACATGATCTTTTTCATCTTCATCTGTTCTTCACCTGTTCTCAATTTTCTCCTAACTCTCTCTCATATCTCGATATCGATATCTTTTTGCCTCAAAGGCCAACATATATAGAAAAAAATCGAATCGAAAGCATTGCAATTTTTCTGTTTGTACATCGAACAAATACAAATAATCATAATCATGGTTACAACAAAATAAAATAAAATAAAACACTTGTTCATTTGAAATATGAATATCAGGAATGGCTTACATTTTACATGGTTTTGTTTCTTTATACATTTAATACTTTTTCTGCTTAAAGTTCTTCGTTTTAATGAGGACTGTGGCTAAACATAAATTCTTGAATCTTCTGTTTTCTTTTTTGCATACATATCATTATCAGTATCATATCATATATTCGTTATTCGTTAGTGGATTCTTTGTTGTTATATCAGTCTTGAAGACCAAGTCATAATGATTTTGATGCCGCAACATATATATCTAGTATCTACTCAAGGAAAGTGAAAATGGGGGAAAGTATAGCCTGGATCTTTCTCTTGAATGTGGGGAAAGTAAGGCCTGGATGTCTATCTCTCTCAGCCCGCTCTATGGCTGAAAGTAAAACCGAATATCTATCGGAAAGTGGTAAAGCCTAATCTTCTCTAGAACAATGCATTGAATGGCAAACTCTTAAACAAAAACCTTTCGGAGAAATGGTTCTTACAGAATGGAGATGGGTTTACATTACACTCCCACTTTTACAGAACAATGCCACACGAATAGGCGCTTTCGAAGACGACTTCGCCATAAACAGTAACTAGAACCAAAAGACTTAGAACTTGGAGAGTTTTCCCATTGTTGTTGCTGCCGCATCGGATTACGTTCCACTGAACGAACATCCGAGATGATTGTAGATGAAACTTAAGTGCTGCCACTATGGCAGCTGCTGGCGGAGATCTGTTTACGGGCCCGTTGACGCGTCATGGGTGGCGAGGGACGAGCTGGAGAGGAGCCACGACAGCTGCGTTTTGCGTTTTGTGGGCCTTCGGCTGGGGCCGTCTTGCGTTTACCCCGTGCGCGGGGTGCTCTTCCCGGAGAGGTGGATGTGGTGACTGGTGTGGGATTGGCAGCTGCGGGAGCTGCGGCACGACTGCGTTTCGCTGGTTCCCTTTTCGTTGATGATTTGCGTTTGCCAGGCGCCTTGGATGCTTCATCCGGCGAGGTTGATGTGGCAACGACTGGCGTGGGATTGGCAGCTGCAGCACGACTGCGTTTCGCTGGTCCACTCTTTGTGGCTGCCCTGCGTTTGACAGGAGCTACAGGTTTGGCTGATACTTCTTCTGGAGAGGCTGATGTGTTGACTGGTGGGGGCGCCCCAAAAGCAGCAGCAGCTCTTGTGCGGCGTCGCCTGGCTGTGAGCAGCGGACCGCGACGACGACGCTTTGGCTTGGGCTCGTCTGCGCTTGTGCCTGAGGTGTGAGTGTTGTGTGAGCGAGATCTGCTCCTGGTGGCGGTGCCGGCGGCGGTTGCGGTGATTGCGGCGGCGGCGGTGGTGTTGGGGCTCGCTATATAGGGCATCGGCACAAACGCCGAACCTTTATGCGGCAGCAATATCACGGAGCTGAGGAACCAAACAAAAGACTTACTCAAGATGGTGCTCCTGACGATTATGCTCAATACTCACCTAGGCTTTGGTTTTTGGAGTGACTCTGGATCATCCTCGTCGTCGTCCTCGTCTTCGCTGTCATTCACGGCGGGCACAAATTTGGGTCGTTTCAGTTCAAAGCCGCGGAATTTGTTGCTGCCAGAGCAAAGAGCGATAGAGATTTTGAGTATATTGTTTGATCGATTCCGAAAAATATATCTACAAGACTTACATTTTTATTGGCGTTAAAGGCATGGGCCGGATGGGCTTAAACTGGCATAGATCCATGAGTAAGCTATCAGTGCTGGGATTACGTACGCGGGCCGCTGCCGAGCGATGCAGTTCAGTGGGTGCCACCGTGTAGACCTTAAGGTACGCCTCCGTCGGCACCTGGCTAGCGGGCTTCCTGTTGGCATGGGCCAGAATGAAGCGTCCACTGCTCGAGCTGGCGGTGATCGATGTAATGCGACTCGGGCCGCAGCCCATCAAGCCGCCCGCTCCGGCCAGTTTCCGCTTCAGCGTCTGACTGGTCAGCGTTATGGGCTTTGCCGGCGGCACAGCGGATCCAACTGGTGGTGGGGTTGGTGATGGGACCGGGGCCGGGGCCACGGGTGCTGGCGCTGACATGACGAGGGCCTTCTGCACGGTATCCTTGATAAATTCGGTGCCGCGATGCAGTCGCACGGATAGGGTCTTCATCAGTGCACTGGCAGCACTGGGACGCGAGGCACCCACTGCCGAGGGAGTGCCCACTGTGCCACCAACGCCACCGGCCGTCCCGTTGCTCGGGTTGCTGTTGATCTTACCGGCATCGTAGGCCGGTAGACCGGCTGCGGCCAGCATCATTACTGCTGTGCGTGCTGGGCCTGGGGCTGTGGCAGGGGAAAGGGCAGGAGGACTGTGGCTCTGGATGGATGCTGCTCTGCCTCTGCTCCTCGGACCAGTAGCACTAACATGCCCGGCTCTAGCGGTGGGGCTGCAATCGCTTATCTCATTTACCACACATTTTCCATCTTCACTTTACATTTGTCTTTTTTCTCCCCAACACAAAATTAGTTCTCTTTTTGTTTTCTTTTTCACAATTTGGGACTTCTTTTGCGTGTTTGCTGCCTCCCCTGGTTCGCTTCACCGTTTTGCGTTTACCTTACACACGCTCGTTCGTACTACACACGCACTACCACCTCACACGCACACGAACACACACTCCTGCTACAACTACACTACTCGCTTGCTGCCTTTATTTCACCCATCCATTTCCATTGTGTGTCGCCGGTCCAGGAAGCCCCTTAAATTGTCTCTACAGGCAGCTATCACCAACAGAAAATAATTCTCTAATATTGGAGACCATTTAATTGTTTATTAAATTATGTCTGCGGGGCAACAAGAAAACGGTTTTGCGAATTCCGTTTTTTGCTCTGTTTTACGCTTTTACTACCGCACACGTTCATTCATCAGAAGCAGCTGTGGGCTATCGACATCGACCCTCAGAAATATACCGGAATATACCGTCTCGTTTTAAAAATATACCGTAAATATACCGACGAACGTGAGTCGATTTTGTGATTGTTGTTTTGAAATAACAATTTAAGATCATATAATACATATTTGAACTGTTTCGGAAGATCAATGGTAAACCGGACAGCCTACATTTCTGCAGCCATTGGCATATTCTTATAAATGCGTGAATTTTGAGGTTTTTTTTTTTCTTAATATTTTCTATTTAAACATTTCTATTGCACTTTATTTTTTTGGCATTATAGCCCTATGCCCTTCCTTCAACCATTTCCTTTTCCTTTGTTCCTCCACTTCTCTACGCTTTATTTCTACTTTTTTATTTTTGACCCACTCACGGCAGCGAATTTCGCCATTATATTAATTGGGCGATTCAAACTTGACGTTTTTGGGTTTCCACCGTTCTCCTTTAAATTTACCTTTTCAGGTATTTCTAGAGGCAGGTGCTGACCCAACTGAGCTGCTATTGGGCCACCATATTTACACCCAATTTTGCGCTTTAAACTATCAAAATATTCTTCCAGGGAATCTTGATTGAAACCCCTGATATTTACTTGATCAATATCTTTGATCTCTGATTCAGCCTTTCCAGGCCGAATTTAATCTTTCCCAAATAACAACGAATTCATTTATGCAATTGTATAATATGTTATAATTGTACAATATGTATTGTTCAATGCATCAAAACCATCGTTCATACTTTTTAAAAACGTTGATGTAGCGATGGCTGCATCTTTGTCTTTGTCCACGATCAGCCATTTTAATTCCTGTGACGACCGTATTCGAAAATATATTAACGGCCAAATTGGTTTTCATGTTATCATATCCCTGTGGATTGATATGATTTTCCTTTAACTTAGGTGACAAACTTCATGAAATTTTTCAATTACTTTCCATGTCGCTTTGTAATTATAATGGTGCAATTATACCATGTTGTTTCTAGCACTCTTGAACAGATGTACGCAATCGGATTCAGCAATCTTTACTTGTCTAATGTTTCAAAAGCCTTTGTATTTACCCTTGCCTGATTGCAAACTATAGCACGGATATTTAAGCCGGCTGTAGTGCAGCACTTGACTGCCAGATCAATGGCTTGGGCGTAATGGTTTGTTGCGTTTTAGTTAACAAAAATTGACTTAAAATAACATAACAAATGTCAACATTCCAGTTGTTTGGGAGTATTTTATACCATATCCCCGGTCTACGTAACCAATGTCTCAGTCAACGCTGGACATATATTCGATTTTTGGTTTGATGATCATATCATCAAAAATGAGTGCACAATTTCTGTAAAATTTAGTTTATTTACAAGTTTCTTCAACTTTGATATGTTTTGTGAACATATTTTTCACTGAAATTTTTTTTATTTCTTCTTTTTGGGAAATATTTCCCTCATTTACTGATTTTAATATGAAAATTATAGCACTTGTTGGTGAAGGTGTTTATCGATACCGATATCGGATACCGATTGCCAATTAGATGCTATCATTGCCGTTGCCAATCGCGGAAATTGAGCGGGTATTAAGCTAGGTTAATCTGGTGAAGACAAAACTAAGGAACTCCATGAAACTAAGAACCAAGATCAATAGAATTCTCTGCACAAGGTAAAATTTTATTGTCAATGAAAGGATATTACTAGTTTTTTAATTTAATATACACGTATGGCGTGCGAAGAGTTGGAAAATGCAGTTTTTACTGCGAAGTGCCAAATAATTGGTACGACCATTTCGTACGAATTTGAAGCAGAAGCTAGTGCCACAGAACTGAATAAGCTAATTTTCTTCAAGTTAGGAACAGCGGCAAGAGTTAAATAAACTACCGTCTCATTTTATAAATATACCGTAAATATACTGAAAAATTCAATTTCTATTATACATATTCTTCGTTTTTGATATTCCGTTAAATATTTCTAGCTAGATAGATCTCTCAGCCGTGCCCACCTAACTTTATCCGATTAATGAATCGATTTTCTACTTGACTGGCTTATTTTAAACACTTGCTTTTATTGGAAATTGAATAGATTGATGAAATTGATCAAATACACCATTATATACCGATATACCAAAATATACCGTCCCCCAGTATAGGGGGCAAACTTTTACATTGTGCTGCCAGACTGTCCGCACTACAAGGGCTTGATCTTTTTCTTTTGGTCTGGCAGCATTACGGCACAAATTTGAAATGGAAGCAATACAAATTTTAAAAATAGTTTTAAAAATTATATGGAGAGGAATTTCTTTAAAAATAACATCAAAGGGCTTCATTGAGGTAAGGGTAGAAAACGTAATAAAACCTAAATGAGTAAAGATACGGGAGTGATTGATCTTTTCCTCTTGGACTGGTAGCACTGCAGCACAAAATTTGAATTTGAAAAATAAGAATATTAAAGTTGTTAATACTAATGAATATACTTTATTATAAAATAAATAAAATAAAAAGAATTTTTTAAACATTCAAAGCTTATAACTATCATATTAAAATCTTCATTGCGTACTAAACTTTTCAAATTATTTCCTGTTCATTTTACAGCCACTTTGACTCTTGCCGCTCCATCGGCTTGGTAATAAAAATAAGCTTAAATTTGAAATTAAATAAGCTAAAAAGCTACTGTTCGGTTCGGCACTGCTGCGATAATCTGAAATCATACATAGATAAGAGCATCGCTCCGTATCAAGTTTATTATGGCAAAATAATTGCCCAGACGCATGCGGCGCTCAATTTACGAACCCAATCCGGTCGGTCCGGCGGCGCTTGCGCTGTTTCCTGTCGCATGGCTGCCAAGAGGCGGCCGAAGATCGCGACGAGAAAGAGGTGGGATCGGGTATGGCACGCTTTTGTGGTCTGGCCACCCCCTAGGGACACTGGATACTACTCTCCACTGGGCAACTGCTGCGACTGCTGCTGCTTCTCCTGCTGCTGTGACAGAAGTGTTTTTTGGCATGTCAAATGGCCGTTGGTTGCCGCTCCCTCTTCCTACTCCTCCTCCCCCTCCTCCACTACCTCTTCCTCCGTTTAATAACATTATGAAAACGCGTGTTTTACAGCTCATCATGAGGCCAGAAAGAGGAGTAGGAGCATTGCATTGCTTGCATATTTTCGTGCACTCGATTCTCACTGACTGCCTGCCTGCGCCTGAATGCCTGCCTGCCTCACTGCTGACTGCCAGTTAAGAGTCAAGTCCTCGCCACTGGGACGCGGCTGGAGGTCACTTCGTCGTCGACAGCGACCGCCCCCCCATTGCGCCTCACCAGGCCACCACGCGCTCCGTCTCTGGCTCTGGCTTCAGCATCGACTTTGGCCCTCTGCGCAACCGCACCGCTAACAAAAGCCAGAAGCAGAAGCCAGCGTCGGGGCAGGCGTCGGCCTTTGAGCAGAGGGCTATAATTTTCCAATATGCAAATGTGTTTGTGCCACAAAATGGCGCTGTGGCCGCCTCATTAGAAGAGTTCGGCAAATGAGAACAAGAGTGCGAGAGAGAACTCTGCCGAGTGGCCGAAACCATTGACAATTATGCAATTTTGCAGCACGACTAAGCAAATTATTTTCACTAAATTAAATTTTAACTCGTGCTGGGCGCACTTCTCGATAACACCGCACCGCATATAACCACATCCACAGGCCACATCCGCCCATAACCTCAGTGATTCCTCGCCGACTCCGCTCCAAGTGTGTGCCGAGTGTCGAGGAGCGGAGTTGTGGATTGACATGTGGCATGGCGATGAAAAGCTTTGAGATGTGCCAGATTGGGTTCTTGGGAGGCACGCAGCTGCCGCTGGGTGGAGGCACACAATGAATGCGCAAACAAAGAAGTCCCTCCAAATTTTCTTTCAAAAAATAATTGCACGCTCGTTAGTTTATCGATGTGACAGCGGACTGGGGCTTTTTCTTTGATTTGAAGATTAGAAATGGTATTTCTATAAAATTGGGAATACAATTAACGCAAGAGAGTGAAGGATTCATTAGATTTCTTAAAATTACGTTGTAGGTTTTTAATTTTATTGAAATTTCGATGGATTGATTATTCAATACTGCTTCTGTTATTCAGCACTGGCTGACTAACTGACTAACTGCAAAAACGGAGATAGCCTCTTATGGGAAACGCATGCAGAGAGAGCGAGAGAAATATATGAGCCAGCTTGGCTTTCCAGTGAATTTCGAATTTCGATAGTTTTTCAAATACAATTTTGATTTCTGCCTGACTGTGTGCCTGTTGGAAAACATAATTTTTGCACATATAGTACCTCAGTTCTCGGACTTATAGCCTGGAGACGTGTCCGTGGACGGGTACGAACAGTATTTAAGCGTCTTGTCACCCATGCTATCTCTCTCTCTTTACAGTAAAGTCAGTCTAATGCTCTTAGTCCAGTATTGAGCGAAGTTTTGCATATATATTTTGCGATTAAGGACCGTCAAGGATCTCCTTCTATTCTTCTGAGAATAAATTGGAAATTTTCTAACCCAACAATATCTGCTCTGTCCGTAATGAAGCTCATTTTGGAAATTTATGAACTCCTCGCCGGCCAGTGTTTATAATCAACGTGATGCCACAAAATAAATGATTATTGAAATGCGCAACGCAAATGAAGCGAAATGAAATACAACAATAACAGATTTGTACGCAACAAATTCCGCGCATTGTTTTCAACAATTTGTTTCTCTCTCTTGAAAATCGATTTAGTTGATTTTCAATTACATTTCATTTCATTTCATTTCGGCCTCAACATTTTTTCCACAGGTGTGAAGAGGTGCGCTCTTTTTTTCGGTAATGAAAAAGCCATAAATCATGGCACAAATGAAGCTGAACTCTGGGTTTCTTTCGATTTTCGTAGGGCCCTTCGTTTTTTCTTGCGTGTTTCTTGTGTTTTATTGTTGTAATGTGTAACATTGATTAAGCATTATTAGCGTTTATTGTTGTTGCGGCTCACTCGGTCTTCGAATATCCTCTGTGGCACTCCGAACCACTGCACACCACTCCACTCCACTCCACTCCAGTCCAGTCCATTTTCTGTGGCATTCTATCTAGTCCATTGTGGTGCTCCTCTTCTCTTTCTATTTTCTTTCCTATTTTGGTTGTTGCTTTTTGTGCACGCACAGTGGGACACTTTCCATCATCAGCACTCCTCCGAATGATGGAACGGTTCTTCGATGGCCAGCTCTGGCAACCCTGCTATCAGCCCCCCACAAAACATGCCCCATTTCGAGGGCTGACCGCTATGGGGGCAACATATTAATATATATTTTCTCTGTCTGTCTCTCTCTCTGTCTGTCGGTCGGTCTTTTGCTCGAAGTAAATCAAAATTGATTTGCTGTGTGTGCAGCCTCTTCGGGTAATGGAGTTTTTAATGAACTCTGGTACGAGTATGGACAATGGGAATTTCTGGCAGTTGTAATGGTGGAATTTGGAAGGTGATTCTTAGATGCTTGTTGTATATTATTTTGGGAATTCTCTTTCATTCAAAACCCACCAGAAAACACATATGTATATTCCCCTAAAGAAATAAAATAAGGGGAGTAGAACAGAAATTGCAATAAAAACGAGTCAGAGCTGTAACCAAAGTGGCCCAAAAGCGACATCGAGTGTGACGGGAGCCCCAGAGGGGCGGCGGCCATTACTCAGGCGCATTGCCTTGGCCAATAAAACGGAGCGGAGAAATGGCCATAAGCACAGCAGAGGGGATTGGCCAGAGGCAAGACGAGTTTTGGGGCGCCTCCGAGCCTCCGATCTCCAAGCGAAAATCGGAAACAAAGAGCCCAAATTGATTTTGCGGTAGCCCAGGCAATAAATGTTTTTCAAGCCAAATGCTAAATACAAGCTGACTAAAAGGGAGTAGGGGGAAGGGGTACGGTACTGGTACAGGAGGAATCGGAGGTGCTTCCAAAGAGGGCCTGTGGGGGCTATCCAATCTCATTGCGGCCTTGCGCACTGCACGAAAGGTTTGACAAAGTGAGAAATATGCATGGCAAAAACCACAAGCAGAAGATGGTTCTGCCACCAGAACCTACCCCCCACTCTGCCCCCTCGAGGATACCCACCATAAGGAAGGTCCCTTCAACTGCAACGAGAAAATATGATGACATATCGCGTCATAGTTCAAACGGCAGGGAATCCACTGATCAATTTTGTACACAGCAAGGCGCCATCTTTTTGGCCCTTGCATGGCTGTGGCTCCGGCTCCGGCTCTTACTTTTATTTTCGAGGATTTAGTATGCAGGATAAAGTGTATATAAATATATATGTATAAAGAGCGCAAAGAGAGGCGGACGGGGCGGACTTGGCCTGGTCAGTGGCTCACAGTGCTTGTTTTTGTTGTTTTTTGTTTTTTGTTTTTTTTTTGGTTTTGCTTCGTTTCGAGTGAGCCAAATCGTTGGCCATAATTTTTTATTATCCCCGAGTTCAGAGCGAAAAGACGACGGACTCTTGGCTTCCGTTGGCGGACTCGAAGTTGGAGTTTGGCTCTGGGGGCCCTGTGGGCTCTGGGAGTAGCCATAAAAATAATTAATTGGCTTTTATGTGGCAGGAGCCGTTGAAATTTCGCTTGTTTTTCTGCTTTTCCCTGTACCCCGTTCCCTGCCCGTTTTGTGTGCTGCCTGGCAAATGCAATTTCTGCATCGCATTCGCCAGTTTAATTAGCCATATTAATTATCTTCATAATCAGCATCTGTTTTGCGGTCGCACACATGCATACACATGCACACAAAGCTCATTTCCGCTTCTGTTGGCGGCCATTTTGTTCTTACTCCCGGTCGTTGTTTTGTTGTTTTGGCGAATTAATTAGTTTTTGCGGTTCCCCCATTGGCCCATCGACCGCAAAATTAAATACGTTTCTGTTTGATTTTTCAATAAATTCTACAGAAATGGATGGGACATCATTTTCTGATTTCTAGCTTGTCATTTATTTCGTGGAAAACGGGTCGGTGATGGCTAACCTCAAAAGAGCGCGCTCCGATTTTTGTATATTCTTTAAAAAAGGAAGAGAAACCTTTAATGCCTTGAAAGGACACATTCTTCGTCTCCAAGAGCATTTAAGAACGTTTATGAGAACGGAAAACTAAGATATCTTCAATGCTATTCACAATTCCTGAGATATTACATTGAAGTGATGTAGAATAAACATAGACATATATATATAATCCACCAAACCATTCAATTTTTATAAAGTTCCGATGAAATGTGGAGGTGAAATGTGGGCTCTAATTACAACTAATGAAGATATATTAATTTCTGAATTATATTCATATATTCTCTGCACTTTTCAAATCTACTTTAATCAAGCTATCGTTCCAGAGACACATCATACTTCTGTCTGCACCTCTGAACTGACCTGACCCCCACCGGATCGTGTTGATTTTCTCCCACATTTCATTGGAGCACCTTGCAGAAGTTTCGCAGTGGTTTTTTCCATTTTCATGCCACTTGTTTAATGTTTAATCATACATTTCCCAGCCCTTTCTTTCCGTCAGAACCACTCCACTTTGCACCGTCCTTCCCTCCTGAGACCCCATGATGATCATCGTCGTTCGTTTCCATTAATTTATGCGCGGAAAACTGCAGCACAGTGTGAAGCATTTTCCCATTTCCCCATTGCTTTCTGTTGTTGCTGGAAAATGTTCTTCGTGGCATAAATTGTGGGGAAAAATATATATGTTGTTGATAATGGCCAGAGAGAGATGGAAAGAGACTGTCAGAGGTGCGGCTGAAAATCAAGGGGAAATGAGCGCAAAATTAATGGATTAGAATAAGTGAAGAAAAAACCCATATGATTATTAATGATAATTGCGCGGTAGTTGTACAGAAAAGTCATAAATAATGGTAAAATTGGTTGGGCAATTTACGTTAATTGGAGGAGAAAGTCTCCAAAGTTTATATTAAAGAAATGGCTTGGAGTCAAAAGTGTAATCAAAGTTGAAAGGAAAAAGTAATTACTTATGATTGAATGTAAAAGTTTTAGGAATATACAAAAGTTTAAGATTTCGTAGTCATTCTTAAGATATAGGATAATTCCATACTCTACAAGTAATGGACGTGACCGCAAAGGAATTCAAGAATAAGAAACGGACTCTTCTTCTCTTCTCGAGAAGTTCGAAAAGCTACGAAAAGTAAGGAACGATCTGGTAAGGAGGAAAAACTCTTACCAAACTCTTTTTAAATGCCATAAATCATCCAAGAAAAAAGGGTCTGAATAACAAATCAACACTAATGAGTTTTTGTTTAATTGAAAAATAAAGAAAATCAAGCGGGCCCACAAAAAGGTAAAAGTTTGTAGGCAAACAAAAAGAAACCCCTAAATATTATAACCGAAAATATAAAACAAAACGGAATAACAAAAGGATGTAAAAAAGACGAGCTTCGAGGAACTGAGCAATTTTTAGAGGGCTTAAAAGTATAACGCCCCTTAAATATTGTGTACATCTGTACTAGATGTACGTGTTTTACGCGCCAAAAGTGCAATATAATAGAAGCATGAAAAAGCCAACCGCATAATACATACCACATAATATAGTTGATCTATATAGTTTGATGTGTGCCCAAGTTAATGAAGCGGAAATGCAAATCAACAAGAGAGAAAAAACAGCTATATATGGGATGTACGTACAGCCATCCTCCACAGGCCTTGGGTCGGGGCCAGGCCAATTGTTCACTTACCCGGTCCCTGCGTACGATTAAAAAAGAAACGTCAACGATGCTGATGATGATGGTGATTGCATATACATACATATGTACATATAGTTCTTATGTAGTATGACCTGGCAGTGGATCCATTGTTCCATTCGGCTGACATTTCAACGAGGGAATCAACAATTAAACAAACAAATGCGTAAACGCCGTCAGAGGTCCGAGGCGAAGGTTTTCTCGGATGCTGCGCTTTTGTTTGTTTTGAGAACGGGCCTCCTCCTTCTCGACCTTCTGCTACGGAGAGTTCTGCAAAAACCAACAATAAAAGAATAGTAATATAGCTGAAAATTGAGTGAGTGAGGGAATATTGTTATTTGCCATTAGTTTCAGTTCATTGGGTCCTAATGCGTTTCTAGTTCCATTGATAGCCGCAAAAGTTTTGATATTTGCAAACCTGTAGACCTGTGGAGCTGTAGAGTTTTCTCTGAGGTTCTTTTAGAGAAACGAACATTTTAATCGTTTTTAACACTATGCATCAGTATTTAATGGATTGATTATTCGTGTAAAGCCATTGGGACATACAATATGAGTTTCTCGAAAAGACTGTTCTCCACACAAATAATGTAATATGTGAAAATTTATGGTTGGCTTTTGTCACTAGTGTTGTTACATTCGTTTCCGTGTTCTGGTGTGCCCTTTAAGTGTGCTGTGTTTTACTGTGGATCCGCAATAGATCCTTGAAAATGTCCCGCTACGGGCTTTTAATGTTAGACTTATCGCGGTACTCCCGAATACGGCGTTCCTGGGCCTCACGACGCTGCTTGCCCTCTGCAAAGGCGGTCATCGGTTGCCACTGTCCGGACTTCGCCTTGGGCTTGGAATGGAAGCGCTGCTTGCGCGCGTAGAGGGGACGGCGCTGGTTCACCCACCAGGCGAAGTCCGGTACTATCAGGACCATGGATTTTATCACCGCCTGGTGACGCTTGATGTAGTCCCGACGCTCCAGCCATTTGCGGCCGTACTCCCATCCGAGGATGTAGCCCATGCACGGACGCTCGTCGTCGCAGTTCTCGGGAATGGGATCCGGCCGGACAGTCGCTGGCAGAATCGCTCCGATGTGATCCTTGGCGACAATGGGCTTTGAACGTTTCCAAATATCTTCTTTAAGCATTTTTGTAAACAGAATTTGTTGTTTTTATGTTTTTATGTTCATCGTTTTTCAGTTTAATTTGTTTGATGTTGACTGTATGCTGTCTGGTTGTAGAATGAGTTTGGATGGGATTGGATTTACTTGATAAAAAGTAAATCGAAGACTACTTGGTCTGGATATCAAAGATCATCTAACCAAATACGTACTCGGTTGTAAGACTAAGGGAATAGTAGACATCCGAAGGTTCCTGAATTTACTGATAAAACATGAATGAAAAATATCATCAATAACACTTGGATACCTCTCACAATCTCCAAACCCTTTTCCCAAGCTCCACACCCACTCCACCTACAGACAATACTCGTAATAATTTTAATTAAATGCATCAAGACCATTGACCAAAACAAAGGCGCCAAACCACCAAACACGAACGGCGGAAAGGCAGGGCAGGGAAATGAGTCCCGAAATGAGTTGCAAACAAATTACGCCGCAGAAATGGGCTCCCAGCGGTGACAAATTACAAGGAAACAACGGCACAACGGCGGAGAGCGATGCCAGCGATGAGAAATGATGACAGCGCACAACGGTAACTGTCAGAGAGAGAGAGAGACAGAGAGAGCGCAGTTTAAGAATGGAGTGTGAGTGTGAGTGCGCGAGAGCAGGCCAGCCATCACAGCTGCGGCGCACAAAGGGCTACAGAGGAAAAAGGAAAGCTGCGAAAAATTTGCACAGTATTAGATCATGCTGCGACCACGTGGTTATTGTGACCCCTATGTACATACAGTGTAGACTACGGTTACATTCAGAAAACTTTGATTGCATAATTGTGAATGGGAAAAGTACGCTGCGATACGTGGAACTGGTAGGAAAACCAGCTGGTGCCATAGCCACTTCCGCTGTGATGTATTCTTGCACCTTTTGGCACGCGTTGTGGCACTTTATAGAGCCCCACGTCCAACTGTTCCACTTCCGCCGCCTTCCTCGTGTCGTAAACAGCCTCAGACCTCAGTGGGATCACTCCATACTTGACCTATGGCCAGGAACGCCCCCGCTGACTGGACTGTGCCCTCATGCCGTGCTTTTCACATCCCTGGCATCTTCCTTTAGTCGAGACTTTTTGGTTGATTTGGGTTTTACGCTCGGATTTACATCTGTTTGCATTTTGTCCTGCTTCTTTGTACCGGACCGAGCAAATGGGCGATTTGTTTTCAACTCCATTTGGGCTCACAGAGAGCCATTATAGCCATTAGCAAAATGTTTTTAGGGTTTTCATTTCGGCATTTTCCACGCCATAGTTTGGTTTGGTTCGGTTTGGTTTTATGTCTGTTAACTCAATTAGCAGTTGGGAATCACAGAAGAGAATAATCGTCACTCCAGCCTTCACTTTCCAATCAAGTGTGACGTTTGAATCCATCAAGCAGATATATTAATTTCGAAAAAAAGGTAGATAGAAAAGAAAACATTTATTTTTTAGCATGACAGTCTACAAACAGTATAGTCGCGCCAAGCCCTACCTGCCGAAAGACCCGAAAAAACACCATCTCGGACATCAATCCTTCACCCCCTCCTATGAGAAGGACGCTCCAACGATGAGTCTGCTGATGTGCTGGCACTACGGCCGCAAATGGCTGGAGGAGTCCAAGGAGTTCCACGAGAAGATCGCGAGAAAAGAGCGAGGCTTTATACAACCCGACATCCAAGGCTGGCTGCAGAAACGCATGACAGCCGCTATGCGTCGTGCTAATAATCTGGACCCTATTCAGAAGAAGCCTAGATGGGGATAACCATATGGTCAAAGACCATGGAGCTTGTACAACAGTTAACTCAAGTTAAAAGAAAAGAAAAGAAAAAGAAATAATTGTACAATCAAGAGCCAACCAAAGCTTTTATTCGTTGATCGAGTTATTCAGTTACCTAATTGATTCGTGTTCATTTCTTGATTCTAAATAAAACATACTAGCTCAAAGAAACGCGTTCTACCTCTGCACTGCCATTCATTTCGATCGTTGGATCCATTGTTGGCATTTCCTTTTTTAGTTCTCTCGTATTAAATATTCTTCCCGCACTTTCAGTTTACACTCTTGGAATAGCCGTCTCCCCTACCAATTCCTATATGATAGGCCCCCCACAAAGTACAAAACTCTTTCAAAATATCTTTCCACTCACTTCATTACCAACTGAGGCATATCCATTGGGTCTACGTATAATAAAAACCACTTCAGAAAACTAATTTTTGAGCATTAGAAAGGGCTGGCCGCCCTATGTGTACATAGGTAGTTTCCCCCCGCCCCAGGCCTATTGTGATCCGGTATGACTTTGCTTTCAAAACATATTTGTAACGGCAAAAAGCCGACACAACAAAAGCGTAAGACCCAAAGATGGCAGAAAGGCTCAAGTACACGCACTTCTAAACGCAATTACGTTTAGCTTTTGCCAAGGGGTTAGGGTAGTGGTAAAGGGAATCAGAATGATGGAAGGTACAGGCACAATCATGCACAATTTGACGATCGTCATACAGAAGCAACAATCTCCATCACCTAAGGGCGAAACTTGAAACAGATTTTGTGCTCTCTTGACTTTACCCCTTCTCAGGCTTGCATCCTCATCTCATTCTCCTACTCCTCTTTCCATTCTTCTCTCTCTCTCTCTCTCTCTTCTGGAACATTTCAGCACGCCCCAGGTGAAAAATAAAACGCATGCCTAGCGCAGCACCAGAGAATGCATCATCATCATCCTCACCACACACTATTGCCGTCTCGCTTGGTCAACGCCATTGGGGGTTTGGCATTGAGCCTACGTGCATATAGCCATCGCACTCACTCCCTTTCGGTGGCACGCACTTTTCTGACCTTTTGTATAGAGGGATTTGCCTTTATTAGTTTGTCTAATTGCTTTTCGCAACTATTATTATGGCATTTTCTGTTGTTGCTGTTGCTGTTGGTTTTTGTCCACATAAAAAAAGTATCACAGATGTGTGAACCCCGCTCTGACCCCCCATGAGTACCCCTCGCTCTTTGATTTGACTCTTCACAGGGCATAAAATATATAACATTCGTTTTTCGCTTTTGGGTGTGCTTTGGTTACCATGTTCCCATCTACGATGTTCGGCTACTACTTTTGTAATACTGTTTTTTAATAAATTCTGTTAAAGAAGGCGTGAAATTTTTTTTTTGGCTGTTTCAGCATTTCCGTTTCGTGCGAGGCCCCCTGTTGCTTTGAGGGTGGGGCTGGGGTGAAGGGTCAAGGGTCAAGGGGGCCTGGGACAGGGGAAAGTGTTTTTCATTAAATTTTAAATACAATATTATTTAATTTGGTTTGTTGGTTGATGGATGACAAATTTGGTTGCATATTTTCAGGGGTATTTGAAAGGAATTTCCATGGCAACAAAGGTATTTGGGTTATTGGTTCGTGGTCCTTTCTTTTCCATATGGGATTCTTTTTCTGCTCGAAACTGGATGAATATATTTAAAAGTTCTTAGTAATCAAAATTCACAAAAGAGAAGGTGTGGGAGTGATTGTGGGAACAGTTTTAAACAAAACAGAACAGATTTGCACAAAATTTCAAGGTTTTTTCTTGAAGGATCTCAAACCTTAACTCAACTTTCATTCATAGTTTGGAAACAAAGGAAACTATCTTTTCCTAGCTCCCAGTTCACTCGAGACCTATCCCAACCAGATATATTTATTGTTCTCTCCCCTGATGTATGGCCTGCTCTGGGGCTGGAAGCACAGCAGTTATGGCTCCCACAACTCCTTGAGAAGAGAAACACTTTGGCTGGCCATATATATCCCTCACTTTTTATGCCCTTTCGTTCCTTTTGAGTTATGTTATTTATCATTCGACTGTGTAATTTTTCATTCGACAAACTTTCAGTGCCACACGCACCAGTACGAAGAGGCCAAGGAGGAGACTCCGGCTCGGACTCGGACTCGGACCCATCTGCTCTGGGGCAAACGAAATATTTTGCTTTGCTTCTTGACATTTATTTCGCCCATACAAAGCGAAACAAAAAGAGAGGACGAGTGGAAAGAGCGAAGAGAAATATGCGAACAAAAACAATAAATAGTGTAGCAACAACAATCAACGTGCGATATTATTAATTTTACTTTATTTGTGGCGCATTCCTTGCGGGCGCCCAGGAACAGCAGAAGGACCAATGGAAAAAATAAGTAAACCAGAACCAAAGTCACGCTCATCCCATACCAAAAATAAACGACATGTGGACGTGAAGGAGGCGGAGGAGGCGCTGGGCGAGCAGGAGAAGTTTTGGCCACCTTTGCGTGTCCATTGGTTATAATTCAAACTGCATTGGGAGAACCTCAGAGCTCAGGCCGCTGCACGTTGAAATAAATATAAATGTCAAAACTGAGTGGAGTATTTCAGGGCGAGCTTACACATACACCGGGGTATATACACATGATGTATACTATATGTGTGTGTACATAGTATATATCATCAATCGTTGCACTCTGGTCCCGAGTTCGGGTTACAAATGAATCATCGGGCGGGTTGAGGTGCGTGAGAAATCCGGGATTTCGTTTGGCAAATTGCTGTTGAAAATGAATGGGAGAAAGGTAATGAGGATTGTAGAAGAAAGCTATATAAATTTAGAATTTAGAATGATCTTTAATCGGAGCGAAATTTTCCTAAGACAAACTCTTCATTAGCCTTTCCGATAAATATCGGTTGTCCGGATAAAAAGCGTTTGAGTTATTAATGCAGATTCCCCTTGAATCAATCAATCTTTGGGCATTACACGGGATCATTTATTGTCTTCTTTAGTTATTTTTTGGTTTAACAATGTTCGATTCTAGCAAACAACAAAATCGATTCCCTTTAACCCAAAACAACTCATTTGGCGGAGTCAAACGGCGCTATGTGGCGCCGACTATCATAAATAATAAAAACACCCAGCCGAAACGAGAAAAAAACCTAACTCAAACATTGAATTTTATTAATGACAAAAAAGGCAGCTTTTTTGTTTAAGTTGCATTGAAAATGTATTACCAAAAAAAGTCAGAAAAATAAATGCATTAATTCATTCATAAGACGAGAAGTTGAGCAAAGCACTTGACCAGTTTTTGGTTCCAGTATCTGTCGCTTTTTTCGGGAGGTGGGCTCCAACTTCAAACGGCGATTTTTATCGTTTTGTCTCCATGGAGATGTTGAAAATTTTAAGCGCCATCATTTATTATGTAGGGCTCGTTATTGTTGTTGCATTTATGCACAAATTTATGTGATTTTTATGCGTAGACATAATTATAAAAGTCGCTTATACTCGAGGATCCAATCCCAACAAAATGACCAAAACCCAAAAAAAAATTTAAGAAAAACACAAACCAAAAACCAAAAACCAACCCATGTCCAACGATCTTCAGGCTTCATTTGTTGGCCACTCTCTGGTCTCGACTCCCAGTGCTTGGAGATGGAGTAGGAGTTGGAGTCAGAGTTGGGATTGGAGTTGGAGCCGGCGCTCCAGCTACACCTCACATTGTCATAAATTATAAAATTTTATGCGTAAATTAATGACAACGTTTTTTTCTTCGGTCTGCCTGGAATATTTTCTCATTCGTTGGAGCTGAAGCGAGGAGTTCCCTATATGGAGAATGGGTATAGTATACATAACTGGCACTGGATTTTCAGTGGGGATTAGATAGATATTTAGAGGGAAAAGAATTAGAAATGGATTACGTTATTTGTTAGCTTTTCAATAAAGTTCTCTCAAGTGGGCGATTATTTTCATATCTGTAGATTCTTCGAGAGAAGGGCATGATGAAGGTATGGAAGACGTTGAAGAGATCATCATGGATCTTTTCTAAGATGATAATAGTCTTCGGCTACCTAAAAACAATTCTTAATTCTCTCCCAAAACCTTTCCCCTTCAGAGCATCTACTATTCGTAGTAATCCACATCCATAAATCACCTTCTCATTTTTTAATCACTTTTTTTGTGGTGTTTCCAATTTTTGTCATGTCTTTAGTCAGATTAAGTGTTATGGTCAACTGAATTAGTTGCATGAGGGTTAAGTCTTACAAAAGAAGGGGAAATTCTTGAGCTCGGGATCAACATGGTTTCAATATTAATAGACCATGGCCATACGAATATTAATGATGTGAGAAATGGGAAAATTTATGCAGAAATGATTGAGGAAAATGTTGGTCTAATTAACTATAAGTGGCTACAGTCTAATCAAATGTTTTCCAAGGCACAATTTTCTCATTTCTCTGACAACAGCAAGCACCATCACCAGAGCAACCTCAAAAAAAAAAAACCGCAAAAAGAGGCAAAATAATTGGGACCAGGGCACAGTAAATGCAATCAACTTGAAATGAACAATTGCTTTTGATTAAACAAAAGTAGCAGTGAGACAATTCCCTCACTCACTCACTCCCTCAGTGGATTTCTCTTTCTCTATCACATGGCGTATCAACAAAATAAAATCAAATAAATTAGGCAAAATGAGGGTGGCCCCTGATTGTGTTCAAGGGGGGATACGCATGCAACCGCAAAGTGCGCAAAAAAGTTCATTGAGGGACTGTCTCCCTGGCACATAAATAGACAGCTGAGGTTTGGAATACCCTACATGGGTTTTGATATATTTATGTGTGCCAAGGCAACTTTTTCCTTTAGAGATATATTTATATATTATCCAGTTTATAGATAGATAAACCCTATCTGGAACAGTCTTAAAATCGACTGTGCTGCACATTCTTAGACTTTCGTTGATAGTATTTAATACTAGATGATCACATTTCAGCTATCTAAAGTACAACCTTTTCACCTACAGCATGTACTCAACCAAAAGAACCCACATAAATCCAAATTCTCTACAATTTTCATATTCATAATTCCCTTTATTGCTCTGAGTACTCCTTCTCCCTCCAAGAAGGGGGAGGGACGGGTCAAGTGGTCTACGATACCAATTTAGAGATATACAGAGACTGTGAGACAGAGAAGAGAGTGAAAATAAAAACAAACTTTGAGCTGCGGATTCTCCGCCAGTCACAATTTGTCATCAGCTTTGGCCACTTAATCATCAGAGCCCGAAATAAAAAATAATCATACAAAATTTGCCATGCTCTATAAGTCCTCGCCGCCAGTCGCCCAAAACCCATACGCAGCATTTACATAAGACTCAGAGGGAGCTAAGCTACAGGGTGGAGGAGGAGGAGGTGGAGGCAGCTAAAACCATTATCCCTTGTAAAGGCACGAGGCAAAGCCTGCGACTTTGCTTTCGGTTGGGAGGCTTGCATGACGTCTTGTAATACGTCAATGACGACGGGTTGTCTAATAGATTGTTTATTTCTTATTTCTTCTTTTTGTTTTTTGGTGTACTTTTTTGATGAATTAAAGCAATTTGCCATAAACATAGTGTCCATATCTATATATAGGTTCTACTGCCACTTCACTGGGAAGTTGGAACCGAAACGGAGACTGCGGGCCATAAATTTTCACACGAAGGTGTCGCATTACAGCGAGTCTCAAGCGCTGCCCGAAAAACTGGCAGAGAAGCGGAGAACGGGGAACTGGAACTGGAACCGGAACCTCCACCCTGCCTTTGCAGCTACCTTTGCTCCTCGCACAAGCTACTTCTCTCTTTCAGTCACACTCAGGTAATTTGTCGCCTTATCTTGTCAACATTTTATTTTTAATGGGCCCTCAAATGGGTGTCCGAGAGTGCGAGAGAGGGAGTAGGCTGGCTATGTGGGTAGCAATTATCCGATAACAAGGTTGTAATTAGATAAAGTGGCAAAGGCAGAACCGATGAAACAGAGTACTAATTAGGTAAAAGGGGCAAAGAAAGGCTGGAACGATCACGTCCGATCGTGCTTAATAAAGCTACTAAATGCTTGAAGAACTGTCCGCCTCCGTTTAGCGCTTTCAATTTTCTGACCGCAGCCTCCGCGCCCATCAATCATGGACCAGGGCCTGTGCCTATAGGCGTATCTGTGGCCCTTTGCCTGATTAATTAAGTTTAAAAAATTGCCTACCATTTAACAACCAAACAGGCAAGCCCTCTGCGATCCTGGCCTCTGCTCCTTTCGGGCAAATTAATTAACAGACATCACTTCTGGCCCAAAGTCAAGTAGAAGGTCTCTCGTCCACCGACTGACTGACGACTGCCACTTTATGAAAAATTTGTGTGTCTTTGTTGAGGTTCGGGCCACCATTTATCAGGAATTGTGTAAAGCAAACACCTGTTCAACGTTGCATTTTTATTGTTTGAGAGGCGTAACGTCATTTGGTATTGTTTGTTTAATTGTTTTTGGCATTTCAAGGGATACCATTTTTGAGGTTTGGATTAGCTTCAAATTTGTAATCGTTAAAAATAACATAATTCATTGTAATCTTATAGTAGTATAGGATTCATTCGTAGGGGTTTGGGCTGGAATCAAGCCTTGGATGGATTGTATTGAGAAGAGCATTTGGAGTTTTATAAGAAGTTGAAAGTACATACTTCTCATGAAACTCGAGAACGTTTCGCTTAAATCATCTGACTTTTATTATTTTACTTAATCATTGTTATTAATGGTTAATTTCCAATATATGTACTATATGTACTTCTAAGCCGACACATCCGGAGACCCCATCAATCAGCAATTAACGATATCGATATATAGCATAACACCCACCCCTCACATCACGCCTCTCCTCAGCGAAACCACCTCATAAATTAATAATAAAATCGTATAATCATATTGTGTCATATGTCTAATCATTATATTATCGGGGCATACAATATAATTGCCCCAACCACAAGTGGCACAAAGCTATTAGCAGGGGAGGGTGTGGGTGTGGCAGTGCGATAGTGTGAGCGTGAGAGCATATGCCACTTGAATGATTTTTATCGTTTCAAACAACATAAACAGCCTCAAGGAAACACTGAACAAACCCCCAAAATTGCCCTTTTTGGCTTTGGATGTAACTCCCCGAGAGCAAGACGAGAGGGTAGAACGCAGCACAGCCCCCATTCCACCCACTTAAGTGGCCAAAAGAACAACAATTTATATATATATGTATGAGAGTATACAGGGTGCAAATCCACCCTCAATGGGGGCCCCACAGCAACGAGTAAAATGGCAATGAATCGAAATTGATACACCCCCAAAATTTTAACGCCGCATTGAGAGAATCCACGGGGGATCCCACGACGACAGGAACCACGAAGGCAGCGCATATCCTGTCGTGTGGCTGCCGAGCATCAGGACGAAGCAAACACGAGAAGCTGCTTGCCGTCCGGCAATTGGTTGATTCAGATCCCAAGGAGCTCAGGAGTGGGGGCTGAGTGGAGGATGGACTCCCCGCCTGGCTCCAGGCGTCAGCATCATCATTGGCGACATTTAAGCAGGCCCATAGCCGGGTCCCAGAGCTTAATTCAATCAATTCTATTAAGGACTGAGACTGCGACTGGGACTGGGACTGGGCCAGTGCGTCATCATCGCCCTGATCCAATTTGGCTCCACGGGAAATTTAATTACCCTCGGCCATGGCTGCAGTCGTTGCCGTTGGCGTGACGACAAAGTCCTTTTTAAAATCCAATAAAGTGTCGTACAATTAAGTGACACGGATATCCTGCCGAGCCTGCCTGAGGATTGGGGACACCGTCCTGTCCTACGGTGTCTCTGTTTGAGTTTGTGCTTTGTGCCGGGCTTTGTCTCTGGCTTTCCCTTTGACGTGCAGCCTTTTTCTGCGGCTGTGGCAGTGCTTGATCTGTTTGTTTTTCAGCTTCCGTCGCATTATTGGAACTCAATTAGTTGGAATGTTGTTTCAGTCAGGGAGATCTAAGAATGTGCTTGGGAGATATCAACCCTTGTATGGGGTGTAGCCAAGGCGCTCCTTAAGAGAATGGGAATGCAGTTTATTGAATATCTCTGACTTTTGGGGATACTAAAGGTTTGAGGCTTAAAATGTCATTTGGGATATTCCCAGTAAGGTCAGCTCTACTACTAGCAGCTTACAATTCGTCCTTGGCCTTCTACTTTTGAGGACAATCTTCGGCCTCATTAGCCTTAATTCTCGACTTGGCCCTTTTCCCGCTCCGAGGCCACTTCAGACCGCTCTCAAGGAGTCAACAACTTGAGGAACTGTTACTCCTTTTCTTTATTTTAGCAAAGAGCAAACACTTGAGCGGAAAGTGTTAAAGGCAGCCACTTGAGAGATTGTCCAGAGCAAGTAGAAAAGCCTAACGACTTCCACTCGAACACTTTTCAATGAAAATCCACCACAAGAAATGTGCAACCGAATGCGCATTTGCAACTAACAACAAAAAAAAGCTGCCAAAAATACCAGGACCCGGCCATATAATTACCGACTAAGGCAAAGGAGCATAATGGCAAAAAGTCGGTACCTCCAGAGGCAGGAAGTTGTCAAATGGAGCGTGAGAAAGTTTCTGGCGCGCTTTTTTCTTATGTATGGCCTGCACATATGGAGGGATCTTGATGTGGACTCTGGAAGTCGAAAGTCAAAACGGCAACGAAAATAATTACACACCTTCTGTGTTCCTCCTTCTTTTCAAGAAGTAGGAGTTTCTAGATCTCGATTCGGCTAGGGGCTAGGGGAGACGCCAGAGCTGCCCAAGGCGACCCCCATTATAGAGCCCGGCCAATTGTCCAACATCCGGGAATATCAGATTTCCATTTCGCGCATTTAAAGTCAAGTAAATGTCAGCGTCTTTGTGACTCTCCGAATGTCGTTGGTCGTTCCACCAACGATAATTGTACCCTCCGGTATGGGACCGACCCTCCCAACCCATCCATTTCCATCCAATATTTCCCTCGCCGTTCCCTTCGTAATTGTTCACTCAGTCGACACGCCCCTGGACAAGGCGTGGAGGGGAGTGCTCGACTCTATTGTTCCGGCCTTCGTCTTCGAGAGAACTTCATCGCTTCGGTCCTTGTTCTTTGCTCAGCCCCTTACACTAATGAGGGTCCTTGGCAGCTTCTTCTCCTGCCATTGACACATTTCTATTCGCCTTGTTCGCTTTTGTATTTTATCAAATATTGCCCCGAACTTCAGGCGAGCCGAGATGTTGAGCATTTTCAAAAGCGCATAAATATTTATGCAATGAAGCAAAAACTTCTAAAAGTTTCCTGAATTACGATACAAAGGGTTGAAGATCGAACAGCAGATCGTCGAGCTATGAATTTTGGGAGACCTTTGAGTACTGCCATGGATGGATTTTAATATGGAATTATTTCATTAGAAGTGTTGCAGAATAGTTTAATTTAGTTTTTTATTGTGGAGAAGTGTTTTTTTTAGAAATGTTCTGGTATTGTGGTGAAACATTCTTTTGTTACCCAAGACTGGACCCGCTATTCAACACTATCAGCGCTACCCAACACTTTTTATTCTTTATTATAATATTCAATGCTGCACAAAATATATTTTATAAAATCTTTATTGTTCAAACTGTTTGCCCCAAAATGATATATTCCATATATAAAAATAAATTTCTCTTTTAGAAGACACCTTTCCAAATGGTTGCCCTAACACTGACAGTTGAAGTATCCTTGTCAAGTGCTTCCCCTGTTTGCTGGAACATTTCAATCGACATTGATACCCGAACCAATCATCATTCATGTCTGGGAGAGAAAACTGCTGACCTCATCGCACCTACAGTACGACTTATTCCGGCTCCCATCCAGGTAGTTAGGGCCAACTGTTTTGTCGAGTAGCGAGAAATCAATTTAATCCTATTTTAAATTCAAACAAAAACAGGACTCTGTAAGCCATTGTGCACACGCCCATCTGAAAACAGAGACAGAGGGCGAGAAATTGAGAGGGCGGACAGCGGGCCAAAACAGGTCGAATGTTTAGCAAGTGCCGTTAAAACTTAATTAGTTGGATTTTCGAGAGGACAGCAACAGCAACAGGGACCGGGTCCAGGTCGAGACCCAGGCAGTCACTCAGTCAGTTTGAGCCTCCTACTGCGTGTGCCGCAGGATAAACGCCCCGGAGCGACCTTCGCTCGCTCCTTTCTGGGTTCCGTTTCGTCTCTCCTCCGACTACTATAAGACTCATAAGGCTGCTTGTCAACAAACCCACGTGTTTACACTTGCCGCTGTTTGTGGTTGATCTGCTCTTGGGCTTGGTCTCGGATTCGGATTCGGCTTCGGTTCGTTTTGGTATCCGTTGTCTACCGCTATCTCAAAGGGTTCATCTCCAGGCGTCGCCTAGAGACGAATTTAATTTAATTTTATTGATTACAAATGATGTCTCGAGACAAGACAACAGCAATAATAACACGACAGCAAGACAAAAACGGAAAAAAATATCAATATCAGTTTATCTGTCTAACAATTTTATTAGCCAGGCAAGTTCGATGGTTCGAGTTTTTGTGGCTCCTTTGCTGGTATACTCTTGAAAATGGTGGAGTCCTTCCTTATACAGATGTTGTGTGCAAAGGATTTGAGCCATGTGGTATTCGAAAAGGCTTTTCTGTCTAAAGATAGGAGCTCAAAATGTTGGAATAATGTCTATGATTGCACCGTTGATAACCAATTTTCACCTCTTGGGAAATAGTTGTGTTACTTGTTCCTTCTAGTAAATTATGTTCCCCCTGTGTTAAGGTGTTCAGGAAGTGTAAGGGCATTCAAGTGTCGCCTCAGTCCCCTCAGAAAATTCCTCCGGCTGTCAGGCCTGCAGCCCTTCGATTAATTCTCCATTTTGTGGCTCACTGGCCTGGTGCCTGCCCCGACTGGGGATCCGTGGATCCGTATCGTTTTGGCTTAGTTAACAATTATTAATTGATCGTAACATTTATCATAGCCCCTTTGGGACTTCGGGAATATGGAAATTTACCTTTTGACATTTAGTTTGTCGTGGGCTCGGGACCATCATTTGATATACGGAAAGAGATAACTTTTGGTGTTTAGCCGACAGAACCAGATCTTCTGGTAGATAATCTGATATGGCAGATGGAAAAACTGAGATAACTTGAGGGGAAAACTAAAGTTTCAGCGGCGGAAATGAAAGCTGAAAATGCTGGAAAAATATTCAAACGAATCAATATTCGGAGAGACAACTTTTGGATCTGTCAGCACGGCAGAATGGTGGTCCTGGCCCACTCCACTCGAAGCCCTGTCAAATGTTGAAATGAGCTGGACAATTTGTGAAGCATTTCATTTGTTGATTGTCCTTTGGGTCGGTCCGTGTCAAAGGTCGGTCCTTTTCTTTCCATTCCTGGGATTCCTGGGCAACATCCCGCAGGGCGAGCCTGCAATTTGCCTTTGGCCAAATCAGCTGGTGGTCTCTCAATTTTTTGAGGAGAAGTTTTCAAACCGTATTCCCGTTTTGTGTCCGCGTGTGTCCTTGTAGGTGTTCAAACCCAAATTAGTGGCTTGTGCCCCTGTCCTTAGCGTAAATCAAATAGTTTTGGCTTGTCATTGAGGTTTCTTCAAGGCAGCTGCATTCCCCGATCAGAGTCCAAGTTCCAGTTTCAGTTTGTGTTCCCCCAATCCCAATAGCGATCTCATTTACCATCCCATCCCATCTCCAGGAGCCAGGAGATGCCTGGCACTCTGTGGCACTCTCTGCGGCTCTTCGGGGCCGCTCATTAGTTATGATTTAGTGTGCGCATAAACAAAGTTATTAAATTTCCATCCACGCTCCGCCAAACTACTAAATTGTCTGCCCCGAAGTTGTGTAGTCATAAAAATTAAAACCATAAATTAAATGAATATTTATTTACTACGCCATTGCCAAGCATCTCTCTCTCCTCTCCTCTCCTCCACGCCACGCCACACTCCTCTCCCACTCTTTTGGCCAGGAAAAGGAGATGTTGGCCAGGAAAGCCAAAAGGCAAACAGAAATTTAATTAACGCTTCTGTGTACATGTAACTACACTCAGCGGGGGTGGGTGGTGGTGCTGACGGTACAGATGATGGCAAAGGCGGTGGGCTTTTGGAGCTGGAGCTGGAGCTGCAGCTGGGGCGTGGCCCTCCGTAGAGCTTCTCCCATGAGCCATAATTAACGATTAATTAAAAGTGCCGACCGAGCACAGCCGAACCGCACAAACAAACAAGAAAGAGTTTGTTGCAATTACAATCTCGCACATAAATTTTAATTTTTAAATTGAGGAAAAAAAGAGAGGAGACAGCTCTCCAGCTCCAGCAATAAAAAATAAAAACGGAATTCAAAATTTTCCAAAATATCTTTTTAAAGTGCAGATTGATCCAGCCAAAGGAAATGCTCATCAAAGTCTTAGAATATGCATTAAAAAGTTGTGAATAAAAATTAAATATCCATTATAAAATAACGCCTGAAGGACATTGATTGATGCGATCAAAATGTAAGAACATATGGTTATAGAAACCTTGAAATTACGGTAGTTAAAAACTCAACAAACAAATTCCATATTTGTCAATTCCAGATCATTGCATTGACAATCGCAGTTCCCTCGTTCAGATGATCCCTTTGAACTAGGTCTCCTGTCTTTACCTATACACCCACAGCGAAACTAATTTTTGTTCTATTCCACCCAATTTCCTGGATATTCAGGGCATAAAAATGCAGCTCAAGACGAAAAAGAGTTTCCCAAAGTGCGGAAAAAATACTCGTACCTTTTTATGCGAACAAAAGTCAGGGCAGTGAGGGCCCTAATGAAAACTAAACTATTTAACCAGAAGTGGTCGACATAATTGGCTCAAAAGAGTTAAGGCTGGGGAAACTGTAACGCCTCTACCTAGAGGACACAGAACTCAAACCGAAACCAAGACCGTTCACAGGTAGTTGAGGTGTTAGGGCTGCTCTGGGACCAACGCCCACAATAACAACTTGACTCGGGCGAACGTCAGCGGAGGAGGCATCTGCATAATTTATGCTGGCGAAAAATGCCCAATGGCCGAGAAAACCTCGAAGCAAATAGAGAGACAGTCACAGTCAGAGCTGTAGTCACAATTCAAATGAAAATCCTGCCCGAGGTCCGGCTAACAGACCATAAATCACAAAGGTCTCGGTCTTGGTCTCGGAGAGAGTTAGAGGCCGGAAAGTTGACTGACTGCTTGACTCGGGGAACAGGGACCAGCACCAGGACCAGGACCAGAACAGGGATGAGGACCGGGACCGGGACCAGGGGCCGAGGTTTACTTGCTAAACTGCCAATTCAGACCATAAAATTTGCTTCAAGGTTTCCGTTTCAGCCTTTGTATGTGTCGACTGTTCAATGGAAAACGCCTTGCGGAAAAAGGATGTGATCCTTGGCCTGGGCCTGGGCCTCACCTTGATGTTTATGACATGTAAATATTTATGGTTGACACGACCTTGTCAGATGTGCCTCCCTCTATCGTTCTCGTTCCCTCCTTGTCACGCACTTTTTTTTATGATTCTTTTGAAGCAAAATTGTTCTCTTTCCTTCTCCGGCGAAAACTTTATGATGCATATAATTTTTCCCAAATTTTATTTTTCCGATTTCTTGCCAGGATTGCCAGTTGCCGGGTTTGCCGTGTGTCTGGTGCGTTGTTCCGGTGTCTTGGGATCATGGGTCATAAAAAAATTGACTTTTGTAAGCTATGTTGGCAAACTGTAATCCTCTTCTCGAGGCTATCACGCCTACGGATTAACAGTGCCAAGTTCTTAATATTTTTTGCGGGTTGTGCAAATTTACTTTTTGCTGTTCCTACCTGATGGGTGGGTGGATTGTGCAATGGGAAGTGGTTGCTGAGGTTTTTTGGGGGTAATTAGAGATAATTTGAAGGTCCTTAGGGAAATTCGCACACGGAAATGAAACAAAATCAATTCATCGGTTCGATCTTTTTTTTAAATACTGTTGAAAAGTATATTTGCTCTTTTTCAAACTAAAACTAAAAGTCTGTGTAGACTTAATCAAAGTACTCCCTAATCTTTCGCACGTTCTTCCATAATTTTCTGTACAGAACCCTCTTTAAAGGACCCCTCTTTCCCATTGACTTTTCTCATACATACTCGTAAATCCCCCCTTCTGCCAATCACTTCAATCAAATCCACAAAAGACTGGAAATAAAATACCTATGAAAACCAGTTGGACAAATACTCCCACGCTTTTCCACATGCACTCGTATTCTCAACCTCTCTTTCTCTGCGAGACTTCTCACTCTCTTTGCATTCACTTTGTATATGGAGGAACACTCGAGCGAACGCGAACCCCAGGCAGAGACCTGTACGCCGCTGGGATCGCGGCATGTGCCAAAGGCGTCCACACGGTTATGGTTTTGATTTTGACTCGGGCTCGGGCTCTGGCTATGGCTGTGGCTTTGGCTGTTTCACAGTCCATGACACGAGTCCATTTGCCTCAAGTCAACGCCCACTGTTTGCCCACTTTTTTGTGGCCAAAACTGATTAAGAAGAGCTTTAATTTGGATTGGGGTGAAGTTAAGGGATTATATTGGGTATCAAATACTTGCTACCATTAATGGGAAAAATGTTAATAGCAAAATAATAGAATATGACACGTTTTTCATACGAAATGCCAATGTTCTTGCTTATAACTGGTGCTCTCGCTATCGTGAAAGGCTTTCTATGCGCTTCTCTTGGAGCTTTCCTAGCTGTCCACTTGAGTGGAGAATGCAACCTGCTGTGTCCAGTTCTATGCCATGGGGCTGTTTGTTTTAGGATTCCTCATTTCTAAATTTGTTTTTGTGGATTCTAGGTTTCTAATTTGTTGTTTTGCCATAGCTTCTGGTTTATTTTTCTGTTTTGTTGTTGTTATTCCAAAAGTTTATTGCATTTTTCGCTTCCATTTTCAAGTGGCTGGAAATGCATTATTTATGGGAGTAGCTCGTTCTACGGCAATGCGCTAGAAATCCACTTCAGCCGACAACGTCTCCATCTTCATCAGGCACTATCCCACTCTCCAGTTCGCTCTGTATAATGCTTTCCCAACCCTCTCCCCTTCCCACCCTCTCCCGCTCTGCCCCTTTCTCCATCTCTATCTGGAGCAATGGCTTCATTTCGAATGACATTTGTCGTTGATGCTCTGCGGGATGGGGCCTCCGCCAGTTTGGTGCAATTCTTTCATGTTTTATGGTCTCGCCTGGATCCCAAATATGGCATTGGGGTCGGGCCTGGCACTCGATTGCCGCGGAGTTGTTTTGACATTTTAATAGTCGTCGAAGCGTTTGGCCAGAATCGTTTGACGGCCATTGCCCAAAGGCTGCGGCGACAGTTAATGTCACAATTTACTGCCAATTTTAACGGCTTGGATAGAGGTGTTCTAGGATACATACATATTATGGCAGAACTGTTGAAGAGAACCTCCATATGGTTATTGGCATTATTAATAGAGAAAGAATATGGTTTTCCATATTCATAGAAGATATTGAAGCTCAAAAACGCGGAAGAGGAAGGAATATTGCGTTTCAATTAAATTTTAAACATATTTTTATATTAACAAAATAAAGAATATTAGAGAAAAAACATATAGAAAACCAAAGCCCTTTAAAAACAGCACCAAACCTCAAAATATCAGTTCAGAAAAAAACCAATTAGTTAAACCACCAAACACTCGGTAGAATCAAATCGAATCCAATCGAATGGGAATAGATCGTATCAATTTTGTACATATACTTAAAGCTTATTTGAAATTCCATAAATTAAGAAATGAAAACGGAGCGGGCTAATGAAAATTTATGTCTTCATTACGCAATCGCAATCGAAAAAATGTTTTCCCAAACCAAACAGAAATCGCCAATGTCCGTGGATAGAATGTGCTTAATATCATTAAAATCAATAAAATAAACAACTAATTTGATAAACTGACAGCTGAAGAGGCGGGGGGCAGGAACGGAGCGCCGGAGGGTCGGAGGAGCCCACCGAAAAATAATGAAAAACATTTCAGCCCCGCCAGCGACAATGAAAAATAAACTTTGTGAAATTAGTGCGAAAAACTTGATGAAAAATGCATGTACGGTAGCTTTCAATTGGTCGCGCGGCGGTCCAATCAGCATCGGGGCCCCATGCACAGGCGCATGCTGGGTCGACGCCCCGACCCCGCGGCGGAACCAAACCAGAGATGAGGCAAACCACCCACAGGCCAACCACAGTGGGTGTTAATTTCTGACAAGAAACCAGTTTACCCCTGAGAACAGAAAGAGATGGCCATACAGAGCTATACATTTCCAATGGACTTGCTTTTGAACGGATGGTGTGCTGCTGCACTCGTCTCTCGTATGGTTGGAGGGCCAGCAGTCAGCCATTTTCTACTAGCCATTGCACTCGCACCTATAGCTCTGCTCCATCCAATCGAGTGGTGGGCTGAGTGAAACACACCACAGCGGCGAAAACTCACCACTGAGTGGAGTATGGCCTGCTCGCTCTGGCAGAGGGGATCGAGTGCTTCTTGCGCCGCTGGCGTGTTGTGTGCTCGCTCGCACGCAGGCGACGATCGGCCGAGACATATAGCTAGAATTTCAGGAGCTGTTGGGCATTTCATTCCTGCTGCGCGTCTTGAAACGTTAAGTTCGTTTCGAGTTCGAGTTCGAACGCTGAGAAAAACGGTAGAAAACGCGCGCGAGTGTTTCTTGAAATAATATTCGAAAGCAAAGCAAATATTTACGATACAAGAGATATCAAAACAAAAATACATAGAGAGAAAATACAAGCTTAGTGAGGTGTCAAGTGTGGTGATGGGCTTTGGCCTAGGAAAAAGCCCGAACAACTTATAAAAAACTTCATTGAAAATAACCAAGAAAACAATACAAACTTTCCAAGATGATGATGAACGCCTTTATCGAGCCGGCCCAGCATCATCTGGCCAGCTATGGACTCCGCATGTCCCCAAACACCACAACGTCAGCCAGCGGCAGTGGCAGCAACCAACAGCAGCAGCAACAACACGACATGGCCAGCCAGCAGCAGCAGCAACAGCACCAGCAGCAACAGCAACAGCAGCAGCAGCAACTGGAGGGCAGCACGGACTCCTCCGCGGTGACGGCGGCAGCCTATCAGAACTCGGGCTACGGGCACTTCAACAGCTATGCCTCCCGGGACTTCCTGCTGGGGCGACGCGACACGGACTATGGGGTGTCCGGCAGTGCCGGTCAGGCCGCTAGCTCGGCCGCAGCTGATTCAATGATCTTCTCCAGCTTTCCCGCCCAGGCGGCGGCCGCCGAGCTGAGCTCCGGCTTTGGCCAGCATCCGTTCCACAGCCACCACCATGCCGCCGCGGCGGCCCACCATCACCAGCACCAGATGCGAATGGGAATGGCGGATGCCTATGCCACCCATCCGTACCAGCATCATGGAAACTTCCCGTCGGCGGCTGTGCATGCGGCAGCACACCATCACGCGGCCGCTGCCGCAGTGCATCACCCGGCACATCATGCCATGAGCGCCATGCATCCAGCGGGGGCAGGAGCTTTTCTCCGCTACATGCGCCACCAGCCAGCCTCGTCGGCCTCCAGCATCAAGCAGGAGATGCAGTGCCTGTGGATAGATCCGGATCAGCCGGGGCTGGTGCAGGCTGGCGGGCGGAAGACCTGCAACAAGATCTTCCACTCGATGCACGAGATCGTCACCCACCTGACGGTGGAGCATGTGGGGGGGCCGGAGTGCACCACCCATGCCTGCTTCTGGATCGGGTGCTCGCGCAACGGACGTCCCTTCAAGGCCAAGTACAAGCTGGTCAACCACATACGCGTCCACACCGGCGAGAAGCCATTCGCCTGTCCGCATCCCGGCTGTGGCAAGGTATTCGCCCGCAGCGAGAACCTCAAGATCCACAAGCGAACGCACACGGGTAAGTCGCACATGGAACCGCCTCCTTCCAGCTCTACCACATCCTCCACATCGGTTCACCTTGCCGTGGGTTTAACCCTTTCCGGGGCATGTAAATCCCTTCGGCTTGAGGTGGGCGTGCGTTCCGACGGCAAAAGTCGGTGCAACGCCCACCCCTGGCTTAACCCGCCACCATCCTACGCGCGGGCCTTCTTTTATGACACCTGTAAAATTTCTGCATCCTAAGCCCTTCTCCTTGCCCTCTGTTGCAAATACCCGTCAAAGTTGTCCTAACACGGATAATTCCTTCGACTTCAACTCTTCCTCTGGCTAAGCCCTGTGAACAGCTCTTGACTTTAACTTTCGGATCGTATCGGGCCTTAGAGACAACACCAGTTGTGGATAAACGGCATGGAAAATCCTCAACACAAATGTTTTGAAAGAAAGTATTGTGGTTTTATGCGAAAAGGGATCAGATCTGCTTGGATTCGAGATATGTAAATATATTTTTCTAGACCAAGAAAAGCTAACAAATATCTTTATTTCCGAGCTAGCTCAGATGCTTTAACTCTTATGTGTTTGATTCCTAAGACAATTATAATCTTCCACCTTGTTTAGCATAGTTTTTTGACCCCTCCCATCAGCTATCACCGTCTTAATGGCCGACAATTAAAGCAGATCATATCGCATAGATCCATAAACACGTACTTGACTGCTCTGCTACGTTTTTACACACCCACTTATCATTTTTCGACCCGCTGCCATCGGCCAAAACCAAAACCAGAGTGCCAACGAGCCCATAAATAACCTTTGCATAATCTAAATCAAGAACTTAATGTACCATAGAGAGGCCCGAACAGAAAGCACACAAAAGTATATAAAACAAACTGCTGAGAGAACGGTGCGGTGAAATGTTTGCAAAACAGGCAGTAATCTACTCGAAATGTTACCCCAATTTCGATATTTCGATGGGTTTTTTGGAGAGGGCAGAGGCACAAAGTGCCAAAGAAGTACGAGTATTTCCGTGCGATTACAAACGGAAGTTTTGACACGTGTCAACACATGTGTGTGTGTGTGTTTGTGTTGGGGTTTGTGTGTTTCTGTGTTTGTGTTGGTGTCAAGGCAATAAAAACAAACACCAGCAGCATCCAAGGGACATTTAACCCAAGCAACGATGCTGATTGAATTTTTGATTTATATAGGGAGCAGAGATGGTGAACCAGGAAGGGAGAGGGAGGTACGTTACGTACTCGTAGTTCAAGTGGCCCGAAAAAACAGAGGTTAAAGGCCTCGGGATCCCCGAAGCCCCGACTCTCTAATGAAGTTGTGCGTCGGCCACTTGAAAGTCCATCAATATGTACAATATCTTCAGCAATTTGTAGCCCTAGCCGACCAATCATAGAGACCTTAAAAAAAAACTCAATTTCTGCAACATCATCGGATGGAAAAGAAAGAAACAAAAATGAAATTAGTCAAAAATATCATCATATCGTACATACAGCAACCGATTCACAATGAATGCCCCAAGAGATCATTATGATGCCACATGATTGTTCCAAATCGACTACAATATGGCGGCGGCGTCTTGAAAATCAAAACGAAACATTTTAATTACCTTCGGATGAGTGTGCAAATAGGGGAAGACTAGAAACCAAAAATAACCTCTCATGTTGTCCAAATCTCAGGCTAATTTCGAATCGTTTCAAGAAACATTTCTAATCGAAAGATTCATTTCTGTTTGGGTGCTGAATACACAGACTTTTAATGAAGCATTCCAAGCGAGGGAAGATAACAAAAATCATATTTTAATTCAATTTATAAAAATATAAAGCCACCTAATCCCCTCGAAACCCAAAAAGAAAGAAAAACTTGTTAAAGCCCACGCGCGAAACAGAGGGAAAACGGAGGGAGGAACAAAGTATGGAAAGCCAAAATTAAAGCAAAACGAAATGAGTAAAATACGAGTATGCCAAGCAATACTCGTACATATATAAAACGCCATTTTCTGGATACACCAGATATTGTTGTGGCAATGGTCGCTGTCTAGCTGTGCCCTACTCCGCACACTCGTTGTCCTCGGGCTGCCGGTTCCTCCCTGATTTAATAAACGGAGGACGCTGCCAGGCCAGGATAATGCCTGCACCCGGCCTATAGGGCAGGACCTGTTATTCTGCTCTGAACTGTTGTGGCTGTTGGCTGTTGGCGATTTTAGCGTTTTCATTATGCCTCCGATGATTGTTTGCATCTGGTCTATAGAGGTTTTGTTAAATCGAGTGGCGCCATTTTAAAGCAATTATACATATTTGTTTGTTGTTTTCCTGCAACTTTGTTCTCGTGTGTTTTTGCATTTTATGTTTGTTCTTTCTGTTTGCCCCCTTTTTTAATTGATTTTAATGGGTAATTTTTTTGTACGTGGTTTTAATGAGGTGGGGTGGTCCACTTGGCCAGTCATAAACCTCAATGGAACGGCTCGGCACAGCTGCAGAAATCAGCACTAAGTCATTAAGCTACGGTTTTTGGACCATAAAGTTCAGTTCGTTATAGATCATGTGTTGGTACTCATTCATTGTACATACTGTTTGACCATATCTCTGTGTTATATTCTTTGGATCGTCGTCGAATATTTTACCCATATATGAGATGAACTTGGTGATGCGAGCGAGTGAGCCTGGGGTTGGCGCATGATTAAAGCGAATATGTATGTCCACAGTTTTGGTTCTAGAGTTTGTAGTTTAGATATTTGCCTTTGATTTATAATTATTATAAAGAAAATTAGAGTTTCAAATATTAAAATAATAAAAAACACTTAAAAGAGCTCTAAGAAGCTCTAACTGTAACTTTTCTCTCTATTTTGATCACATTATCTTTAAGCATTCCATAGAATAAGCATTTCTGTGACATTCCATGTCAAACACAATTTCTATAACCTCAAAAATGTTGGGCTCTTTCTCGACCAGTTGGCAGGTCTGTCCCTTTTCACTCGTGTGCGTGCACTGACTTTTGCACTTGTCACCATCGTCGCTGTCGTTGTCGCCGTCTGGAATGGCCCATGTCCAGCCTCCAGACTCCAGACTCCATTCCCTGCTACCTCTTCTCTGCTGGCACTCTTTTCTCTTGCCCCATGCAACAAATACAATCAACGTTTGTACGTTTTGTTGTTGGTGTTTGTTGGAGCCAGAGTTGACACCTTGCTGGGGGCCAAAGCCTTGTGCCTCTGTGTGTGTGGATAGACGACAGGCAACATGAATGGCGTTTATCATGGTGTGCGGTTTATGTCCAGATACATATATTTTTTGTACATGCTCTTTTTTGTTTCGCTCTTCTGGCTGGACCACAAACAACTTTATTCATTAACACCTACAACGTGCCACAGGATCCCGGGTCCGGGTCCGGCTCCAGATCCACACCGCCGACTGCAGCAAGAGCATTCAACAACTTTGTGGTTAGTTTTTGCCCCTCCACCATGGCTCCACCACACGTTCTACCTCTCCAGAAGCCTGGGAAGCTCATTAAGCTTATGCTCTAGGTCTCCCTCTCCGCTCTACAATCCCCCAAGTCGTCTCCATGAAGTGCAGGCACTCGTTGTGCAATTACGTTGTGGCGGGGGCAAAGTTTAGCATTCAACATTGTCCTGGTAGCAGCGACCCTTGTTTGATTAGCTTGCTCTCCTCTGTACCTCTCATTTATCCTTTCCTCCAGCTACAGGACGGCTCCATTTAATTGAGTGCAAGTGTTTTTTTAATGAGTCTTTTATGGACTTGTTTGGTCTTTGAATGATGAAGTGAATTATGCAATTATTTTACACTTTTATGAAGCTTTTAAGCGTGCTAACAGAGGTGCTATTGAGAGTTAACAGAGGCGTGATGTTAAGTCTAGGTGGGCATAGTAGAGAGGGTACACACTGGTTCCTTTCTCTACAAACATTTCTATCAATCTTCTACCTATTAATGTTATATTACGTATTTGTTATACCCTCTCTAACATATTCCAAATATTCGTACTGCTTAACGCCTTGGGTTCTGTTAATTTTTTGCCCACTCCGGCGCCAATGGAATAATTTCTGAAAATACCGAAACTCAACCAAAGCGAAATACTGGCAAATGTCAATGATTGATGACTTTATTGCGGGTTCAACGTTTTTCACAAAAACACACACAAATACAGACACATATCCGAAGCGAGAGACAAAAATCACTTTTTATTTTTGCGCATAAACTGTGTGTTTTGGCTTCTCAGAATTTTTGAACAATGGATCGAAAGGGAAGGAGAATAAAAACCTGCGATGTGCTCGAGCGATTACCTATACTACCTGGTGCGAGGAGGTCTCTCTCTCTCTCTCTCTGCCCAGGATCTGTCAGCCATCCTCTAAAACTACCTCCCTCCCTCCCGCTGGCTAACAAACTGAAAATCAATTAGTTACGCTTTCGGTATGGCTACGGCCCTCTCTCTAGGAGATGTACGGGGTCTAATGACAAATGCAGCAGAGAGACAACAGAGAGACGGAAATTCGTCATTTAATTAGCGTTCCTTCCCCTCCACTCCCCGTGGTCTTTTTCGTCAAGATCCGATCGAGTACCAGTACTCACCTAACCATATCCATATGGGTGGACATGATGTTTGAATTCGTTTCGCTCAATTTAAAGTGTCAAATACCAGACATGACACACGATTGCAATCTGTTAAAAACTCAGACAAGGCGCAAAGTTTTCTCTTCACTGCCTTTTTTTTTGGAGATTTATGTGCCAAAAGTAAAAAGTATATAAATTTCTGGTGTGGTCTAAGCATTTGACAGCTGAATGTAAGTTAAGTTTCGAGAATTTATTGACTGGACACGAAGTAAGAGCTTCATTATTCCCTTTGGGGCTACGGGAAATTTAAGTAAAAAGCACAGGATTTGTAATAGGAATATATCTATAGGAGGTATTAAGTACTTAAGAAGTAAGAAGTAATTTTAAGAAATATAAAACCATGTTACGTTGCCGTTTGGAACAACGGGAATGAACCAACAACATTTTATGCTCTGTTAAGAGGTATTTTTGTAACAAAATGCACTCTTTACACTATGAGGAGCCATCTTTATAAGGAACATAATCTCTTTTGATCTTCAAAAGCCTACTTAGCCTCGCTCTGGCTTTGGGCCCACAGCCAATTCCCGCTGATCAGCCCATATATATAGAAACATATACATATTCCTGCATAATAATCTTGCAAATGCATTCTAATTAGTGACAACCCTCAACGCCGAACCCCTAACACTCCCAACAAAGACCATCGTTGTCGGTCCACCCGTTACGCTCCTGAACAGAGAGGGGGTTGCTTTGCATTCTCTCTATTCAGGAATCTCCATGCTATGCATTTTACCAAATGTCAAAACAGTTTTATATATGGATATATATGTATCTACCTTAACCCCTGTAGGAATTATAATTCCATTTACCCGAAAAAACCTAGATACAGCGCGAGAGAGAGAGAGTGAGAGCGAGCGCTGTAAACGCGGCAGGGGTTAGTTCTCTCAACCCTTTTGTGCGAGCATTGTCATTGTTTTGGTCTCCCATTTGAATCTATTAGCTAAGTAGCCATTTTGTTGAGGCTGTTGCATAATATTCGAATGGAAGTGGCAGTGGATATGGAAGTGTGGAAGGTAGCCGTAACCCCTGGATGGCTCTGTTCCATGGCTGGATGGACATAAGCTGCTTACCCCGAGCTAGTTAATAAATGAGGCTTATTTTTGATAAATTTCCCCTTCTTCACTGGGACGTAAATTTGTATTTTTTTTTTGGCAAGTTTCGCGTTCCAATTCCTAAGCCTTGGTCACGCCCACTTTGTCATTAGAAGTCGCGCTCAAATTAATTAAATTCCTCACCGAAAGGAGCCAAAAGTAGCCACGTACCAGACTCCATTTCGCATTCCATCGGATCCCCGAAAGAGACGGCAGGCACAAGATTGCAGATAGAGACAGACTGAGATCAGAGAGGAGCACAAATAAGAATAAAATTTCAGCGCATAAAGAACTGATCAGCAGCAGACAAACCATAAAATTAAACTGTCATCTTGCATATTTTTTATATCTGCACACGGACGCAACCTCGAGCCAGGGCACAGGTAGAGGCCACAGCTTGGACTGGGACTGGGACTCTGACTCTGACTCCAACTCCGACTCCGACTCGGACTCAGACCTGGGGTCTCTGCTTTTCGAGAATTATGGAAAAGTAAGGCCTGACTAATCCTCTAAATCGCACCAAGGGCCCCTCGCGCATTGCCCCACTTGTATAAATTAGCTGATGGGAAAAATGAAATCATTATTCATATGGGCAAAAATGTTAAACAGCCAAAAAAAGAACAGAGCTGAGAGCAGAGACAGTCGGGCAGCAGAACCAGAAATGTGTTTTATATAAAATCAGAATGATGATTGCGGAATGCCCTAACCAAAGATGATTTTTGGGTTTTAGAGGAATGCTTGGAATGTTGCAAAGATGTTGCGATTCCTATGAAAATATCTTAAAGAAGTGGAGAAATATAAGGATTAGTTCAGGACAAAAATCAATCAATGGCTTCCACTTTATGGATGCACTCAAAAGCTAGTCTTCAGTTCGTATAAAACCAAAGTTATTCCATAATTCTTGGGCATACAAAAAACAAAATATACAAAAATATGAAAAGCCATAAGCGTGCTTGTCAAATCAGCTTAGGTTCTGATGTGTGTTGTGTGTATATGGGTTGCCTTTTGCGGGATACGTATTCGGATCGTTTGTCGCTTTCGTTTAGACAAATTTGTAACACACGAACGCCTCCAAGTTGATTTAAGCATAAAATTGTGATTGTTTAACCCAAATAGCCAGAGTCACAGAGCCAGAGAGCCATAGAGTCAGAGGCACACAAAGAGGTGGAGACAGGCCGCAAACTGGCACGCAATTTATTGTAAAAACATTGTCAATTGTAATTAGAGGCACAATTTACACAGATTTTGTGTGACAACCGCCTGTCAAACGGTGCTCTGACAGTCGGCTAACAGCCAGCTAAGTTTTTGGCTAAAATTACAACGCAGAGAGAGGCATAGGAGAGTGAAATAGAGCAAAGAAGGGAGACACTCTATGACGCATTTGCCGACGGCTACTGTGAAAAGTATCTGGCGGGAACACGCGGTCTGCTGTTCTTCGTTCTCAGCATGATCAAATTTCTGACCAGGACTCAGCCGAGTGTAAGCCACTGGGATATGTGGGCCATTGAGATGTGATACTTTTTTCCCCTCGATTTTCGATATTCAGATCAATTTGTTTGCCACGAAATATGGGTGTGTTTTTTAGTCGAGTGTTAGGAACAGAAATGCAATTTTAGTTGATGTTTTGATGTGTTCATTAGGCAGTATCGATAAGGTACAGAAAGGTGTTGAAGTGTAAGAAAGGTGGTAAAGGTTTAGGGTTTGAGAAGATGGGAAGTACGAACAGAAAGCCGTAGTACTTTCCTCAAACCTGGATACCAACAATAGTGTGGCTGGTAATACTTCCATTCCAATCCAATTTACCCACAAATTCTCGCAGCCTCATGCCAGACTCTTAACAAAAATATTTGTCGCCTGATGTCATTGATTGGTTTTTATCACCGAGTGGGATCTTGTTAGAATTGACAACGTTTAAACTTTAACAAGCCGTTTGAGATAAGAGAACCGACCGAAATCGAAATCGAAACCCGGAGACCCGGCGATCCGAAAACACGAGCCTAAGAACCCCATCCCATGCCTCCTTCAGTTTGCCGGAGATGTCACATCGCATAACCAAATGATGACAATCTTGATGACATTTTAATTTCTGACAAACAACCGAAGAGATTTTCTACTTGACGGAACTCGAAAAAAAAGAGAAACAAACAGATACCGGGATAAGAGAGAGGAAGGAGACGAGTGGGCTGAGAAGATTAAGATCTTAAAGAGCGCTAAAGAGCAAAAAATCAGGCTGAAGGGATACCAAACAGATATAGATACCGATCCCTGACCAAGCCCAGACAAAGCAACACCTCTTTGAGAGTGTCGAGCGGGCCGCCGTGCCACCAATGTCAATGTCGGTCTCCGGCTTCGGCTTCGGCTTTCGCTTCGGCTTCTGCTTTTGTTGTGGATTTTGGTAGAGCAGAGCCCTTACTTCCAGTTCTGTAACCCCCTAAAAGGGAAGTGAAACATTTCTTTCTGCTTTCTGCTTTCTTTTTTGCAAACATTTACCTCGCGTAAGCAGTTCATTCATGAGGGGTAAACAGAGAGAAAGAGAGAGAGAGGCATCAGCTGCTTCTTGGGCTAATCCTGGCCTAGCACTTCTTTGTCAACTGGAGCCGACTTCAGTTACCAGTCCGTCGTCTTACTCCGGTACTCAATCTGTCCCTCTCTCCCCTTGTGTTGGCCCTGTTGTACGCGTTTTGGGTTCAGACAATAGGCTTAGTGTTACCTCTACTTATTGTCTACGCTCCGTTTGTCATTCGAGTGCATTTTGTTGCTGTTGCAACTGAAGAGTATCTCTCTTACGCTCTGTAGATACTCTAGTAGAACACACTTAACTAATCAATTAGCCCGGCCTTAAACTGCCAAGCATAGCAAGCACATCTTCATTAACTGGGACTTAATATTTATTATAGTAAAGACCGCCTTCTGAGAGGCTCGTAAAGTCATTAAGAATTTAATGCTAAAATCGTAAAAATTTATATAAATTTCCCCATATTCGCTAATGATATCTACTTGCATGAAGTCTTTTTATGGGAAGTACAAATTGCATTAAAAGTTTATAAGAAATTCTGAAATAATGTTTTAGTTTAAAAATGTCTGTAAAACTAGAAAATCTAATTTAATTTTGTGCATACAGTTTTTTACTTTGCTAATTTCTGGACGATTTCCAACAGACATTCAAGACATTTCCATAAACCCCGGTTAAAAGTACACAGAATCTTCCAACCATAAACTTCTTGAGAAACTTTTTGCCTTTACACCAAATTTAATGTTTAATGCCCGACCCGAAAATGGTTTTTTGGGTACAAATTTTGTTATTACACAAGGTTGCCAGATGCAGATGCCAGACGCTTACACATTTCCATATATCGTATACATACACATGTCTAGTTCTTAGTCAGCCAAGAGTTTTGCTGTCAGTCCCCGCTCGGTCGCTGTCTGGAAAAGTTTTTCCTGCTGCTGGAGCTCCAGCCAAATGCAATTTGAATGCATTAAATGCAAGCCGCACTCTCATGTAGGTAGTATATACATACATACATATATCTGTGTGGTACTGGCACACACACCTCGAATATGTTAGAGGCGTTAGTTGCATGGCAAACTTGTCGAAAATTTGTACAAATGGTTGGGGGGGCCTCGCAAAAAGACTGAAAAAATACATAAAAAGGAGAGAAACCAAAGTCAGAGACAGACCCAGAGCCAGAGCCAGAGTCAGAGACCGGGACAGAGACAGAGACCGAGCCAGACAAGCTGGCCCATGTTTGGTCTTGTATTCATGTACAGCAAGGCTGTTGCTGTCATTGTTTTACTAATAGCTCTGCTAGTTGTCTATCTGCGAGTATGGGTCGGATGTGTATGGGTTTTTGTGTGGCTGCTGCACTGGTTGTATGAGTTGTGGTAAGTAAGGCGCAACACCCAAAAGTTTTTATTAAAAGCGGTCGTTGAAATAAAGATTATATTTCATATATTTGAGTACAAGAATTGCAAGCACTTTCAATTAGGAACAGTGGAATAGAACAACGCCCATTTCCCTTTCCTTCTCCTGCTTTTCCTCCCAATGCTTTTCCCTCATTAGCCCACAAGCCGTCATTCAAGTGTAAAATTTTGTGTGTTTTTGTTTTGAAACAATTTCCCAAATGTCCGAGTATCTATGGATTGGACTACAATAAACCGCAGACCAAGGCAGGGCTCGGTCTCGGTCTCGGACCCGGAATGAGACTGAGACTGTGTACTGACCCCAGTGTCAATTATTAACGTATCACTTGACAGCAAACGGCAAAGCTGCAAACAAATAGCGAAAATTATGTGAGGATTGTCTCTCCTCTCGCCCAATGAGGGGTTGGGGGTCATCGTCATCGGCCTCATCATCGGGGAGGGATGCAGAAATCATAAATCATCGAGGAAATTCACTCAACGATGGTTTTTGTCAAACAAACAAACAATGGACCGACTGTGTGGCAGACCCATAGGTAACTTCCCTTCTAATTTAGGGGTGCAACATCCTCTAGGAAGATGATGATGATGATGATGATTATGATGATACTCTCCCCGATGATGAGCGAGAGGATTTTGTATTTGGCCGTTGACAAGCGGCATTCATTGCATTTAAATTATGATTTTATTATTATTATGGAATGGAATGAAGCGGGATGGTTGCCATTAATTTGGTCATCAACTGCAGGCAAATGTTATAAATATTCAAAGCAAATGTCGTGTGGGAAAATCTGTGGCACAAAATCTAAAACTAGTCCGAGTGGAAATTGGGTTGCTTTTGCGATGTAATGAATGAAGAGATATGTATGTTGATGATGGTTAGATAGAATCTAACGACGTTTGTAGTGCATCGTTTCCCATAAAAACTGCCACGTGAGCTATCACCTGCTTATCGAACATCTCTATCTCTAGTGCCCTAACAATATTCCTATCATCAACAGTCACTGCCCCCTAACAATCCCTAACAAAAAATCCAAAGTGAGCTATTCGCAACAGAGACACAACGAGGGGAAATAGGGGGAGCGAGAGCGAGGGCCAGGGAAAATTGCCCATTGAAATGTAAACCGCCAGGAAATCGGGGTTTGGCTTTTTCCGGCTTTAACCATAGGAACAAAAGGAGCAAAAAGGAGCAGGGAAACGGCGCAAAAGAAGAGACAGTGGCGGAATACCAAAGGAATACCAAACAAACAAACAGATACAGATATACAATGAGCTAAGGATTCTCAAATCCGAAGAGTGTCAACAACCCAGACAGGCACCGCGAGGGAGATAGAAAGAGATACATATAAGTGTGGAGAAAGAGAGAGCTATAGGGATGGGAGCAGGGATAGGGAGAGGGAGAGGGCAGGCAAAAAGTAGCATCCACGGGAGCTGCCGTTTTGTTATTGTATTGTTAGATAATAATAATCATATCGCATTGCATGTTGTTGACACATGAGCGATGATGCTGCTCATCCCCTCTTGCTATCTTTCATCCGCTCCTACCTTCCTCTCTTTCTTTCATATTCGGAGGGAGACAGATCCCTTCTTTGTTTTGGCTGGAGGGCGAGTGAGTGCGCTGAGCGGTCGGTCCTTAAGCAGGCAATAAATATTTACCAGGCCAATTATTTAGCAGCAATTAAAGCAGTCGAGCGTACGCTCCCTTTACAGAGATACGCTTATCGGCCTGTTATCGCTCTATAAATTAGGCTATCGCCCTGTTAGCACAGTGTTATCGCCCTGTTAACGCAGTGTTATCGCTCTGTTAGCGCGGATTCTGCCTGCTGATTGGTTTTTTGTTCGTTTTTTCTCATTTTTAATTAATTCCCTTTTGAAATGCTTTTAATAAGCAACCGTCACTCTGACGCCAAAAAATGTTTTATTTCTGCATTTCATTTTTAATGTTTTTTGTTGCTGCCGTCGCTGCTGTTGTTGTTGCTGAAAATTAAAAACCTGATTCAGTTCAATTAATCAGCGACTGTCAATGATGTTTAATTTGCATCGCTCGGTTAGCGGCGATCACGGGCAGAGCCAGGATGGGGGTATGATGCAAGATGCTCTCCTCTTGAATGGTTTCCTCATGGCTCGGACGGGTCCTGCTATTTTTGGATTTTTTGATACAGTGGAGCTTCAAATGCATAAGTATTCATTTTCGTATGGTTTTGTATTCTTGTTTGTTTTAAATTCCTAACAAGTTTTTAAATAGTTTTTATTTTCTTTTTATTTAATTTTTTTTTCTTTTTTTCAAAAGTTTGCATTTTTACAGTTTGATCCTATTTTTTTTTCTACCAGTTTTGATAGGTTTTCTTTAGATTTCCCAACCATAATGTTTTACCAGAGCTTTTCTACGCGTTTAAAAATTGTACAATAAAATATGCCATTGAAAAAACAATGTTTTTAGTATTTCCTCAATGTCAACTAAAAGTTTCTTTTGATATCAAATGTTCAACTCCCATTTATCAACGAATCCTAACCTTCTGCTTCCTGTCTTACCCGCCCCCATCCCTCCTCCATCTCCTGTCTCATAACCCATAAGAAAACCATATTGTAGGCCTTACCACCCCCACGAAACCCCAAAACCATATACGTATGTACAACAGCAAAAAAAAAAAAAAGAAAAACACTTACGAGACGTTTAGCCAAACACAATTTCTATATTATTTTTGTTTGGGCCTGACTACGCCCTAAAGAGAGAAACATCAGAAAATCCTGCAGCCCCCACCAGTCACTCCGAAGAAAAATAAAGAAACAACGCCCCATAATAGCAAAACCAGCCGCAACAAAAACCATTTCAGACGAGCGGAATAGAGAAGGAGGAGGAGGTTGGAGATATATGGAGATTGCCGGTGGAGATGGAACTGGAACTGGAGCTGGAGGAAAGGCCGACGCTCGACGGTCGGCTCGGCACTCGAACGACTCTGTGTCGTCTGCAAATGACAGCCAAGCTTTGCGCTTAACAGAACCCGGCAGAAGCAGTTACATAAAAGCCAAAACATGTGCTATATATACACGATGAACAAACAAAGCCACACTGTATATTATATAAGTATATGTTATATATATATATAGAGCCATGTACGAGTTTCTTGGGTGAACGTGAACCCACGCACACACACACACACGCACAGACACATCCGTACACCCGTTAAGGGAAGAGATTACAAAGCAACCCCAAAAATAAGAGCCACCCTAAAAAAAGCAGCAACAAAAGCAAGTTTGCAGCTGTACCACACCGCAGAACGGAACGGAAAGGAAAGGAACGGAACGGAACGTACGCCATGACAGGCCAAGCAAAAGCCGGGTCCGTGCCAATTCGTGCGTTTTGAGCGAATGTTTTTTTCCTTAGGAAATTAACCATTTCGGGGGCTTTCCAGAAAGTAAAGGAAAGGAAAGTAAAGCAAAGCAAAATAGCGCATAGGCAACTCATGATAATATGCAAATCACAAAGAGCAGGCGGCCTATTTCACAGTTACGGCTACCCAGCTCCAACTCCCCCAAGGCCCACTCCCACAATATAACACCATTATATACACAGAGACTTTGCCATTGGATTTACTTTATTGAAATATTTAAATAAGTTTGTCGATTCGCACAGCCTAAATGGGATTTGGTGAGGAAGAACTGGGAGAGCGGGAGTGCTGGAGTGACAGGGAGCTATACTTATGGCGACTTGCCAGCCCAAAAGGGTGTGTGCCAGGCCGTCTTTCTTGTCGGGCTTTATTTTTTGTCGGGAAAATTTCAACTGAAATTGACATTTTATAAATGGGCGGCAGTTTTTGGTTACTTTTTTGTTGGTTGAACTGTAACGTAAAGCAATAAAGCATATTTAAATTTAAATTTTAATGCTCTGTAGCGCCGAGTCCATGTGGAATGTGAAAATTATGCGTATCCTTGCTGCACTTAGCCGGTACACGAACCCTTTAATGGTATGCCATCAGCGTCGTATGCCGTCGTCTGAGCCGCAGCGCGTGCCGCCTGCCTCATGCCTCATGCCTCATGCCTCACATGCCGCATCGCATTCTGTTTTTGCCCCCGCTGCGTTTAGACCGCAACGCGCCAGGAGATGGATACCTATGTGTGTGGATACGGCAAGGGATATGGCTAGGGAATGTCGGCTGCTGCTGGGTTTCCAGAAAAACTACAAAATGTGATAAGAATGATAGCACGGATAGGAGCGGGCACAGTGGGCACAGCGGGTTGGTGCCCAAAGACAGCTGCCTGTCCAATTTATGACTAATTAGCGTGGAAAGATAACATTTTAGCAGCTGATAACAGCTGAAATTGGGAGTCAACCAAAGGTTACAAAGGAATGACCTTAAAGCTGTACGTTTCGGGGAGATTCCCCTGGCGCCAATCTTCGATTGAATGCCATCCATAAGGTGTACAATCGATCTGATAAAGGTACCCAAAGCCGACACTTGACATTGTCTCCCACCGAAAAACCAGATGAGATTTCGAGGCGCATCGAAGTGCATTCGTGCCGCTTGTTCTGCGGTCAACTCTCGAGCCCTGTCAAAATATATAATTGGGCTCCAGTCACACGCCAATGGTAACCATTGTAATGCATATTTATGAGTTTTAAATTTTGACAAATTAATAGAAACCACAACAACAACCACAATGCGACACGCCATTCAAATCGAACAGCATTTTGTCCGATTTTTGTTCATTTTTTTATACGCGTACGAATATATCTCTCTTTCGCCTGAGTTATTACGCATCACGGAATAAAAGCGGGAAAGAAAACTTTATTCAAATGCGGATAATAAAGCACATAAATTAGTATTAAATTACATAAAGCAAAAAAAATAAACACAAATGAAACGGCTGAAACTTGTTGAACGCGCGGAGTCGGAGTCGGGCCACAGAGTCACCGCTGGATGTCTTTTTATAAGGGGCAGCACACAAAGCCCTGACACTGGCAGTGGCACTGGCACCGACCCGTGCCTGCCCCCAGCTGGACAGCTTTTCTTAGCCACAGCACACCCTCCTCCAATCTGGAGACCCACTTTAAGCTCGAGGTGTGAAAATGTTCGATTATTGTCATCGTCATCGTCGTTCCCTGTGTGGGTTTCCTCTGAAAGAGAGTGGGTCTCCGAGATCTCTGAGCCGCTTAGCTGCTGCAATTGTCATAAAGCTTGTGGTGCATATAATGGCCGCTTATCTGCGACATAAATGCCATATGCTAAATGGAATTAACTGAAGGAACCCCATACAAACATACATACATATAGGGCTTTTATTGGGCTTTTCGCGGTGCACTTTGAATACGTTTAATGTGGCATGTGATTGAAACTGATGATGCAAAGCTAGATGATCCACTAAACAGTTGGGATTTTAAACCGATTCCTAATCAATATGTACACACATATTTCTTTATGCTATCGCTTCTCCAGAAAAGTCCTGAATGCACATTTCTCACCATAAATTTAAAGACCAATCTTGGCAAATTATAGGGTTTCCTTTAGGGTAAATATTATTTATGTTTAATCCTGATTTTATCTCTGTGCATCTGAGTCGGGATCTACCGACGCTGCCCCCACCCTTCGCTATAAATAATTTTCTAATAAGCTATAAAATATCACTTCGGACTAAATGGGGACGACTGTTTCTTATTTTTGATAGTTTGATAGGAAAAGGTGTTTGCTACGCACACGAATCAAATAATAAGCGTTAACCTTTTGACCTGTTCCCTTTACCCTTGCCGCTATTGTTCGTGTCCATGTCCATTCCAACGGAAAAAGAAAAAGGACCATCGTCACATCGGCACAGGTGAAAATGGTGTCCGGGGTCGAAGGGTCCCGGTCTCTGGGTCTCTCGAACAATGGGCGCCTTGATCCCGCATAATTTATATGATTTTTGTGCTTGTTGTATATCTTGTTGTTCTGTTATTGTTTTCCCTATAAATATATTGGACACATGAGTTTTTCCCACCTTTATTAAATTGTGTGCCGGAGGGGAGTTCATAAAAATTGTGAGACCATAAATGGGCATCGTCTATTATATGTTTTATGCCTTTCACATAAATAATGATATTTATAGCCACGCACACACTCCGCACATACTATATGCAAGATCTGTATTCTTTTATCTATTGATACTCATGGATATCTTTTTTGGCCTACTTTTAGGAGAGAAACCCTTCAAGTGCGAACACGAGGGCTGCGATCGGCGATTCGCCAATTCCTCGGACCGGAAGAAGCACTCGCACGTGCACACCTCGGACAAGCCCTACAATTGTCGGATCAATGGCTGTGATAAGTCCTACACGCATCCCTCCTCGCTGCGGAAGCACATGAAGGTGAGTTTTCACTTTCGTTATTATAGCTATAATAATTGCCTGATCTTGATCATTTTTGGTGGCTGAAGACAGGACATTCTAACACATTTAAACGATTTCCCTTTGGTTGAATTCAACTAAATATTCTCTCTCTTTTTGTCTGTTTGTTCTCCTTCAGGTGCATGGCAACATTGACGAAAAGTCTCCATCGCACGGCTATGACAGTGAGGGGGAGGAGAGCTCCAGCTCCAGCATCATAACTGGTGGGGCACAGACGCCGCCTTCGACGCGCCTGGATGGCAGTGCCGGCAGCAGCAGCGGCGTGAGCAGCCTGAGTGGAGGCAGTGGCATCAAGTCCTCGCCGCACTCCATCAAATCAGAGCCCAACCCCATGCACAGCGTCCACCTGGGGGCCTCGAGCAGCGGCAGCAGCAGTACGGCCAGCAGCAGCGCCTCTCATCTGTTGCAGCAACAGCAGCAACAACAGCAGCAACACCAGCAACATCAGCAGCAGCAGCAGCAACAACAGCAGCAGCAACAGCAACTTGCCTCCCATCAAAGCGACTCAAAATCCTCGCCTGCCTTGCAACTGATGGCCGCCTCAGCATCAGCGTATCTGCCGCCCCCGCTGGGACCACCGCCCTCGCATCCGCATCACCATCACCATCACCACCACCACCAGGCGGCGGCTGCAGCCGCGGCGGCCTCCTCCCCGGGAGCAGCGGCTGCCTCGGCCTCGATGCTGCACCACAATCACCATTTGCTGTACCATCCGGCGGCGCAGGTTCATCCGCCCAGCGACTGGTACCACACGGCGGCGCCGAGCGGCTCTGCGGATGCCATGAATCCGCTGAACCACTTTGGACACCACCATCATCACCACCATCTGATGCATCCCGGTGCGGCGACGGCGTATTGAGAGTGGGAGAACTGGTGGCCCGAAGAGCCACCGATGCCGCCGCCACAGCCACCGCCCCAGCCGGGGCCACCAGTACCACTTTCAGCGGCTGCCACCACCCGGGACCCTGGACTCTTGGAGGAGTCCTCTTCCCTGGACTGGATCTGCTGCCAGCGGCTGCAGAACCTGGCCCTCGTGGCGCAATGTGAAAACCAAATATTTCTTAAAGTTGAAGAAAATACTTTAAACTTTTTACCTGATAATTGAAAAATTGCTGTTGAAACGAAAACAAAAAAATCTTAACGAAACCTACACAAGAAACTATATTTAAACCTTTTGAATCGTCTTTGAGCAGGATTATTATGTATTTTAAACGTTATTATACAAAAAACACAAAACAAAAACAAAAACAACAAAAACCAAGAACAAGATCAAGAACAAGAACAAGAAATTGCATAATTGCTTGCTGTTTAAATGTTATGTAAACTTAAACGTAGTTTTCTAGTTGCAGAACAAAACAAGATCTACGTATTGTAAATGTATAAAATATGAATTAATTATCGTATAAATGTATAAAACGTACTCTTAACTTTAATAATAAATAACTTACTTAAGCATATTGACTATTTAACTGGTAAGATTTAGCTAATTTTTTGTCAAAGCTGCTTTCTCTCATGCCCCAACAACCTTGCCCCAACACCCATCGCATCGTCCTGCCCCCCAAGCTTTCTAGTACAAAAATTACTAACGAATATACATTGTAAAAAGAGTCGCAGTCGAACATCGAAGGGAATGGCGTTAGAGACACACATACTACATATATACGTACGATACATTTTCGGCCTTAGATTTTTTCCCCAGCTTAAGTACGCAAAAAAGTAAATTTAAAAAAAGTTACCACAAAAAATCAACAACAAAAACTCACAAAAAACAAACAGGAAAAATAAATGGAAAAAAAAAAACAAACTATAAAGATTTGAAGTTTAATGGTTTTGGGGGAGTACTCTCAAAGGGGAATCCAATATCACATATTAGATGATCTCTGTGGGTTTGGAGTAGACGATGCAGTAGATTCTTATTTTGTTTAGAATTTGCTTTCTTCTTTACTTCACAAAATGGAAACAACTCTCTAAGGGTTCACTGATGTCTTTTCTTTCTGCTGGAGACAATTCATGATCCATAAAAACTAAAATGAACTAGAACTCAATTAACATCTTGGCCAAAAGATATTATTTTCAGAACATTCTCAAAGACTTAACGTTATGTTTAGAAGAGAAATTATTCAATCTTAACCACTCTCAAAGCCCATGCAAAACACAAACTGAATCAGACTTAAACCATTTGGAACATCACGTGGCCGTAAATTGTATAATTCAATTGATTAAAAACAAGGAAAACTTCAGCCCAAAACTTCAATCCACCTCAAATACCATATATTCTTCAAACTACTTTAGCCAATCAATCTAATTCGATTACCATTTCCACCTCCAAGTGCCAGCCTTCAACTAATTTCCATGACAATCGATACGGTTCCCACACACACGCTCTCCTCTCTGTTCCATGCCACTCGTTCCGTTTTGAATTGAAATGCAAATGAAATTTGCAAATTTCTGATCTGTTAATTAAACGGTTTTTATTTGAAAACCCAGCTGCTGTGTCGATTGGAGTATATTCACCATTTTATTTGACGGAATTCCGTCATGAATATTTATTGAAAAACAGCCACGCCAATGTTAATTTGTTTTGATTGGTTCAGTGGAGGCTCGCAAAAACAAATTTCATTTCATTCGTTTGTGATCGTATCAAATTTCCAGGGGCTAAAAGCCATCAAAATACTTTAATGGCCAACTATTTACGGGGCTAAGCGATGTCCATTAACATTACCATGACAGAGGAGGGCCAGGCCAAAAATAAATTATAAGCCAAAAACTAACCCCAGGCAAAAAATATACAAAGTGAAATGGTTTTCGGGGCGAATATTTTTTGATTTATTTTCTGTTTCTACCAAAAATTTCTTTGTTGAAGAATTTCAGTTGATTCGAGATGATGAAAGGGCCGTCAAAAGACCTGCCACGGTTTGTTAGCAGTTGAGAGCGCCGGTTACGGGGTGCCGGGTACGGGGTACGGGGTGCCGGTACCATGTACTCCATAGAAGGTAGGATACGAAATCAAACGATTTATGTTTTTTTAATTAACCCAACAATTTGTTACGTGCCTCAAACGCGCACACTCTCACAGAAAGACGGACGGACGGAGGGACGGGCGGACTGAGAGGATGTCTAGGCTAGTCGAGGGGTCGCGCCATAACGAATTCATATTTTGATTTATTGAATAGAAATCGATTGGATTAATCGAAAGAAATTATATTGCGCCGGCCGGCTGTCGATGAGATTTGCTGTGCCCGTTGGTGCCCCCAAAGCCCCTACCTTTTGCGGTGTGTGTGTGGAATTGAAATTAAAGGAAGAAATCAGCCAGAAAAATGTTGTGGCGTGCAATTAAATTTTGTATCTGGATGCCACTCGTTTTAGCCGTCTTCTTTCCACTATCCCCTGTCCCCCTTCGCTACAGCCAAAGGTGGCCATAAAACGAGTTTGGTTTCGATTTGATTTCGTTTGGAGCTTACGGCCAGAATGGAGGAGCTTATATAGTTAATTTTTTTAGAGAAATGTTGGATTGGCTTAGATTTTGGCATCCAAATCTGAATTACACTTGTCAAAAACTGCACTTCAAGAAAGTTGTAAGGAATATTTTATACGATTTGATTGGTTCAATGTATAGAAACGTGTTTAGAAATGTAATTAATTAATTATTCGATTGATTAAAAACCCAATTCTTAGTATATTATCCATTTATCCTGACATACATGATAAGTTTAATCCTTTTATCAGCTTCAATGCAAATCTAATCTAATCTAAGTTTTCCTTTGACCCTAATAGGTCTTTACTTATATAAAATTAAACCCATAACCGTAAACGGAATATTTAAAAGAGATTAAACTACTCTTATCGTACTTTGCATAAGTAACAGAACATCACTCAATGATCAACCGCCCTCTACCAAAGCTCTATCCAAACAACACATCAAAACATCATACAAAACTTCTTTCCCATGGAAAGAGGTCCATGAGGCCCAAGTTCCAGAACCAGAAACCTTTAAACAAATCAAGCCACGACCACACAACAAACCCAACAACGTCAACGACTGACACAGAACAGAAATATACAAAAAAAAAAAACGAGTGAAAAAATGGCCAAAAGCGAGAGAGAGAGAAAAACTTGTTGACACAAAACCCAAAACCCATACAAAACCCATTGCTCTCCAGCTGTCTCTTTCTGGTCCGCTGCAGCCCTCTCGCTCTCGCACTCGCTCTGTGAACAGTTCGACTGCTTGCTGGTTCGTTCACTTTCTGTGTCGGCACAATTTAAGTTTCAATAAGCGACTATTTGTTGCAATTTAAGCTGAACGCGTTTATAAATTGACGACGGAAACGGCCGACGACTGCGGCGGCAGTTTGCCCCATAGACAAGTTAGGAGAATGGCACATAGACAGAGAGACACAGAGAGAGCGAGGTGCTAGAGAGGGGTGAGGCAGGGGGAGGTGCAACACAGCCAACTGGGGAATTGCCTAGGCAAAGACCCGGCCCGGGAGAGTGACAGGGCCCCCGGACGTTTAAATTGAGCGAACACATGCCGCTCCGCTCACTGGCCATGCCCGCTGTAAAGTCTAATTTTCGGTTTTTGTTCCAAACTTAAATATGGTCTGACATTTAAATTACATAAATTAATTTATACTAGTTATGGTTTCTCTACAGCTATATATTTTATTAGTGGTTTGCTTTCATTATTGTGATTTTTTTGCTGTTGGTTTTTGTGGTTCCATTTGGCGGCTTTTGTGGTCAACTAATTTTCGCGGTTGTCATTTTTTAATTTAATTATTTTTACAGTTGTCGGGTAAACAGTTAGTGATTACTAATGGGAATTAGAGTTTGCCATAAGGGAATTAATAAACAAAGTTTTTGACTTTGATAGTTTAGAACCAACTGGAATTCCCTATGGGTCCAAAATGGATGTATCTCATCCTTCTATTCCCACCTCAGAAATACCATAAGGCGGCAATCAAAGCAATTCAAGAACACAAAAGACATCAATAATTTAATCCAAAAAGCCACGGAGCGGAACACCCAATTTGTTAAACAAAAAATAAAAGTATTGGAACAGCTTGGACCAAGCCCAGACCAGACGCATTGGCACCATAACAATACATTAACGATAATGATAATGATAATTTTAACACTTGGCTAATAGTTTTTTAATCAAAAATTTAACGCCACACTCGAGTTACAATAGTTTTCTTTGGGTACACACCCAGCCAGCAGCCAGCCCCATCATCATCCTGGTGTATGGATCCATCCGTCCTATGACCACACGCATGTTGGGAGAAACCTTAATTACTTTTCAAAGTGCAGCCAAAGATGATAAATTGTTGGATGGGAAAGCCGAAGATCGGCGAAGCGAGCTGATCCCAGACTGACTGTCTGGAACGATCGCTGGGGCTTATTGAGTTACGATGTCAGTGGAAGATCATTAAAATTACAGGCAGTTCCAGCCAGAAACTGGGTTCCCAAGAAATCTCAAGGGACAGAGGGGACCAGCTGGCTGGCTGGCCGGCTGGTCGGCAGCATCAATCCCCCTCCCAGTCCCCATCAAAAGTTTTGTAATTTTTCAATATTCGCACACACAAAACGAAATTAGCTCGTTGGACGATCGGGATCGGGATCGGACTAGGGATTGGGATTGGGAATGGGACTGGGTTGGAGTTGGTATCGGAATCCCAGCGCATGCAAATTTCACAGGAATCAAAAAGCAGCACAACAACACGGCAAAAAGATGAAGAAAATAAATACAAATAATAATAAAAAGGCTTATCCCCAGCCTCAAAAGTCGTTGCGGCGTTGTGACTTATGGCTGAGCCCTGGCCAGACCTCGGACACAGATGCTTTCGTCTCGCTGGTGCACTGAGAGAAATTATTTGGTTGCAATTGTGGCTAATACAATTATGACCATTAAATAGATGGAGCAGTATTTGTGTAACCTATATATTAAATTCTATAAGAATTGGAGAAAAAAGACTGACAACTTTGTCTCCCAAGTATTGATAATTACTGTTTTTTTAGATCAATTATTTAGCTCCAACTTTCACATCAATGTTTTTTGCATTGAAGAAGGCATCTTTTATATTTAAAACACGAATTTTGTTGTTTTTTCTGTCAGATTTCTTTTAGTGTATCTTTGCCTTGAGTATATGGTGTGTCTCGTTTCGTTTGGACCATGTGCAGACAGTTGTGAAATTATATTTGCGCATCGTCATGGCCATTGTGTAGCTGCAGCAGGACTGCGGCTAAGACTGGAGCAGAGAGAGAGAGACTCTGCCCGGACTGGACTTGACTCAACTCTCGATTTGTCAGGGCAGACGAATAGCTTAACAGTTGGGCCAAAAAGAGTCGGAGCTTCGTCTGTGGCAGGTTGTTGCAGGGCTCCAAGTCGAGGGGTAGATCGAGCCGCGAGAACTATGGGAGCTAGCCGCGCATCATCGTCATCGTGCTATTCAAACAAATGATTTACAAAATGTTAAATGAATTATGCATTTTGCATATGAGCCCTGGCCGTATAGTGCAATTTTTCATATCCAATGGCCTCCAGACCCAGGATAACCAGGTAGAACCAAGGAGAACCAAGGAGAACCGGAGAGAACTAAAGGGGACCCAGAGGAGAACCTGTGCCAGGGAACATTTTCTTGGTGTTGGCTTTAATAAATTGGCGTGGGGTGCGCCTGGAGCAAATCTACCTCATCCACAACTTCTTGATGCTGTTGTCGCAGTCTTGTTTAGGCCATGTCCCGGCAGAATGTCCATGGCCATGTCATGGCAATGGGCGGCATGCGGTGACTTAAGCAAATATGGCCAATGGACAACGCGAATGGGGAAAAAAGGAAGGCGCATATAATCAAGTCATATAAATTGAGTGCATTTTTCATAATAAATGAAGGGAATTGTCTAAATTATGCCGTGTGCGCTCACCTGATGACCACAAGAGTCAAGTGGGCCTCATCGGGTATCCATGTGGGCAGTGCGTGTGGGAAATTGCTTAGATGGAAATTGGGAATCAGTTAGATTATCGCCGGCAACAGGTTGCGGAGAGAGTGCGATGGTTGGGCAGGGAATTTAACCGAAGAAGTGATCCCTTAGGCAATGTGTGGACTGAGTAGAGATTGCTCAGGAGCCAAAGTTCTATTCAAGAGATCACGTAGCCATTTCATTACCAAAAACGAAACTACCAGCTACCAAAAATACGAAATGGAAAAGCTAATCGCCAGATTAGATTCTCTCGCTCCCCACACCCAAGGAATTGTATCGTAAATTATAAACATATCCCGGCGCACTTCATTATAAGAGAAAACTATGGAACGAATGCAAGCACACCACCACTCACTCAGTTTCGAGAGTATCTATGTACATATCGTACATATGCGGATCACATTAGGCAGGTGAGATATGTTGATGTGCCTTAAAACAATATTTGCGTGCCTCCTCCTACACCACCACCGATTGCAGCCCAAAGATCTGTGTTTGGTTAGCAATTAAGTGCATCCCGAGTATGCAAGGCAGCATAATGGTACCTAGGGAATGGTACCGTCAGTGCTCGGTGCCGCCCGATTCCTGATCGATCATGTAAACAACTCCAGCATATTTAGTATGTGTAAAGAAAATAAATGGTCTACTCCCCATGAAAAGGGAGGAGGAAAACGAGCAAATGGGGAGTGCACGACTAGACTAACAGTAGCCATGGGCTAATTATGCTCAGAGTCAGCTACCCTGCCCATGCCCATGCCCATGCCTCTGCCTCGTACTCTACACAGGTCTTGTCTCCCACTTGAGAGCTGCGCCCTTCAGCAAGATACTTGGCCTGCACTAAAGTTGATTTATGCACCTCTGCATAGGACCCCAGAAACGAACCAAGCAGACTGCCAGGCGGCTGCTCTACTGCTGAAAGTTTCAAGTAGTTTCCTCAACCAGATCCAGCCCCAGACCCAGCCCAGCCCCAGACCCAGCCCCAGCCCCGGTGCAGACGCAGACCCAGCCCCAATGCAGACACAGGCACCTTGCAACGTCATTTCCCAGCCAACATTTGGAGCACTTAAATCATTCTGCCCGGAATTGTCTTGGCCATTGTTTGAACTGAAATCGTGTGCAGTGAACAAATTATGAGTCTTAGCCTTATTCGATGTCACGTAATTGTATTTGGTAAACATACAAAATATATATTGGCTATAACGATTCATTGAAAAATCTCTTTGAGAGAATGCAGCTGATGCTGGAACTTCTTGTTGAACTCCAATGTCTGAATCTTGCAAGAGATATCAAAATGTAATGGATCATCATCATCATCTCCACTGGCCATCTCGTATTCCACTGTCATATGTTGATATCTTTGCAAAGAGGCACTCAGAATGCCCTCGGCTATTCTATATAAACGGTTTTTCCTACAGTGGCCCTCCTCCGTCTCTGAGCGTCGCTTGAACGCTACTCTTGGCCTACAGCTCATGATCGACTCATGGTCATCTTTGGGAGTGCTTCTGGCACTGGTGCTCCTACTTTTACTTCTGGAGGTCAGAGCTGCAGCCAATAGCTTAGAAGTGATGTGATCCTCATCGTCGGAGATCGATAGGTCCAAGTAATCTGAACTCTCACCCATGACCAAAGGACAATTGAAATCTGCCAATTCTACCAGTGCCTCATCAGCATTGTATAAACTTACACCCAAGCAACTTCGGGACGTCTTCGGATCCTTCTGCTCATCATCGCTGGGATATTGTATCGCAATGGAAGCAATCGATTTGGTACTGAAACTATCCGTACTTTTCTCATTTTGACTGTCAACTGTCTCCGACATGGGGCGGAATCGCGCCGTCTTAATGTTAATGGGACTACTTCCACGATCTCGATATGCCTTGGGCACACTTTCAAGGCGACGCTGACGACGATGATGATGATAATGATGATGACCTGTGCTGCCGCACAGATAATCTCTTCGTACGGAAGCTAGCGATATCGTTGATGATGTGGAACTGTCGCTGTAGGTTCGATCTGTCATCTCTCTGTCACTGCTTTCCGCTTCCAAAATCTCCTCCTGATCCGTGAGTTGATCTCTCTGAGGGCTGATATTCTCGTTAATTTTTCTGAGTTCTTGTGATTTTATTGGTATTCCACGAGAAGAGTATTCACACCGGTCTTTGAGAGATCGAAACGAATATAATTGGCTTGGCCCTGCATTTAATTCTTTGAGGCTTCTTGTTGAGCTCGAGCTGCTAGCTAATTGCCTTGGTGAAAGCCTAGGCGATAGTTCTCCATTAGAGCTACAATGCGATTGCGCTTCACTTTCTCCACTCTGCCCTGAATCAAACTCTACCACATCGCTGGTTATCGATCGTCTAAATGAGCTCCTCACGCTATCTAGGGCATCCTTGTTTTCATACTCGCTTATGATCCTCAATTGCTCCTGAATGAGAGCATCGTAATCGAGCTCACCACTAGACTGATCATCGGAATCTTGGGATATATTACCAGAAACGCTAGAGCATTCCGAATCGACACTACTATTTGTAGCTGTAGTCTCCTCTTCCGGACCCGCTTGCTGCTCCTCATGTTCGGGATTATAAAAAGTTTCTAAAGAGGTGACGAACTTTGCTTTGATGCTATCATAATTGAGCACATCTGTCGCTTGATCATCAGCTTCTTCAGGATTATGTGCCACATCGCTGAAGCACTCGGAACTCAAACTCCTGAATGTGGATGCCTCCGATTCTTCGTCCGTTCGATAGGACCTATATTCGGCATAGTGTGGAGATTTACTCAGATTGTAGGCACGACAGAGTTTGTCCGCCCTCTGTTGACGCGTTATGGACTCTTCGTAAATCTCGCTAAATACTTGACTGTAGCTCAAAGAATTGTCAGTGGATTGGTCGCTTGGACAAGCCGTTGTATCCTGATCACTCGAAGAGTCTATTTCTTCTTTGAGGATGCTGTCAGAGTAATCATTTGCCTGTTCGGAAGGCTGTTCGGAGGAGTAGCAAATATCTGGCCTAATTTGGGCCTCTGCCTTGTGATAGAAGTTCCTTTTGGAGGCCTTTTCCTTGAGCTCTCTGTCCGATGCATTGGTATTGTGGTCGATAGCAGCATCCTGAGCTTTTATGATTTGATTCACATACTCATCTGCCTTTTCCCAGCAGGCCATGACGATTTTCGGATCGATTGACGTCTTCTCTTTAGTAAATTTTGTGTTGTTAGAGTTTTTTTTTTTTGTATAGTGATCCTTTATGGAATATTCTTCGACTTCTTCGGTGTACCCCTTATTGGAGTCCTCTTTTTGTATATAGTGTATATTATCCTCTTTGCTATATTCGTCATCCTTGCCCTTCTTGGCGCGCGTCGTTTCAGTATGGAGCCTATCATCTTCATTGTGGGTAAAGATCTCCTTCAATCGTAGATTACTATGCCTGTACCCGTTCCCTTCCTTACCAGAACGGGGCTTTTGGTGTGAAGATACTTATGAATCAGGTGCGTACACATAGAATATTCCCTTCTGAACTTACCATTTTATAGACTATATGTCTGTTCGTGTAGCTGTATGTGAAATGTGTTTAGTTTCCCGACTTGACTTGACAATAATTACAAGATTTCCTGAGATTATCTAGCAATTCCCTAGCTCTAGATCTCTCTATTCCATCGATTTCATCACAATAATGACCTTTCCTTTCATCAGGCACATCAATTACGGCCAACCCAAGACTTGGCAGCCACAAGGGAGCCAAGAGCCGTGTGGACCACGAAACACCAAACTCAATTAGTCGAAAACGGAGGGGAAAATTTAAAGTAAAGTCGCCCCTCAATCACCACGCGGAGAACTCCACTTTGCCCACACACCACGAACCACGAACCGCCGAGCAACCGAAAAAGTGCAGTCAGAATGGGGCACGGACGAGGAGGCGGAGACGGGCAGGGCTGGGCTGGGGGCGTTTTGGGGGCACTGCAACTGTGCTTCAACTGCGGCCCCATTAGTGTCGCTTAGCAGCTAATTATGCTGCGCCTGTGAATTACTTTTTAATTTGTTTGCTCTGCGCCCCGTACCAAAACAAAAATAAACGCCAGCCAAGAACTTCAAGTGACCGAGCCATGGCCAGAAGGGTGCCGGGGGCCGAGACCCGAGAGCCGAGAACGGGCCACAAACATAAACTCAAGTGGCAAATATTTTCACCGGAGTTTTGGCAGCCAGCTTGGCTGCTCCCTCTATTCTGCAACTCCATCTCCAGGTCCATTTCTGGTCGGTTCTGGGCTCCCTTTTGGGTCGCTCCCTCCGGTCTGTCTGTTTGGCGCGTGCTGTGGGCGTTCTCTTTCATTTGTGTGCTGCCCAAGGGCCCAAGACCTTAGACTCTGGATTTCTGGGAGCTCTGGCTCCCAATCTGTGGAAGCCTGGTGGCAAAATGGGCGTGTGTAGATGTAGAAATTATGTTGTTGGTCCAGGGCAATCCAAAGTAAAGACTAAAAGGGGAAGATGAAACAAAGCTTCAGGGGAAATGTCTGTGTATGAAGGTAGTTACGTGATCGCTTAGAATGCTCTGATCGCAAGAACTGAAGGGCTTAAGGGACTGAAACGAGACTGTTAGACCCTACGAGTCCTCCTCTAGATCATGACAAACATTTCGTAACAAGGAACAGTTTCTAGAGCACTCGTAGCTCTTTGCAGAGGTACGCACGTCCATTGCCTACCTCCTTTCCTACCAGGCATTGCCGCTTGTTTACCTTTTGATGTTCACGCCTCTGGTGGCACACTTCAAGTCGCTATTGCCATGTTCCAAGTGTTAATTAGACAAAACTAATTAAACATTTTACGCACACACGCTCCGTTTAGGGACTGGTACAAGGAGGTAGGGAGGGAGGAGGCGAAGGAGCAGGAGCAGGAGCAGGCGAAGACAACGGCGCCATATCATCAGTGCCAAAGTCGCCTCAATCAATGATGCCTTGACTGAAGGAGGGAATGGGGATCGGACAGGGACCAAGGATGGAGGCTCGTACCAAGAGTGCAGGCCAAAAGCGGCAAAGACACATTTATTAAAGTCGCTCAGAGGGCATAAATCGTTGAATGACATGCGACAAACGTCCGAGTTACATTCTGTGCGGTGCGATTGATACGACAATCGGACGACGGATCGTCGATGGACGATCGCCGATCACCGATCGGTGCTTGCCTGGATGGATGATGATGATGGGTAATTAAAAATTGATCACGTTTAACAAACTGCTACCGAAACAATATATCACAAATGATCCGTAGGAGCAGGAGCAGGAGCAGAAGGAGGAGGAGGAGGAGGACTTGACAAAGTCACAAAACTTGAGCAGCTCGATCGATTTGATTCGATTCGATTCGGTTATATGGACATATCGATCTGGTTGAACTGCCACATTAAGTCAAAGCTCTGGTTACATTTCATCTCGGAGAGTTCCCTCACCTCCTTACAGTTCTTCTTTGCTTTCAGTTTTTTGTGTTTATTGTTGATCAGTCCATCAATAATTCATTTTGGTTGAGTGATCTATTCAGCAAAGGAGCCAATCCATCCGACCATCCACCGATCGATCGTTCGTTTCTTCCATCGATCGCGAGAAAAAAGATATTCCGCTTGTCAGCCAGGGGCAGAGGCAGGGGCAGGGGCAGGCACAGGGGCCGGTACCGGGGCCCGTCCTGGCACAAGTGTTTCTTTTTGTTCCTCAGCATTTTGAAAGCAAAATTGTGCCATAAATATAATAAATACATATTGGAAGAGGAGTCAGAGGGGAGCCAGAACAATGGAACCGCTGAGGTTCCGCTCATTATTAGCTAAGAATTGAAGGACCCTTCAGCATGGGTGTTGGTTTTTTCATACAAAACTGTATGGAACTTTTGATTGAACACCGCCGCCGGACAAGACATACTCCAGAATGTTATTGATGAATGCCAGCAATGCGGTAGGGCGATGGATCACATATCCCTGTGGAAGGAATCCGAAAACCAGACTCCGCTCTGGAGGCCGTCCCATAACCCCCTTCGGAGACTTGGGCAAACTTTAACCCTTGAGAGATTTGCGCCGAGGTGTTGGATAAAACATAAAGTTCGTGTGAATGCCGACACGTTGTGACAATTGTTTGACAACAGCAACAATAAGGGAACAAGCGACAAGCGCAGACATGGAGAACTATGAAAAGGTCGTCAAGAGACAACCGCATGACTCGCCCACAATCATCGATAGCATTTTTGTTGTTTAAACGTGCCACGAGTCGCCCGCGAACATTCAAAATATGCAAATGCCACAACCAGACAGGGGAACGAACGGGCAGGGCATGAGTCCAGGCACAGCCACAGCCACAGCCACAGGCACAGGCACTGGGACAGAAACCAAAACCAAACCAAACCAAACCAATCCTATCCAATCCAATCGTCCTATGCCATCATCTGGCCTGACTTCGTCGCTAGTTTCGTCGGTTTCGTTGTGTGTAGAGGACTCTTTGTGTATTTCTCTTGCTTCTCTGAGTTCTGCGAATTTTCTCGAGCAACAAAAATTATATTAACACAAAATTAAATCCGTCTAATCATATTGACAAGCGGGACAAATCTTGGCAGACTGACGGGCAGACAGTTCTGGCCCAAAAATTGCTCAGCGAATATTCGTCATCATGGAAAGAAAGGGTATAAGTATGTACATAATTTTCAGGGTCTATTAAGGTCTGGAAAACTCGATGAATGGAAGAAGGAATGGTTCCTTTCTGTTTATTGACTAGGATAGAAATGATTGTGAGAACCTTATACGTCACCTATAATTTACTCCCTCTAAGTGCTTCCACACTGGAAGCACCCCCAACTGGAGCATACCCTACCCCACTTCCATTGCCACTTACGACTCTGTCGCGCCGCTTCCCCGCTCGGTCTCCCTCCGCGGCTAACCCTGCTTTTGGATCTTGTTCGTCCAGCGTTGTGGTTCTTGTTGTTCGGGACTGGAACAACACCAAGAGCATATTGATATCGTGCATATTGATCTTGTTGGGCGATAAGTCTGCGCTCAAATACCTATATATATATAAATATTTTCGTCGCTGGGCTTAAGCTTCCACTTCCATGGAAGTTGATCGCATAAAATCCGCAGAGGGAGAGGGTAAAAAACAAAGACTCCAGCTTTGTATTGGCATTAGAGCTTCGGTCTTCGGAGTTGGCCAGTAGTTGGATTGGATGCTTTTTTGCTTTTTGTTTTGCTTGGGCTTGTGCTTGTGCTTGGCCTTTTTGCAGTTGAACTCAGGGCCAGAGCCAGACCAGGACGAGAACAGAGGATGGAGGATAGAGGACCGAGAACTAAGGCACATGTGCCCCAGACATTCTCACACGACCAGCTGTGGAATGGCGATTGGGGGTACGGGAGAACCTGGAACTGGGACTCGATTGCGGTCTCAGTCTCTCTTCCTAGACCGCAACTATAAATTTCATAAACAGTTTGGCTTTTGCTCTGCCATTGGGTTTTGCCTTTGGCTTTGGCTTTGGCACTGGAGTTGCCTTTTTGGCTGAAGGTCTTTGCAATTCTTCGAATTAATATTCGTGTGATTTTTTATCGTTATTTGATTTCGGCCAAACGTATTGGCCATATGAGTCAAAGATCTTTCCATAATTATTGCCATTGCAGTGCCAGTGAAAGGTATAGAAGGCCTTTCTCAAAAGACGAAAAGAATCCCATCAATTCCGCTAATGGTAGAGAGATAGTTGGAGATAAATGATACTTGAGCAGAGCTAGTAAAGATCTCCCTTCTTTAATTTCCCTCCAAAATAGCTTTTACTGCAAGTAAAGAGTAAAAATCAAGTCATTTCCTATCCCGTATCTATCCCTGGAACGACTGGCAACCGGCACCCAAGTAATCCTTTCGACATTCCTCCTAAGTACTTGCTGCAAGCTCTTCAACCCATTAACCCCCATAAAGATTGCCGCAAACATGTGTCAGGCAATTGCCATAAATGTCCGAGAAATTAACATGAGCTGAAAGTGTAAGCCCGATCCCTCCGAGTCGCCCCAAAAATAGTCATTACGTGGCTGAGCCTCAACTTTAACCTTTTTAATGGCAGGCCGCTTCATAAAAGTCCCCCCTCCCATACCATACCATACCCCCTTGGTAAATTAGCCAAAGTCATAAATGGGGCAACATAAAATGGGGGACTGGAGAAGATCTCTCTGTAATTATGCAAAACATTTCAATATGTGCAGATGGATTGGACGTGGTGGGGCGTTTGCAGAAATTAACTTATTAATTCAGCAAGTTGGGAATTTCAATTTGGTCGATTGGAGGGCCTTTTTATGGTTCTGCAACGTTTTAGTTATTAATTTCATTCGCAAACGAAGACCTCGCGAACACACGGCGTATGTGGAATGTATCTCCCTCTCTTATTCTCTAATGAGAGACAGGGTCGTATGGAGGGAGAGGCAGGCCAGGGGTGACCACAAACAGCAGCTCGTAATTTAATATTTCATGGCGCCAGCAGCACTATAAAAAAGGCAGCAGCAACCTCAAGACCAGCTCCAAAATGAAATGACTTAAGCTGCACCATTCATTATGACAACACGACGTGGCTGGAGGACCCCGGACCCTGGACCTCAGGCCCAGACCAGGACCAGGACCCGGTCCCAGTCGCAGTCGCAGTCGCAGACAGGCTGTAGAGCAGTGCGCGGGGGGGTCACACACATTCCCTGGCTTTTTGCAGATTTGCTGCTGCTTCATCTTCATCATCTTTCGGTTATCTTCGCAGGTCCCCGTTCCCGTCCTCCTCCTGCTCCTCATCTCCAGAGCTCGCTCGCTTGCTCACACAGTAAAAAAATGTCTGCGCCAAACACAAATTTTGTGTTGAGATTGCGATCATTTCACTGATATGGCATCCCCCGCCTGGACTCCAACCCGCTCTCTGGTATAGCCTCTACAGTATTTCGCATTCAGGCGTGTGCGCAGGCGCAATCCTCGAATCGATTCACTCTCTGCAGCATCTCTCTCCCCTTCCCATCGACAAGGTGGAACAACGCGTGACGCAAAAATACCAAACATACAACATTTGACTGTTTTCTGTATGGTTGTTGCTGCTGTTGTTCTGGTTCCCTCCTTCATGTCACTGCAATGCACTGCGAGAAATTACCAGGTAATCGGTTATGGGGACAGGGAATGCTCTGATAAATAAATACCTCATAGATTTCAAAATGCATTAGCTATATAGGTATATATTTCTAATATGAATCGATCAAAAATCGATAAATTATCGAAAGTTGTTAATTGAAATATGATTGGCATTTTTGATCATAGATTTTGCGGGCTTACAAATAATTTACGTGATTACTTCGATTCTTCTACGTAGTCTCAGGTAGATGGACAGTGAAAGCTTGTAGTATCTTCCACCTCAACTCATTTCAATCTATTCTCAGTGCCAACAATTAGCAAACAAAAGAAGACAGAAGATGAGATTTCCACTACTCCTGAGCCAAGCAGCAGCCCCCCATTGCATTATGTTGAATGAATGATATTTTATGCTTTACTCGCAGATCTGTGGGTTTTTCGTTGATTGTTTTTGTATTTTTACTCCTTCGAACCGCTTCGCCCGCTGCCCATAAACGTACTCGTAATGTGTACAAAATTGTGAACATGTGGGAACTTTTTTCGCGTTTCAGTTTCAGTTTGAGTTTTGAGTTTGGTCTGAGTTTGAGTTTGAGTTTGGGTGCTTTTATTTTGATTTTATTTCATATGCTGGTTGGTTGGTTCGACGGTTGTTTGCTTGGATGGTGGTGGCTGGCCACGGCTGCATTGGACAACATCGATGACTGCGATTGCGCCTCCGACTCGGTCTCTCCTCCGTCTCCGAACCCTATCCCCATAGCCACCTCCATCTGGGTCTGAGTCCGAGTCTGAGTCTCAGCTTTTTGGTGTTGTTATGTCGTACTCATTTCGTTTTTGATTTATGCAGCGTACCCTTTCTAAATAATAAATAAAATATGAAATATGTCGTATTTCTCTCCGTTTTTCTCCCCTTTTTTGCAACTCGAAGAAGAACAGATCTTGGGTTTCACTTGGCTTTATTCCTCACCTGAAATGACTCTGGAGCAGGACCAGAGCGACTGAGAGCCAGGGGACCAGGTTTCGTTTGAGCCGAATCTGGTGTCGTTTTGTTAAGTGTCCATCAAAATCATTTTTGTGTCTCCACAAAGCTCAAAATGTATACATCAAATGCTGAGAGTTCTGCTTCTCTTTTTTTTCGGTTGGCTCATAAATTATATTTTTGCCAGTCTGATTGTGGGATACTTTTTTGGGTGCGTTTTTGTGTGTTTGATTTTGAAGAAATTGAAAGTTTTACTCCGACAGCGGGCGGGAGACTGACAAGTGGGCTTGGGGCCTCAGGATTCCAATTTTTTCTTTGTATTCATGTCCATCTTTGGCCATACTCGTACGGTGGGTCCGGCGCTAGTTGGCTGTCAAATTAGTTTGGTTTCACGGTGACCGATGGGAATGGGGTTGAGTCATGCTGAGTGTGTGTAGGATGTAGGTCCTTACGAAACGAAGGGTAGTAATGTGAGGAATTTGTTCACATGTGTGGACTGAGGAATTTTACGGCGATAAATGATATGGAGAGGCTATAAGAATTGTTATAGATTACGTAAATGGAATGGGAATGTTCCAAGAAATTGCTTGTCATTAATTAATGAGTTTAGATAGCTTTATTATTTCCCTTTGCTTAGGATCTGAAGTAAAGATACTTCCTTTATCAACCCCCTTCCACTTACTGAATATCCCATAATTCTTCTCAAAAATCTGTTGAGGACTGTACTCTTGTTTCACTTCCACTGTTTCAACCAGCAATTACCGTTGCATAAATCAACAGATTCAGATTTTTATTTGATATATCCTCCATTTAAGTTGTAAAAAAGTAAACGGCAGCCGGATGAGCATAAAAATAGGCCTTTAAATAAATAGACTAAACCGGATTTGCTACAAAACCCACTCCCATGCGCACACGTACACCTCCGCATCCTCATCCTCATCCGCATCCGTATCCGTATCCTTTCATATGACGCATTTACTACTAGGAACATCAACACCACCAGCAACAACAGCTACAACAACAGACTGCAAGTGAAGTTTCCTTATTTGAAGACCCACCATTATCCTTTCACACGCAGTCCTTAGCCACCATCCGAGGGGAGGACGCTACGCGGCCGCCGCTCTCTCTTGCTGTCTCTTTCTCGGAAAAAGTCAATTAAAAAAGTTAAATAAATCATAAACTTGGCAGATGATTTGATTGCGGCACAGGATCCGTTGCCGTTGCCGTTGCCGATGCCGTTGCCGTTGCCCTTGCCTCACCCGGCCAATGGGCCACAATGTGTCTATGCGTCTATACTCAGAGTCGCTTCGGTTCGAAGGGTAGCTGGAATGCGCCCTCTGTTTGTTTGTGTGTTAGAGGCTTTCATCCTTCGGAGGGGAAGTACGAGTGCGAGTACGATTCCTCCTTCGGGTGTTTACTTTGCTGCGGTTTTCTTTTTGCGAGGCTTAGCTTCCGGATGATGATGATGGGTGGATGGGCGGATGGGCGGACATCCGACGTCGCCTCGTCCCCCAGTTGACTTTCGGGCAATCATAACTGTAACTGTAACTGTAAAGGTTCCTTCGCTTTTGGGTTTCCCTTCTCTCTGAAGGAAAATTTATGAAGTGTGGCGTGTGCAAGGACAACTCCGGACACGTGTACGGTAGTCCTGCATTTGAGTTCTGGGCGTGCTTTGGGGATTTCCATTATTAAACATTTTTCGTACCGTTTTTCGGCGACTGCAAGTGATTTGCTTTGATTTTCTTGTCTGGCATTTATCATTTCTCTCATTCTCTGTCGCTCTCTTTGGCAGTAAATGAATTTTAATCAAATATTCAAGTATTTTGTATAATTTATGATTTTCATGGATACTTGTCGCATTTTTCAAATTTCCTTGTTCCTTATGTTCCTAAATGTATGTATGTATGATATAATTCTTGGCAGACTTCTTAAAGTTGTCCGCACCCGCATCCGTTTCCGCAGTCTCCATAGAATTGGTAGCCAAAAAAATGCTTGAACGAAATTTATTATATGGGAAGTGCTCGAATAGAAGACATCTTGTGGATTGCAGTGAAAGATTTCTTCTTTCTAAATAGTTCTTAAGATAAAGGTTTATTTTGTATTAATCAAGCCATAATAAAAACCTCTTTAACTACAGATATTCATCCCTTACCGACTGATCTGTGACTAAACATCTGCTATATTCCATTATTAAAAGAATTCTTTATAGGTTCATTAGTAGATTCAGTTCCAATTATTATCAGAAATAATATAGGATAAAGAGTTCCCGCCATAGTTTCGTGGATAATATTCAAGTACCGCGGGTGAGGAACAAAACTTATCCATTTACTTCCCAAATTGTCTTCACGGCTTCGCCTGGTACTGTTTCTGCTCCGGCCTCCTGCTCCGGCCTCCTCTCCTTCTGGCATCCACTGCGAACTCCACTGCGCCAATACGTTTCCGTTTTCCTGTCTGCCCTGACATTTGCAGCATGTTGCTTGTCATTATCCTTGGCTCCTTTCGGCTTCCTCAATTTCTTTTCCATTTTTACTTCTTCTGGGGGTCTGTACACTTTTCGGGGACCTTACGAAATGATTTAATGACAACGAATGAAAAATTTATGGTGCGTGAAGTTTCTTCTCGCTCAAGGGTCGCCGGTGAAAGATTGGCAACGACATCTCGACATGATTAGCTGGCGGAGATTTTCTTTTTGCAACCCTCGTTTAAATAAATACATATATAGAATATTTGGAATGCAGAGTGGGCGAAGGGGAGTTCGCGTTGGACAGATAGGTTGTCCTGTCAATGTCATAACTATGTGGGCGTTCCCCATTTTCCTTTGTCTGGCGAGTCCATAATTATGCTGTCATTGCCAACATGTCCTCGATTAACCCTCCAGCTTTAGGGCTGATGCGGGTTGCAGGTTGGGAAACTTGGATCAAATTACCAAAGTTGCGATTGCGGTTTCGCATTAAAGTAGAAATATTGAGAAGCGCAGAGAAGGGTCAAGGTTTAAAGGTAATCTGAGAAGTTACTAAACAGACGAGTATAAGAGCAGGCAAAGGTTTTAAGGGAGCTTATAGAAAGAATAATTATCAATCATTTCCTAAAGAAAATATGCATTTGAATAAATAAGGCCTAGTAGTCAAGAGATATTCCAGCTGATTGGTCTTAGGTCTTCCCATAATAGTCCTGTTCTATACGGCCTTCTTAAAGTTTTCTCTTCCCCGTTTTCCTTTCCTTTCATTTCCAAGCCATTGAAGACGTCACAGCCACTGGCTGAGGCCATTAAAATTTCAATAGGTCCCCCGTATGGCCCCCTCTATGGCCATAGAGTTTATTCTTCTTCTGGGATACCGACCAATCGTTTGCCATCTTGTCTCTTGTCATTATTGGACAATTCATGCGCATTGCGTAAACATCCGTTAAAACTTTATTTTATGCCCGCCATTTTACGAACGTTTTGGTGTAAATACATTTCCGCCAGCAGTTCAAAAGCGGACAAGCGACAACGGTCCTCTGACCAGGACAAGCACCAGCACCGGACAGGGGACACTCCAGTAGCCAGAGCCGAACCGAACCGAGCCACCAGTGGGCATGGGGACCAGGAACAGGGGCAGAATCCGGCTCAGGAAGCGCAAAAAATGGCGACGCCAGAAGAGAAACGGCAACAGAGATAAACGGCGCGCCGGTAGAGAGAGGGAGTGAGAGAGCGAGAAAAAGAGCGAGTAAGGCATAAATTATGCACTGCAAAATAAACGACGAGGCACATAATAAAAATCGGCAAAAAATTGTGTATGCAATCAAAAGCATGAAATGGCAAAGAAAATATGAACGAAGAAAGAACAAGTCGAATGAGGAATGCTCTTTGGGGGTTACAGTCTCCATACATAACTCTGAAAATACTTAACTATAAAGTTCTGCGAAGTATTTTTCACTCTATAACAATCGAAAAAGAAAATAAGGACCTCATTAAATAGTACACAGTTTCATCGTTTTTAATTTTTTTTCCTTTCAATTCTTTAAATTTTCCATTCAGAGAGAGTACCACAAAATGAACAAAGTGGAAAAAAAGCTTTACAAAAAGTCCTTTTTTGCTGCCACACAAGAAAGCAATTTAAGGAACCCCTGGCAGAGAGTGAGCGAGATGTGAGATGCGAGATGCGAGAACAGCAGCCTGAACTGACAGGGGCCAACAAAAATAAAGAGAAAAGAAAAGCTGACAATTTTAATGAAAAATCTTTTACATTGCAAAGACAAGAAATGAGTATGGTACGAGTATGTACTCGTATATTTTTGTGACAAGCATGTGACCCAATTATGTGCAATCATGGCGACAAGTTAGAGGAATCATAACATTCACTGGGGATCTGGATCACAAAAGGCGAAATGTCAGCGGCACAAGACACGAGACACGAGACGTTGTTCCTTCCAGCAACAATTTCAATTTCAATGCGGCTGACAGCGCCAGTCCGTTCTGGAGATCCCTCCCCCACCGGCCCCACGTTTTGTGTAGTACAAATCAGCCAGCGAAGACAACGCAGATGCTGATGATGATAAGGATGATGACGACAATCAGCGGCAAACAAACAAGTTAATGTCCGCTCAGAGGAGAGTCGCAGTCGCTTCAGTTGAGTGGTAGGTGGAGATGGAGAGAAATTTGCTGGGCATTGTGTGTGTCCTAGAAAGGCTTTTGTCCTAACAAGTGGCCACAATTGAATAAATGAATGCGCAAACGAGTGGGACGATGACAATGCTACGAGTGAATGGCGTACCATCGTCGGAGCAGTGGAACAGTGGGCATGGGTCAGGTGAATGCTCATTATGCTCTACTCTCCGTCCCTTTCTAGCTCTCTCTCTCTCTCTCTATCTCTCTCTGGTGCATTGTTTTGCGTGGCTGCAATTTGCGCTCTTTGTCTGCACTTTGGGGGCTATGCAAATAATTGCTTTATGCTCTTGTTCTTGGTCCTGTTCCTGGTTCATGGTTCCTGGTTTCTGGTCTGGTATGTCCTGTCCTGTCCTCTCCTCTCCTGCAGCTATTATAGACAGTCCCCCTCTGCCAGACAGCATCGAGGACTCTCAACATGACTTAATGAGCTTTCATTGCAGTGGCCAGAGTTTGAGTTTTGGCCACAAACTAAGTTAAGTGGATTTCTGTGGTTGCCCAAAAACATAATTGAACATCAATTGCGTCATTTGTTTAATGTCCAGGCGAACAAACCCAAAGCCTAGATTAGAGGGAGGTGTGCATGCGGTGGACTTGTGTGCTGCCAACTTGTGCGATATTTTGGTTGCTTTACCGCCAACTGCCAACTGCCAGGGCTGGCCACTTGTCTGATATATCGTATTGCTAGCTAATCAAAAGCATGCCAGATAGTGATGACCCCACTTAATAGTCTTAGCCTGTCCTCCCCCTATGTATACCCCATAGATCCCTATGTATGCACCCCCCAATGAAGTGTTCGATAAGCGGGAAAATCTCCCACGTTCCACTAAGGAACCCAACGAAACCAAATCAACAATTACACAGCGAATTAAGTTAAGGCCCAAGACGGGTCAACCCAGAAAACTCTGAATACTGCTGCCAACTCTCTCATTAGGAATTCAAAGAGCGTCGCACAAAAGTCATTGATAAAACCCTTACCCTGAAACCGAATCGGCTTGGTAGCGGAGAGGGAGGGCCCGAGTTTCGAAACAAAACAATTTACGTATAAATTAATTTACTTTCATTAATTAGTTGGGGCATTAGACGCTCTGCTCTGCTCTGCTCAGCTCTGGGGTGACAGTGTGGAAAATTGAAATGTAAAAGTTTTCGTTTTCGTTGTTTCGTTTGTTCATTTTGGGGCAAAGAGAAATTTGCATAGCAATTCAGCAATCATCCGAGAGTTACGGGAGGAAAAGAAAGATTGTTTTCTATTTTGCATGGCAAATTGAAAGGTTCACTAGAAAATGAAACTCTTTTGCCGGAATTTCTGTGTCAGGGCTGGAGAAATGCGATATCAAAAGTGAGTCTGAATAAAGTGAAAGATAAAGAAAGTTTGTGATGAAATTTTACCCCCAAAAAGCCAGAATCTTAAGGAAAGATCGAAATATCTATGATTGGTGTATTGGTTAATTGAAGAAGAAATGAAATCAAACTCTTTTGGAGCCATGAAATCCTTTTTCCTTACCATCCCGATGAGTATCTCCAGTTTTATTTCATCAACTTTAGATTCCGCCTTTGATGATTCGAGAAATGCAATCCCAAGTTTACAATCAAACAAGATCTGTCACGCCTTCTCCGAGACCCTCTATAGGCCGACGTCAACTAACCCATTAAGATTTTTGATGTGTGTAAACTATAAAAATCTTGTTTGCTTATACGAGTATTCAAAGCGGATGGAGACTATTGTTCGATCCAGAACCGAAGCGCATGCGCCATAGAGACAGAGGGAAAACGTTTAAAATGCACATAAATTAAATGGGAAAAGAAAATGTAGAAAAGGCAGAGCAAGGAAAACTCATAAGGGAGATGCACTAAAAAATCCGTAGGTGTTGCCATTGTCACAGTCTGCCCGCCATTGGAGGTAGACCCAAACCCAAACCCAAACCCGAACCCGAACTCAGAGCAATATTGGAGATCCAATAAAAGTCAGTCAAACGTTCGATCGAATTTATAATTTCATTAAAGTTTCGTTAAAATGGCGCCACTGGACGCGATAGATATAAAAATGTTTATGCATCCGATGCTTAAGAGAAAGATTATAATAATTGCACTCTAGCCGAATCCTGCTCTCAATTATAGGCAATTTCTGGGCTATAAAAGGTTATATAAATTATAGAAAATTGCCGACAAACTTTTGCAAATTTCCGCTGTCGTTAAGTGTTCCTGTTTAATGTTCGCGATGAAAGTAATTGATTTTTTTGTGGCTCAATTTATGGGTGTGTTTAATGGTTAGACATCAAAATATTTGCACAGCCATTAAAAGAGAGGAAGAGGTTTTTATGGACGGAATACATATATATTCTAGAAGAACATTTTAATCTTAAGTATATATCTTTCCTTATTCCTATTTGCAGAGCTGGATGTCGAATACCTCACTTGTTCATTCCATACGATCACATATCCCTCCATTTTATACCCCCTTTATTGACTCTTTATCCGAAAACCAATGCGCCAAAATCCACACAAAGTTTATCTTTCATTAATGCTACTATTTCATAATTTTAAATTGGTCGCGAGTGGACTGGAGTGGTTCGGACGGAGAGAACAGAGACAGAACTGAGGGTCGATTCCAATGCTACAAAGAAAACAAATTTATAACTCAACAACAACTACAACGGAGGCTGAGACAGAGACTGAGAGACACAGAAAATCGTGTAAGAGAAATGAAAAGTTGAAAACCTATAAAATTTAAAATTGATTGTTCAATTAATCTTCACAAAACTTGACAACAACGGACGATGTGTTTTGGATATGGGGTTTTTTTTTTTGGGTAGAGCAGAACAGAATCAACGATAGTCCCAGGAGTTTCAAAGATTTGCTTAGTTAGCAAAATTAAGATATTGAAATCCAGGGGGCACTCCTCAAAGACGTTTTGATCTCAAAGACGTTTTGGGGAGCATTGCAAATAGAGGATTTAATCAAATGTTCTTCCATAATGCTAACTCCCCCTCGAAAGCTCTTAAGCCTCGACAAAAAGCCATAGTTATAAACACCATAATCAATATATACGACACAATGGCTGCACAGACTGAGAGTCCCCTCCAATGACAAAGGGCTTAAGAAGACAAGTTACATAAAACCAGTTACATAAAAGAACCCAAAAAGGGGAAGACCGAGAGAAGCCCATAAAGACAGACCCCTTTGCACCTCTCGGCCCCAGACAATGCAATAATATTTTTCATAATTTTCTGTTCAGTTTCTCAGTCTTTCTTCTTTTTTTTTGTGTCTGTGTTGGTTGTTAACCTACAGTCAATTAATGTCCCATAATTTTCAACTTCATATATGGACAGAGGCGACCGGCGAAGGACGGATCGAACGATCTTCGAGAGCTGCAACGGTACCTAGACTCGACTTTCTCAACTTGTCATAAGATTTCAGTATTTTTTGTCTGTCTTTTAATTGCTAATAGGTATTTTGATCGTTCTGGATGGAGGGGCAGGGCAGGGAACGAGGGCTCAGTCTGGTTAATCAATATGAAAATGCCGCCAGAGCGGAGCGCGTCAAATGAAAACCGATCCCGATATCGATCCCGAATGGCGATGGGGATCCTTGGCGTTCATTTAACGATCGATATGGAAGCAGTCTTCGTCTTGTGCCCCTTCCTCTGAGCCCCATCCGAGCCTGCTCCAATCGTCAGCTAATTTCCATGTCTGAGTTTTGGTTCCATCTGTCGCCCGGCCGATTCGATTGGAGCCCCTTCTTCTGGGCTTCGTTTACGGCTGCCTCTTTCGGCATCATTAACATTTTCGAGATTTAATCATCAAACATGGCGCAGCATCGGCTCTGCAGCTCACCTTAGTTCGGCGCTGTCCGTTTGGATCGGTTGGTGGTAATGATGGCATGTTCTGTCTCTTGTTTAGTTGCTTGTCGTACATGCGCTTTTATCGGCATTTAAAATATATCTATAAACAGTTCGAGGAGCAGCGATCATGGTAGATGCAGAGGCAGCTACTCAATAGGCATGGATAGCTATGGGATTCCATCAGTTTGAGGCGCCACAGTGGAGGAAAGCCACCGAATTGCTCAGATCAGCTCGGTGGCTTACCCAATAGGAAGGTAATCGGATATATCCTGGTCATAAATGTCTACGAGATTAGAGTATTCCATTAAAGTGGTGGATGTCGTAATTATTAAAGATGAGTCTTCTTTGGGTTAGAAGAATGGATACTTTAATGGCTAAATATACGATCTAATTGATGATCAAATTGCAGAGCCTGAATAAGAGATCACATACAGAGTGGCATATTGCTGTTCCAGTCTGTCAGCCATTGCTTTAATGGAAAGCCCTCTACGGAATGTTTTATCCCAGAAATTCCCTTTAAGAAAGCTGAATTTTCCTTTTCATTCCTACTCCTACTCCCCCTCTGAAACCCCTCCCCACACTTTAGTCAGAGGAATACAGCATTTTCATTGATTTCAATTTGCCTGCGTTGCGACGCCATATTTCAATTTCTGACCGACGCACAATTTACAAGCCATAGCATGTGTCTCCAATGGCCCCCACCCCCCGTCCGTACCCCATGCTCACTCGTACCCCATATATCTCTGTCTCCCTTCTGCCATATAGCTCCGTCTCTTTCGTGTGTGTGCAGGAGTAGGAGCAGGAGCAGGACAGTGGACAGACAGCTTAATTGATGAACAAAGGCGTTTGGGCCAAAAGTTGTGCGTTTGTTTAAGAGATAGCAGAGAGCCATGTCTGGGCCCTGGACAGAGAGTCTTTTTGCAGAGTCCGACCGAAGTTGAGGACTTGCAGAAGTCGTACAAAATATTTAACACCCGCTGAGCGTATTTATGGGAGAATGAACCTGTGTGTCCTACTCCTTCTCATCATCAGCAGCGTCCCCATCGTCGTGGTCTTAGTCGTCGTCGTCGTCGTCATTCCCATCCACATCCACATCGTCATCGTCCATGACTCCACCATTTTGTCTTAGACGGGGCCAATGTATGTACAAGTGAGTATGTTAGCTGACAGGAGCGCTATAAAGGATGTGGAGGGGGATCTTGCGATTGGTTTTAAGGGAATGATGTTGGAATACTTTGGTGCTTTTATCTACACTTTAAAATGATATATTATTTATTTATATGAGAAACTACTATATCAAATTTATACTCTTTAAAAAATATCATATGCTGTATAGAAAAACCTTTCCTTGTAATTACTCTAGTCATATTATATTGTAGTTTAATTCTTTCGCCTTAACAAACTGGGACCGCTCCTGTTCTGCCACATCCTCGAAGAAGCTCCTCTATCTCTCTCTCCCTTTACAACCTTACAATCGTTTTCTCTTTCTCATACATATGGGAGATTTGCAATTCCAATTGGCGCGACGTCTTCGCTTCGTCTAGGTCTTGCTCCTTCCACTGATGATTAGTTGTCGTCTCTGTGTCTATCCCACTCTCCCCTGCTCTGTCCCTCTCACTCACATCTCCCTTTCTCTTTCTCTGGTGCTGTGGAGCTTTCTATGGCTTTGGCCTGGGCCACGTTTAACCTTCTTTTTATTGCACACACGATGCAATTATTTGTTTTATTAACTGTTGAACATGTTTTCTGCGCACATCGCGCCATGTTTTCCCACTGATATATAAGTCGCTTCCAAATTGTAAATTGCAAATTTTATTAATTTCTATCCATGGGAAACTTGTTCCCTCCTCGATCGCGGCGCTCCGTGTGGGCTTTATTCAGTTTGGCTTTTCGTTCGATTTGGGTTGGGTTCTGGTCGATGCGATGCGGTGCGGTGGAGTTCGATTTAATTAAATTATATCTATGGCCATTATTGAATGTACAATTAACCTTTTAAGGTATTTTTGATGGGCTGGGCACTGGAACACGGGAGTAGGTGTACTCTTTCCAATCTACCTGGAAGCTCAAATATTTCATTAGTTAATACCTAACATTAGCACAGAATTAACATAAATACAGTACGAGAATGTATGTATGTATATATTTGTTTGCCAAGAAGGTTATATAAGGCGTTGGGGTTCATAAAAGTCAACTACACGAATCCCCCCCTTAAAAGATTAATCAGCTAAGCAAACATAATAAAAGGCTAAGCGGCATTTTGCGACACTTTGATAAATATCGAATCAAAATAATGCGTCAAAATAATTAATCACGATTAAACAGGGTGGAGTCAGAGGCGAGTGACGGGGGGCTGAGGCTTAGCCCTCTGCTAATGATCGATAAGTGAGGGTCGGGAGGCAGCAAAGAGTAGAGAACAAGTGTTTTCCATCACACGCCATTCCCAAATTAGTGGAAAACAATGAGAAAAGCGAACCCCTCGCTGAAAAGCTCACAACCCACCATCATGACTCTAACACTTTGCAGAGGCAAAATGTCACATAATCGGGAAAATCAAATGCAAATGTAATAAATCCGTGTGAAATGCGCTCAGTGGGCGGGTCGGTCCCGGTCCCGGTCCCGGTCCAACCCCAGATTTGTATTTATTTACTTACCGACGACTTTCGGGCGCATAATTTAAGGCCTGTCCAAAGGGATTGGAATCCACCCGAAGTCAATTTATATTCATAGTTTTTCCGAGTGTGGGAACTCTGTCATGTGGTTTCGCATCAGTCAGTCTGTCAGGCTACTGCAACCCTTTTTTGCATGTTTTCACCCAAAAATGTATGTATTTTTTGGTTTTTCTGCTTGGATGCATACGTTTTTTGTGGTTTATCAATGAATGAATAGATTCCACTTGTTGAATGCTGACTGATAGGGCTGTCCTTCTTTTTATGAAGTGTGGGGCACAGTCGCCTTAAAAAAGTGAATTTGATCTTTAAATAAGGAAAAGTTTGCCAAAAGGGCTATAAATCAACTGCCTAGCTCTTCCCTTACCGTCTCTGTAAACGTTTGTTTATATAAATTTTAATCAAAATCGGTGTTCAGCAAACGATCATTCAAAAGCGGCCCCAAGGGTAACATTTGATGGCTTTTAGCACGTGCAACAGGCCGCAAGCCGCACCAGAGTGCCACAACTGTGGGTGGTGTTGTCGGGGGTGTCGGCTGTCCGCAACCCTTAATTGCGCGTGTAATCTGGGCGCCCAGGGCTGTGAAAAGCGGGGTGGAGGCCCTAATGCCCTGTAAATGCAACAAAACAGCTTGTGTGCTCTGGGGATTGACTTCAGTGCGATGTAAAGTGCCGTTGATGATGTGATTTCGTCTCTGATTTGATTAGATTGCATTTCATTAGCGGAAGATTGATGAAGCATACGTCAAATAACATGGTAAATGCATAAGAATGTAAGCCGATTTGTTGTTCAACTTTTTTCGTGGTGAAAAGTAATTTGTAGAAGGTTTAAAATGGAATTTTAAATACTTTTAATGTGTTAGTTTTAATTTGAATTTTGAATTGCAGCCGCGCAAGCTCAGGCTGACATGAACAAAAGTTCTGACGAGCTGCACTCTAACTTCGGTAAGTAGCCTTACAATTATTTTCTGTTTCTCCGATTTTATAAAAAGGGTTAGCCTTTCAAATCTATTTGAACTTTCAATTTGCAATTTATTGCCAAACACCAATTATACATGAATTTTCAAACTGCTACTGCACAAAAGCTGTTTGGTAGGAGCTGAGAATGTTAATACAGTGCTGTTAAGCGCAGTTTTCAAGTGCATGAACAGGTCTAACTTAAAGAAAACGAAAAAAAAGCTGAAAATTTTCAATATGAAATTTAAAAAAGCGTAAATAGTGGTGTTAACAATTTTTTATTAAAGTGATATTGAATATGTATTTTACATAATTTTCATTAACACATCCAGTTCTGTGGGGCTAGCTTCTGATTCTCTTTCGTACAACATGTCACTCCGTAGTTAAAACAGAATTTTCAAAGTCTTCCCGAGCTATACCTGTATATTTAAATACTGATTCGAATTTTTTTTCCTGCTTAGTTCCATGGAATTCCTTAGTTTTGTCTTAACGAGATTAATCTGGCTTAATGCCCGCTCAATCTATAGAAGTAAGCCTCCAAAACCTAGTGCTGTCTCTGATATTTTCTCTCTTTATCATGATTTGCCTTAAATTTCTAAATATTTTCAAATTTAAGGTAATCAAAATTGAAAATTCCATTCTTCTTAGCGCACAAGATTTTGTTGACGGAAAAACGACAACCTGTTTTAGAATTTCTAAATTATCTGTTAAACTAGCAAATATCGTTAAGATATAATGATTAACCGGCCACATTTTCTTAGCCAGTGGCAGCTTCAAAAAAAGTCAAAATATAAAAAATCAAAAATTTCAAGCTTCCCGCATGTGGTCTTCAAAAAAATCCATTCTTACGGGAAAAAGCGTAGTCGGCAGCACTGGGCTAGTGTGACCGAAGTGAACAAAAAACATAACCCCAAAAACCATAAACCATCGCGGCGGCAGAAAGAAATCCATGCATTGTACAAATCTTAAAATTTAAAAATACAAGTGCTATAATGCAAAGGGTATGTTGTGAAGTGTTTGGTTATCAAGCCCATATTTAATTGTTTGCCCTTAGAACATTGACGCATTCTTCAAGCGGCTGCCAGGCAAAACAAAAAAATCTGATGAGGAAGAGCAGACGCCATCGAAGGCGCCAAAACGCCGCAAGCCCATGATCATATCTAGCGATGAAGAGGAAATAGCCGCGAGTCCGCAGGAGCCAAAGAAACGCAAGACGAGCAGCAAGGCCGTATGCAGCGATGAGGACAAGGTGGTCGCCAGTCCAGATGTATCGCAGGCAAAGAAGCGTGTCACAAATGGTGTTGGAGGAAAGAAGCCATCGCTTTCCAAGCTGAAGCCGGTGCAAAAGGTGGATCCAACGCAGCTGTTTGGTGGCGAGACCATGCGCGTGGAGAAGCCGAAGCAAAAGACGAAGGCTGTCATCGAGTTTGAGGATGAGGATATCGATAAGAGTCTCATGGAGGTGGATTTTGATGAAAGCGTAAGGGCAGCGGAACCTAAAGAGAACGAGAAAGGGAGAGTGGCTATTGCTCCCAAGTCGCCCTCGCGCAAACGAGCCAAGCCCGGCAGCCCGGAGCCGTCAAAGAGGAGCAGTCCAAAGCCACCGAAGCCGTCAAAGCGTATCAGTCCAGAGGCAGCAAAGCCCAAGAGTCCGGAGCCCCCAAAGCGCAGCAGTCCGGACACACCAAAGTCGAAAGCTAAGGGCAAGACCACGACGCCACGTGTGAAGAAGGAGAAGCCGCCAGCGGACCTCGAGACCAGCGTGTTGAGCGATGAGGAGCGCCACGAGCGGAAGCGCATGTCGGCAGTCCTCTACCAGAAGTTCAAGAACCGCAGCGCCTGCCTCAATCCCGGCAGTAAGGAAATACCAAAGGGAACACCCGACTGCCTGAAGGGTCTCACGTTTGTGGTCACCGGCGTGCTGGAGTCGATGGAGCGGGAGGAGGCCGAGTCGGTGATCAAGGAGTACGGCGGCCGTGTGATGACGGTGGTGGGCAAGAAGCTCATGTATCTGGTGGTGGGGGAGGAGGCTGGTCCCAAGAAATTGGCCACCGCGGAGGAGCTGAACGTGACCATCCTGAGCGAGGATGGACTATTCGATTTGATCAGGGAGAAGTCGGGACAGGGCAAGAGGCAGCAGGTGAAAGAGGAGATTAAGAGTCCAAAGAAGGAGGAGAAGAGCGAGTCCAGACCAAAGAAGGAAGAGCCCAAGGTAAAGAAGGAAGTGAAGGATCAATCATTGGCCAAAGTAGAGAAGATGGATTCTAAGGTGAAGAAGGAGAAGGAAGAGTCTGTGCCAGCAGAAGCCGTCAAGGTGAAGAAGGATAAGGAAGAGTCTGTGCCAGCAGTCGCCGTCAAGGTGAAGAAAGAGCCCACATCCATAGACACTTCCCAAGCTCAGACCAGGCCCGTTGTGAAGCCCCTAGATCTGGGCAGCATGGCCTGGGTGGACAAACACAAGCCGACGAACATCAAGGAGATCGTGGGCCAGGCCGGAGCAGCCAGCAACGTGACCAAGTGAGTAAAGTAACCCCCATGTCCACCTTCTATTGAACCATCTCCTGCGCAGGCTGATGAACTGGCTGTCCAAGTGGTATGTGAGCCACGATGGCAAGAAGAAGGCGCAGCGACCCAATCCCTGGGCCAAGAACGACGATGGTAGCTTCTACAAGGCTGCCCTGCTGTCGGGACCACCAGGAATAGGAAAGACAACGACAGCTACGCTAGTGGTCAAGGAACTGGGTTTCGATGCGGTGGAGTTCAATGCCTCCGACACTCGGAGCAAGCGTCTACTCAAGGATGAGGTATCCACCCTGCTGGGAAACAAGTCCCTCTATGGCTACGTTAATGGACAGTCGCAGGCGGTGTCCAAAAAGCATGTGCTAATCATGGACGAGGTGGACGGCATGGCTGGCAACGAGGATCGCGGCGGGATGCAGGAGCTAATTGCCCTTATCAAGGACAGCTCCGTACCCATCATTTGCATGTGCAACGATCGCAATCACCCGAAGATTCGATCTCTCGTCAACTACTGCTTTGACCTGCGCTTCCAGCGGCCGCGTCTCGAGCAGATCAAAGGCAAGATCATGAGCATATGCTTCAAGGAGAAGGTCAAGATCTCGCCGGCCAAAGTGGAGGAGATCATAGCAGCCACAAACAACGATATTCGCCAGTCCATCAATCACATTTCCCTGATGAGTGCGGGAGAAGATATTCCCACCCAATCGCAGGCTAAGGTGGAGCTGAAGACGGCCTCCAAAGATCTGAAGCTGGGACCTTGGGAAGTGGTGCGCAAGGTCTTCACCGCCGAGGAGCACAAGCGGATGTCTTTCGCCGATAAATGTGATTTATTCTTCCACGACTACAGTCTGGCGCCACTGTTTGTCCAGCAGAACTATCTCCAGGTCACGCCACAGGGCAATAAGTGAGTCTCGGTAAATCCTCTAATAGGAATCAGTTTATTAACTTTTATCATATTTTGCTTCAGAAAGGATATTCAGGGCAAAGTGGCAGCCACTGCGGATGCCCTTAGTATTGGCGATATGATAGATAAACGAATCCGTGCCAACTCCGCCTGGAGTCTGCTGCCCACGCAGGCATTTTTCAGCTCTGTTCTCCCGGGAGAGAAAATGGCAGGCCACTTCACGGGGCAGATCAACTTCCCCGGCTGGCTGGGCAAGAACTCGCGGACCACGAAACGGGCAAGACTGGCCCAGGAGCTGCATGATCACACTAGGTCTTGCACCTCCGGCTCCAGGCTTTCCGTCCGGCTGGACTACGCTCCCTTTCTACTGGACAACATAGCCCGTCCGCTGGCCAAAGATGGCCAGGATGGAGTGTCCGCTGCACTGGACGTAATGAAGGACTACCACCTGCTGCGTGAGGATCTCGACTCGCTAGTGGAGCTGACCGCCTGGCCGGGCAAGAAGTCCCCGCTGGATGCCGTGGATGGCCGCGTGAAGGCGGCCCTGACGCGGTCCTACAACAAGGAAGTGATGGCCTATTCCTACTCCGCCCAGGCGAACATCAAGAAGAAAAAGTCGGAGGCAGGTGCCGCCGATGAGGAGCTGCTGGGCCTGGAAGAGGACCTCGAGGAGGGCGAAACCAATCGCGTAGACTCGGATGAGGACGAGGATAAAGACAACCTAGAGCTAGATGGCCTGATCAAGGCCAAAAAGAAGTCCACGGCTGCCAGCACGTCGAAGGCAGCGAGCGGATCCAAGAAGTCGACCGCTGGTTCGACGGCCGCCAAGCCCAAGTCCAGAGCCAAAAAGTAAACCCAATGTTCCTTTGTTTCAATTTATACATTACTTCATTGATGGTTATTCACTTTACGAATCTCTCATCCAATAAAAATTCATGTTGAAATAGAGCACCGTTTAACTATAAACTTTATTTATAAAATAAAAGAATGAAATTTTATTAAAATGTATTCATTTACTCATAGTTTTCCCCGGAATATATTTATATAGCGGATCCAATACATCTATTTAAAATTGTAATTCTTATTTGAATAGTAAAATGTGTAACGCCATACAAATATTTTTGACGACTTTTTGCCTGCGTGGATTTTGTAAGATGACACCACCATATAAGAGAAATATACTCAAAGTCACAAGATCCTTAATACAATACGTATACTGAATTTACGGGCCTAAGCGGTTGTTGCATACTAAAAAGAATGTTCCATGAGGACCACGCGATGTTTGACTTTCCATTTTTTAAGCCTGGACTGACAGGCTGTCGAGTCCGAGACAATTCGCTCATAATAAAGGAGACAACATAGGTCATTATTTTTCTTATGTGTGTATTTAAAAATTGTTCAGCTCAAATCACATAAATACTACAGTTGTGCAGTTGTGTCCGCACCTTCGTAGACTATTTGAACAAGCAGGTGGACGTGAAGTCCCACAATCAGAGCCATCATTGAGATGGCCATCCAGTGCCTGCAGGCGTCCCTATTGCTGGTCGAGTCACTCATGAACGAAGCATATGTTCTAAGTTCAGTTAAACTGTGTAGAAAGAAGAATGTACAAATCATAAATTATCTGCTACTAGCAAGTTCGCTAAACAATTCAAAACAGAAGAAAGTTAACTTAAACTATTCATTAATTAAGACCTGACATTGGAAGCATAAGTATCAACGGGAAAATTATGGAACTATTTATTGTAAACTAATATGGTACCAGGAACATATCTTGATATTTTTGGTAGTGAGGAGACCAGATACAGGAACCAGAAAAGAGAAAAGTAGATTAGTTTATGGTATATTGGTAAGAAAATTCCTCAGACTACCTTTTCATAAGGCCAAGGACTCCTTCGGGTTTATTCGAAATAGCAGATATATGAGAATTAAAATATAATTTAGGTACAAAGATAATGCCCAAGTCATTAGCTTCGTACAGGCGTTCGAAGGAAATGTTATAAATTGTGAAGTCAGACCTTCACACCATATTTTAAAAGACTTTAAAAGATTTTAAAAGGGAACCAGACTAGAAATCTATCTCCTCAAAATGGCAAGTCCAATCATTCCCAGTCAGTAATAGGTTCAGTTGTGTGGAGGCATCTATTCTCTTGTCGAATAAATCTCGAATCTGCTGGTTCAGTACCATAATTTTTTCTTTCTGTCCAGAATTTGTATATCCTCAGGCATATAGATTGGATAAAATAATATACTTTTTGAAGGTCTTACACTGTGTAACTCAACTATAATTAATATTACTCTCTATTGGTGTTGCTCCTACGTTGTGAAGGTTTGTCCCGTCATAAATTTAATTTTTATACAATTTATAATTACGGTCGGCAGAACCAATTCTTGAGCGAGTCGATTAAGCCATGTCTGTCTGTCCGTCCCTATGAGCGTCTAGTGCTCAGAGACTATAAGAGCTAGAGCAACCAAATAATACGAACCTGCACAAGTGTATTTAAAAATTTCGAATCAATCTATAAAAAAAATTGGTGTTCGGTGGGATGCTTGGCGAAGCCATGCTCCAACTCCTCCTCCTGTATCTCTTTGCTCTTTTAATTGGAGTCGGACTAGTCGCAGATCGCGGTGGAGCAGGGCGGCTCATTGATGGGATTGATGGGCCAGCATTTTACTGACATTCGTGGTGGTGCTGCAGGCAAACGTAACGTGATGTTGAGCGTGGCACCGTATCCGCCACAGAGGAAATCTTGGACATGCGCTCTGACATAATAAGCGTTGAGGGCGACAACGGACCCGCAGCCTGGTCATCCTTTGGCTGATTTCTTATGGCTGCCGACATCTGTCCAGAAGAGCAGACACTTCATACACGGCAGTGTTGCGAGGCTTCTCCGAGTCCCCGGTACCGATGATGCCTACGGATTCTCCCAGAAACCTAGAAGAGGAAACGTTTTAGGAGCAAAATTACGCGGGTGAATAGTAGAGAGAGGGATTTACCTGGTCACGTTAATGCTGTCGTAGTAGGAGTAGGTCCAGAGGAGCAGAAGCCCAATGATGCCCATGGCAATGTCGAACGGCTTTTCTCTGTCACCTCTGTTCCTCTTGTGGTGGATACGCCCATCGCTGAGCAGCGTATGAAGTCTTAGGGCTCTCTCAAGTACATGAAGCTGCCTTCCACAGGATTCGCGACGTTCCAGGATCTTTCAGTTGTCTTTCTATGATTTTGGTATGGTTTTGAATACAGAAATAGAAGGTCACACTTTTCAATATACCGCAAATATGCATCTAAGAAACAGCCTTTATCGATTCCAGACTTCGGTTATCGGGCTAAAATCAGCTGAGAAAACCCGGTCATCGATTTCGATTTCAGTATTTCATTGCAAGGTGTGTGATTACTCTTAAACGGTCACACTCCTCAGCTGGCTCAAAAGAAAAATGGCGTTGTCGTGAGCGGGACGAGAAATTTCTACACACGGGTCGCCGCAGCCAATCCTCAGCAGAAATGCAATAAAATTGCATCTATTAACGCGTTGCAAGCCTTCGAACAGTGGACAAAATTAGCGTGCAAGTGGAATACAGCGATTGACAAAAGAAAATAGTGTGTACCCGATGGTTTTTCACCGTTCATTTGCTCGAGGGCGCGTTTTTTTCAGTTTGTCACTTGATAAAATTTTTATGCGTAAAAAGTTCCCTAAGTTCTCGCTCTATTGTGTGTATATATGTTTTTGTGTGAAGGGCGCAGCATCGCAAAAGAAGAAAACCGGAGCAACAGCCAAAAATCCATGAGAAATTTCTAGCCCCGGATCTTAATTTAATTGAAATTAATTGCCGCTCAACAGCCTCAGCCCAGCTCTTGGTTCTTTTTTGCGCAACTCGTTTTTGCCGACGAACATCAAGGAGATCGTGGGCCAGGCCGGAGCAGCCAGCAACGTGACCAAGTGAGTAAAGTAACCCCCATGTCCACCTTCTATTAAACCATCTCCTGCGCAGGCTGATGAACTGGCTGTCCAAGTGGTATATGAGCCACGATGGCAAGAAGAAGGCGCAGCGACCCAATCCCTGGGCCAACAACGACGATGGTAGCTTCTACAAGGCTGCCCTGCTGTCGGGACCACCAGGAATAGGAAAGACAACGACAGCTACGCTAGTGGTCAAGGAACTGGGCTTCGATGCGGTGGAGTTCAATGTCTCCGTGGAGCAAGCGTCTGCTCCCACGCTGCTGGGAAAGAAGTCCCTCTGTGGCTAATCAAAAAGCATGTGCTAATCATGGACGAGGTGGACGGCATGGCTGGCAACGAGGATCGCGGCGGGATACAGGAGCTAATTGCCCTTATCAAGGACAGCTCCGTACCTATCATTTGCATGTGCAACGATCGCAATCACCCGAAGATCCGATCTCTCGTCAACTACTGCTTTGACCTGCGCTTCCAGCGCCCGCGTCTCGAGCAGATCAAAGGCAAGATCATGAGCATATGCTTCAAGGAGAAGGTCAAGATCTCGCCGGCCAAAGTCGAGGAGATCATAGCAGCCACAAACAACGATATTCGCCAGTCCATCAATCACATTTCCCTGATGAGTGCGGGAGAAGATATTCCCACCCAATCGCAGGCTAAGGTGGAGCTGAAGACGGCCTCCAAAGATCTTAAGCTGGGACCTTGGGAAGTGGTTCGCAAGGTCTTCACCGCCGAGGAGCACAAGCGGATGTCTTTCGCCGATAAATGTGATTTATTCTTCCACGACTACAGTCTGGCGCCACTGTTTGTCCAGCAGAACTATCTCCAGGTCACGCCACAGGGCAATAAGTGAGTCTCGGTAAATCCTCTATTAGGAATCAGTTTATTAACTTTTATCATCTTTTGTTTCAGAAAGGATATTCTGGGCAAAGTGGCAGCCACTGCGGATGCCCTTAGTATTGGCGATATGATAGATAAACGAATCCGTGCCAACTCCGCATGGAGTCTGCTGCCCACGCAGGCATTTTTCAGCTCTGTTCTCCCGGGAGAGAAAATGGCAGGCCACTTCACGGGGCAGATCAACTTCCCCGGCTGGCTGGGCAAGAACTCGCGGACCACGAAACGGGCGAGACTAGCCCAGGAGCTGCATGATCACACTAGGTCTTGCACCTCCGGCTCCAGGCTTTCCGTCCGGCTGGACTACGCTCCCTTTCTACTGGACAACATAGCCCGTCCGCTGGCCAAAGATGGCCAGGATGGAGTGTCCGCTGCACTGGACGTAATGAAGGACTACCACCTGCTGCGTGAGGATCTCTCGGCCGGGCAAGAAGTCCCCGCTGGATGCTGTGGATGGCCGCGTGAAGGCGGCCCTGACGCGGTCCTACAACAAGGAAGTGATGGCCTATTCCTACTCCGCCCAGGCGAACATCAAGAAGAAAAAGTCGGAGGCAGGTGCCGCCGATGAGGAGCTGCTTGGCCTGGAAGAGGACCTCGAGGAGGGGGAAACCAATCGCGTAGACTCGGATGAGGACGAGGATAAAGACAACCTAGAGCTAGATGGCCTGATCAAGGCCAAAAAGAAGTCCACGGCTGCCAGCACGTCGAAGGCAGCGAGCGGATCCAAGAAGTCGACCGCTGGTTCGACGGCCGCCAAGCCCAAGTCCAGAGCCAAAAAGTAAACCCAATGTTCCTTTGTTTCAATTTATACATTACTTCATTGATGGTTATTCCCTTTACGAATCTCTCATCCAATAAAAATTCACGTTGAAATAGAGCACCGTTTAACTATAAACTTTATTTATAAAATAAAAGAATGAAATTTTGTTAAAATATATTCATTTACTCATAGTTTTCCCCGGAATATATTTATATAGCGGATCCAATACATCTATTTAAAATTGTAATTCTTATTTGAATAGTAAAATGTGTAACGCCATACAAATATTTTTGACGACTTTTTGCCTGCGTGGATTTTGTAAGATGACACCACCATATAAGAGAAATATACTCAAAGTCACAAGATCCTTAATACAATACGTATACTGAATTTACGGGCCTAAGCGGTTGTTGCATACTGAAAGGAATGTTCCATGAGGACCACGCGATGTTTGACTTTCCATTTTTTAAGCCTGGACTGACAGGTTGTCGAGGGCGAGACAATTCGCTCATAATAAAGAAGACAAGATAGGTCATTATTTTTCTTATGTGTGTATTTACAAATTTGTCAGCGTAAATCACATAAATACTACAGTTGTGCAGCGAAGTTTTGTCCGCACCTTCGTAGACTATTTGAACAAGCAGGTGGACGTAAAGTCCCACAATCAGAGCGCGAGCATTGAGATGGCCATCCAGTGCCTGCAGGCGTCATTTGATGTCGGGGAAGAGGAAACGGAAGCCGAGCTTATCAATCCCATGAAAACCAAGAATATCGAGAGTCCCTATGGCTGGTCGAGTCACTCATGAACGAAGCATATGTTCTAAGTTCAGTTAAACTGTGTAGAAAGAAGAATGTACAAATCATAAATTATCTACTACTAGCAAGTTCGCTAAACAATTGAAAACAGAAGAAAGTTAACTTAAACTATTCATTAATTAAGACCTGACATTGGAAGCATAAGTATCAACGGAAAAATTATGGAACTATTTATTGTAAACTAATATGGTACCAGAAGCATATCTTGATATTTTTGGTAGTGAGGAGACCAGCTACAGGAACCAGAAAAGAGAAAAGTAGATTAGTTTATGGTATAGGGGTAAGAAAATTCCTCAGACTACCTTTTTATAAAGCCAAGGACTCCTTCGGGTTTATTCGAAATAGCAGATATATGAGAATTAAAATATAATTTAGGTACAAAGATAATGCCCAAGTCATTAACTTAGTACAGGTGTTCCAAGGAAATGTTATAAATTGTGAAGTCAGACCTTCACACCATATTTTAAAAGACTTAACTGGGAACCAGACTAGGAATCTATCTCCTCAAAATGGCAAGTCCAATCATTCCCAGTCAGTAATATGTTCAGTTGTGTGGAGGCATCTATTCTCTTGTCGAATAAATCGGGAATCTGCTGGTTCAGTACCATAATTTTTTCTTTCTGTCCAGAATTTGTATATCCTCAGGCATATAGATTGGATAAAATAATATACTTTTTGAAGGTCTTACACTGTGTAACTCAACTATAATTAATATTACTCTCTATTGGTGTTGCTCCTACGTTGTGAAGGTTTGTCCCGTCATAAATTTAATTTTTATACAATTTATAATTACGGTCGGCAGAACCAATTCTTGAGCGAGTCGATTAAGCCATGTCTGTCTGTCCGTCCCTATGAGCGTCTAGTGCTCAGAGACTATAAGAGCTAGAGCAACCAAATAATACGAACCTGCACAAGTGTATTTAAAAATTTCGAATCAATCTATAAAAAAAATTGGTGTTCGGTGGGATGCTTGGCGAAGCCATGCTCCAACTCCTCCTCCTGTATCTCTTTGCTCTTTTAATTGGAGTCGGACTAGTCGCAGATCGCGGTGGAGCAGGGCGGCTCATTGATGGGATTGATGGGCCAGCATTTTACTGACATTCGTGGTGGTGCTGCAGGCAAACGTAACGTGATGTTGAGCGTGGCACCGTATCCGCCACAGAGGAAATCTTGGACATGCGCTCTGACATAATAAGCGTTGAGGGCGACAACGGACCCGCAGCCTGGTCATCCTTTGGCTGATTTCTTATGGCTGCCGACATCTGTCCAGAAGAGCAGACACTTCATACACGGCAGTGTTGCGAGGCTTCTCCGAGTCCCCGGTACCGATGATGCCTACGGATTCTCCCAGAAACCTAGAAGAGGAAACGTTTTAGGAGCAAAATTACGCGGGTGAATAGTAGAGAGAGGGATTTACCTGGTCACGTTAATGCTGTCGTAGTAGGAGTAGGTCCAGAGGAGCAGAAGCCCAATGATGCCCATGGCAATGTCGAACGGCTTTTCTCTGTCACCTCTGTTCCTCTTGTGGTGGATACGCCCATCGCTGAGCAGCGTATGAAGTCTTAGGGCTCTCTCAAGTACATGAAGCTGCCTTCCACAGGATTCGCGACGTTCCAGGATCTTTCAGTTGTCTTTCTATGATTTTGGTATGGTTTTGAATACAGAAATAGAAGGTCACACTTTTCAATATACCGCAAATATGCATCTAAGAAACAGCCTTTATCGATTCCAGACTTCGGTTATCGGGCTAAAATCAGCTGAGAAAACCCGGTCATCGATTTCGATTTCAGTATTTCATTGCAAGGTGTGTGATTACTCTTAAACGGTCACACTCCTCAGCTGGCTCAAAAGAAAAATGGCGTTGTCGTGAGCGGGACGAGAAATTTCTACACACGGGTCGCCGCAGCCAATCCTCAGCAGAAATGCAATAAAATTGCATCTATTAACGCGTTGCAAGCCTTCGAACAGTGGACAAAATTAGCGTGCAAGTGGAATACAGCGATTGACAAAAGAAAATAGTGTGTACCCGATGGTTTTTCACCGTTCATTTGCTCGAGGGCGCGTTTTTTTCAGTTTGTCACTTGATAAAATTTTTATGCGTAAAAAGTTCCCTAAGTTCTCGCTCTATTGTGTGTATATATGTTTTTGTGTGAAGGGCGCAGCATCGCAAAAGAAGAAAACCGGAGCAACAGCCAAAAATCCATGAGAAATTTCTAGCCCCGGATCTTAATTTAATTGAAATTAATTGCCGCTCAACAGCCTCAGCCCAGCTCTTGGTTCTTTTTTGCGCAACTCGTTTTTGGGCTGAAAATTCAATAAGCACGTAAATTCCGGAACACACCCCAAACCACCGCACACCCTGCTCTGCTTTCCCCGCGCTTACGCACAACCACTCCACTCCCCCCTCGCGGAAAGGAATGCTGGATTGGCAAAGAGAGAAAGAGAGAGGAAAGCGAACCCAAAGGCAAGTGTAGACTTTGACAACAGCAAAATGAGTGGGTGGCCCTTTGCAAGGTAGATTTATGTGGGGTGAGGGATTCGCAAATTAGCATTATAGTTGCTTTTTTGTGAACGCTTAATTATAAAAAAGCAGTGATTTGTTGTGGAAAAAGTATGTTAAATTCCTACTTCACGGTATTGTCAGTATACGCTGCCGATTGGAGACCGTTTTCTTGGACTTCCTGACCTTCTTGTGAATATACCGTGGCCTGGGCCCCCCTCAACACTTTACTCAGTCACTTCTCTGCTTTCTCTCTCCTTCGCACTCCTGCTGTTGCTGTTGCTGCTTCTGCTGCTTTTGTTGTGTTAGGCACAAGGACACGCCATGGCATACGCATACATTCATGCGCAGCAGGGGACGTGGGGCAGGGGCAGGGGCAACAAGAATTACAGTTACAGTTTTCGGCCCCGAAATTTTTTGTAAACACTTGTCGCCTGCGCCGTTGACGTCGACGCAGACGCTAGCGTCGCAGTTGCCGCGCCTTTTCTTCAATTTTATTATGTTTTTGGCAACACATGTTTACGGGTTTTTTTTTTTTAATATTTGTACCGTAAACTTTGTAGGGGGAGTGGGGGAATAACCCTTTTCAGTGAGAGATGGTTGTGAATGGGGATTCAAATGAAGAGAATCTAGGGAACATTTGTTAATTATTTTTTTTTAAACGGTGGGGGTGACAATTTGTTGTCCTAAATGTAAGTTTCCGTGGACTTATTTCGAAAATCTTACGTTTTCTTATATTTCAAACACTTGTGTTTTCTTGTCCTTCTGCTGCCGCTTTTTCTCGCATTCTTCCCGGCGCCCCTTTGCCACATTTTCTTGCACAAAATGCTCCAAATTCAGGTCATTGCATTTGTTTGAGCAGCGCCACCCACCCATTATGCATGCTCTCCCTCTCTATTCTTGTATCTCGCTCTCCTTTACTCATGCACTCTCGTTGTTTTTCTCTTTCTATCGCCGTGGATTCTGCTCTTTTCCTGCGTGTTAAGCTGGTTTTTCCCATGGATTTTCCCTTTCGTTTCAAGCTTTCTTTAATGCTGTTCTGGATCTATATTGTATTAGATTTTTGCCGTAAGATGTGATTAAGGATATTATCATTCTTGAGAGTGAGCGGTAGATGGGAAGCAGCTTATTTCATTAATCAAAGCTTCAAATGGATAGTATAGAACTCACACCTCTAACCTCTTCAAATAATACATCTAATAGTACTGTTAATGGTAATTTAGAACCCTATTTATTACCATTCTTTATTTTCGGTATGATGTCAGCATATTCTTTATCTGGTTTTGCATAATGACGGGACATGTCCGCATATTCCTCGATATTGGTAGTGCAAAAAAGAGAAATAAAGAGAACGAGAACGAAAACACAAACTTGTAGATAACGGTTCAAAGATTGATAAGACACATAAAACAGACCCAGAACACAGTTACAGCACCAGAGAGTGAGTTCCTATAACGGTGTTCCGAAACAGACAACAATCAAATAGATAAACGATGGGTAAAAGAGGGCAGGCGGCAGGTGGCCTGCCAGTGAGATGGGGGTGGGGTGTAGAGTATTGCTGCTCTCCTATTTACACACGACCGCTTACATGCTTCGGAGCGCACTTCGTTATCAGTTTTTCTACATACACGAGTGTGTGGTGCGTGTGTGTGTGTGTTGTAGGGTTGCCAGGGGGTAGGGTAGGGCAGCGGAGGGACGGGACGGGACGGGTCGGGACAGAGATAAGCAAGCGACGACAACACTTGACTGAGTCCGAAGCGCTGTGGCTGTTAAAAAGACCCGTTTGTTGGCATAGCTGCTTCGCTTTTTTTCTACCTCTTTTTTTTCTGTTGATTTTATTTATTATTTTTTCGTTATTTTGGCAACTCCACCTATCCCCCGCCTCCCTTCTGCTGACATCATCATCCACAGATTTTCATGCTCAATTTGAAATCTAGAAAGGGGACACATGCATTTTATCGGGTCTCGATCACGAGTCGGCAAGGAAATGAATGAAATAATAATGGGGGAACGGCAGGCCAGCCCTTACAGAGATTACTATTTGCAGTGCAAATAGAGGAATTTTATGGGGTAGATTGACTCTAAAGTAAAATCAATTGCATTCTCATGTATTTTGTTTTTCTATTGAAAATTATACGGCACCTCTAAACCCTCTAACCAATCTAAATTATATTTAAAACAAATTATTAATAAGCAGTTTAATTTCAACTTCAAGATTACAAAGCTCGCGCTAGAAGTGGATTAAAAGTCGTCTTAATTATGGTTTTCATAACGAATATGATGATTGGAAAATAAATTTTCATGATAATCAAACGGCTTTCAGCCGCTCTCAGCTTAGAACTGGTTCTTAAAAACGTATAATAATATCTGATCAAGGGTCTTGGCGATCATATATTCTGTATTGGCATCCAACTTGTTGTAGAAACTAGATTGTAAAGTGGTCCAAATGAAAACTTCGTACACGTTCCTAACCCAATAAGAGTGTTTCCGTCGCGTGAGATACTATACGAAATGTATCCAATGGATAGGTCGGACCATGTATGGCAAAAGTCTAGGCAAACACAACACGGATGCAGAGTTCAAACATAGAAATATCACACGTTGCGGTGGTGGAAGGCGAATCAAACTTGGGGCCAAAAGAGAACGAGTTAATCGTGCAGATGAAATGGGTCAACATTGAGTCCGTCTGTACGTGTATCTCAAAGCTACACAGATACAAAAGCCTGCTGACAGTCCCCAGGCCTCAATGGGGCAAAGCAAATTAAGTTGCAAGCAAACTTCTGAGTCTCCATCTCTATCTCTCTCTCTCTCTCTCTCTCAGGCCATACATTATTTATTTGCGATCTCAATACGCTTTGTTGGCTTTCTGTGCCGGGAGGGGATGGGTGAGGGTGGCCCAATGCTAGGGCCGGGCCGGGTCGGCAGGGGGGGGAGAGGCACTTGCATTCATTGAATTTGTTTTGCCTTTGTTTTCTCTTCGGTTTTTGTTTTTCCAGAGGTCTAATTGAAATCTGTTGTCTTTCGGTTGGGTTTCGGCTGTGATTTACACTCGTTAACAGGTTTCCCCTTTTTTTTTGGCTTTGGCTTTGGTCAAAAGCATAAAACGATTTCCATTTCCGTTTCGGGGCAGCATACTCATAAATTCAAAATGTATCTTGTGTCGGCTCCGACGGCGGTCTCTTGACTTGTGCTGCATACAAATTGAGGACAATTTCAAGTGCTGCTTAGCCATGGTTGCACACACACATACACGCACACACCGACACAGTGTAGGGATCGCTTGTCCGAGGGTTACAGTGGATATGCGATAGGGATGACGGGAGCTCGTCATTTGAGATTGCCAGGGACTGTCATAATTTCAGGTGTTGTACGATCGATGCTCTAATCGCATCGGACTTAATGGGGTTATGGGGCATTATCTGTAGAGCCATATGTTTGGCACAGCCCTATCTCATGGGCAGATGAAAGTTTTCTGCATAACAGTGGATGTGAATGTATGGTTGCCGTCGGCTATCACAGCAGATGTTCGCTAAGAAGTCCATTCAGAGAAGGAAGTCCCCTTGGATAAGGATATGTCTTCGAGATCAGAGAGTGGAAATGCTATTTGACTCTTTTTCCGTACATTTGATTGTTCTTCTAACGAAGTTTCCCGCAACATCCGCATATCGATTGTCCTCCTGCTGTTAGCTTTGGCTCTACTGTACTTGGGCTTTATCCTTAACCCGTTTCTTTGTACTCGTTGAAAATGTCAGTCAAGTGTTCTGCGACAAGGCTGTCACCTCATCTCAAGAACTTTTTTGCACTGTCTCCCGCCTCCTGCCTCCCGCCTCCTGCCAACCGCCTCCCGCCTCCCCCCTGCTTATTCTTTTTACTTGCAAATTCTGCCATTCTGTATCTTGACTTTGTCCAACAAATTGCTATAATTTGTTGTAAATTCCATGAAAGTGCTTGTCCGCCATGGAAAAAGGGCGGTAGAGGGGAGGGGTCTACTGCCCGACTGTCTAATCAATAACCAGAGCCACTTGTTTGTTCAGTCAAAGTGTTGTCCGGCTGTCAACGACATTTATTTTCCCCCGTTCATGCAGGGCTCTTGTATGTATCTGTATCTGTGGAGCTACCTAACGACAATACTAATTGATTTCGTTCGGCATTTTCAATTGCGTTTTGTTGTGTCTATTTATGAGTGGTTTCCCCCCCCCGCACGTCTCCCCCACGAGTTCGTGGTTCGTTTTGCATATTAGCAAATCTTTTTGTTTATAGTCGTTGAGGTGAAAATATCTTCAAAGCAGTCGGTGGCTTGGAGTACACTTCTGGCTGTCTGGAACCTCTGGAGAGACACTTGCAGCTTCTATGGGTTCCATTAAAACTAAAATTAAAGTACTTCTTATGGCGAACAAAGGTTTCCATAGGACGATGCCTGCCAGAGCCAGATAGCAATTAAGAGATGCAGATTCTGTGGAATATTATCCGCTGACAAGTACAAAAAAACAACAAAAAAGATCAGACGATGAAGGGACACACATGTGCAGAGAGGACTCTCTGTGTGTGTGTGCCATAAAGTAAGGCCCTGCACTGTATATATAATCCAATGATAAACAAAGAGTCTTCGAGTCGTATAAAAAAAGAGCAACTGATGGGATGATGGTGCTGTTCCTGGTTTCTGGTCGAGGCTCCGTTGCGGGGGAAACTTTAAATAAATATTTTAATGAACTGCACTAAAGGCAGTGCAGTGCAGTGCAGTGCAGTGCCGTCCCGCTGACGGCTAAAAAGAGTTGACTTTGAAATGCACTCGCCGGCAGCAAGCAGTAGCACATCTGAGGAACGTCCATCCGTCAGACGGCGGAGTGCATCCTTTTATATTCAGGCTCGGGCACACACATAAAATACACTCTCTGTTCGGTGCATTTTATTTATAAACCGCTGTGAAACGTGAAAAAAAAAACACACAACCAGACAGACAGATGGAGTTGCAGCCACCATGTGGGCTGTAAAAAGAATATCTACTATATCTTTCGCGCTGGCTTTTGGCCCTATACAAACATCCATCCACAACAATTGTTGTTCTTTCGGCAGGGCAGGGGCTTTGGCCTGCTGTACATACATATTTCTTGGAATGGAAACGGCCCCAAGTGATTCATCTTCTCGTTTGGCAGCGGAATTATGAAAGATGCTCGAGATACATTTTAATTGAGATGCATTTGCCATCACAGATACAAAGATGCCTCTCAGTGCAGAGAGATTGAGATTGTTTCAATTTAAACGATGACAAAAACGAACTAAAAGCAGGGCATTGGAGAGGAGTGGATTGGAGTGGAGGGGGAAAACTCTTCTATAAGCAATTCAAAAGAAAATTATTATTGACATTTCGAATTGATATTGTCAATTATTTGGTATCCAATATCATATATGATGGATTTGTATATCTATGGAGATGATTTATGATGAATTGCAAGAGAGTTTTAATCAATGAAATATTAGGGGAGGGGAAACACTCTGAAAATTGGGAAATTCCTAAAAGAAATCTCTAAATATATAGAAGATACAAAACAATTCTGTAGAAATTAGAAAAGAGTTTGTGGAATGTTTTTCCTATGAAAAACTTCATTGTTAATGGAATATTTTGTGTGGAAAATACTTTGAACGAATTCTCAGATGTGTAGGCAAATAAAATTCCATGAAATGCATTCAAAAGCAGGGAAAACCACGCCCTTTTCCCGACCTTAGCCAACGGAGAGACACCCAAAGTGCCAGAATGGCAAAATGGCAGGCGGAAACTTAATTAAAGAGCCATGAATTTATGTCACTCCATAGTATATAAAAGTCATAAAACTTTGATGGGGACACACACACAACATTTTTTGGGTCACACGGATTCAAAAGGAGAGAGAGAGAGAGAGAGAGAGAGGGGGGGGTGGGGAAACTGGTTAAAAACTTCTTCATGCCTCCAGTTTTGGAGCCCAGCCACAGGGGACAGCCAGAAGCCACAGAGCACATCATTCGCCAATCTGAAGTTTATGGAATGCCGAAGAGTATGCCAGGCCGGCCAATAAGGCCAACAGATACGAGTGGACATAGATATAGCCTTGCCGTGGCCCAAGTTGGTGGCTCATCAAGCGGTACTGTAACCCCATTCTAGCACTGCTTTCAGTGCTCCCCGAGAGACCGGACCGGAGACCAGTGGCTGCCAGAGACCGCTTCTAGCGACTTGTCCATAAATTGTCGAGCATCATTAATATTGCGGCAACGTCTTGATGCCGCTGCCGTTTAAGGTGTTCTCTCAGTGTGTGTCTTTTATGATTAAGGATCAACAGAGAAGAGAAGTGGTCCACCAAAGATTGAGACCAAATCGGTGGAAAGCGATTGAAAGGCTACAAAGAACAGAAGGAGTTTCGAATGCTAGAACTCTCCTTCAAGGGAGACTTCAAAGTCTTCTCATTTTCTATCTGTTCCAAGGATTTTTCGCGGTCTCTTCCACATTAATCATCCCAGAATTCGCCAAAAGACAAAAGGCGGAGAGCACTGCCCGCATTTTATCTGTAGAAATGTGATTGAAGAGGCCACATGATAATCATTTGTGTGTTATTTATGACAAAACGTGACTTATGCGAACAGAAAAGCCACAACTTCACAGAGAGAAGGAGAGTTCTTCAGTCTGCCTATCCCTATCGGTCTCTGGAGTATATGCATTTTGTTATCAGAACCTTCTCAGTGAATGAAGATCATCTCTGTGGGTCATTGAACGATGTCAACGCTTGTCTCCGTGGTTATCATCGGCCTGAGGAGAACCTGCCCACCGCCCCCCCCGACTCTGGCGGCGGACAAGATACGAGTATTCTCATATCGCATCGTAAATTCACACATTTCACGCCCCATTCAACCGCATGGAAGTGCCTGGCGACTGGGGGCATCCTGTGTGTATCTCTCTCCGTCTTTTGCAAATTGACAGCCCGCCGTTTGGCCACGTTCGCATTTAAATTTACGAGCCACAAAACCATAAATAAATGGACACAGAGCGGACAGGAGGACGGTGTGGCTTGGAAGACGACTTCTTGTTCATAATTTTCCCATATTTTATTATTATATTTCGCTTCTACGAAAACGCTTCTCGTCTCGCGTCCCACATAGTAATTGGGCGCCAAGCTCCATCTCCCCAGTCCTCAATCAATCTGCATCTCTAAGACTGCTTTTGTATGTAGGCTGGAAGTTTCTTTTCTCGGATGCGATCCAACGCGTGGGCCGGCAGCCGCCACGTGGGTAGGCGGTGCCGCATCAAACCTGATTCGGCGGCAAACCAGAAGTTACACTCGTACTTCCACTTCCACTTCCATTCCATGTCCATTCCATTTGATTTCGTGCCGCTTCTGGGCCCGCTCGTCGTGATAAGCCTATTTATTTTTTCACAGGTGTTTTCCCTAATTTTCTTCTTTCCATATTTCCACAATTTCCCATTTTTATGGGCTTTTAATGTTTTAAATAATTCCCCTGACAGGCATTTATTTGGGTCATTGTTTTGGCTGTTTTTTATGTGCTTTTAATTTCTCAATAGTCGAATGGGTTTCGGCCCAGCCCCCAGCCCCCAGCCCCAGCGAGAGATGCTCGCCCACTGTCGACTGTCATCTTATTGTGCGAGGCCTGAGGAATGGTTTTCCATCCAAGACTCTGTCTTGTGAAGTCTGTCTCTGAGTGGGTCCACGCCCACTTTTGGCAAGGCGTTTGATACATTTCCAAGACGATTATTTCGATTTCTTTTGAAACTTCACGATCCTGAGATATAGGGCTTTGGAAATATGAAAAGAAACATGGCCATGATTGTGATTTATTTGAAATTTAATGAGATTTGTCCGTGGAAGATCGTGCGATATGGGAAAGGAAAAGTAGAGAAGTGTGTTTTCTTTGGTAAAAATATAAGAACTATTCAAAACATGGGCTCCATGGGCTTTCTCTGATGCAATGGCTGCCACATCCAGTAGCCCAGGGGATGCTTCCACGCAGAAACGCATATCGACCGAGGGGTGCTGCCACATGACGCGTATAAAAGTTTCTCTCATAATGCCTTGTCCCATATTTTATGAACATAAACCAGCAGAACAGAACCCACTGATAATCCAAACCGAAGAGCTTATGAATTTCCATCTTTTCCACTGCACTTAAAATTACGACTAACATATTTTCTCTCTCAATCTTTATAGGAAAACGATGGCCAGTCCGAGGAAGAACTGAGATGAGGAAATCCACGAGTGGCCCAAGCACATGCTGAACGCCGTAAAGCCGATTTCAAAACGAAACGAATATATATCTTTGGCTCTCTGCGCGAATAATGCCAGAGGGAAGTCAAGAGGCATCGTCGGAACGCACCAGAACGTATCCGAATTCGAATCCGAATCCGAATCCGCACCCGAAGACATGGCAAATGTGAAACACATGTGAGAACGTGTGCGTGTGTGTGTGTGTGGTGTGTGGCGTTATAGCTTCCAATTTGTTCTGTTATTGTTCTTTTCTGGATACGAAATGAAATCGAATTAAAGCCCACAGACACAGATAAAGATACAGATACAGTTACAGTTACAAAAACAGAGGCAGATAAAAAAAAAACAGAAGCGAAGAGACAGCTGAAATTCAATTAACGAAACGAAATACAAACAAACGAAGAAACCCCCAGTAGCATTCCATGTTTAAAGCATTTAAAAGAAACTCCTAAAGAAGACAAGAGACAACAGACAGAGCCAAAGAAGGCAGCAGACAGACCCTCGATCTATGCCACAGATCGGAGTCAACCGAGTCTTATTCCAGCCGTAATCCCCCAAAATTCTCGTCTACAAAATGTCCCTCGCCGACATGGGCACGGCCTCGCGATCCACCGGAGGCGGTGGCGGTGGCGGCGGCGGCAGCGGCGGTGGCCGTCACTATGACCTGGCCTCTGGCGGTGGCCCGGCAGGAGGTCTGCCCGGCGGTCGGATGACCCATTCGCTGAGCACACCCTCCGGTGTGGACGGCACCCCCTCAACGCCCAGGCATCGCGGCGGCAAGAAGCTTACCGTCCGCATACAAATGCTGGATGATTCGGTTACCATGTTTCAAGTGCAGGTGAGTCCAAGAAGAGTCCAAAGGAAGTAAGCTGGAAAGTCACTTCCACAAATGAATGCAGCTCAAAAAGTGTACGAGTGTTCGTTTAGCCACTTTATTCATGAAGTTAATGTAATATGAAAATGAAAATTCCATCCCTTATTGGATTGCCAGAATGCCTATCTGTGCATACAGTTTCCCTTCGCGTCGGAGCTATCTTCCATTTCACACAGGAAGCACCTGCCGAAGCGGAAGTCATCCGTTAAATGGAAATTGCACAAGTGCCCCTCCCCCCACATTCTCCCTTTTGGAACAAATAGCTTCACGTGCAAACGGGAAAATATGTATGTGAAAAGCTACTTTTAATTAAATGTAAACTCGAAAAAATGATACAGAGTGGCTTCACAGTCGGAGGAACTACGGAGAGATAAAGAAGTGGAATCGAGGAGTGTACTCCTCCACTCTGTGTGGAGTCTGGGGGCAACTTATGCGACAAGGGGCCCTGCGTTTGTTTCGGGCGCAGAAGAAGGCGTGGCTGGCAGTTTGTTTGGCATTCGGCCAGAGAATGAAGCACATTTTTTCGGTGTTTCCTCTGGCAAACAAGAGGCACAGAAATCAACAGAAGCGGCAGCAGCAGCAGCAGCAGTTGCAGTAGCAAGTGGAAAGTGGATGGTGCTGCACGGGGCAGATGCTGCACATCCGTTCTTTTGCCCCAGCCCCAGGACCACCAAAATAAAACATGGCATAGATTTCTCCTGATTCTTGGCTATTTTTCAGTGGACGAAAGAGGAGGTGCAGGGCGGCCAGGGAGTGGCAGTGCAGCATTTTGGGGTCTACGAACTGCGGTGGCTGTGGCCTGCAAATGTCTGATTGTCGACCGCAAATCGCATTAACGACGGGCAGGATTTCTGGTTTTGGGAGCAGTCCAAAACCACAAAACACAAATTAGAGCAGAGCATCGATGTGCCGCGTCATGGACACAACATGTATGTTGATCGCGAGTCGGGTCGTCATTTGGGAGCAAGGACGCGACAAAAGCTGAACATCTTTCTGCACTACTTGCTCTACGCTCTACCCATACCCTGCTTTCTGTCTCCTCCTCCTCGCTTGGTCGTACTCCTGCTTGCTCCTTTGTTTCTGGCTCTCGCCATTCGCTCCTCTCCCACTGCTTTCTGTCCGTTCGCTCCTCTCCCACTGCTTGCTGTCCCTCAGTTTCTGTGTTGGTTAATGGATTTTGTCGTAGTTTGTTGTTTGTTCTTATTGTTGGCGCTGCTGTTGCGCCACTTCCTGGCTCCATTAGCCCGGCCTAGTGCAAAGGCTTAGGCATTTTTCTGCCTACCATTGAAGTGGATACGCCCAAAAGCCTCACCTCTGCCACAGCCCCAGCCCCAGCCTGTGCCTCCGCCTCTCTCCTCTCTAGTGCAGACACATTTCAAAGGCTTCAACAAGCAAGGAGTGGAAATGTTTCAGGGCAACAACTACAACAGAATGGTGGCCATTGTTTTGGGGGGTTGCAGCACACAGATGGTGGCTGGGGGTTGTGGTTTCTCTCTGGACTAACCTTTTTGTGAACCAGTTGCACTTGAGGCGCTGCCCGATGCTCGGTAAATGTTGTGCTGCAAAGTGCTGCTCCACACAAAACTATTTTTTATGTACGAGTATGTGCCATGCCATTCGCCATCGCCATTCGCCGTCTGCATTCCACTCTTGTGGTATTTCTCTGCTTTAGCGCAGGCCCCCAGGCAGCTCTGGTGGTGGCGGTGGCAGCACTTTTTTGTGTCGCGCCTCTGTTTCAGGACTGACATTGCCAGTGGAAGTGCAGGAAGGACTCTGGCGGAGGACTGGGCTTGGGAGGATACAAAAAGGATGAAAGTTAGTTGTGAAATTAAGCTTAGGAAGTTGCTGGCTTGTATTTGAGTTTACTGTTTGGATAATGGAAAAATACTTTGTTATAAAACAATTATAGGGCAGGGCACAGTAGAAAAGAGCCACTTAAAAAAGGGGAATATGATTTCCTACGGGTATTGAAAGCAGTGCAATGGAAAATATTGATAAATAAGAGTCATGCGGGTTTTCTAATGATATTTGTTTGCTATTCCTTGGATTAATATCTTTATTAATGTATACGAAGCAGTTTAGAGGGAAAAAGCAGTTAAAAGCAGTACACAATAGTTTAAAGCAGCGAAAATCAGTATTCACAAGAAGATTATCTATTAGGAGCAGGTTAGGGAAAAACAAAGCAGTGCAAAGCAGTATTAATCACGGCAATGCAGTTTAAAGTGAAAATCAGTATCTATTAAAGTGTACATCAGGTTTAAAGAGGGAAAAACAGTTGAAAGCAGTGCACAGTTTAGAGAAAACAAGGCATCGCAAAGCAGTGCCAAGCAGTACCATGATATTTTTGCAAGAAAAATCATCTATAGCCAGGCTCTTTCAAAAAATACATCATTCTCAGTGGAGATTTGATTAGTTATTAAAAATGTAAGCTAAAGTATTACTTATATAAAGCAGTAGATGTCAATGCAAGCGATAAATTGCTGGGAAATTCCTATATTTGAGACCAATCCCCTGGGAAAAGGTTCTCTAAACCAAATAAAACGCTTGTAAATGTTACGGAAAATCAAAGCAGTTCCATTATCAACCGCTCAAAGCTCTTCAAACCTCTCACATGGCATTGTGCTTATATCATCGGTCCATGTCCATACTCGACGCGAAAAGCTCTCCTTGAGCTCCGACTGGTATTAAAAATTCAATCACGTTACAATTTCTGCTGTGACGTGCACTTCTTTCGCTGTGCATTGCGTATACGTAATATATATTGACATGGTTACATTTTTAAAAATAGAAACCCCATCCCCCAAGGCACCCTGCAACCCTTTCGCCCTTCTCCCGGTGCTTCGCCGCTGTGTGGTGTAGCCATAATATCAGTTGCAGAACCGTTTTCTCCATCGCATGTTGGCCCTTAAATAGAAATGAATACGAGTATGTGGCCTGGTCTTGGTCAACAACTGCATTATTAATCAAGGCTCCTAATGGATTGTGTGGCTTGTAAACGATAATGTGGCTGTGGCTGTGCCTCTGAGGATGTGGCAGACCTTGTCGGTCATGTGGTCCATGAAAAATAGCACTCAAACTTTACAAATGTAAACTTCCCCAAAGAAGAATGTGGCCAAAAATGTTTGCAATTGAAATGTTTTCGTGAATGCCAGAGCTCGGAGCGAATAACTTCTGGGATTTTTTCTTCTGCGGCTGCCAAAAGTTTAATGTTTTACACTCTACCTTAAGAGCCTCACCTCTCAATGCCTTATCCTGACGCCATTTCATATATTTAGCAAACAAAAGCACTCTGCCTGCCTGGCTGTCTGGTGTGTGCAAACATTCTTAAAAGCTTATCTTCCAGCGTGGAGAACGTTGTGCTGATAGCGCAGGAACACTGGAACACTGCAGAGCATTCTCCGAGAACTTTATTAAATTATGACGCAAATAATTGAGGCATTTATTGTACAATGTCGGGGTTCTTTGTCGGTAGTTGAATGGGATTTAATTGCAGAAACTTGAATCATCAAAGATCGCAATGAACAGACGATTTTCATTGGCTAGAAGGCACATACTTTCGGTTTGATTTCTTGGCTTACTTTTTGGATAATTCACAATCATCGCATAGTGTATTCCTAGTCCCAGAATTCCTCGCTTTCGGAGCATACGATCCTTTTTGGTGGGCTACGAGTAATCTCTAGATCTAAGACATTGCCAATTCCTTCTATTTATGGACACATCCTCAGAGTCAGTGTCGTAGTAATAAACCTTTTTCCATTCAACAAGCATTACGTACTTGCCAAAAAGTTATTCCGAACCAAAACATATTTTCGTCTAAACTCCAGAGCTCTTTGAAAAGACATTCTCAACTTTTCTGGTTACCGAAGAAAGTTTGCCATTCGAGGACCGGAGAGCCCGCAGCTCAGGGACTTGGCAGCAATATCAATGGGGGGGCTTAGGGTTAGGGTTAGGGCTAAAGGCCCCACTCAATAGGCAAGGACAATGCCGGCTATGACACGGGGATTGGAAGCGCCCGCATGTGCAGCTCCCTCCTAGAGGACGACACCTGCCTCTTGCAGTTCCTGGCCCTGGCTATGCCACCGCTGCTGTTGCTTCCTCCTCTCGACACAGCGACAAATTGAACAGCCGACAATTGTGGGCCAACTTTTGGCATATGGGGGGGGGGATGGGGAAATGGCGAGGGTTTTGCGAGAGGCTTGTTTGCATTGAAAAGCTTCCTGTCGTTTTGCCATTTCCGCTCTTCCCAGCCTGCAGAAGTCGCCAAAGTTAATTGGTTTGTTTTGTAGCCGGCCAAGAGGCGGAGGAGAGCCGTGTAGTAGACAGGAATTGCCCTTAAAGGATAAATGCTTTTGGGGAGTAGCCCCATAAAAAGGCTATGGGCGTGGCTGTGTCCCCCAACAAAGGTCTTTCGTACACTGCATCTCCTGGGAAAATGTCCTGCATTCTACCCTGATGTATCTGCATCCATGCTCTTGTGGCTCTTGTCATCATTTTTCTCTTGTTTGTCGAATTAATTAAAAATGTCCCTCCCAGAATTGGCACAACAATTGTCGAAAATTTGCCAAATAACATTTTAGTTTTTCGAGCCTGTAAATTGCATTTGTGGTAAGTGGCAAGTGGCAAGTGGCAAGTGCCATAAATTGCATTAACAGGGTTATAACAAAGTTTTTCGCTGTGAGTTCTATGGGGGGCCATTGGGGAGTTCGGCTCGGGTTTGCTTCGTCGACAGCTGAATGGGAAAACTAAAATGAAAATTTAATTGTGGCCTCCATGACATGGATTTGCTGTCGGTTTCTGTCGGTTTTTGGGGTTTTCATTTTGCTGTTGGTTTTCGGTTCGGTTTTTGGGGTTTTTGTTTCACAAAAAGGAGGAGCTTTAATGAGCGCTTAAATATTATTTTGCTATTTGCTGGAAAATAAGATAAATATGAGGCTGAAATAGTTGATCATTTATTGGGAATAAACCGATTTAATTTCTCCGAGATTTATTCTGTCAAAGTAAGAGAGATGTTCTAGCCGCTTCTACAGGCTTCTAAGCTGCAAATATTGTTCAATTGAAGGCGTTTCCAGTTCCGACGAATGGGGGATTTCGGGTTGTAGCACTGAGAACTCTTTGGCAAAAATTTAAACTGAATTCCACTCATAACGAATGCATCAGTAATTTCCTTTGTTCTCCCTGCGAGCTTTTATTTTATTTGTATTTATTTTTACTGATTATTTCATATCACATGGAAAACGGAAGCTGCGAAAAACTGCCGCATATGGCCGTTCCGTTTTATCTTTTTAGGGCTTTTACGAGTATCTTTATTTAATAGGATGTCCTGTCCGGACCACGCCATGTCCTGTCCTGACCACGCCCAATTCTGTTTGGGTTCTGTTCGTTCGATTTATGCGCCTGAAAGCCGCAAAAGCATTTTGGTCGTTTGCCAACAAATTTGTTGTCCTTAATATCTGGGTTTACATTTCTATACGACGAGTATACATATGCATGAGAGCCATAAAATATTCAAATGGAGAGAACAGAGAGGGTTTAATAACATTTTGGCACTCCTTGCGGAACATTTCACACTCTGATAGATTGTGTGTCCTGAGTCCTGTGGCCTGGGAGGAACGGGGTTCCTTGGCTTCGTTTGGAATAAAACTGACAAAGCACTTTCCTTGATTGGCCAGCGCTAGATCAAGCGTGGAGACAGCTGTGGAGCAGCAATCTCCTTGCTTCCCGATCCAAAAATTAATATACATATTCCACGAGTCACAGGGCACACACATGGCCTGACGTAAGAGGATTAGCAAATTGAAATTGGATTCCTAATAGGTGTTAGGACCAAGGATTTAATGGCCCATTAGCTGTTTTACTCATTTGCCTGCTAATCCCTGAAAGTAATTAGAGGAAAGGTTTAAGGGGTGGGCTTAGGGAGCGGCTCTACATGATGAACATTTCTGTTTGATATGCCATAAATTCGAAGTAGGCAACTGCTCTCCCGACAGCAATTTAAATGCTGGAACCACATAAATCATTCGCCTGAATTCGAAATATGAATACGACACATACATAGTTCATAAAATATGCAAACCCCTCGCTGGCAAAACGCGACGACCCAAATTATTTGTATATGACTTAATTGCGGCCTGAGACAAGCTGGCCCAGTTTTTTCCACTTGCTCCCAGAAGTGGCGAAGTGTGGCCCAAGCCCAAGCCCAGGCGTCAAACTCAATTGAAATTTATTCAAATGCAATCAGACGCTGCAGCGCCCGCCCCCACAAAAAGCATTTGTCGTGCGGCGGGCCGGTCGTTGTGGTCGTCTGAGATGATCTGAAAACTGCATGCTAGATTAGATTTTAACGAGCTCAATGAGTGTGCCAAGACCAAGACGCTAGCGGAGAGGCAGGAGTCTCCCACCTCATGGAGCCCCCGTGGCTTGTCGAAATTGGGCCTGCATGCCTGCCATTTAATTGCAGACCTGACATTGAAAAGTGGTGTGGCAAGGCTTTTGGGGTTTGCATTGAAGTGGTTCTTTTGGACAGGTCTTGGATAAGGAAAAAATGCATGAAAGCGTCTCCTAGGTGGTACTTTGAATAGGTAATTCCCTATAAATGTGAAAGTTCTGAAGACCAGGGCTCGTCCCTGCTGCCTGACGCTCTACAAGCGAATGCGGCAAGAGAAAATGCCCTAGAACTTCAAAAACAACATAAATGTCGTGTGCACGACGCAACCAATTAAAGCCAATGTCTTAGGTGTTCCTCGAATCCTAAAGACGATATTTTAGATCTCTCTTAAATGGTATTTTGAGCTGTTTCTTCCGCAAAAAAGTAGAAAGATCCTTCACACAATGCTTTGGGTTGATTCCATCGATTAAATCCAATTTCTTGTGTTATTTTCCAGGCCAAAGCTTTGGGTCGTGTGCTCTTCGAGCAAGTTTGCCGTCAGTTAAACCTACTCGAGGCGGACTATTTCGGATTGGAGTACCAGGAAATGTCCACACATACCAAATACTGGCTGGACCTGGAGAAGCCAATGAATCGCCAGGTGGGCCTCTCGCTCGTCGATCCCGTGCTGCGCTTCTGCATCAAGTTCTATACGCCAGATCCAGCGCAACTAGAAGAGGAGTATACCAGGTATATCGGGAACATCTGAAATCTCCACAGAGAATCGAAGGCTGAATGTATTCATTTTAGGTATCTGTTCTGCTTGCAAATCAAACGGGATTTGGCCACAGGAAGTCTACAGTGCAACGATAATACGGCCGCCCTGATGGCCAGCTACATTGTACAGGCCTCGTGCGGGGACTTTGTGCCCGAGGACTATCCGGACCATACGTATCTATCTTCGTACCGCTTTGTGCCCCATCAGGATGCCAGCGTGCAGCGGAAGATAATGGAGAACCACAAGAAGCATGTGTAAGACTATCATTATGGAGCTGCCCAGAACATTTCTAATATATTTTGCACCCTGTTCCACTCTGTTTCGATAGCGGACAATCCCCAGCGGAGGCAGATCTTAATCTCCTGGAGACCGCACGACGTTGTGAGCTTTATGGCATGAAAATGCACCCGGGAAAGGATGTGGAAGGCGTGCCACTCAATCTTGCGGTCGCCCATATGGGCATCACCGTCTTTCAGAACATAACGCGCATAAATACCTTCTCGTGGGCCAAGATACGAAAGATATCTTTCAAGCGCAAACGTTTTCTGGTGAAACTGCATCCAGAGGGATATGTAAATACGGGCTTTAAGATCATTTGTAGGATCATATTGATTGCTATTTGTGTACATTCCAGGGCTATTACAAAGACACGGTGGAATTCTTCTTCGAGGGTCGCAATGAGTGCAAAAACTTTTGGAAGAAATGCGTCGAGAATCATGGATTCTTTCGCTGTACCGCAGTACAAAATACCCCCAGGCGGAAGACACGTGTCCTCTCACGTGGCAGCTCTTTTCGGTAGGAATATCTTTAAGAATATATACAAATGTATGTTGTTATGGTTTCTAATGCCTTGGCGTTTTCCCTTACAGCTATAGTGGCAAGACGCAGAAACAGATCATCGAGTTTGTACGCGAGAATTATGTGAAGCGGCAGAACTTCCAAAGGTAGGGGAGCTTTCGACTTACTTTCTTTCTTTGTGAATCAAAACTTACTCTGGCAAAAGTTTGTGTTTTTCTTTGACAATTTTCCCCCTTTATCTTTTGTCTTTAACGATTTTGTTTGGTTGAGATGGAATTTATGATATTTTTGGCTTTTGCAGCTTATAATCGTATATTTCCTTAACCAAAAATCAAATTAATCCTTCCAAATCAAGATCTAACAAAATATCAAATATTCTATCTATATATATATATATTTTATAAGCAAATAATAATATATTCATCAGCCTACATTTGCCAATTCATCCAGATTCCGTTCTCATCCAAAAACTCGACTCGTTCGCTCGATCGTTTGCATCGTCGATCGATAGATCCATTCGTTTGTTCGTTCTTTCTTTTACACTTCTTTACAACATTTGTATATTCGTTTTTATTTGTTGTTAATTCTAAAATCAATCAATTTATGTTTCCGTAAAACCCACAAAAGAAAACCCCACCCCCACAAGAAAAAAGAACACCACAAAAAACTCTATAACTTGGTCGAAATGTTGGTGGCGCGCTTTAGAAAAGAGAAGAGGATCTAAAAAACCAATTGGTACAAAAGCACAAAAACAAACTAAAAACCAAACCTTTGCATACAAATAGTAAAGAACAAAAAACCCCAAAGAAAAACCCAAAAAAATACCAAAATTTAGTCGATATGTACAGCAGAGCAATGACGAGCATTTCAATTACAATCATTCTTGATTTCCAATTTATTTTCCAATGTATATTCCATTTATGATTTCCCCTCACTAACAAATCTGTATGTGTGCCTGTGTGTGTGTGTGTGTGTATGTGAGAGTGTGAACCACAAATCAACTAGAGACCATTATTATAAATTATCCAAAAATTGGCGTTCATCTTTTGTGTACTATAATATTCGCGTATGTATATCATTCATTTCTGACTATTTCATGGAATAGCTCTAACAAATCATCGCTAATCATTGTGGTTCTCATCTTTGGTTTGCCCTGCACTCGAAAATACTTAATAAAATGCTGCTTTTGTCGTACAATTTTGTGTGTGTTTTGTTTAGACTGTACCTACAAGCATAATGTAGTTCATAAGACTCCTCCCCAACCATTTCTCCCACTTCAATGTGTAGTTTATTAGTCGTGTGCGATTCCTTAGAGTTTAGAAACTTTTGAATTCGATAATGTTTGGTATACTCTATAAATATAATAATAAACCCACATAGGAGTAATCCACCTATGAGATCCGAGACTTCCTTTAAGGAACCAGACCCCTCCCCAGTAGTTGCCTATGATAATGGATATTGTGTTGTGTTTTATTCCAAGTTCTGTTTTCTAGTTGTTTACTAATCCTTAACTTTTGAAACTCTCTTAAGTTTTGTTGTGTCTTGTGTTCGTTATACTTTTAACTGACGCCCCTCTGAGCTCTCAAACTGAACAACTTTCTAACTATAAACTAAAAACTGTGCTAAACAAACTAAATCTCTCCAAAAACTAAACCCCCAAAATGAAAAAACTAAAACTAAAGCTAAACCCAAAAAAAAAAAACACTAAAGAAAAAAAAAAACAAGCATGTGAAAATATATAAAGCGTGGTATCCTCTTGTCTTTTCTTTTGCTGCAGGTCTCAGTCATTCCGGCAAGGGCCACTGAATGCTAGTAGCCGAAGTCAATCGCATACGTATGTGAATTCCAGCATTTCAGCCAATCCCCTACTCCCAATTGACACTGGTTTGTATTTATTTTGTTACAACATGCGTTCTCAACTATTCAAGTATTCAATGTATTCGATTTTCTGATTTCTGATTTGATTATTTCGATTTTTGAGTTCCATTCTTGAGTTATATGCCTTTCGGTTCTGTCGCCTTAGCTGATGATGAATGTGCGGCAGAAGGCACGCACGTGCCTTCTATATGCTATCTGTGTTGTGCGTGTAGTCGATTCGAGTTCTTCTTCTTCTAGTCTTCTATATGCTATGTCCTGTATGATTTGTAATGTTTTCGATTTTAATTTGGGATCTCTACAGCGACATGGGACTATCGCAATCAATGCAGCGACTCGATGACCCCTTCTCTGACGAAGAAGGCAGCGGATACCTTGGATCGCCGACGCGACAATCCTATCGACCACATGCGTTCTCAAGTTAGTCTCTACAATAAACCCTCTAGTTCTGCATCTAATTATTGCTTTTTTCAGGTCACAGCAGCCCAGGTGGAGATCTATCAGACGAAGAACTATGCAGCGGAATCGCCAACCTCGCAGGAGGAAGCGGCGGCATGCTCGGCGGCGGATCGTCAACTCCACTCGGCAGTGGCTATGGACCAAATGAATTCGAACCGCTCGCTTTCACCACAGGGTCCGCAATCGTGGACTTCGCCCAGCCACAGCAGCAGCCACCATCAGCCACAGCCACAGCCACCGCCACGCAACGCTCCCGATCAGGCTCGTGCGCATCCAGGCGATCACAATTTAGGTGAGTGCTGCCACAGGAGTGCATCAACCTCTACCTCCATTTAAGTTGGTTCTTAAGCCCAAGATTATTGTTAATTATATTTTCATATGATTTAAGCGATTCCTAGAGATAATTTTGTAATTATACAATGATTTCTAAACCATTTAAGGTGTGGATTTAACATCCGCGCAATAGATTTTATAATATGATTTACTTTTTCATCTAAGAATAGAAGGATTTTATAGTTTTAGATTACATTTATGATTTAAGACATTCTTAGACTTAATTTAGTTGTAGTTGTATAATTTAAATCCCGTAAGAAAGTGGAATGACACTCACTGGGAATTCTTAGTCTTTAGTTTTAGATGTTGCATGATGTTTTCCCTTCAACGGGAGATTCCAACTAGAGATCTGCGTGGCTTCACTCCCAACACAAGCCCAATAGTATGCCTTCTAATTGAATTGAATTAAGTGAGTCCGAGGCACACAATGAAACAAGTCGATATGACTGCGAATGTGTATTGAGTCTCCCAGCATTCGGCGTTCAATGAGTTAGAATGAAGGAGAATGAGCGCACACGACGAAATGAAGGAATTATTTTATGAAAACTTTCCCTAAATGCTCGGATGCTGTCAGGCGCACAACCTGGCTTCCAGAAATGGCACTCTATGAAGTAATTTCGGTGGTAGAGAATCTCTAAATCTCAAGAAATCTCCTTAAAAGCTTTTCTTGATATCAAGGGAGCCCTTAACAATTTCGTACCAGGTGCAAAGTTGAATGCCCTCGAATCACTGCGACTTATTGATCGGACAAGATCAAGCGGACTGGGAGCTAATCCATCGAAAACGGAACTCGGAGCTCTCCGCACAACCCCAAGTGATACGCTAAATGCCATCCTTTGCCTGTGCTCATCCTCAGTCAAACTCTATCGGTGTAGGACTTTATTTCAATCCATTTTGAGCATCATGAAGACCTCTAGTTCCAACCTCCGTTATATTTTTAAGCCTAAGTTATTTCTAGCCTTGAGTTTTGTAAGAATTGTATAATTCTCTGGCATTTCAAGGAGAGAATGGCCTTAACCCACTTTCGTTTTCAGTGTTTTGATTTGTGATCCCTTGTGTTCGGTATGATTTCGGTTTGGCTTTCGTTTTACCACGTCCCACATATGATCATAATTGATTGATTGCTAACTCTCTGTCTGATTGCTGCTCTCTGCGCGCCTATGCAGGTCTGAGCCACTTGTCCCACTTGTACAGCAGCAGCACCCCTCGTCGAGTCTCAGTGGGATCCCAGGCGTTTGTCCCTGCGTCGCCGCAGCTCATCAGCATCAGCACCCACAGCACCCACAATGCCAATCCCAATGCCAATCCCAGCATCAGCATCAACAACAACAACACTATGCCACACAGCACATTGGTGGGGGGTCATTCGGTGGATCTCAGCAGCTCCATGGAATTGGAGGAGGAGGAGGAGGAATTCCTGGGTCCTGCGGACACGGAGGAGGAGGCGGAGGAGGAGCCTATGGGGGAGGAGGAGGAATTAGTCGAGGAGGAAGCGGATTCGGACTTGACAGCATCTACCATCAATCGGGAGACTATAACGGGAGCATCAGCGGCGGCAGCATCGGCCTTGGCATCGGGAACATCGGCCTCGGCCTTGGCCTCGGCCAGTGCCCATCGTCAGCCGCTTCGGTCACAGGAGTCCCAGTCGCAAACTGTCACCCCAGTCCATTATAGCAGTACCAATTATTCGATGTCTAAGCAGTGCATGTTGAACAACGCCAACGCCAATGCCAACTCAACCGAAACGGAGACCGACAACATCATCTACACCGACATCAACGACATGGGCCACTACAAATATCCAGACTTTCACAGCACCCTGCCACATGCACAGGAGCATAAGATCTCCAACAGCGAACACCTCAATCTGAACGAGCGCAACGACATCTACGCGACGGTCAATCGCAAGGCCAAGTCTAAGACACGCGAGAAGCACTTTAGCGATGAGTTCATTGATCAGTCCATCATCCAGTATGCCAGGGCCAAGCAGATGGGAGGCGGAGTCGGCCCACCACTGCTACAGCAGCCCAGCACTTCTGCCTACGCGGCGTCTGTACTCCAGGAGCGGAACTACAACGGTATGAGCTACAATCAGTACCACAACGATCTCAATCATCCCTCGGAGTCGTCTTCCTCCTCATACTTTGGCACTGGCTTCGGCACGAAGCGCTATGCTGGCCAGAGCGAGAGGGTGAAGCTGGCGCAGTCGGAGAACTATCTGACGCCCTCGATGGACTCTCAGAGCTCGAGGCACACGCACTCGTTGCCCCGCAACTCGGAGCTCTCCGGGGTGGATTCGGTGGACTCGTACGACAGTCACTACATCACCCACCATTCGGTCGGCAATCTGCCGCCGCCGCGCCAGTCCTCCTCTTCGGAGAAGCTCGAGTATCAGTTGTCCTCGGGCAATCTCTATTCGACGGCACAGTTTGTGAAGCCTGAGGAGGCGGCCGCCCACTACATGGACGACGAGGAGGAGGATGAGGAGGATGCTGATGTCGATGGAGAGAATATCTACGATCAGGTGGAACGCGAGTCCTGGCTGAAGAGCAGCTCGTGCAAGGATCTGTTCGAGCGTTACAGCAGCACCTATTACGACCGAGAACATCCTAAGCCCATGACGGTTCTTGACAAGGAGTTCCTCTCCTCAAACCGCATCGATTCGCCTGTCACGCGGTACGACGACTCGCGCCATTCGCTGTACATCACCAAGAACCATTCGATCGACGCCCACCAGGACTTCTCCCCGCTGCCGCAGAGCAAGGTCTACTCCTCGAGCTATCCGGGCAGCACGTACAACGCCCAAGACAAGCGGCACCATGGACAGCACCTGGACTACTCGGGGTCTCAGGATGATATCTCGCAGGACAGCTACGAGCTGCTGGAGAAGTACGACATTGACTTTTTCAGCGGTCGCGGTCGCTCCGAGGACCACATGCGCTCCTGTTCCCTGGACTCTGGCAACTATATCCCCAGCGACGATGAGTCCGTATCGGAGCAGCCCAAGTACCGATCGGCTATTGATGTGAAGTCCAAGTCCGCGGCGGACATAATGAACGAGATCTGGGACGCCGAAGATCCGCGCTATCTGCCGCGCGAGAAGCTGTCCGTGAAGTCGGACGGGAACTTCTACAAGAAGATCCAGGAGGCTCTCACGCGCACCTCCAGCCAGGAGAGCCAGAGCGAGATGTTCGAGACGAAGATCTCGCGCAGCTCCGACTCCAGTAAGAAGTCGCGCGACAGCCTCTACCACACGGACAGCAAGAAGTCGCGTGAGACCACCAAGAGCAAGACCTCGGTGGCTTCCAGTCAGGACTCGAAGGAGTCGCTGGTCGGGGACTGCTTTGGGCGCAACTACGAGATGCCCACGACCACCTGCAAGAAGGTCAAGCAGTTCAACAAAAAGGACCTCTACGACAAGTTCGCCCAGTCCTCACAGGACTCCAAGAGCGACTACTACGACGCCGTGGAGGGGGGCGGTGTCGTGGCAGAGGCCCCCGAGGGTCTCTACTCCCGCCCCAAGGTCAAGAGCCACGACTGCCTACTCTCGGACACCCACAGCTCGACGGCGAACAGCTCGTTCTACGACAGCAGGGACACGTACTCGACGTTCCCCAGCAACAAGACCCACAAGACCTCAAAGGTACACTCGATTAGCCTCCAGAACGTGGAGATCGAGCGGAATGCCAAGTCCTTCGGCGCCAAATCACCCGAATCGGTGTCGACACCAGCTTCGGGCATGCGTTGCAAGGAGAAGGACTTCCAGACGGGTGAATCGCTTGAGCAGACGACCTTCCGCAAAAGCAACTCGCAGTCGTGCAAGATCTCCGCCTTCCGACGGCGCTCCGACAGCGAAAACATCTTCAGCTTTGACCAGGATCGGATCGAGTGCATCCAGAAGTACACCAAGCAGTGGGAAGGCCAGCCAAAAGATAAAGAGTCCAAACAGAGTCCCGAATATCCGCTTACGCCCGAGCTGATATCGGAGTTTGAGAAGCAGCAGGCCCGCATCATGGCCCACCAGAAGATCACGCGCAAGGAGGAGCTGATGGCCAAGACGCACTTCGAGGAGTACAACCCCATAATGGTGCCTCTTAGCTACAGCCACGCCACCGTGGAGCGCACCAAGAGCGATCCCAACTCGCTGGCCAATCGTGCGCGCCTCGGCAGCAACTCCCGTCGCCATGTCCTCATGCACCAGAAGTCCATCGATCTCACCCCGGCGGACTCAAACTCTAGCGACGAGGATTATATCTACAAGCAGATACCGAGTGCCCCGCCGCTGTGCAAGGCGCATGGAAACTTTGAGATACCCAAATGTTACGATGGAGGCGGCACTCCCACCCAGCAGGAGCTGCCAAAGACAGGGTTCGAGCTGCCTAAGAGCTTCTTCCGCGACTACGAGCGTCGCTTCACCAAGGTCCTGAAGGAGGACATACCCTATGTCCTGCACAAGCGGCACATCATGAACGGCACTGCGCCTTCTCCCAGCGAGAAGAAGCACACGAAGCCCAAGTCGCCCAAGTCTCCAAAGTCCCCCAAATCCCCCAAGTCTCCCAAGTCACCAAAGTCACCAAAGGCCAGTGCTCCAGTGCTGCCAGTAATGGGAGGGGACTTCTTGCCTGACATCCTGGACAGCCTCCTACCCGCAGAGACCAAAGAGTTCCTGTTCACGCAGAACATTGATCTGTCCAAGGTGGATCCGATCACCCTGGAGATCGACAAGACCATCCCGACCATACAGCTGTCCTCGCCCAAGCGGGACATCACCAAGCAGATGGACGCCTCCACGCTGGAGAAACTCAACAAGAAGCTAAGCCAGATCGAGAGTGACTCGGCCACCAGCTCGCGGACCGAGAGCATGCAGCAGCAGCAGAAGCTCGAGCAGAAGCAGATGGAGCTCATCCAGAGCCTTCGCAAGGAGCTGCAAGCGAATGCCCGCAAGGCCAACAAGCCGCGTGTCATACCGAAAACCAAGTCGGGGGTCAAGTCGAAGAAGCATGGCAAGACTCGCATCACCTCGTTCTCGTCAGACGACGAGAGTCTTGACTCTGATGACGTCTTTGGCTCGGCTGAGGCCATCCCCGACCGGCTGGAGTTCTCGCCCCCACAGTCGCGCAAAGAGATCGAATCGATCCTGCGCATCGAACAGAGTCGACTCATCTCAGCCGCCTGGGGACGCGGCCAGACCATGAGCTCCACCGAGATCGAAGGCTCGCCCCCGCAATGCCGTCGCCTGGCCGATCTGGAGAGTCGCTATCACACCCAGAAATTGGATCCACAGTATGCCAATGCCACGGAACTGAGGCGCATTTCGGAACGCTCCATTTCGATACCCTCCTCGGAGGACGAACCACATGTGCCGATGCGCGGACGCATGGACGAGTGCACCAATGACTATCAGCGAAACGAGAACATCCCCTCGCCGATACTGGAGCATGCCGAGTTCTTCCGCAGCAACGACGACATCTACGAGACGTGCCACGAGGAGAAGATCACCGGCTCAGACATTGACTACACGCTCAAGAAGCAGACGGCCAGCGGATCGCAGGCGGCCAAGTCCAAGGTCAAGATGATGGAGGAGATCATCGACTCCTCGATTGTGCTGCGGTCCAAGGGCCATGCCCCGATCCTGTTTGCCCACGCTCGACTCAATCTGTCTGAGGGATCAGTATCGCTTCAGCGTCAGAAGGCCACGCAGGTGCAGTCGCCGACGGCAGACCGTCGCACTAAGAGCCTGGACACCCCAGTGATCTCTCTGCATCGTCTGCCGCCCATGAATGCATTCTCCTCTAAGGACGACACTGTGGGTTTCGAGGAGGAGGCCGAGATCCTCGAGGAAAAATCCCTGGAGCGTGCTAATCAAACGGCGGCGCAGGACGATGACAACGCGGACAGCGTTCATTCCTGCGGCGGGTCCATTCCCACGCAGAGCAGCTACAACAATGCCCATGGCAAGGACTCGCTACTCAGTGCCGTGACCATCGACAGCGAGGAGGTGCAGCTCCTGAATCAGCTAAAGTACATCGAGAAAATAGCCCTCCAGGGCGTCAAAATCAAGGACAAGAAAAAGTCTAAGACGAGGCTCAAGAGCGGGGACCATCTCATATTGAACATTCCCAAATACCGCTTCACGGACTGGTCGCCCTACAGCTCGGCGAACAGCTCGCGCAAGACCTCTCCCGGTGTGTCCCGGGCCAGTAGCATCGAGAGCACGGGCAAGGGAAAGCTCAAGACCTCGGAGCCCTATAAAGGAAGGCCCGTATCCCGCAGCCGTCCCGAGTCGCGACGCACCAGTGCGGATGACATTAAAGGCAGGGATGGCCGCGGTGGAAGCAAGAAGTCCAGTCCAAAGGAGCGACCCCGCTCCATTGACATGCGGCGTTTGAGCAAGGACAAGAGCAAGTCGCAGGAGGAGACCGAAGCGGATATTGCCAAGCGCAAGGAGCGACAGCAGAAGCTCTACGAATCGGCCATGAAGCAGACCATTACCATGCTAAGTCCCGTCAAGGACGCACTGCCTGCGTTCCCTGCGCCAGAGGACAAGATTCTGGTGAAGACCGACGGTGACAAGATAATTATCGAAACGGAGTTCAAGTCCAAGGCCGAGGATCACGTGCTGATCGCCAAGGCTCCTCGAAAGCTTGACACATCGCTGGTGAAGTTTAGTCGCAGCTTCGACGAGGGACGCAGCCCCGACAAGCTGGACAAGGCCAATCGCAGCTTCGAGGATCGCAACAAGTCCTTCGAGGACTCGGAGAAGTCAGATGTGCCCGAGGACATGCTCATCAAGTCGCCCAAGAAAATAGCTAAGGCGCAGGAGATTAAGCAGAGGATCGAGGGCAGTGTCGTCCACAAGAAGATCGATGGAAAGTCGAACAGTCTGGAGCGACCTGCCGAGCACCACTACCTCGGCACGGACATTAAGGCGCGCAGCCTAGACGACAAGAGGCAACAGACGGCTGCTGCCGCTGAAGCTGCGACCAAAAAGAGCGAAGAGAAGCCCGCTCCTGTGGCGCGTAGCGCCATAGGAGACCGCCGCATGTTCGCCCATCAGTACAATGTCCAGGAGGATATTGACATGCAGGCCGTGATCTCGGAGCGTCGTTCGCTGGAGATACTAAAGCGTTCGCTGCCCTCCGAGGATGCCCGCGACAGCGAGTGCACCCACAGTCGCAAGGCCTCCACCGCCGAGAGCCTAGACTCTTTCGTATCGGCCGATGACAGCCATTCTCCAGCCAGCAAGTCCCCGGTGCCTGGGACGGAAGGTTACCCTCATCGCGTGCCCACCATCGAGTGCGAAGAGCCCTCCATTGAGGAGGACGACAACTCCTCGGAGCGACGGCACTTGAAGGTCGGAAGGCAGGACACGAATCGTCTGAGTCTCGACCGAAGTCGCAGCGACGAGACGGGCTCCTGGATGACCGTAGAATGCGACGAGTTTATTGGATCGGACACCTCTGAGAATGAACCGCGCACCTTAGAGCCCGATCGGAACATACTCGAGACGCAGGCCACTCTGGAGGATGCGAACCCTTTGGAGTACTCGAATTGTGCCACACCCACGTCGGAACTAAACATACTGGTGACGCCACCAAATGCAAGTCCCATGATTGAGAAGTCCGTGCTGGAGACTTTCGAGAAGTACACCGGAAGCTCTTCGGACACCAAAAAAAAGTACAGCCTGGAGAAGCAGAGCGACAGATCGAAGAGCTCTGATTCGTGGACTAGCGGCGAGAAGGACAGCAGCCCCCAGCGGCAGCAGGATTGGAGTCTGTCGGTAGGCAAGGAGAAGAGCTCCGTCGAGGAGGAGTCGAGTGTAAGCTGCTCCATAGCCCGCCCGCTGGGCATCTCACAGGACTTTGGAAACGAGGAGGCCAAAAAGTGCCAGGAGCTCAAGCAGAGAATGCTTCAGCTGGATGTGGCCGCCGGCAAGGATGGAATGGAGGAACCCGCTGGAGGATCCAATGAACAGACACCCACCAACGAGCCACCCAAAGTACTGATCCCAGGAAAGAAGCCAACAACTCCCACGCTGGAGAAGCAGAGTCCCATCGATCTGGGAAACAGCACAGAGTCCTACTTGGATCCGATTGAAGAGCGCATAGCCAAGATCCTGCAGCGGACCGAGGACAGTGAATCGAGCTCGGGAGGATCGCGAAAGCCGCCGCGGATCGAGAAGCCCGCCCGTGCGAATGCCGGGAAGAAGCTGTCGGTGACCCAAGCGGAACCGGGCAAATCTGGCAGTGATCGCAGCTCCCAGGAGTCGAAGTCGAGCTTCGACTCGAAGGGTTCCCTGAGCGTAGAGTCGCGGGGCTCGTTCGAGACGGAGAGCAGCTCCGGCTCGCTGGGAGCTGCCCAGAGACGCGGAGACCTGGCCGCAAAGGAGCAGCAGAGCACCTGGAAGCCCTTCCCTATCGAGAGTTCAAACAGCTCCAGCACCGACGATCCCTGGCACCACGTGGAGACGGATGGGGGATACGAGCGCTACGATGCGCAGCATCCCCTGCGCGACTCCTCGGACAGCGACGTGAAGGAGGTGTCCCCCGACGAGCAAAAGAGGGATGAGAGCGACACTAGCTACCAGGACGATCTGAATGACTTTCCCACGACATTCGGCTACCCGGCGATGACCAGTAATCTTGGCGGAATCGGGGTCAATCCAACGGACATCATCGGCTATAGCACAGGCTTCACTCTGGGCCGCACCCTGTCGCGCATCTCGGAGCGAAGCACGGCCTCGGAGAAGTCCAGCATGGAAGATGACGTGAGCAAGGCCTCCACGCATTCTGTGAGCATGCGAGACGAGTCGGTGGGCTCCACCGACCACCAGCCGAGTCTCAGCTCTGACTCGAGAAGCAACACCAATCTGGCCTATATCTCTGATGCCGATCGTCGCACCTCCGCTGAAATGCCGGAGATTCCCTGCGACTCGGCCACCGGGGATCGTCTCTCCAGTTTGGGCAGCATAAACGACCCAAAGTCCCCGACCCTCGTCACGGGACGCTTCTCGGTGACCCATGTGGATGAGCAGCAGGGGGATGGGGACGACGGGGAGCGGCACACTCTGATGTGTCTGTCGAATGCGGGAAGCCAGGACTCGGAGGACTGGCCACTGCCAGAGATCCCCTTCGATCATGTGCCAGTTAAGCCGCCAGATAGCCTCTATGCCATGCCGGATCTAGACAAGCCCGTGCCAAAGTCTTTCTGCTGGAAGGCGAGCATGTCCTTTCAACAGAGCCAGGACTCCGTAGACTGGCCCTCGCCTCCCTCGAGCACTGTCGGTGCACCTATCATCGTGGAGAACATTGAGACGTACTACGCCAGCGAAGCCCAGAGCGCCGACCAAGTGGTGCTGCTCGAAGAAGAGGGCCATGGACCGCCCGATGTGGCCAAGGTGCTGCCCTACGAGGAAACTGCCTACCTTATGTCCTCTGCCTTCGAGGACAAGGACTTTGGCAGCGAGCAAATCCAGCCCGACACGGTCAGCTGTCTCAGCTCCACCCTGAGTGCTGCCTCGTGTCTGTCGTCTTCGCTGAACGTCAGCTGCAGTACGGCGTCCACACAGCCCACGGCCAGGGCGGGACCACGCAAGAACTCCAGCCCCGAGGTGATTGTAGCCCAGCCCACACGCTCGCCAGCTCCAAGGAGCCCACTCTCCGAGGATGAGCTCTTCTCCAACGACGATGTCTTTATGCCGGGCACCATCAAGGTGCAGCTCTCGCCCGATCCACATTTGAGAAAATTGTCGCGAGGATCAAACAATTCGGACACCTCCATCGACGACATCCTGTCCGCGAGCACCACCTACTTGGACGATCAGACCACAGTGCGGCGGAACTACGAGAAGAGATTGAGCAGCGGCGGCAGCTGCAAGAAGTGCAGTCACTCGAGCCACTCCGAGGAGGAGACCAGTTCCATTGGTACAGATCTGGATGGCACCGTGCGAATGGGACTGCAACACAAGAAGTGCACGCACAGCTCCCACTCTGAGGACACTTCCATTGGGCTGAGCATCTCGGAGTGGTCTACGGGCACTAACACTGTGCGTCAGTATGCCAATCTCTCGGGATCCGACAGCCTGTCGGCCGTGTCCACGCAGTCGTGCGCCAAGAGCGAAAAGTCAAACCAAACCAAGTCGAGCATGAGCTCCATCAACAAGTCCGCGGAGAGCTTGAACGAGCAGAGCGGCGGCAGCTTCTCGCACAAGTTCAGCGGGGACAACGGCTCCTCCGACGGCCTGCGCTACGACATGCTCTCAAACTCGGAGACGGACAAGATGAGCGAACCCACATCGGCCACGCGCAGCGACGACACTACCCTGACGCTCACGGAGATGGCCCAAACGATCAGCGATTGGTCCACCTCCAGTAGCCGCACTCTCGTGGCTGCCACTCCTTTGAAGCAGCAGCAGCGTGTGGGGTCGGGCGCCAAGGGTTCGCTGGGATCGCCCAGCGAGGAAAAGCGCTGCTCCCTGCCGCAGGTGCACCGACGCAGTGGCAGCAATGGCAATCAGGGCCGATCCAGTCAGGAGCACACTGAAATATCGCCACTGACAGGCACCGCCAGTGGACAGCCCGAGACCAGTGCTGCGGCCCGCAAGCGACGTTCCTTGGAAATGATGTCGAAACTCTACCAGAGCCAGGAGATCTGCTCCGAGTCGGAGTCGCCTTTCGTGGAGCGTTTGTATGCGCACACGGAGAAGCTGACGGAGCGGTATCAGAGCCAGGAATTTGTGCCACTCCACGGAGCGGTAGTTCCGGCTGCGACTGCAGCGGGAGCACTAAACACCACTCAGATCCAGACACAACAGTCGCAGCAGGTACGCCCTAAGCCACGGGCACCACAGCCACCCACAAAGCCCAAGCCAGCGGTGACCCGTCCCATCATGCAGGCGCTCCTGAACAAGATGAAGCAGCCAGGATTGGCAGAGCAGGCAGCCGCTGCCGCCGAGGCAGAGGAAGAGGCTAATGCCAAAGCCAATGCCAATGCCAAGAAAGTGGTGCCGCCTCCTGTACCAACACACGTAAAGGCAGCTCCTCCACCGGTGCCCACTGTGCCACCGATTGTGACGCCCAGCGATCTGCCCGGAGATGTGGGCGCACCGCCAGCCAAGCCGCTAGCCAAGCATCACAGCTACGACGACAAAACACTGTCGAAGACCCAGATACGAGACTTCAAGACTAGCAGCAAGCAGCTGCGGCAGTCGAGCTCCTTCCACGAGCACATGCTGAGCAAGTCGCAGCAGTCTTCGCAGGAGCAGCCCATGCGGATTGACGAGGAGCGCGACGCGCACTCCACATCCTCGGCCACCAACACCACGACGACCACCAATACCCTGAACAGCGAGAGCACCGAACCCTATTCTCCTCACATGCCCCAGCGGGCGGACAAGCTGATCCGCTGCTCACCCTACTACTCGAGCAGCCTCAGCTCGGAGTCACCCCCTAATCAGCTGGTGCAGAAGCCCCCCAGGAAGGCGACCAGCGGTCAGCTGACCGCGGCAGCTGTGGCCACCTCCATGAAGAGTCCTCCCAGTGGCAACGACACGGACAGCTCCCTGGATGTGAGGGGCCAGGACCCAAAGCTACGGAGTCGCGGCTATCGCAAAAAGCGACAGCTGCCGGCCAAGAGGATCAGGGCCAACATGACGGCCGCTGCACTACTGGAGCAGGCCGAGAGCTCAGAGTGCTCGGAGGGGTATATGCCCGAGATGGACTCGGGAAGCTCCGAGTACTCCTCCCAGTACCAACGCGACGATCAGTATCTGGAGTTCGACGAGGAGCTGGAGCGCGGAGAGACGGATGAATACGATGACTATCCGCAGTACAGCGGAAAGTTCGAGAGCCTCGACATGAGCGACAACGTAGATGAGATGGGCTTCCCGCGCTACGACCGACTCGGGCACATCACGAAGCCCATGTACCAGGCCCTAGTGGATCGCCCGGCGCCGGCCAATCACCCGATGCCCCCGGCCAGCGGGCAGCCTGTGAAGCCAGCCCGCACCAAGAAGAGGACCCTGAAGCGGGAGGATTCCATGGCAGCAAGCACCTCGAGTGCGGCGGCTCAGGCGCAGCCTTACCACGGACGCAGCTACTGCAATCCCGAGGAGAGCGAGTACGAGACTCGAGGAGGAGGTCTCTCTGATGAGCTGGCCAACTCCAGTGAAGACAGTTGCAGTGGCTTTGGTGCAGTGGCAGCAGGATCGGGATCAGCAGGAGGAGCAGGATCCATGGGTACCATAAGACGGGGAGCACCCAGAGGAGGAACCATGGAGCAGCAGCAGCAACAGCAACAGCAGGAGGGACAACCGCCCCGACAGCAGCTGCCATATCCCGATTTTCTGTCCGACTACGAGAGCGAACCCATTGAGTACGAGCGCTATGCCTGTGGACTGGACATACGCGTCGATCCTCCGCCCAAGTTCCATGACTCGGATGACCTAAGTGATCAGTAGATCGGTAGATATTATAATGGATAAAAGAGATCTCTAGGATACCTAGTATGTTGCGTGTGCCCCCTCTCCTTTTTTGAGTGCAGCATTTTGATTTCTTCCGTTGCCTTGGAACAACATTTTTTAGAACAACTCTACGACTTTTACACACAATCCAAGTACTTATATGTATAACCAACTTATTTGTAATTGAGACTGATTTACGACAAACCAAGAAAAGAAAAAAGAAAAACCAAAGCATCCCAAGAATCCCAAGAATCTTACAAGCTGCGAAACAAAAACCCAAAGAAGAGCCAAGAAGTTATTATTGAAGCGTTTGAAAATCAAATCAAATTCCAAATTAAAGGACATTTTAATCAAATTAACATAACATAACAAACATAAAAAATCAAATAAAATACTTACAAAATAACTTAAATAATCGAAATGATGATGATGATGATGATGATAAGGATGATGATCGTTGATGTCGGATGAAAAGAATTAAAAGATGAGATGAAGTAGTAGATGTATGGATGGATGGTAGATCGTTGGTAGATTGAGTTGCCCATTAGCGGTATCTAATACATATATTATGATATATATATATATGATAATGTTATAGATCAATTCAACATTCAAATATATATATACGAGTATATGAGATATATCGAGAGCGAAAACGTTAAACGAGTTGAACAAATTTTAATGCACTGTTTAATCATCGAATAATGGAATAAACCAAACAAATGTTTAATTGTTATTTAGCTAATACACACAATACAAATCGAGACGACACGACATTTAAGATTAAAGTTATCTATATACAATATATATATATATATATATATTATATGATTCTTCATTCAAGTTGCCAATGATTCAGTATTCGATCAATCAGTATAGGTTATGCAGATCTATGCTCTCAATATAGCTATCAATCTGAGTTCCAGTCAAAGTGTCAATCCATATACATGCGGGTATATGGAATCAATCTTCTAAACTACGATATTTGCCATATATACAAATACCTATGCTATAAGTCTAGTAATCTCTCAGTTGAAGGTGCGACAAATCAGCTAAATGCTTTGAAATACCCAACTAAATATATCGAAAATAGAAACCTCCAGGAAGGAGTTTAATATCTTGGGAGTTCCTCGTGACAGATCCTCCAGATCAGAGCAGTTCGGTATTATCACAGTTTGAAATGAAAGCATTTACTTCATGTCTCCAAGCGGGTTTTCTAGCCATATATTTTATATAGTTCTTGTGCTATATACGTTTTTAATTTACATATATGCCAAAATGTTTTTAGAAGCAATTAACAATTGAAATATTAATTACAATTATCACAATTGAAGAAATGTTGTATTAGCCATTAGTTCTAGTTTCTAGTACATAAATGTGCCAAAAAGAAAACACCCACTTCCCAATCCCCATTCCATAATTATTCTATTAAAAATGGGAGAAACAAAAGGAATTAAACGAAATTAGACGAACCCTATTAAGTTTTAAAACTCCATCATGAGATCTTTAAGTTTATAATGATAGTTGGAAGAAATATATAAGAGTTGTTAGTGAGAATAGAAACGGGCCCTAGAAGAACAGGAGAGAAGATCGTACAACGTACAATAATTTCAAATAAGTTAATCCAGATCAAAAGTATTCGAATCAAAAAATATCCATTTGTGTTTAGCTCTTAGTCGGGAATGAGATTTAAACGAAAATTGGTTGTTGTGAACAAAGTTTCGCTTGGATTTAATCATTTTTTGATTTGCCAAACCACCAAAAGAACCCAATTATTTAGTTAGGATAACTTTTTTAAACCGGACTTTTCGGTTGCCAAAAAGGAATATTTACTATTTGTAATCTTTTCCTTTTCCTTCGAGTGCAAATTGAGTGTTTATTTCATTTAAGATTTTGTATTTATATAGAGAACAGACACAAAACACACCACACACAAAATTTAGCTGAATTTTAGAAAGTAAGACAGGAAAAATAATAATACTCAAGAAATTTCAGTTTAATTGAATTCTTTTCAACCGAAAAATCTCACATAAAAACTCAACCAAATCGAAAAGGATAATACAAAGGTCTTTAAACAAAGTGAATACAAAATGAAATGTACACGAGCAATCGATTTAACAAGCATTAAATTATAATTATATAGAAACGAAACTAAATAAATAAAACTTCATTAATCAAACAAAAGATCGGGAATGAGTTTGGATTTCAGAAAAAAAGGGAACAATATTTTAGTTAAATTCAATTTTAGTTAATGACATTCTTGAGTTAAATATTTCAAGTTAAGATATTAATTTAATTTTTAACAGTTTGCTTTAAGCTTCATTTGATTCATTAGGTTTATGATTTCATTATTTTTATGTTCCTCTTTTGATTGATTTTCAGATGTCTATCACGGAATCAATGGCAACATGTCGCTGGATAGACGTGGGGAGATCACCACTCCTCCGACGCGCTACGACCTCACATTGGGATCGGATAAGTCCTCTTCGCTCTCGCGCTCAGAGGCTGGCACCTACGATGTGATCCAGGCAGAGATCCAGCATGCCAAGAGGCAGGAACTGGCCACCGGAGTGGCCACGGCAACGGCACCCCACCAGAACGGCCATAACGGGAATGGCCATCCGATGAGCACGCAGCATGACATCGAGGCGGAGGTCAAGAAGAGGAAGTGGCCTACTGAGCCGAGCTACTTTCTGGCCAAGGAGCTGCTGATGACAGAGCGGACGTACAAGAAAGACCTGGATGTGCTGAACAACTCGTTCCGTCAGGTACTGAGCATTGAAGATGTGGAGCAGCTGCAGCCGCTGTTCGAGCTGCTCGACTCGCTGGCGCAGCACCACAACCTCTTTTTGCGGGACATCGAGCACCGCATGGTGCTGTGGGAGGGCCGCGGCACCCACGACTCCCACCGCATCGGAGACGTGATGATGAAGCACATGGCGGCGCTGCCCATCTATGACGAGTACGTGCAGACCCATCTGGACATACTGCACTGCCTGAACGACATGTACGAGACGGACAATCGCTTCCAGCAGGTGTACAAGGACTTTGAGCAACAGAAGGTCTGCTATCTGCCTATCGGGGAGTTGCTGCTGAAGCCCCTAAACCGCCTGCTGCACTACCAGCTCCTCCTGGAGCGGCTTTGCGACTACTACGCCGAGGAGCACATCGACTATGCCGACTGCCAGGCCGTCTACCATCTGCTCATTCGCAGCACCAAGGAAATCCGTGCTCAGCTTCCCGATTCGGCTAATTTCGTTGAGCTGTGCGAGCTGCAGCGTGACATCAGCTTCGAGCAGCTGGTGCAGCCCCATCGGCGCCTCATTCGACAGGGCTGCCTGCTGAAGCACTCCAAGCGCGGCCTGCAGCAGCGCATGTTCTTCCTGTTCTCGGACATCCTGCTGTACGGCTCAAAGTCGCCGCTGGATCAAAGCTTTCGCATACTCGGCCACGTTCCGGTGCGTTCCCTGCTTACAGAGAATGCCGAGCACAACACGTTCTCCATATTCGGGGGCCAGTGCGCCATCACGGTGAGTGCGGGCACCACCGCCGAGAAGACCCTCTGGCTGGCCGAGCTCTCCAAGGCGGCGGCGGACGTCAAGAATGGTCCGCCCAACATGCAGCTCCAGTTGACGACGCTCAAGAACTGCAGTGAGTATATCTAGAGGGGATTCAGTGGGGTGCATTAAGATAACTCTTTCTTTAGTCTTCTTTTATTTGTTAAACTTTCTAATATATTTCTCTGTTTATGGCTGGCAAGAAAAGCACGCTGCAAGGCCTTGTAAGCAAGCACCCAGATCCCCGGTGTCCACTCTATACAGAACGATAACTAATTCAACTCTCTCTCTATCTCTGTGTCCCTCGCTATCCCTAGGCTCGTCCGAAGAAGGTCTCGATCTGTTCGGTTTGACGAACGGCAACAACAGCAGTCTGAACAGCAGCATCAACGGAGGCGGACCCCTGACCCCTCAGCAGCTGCAGCTCCAGCAGCAGCAGCAAAGCAAGACGCAGCCATCCCGAAGCAATACCGCTCTGCACGTCTGCTGGCATCGTGGCGCAACCGTCGGACTGGGCGATCATCTAATCGCGGCCGAGCACCAGCTGTCCGGCTATCTGCTGCGTAAATTCAAGAACAGCTCCGGCTGGCAAAAGCTCTGGGTGGTGTTCACCTCATTCTGCCTGTACTTCTATAAGAGTTACCAGGATGAGTTTGCCCTCGCCAGTCTCCCGCTGCTGGGATACACAGTGGGACCGCCCGGCCACCAGGATGCCGTGCAGAAGGAGTTTGTGTTCAAGCTCTCCTTCAAGAATCATGTGTACTTCTTCAGAGCAGAGAGTGCGCATACCTATAACAGGTGAGTTGAGCTACATTTATCAAATATGAGCCAAAGAACCAGCTAACTTTGGTTTCCTTATCTTCATAGATGGCTGGAGGTTTTGCGGAGTACCACACAGACCCAAGACTTTAAGAACATACACAGCCATGCAGTGCTCGGCAATTAGGATGTGGACACCTCTACCTAGCATGGACGTACTTTGACGAAGTCCTCTCCCAACATATGTATAATCCCTGTGCAATTCCATGGAGGAGTCACTCAAGCAACCACATACGCATAGAAATGCCCTCTAGTATTCTATTTTTTATACAACGTATACACCACAACAAATATTCCCGTTTTATATATTGTATTCTACTCTACTACCACTCCCTACACATTCTACACATTCGGTGTGTATTCTATTTGTATCTTAAGTTATCCTGTAAATAACGTCGTCTTCTATCGTTTCGTCTTGTCTTTGTTTCGGTATCTAGTACATCATTTTATCCTGTATCTTTTATATCTGTACTTTGCTTTAAGTGGAAGGTTTTATGTATTTTAGTATTCAAAGTTTTTATTCGCTTGTGTCAAATGTTTATTCGATATGCAATAAAAAAATTATAGAGAAAGTTAAAAACTGTTGGCAAAAATTAAAAAAATCTAATGAAATTCTACTTTCATATACGTATAAATAATGCAATTGTTTAATCGTAAGCTTAAGTCATTAACTTTAATAGACTTTAACAAATTAATAAAAACAATTTTAACAAAATGAAGGGAAGTTCCATATTGAAATTTTAAACGGTGGGGGAGGGGATACTTTTGTCGTATTCTCATTTATTGATATTTGAAATCTTATACTTTATTAATAATAATAATAATAATATTAATTACAATAAGGTATTTTGAAATTCCACATAATTTGAATGGTTGCATCAATCATTGTTGTCATTGTTTGTTGGTATTTATATTTTTCTATGATTTGATTTGATTTATTTGGGATTCTGTTTCTTCCATATACTCATTCGTTACTCCGCTCTACCGTTTCTGCATTATTAAGTGTTTCATAATAAGTTTTAAATAATAAAACAATGGGTTGCTATGTGGTAGATTATTCATACATATATAAGATTAACATGATGCTCAGAGCATCATCACCATCAACGAGTGCTCGTTCTCGTTGCCTTCTATTCCGTTTATATTCCAATTCAATTCAGGATCTCTCTAATCTCATCTCATCTCACATCATATTTCATATCTCGTTTCGTTTCGCGTCCAACACAAAGTGCCAAAAAGTGGAGGGAGGTTGGTTTCATAGCAAAAGGAACAGCAATTTTCATTCAACATACAAAACCAGATCAAAACTCGATTGTAAACGCTTAAGACTAAACTAAATGAATTGCCGCAGCCAAGACACAGTTGAACCTAGAGATTATATAGCGTGGCAAATGGCAGTTTATGAGGTGTTTCCATCCAACTATACACTAAAGGGAGCGATCACACGATCATACAATCTTCTCCATTGCATTTGGGATAATTTTTGGGGGAGGGAAGAGTGTTGTGTGTCTTTGCGTGTGCGATATCAAACCAGTTCAGGAGTTCAGGTCGGGCCAAGGAGGACCAAGATCTTATAGTTAGGCTAGGAAAGTGGTGGTGTGCCGGGTTAGCAACAAAAGAATATACAAAATACATTTTGAATTGGTCTTTCAAGCATTACTTTCTCAGCTCATTCCAATCATTTCCAGGATCAGAATTTGTTCACACTTCCCATGTTCATTTTCATTTTTCGGATTGCTAGTAACTAACATTTAATTTAAATTTCTAGTAAATTTCACATTTTATAGCCAATAAACTTATTATTCAATCTAGGTAGCATGTGCTGTTCGAGTCTGTAGGTGTTGGTGTGTGTGTGCACGTGGAAGTGGGCATGGTTGGAGAGTTAACATTGACATTCCACTTTCAAAATTCAATTACAATTTCAATTTCGGGTTCTTGAGCAGCTGAAAAGTTGCCGCCAATCAATTAACTTTCAACTTTTGCTGTGCTGTTGCTTACTACGACACGAACTACTACAGATATACATACATATGTATCATGTTTTATTATTGTTGCTTTACGCTTTTTAGTTTTTGGTTTAGCTTCGGATTTAGTTTTAGTATGCGTTTAGTAATTTGTTCTTAGTAGAGTTGCTTTGCACACATCTAAAATGAAACTATTTTGTTTTTGCAATTATTTGACATAGTTTTTATAATGTGTTTTATTATAATTATTAATCATTTTTCGCCGCTGCTATCTATGCTACTATTATAACTTTTGAATCGCTGTTAGCTTACGAGAGAGATTATCAGCTGCAGCGGCCTGTGACGCTGCTGCCAGCTGGGGAAAGTATTTCGCATTTCTGGGAGTGTATCGGGTTCTTGGATGATACGATGAAAAGGGCCAAACAAATCTAACTAGGATCGAACTTTCGTGAGTGATTGCGTGGGGGATAGTAAATGAATGTGTTGCTGTGACACTGTTACAATTTTATAGCACTATAATTGTTATAAGTATTCATGCTGTTATTTAATTTAAACTTGTGTATGTTATTGTATATTTTTGTTGCTGTAGTTTGCTGATTTCTCAATCTGAAGCTAGTGCCCCTCCTGCTGCTACTGGTACTGCCTATGCCCTGGCTGTCGCTTCTGATTTTTCTGCTGTTGCTGTTCCTAGTGTGGGCGCATGGCTAATCGATGAAACTCTGCTCCACGCAGGCTTTCACACGCTTCTCGTACTCGCGTCGATTCTCTTTATACAGCTGTGCGGCGGTGGAGTTTGCCGGTGAGTTGGGATTGGGATCGCTCAGCAGTGACTAAGAGAACACACCGAAAATAATTAGTACAAATAATGTCAGTATACCACGATTGAGATTAAGAACCTCACCTGTATGGATGTTAGTATGGCCGACACGTCGTATGTGGGACTCCAGCGGTTCTGCAATATATCAAGGCATATGCCACCATCTGCATACACATTTGGGTGAAATACTTTCGACACGAATCGAACTGTTGGCGGTTTATTTGGATATTCTTCCGTAAATTCTATGGTTAACTTAAAGGTTCCGTCCTCGAATGGTGTATCGTGTGGACCAAAAATCACAGCGTTCCATATCATAATATTATTATCTGTTGGCGCACCCGAAACACCCGTTGGTGGGTCTTCCTGAAGTCTGGTGAAGAGTTTCGAAATGTGGTAACATGTTAGAAATATCAATGCATTATGAAATCTGCTTGGGCATCTATATGATTTTTATTGAACTTTGAAACTGTTTACTAGTCCACACAAAAACGCATATATTTCTTAGTCATAAACTGTTTACTAAACATCTTTCTTTGTGACTAAGAGAAGGCTTTTTATGGCGCGTAAATATGTGTACATATATATAAATAGAAATAAACACGAAAGCTCGGTACCATTTTAAGTGCCTTAAGCACTAGATATGTCGTTGGTTTTCCTTTTGTTTGAGACACGGTAATTTGGAGCAGTGTATGATGTAATCAATATAAAGAAGGATTCTGTTGAAGTCCAGCGAAAGTTATTTTGCAGCCACGAAATGATTATTTAAGGTGCCTTCCTTTTCTTTACATTAGGTACACAATAAACAGACTAAAACTCCAGCCAAAGAGGAATCCCATTCGCGATATGGTAACTGCCAATTGGCACGTTATCTGTTCGGGGATCTGTAAGGAATGTAGGTCAATGCTGGCGCGGTCTGCAACAAGCGGGTGGTCTGAACTGAGCCGAAACCGCACAACAAAAAAGACCTACCACCCAACCGTGCCCTTCAATCGGCTTAAATCAATACCTAAATGCGAAATGAAATGCTGCTCTGGCCAACGAATGAAATCATCGATTAAACAAGAACTACTAGGGAGTAGCGACTAGACTAGGGATGGATGGACGAGTACCAAGAGATAAACCAGTTAATAGAGGGTCACGTGCCACCCACTTCTCGTTCGGGTGCAGCCTTGACATTATGCCAGGGCCATGACGGTGCGAAGTGCAACCTCTGGGGTGAAATCTAATTGACAAAAAGAGAATACACTGACGAAATCACATGAAATTCCATTTGGGAACACACTCAATTCTTGCTATCTCTGTCGCGTAAGTCAACAAGGTTACGCGAGAGTGGTGGCGGGAGCGGGAGAGCAGCAACCAGGATGCGAATGACTTTTGGGGCAGCTGCTGTTACTGCTGCTTTCTGCTCTCTCCTCTGACTCAATTCCCAACATTTTCGGATCTGCTCTTCCTCTCGTCTCCTCTCTCTCTCTCTCTCTGGGGCACACATTCATGGTTGCTATTGTTAATGATTTTTGTCTGCGACGCAATTGGCGAAAACGGAAGACGAATTTTCGTTGTTACAATTTTCACATATTCTATCTTTATTTTCCTTTTGGATTTGTTTTTCGCGCTCTTCTTCTTCTGCAGTACCACACCACATCAAAGTCAAGTGTCAAAGACATGCATATGTATGCATAAATATGTATGGGTGTATATTTTGGCTGCGCAAACTTTTCCACGACATACAGACATAATGGTCTGCTCTGCGTTCACATGTATTGAGGCAGAGGGAGCAGAGCAGCCCCCAGGTTTCTCCATTTCATACCACGAAACACGATTTGGGTTGGGGAACGAGCGACGGATACGACGACGAGGTCTCTCAAAGTGTGTGTACTTTGCGTTTTTTTCTTTTAATTTTTTCGTGGCGTTTTCTTACCTTTTAAAATCTCTCATAAGACGTCTGCGTGCGGGTGTTGACATTTTTTACAACGATACGAGTGCTAGCACTTTGTGTGTATTGTGAATTGTAAGTCTAAGCAAATATGCTTATAAACAGAAACAGTGAAATTTTGGAATTTAATTGAGGACAATTTGAGCAGAGCAGTACAGTGTGACCGACCCTCAGAAATATACCGAAACATACCGTCTCCTTTAAAAAATATACCGTAAATATAATGACGAATTCAAGTTCTATTTCACATGTTCCCCGTTTTTGATATTCCGTGCAATATTATTAGCTAGATAGAACATTTAACCATGAGCACATAATTTTATAAGATTAATAAATCAATTTTCTACTTGACTGGCCTATTTTAAATACTTACTTTTATTGGATTTCTATATAACGTTGAAAACGAAATTTAATAGATTGATGAAATTGACAAAATATACCATTATATACCGATATACTGTAAATATACCGTCGGTTCAATTTTGACCTAAAAAAAATACCGTAAACGGTCACCCTGTTGAGCAGAGCAATACAGTGTGACCGACCCTCAGAACTATACCGAAATAAGCCGGCTATTTTAAAAGTATACCGCCTCGAATTCCTCTCGAATCGTACTTCAGCCTCCTGTTGCGCTGTTGCAAGCCATTAAGTGTTGCTTAGCGGCCATTGCTATTGTATTTGGTATTCCTCGGAGCATCCTGCAGCGATATTTTACTCCATTTTGTAAAGGTTTTCTCTTCGGCTCGAGAATTGGATCTTGTCCAATACATTTTAAAGTGTTCCAACCATTATTATGACCTAAGCATCAACGAGCTTAGAGAGTTGGCTTATCAATTCGCAAAGAAGCTCGCGGTTGACTACCCAGAAAATTGGAATAAAGATCAGATGGCGGGTCGCCATTGGTATACGAAATTCATGCGCCGGCACGTCGAACTTGAGTTTATCACACCAGATTCTTCGACATCGAAAGTGTCGTCGGAACCGTTAAAATCAAGAGCATTTTCAACAATCTGCATATCACCTTTGGAAGACATTGTTCCTCTGCAAGCGGCTACATCAAAGAAGCCTACAAGAAATGGTCGAAAGCCGATACAAAGCTCCGCGCCTACTGAAGGTTAAAGATGCTAAAAGAGCTTCTGAGCTACCAGATATAAAGGCATCTGTTTCTTCCCAGAAAAAGCGTGCACGGAAGGCACCACAAGTCAAACCATCAACTAAGCTCACCAAGGAAACTCCATCTAAACCATCGGCTAAGCGCACAAAGGTACAGGAAGATCTACAATCTGACGATGATGTGAACTTCTGTCTCATCTGTCTGAACCTTCTGCCAAGTAAATTGACCGCAAACTTCATTAAATGCAATGAATGTAGTCGCCCGGTTCATTTAAAGTGCAGAGACTTCACATGCAAGGCTTGTGCTTCTGATTTCAATGAGTAATGTGAAAATGTGTCATGTTTTTTTGTTATTTATGCCAGTGAAGGGTCATATAATAAATATTAATACTAATTTTCTCTTTATTTGTGGTGGTTTCCTTTCATATTTGGCTCCTAAGATTACGGAGAAGTTCAAGAATCCTACCGCAGAAGGTGGTCACCGACACATAATCGGACGACACGGAGCTAATCCCCATATGTCGTCTGGAAACGAAGATACACATGATGCTGTCCAATTCGCTTGTATGTTAACAAAACCTTTCTGAAGGAATCCTTTCTTTTATAATCGATGTTTGCCCACAGGTTCTTCCTCCAATTGCGAGACACAGAGGACGACCAGAAGGCCATCGCCCAGTATCACTGTAAGAACTCCATCGAGAGTATTGGAAACGCCTACACCCAAGAGCGAGCACTGTCGTGGCGGAGCTCTGTGGCAAAACGAGCCGGCTTTGCAAGCTGCAGAAGTCTCTGATCGTGGAAAGCGATATTGATCATTGAAATAGGCGAGTGGAGCAATTGGTTTTTTTCATTTCTTTCAGTAAAAAATATGTACATTTAGATTCTTTTCACGACCTAGAATTTTGAATTTTGGGTATCCGTAAAAGAAAGCACTGATCTAAAAGTTAGAAGTAAATCATCTCATTTCCGTCCCACCCCAGAGGTAAAGATTTACATGGGCTCGTTTTTGTTTGAAGTTTTGTCCCTAATAGTTTCAGTGGTAGCCTTTGATGAAGATTTGAAGACAAAAAGTACAAATTCTTTACTAGTTTCGGATATACATCTGTACTTAGCATTTTGTTGCTTACTGATATATCAAAGTATCGTGTGTTTCTGTTAAATTTCGTTTAATTTATTGAATATTTTAATATTTTAAGACTAATTAAAACAAATAAAGGGTATCACAAGCTTAATTCTAAATCTCGACAGCTGCATCCAAAATGCCTTGACGCTCATCTTAGACGGGGAACAGCTCGTTGTAAGTGAAATTCTCGAGGATTTTGGTGGTGATGACCAGGAACTTGGCCTCAAGGGCGCGCGCGATCGGAGCGATCACCTCGTTGGTGAAGACCTCAAAGTTCTGGTTGATCGTATCGTTGATCACATCGCCCAGCACCTTGTCGCCGTTGAAGAGGTTTTCCAGCTTCAGGTTTCCCTTTCCAGTGCGAATCTTCAGGGAGAACTCCTTGACATGCAGGTAATCCAAATCATTCGATTTCTTGATGTCGTACTGGACGCGCACATAGGCCACAAAGTTGGTGAAGTTGCCGGTGAAGGGTCCGTTGCCCTTAATGGGGAGCGCCAGAATGTTGCCGTTAATCTCGTACATGCCTTCGCCCTGCAGATGTGGCAGAATCAGCTCGAAGTCGAATCGCCTGTTCTGAGTAGAGGCGCGCAGCTTGGTGATCTCAAAGTTGGAGGCTCCCAGAACGCTCAGCTTCTTGGCCCTCACTGTAATGCCAGCGGATCCATCCAGAATGCTCAGGTCGCCAATGTAGAGGGGCTCTAGCGGTGGCACGTTCAGCTCCTTGATGCCCTTGGCCAGATACGGACGCAGGTTGTGGACGCTGCTCTTCAGGCACTTCGACAGCTCGGGATCATTGCGATGGCACACCTGAATGTATTCAGCTAAGGGAAGGGATATTTTGAGTAAAGGATATAGTATGGGATCAGCGTTTTACTTACGCATACTGGCAGCTAAGGTGACGCCCAGGAAGCAGATCATCAGAGAGGCTACAATGAGTGTGGACTGCATTTTGATTGATTGTATAGTTGCAAGTTTAGTTTCCTATGGGAAGATATTAAAGAGGTATTGTATTGTATTATAATAATGGTTACAGAAACTATTGTTTGATTCCCCATCCCCTAACATCCCACCATCCCACCATTATCGCGATTGACGTCACAGCCGATGTTCCATAATGAACATCTATCTAAAAATCATTAACCTCTATAACCGAGTCGGCACACTCAGCCCCCTTTAAACCGATCCTCCTCCCACTGCTATAATCATCCCAAGTCCCAGTCCCGATTATAGGCATTATGGTGACTGCGTCGTAGTCAAATAAGTGGGAGGTTTCTATCGACTGAACCGATCCACAACGATTACTATCATCAGATGTCTGTTTTGTTCGCTTTGTATACAGCAATTTAACTGATTTTGATCGGGTCTCCGCACTATATTATTATCAATGTTTTACGGTTTTTATGAATGGCCACTGATTGGCGGGGTGCCAGCGAGAGCGAACTTTGGTTAATCTTTTACGAGAGTGCAATTGAATAGAGGGGGGGTTGCCTTTGAACTTGAAAGAGTTGGATTGAAATTGAAGCTTGGAGTAAAAAAATAGTTTTGCTGAATTTCAAAAGATTAGTCCTTCGTAATAGGGTTCATTCTCATTCAGAAGTGCGAAGGAATGTAATCGTTCCTTGTTGGATGGAGTGCAGAATGAGTATTCCTTTAGTTAGGATGTTTTCACTGGTTCTCTTGAATAGATTTATGCTTGAGGATTACGTCCGGGTTCTTGTCCTGCGAGTTCTCTAGGATATATCAAACAAATATTTCCTGGCCTGAAACTTACACTTGAAGATTATTTAGCTTTTTATTTGAGTTTTGTGTGTTCGGGCACTTTATTTGATTAACTTTTGATGTCGAAGGCCGCTCAACGTTCTCGCTGCTGCTTGAGGTTTATTCTGTTTGTTTGTTTCAGAGTCTCGTATTCGAGTGTTGCTTTAGTAACCGTCTACAGATCGTACTGAATGCAAAATTGTTGAGACCGGCACGTTTTATAGCAAAAATTTCGCTTCGATTTACATGAGAGCTTGGGCAAGTTGTGGAGCTAGAACAGCAGCACGACGTAGAACTCAGAAATACCCCGGTTCCGCTCCCTGGTGCTGGAGCGAAGCATGCTGGCAAAACGCTTAGACAACTAGAGAGAGACACGCGGCACGCTGCGGCAGAAAGGGAGAGAGATAGAGAAAGACGCTAAGCAGCTACTGTTTAATACTAATAATAATGTTTATACTGATTGCATCCACACAAATGTATCTGCGAGCTGCGGGAAAATTGCCAGTTGCCAGTTGGCGGCTGGGAAAATGCAGACAGCCAGCCAAATGCCAGCAGGTAGGTCATGCAGGAAGCTGTGGGCTGTTTCCCACCTCAGCAGCCTTGCCACCCGAAAACGCAGTCGGGGATTAGTGGTTCGACGGTGTCAGGGGTTGGCAGCGGCCAGAGGGAAGGAAGGTCGCTGTCGTGCCAATCGCAATTACGAGTCGAGAACAGATCTTCCCTGTGTTCCGTGGAGACGATCGGATCGGTAGTGAGTTGAGGTCGTGTGTTGGTTGACAATCTGTTCACTTTGGATATTATGTAATGTTCCTGGTGACGAGAAGCTTTCTCGCTGGGCACTCGCTTATGGTTGGGGTTGGGGTTGAGGTTGGGTCGTCGTTGGGCTGCCTCTGACATGGTTCGGTGCTGCGACTGATTGTGGTATGGGGAAAATTGTTGAACCGCACGCAATTCGGGGGTCAACCAAAAGATCAGTTGGCCAGGCTTCGGCTTAACGGCCACCACGTGTTAGATAACTTGAAACGCCTTTAGTTGCTATTCATTCATCGTTTATTATTCAATCGGCAGTGGTAAGCCTCAGTGAAGCTCCCTTTGGTCATGGAGCTTTGGATTGTCGATCATTCGCGGATTGTTTTGCGGGGGTATGGCACAAAGTGCAGTGCCAATGGTAGTGGAATGCTGTCTTCATGTATTTCTAAAGAGATATCTTAGCTACTGTCGTATCTTCTGATCACTACAGCTACAAAGTTGGGTTATTTCTTAAATCCATATGGCTAGTGATAAATACCAACCCCTCGTTGTTTACGTACATTTTCTCATTCATGGAGACGGCGCGATGGCCTTGAATTAACATGCCAAACCTGAACGAGAGTGGGTAACTTTTCTAACTTTTCAAACGTGCATCTAATGATAACCCCGATCCCGGTTGCCTAATGCCGCCTCTGATGAGCTCCACAACTCTGATAATATAGCAACCTGTTCGTTTGGGTCGCACGGGAGGATTGAGTAGTATAATCTCTCCTGTTTCCACCTCTCATCTTTGGTTTTTCGTACAGTTTTTTGTTTGTTTATTTAGCTTGAACTCTGTGCAATAAATTAGAACTTAGAAGTAGAACAGGATCTTAGGGATGGGTCTTGGGGAGAACTAGTTTAAGTTGATCCATTCATCCAGGGGGATTTTGGCGAATATGCGATCCATAAAGTTCCTGATGACCAGAGTGAGCTTTGTCCTAAGCGCCGGCTTCATTTCCTTGAGGAGCTCCTGAGAGTTCGAGTTGATGAACAGATTGAGAGCAGCCTCTGTGAATGGGAAGTTATGGGGCAGAATTAAATAGGCTTCCTAGCGACTCTAGATCTAAGCTTACGTATGACTGAATTGCCATTGGCAATGTTATCGACACCCATCTGAATATCCTTCACATTGAAGTCCATCTTCACCGAATCGGTGGTCAAGTAAGTGCGGCCATCGGCTCCCTCATTGGCCACCGCCTTGAAGTAGATCTTGGCCTTTACGCCCTCTGCCAAGAGGCGAATTATTAGCATCCGACCATGAAAAGTCTATCCGATGAAGTTACTTACCATACTCGCCCCAGTAGTCGCCGGCACCGGAGGCCTTCACCAAGATCAGAACACCTGTGGATCGGTACTGAGCCTTGACGCGTATGCGGGGTATCTCGCACGTCAGCTGGAACTGCAGTGAGTCCAAGTCGGAGCTGTAAGGTAAACAGATATAGAAATATATAAATACATACGAATATGAATATCTAATGGCAATGACAGTGACAATCTGCGTAATGACTCTTAAAGCTCCTTACAAAAGTGCCACTTCATTGAAACGATGAGCAGACGATTACTGCCACAACCTTGATTTGCTGGGTGGTAACCGAAACGAAACTCTCTTAATTCAAAGTCTTACCCCCAGAGAGAACTGTCCAAAAAGAACAGTCTGAAACGACCTTCGGTGGACAAATCAATATTGAAATGATACCGATTCTGAAACCGGCCCCTGTTTGGGGCCACATAGAGTATCTAGTGTTGGCACACTTTTCTGGCTCGTTTCTTGGTCAACGATCTGTGGGTCTGGTCTGTCGTCGCGGACAGTGTTTATGTGTCTACCAATTGACTTGGCGTCACTTTTTTCGCCAATTGAGTGACAAGTGTCTGTAGAGAAACGGTAGTCCGTCGTCGATTGTTGTTTCTGCTGTTCTGTTGTTCCAAATACCGGAAAGTTAAGCCAAAAGTGCTATTGGCTTTGGGGGCGTTGCATAATCCAAGAGGCCCCCAAAAACTGAGACCATATCCATTTGAGAGATGATTGAAAAGTCATTGAAAAGCAGTTAAACGCGAAGGAATCTTTCCTTACTTGTCCATTGACCACACAGAAGGTATAAGGAGAGCACATGATGCATCCCAATGAAGTATGTATTTCCCCTGCTTTTCAAAGAATCTCCTCTCAACCGCAAACTGCGTCGATAAATCCCCCATTAAATGATAATTAGGTACTGGTTTTTTCTTTGATTGTCAAGCTCGCCATAAAAATGAATTACGACTAATCGGTTATAGCCCAACACGCAAGCTCAAACAAATTTCCAGCGAACAGTATCTCTGTCTGATTCCAGATAAGAAATGGCTAAGATTTCCCTGGAGCTGTTCGCACACCTACACACCCACCCCCAAACCAGAATGGGCACGAGCCGATCTGGGGGCAATTACGTGATATACTTGCAACATTGCAATGAAAAAAAAACCCCTCGTGCGCATGCAAATCGATCCGGGCAAACATAAAACGTTTGAGTTAGAGTTGAAGAGCCACTCAAATGTAAATCAATTATGGCGCGATCGATACGAGTGCGAATGCGAGTGCTAATCGTTTCGAATGGGTATAAATCAAGATCTTGAGAGCCCATAACCGGTGGCAATATATCGGAAACTGCGCTCATTCAATGAGCTCCCCACACAATGTTGACAACGTGAGCGATGATCATGGCGAAGATCGCGTGCTTAGAGGTATTGATCGAATCCGTAACTGAACGATTGACTCACTGACCGATTGACTTGGATGCTGGCCAAGTGGGTTGATAACATAGTTGCGATATATGTAGTGAAGCTTGAATGAGATTTGGATTCACTTAGATGTCTTTAACATCTTTGACTTTTGATCTTATTTTAACGGAAGTTCAAACAAACCTTCTAGAGTTAAATGCATGTAGCCCCTTCTGTTAAAATATAATAATTAAGATTAAAATAATATATAAAGAAGTTTAAATGCTCTTTCTAGTAAAACTAATAAGGAAATAAAAGTACAAGGACCGTGAAAGTATCGCTGATGCACCATAAAATCTCATAAGAGCCTATAAGCCTCGAATTACCCTGAAGTTAAGTATCAAAGTAGTTCTTTTGTTCAATGCCGGTTTGTTCCATTCAGGTTGAATAGCAGTGGGACTCTAGCTGTTCTAATGCATTATCATTCCCCTTCCATGACAGAAGCAACCACTTAAAGTGTCGGTCAAGTTATGCGGGTTCAAAGCTAAGCTTGCCCCCCAGGCACGACAGAAGTAGTGGCGACCAAAGTACATTGGAACTTATCTTGAGTGTACCTGAACTTACCGGATATTTGTGACAGTTATGTTGCTCACTCCATAGGCCTGGATGTTGCGGAATAGAGCACGATAGCCATCCGGACCGCTTCCCAAGACAATGCCGATCTCATCGATCATCACGGGCTCGATCTGGAATGGAAATACTCGTAGGTTAGCGATGTTCGTGAAGCATGAGAGATCTCCACTCACCTCGTAGATGTCCAACTCGGGCACGCCCTTCTGGAGGTAGTGGACCAGCTTGTTGCCACTGTCCCGCAGACACTCGTTGATCTGAGCCTCATCCCGCGGACACTGCTGCAGATAGTACGCTGAAAGTGATTGGTAGTTAGGGGATGGGTGAGCGGTGGGAAATACTGAATGCAGTGCTTAATAATTGCTGCCACTTTTGCCTATTCACAGTCTACATTGTTTCATCGAAAATTGTGCACAATGGAGCTGAAGATTCGCTCCCGAGCTTTCCTCCCATTAACTGCGCTTCCCCTTCTCCAGGGGGTGCGTGAGTTGTCGTTGGGTTCAAGTTCGCCATTATCTCAGGGGATCTCTCACAGCTATAGTGGATAATCGCTGTGAGCATGTTCAGCCTGCATTACGAGTATGAGCGGCGACTGAGAAATGAGGCTGGTGACAGGTTTATTGCCGGGTTAAGAAAGGTGTTCAGGGAGGCCAGTGGAGGAAACAATTGAGGATGTATATCAGAGATACAGACTTGATAAATGGAAGTCATACTTGATATTGCGCTCGGGTCTAGACTTTTCCGGAAGATGCAGAGCCCTGTCTTCTGTCCGTCACTTTTAATTGACTTGAACTTTGAGCAATGATTCCAGAAATTTTGTTTATATCTTAGATTTATCCAGACACGTCCCATCCTAAACATCTTTATAGGCCTCAAAGTTCTTAAAATAGCGAAATGAAATGGCACAAGTAACTCCGTTCCAGATTGCTCAAATTTTGATTGCATTTATGCGGTGAAGTACCGAAAGAGAACCAGAAGTCTTGATCAGAGATAGCACTGCCATCAAATGCTATTCCGGGAACTTCATTGCCATTCGCGGTAGTCGTAGCCACCGGTATTAGCCAACTTTCGTTGTTGCCGGGGCACGTTTGGGGGTGGGTAATTAAAGCCCTATCCATGGGCTACTTAAGCCAATTTTGGGGCCGTGGCCGGGGCCGGCGAACGTGTCTAAGGAGGGGTCTGGAAAGCCGCGCTGCTTTTGATGTAACTCTTCGAAAAGAAAGCTTTCTAGCTCAATCGGCTGATGTCTATTAATCATACGATTAGTTGTAGATGGTTGTATACTTACGCTGCTCTTGGGCCCAAATGGCGCCCACGATGGACGCGAGCAAAATGAATCCTAATTTGTGGCACATTTTTATGGTTTGTTTTGTCTGAATGAAAGTAGAAGTAACAGAGGAAATTATTGATAGTGTTTCACTTTTTTTTCGCTAGTTTCGTAATTGATTAGCACGTTTTTTCTGCTCTACTGTCGACTGTCTCATCGGAAATATATGGATATATGCTAATTTTTGGTCAGATGACGTCGTTGGTCTTTGCCCGGTTTACGAGCGAAAGCGAAAACAGTTGAACAAGAATTTTGAACACACACTCGCACAGTAAATCTGTGGGTTTCACTTTGACGGAAATTCTTTCGGGCTCTTTAAGTGGGTCAACGAAGACCCAGACCCAGTCCCTGACCCAGGCCCAAGCCCCAGCCAGAGGCAGAGGCAGAGCCAGAGCCAGAGCCAGAGCCAGTCCCAACCAGTCCGCACCAGTACCAGTCCGTCGTTGTTTGTTCTTGAATAAAGAATCGAATTGTTGTCCGCTGCTTTCTTCGGCGTGACTTGGCCTGCGCTTACTTTGCGTCCAACTTTCACGCGACTCGGTCGAGGAATGAGCTCGCAGTGCTTTGGTCCAAGCCATTTTAACCAACAAGAAGTCGGCTCGAAAGCGCCGACGAAATGCAGCTAAAGAGCCAGAGAAAGAAAGACGAACACAAGGAGAGGCCTCCACCTCTGTTACTTCCACAGGCCTCGGTCTCAGTCTCTGCCTCTGCCACTGACACACCCCAGAAGCAGGCAGGCGTAGACAGGTCGTCGTCGTTTGGGGCCTGGGTGCCTTGAAGTTGAAGGTTAACCCTGCACTAAAGGGTCTCTGACTTGGGTGCCGCAATGCAACGCAACACCGCCTAAGCCCCAGCCCATCTAAACTTGCAGTCTGGTAATGAGTCTGCCACGAATCATGAATCCATCATTAGCGATTGTCGAGCTGGGATTAGCATCCACCTCCTTTTGCTTCTCCCTTTTTTGCGGCCTTTGTTCTAAAGAGTGTCAAGTGATGGCCAAGCGGCACCTCATTATCTCATCCATCTTTCCAGCCATTCATTGAACCCTTTCCTTTATAAATCAGTAATGTTTATTGGGCTTACCATCCATCTATTCCTGCCATTGACAGCGAGTGACAAGCCCTCCAAAAGAAATGCACATGCCTCGGAGAACTTTGTCACTGAACTTTATTCACTGTCGAGAATAATTCTGATTGTTTATGATTGTGCGTTTTGCATTTAAATTTAATTTACATCTAGAGATGGTAAGAAAAGCGGGTCGTGAGCTGTGAATCACATCGTTTAAATGTTGGATGTTTATCTTGCCGTGCATTAGCAATAATAAAATAATCCATAGCGATTATAAAAGTCGACTTATCAAAACAATTGCGTACACTCGCAATCTTTCCGAGTCTATTCTATCGTTTTTCTACAATTTTTTGGCCAAAATCCATTCGAAAAAAGAATGCCACGCACAGATTGGCACTAATAAATATATTTAAAAGGGTTTTAAAACCGTCCCGACTTTCCGTCTGCAACGATCACGATTTTTACATACAGCATGGTTCGATATTTCCTACCGCCACTGTAGCTACAACGCCTGAAAGTATGCCAAGGAAACGTATAAACTGCAGAGTCGTTTGCATGCAAATGTATTTATTTTTGCAGGAATTTCGTTTTTCTTAAAGAAAGTTCGAGATGAGCTTCCATCGTTTGTGGTCCCGTGTCCATTTCTGCTGCATTCGACCCTCAGTGTAAGTATGTCGAAGAATTCAGCTTGAATCACTTCCCTCCTTATTTATGTTCCTCCCTTCCATAAGGGCTGCCGTCAAAACATTTGCCCTCTCGAGGAATAAAACTCCATGCATCTAATTGTTGCATGCAGTGAGAAAATGCCATATACAATAAAGCGGTGGAATAGGTATTGGACCCGATGTCTGCCGCATGCTATCACGCATGCCAAGAACTCCAGTTATATTTTAATGTTAATTTATTCTTTTGAACTAGTGGTAGCGTAGCCAATGCAAATTGATAATTTCATTCTGGCTATACTAATGATTCGATCTCATCCAGATCTGGTATTCAATCTGGTACCATATCTACCATTCTCTACGGCTCTGCGTTTTCGGTTGTCTGGTATCTTTAAAATTGTTGATGCTACAGATGCTGATCTAGAATTTGTATACAACCTGAAATATGCGGTCTATGCATAAAAATGGTTAACATTAAATTCTTATATCTCCTAAGCTAAAGATCCGATTTTCTTAAAGCTTGAATTTGTGGCAAGTTCTCAATTTATCCAAAGCTCACATACAAATTTTTACTTTTGCCACATTATTTCGGCGAAGGTCCCACTGTGCGGCCCATGTGCCACTGCTTCACTTGGACTCGCTTCAAGGTCAAGGTGGTTCGGTTATTGGGTCAGCCACCCGACAGTGAACGCAATTGTGGATCGATTCCTTTTTGGCCAGCTGCTTTAAGGGACTTAAACCATACATTAGGGGTCATATTGCTTCCTGTTTTATGGCCGAAACTTGATAATTGACTGCTAATCAAAAGAGTAAAAGAAGGAAGCTTAACAAATATGGAATTATACCAGAGCTTGAAAGTAAATGCAAATTTTGAGACAATGTCACTTCGAGACTTTATAGAACTTGTTTCTTGGAAATTTATCTTTTTCTGCTCTTTAAGTGTGATTAAAACGTTCAAATTTTAATTAATACAAATTATGGTTATTTAATCAGTCTGTTTGGCTAAATGATCTCCACCTTCGTTGTTTTTTTTTTACATTTTTCCAGTCACTTTGCTAATTAGTAAGACAGTCTCACTAAAAAATGATGGGTTTGTGAGCAGGCAAACAGCGCCAATTGCCACCTTCTGGGAACATGTAGGGGATGGGATACACTTACGTATAGAAAAAGTTAGAGGCAACAATGAGGCGAATGAAACAATGAGATTTGAGTAATGTTTTCATTCCTCTTCAATGCCTAAAGCATTTATCCATTCCGCTCGCACTGCCACTTCCCAGCCAATTCTCTTTATTCTCGTATGCCTTTGTACAGATACAGATACAGATGGAGATATATTTATAACTACATATACTTACTCGCATTGTACGCATGGACCTGCTGTCAACAAGCTTTAGAATCGGCGAAGAGGCCTTTTGTATGACAAATAAGTATTTGGCCCTCGTTCCATTCCACGCTCCCAGATACTGTACTACTTCCCCATTGCGCTGTTTGTTTGTGCTCAGGGCCATTGTAAACAGTTTAAGAGTTCAGCTTCATTCGTCTAGGTTCAGTCGAAAGTCTCGAGGCTGCAGTGCAAAGTTTTGGGGCAAAGTATCTGGGCTTTCTGTGGTTCCCAGACAGCTCCATTCTATATAGAAGAGAGTGAATTCTAATGAATTCCGCAGTATTTGCACATAGTTATACCAGTTTAGTCACTCACCCAGCTATTAATTAATTATTTCTCCAGCGACTGGTCTGGCTAGAAACTAAAACTTAACGGATAAGATCTATGCCTTAAAGTTTAAACCAGTATAACCTTTTCATTATTCATTATAAGATGAACGCGTGAGGAAAGTCTTACCGTGTGCAACACATAAAAGTGCCTGATTAACTAGTTTCAATGAAGTGCTAATAAGCAAACATGTAAATATGTTTCTTGTGAATAGATGTAGGGGCGAGTCAGTAGTCAATGCTAGTACCATTCAAGTTAATGAATGTTTTTCTGACTGAAAATGTCTACTGTTTTATTGACAACCATTTCATGCATAAAACAAAGTTTTAAACGGGATTTTAGAGTATTACGTAGTGAGGCTTCATAGACAAGACATTCGTTACAGTCTTATACAATCACATCTTGTGATCTAAGCCTAATAACTCATTAACTCACACACACACAAAACGTCTTAATTTAATTTGATTCCCAGATTACGCGTAATGAGGTTTATTTAGCTCGCTTTAGCCTGTTCTGATTCCAAGAATGTACCAATTCTATTCAGTACCTCAAGGTTTTTAAAACTTATGTTTTATTGGATCCAAAGTTTGGTTTCCTCAGAGATCTTGAAGCTGATATATCTTATTATGTCTTTGGCCGATTCTCTAAATAATTGCTACAACTTTTGTTTGCCTCCAGGGTTATTTTGCGGTCAACTGGAGGAAGGTTATAAAAGCAGGTGTGAAGTCTCTCAGTTTCCCTTTAAGGGAAAACCATAGCCATTTTTACCTACATACTCGTATATGTACTACTGTGAGTTCTTACTGCATCTCGTAAGATTGACAAAGAAAATCTGCAGTCTATTGCGTAAACGGAATTGCTTAATTAGTTTTTATGGCACTCGACAAAATGGGTAAACAAAAAATTTGCAAGAAGCCAAAGAAGTCAGACGGAAAGAGAGGCCCAGCCCAAGTTAGAGACAGAGAGAGACAGAGAGATGGAGGGACCGAAGAGCAGGTAAGCAGTCGGTCAGTCAGTCAGTTAGTCAGTTGGCCAACTGCTACTCAGTTCCAACGCTTCACGTAGTCCCATCTCAGATCTGTTCGGAAATATTGAAGTTCTCTGCCAGCGACGACGTCGTCTTAAACGTCGGGACTTGACTTGAGCTCTGCTTTAACTTGTCCGGGCTTTGCATTATGTACTACGAGTGTGTGCCCCGCAGTCCCCAGTCTCCATTTCCCGCTCCACCACTTGAGGGGCCTTTAAAATCTGCGATCGACTGGCGACTGTCTCGCAGTTCAAGTTCTCAGCTTCGCGGTGACAGACGTTCGACCACGACTACGACCAATAATATAAATATTTAAATTAATTATAATTCCCATTCCGTGTCGCGTGTTGGTCGTTTCTGTCTGTGTCGAACTATAATTCATAAAAGTGATCAAGTGCTATTTTTATTCGCATCCGAGATGTTGAAGTACGTGTGCCTGGTGATTGTGCTGCAGACGCTCTGGATGGTCCAGGCTGAAGCCCGTAAGTTGGAATACGGATCATTAAGAATATTCAGAAGGGATATCTTAGTATTTGGTGGGGAAACCCGCTAGCCAAAAGACAAAGATATACCTTTGGTTCTTTATCCATAACATTTAAAGGGTATTCCAGCTTCGATTTCCCTTAAATTGGTTCCCTTGGTGAAACCCATCAAAACAATTAACACTTTCAACTCTTTTCACACTATGGCGGGGGAAAAATGTGCATTTGCATCTTCCCGAATAAGTCAAAAGTCAAGTTTAATGACAGGCATACACATGTACCCACAAAGGCACCTGTGCAACCCATTCCAAATCGATCTAGAGATACTATTCAAAGTGTTAATTGCTTGAAGCGACACAGTTTTATTTGACAAATGAGCGAAACAAAGAAAAAGGGGGACAAAGCCCCGCTTCGGAAGCATTGAGTGTCAACAAAGACGTCGCTTCCGCATTATAAATGTTTGGAGCCCCATGGCATCATGCTAGGAGCATATCATGGCATCTCAGCTTCGAACTCAAAATGCAGACTATGAGCCAAATCCATATTTAATTAGCGCTTGAGAGCGCGGCCGTTGAACAGCCTTCAACTTGAAAATTCGATAGCTCTCGGTGCAGTTTGCCTTGCCAGCGAATGGCGCTAATGAAATCGGACCGCATTGTAGTATTGTGTAATGGTAATACCGGTAATCGCTACCCGGGGGCCCCCGCCCCCCGGCCTCAGCGCAGCCGAAATGTGTGTCATGTGCGTCAGAATGGAGACTACAACAGGTTCTAGAGCTGCACTTCTCGGGCAGAGCGCAGCATAGCCTCAACCTTGCCCGCAGACTCAAATCATTATCATTATCATGATCAAGATCGAGTTCGAGATCTCAATCTGGCTGGCTGAAGGCCGCCTGAAGCCGAGACTGGTTTATGGTATTTATTACTTGTCCGCAGAGTCGTTGAACTTTACAGGAATTGAAGTGCAGAGACTTTAACTGTTGTTGATCTCTATTTTGTTGACTGTGCTAAGTGATTTTCCTTTCTAAGCTTCTGTTTGGTTTCTATTTTGCAGCCGCCTATATCAAGCAATGTCATCGCGATGATCCCAAGCTGGTGGACTGCTTCATGGGTGCCATAGAGCATCTGAAGCCCTATCTGGCCAGTGGAATTCCCGAGATCCAGGTGGGTTACTTTTCTCTCTCATTTGCATTTGTTTTTCCTTGCATTTCCCTTTCTTTTCTGCTGATTTTCCATTGCAAACGAGTTGGAGTTGCATAAGTCAGTTGTAAGTCAAATGGAAGTCAGTGGGCTAGAGATTGACTTGCGCAACGCCAATTTTTTTGTGGAGAAAGTGCGGAAATCTCTCACTCTTCGAACAGTGGTGCAGTGGTGCAGAATCAAGCAAACCTATGACTAAGCCTACACTCTTTCCCTTTCTCCCCACCAGCTGCCCTCTGTGGAGCCCTTCAAGATGGATTCCCTGGCCCTGCAGCTGACAGAGGGGCCACAGGGCTATAAGATCACCCTCAAGAACATGGAAGCATTTGGGGCTAGCAACTTCCAGGTCAAGTCTCTCAAGCTGACTGAAAACAACGAGCCCTTCAAGGCGAAGATCGTGATGCCCAAGCTGAAGATCGAGGCTAAGTACACCAGCTCCGGTGTCCTGCTGATCCTGCCCGCCTCAGGCGGCGGTGATTTCCATGCCGTCTTCGAGGGCGTGAGTGCCGATCTCACCGGCAAGACATCGGTGCGTGCGTCCAAGGGGGCAAACTATCTGCACATCGATTCGCTCAGCCTGGTGCTGGATGTAAAGGATGTAAAAATGAGCATCTCCGGGGCGTTCAACAACAACCGTATCCTGCGTAAGTTTATCTTGGCATTTACCCAAGCTCCTGCCTAAATCAATTGCGTTCTGTCCCCCTAGTGGAGGCCACCAATCTCTTCCTGCGCGACAACTCCCAGATTGTCCTGGAAGCCATGCAGAGCCAGCTGCAGAAGAAGCTGGCAAGCGAATTCGGAAAACTCGCCAACCAGCTGCTGAAGAACGTTCCTATCGAGCAGTTCTACGTGAACTAGTCGAAGCCCCGGCCCTGCATCCTAGTCTAAGCACCTACTCTAAGCATTATTTAATTGTAATTGTAAATTACTTACCCGCTAACGCTATGAGCCAAGTATTAAATTGTATGTGGTGTGAACATCGTAGACAGAACTTTACTCATTGTCAATGGAGAGGGGCATGAAATACAGAAGAGATGCAAGTATTATAAAATTACATACAAAAGTTATAATATATTGATTGCTGGCGTTGATCTAAAGGATCTTATTAGGCATTGCCAGCATCCCACGACAGCTGACAAAATCATTATAGAATTTGCCAAACACAAAACGTAAAGGGACACATGCCACGTCCAGATCGGTCGCTCTATAGCCGAGATATACCGTTAATAAAACGTGGGGAGTCGTGTAAACGTGTAGTATATATGTAATGTTGAGTATTTTGTTGAATCTGCTATATTACTGAGGGTAGATATGGTTATTCCTTATTATTCTGCTGTTTTCTCGTATCTTCGCACGAAAGATGTCTGTGCTTTGTTGGGCGGAAGGGGGCGAAATTTTACGAGAAATACACTTGAGTCATATTTTACGGGGGAGGAAACGCTCCCTTCTGGGTGTTACACACATCCAACACAAGACTTATATTCTTAAACTCTTCGGGTATAAAAAGATAGGACGGGATGAAACGAAACTATTAATGCTGTCTGCTGTACGACTATAAAAGTGGAATGCTATGAGACTATATGCTGTCTGCTATGAAACTATTGAAGCTGGGTACTATGAAAAGATTACAGTTACACTGTACACGATATCTACATCTACATTTGTAATTTGAGTTTTATTTTTACATGAATGCCGCAAAGTATGCTAATGGTGCAAAACATGACTAAATTTCCCGATGAACGAGACTAGCTATCAATCAAAGGCTGGCTGCCATAGAACGCAAAGTTGGCTCCAAATTCAAATTGCACAATAGAAGATATCTTTCAGAATATTGAATATTTAAAATAATTAAGATATCATCTGGATATTCCAATACCTAGTTCTATTATCTTCTGTTTATTTATCCCGACTCTATTTTTCATGATCATTACCATTAAAAGGTCCAATCGTCATCGTTAACGCCAAGCTCTTCCACGATCTGCACATATTCCCTGTAGTCGTGACATTGTTCGGGAGCTGGCGGACCTTCGTTGTCATCAATACGGGATAACTCCAAGTTAAGAGGATCGTCAGTGACTGGCAGAATCTGGACCTCATCGTAGAGCCAATCAATGACGCCAATGACCGAGTGGTCGTCTATCTTCTTGTCTAGTGTTTCCCGCCACTCATCCAGCTGCGGAAGTTTCTCCTCAAAGCCGCACTTCTGCAAAAGCTTCTTGCTCAGTTGTCCGATGATGGCGGACTTCACTAGGGGCGCCAGGTCGTGGGTCATGCCAGTGCAGTTGGGCCACATTTGGTTTGGCTTGTGATGATGAATGGATTTCATGATTTTTGACGGACGGTATCTGTAATGTGCCCGACGTAGTCGCCTACGTGCTCCGCCGACGGTCCAGGACATGGCAAGAAAGACGAGTAAGAGGACTTTCAAGAACTTTTCCGCTTTCTGCAAAGATGGCATAAATATGGCGATGTATCGGGATCCGACTGCCTCTTACCATGATCTCGTTTAACGCAGCTTTGACTAACATCTGCATCGATATAGCTTTCAAGCATTCCAAATTATTTAGCAGTGTGACTTCTTGCATTAGTCTCGGGATTAGAAAGTAAGAGCAGACTTTTTAGTCAGTCTGTTCATACTTTTGCAATAGTCTCGTGTCGAAGTCCCAGGTATTAAGGTCCATACTGGGAGTATTCCTAATACGCGGCATAAAAAGCTTCACCCGCAGATAATCTGTCTGCCTTTGAAGTAAGTTGTTCATGTTCAGATAACAGCTCAGTCCAACGGTTATCTGCAACTTTTGGGCGTTCCCCCGCATATCACAGAAACCAGCGATGCGGGGGACAAGGACGACACGACACGACACCCACTTTGAATGTATGTATGTATGTATGTATGTCTGCCTGTCTGTCCTCGGGCGCCAGGAGGCGTGGGACTCTGGGATGCCTCCCGATGACATTACAAATGCTGAAACGGCTGCATCTGCATCTGCTCTTGCAACAAATGCGACGAGGACTCGGACTCGGACTGGAAAGTGTCTGGCGGCAACTATGGGGGGCACAGTCACAGGCACAGATCTAAGTGAATTGTCGTGTTGACAATACTGAGAGCTGGGTAAAAGTTAATATGCTCGTGCATTCGGCACTCAAGTATTTAAACATTTGCCCGCTTGTAATTTGAGCTGCATGCAAGTGGAGAGCCTCTAACTAAATGAATGGAATGGAACGAGTATGAGTACGAGAAGAGAAATGCATATGGACAGAGAGGCACCAGGCCCAGCCCCAGCCCCAGCACTAGCACATCCTGAGACATGGCATGCTCGGTATGCGTGCGCCAATGCTCAGCTCAGATCTTGTTTGTATCTTTAAGATACTTTTGCTGTTCGGGGTGCAGACGATGCAGACGCTGCTGCGCTCCACACTTTTATTTATTGTATAAACAATTTCGTGACTTTGTTGTTTATTTTCTTTCACATTTTGTTGCTCCGCCGCCCCGTTCGACATACATATAGTGGATGTTTGGGATTGGGATTGAGATTTGGAATGGGAATGGGAACGAGGGCCTTGCCAAGGGACCGACGCGTCGCACCGACTATCGACGTTTTTTTCTGTTTGAATGCATCTCGTGCTTTGCTTCGCTTTGGTAAAATTGCTAAGCAAATATGCAGGAAACTTCAGTTTTCTTCAGACTTTTTTCGCCTCCGCTCAGCTTGCCTACTAATTTGTGTTTAACACTTGGCTGTATCGGTTTTTGAAGTCGTTGGCTGAATGGTCTGTCGGTATGTCGGTGATGTCAGTGATGGGACCAGCCTAAAATAACACAGCACGCATCTTCAGTTTGTGTAAATACTCGCACAGAGGAATAAGCCGAACAAGTGAGCTGCAGACTGGAGTAGACTGGAGGAGACTGGAGGAAAAAAGTTGAAAGAAAGAAGAGCTCGCAAACGATGTTCGAGTGTTTTCTTTATAAACAGAAAACTTAATGATGTTGATTTAGTAGAACAGCCAGGCGGCCATCCCAATCCGGAGCCCAATCCCAAGAGTCAGAGAGCCAACCAACCGGGCAGACAACGACAACCCCTGGACCGGCCGCCCCACATGCTCACATGCTCCTCCTCCTCCTCCTCCTCCTCCTCCTCGGGCTCCTCGCATACGGACTCCTCGTAAATTCATAATATGTATGGCACAATATGTTTGGATGTTTGTACTCTGCGCTCAACACTTTACAAATTTTTGCCCGGCCAAAGTAAACTCCAAGCGGTCCCCCCTAACCTCCCCCCTCTAGGCCCAGGCCCGCTCGTCAGTCAACATGATTTGCAAGTTATACAAATTCATTCAGCGACGGAGAGGACGACGCGACGCGACGCTGATGCTGACGACGACGACGACGACGACCAACGTCAAAGACCACGACTTGGCCGGAGTTGGCCCGAGTTCTGGCCCGCATGTCTGCTTCATTAACACGTCTTTAGTGCCAAGCTACGCTTCTTATGGCCTGGCCTCATATACCCTGTACAAGGAAGGAGTTCCCCCGACGAATGAGTCATTTTGTAACTGGTAGTTTTCAACAAAACCTGAAGTATATGCTTTCAATTTTCCCCACTTTACTTCACTTTCCAAACAACTGTTTACCTTCCTTTTAGAGGGAATCCCCCAGTCGACTCCCCAGTCCGTTGACCGCATCGGCTTTACAATGCTTTGTGAATTTTACAGATCTCAGGTGTAAATTGCTCTTCCTCTCTCCCGTATCTGCGTATTTACCCGCACCACTGGCACACCGAGTGTATCTTTGTATCTCTGAGTGCGTGTGTCTGTGTGTGTGCTTTGTTTGCTTGTGTGCATTGCGTCTGTCAGCGGGTTGGGGCGGGGCCTCTAAAACCGCGTACGCAATTAGTTGGACCGCACTAAAATATGATTAGTACCCTTCTCCCAATCCTCCCATCCGCCTGCCCCCATCAGTCCCGCCTGTAATGTGACTGAACTTCAGATAGAAGCGTAAATAATGCCAACAAAGAGTTCAAATTGAGGTACGGATGGACGGGCACTTGAAACATTCCTTAGGGCCATGGAAAAAGACAAACTGCGTTAATTATGCTACTTTTGCTGACAGACACAAAAACATATCGGACAAAAGGGCGCTGGCTATGAAAAATTGATGCAATGCGTGAGATTATGCAGCCCATCCATCCCACTCCCATCCACTCCTAAATCTGAATCCGCATCCGCATCCGAGTCCGTATCCGGATCTGCAGCTGTCGAGGCCATTGTAATGCAAAAATTCTTCTTCCCTTTTCTACGAAAAGAAGAAAAAACCGAGGGAGAGTGTGCGGAAAACCTGTCCAATGAATGAACTCATTGAGCGGGCCCGAAGTCGGGAAACTTCTCAGCCATTGTCCTGCGTCCTTCACCCAGCGCTGGCAGCAGTCTGGAAATAATTTGCACCCCACTGCCACACCGAAGAAATTCCCGCACTTGCAGTCGGAGTTTAAAAGGGCTTTCTGTGGGCCACCTTTTAGTCGACTGCACTGCCCTCGGAGGCGACTGCAGGGCGGAATGCGGTATGCGGGTAGTGCAACTGACATTAGTCGTGCAATAAGCAGACAGGCCCCAGTGACACATGTTTCCATGTGCCATCCCAAGGGCCATGGCCCAGGTCCGTGACTGCTTTTACTGAACCTGAAGGCACCTCCTCCCCACCTCTGGCTACGGCTGTGGCTATGGCTATGGCTATGGCTCCTTCTTACAGAGAGAGAGACTGCAGGCAAAGTTTTGCAGCTTGGCATGCCAGACACGTTGACAAAAGACGACAACGTTGCCAGGAACGACATAGACGAATTTATGCTAATCAGCTTGGATGCCTGCCCCAGACTCTGCCAGTTCCTGTCTGTCTCTCCTGCCACCGAGGGTTGTTCGGGCGTTTCATGGAACATTTGGGGCATACCAAATTAATTTGATTGCCAAAACGTAATGGGATTACCGAGAAATGAGTTTGCTTATGGGAGAAATGGGTTTTCGCCTGTCAGAGTAATAAAATGTAGTTCACCTACAGGGAAAGCTCTGCAACTTTTACTCTACACTTGTTTCCTTGGAACCCTTCTTTTTCATTTAGATTCTAAACTAATTTCTTTGCCATCTTTTACTGCCGAAATTATTCCCATTCCATCCCCTCTTCTTTCGTATCCCACACTTTAAACAGCCAGACCTATTCCTCTCTCAGTGTCTTCTGTATCCTGCCTTTGCACTGCGCAATCCCTGGATCATTTCCTTCTGTTCTATCTCCCCTCGTATGAAGAGACGCCTCTCCAGTTTGATTGCTGCCTCTGCCTGTTGACTGGCAAATTATAATGAGGCCAGGTGGATGAGTTTTGGGGGGGACTTAGTAGAGTTGCAGAGCTGGGGCAGGGGCGATCAGGCAGCAGCAAGCAGGCAGCAGACAAATTCGCAGCTCTACTACAATACGAGTAGTTGCCTGGCAGCCTGGCATCAAATCCACTCAATGCACACTTCACGCACCAATTAAGTTCAATTTTCGATAGAATAACAAAAACGCGCCCGGCATCCTGAGACTCTCTGCCATTCCGGATATTCTCGGGGGGCGTTAGCGTCTCCTTCCCCGTCCCGTCCCGTCCTGGCATTCGAAATTGACATCATTTGCTGTTAAAAATGTGTTGAGGGGTGCACGCAATATCCGATACGAATTGGAAGCGGTATTGGGATTGGGATTGGGTTCGGGTTTGGGAATGTGAATGCGTGTCTGCATCTGTTTACGGCGAAGAGCCAGCAGGCGGCATTATAAGCACATTAAATTCTGAAGGCGCAGCCGGAGCATGTCTAAAATGTTCGTTTGGTTCGGTTCAGTCCGGGGTCGCAAGTGGTTTTTATGCTTACGTATTATTATTGAATATCATTAGGGGTACGGTACTGTACGGTATGGGCCACCCTGTCACCCCGTCACCCCGACGCAGTCACCCAAACGATGTTCAGGGGACCAGGATACAGCGAACGTGTGGCACTGCTTCTGCCCTGGGGGTCGCTTTATGAACTCTCGACTCTGACTCCGTGCCTCCCATCAAAAGTCAGAGTCAAGTCGAAATCGGAATCGGAAAGACGAACTTACGATAAAAGGGTCCACGTCCACGTCCACGCCCAGGTCCCGGTCCCGGTCTGGTCTAAAACTGCGTTTAGTGGTTTAATTTTTATTTTTATGTTGCAATTTTTATAGCCCTTCCCCCTCCTGCGACAAGAGCAGACTCGTCATTGTCCCCATATGGCTGCGGCAGCAACATCAGAAGCAACAGCAGAAGCTGTGGCAGCAGCAGGAGGAGCAACAGCAGGAGGAGAAGATGGAGGTATCTACATGGAGAAGTTGCCTTTTAAGTGCGGCCCCGGCACAATGTGTTTTTTATGGGCTTCTGGGGCTTCGTTTTATGTTTCATCTTTTGAGTGCCCCTCGTTTGTAGCAAGTCTTAAGCAGCAGCTTCAACACACCACACCACACCCATTCCCATTCCCATCCCTTGACTTGCCCTTCCAAAGTACTCAAAAGTACTCACTCTTTCTGCCTTTGTCATTAATGTGAATTTTTTCCTTTTGGTCGTTTCATAATTGCTACATTTTGCTGTTGTTCTGCACCGAAGCAATTCTACTTAGGGCTCATTAAACTTAAACCCAACTCAACGCGGCGGCGGCTTACTTACAGTCTCACAGTCTCACAGTCTCAAGGATATGTCTGATCAGGGCTGAATAGATTTGTGTGTGCGGATTTCATATTTCATATTCATAAGGCATATTCATTCCTCTGCACTAATTAAACTTTTGCCGCAGTTTTCTGGGAACAAGCCAACTGTTTAAATATTCCCCGGGCATGGCAGCCGCTCTACAACACACCATGAATGGCTAATTAGCAAACCAGATCCCATACCCATGCCCAGGCCCAGACCTAGGCCCAGAGATAGACCCAATCTCCATCCATAGTCAGCATCGTTCCAGCATCGGGGAAATTGCCTAATCATGATTTTTGCATAATTTTTTAAAAGCTTCCCAGCCTGTTCTCCTGTTCTCCTGCTTTCCTGCTTTTCAGCTCGTAGCAACCACAATCGAGGGGCTTTCAACCCTTGACGTAAATACTCGAATGAAAGTGGTTTGGCTTTCATCTAACCATTGTCAGGGCGAATCCTTTGTCAGGCTAAAGGCTGACTGCCTGCCTGTCTGTCTGTGTCTGTCCATCAAAGCAGTGTGGCATTATTATTAATAAGAGTTCCAATCCCAATCCCAATCCCAATCCTAGTCCCAGTCCCGATCCCTGCTCTGATGCTGATACCGTAACGTTCCCAATCCGTGGCCAAATCAGACAGGCTGCAGAATTTAGAAAAATTAATTTATGACACGCCGCGGCACATTTTCGATTTTCTATTTTTTCATTTTCCCATTTCCCGCTTGCCGCACACACACACAAAACGTGCTACGATTCTTATCTGCTTTTCCTTCACCCCCAGCCACTGCTCACTGCTTTTTCCTCATTGTGCGGTGCTGCTTTCTCCTCGTACCTATTATTTTTAATCCATTAAACAAATGCCACGTTATGAGGCGGCCAGGCCGACTCTCTGTCCGCTGGCTCGTTCGTGTCCGTTATCAGGGATATGGGCAAAAGGGTCTTCGATTTCATTTTCAGCTCAATGGGGCTTCCCAGTGCCTGTGCCTGTGTCTGTGTCTGTCTCGGGGTAGATGGCAACGCCTCCGCTGCAATCAGAGAGTTTTCCCATTTTCTGATCTCTTCACGCTGCGTTATCGGGCACAGCGAAAGGTACAAAACAACTTAATGGCATTCTGCTGCAAATCATTAATATCAATCCTGATAGACACTACTCGTATCTGCTGAGAGCTCAGGCCCCAGGCCTGTATCGATCGAGGTGTACTCGCATGTGGGATGGTCCAGATGCATTCAATTGTGACACTCGTCTGGGATAAGAATACACATTTCTCGACATCATCAGTGAACTGTGTACAGATGTAGGATGTGGCTTGTGTACGGTTTCACTTTCTCAGAACATCATAGACCTGTCAATTTGTTCAAATGGTAGCCATAGAAATTATGCGGGATTCACTTGACTTGATTTTGATCAGGTTATCAGCAATACAAAGTTTTTATTTCTTGCTGAAAGACTTTTGTGAACATCTTCAAAGAGTTGGGAATTGAAACCAATTTTCCCTTTCCCGCAAACATCATCCGTGCTTTCACAAAGAAGTCTCCATTTCCATTTCCATTCCCATTCCCATTCCCATCTTCATCTTCATCCAACCCCAACCTTGTTATCAATGCATTTTCGTTGCCTTTAAAGCTCATAACCATTCACAGCTCAGTGACCAAAGAGAACTTCTAGAGAACAAGCACAAAGGCACTCTGTGGTACTTCCTTCCCTGTCCAGCCCTGCCCTGCCCTGCCCTGCCCCCTGGATGCCACATCTCGTCTCGCCCTAAACGGGAAAAAATCTCAGCGAACAAAGCAATTTTCTGGAATTACAAGAGCGTCTCTAATTGTTAAGTAAGCATAATGTGTGCAACATATGGCCAAGACTTGGCTGGACTTTGACAGAGTCTCCCTCTGTGTCTCTCTCACTCTCTCTCTCTCTCTCCATCTCCACATCTTGTTTTCTGGGTTGGGATGTGCCTGGGAAATTATGGCAGCGACAGCCTGCAGGGCACCGAAGCAAACACAGCTATGGGGATGTGAATGAGCATGAGACGAGGTTGAGGATGGTATGGGGGCAGAAATAAATTGGCAAAAAATATCTCAGTGTATATATATATATTAAGAGATATGTCAGCCATAAAAAGTGCTTACAAAAATATTTTATTGTGCTTGTGGCAAGTCAACAAACTGCACAGAAACCAACTATGTATATCTTTGGTTGGGGCTGGGGCTGGGGCTGGGGCTGGGGCTGGGGCTGGGTCTCGGGATAGAATAGACTGGGTTGGAAGCTGAAGCTGTGCACACAATGGGGAGCATTCAGAGGAAGTTTGTTTGCAATTGTCGCAAAACTGGGGCTCATTAAAGCTTAATGAAAGCAAAGCATTGAACTGTGCAAACTTCGGCCAGACTTCGCGAGATATTTGCGGCACAGCTTGGAGCTCCATCTGGATGTATCTGCACATGGTGTTGGAATGAGGATCCTCACTGAAATCGTTAACGCTACTGCGTAGTGGTCCTCTCCAGCTATCCCAAGGAAATCATTAACATTGAAAAGACTGCGCCGCCAGTTGCTGCCTCTTTACTTGGATCCTCGCTACATGCACTTGGGTGGGAAGCCGGGTGCCACATCACCTGGGTAGACAGTAGGTGGGTCATCTCAGGGTCAGCTTGATGCCCCTGGGTACCCTTGATGCGGGTGACTGACTCGTGTGATCGGCACCGGATCTGGTACACCTGCGGTTGGGCATGAACTGGGGTCTGGGGCCGTTCAGGCCTCGTGCCTCTCCTTGGAGAGCAACGTTCTGGACCGCCTTTAGGAGCTGAAGGTCTGCCGATTACTCCCGTTCTTGAAGGTAATCGGCTGACCCCCAAATATGCATAAATTGTCTAGAAGGTAGGGCCGGGTCTGCAGATCCTTAAGGACGTTAAGCTGTACCCCAACTTCTTCTCAGCTATAGCCGCCGCCATTTTGTGTTCAGTATGTGCCAGGTGACGGTATGAACCCTCTTTTGGAGCCTTTGGGACCTCAAAGTCAACGATTGGAACTTCTGGAAGGCGTTGCGGGCATTCGTGAAATGTCTAAAAAACGGGCGGATACCCAGCGATCCGTTTGATTCCCCGAAATTACGGATTTCTATTGATCCTTTGGTACCCTGGTTGATATGTGGCCTTAAATTGATAGTAGATTTTGATTACTCCGATTTTTATTAGTGCCTCTAAAACTATCTGGGATTGAGATACTCTGCCCATTTATGGCTCTATGGCTATGTCTATTGCCCTTACAAACCTTATCGGTTTAATGAATTTAGATCTGCCAATAGGCATTATTGACAATCAGCAATCAATTACTCACAACAATAACAGCGATATGGAGCGAAGAGCGAATATTTGTGTCGACTCAAGGGACGTGTGGAGGCAGCTCCTCGTACAAGTCAAAGCTCTCGTAGACATAGTTCTTCTTGGCGGCTGCCTCGCTGGAGGGGGGCACGGACGGAGCCCGCTCCCGGGGCGGGGAAATATACTTATTCGATTCCGTTCGATAGAGATTCGCTTGCTCCAAGTAGCGGTGGAAGGCGACGTAGTCGTAATTGTCGTTCTTAGAGGTGGGATCTCTGTGGAAGACAAAAACCCAGTTTTAACTGATATGGTGTCGAGAGAATGCCACTCATCTTACCCCTGGTAGCCGTATTCCTCCTGCTGGCAGCCCTTCGGCACCAGAAACATCGTGTTCGAGTCCCTCAGAGGACGGACCAATCTGCGGCTACCCCTTAGCCACTTCGGCTGCAGTCGCAGGGCCACGTAGACGATCAGCATGCCCAAGGCCACACAGATGAGAATGCCCGCTATTCCCAGACCTATGATCAGGCCGCTGTTTGCCTCGAACCAGGACAGCGTGTAGTATTTCACACAGTTCAGGGTCTTGTGCGAGCGACAGTTCAGTGGAGAGGTGACATTCTCTCCCGCCATCACCACGCAGAAGACGAATGGGGTGCCGCAGTCCAGGTTTGGGACCGCCACCACAACATCTCCGTTGTCCTCCGTGCTCTCTTCGGTGTTCTCCTGCTCCACATAGCCGCTCCATGAGGCTGTGGAGAAGTACACCAGCTGCCACTGAAGCGACTGCAAGTGGGAGAGCCTGACCTGCACCACAGCGTTACTGATATCCTTGAACTGAAGAGATGCATTGTAGGTCAACCGCGTTTCGCTGGACCGTCCCTTGAGATCGGTGCAGTTGAGAATTTCGCATAATTCTTCCAAACAGGCCAAAGGTGCTGAGGTCGTTGACGTTTCCGTTGTCCACGTCGTGCTCTCAGTCTCTAAAATTGTTGTTGGTTCGGCGGTCGTGGTACGAACCCCTGGAACAAAGGGTTGTATCTCTTGAGTGATGGGCATGATTTGGGCTGTGCTATAGACTGGCGTGGAAGCCATATCCTGCTCATAATCCGAGTCCATCATCGCGGTACTTCCAATGTGTTCCAATTCAATGCCTTGCTCCCTCAGAAAGTTTCCACTGATTGTCTCTAGTGGGTTCCCACTCAGGTCCAAGTATCGCAATGATCTAAAACAACTGGGAAATGTGTTCCACTCTACTTGGCTAATACCACAATCCACCAAAATGAGTCGCTCCAGGGCGGGCAGACAGCCGAACGAATCCCAGAGCAGGAGCTCCCCGAGATTAGTGCCGCTCAGGTCGAGCCACTTCAACTGAGTGAAATTCTGGCCTCCAAAGAAGTCACTGACTGAGTAGGAGACTCTGTCCGAGTAGCTCTGATGGATCCTGGCGCTGAGCAGGGTACTGGCAAGTGGCGCTAAAAAGCCCTCCGCCTCAAAGGACTCCTCCTCGTTGATCAGCGTAAAGTTCTGAAGCTGCTGGAGTCCCCGAAAGGCAGCTGCAGTCAGTGATTGGAGCTGGGTGTTCCTCAGTTGCAGGGTCATCAGGCCGCGCTGCTTGCTCCGGTCGAAGGTGCCGTCTTCTATGCGTCTCAAATCACAGTCGACTATCTCCAGGCTCTGCAGCCGGAAGCTGCCACTCAGGAAGTCCCCGTCCAGGCTGCCGTTCGGAAACTTGTATCCAGACACAAAAAGCGCAGTTTCGCCTGGACACTCGCTCTGGTTATATATCTGCTCCAGCTCGTTGACCACAATCAAACCTTCCTCCTCGACCAGCCTCCACCACTGATGACTGTCCACCGAGGCCGAGGATAAGGCATCATCCGCATCGTCATCGTCATCGTCGTAGGAGAAGTCCACGTTGCAGAGGATCAGCAGAAGAACAAACCCAAAGACGGCGGGCAGGACGATGTACTTCAGCCAGCGCATCCGTCGCGGCTGGTAGAGCCGCTCTGCCCGCCTCGTCTTCTCCTCACTGACCAGATCGAAGGACTTGGACTTGAACATACGGCCGTGTGCTCGTTCCTGCCCCGCTATAACCAAACTGACTCACTCACTGAGCTCCATTTGCCTAATTTCATTTAGCAAATTAGTTCTGCCTATTATCAGATAATGATTTACTTGCCCGCCCGATAAGATAACGGCTTACAATGCACACGAATCCATGGCTAATCATTACCATTTTCTGCATATTCTTGGCTATTTCTATTCGATTGCCACACGCGAGGGCACATCCGAGTGTGTCATGCCATCGGCAAGCATAAGATATATCTGAAAATATCTGCTCAGTGCATTGCACGATTTAGTGTTAATTTCGACTGTAAAATCCCTAACAGGCACTAGACTAGGCCAAAGTACGTCTTGCCTGGAAAGAGTCTGATATTATTTATTTGCTTGGAAGTGGCAAAGGGAATGGGAATGGGAGGAACCCTTGGCCTCAGCATTTTGTACTCAACATTTAACTTGTCGTTAGGGTATATTTATAAGCAGCGGCTGCCGGGCGGGTGTCAGGCAGTCGTCCCCTTACCCTAACCCATACCCATACCCATACCTCACCCGATTCCCTGTTCCGGCATCGGCCCGAACCCCGAACCCGGCCGGTCTCCGGTCCCGGCCACGCTTTATTATCTCCCCCTTTTTGTTTTCCGTCGTCTGTCGACGGCGCCGTCGACTGCATTTCATTGAGCGTAATTCCGTTGCTAATGATTTTTGGCACACGTAGCGCTACTTTCGAAATTAATGCGCTATAAAGCAGCTATAACGATGGCGCGCCGATGCCGAGCCGGCAGGGCGCAGGCAGCTCCAGAAGGCAGATCCGAGTGTAAGACACTGAGAAATGGGCGCTGGGCGGATAGGAAATTGGCCTGCCAGCCGAGGGCTGTGCTAAATTTAATGAAACTTTTGTTCCAATTGTTTTTTCACAGCTTGACGATGTACTGTAGAGAGAGAGGGAGAGGGGGGCCCACCGACCAGGAAGTGCGCCACGTTTTCCTTCCCTGATAACAGAACCCACATGCGTTAGGGTTTTGGCTGGGTTTACGTTGAGGTTTGCGTTCTGCGTTTACTTTTGCGGTTTCGTTTTTCTCTCAGCATAAATTTCCATATTAATTTGGCTGATTATGGCCTCGTCATCAGCAGCGCCACCACTCTGTTCTGTTCTGTTCTGTTCTGTTCAGCCGCATTTTTATCCAAATCCAAATGCAGACCAGAGACCAGAGACCAGACCGTTGCCAGATGATGTTTCTGTTTCAGAATAATCTAAATCGGCATTATTTATGCATTCAGCTCTCGCATTCAGCACGACCACTTAGGTACTCGTAGTCGTTCCACGTCCCTCGTCCCTGCCCCCTGGCCCCACGCCCCTGGCCACAGGCCACAGTTTCACATCAACGAACCCACAAATCCACACAGATATACATACAATACATATATATTTACTATGTGTATAATATGCATAGATGTTACGTATGCATTTTAATGGAACCCAGATCCCCGCCAAAAAAAGCGAACAACAAATAAATATTAATTTTGATAAATGCTGATGCGGGTCAATAGTAGGCAAATTTATGCAACCAGTCGTTTCACTCTGAATTAAGTATATATTTTAGTTATTTATTTTAATATAACTCTCCCACTGCAACAGCTTCGATTTGCTTTCTTTTGTAGTGATTGCTTTATTCAAAAGAATTCATTTAGGTTGCCATCTGCTATGTACATTTGTACATATTTTATGAACTACGGAGTCCATAGGAGGATACGCCATGGCCATTGAGAGTTATCCGCCCATCGTTATTTTCATTGCCCCTGAGACCACATGTAGAACCGCAGCATGTTTCTAACACAGAACACACAGGCCATCGTTAATTATCAACTTTAATGCGAGTTGGTAAATAAAATAAACTACAAAAAATAAAACAGAAACTGCAATCAGCGCCGCGTTGGAACAATTCAATTTGACGTAGAAAAAACCTCGAACTTATCACAACTCATTTATCAGGCGCAGTTAATGGCTGTTTTATACACATATTTATACTTTTTTTTTAATGGCGCACAACAAAATAAATGTAAAAAGGAAAAAATAAGAGAAATGACATGTCATTAACTTATACTATGGGCGTTGTATTGGTGGGCGTGGCGTGTCTGATCACATTATCGCTGGGAAAAGCTGGGAGACTTGATTGTGTGTTTTGGGTTCTACTGCGGCTGGACTGCTCACATCTCCAGGAAGTGTATGTCCACGGCATGGTGGTCCACGTCGACGGTGGGATGCAGATGCAGGAACTTGACGTAGGCCAGGAACGTGGTCCAGCACATGCTGAAGAACGAGGTGAACACGACCTGGTTCCGGGCCGGGACAAAGGCAAAGTTCACCGTCTGCACGCAGGGCCAATAAATAACGCCCACCTTATAGGCGTCCAGGAATTTATCGCTAACCTGGGGACAAACGAGAAGAAGTAGTCCGCGGGGAGAGTGAGAGCAATGACATAATGTGTGAAGTGGTCGGGGTTGGGGCTGGAGTTGGGGCTGGTTGGCTGGAAAATGCCAGCGCGGAAAATTGTAATTAAGTGTCGGGCGAGCATTTCTAGGAGACCTTTAAAATTTTATTTATTGCGGCTTCCTCTCTGTGAAAATGTTTTCTGGTTTTATTCCACTTTCACGCATAGGCCAGGAGGGGGCAGGGGCCCTAGACCAGGGCGTGGCATTTTTGTTAATGCTGTTAATTAAAAGGCATTGACGGCATGGAAAATTTTCCCTTTTTGCCAACATTTTACTCTACGCCATCGCCATCGCCACCGCCACAGGCCCGTAATTGTGTGTAAATTTGTAAATGATATCCATGGCTAGGGGATTCTGGATTCGGGACAGGGGACACGGAGCGGAGAGGAGCGGAGTTAAAAGTCAGCATCGCAGTAGTTGTCGGGGGTCTGGTCTGCTAATTAATTATAAAACATCCAACCTTTGTGTCTGCACAATTATCCATTCAAATGCAATATTTCGCATGGAAATCATTTATTTTAAAATTATTCGAGTAGAGGTAGAGTATGGGCAAGCCAGGCCAATAAATCTGGGGTAAATGTAACCTGATTTTTAGCATTTCAAGTGATTGAATTGGACCCTGGCTATTCTGTAGCCATGAAAGGAATCTGGTTTCGATTGGTTATCCATTCAAAAAGCAGTTGAATTTGAGCTCTTTGCAAATTGCACGCAAGTAATGGATTTCAATTGTATTTCATTTAAAATTTTGCATAAATTGTCAATCATTTTGGGTAAATTAAAATTTTTGATTCAATTTAAGCTTGCATTTCAACAAATGTTTAAATATTAGATTAGACCCGGTTGGAATTTTACACTGGGACGAAAGTCTGTGGTGTACGATGTGTACGATTATTTAGTGGCATCTTCTGTGGCACTATTTCCTCTGAAGAACTTTCAGTGGAAGATCAAGCGGCCCGGACCCGCAGACATCTTCATTGGCCTCTCACATAACTCTTTCGCGGACCCGGACCAGAGCCAATCACCCCAGGAAGCCCGGCCCATAGATCTTTAGGGGCAACGCATGCAAAGCAAATGAGACAACGCACGTTTGACATAAATATATGGTAAAACATTTACATTTATCAAGATAAATGGTTTCTAATGATATAGAAGTCAGACGGACAGACAGGCGGACGGACAGACAGTTGCAAGGCGACTGGGACGATGGGGACTCGGACAGACTTGGGGGCAGGCGAGTGCGAGTATCTCAAAGTATGGCCGCAAAGCCAACAAATCAATGTTGACAACTCGGAACGGAGACAGAGACAGAGACAGGCCCAGACTCTGAGATGGAGATGCAGATGGAAACCGAGATGGTGGCAGACACACGCTGGAGAGACAGAGAGACAGAGAGACAGAGAGAGAGAGAGAGCCAGCGACAGACAGCCAGACAGGTGATATTTATGCATGCTTACATTACAGCCACAGATGCTGGGCCGCAGATACAGATACGGCGGCGACTGTCTGTATCTGTCGTGAGAAAATGGATTTCCGAAATCAAAACCCACACACCGAATTGCGGCGAGCGAGCGAGTGAACGGAGAGCGGGAAACCAGAGACCCAATTTCAAAATAAATAATCTTGAGAACGAGTCCACAGCCTAGCGAGGCGATAACTAATTGGACGCTGGACAAAGCCGCAAAGTAATAAGCAAAGCAAAACGAATAGAATTGAAGACAGATCGCTCGATGTGGGAGGATGATCATTACTCGTAGCCAGATACCTACCTCCTGCCTGGCCTGGGCATATGAGTTGCCCTCCATCAGCGTCATGAAGAAGAGAAACGAGCTGATGGCCATCGGATCGTAGGCGGTCTGCTCGGTGATCGCCTTGCACAGCGATGACTTAATATCCGTGCGTGGCCACATAACCCCAGCCAATCGGATCCACACATATATTGTGGGGCCCATAAAGAAGAAGCCGAATAAGCTGAACCTGCAACAAGCAGCAAGAAAGCCAATTAGCGGTGGACTGGGACCAGGCCACCAGATACCACTGACCCACCTGACACACTTCATCCAGTCGTACGTTCGGAATGTCTTTTTCTCGATCAGCGTCTGCTCGATAAGACAGCCGCAGGGCCAAAGCGTCCCATACGATATCATGCCCCTGAGGACTTTATATTTGTTTGTCAAGTTTATTATGTGTCGAAACATTTTCACAGCTCTCCTTCGTGTATGCTAATTTGGCCAGTCCTCAAGAGTGTATGTATGCAACACGCTGAAAGAGAAATTGTTTTCAGATTAATGTGATGTGTGATTTATGTAATCCCCGAGCTGTATTTATTTTGGGCGAAACTCACTTTTTAGGCAGAAAACTCTGTCAAAAATACGACGGGTTAAATCAATGGGCTACCCACAAAGTATTCAATTAAATTATGCATTCCTCAGACCGCGCCTTTCCGAAACTGATGACGGACCTGACACTTGCCCCAATCTGTTCAGCATTCAATCCAATTGAAGTGGGACACTTTGATTGGCCGCAACACCCGCAGAAGTTACCCTCGACAAAAATTAAGCCGTTGAAGGGCTTCGCTTCCCATGTGACCCACTTGGAATTGGAGTGTCGCAGTCGCAGTTCCAGTCACAGTCTGAGTCTCAATCCCAAGTCCAAACCTCAAGCCAATTGCAAATAAATGTCAGGCACTTGCACAGCTGACACTTTTTGGCCTCTCATTAAGAGTCTAAAGTGGGGGATGGTTGGACGGATGCCCTGATGGATGTATGTATGTATGTATGTACAATGCATAGTTGGAGGAGTGGCTGTGGCGGTGGCAGTGCCATCAGGCAACACATGTCAAGTATTTTGTGGTGCGAAGGAAGCGGGAGAAATACAAACATAAATTTAATTGCCAAGAATGTTGCTAGCCAAACAAATGTCGAAATAATGTCGGGGCCGGGCGAAAGATTTATCATATTCACTCGACTGTCATAAAAAGCAATTAGGCCTGGCCGAAAGATACTCGCACGAACGGCAGCAGCAGCAGCAGTCCCGAAATGTAATAAAAAATAACAACAAATGTGTACAACGTGTGATTTGAAGTTGTTTTCTGTTCTGTTCGGTTCTGTTCTGGTTTTTCTGTGCGGCTGCCTTCGCTTAATGAGCGCCGCCAAAAGGTTGGGTTCTGGGGGAAGCGATTAAAGATCCACAACCACATCCACATCCACCCGGCAGTAAGGCGGTACGGCACGTCGGGCATGGGTTCGGGGCTGCTGTAATTAGTATGCCCGCACACACACACACACACACACACACGCCAGCCCCAGGCAGGTCCAACCCGACCCGTAACCGAAATAGAAACGGAAGCAAGCCGGGAGAGACCCGGTAGAGAGAGCCCTGCCTTCAGAAACTGCCAATTCAGGCAGTCCGTCCAGCCAGTTTGCTTTGAAGGGCACACGAGCAGAGCTGCAACAAAAGGCCAGTACGATCAGAGGTCCCAGTGCCAGTCCCTCCCATGCCGGTTTCGGTTGGTGTGAAAAAAGTCTACCTCATGGCAACTGCCGACTCTGCCTCTTGCTCGTGCTCTTGATGTTGTTGCCGTTGCCGTTGCTGTCTGTTGCATATTTTCACAAGTAATTAACATGTACATGCTGTTGTCCTTGTCCCAGGCCCACGTCCACATTCACAACCAAATGCACGAACCGCTTTCCCTGCCATAGGATCTCCGAGAGGTGTATCCCTATATGGCGCAAGGTGTGTCCGTCAGCCCGACGACGATGACTGCCGCCTCTCTTCCAGCAACTGTCCAAACAGGCTGCTGCACTCCACTGCCGTTGTTTATCGGCGATGCCATAACAAAATGTTGCCTTAACATTAATTTGCATTATTTTCACATTTCAATTTTAAATGAGACCGTTGTTCAGGAGGTTCTGCACAACTAACCTGCGGGTGGCGACGACCGTACTACAAGAACTTGTGGACCTGCATTGGGATCAGATTTTGCAGATAGCCCACTGCAAAAGATTTAGCCAGACATTTCCAGGGCTTATTCTTATGGTTTATTCTTATACAAAATAGCGGGCATTCTTTAAATGGCATCTATCAATGCTTTTACCCACAGAAAACTCTCTATCGTTCAGGGTTCTTCTACAGAATATTATTAAGCATAGAAAGAAGCAATTTTGTGGCATCGAACCACACCGCCAAAAACATTTCTGCCATTCCCAAAAAATATGTATAAAAGAGTTTTCATAACCAAATATTTTACATAGTTTTAGAGCGGAAAACTTATGTGGCTCCCCCTCCGTTGGTGCTGCTTTTGATGATGATGGGAAAGCTGCCCCCATTTTGCCCGTTTAGTGTGCAGTTGATGATAAATTTTGCAATGTGGGCCCCGAGCAAATGTGCAATAAAATGCTCCCCATGCTCCACACTGCCACACGGCCAAACAGCCGCACAGCCACAAACATTGCAACATAAATTAAAACGCAAAATGTTTATTTGCGCTGCGGCCTGACTATGGGATGGGGATGGAGATGGAGATGGGCGCGAAGGGGAGCGGAGCGGAGAGGAGCTGCCTGGGCCGGCAGTTTCCTGCGCAACATTTGCATTTTGACGCCGTTTTACGCATGATGTGAAGAGCCCGGTCCGCCTCGGCTTATCAGCCAAACGGGATCAAAGAGCCCAAGACGAAGTCAGAGGAGGAGTTGGACTCGTAGTCGGAGGTGTAGTCCCCCATCGGAGAGGAGTCGGAGGCAGTGCCAGAGCCCGCAGCATCTTGCAACATTTTGTTTTAATTTCGCACTTTTGAAAAGTGGCAGCCGCCACTCGAACGGGCTTTTGATGTTGCCCAGGCACAGTCCCCCTTCTTGCCAGAAGCGATTGAGCAAGAGACGGGGACATTGCCAGCTGTTGTCTGATCTCACCTACGGAGGGGGAACGGAACCATTCACCATCTCAGGCCCCACTGTGCGACGCTTCGTGATTTCCTTTAAAACGGGAAATAAAACATAGTCTATCCGACAAGTAATCGGAACGGACCATGATGGATTGGCTTAATTACAAATATCTCTAATTCTAATTTTAAATTAAATCGATTTATGTTGACTTTACGGGTATATTGGCTTCATCATTTAGTTGGACTCTGGAAAGCATTGGTACATTGGTAGAGCCATTGGGCCTTCAAGCGAATAAAACAAGAAACATGCGAAATAGTAGAGAAGAAGGTATAGAAGAATGAATCCAACAAAATAACGAAATTGTGCGCGTGAGCATGTCGCAATTGCGTGAATCTCAATCAAAAGAGGCACTAGATGAAAGAATTCTACAAGGACAATTGGCACGTAGGTACGTAATTGACACTCACAGAGAAAATGGCAGACGACGCTTCGTCTCTTTATCTCGCATTCCGCTCATCCGAAATTGCTGATTGTTGCTATGGGCAAAGAATGTCCACATTGTCATTGGGTCAAATTCAAACATGAGTCAGATGGTATGACTCATCAGGAAAGTGCAGCTACCTATAATTGAGACACCGCTAGAACCATTGAATGGCTTGCTCATTGGCACGGATCCAGACTCAAACCTGTTCCTGAAGTCCATTCGCACATTCAATTCATGCTTCCCAATAACATCGTTCGGAGCAACGGAAATAGTTCACAATACTGCGGCAAATGGCTTGACAGGTCAGCTACTAGTTATATATATGATAACATCTAATCTGGTTTCAATCAGTATATTCCAATTTTATTTTTCAATTTCAAACCATTTCCTTTTAGTCCTCGTTTTTGTTTGAGAGAACTTTTATACTTTTATAATAAAAATGCTTGATACGTAGTTTCCATTAGGCCATCTATCTATAGCTAAACCAATCAAGTGCATATGGCCTGCCACTGATGTTGTTCATGTGAGGGTCGGTGCACGCCTCCCGTTGCTGGCCCTGTTGGGACTTCGTCCATTATCAATTCATGGTCCGTCATAATTAATAAGCCTCACCCTTGCTGGCTGGCAGGAAAGGAAACCCCGAATGAACACGCAAGACGGCAATCAGTTGGCATTGTGTAAGGAGCCCAGTCCTGGCTCTGGGTGCGACCTTATCAGCCAACAGCTGCTGTTGTTCCAATATTTCTTCCCTGTCTGGGTCTGGATCTGGGTTGGCTCTGGCTTTGGCTTTGGCGCTGTTTACTTAAGCGCTCCAGGGCCAATTACAGCTTCCTGTTGTGCAAATTTCTTGCGCTCCCTTTTTATATTCCCTTTTTTTTTTGCTGGAGGCTTGGCATATCCACATATCTCCCACAAACTCGTCTACAGCGCGACCCTTTCCCTGCCTCGAAATGAAAATATCACACGCGCTCAATTTCAAGTGTCGAAATGTCTGACAGCTGAAATAATAGAACGGAGACGGGTGCTTCTCCATATAGTACTATATGTATTGTCCCCGGGGCACAGCGGTAACTACATTTTGTTTTTGAAAAATAAATATCGCTGGCAAACAATTTGTGAAATGATTTTCGCATTAAAAATGCTGGGTTCAAATCGGAAATAAAAAAATAAATATCTGCCAGCACACATGTTGTTGGACAAAGAGGAAAAACAATTGAAATTGCAGGCAATTTACTTGATTTTTTTTCATTTTCCATTTGCCATTTTTTAATATTTTAGAAGAGGACGAGGGTGAGGAGGTCAGGGCCCGACAGAGCGTGCCCAAGAACAAGGGAATCCAATTTCGTTAGAATTTGATTGTCAACCAAAATAACGAGGAAGCACATAAAAGAGACAGGACCCAGAAACAGAACCAGTCCCAGAAAGCAGACAGACAGTGCCAGGACAGGGACTGGCAAGGGACAGGCAAGAGACAGGAAGAAACTCAGGCAGAAAGTCAGGACGGACAGACAGACAGATAGACGGACAGACGGACAGGGTGGTCGACAGATTGCCAAGGGCAGGAACACCACCATTCTATCCATTGAAATTATAAACAAAGAAATCGCAGGGAATCGCTAGAAATCGGTCGAGTTGCCGAGGCATATCGTAAATACTTGTACCACGCACAAGTGTCAAATGCAGCTGACGCGGCGGTTCGGTTCAGTTCGGTTCGGTTCGGCTCGCCTCGCCTCTCCTCGCAGATATTAGTCTGGCATCAAGCGCGTATGACACTTTAGTTAGTTAGTTTCCACCTCTAACCGTCACTCTTCCCCTACCCCTCCCCCGCAGCGGATGCGACAGTTTGCTCTGACAGAAACGCCAAATTGACGTTTGGTGTCCGCTGTTGTCCCCAAGAGAGAGCCTGTCAGCGAGATGGGAGAGTGGAGAGGGAGACAAGTAGAGTGGAGAACAGTGTCATCTATAACTATCAGGCATTGAGTCCGCGAATGAGGTGAAATATGAGGTTATTTCCCTGTGAGATCTTCAAAGTAGAATATTTATGCTGGAGCATACTTTTTCCCAAATTCGATCCAAATTCCACATAGTTCTGAATCGCACTATACTAGAAGTGTCCCTGCAATGGCACTTAAGTTGCTTTCAACTACGCCAAACCCATGTCAGGGTTCATAGGGCTCATATGCACCGCTCAGCTCTCCTTTGAAGACTCTCCAATGCGCAATCAGTGCAACTGACACAACATTTGTATCTGTCTGTATCTGCTTTCCGGACTATTCAGGTTCAGGGTACACTATCAATCCTTGATAATGCCCCGAACTCTGCACCCCATCCTCCTCTATCTCTCTGCCAACACACGCTCCATCCGGCACGACCGCGACTCTGACTAGAGGGGTGCGCCTACATTAGGTGGAAGCCCCGTGGGGTTACATTGAACCCAGTAAAAAGCTGGGCCCAAATTTAGCGACCGGTTCAGTGCACCGCACTGCCAGGTTCAATATTTATGTGTGTGTCTGTCTGTTGGTATTTTGTCTAGAAAATAAATAAAAATAAATAAATGCCGACACAACTGTCAATTATGGTGGTAGTGTGCCGTGCAACAACCACACAAGATAGATGTATCTGCGAGTACGAGTATGTAGATACGATATTTTGTACAAACAGCGGCAGTTCAATTTGTTGTTGATTCGGAAGGGGATTGACTGTTTGCCTGTTTGGATTGATGGCTACGTAGGACGCTGCAGAGGCCCAGACCCGCAGTGACAAGCAGATCCCGAGTCAGATCTAGAGACAGACACTGGGTTCAACTTGTATTCGTACGCCAGGCGTAAATATTTGATGTATACGGGGATTTTCTAAGGCATATTTTCTAAAGAGAAACTAGAAAGAAACCAAAAACACTTGCAAAATAAAATGATCAGAACACTGTAGAAGTACAAAGTACATGGGGTGTACGAGTACGTGTGGGACGCAGTGTATTAACGATAATATGCGAATGCAACGTCAAAGTCATTTGTCACGCGCCGGGAACGCCGACGAACCACGACCGCGACCACGATCGAACAATGAACCAGGCGGGCAAACATACCGCCTACCGCCTACCCCTACCCCTGCCCCTATCCCTATCCCTACCCCACCCATACCCGATGCAGCGCAGCACTGCCATCGAACCTGAAATGAACAAAAATATAAATTGAGTACACACACAGCACACACACTCGCATACACGCACACTAAATCAACAATTACAAGATAAGCAAACGACCAACATTGAACCCCAGCCCCTCCCCCCCCCCCCCACACCCACCCCCAGGCAGCAACAGCAACAGCAACCCAATCAAACACATCTGTGCATACATTCTGCATTTCAAATGTCAGCCTCAAACGAACGAACTTCCGCAATTATTTAAATGCAACCTTTCTATGTCCGCCTCGTCCCCTGCCCTCGCCCCTTCCTCGAACAACTAACTAACACGAGGTACGAAATTAGTTGTCAGTAGCCGCAGAGGAGTGGCAGCAGGAGATAGGAGGAAGGAAAAAGGGTGCAAGCCCACGGCAATCAGGGCACCAGGCCAGTCCCAGTCCCAGTCCCAGTCCCAGAACCAGTCCCCGTTCCGACTCTCGAGGAACCCTTCCGAAAAACTTCAGCCAGTTTTTGTAATTTCATGCACTTAAACTCGCATTATGTCCCTCTCCTGTCTTCCCCTCGCTTCCACGCTCTTTGGTGGTTATATTTTTTTTTTGCTTTTTGTTAATTCGGTTGTTTGTCTGATTTTCATTTTCCTTTTATTCCATTTGGGGTTATTGTTTTTTCGGAACGTCATCGTTTCCTTGTTTCGTTTTGATCTCTCGCCTGGAAACCTTAGGCGCTCTTCGAGTCTACTATGTATTTCTTTTTTTCCACTATGCAATTTGAGGTGTAGTCATTATCGTTGGAGCGATGGGCAGGCAGCGACAGCGCAGGGACAGGGGGAATGGTATGGGGCCATGGCTTACTCGCTGACTGCGTGCCATGTCCGTAATTACATTGATGGCTTGCAGAGTTTTTGGACTTTGTCTGGTTCCCGAGACCGGGACGGGGACGGGGCCGGGGCCCTACCTTGCGTGCCATGTGCCCCGTGTCCGTGTCCATGTTCATGTGTGTGTGTGTCAAATTATATGTATGGCCAGTCGGTGCATTTATGAACCCAGTTACACCCTGCACTGCTCCCTGCTCCCTGCTTCCGTTCTTTAGTCGAGGCTCACTTATTATTATTAACTGCTTATCAATCAGGCGGGAGCTTATGAGTTTTCGGGATGCGCTCCTAATGAGTGGAAAGGAGTGGACCCTGGGGGAGGGACTGTGAGGATGGGCGAGCCTTGCTTACTGCAGAGGAAGTCTAATGGTAATGAGCCTTTACTTATGGAGAATGATGATTGAACGCCATTAGGGAAGGCCCTCATAAGAGAGTATGGACATCCTACACAGCTGTGTCTTTGGTTAATTAAAAACTGTAGTACCCTCTATATGGTACTTTATTCTCTGGGTTTCTTCATCTGCATCTCGAGTGCTGTCTTATATATTCTAATACGAAGGCACCGCCGAAAAATGCTTGCCTCGAGGTGACCCATTTCGGTGGCTATGCCTCATGGCACTCGGATGCGCGTACTCGTACAGTGCCTGCCATTTACCATCTACCATCTAGCATCTACCATTTGGCATTCAGCATTCAGGCAGGTTAACCCCATTTCGCAGGCATTTCGAGCGGGCGCACAGAGCGCACAGCGAAGGAAAAGGCAACTGCTTAAGAATTACATTAAACCCCGAGTGGCAGGCCAAAATGCAAACGCAAAATCAAAGGAAAGAGAATTAACATGAAGTGAATTTCGAAAGGGGGAAAAGACAGTCCAACCGACTGACTGACTGCCTGAATGCCCGACTCTCTGACTTTGGCTGACGGAAAAGACTGAATTTTTGGCAAAGCATTCGAGCAATAGTCGGGCACGAGCAGGCACGTGCTTATAGCGCAGAAATTTGGAAACTTTTGTATTTCCTCAGAGACCCAAAGAGACAGCCAGACGACATGGACGTGACGGACCAAGACCGACAGCGACCAAGCGGACAGGCGGACAAGCGGACAGTACAGACGGATACAACGGACAGTCGACGTAATCATGAGGCAATTTCTTCTTGGTTCGGCTGGCAACTGCAATTTGTAGTCAGCATTTTCTTGGCCCGCTTTTCGACAGAACCAGAACCCATCCAAGCTCCGTTTTACTCCCAGCTTTATTATAATATTGGGAACAGCTGATTTAAAGCGTTCTCTTCGCTGAGGCTGTGACTGTGACCCACTCGAGAAACTAATACTACGTATCTTTTCTGCCTGGAGAGGGGACTTTTCTTCTTGCCAATAAATCATGTCGCACATTGGTTCTCTGTTCTGTGCTGTTCTGTTCTGTTCCGTTCCGAACCGTTTGTTTGGCATACGCAATTTAAATAAAAAATTAGCGCATATTTTGCATTTTCTTTCCTCGCCAATGCAGATATATCGTCTATAGTATATACATATTATATATGTATGTGTGTATATAGCCAGCCCCCTATACGATGTGTAGATTTCACTAAATTTATTACTTGGCATATTTTTTGCTGCTTTGTTTCTGCTGCTGCTTCAAATAAATAATGCTTTGAGCTTACAAGCGGGTCGATTAATATAAATCAACGCCTTGACGGTGTCATCCAGGGCGAAAGTCAGATGGAGAAACGCAGGGAAGTGGGACGGAGAGTTGGGGTGGATGTGGGTGCCGTGCTGTGCCCTGCTCTGCTCTGCCCTTTCCTGCTGACTGGCTCGACTTTTCCTTTGTGGCTTTAATGAAAGTAATTTATTAAGTAATTTCTAAGCTTGCCGTCGAGACGCTTGTTGTTGAGAGTTTAATTAATTGGTTTTCATATTAAACGACCCACCCCACCCATCCCCATCCCCATCGCCATGAATTATGTATGAGCAGGTAAATACCAATCGATATTGAGATTTGTATTGTGATTGAGAGTGTGTAGGGTATTGGGCGGAAAAACGCAATTATTCGAACAGCATTTCTGCCCTTGACAGGGGATGGCAAACCCGATCCCAAACGGAAGCAGTAATCGTCCGCGAAATGGATCTGATGGATTAATAAACATTCCGCTATAATTAATTCCCTGCATTATAAGAGTTGCAACTTATTTGTAATGCAGATGAGTAGTTCTGTCAACGTACGTAGTACATTCATTCTGAATGGGGGAACTTCTGAATGGGTGAGCTAATTCGCAGGAAAGAACCATCTCCGAATGGAGGGGCCTCAGATCTTTTCAATAAAATAAAGGGTGTGCAGTACGCGGAAAAAGTATACGCAATATTGCAGATGAAGAAACATTTCTACGAATGTGTAAACAAAGGAAAAGATAAGAAAAGAAAACTTGAATTGAGACCCTACAATTGGGGTCAATATGTATATCAGCCATAGATATCGACCACTGTCTCAGATAGATAACGCACTTAATCGATTATTAAATCAAAATTTCAATTAGGAAAGACTATCGTTCATCCGACAGCATTTTCAACGGAATAAATTGTAAGATGAGTTCCATAATTAGCGATAATTAAAAAGTGCCGTAACTTTACCCTTCAAGCCACCTCCAGACTGGCTTCAAAGTATTTGGACAACTTTGAAGGGAATGTAATGGCGTGTTGTCGCCGTAGTCGTTGCGACAATCTTGCTGGGGCCTGTCTATGTCTATGTGTATGGCTGGCAGTGAGGGGGTGGCAGCAGATGGCCCATTTGTGTGCGAGATACATTTGTATCTTTCTGCTGGAACTGCAACTACTGCCGTACTACGGCGGATGTGCGAGCACGAAACGTGCTTCCGAATGGCCCCACAGACCCTCAGACAACCCGCCAGACAATGAAAACTAAAGCCAAGAAACTTTGTTCGTCCACGAAGCAAAACTGAAAAGAGAAGAAACTAAAAAAGAAAAGAAACGAAACGAAACGCAAATGCAACTTCAACCGAAAATAAATAAAAATGTTTTAAAGAAAACTGTCAAGATTTGCATTTATCGTCTTTGGCGTCGTGGGCTAAGAAAATGCACATGCGATAAAAGTTGTATGTGGCTGTCGCTGTCTGGCCGTCTGGTTTCTGGTATCTTATGGATACGGGTATCTGTACTCGTACTTGGCCATAGATACAGATACGTATACGACTAGCATTGCGCTTAGCTGGCATTTGCTTAATTTGCATATCGCATGGAACCGACCGGCAAGACGGACGGATGGACGGGCGGACAACTGGCATATCAGCAGAAAAAATATTTGAGAATTTGCACTTTAATTGCACTTAAATCAGCATCCACTTGGACAACATTAATTGACTCCCCGCAGATGCAGACGCAGATAGTGATACAGATACAGATACAAATACACATTCGTAGTCGTATTCGTATTTGGATGGAGAGTGATTGGATTTGGTATGTCATGGGGTTCCAATCCTGGTCACGCATTTGTTTCCCATTAATTTAATTAGTTGCCATTTTGCGGTTTGGCAATCCATTGCGTATTTCTACGGGCCTTGCCATGGCCTATATGTTTACCCAACCTCTTATGTAGGATATACATATCAGCCAGATTAAATAGAATTGTTTTATTTAACCTCTTTGGGTACCATCCCATAGCTGCTGTTGAAATACTCGTTTACTCGTTCACTCGTTCACGTATAAATGCGGGTTTTAATTTTGTGTGTGTGCTTTGGGTTTTTGTGTCGGCTTTGTGGAAATATTTCCATATGCTAAATAAATTAAAATTTTCATTTCCATTTTATTCTGCAGACACTCGTACTTTGTGTGTGCGTCGGCTTGGCCATGATAAATACATTTGAATTTGTTGCCAAATACAATAAACAATGTTAAATCAAAAATACATTTAAAGCTGCAGCGCTTTTCCAATCGAATTCGGGCGGAAGGAAAGGAAAAGAGACTAAATCAAGATTCCATAGGGAAATTGATAAAGTTTTCTAAACATTTACTAATTGACTACCAACACTCTCCCGCCTAGCTCCTTGTATCCCTTACTCTTTCTGCAATTTCCACTCCCCAGAGCTTTGGGGAAAAGCCCTCATGGTGAGCAGTATTTATGTATAGACTGATAACTTTCAAATGCTAAATTATTCAGAAGAGCACCCGCAGAAACAGTCGAATGCCATTCCACAGTTCAATCGTAAATTTACAGAACACACACTCGCACTCACACTCACACTCACACTTTGAACCCCCTTTCATCCCATCCCATAACTCCAAAAACCATCCCCGAGCCAACACCTCTTCAACATCCAACAATTTATTCGGTTTACAATTCAATTTAAATGTAATTTCCCTTTTTGCTAAATTGCAAAATGCCAACACATTCAAACGGAGCAACAGAGATGGCACGAGTGCGTTAGAAAGAGAGGGCCACTGACTGAGTGAATGAGATAGCTTTAGTCAGTCAACTGTCGCATTCCTAAACGAAATGCCACGCCCACACACAGGCACAGACACAGACACACGCGCACGCGGAAAGTGGGAGGCTGTGAAACACATGTAAATGATAGTGCCCGTCATAATATTTCATTTGGCACGGCAGAAAATCGTTTTACACTTTTGGCATAAATTGACGAAATAAATCATGTTTGCGACACGTGATTGGCGACCCCCAGACAGGGGTGAGGGGAGCGGTTGATAGGTAGCAACGGGTTAAGGGGCAGCCGGAAAAGTGAGCACGAGGAATTACATTCAACGAATGCCGTTTCGCATGACATACGCAACTTTTCGCCTTGTTCGATATACTCTTGGAAAAGGAAGGGTTCATTTGGACTCTATAACGGATTGCCAATGAAGAGGATTGAGAGGATCTACATGGATCAATACAATTAGTACAGAAATTGAGGTTCCTCCAAATAATACCAACGGTTCAAGTGGCATCTCTTTCGGCATATGTAAATGTTTTCCCCAAATCCAATTTGTTATTTTGAAGCGGAAATCCAACTCTTAAGTGCATTCCACATTCGTTCTGTGTCCATAAACCGAACTTATTTGTTCGCTTTCAATGCAATTTCGTTTGGCTTTCAATGCGATTTCATTTGGCCATGCAACGTGGCGTATGCGCAATTCCTCCCCTCTCGCACTCGCACTGGCACTGGCACTCGCACACAGGCGATTTGTGCTCAAAATACTTAAATGAACTGTGTGGTGTGGTATGTTTGTTTGTTGCGCAAAGAAAGCAACAAATTGTTGTAATATTTATAATTTAATTATGGCGGAATACGTTTGACATTTGCGCGCTGTCTTGGGCTGCCTGAAATCTGAAAACGGACATCTGGCCGGCTGGCCGGCTGGCCGGTGTCGGGGATTTGTTGGCCATTTAAGTGTATGGCCAATAAGACTGACGAAAAAGGCCACGACGACGTTGACTGATTGAATTGCGGTCTGCGTCAATGGGTTTTTTGCTGTCTGTCCGATATATTGTGATATGCGACTGCCGGTTTTTAATTTGCCACATCACAAAATCAGAAAATTGCATTTCAATTGTAATTCGGGTTTGATGAATTGCCAGAAATGAGTGTCGACTCCACTCGAATTCAATTGATACCGAATGCGTTGCGTTCTTTGTTCTGATCGAGCGGGCGGGCGGGCTTACAATATTAGCCAGCGACTCGATTGAATTTCAAATGACTCAAAGGGGTATTAAATGCGCATTAGGTGCCTGCTTGGGGCACACTCACTTATCGATGTTCGACTAACCACATTAGACTAATGATTTCGTCAAGATTTCCCCTGTCCCAACACCCAGTCCCATCCCCAAGACCCCGACTCAGAGTCGAAGTCCCCTTATCATCATCATCATTGTCAGCACTTAAATGCAGGCTTCATTTGCTTAATTGCATGGCAAATGTTGCCATGATTAATGTGGCAGAGAATGGGATTGCGTTTGTCAATGGAAAGAGGAATGGGTGTCATTGGGGCCTAATCACAAACATTGAAAAGACTGCCAAGGAAAAGCATAAAAGCAAGAAAGAAGGTTGTGGCAGAGTGTCTCGACTAAAAGGTTCCCAGGTGCTTTTAGCACCATTGGGAAAGTGTCTTACTTTCAATTGCGATAACAAGAGAATCAATTGAAAGGAACAAGAGTATTCGCATTAACTCTATCCTTTTTCATCTCTAATTACAGCTCTAGGTTTCGAGGAGCAATGCCTTAGTCAGGTATTCTTCGTGCACATTCCAAATTGTATTCCACTACAACCTGTTTCTTGTTCTGCTTTGTTTTGACTTGGATTGAATGAAAAACAAGCTGCGGAGAGTGTCAGAAATGGGACCAGAGTTACACTTTCGATTCAAGAGATCTGGATGCCGCAAGTACTTGTATTCCGTGCATCATAGATACTCATTACAGCCCATTTCCCCTTCCCGGCCAGAGATTAGCGGAAGCAAGAACCTGAACATTCAATGATTCAATGGGGGGCAGCCCATAAGAGCAATGTGGAGCAAGGCTACTCTCCTCGCTGCTCTCTCGTGCGACCCACTTGCTAAGAGAATGACAAACCATAGGCACACACATGAACAAGCCACGCCATCGTCACTCCTCGCCTTCGGGGCTCATATCATGCCATTACGTATACGCCACCTTGCCCCCTGAGTGCTGACGCTAAAGCTTTGGCGGGGCGGCCCAACGATTGTCGTCGCTATCAGGGCGCCTATTTATAGACGCGTTAAACGAGCAAATTACTTCCGACCAAACGCACATTTGAACTTTGCAAATGCACGGACACGGTTATAAATAATCGGCTGGCAATTAGCAATTTGCAATTGCAATTCACGTTTTCAGGGTCCCGTTCCCCATCCCGCTCCCACTCCTACTCCCGTTCCCGTCCCGCACGATGAGAAATTGGAAATGCGCGAAAAATAATTAACATTTCTCAAACGAAACGAACAAACCTCTCGTTATGCAAGCCTTGAAAACGGTTCCGTTCCGTTCCGTTTCGTTCGTATCGCTCGTTTTTGTCATTTTCAGTTTATAAATTACCCAATAATTTCGCGCACAAATTCCTCTCCTCGATTCCTGGGCAATAATTTGTATGAGAAAAGTTCTGGCCAGCGGTTTGGATCGCGACGCGTTGAGGTCCGACAGGGAATAAAAACTAATTGCAATGATTGCAAATTGCCAGATTTTCAATGTCAATGGCAGCCAAAAACGTTCGCCGAGAGCCAGAGCCAGAGCCAGTAGCCATCATCGTCATTAGTGAGAGAGAGCCTTAGTCACTATGTGAATCTGTAACTGCATTTGTATCTGCATCTACATCTACATCTGCATCTGTGTCGCCTGGTCTCTGGTTGAGTGTACGAGTATCTCTGCGGTTGCCAATCAATAATATGCCTTGTGAATGCCTCTCTGCGGTAATTGTGTTCTTCTTTGTGTCTTTCTCTTTTTCCTTATTTTTTCTTTCTGTTTTTGTGCAATTTTCATTCATTGCATTTGGCAAGCAACTGCCAATAAGTTGGCTTCGCCCATATAGCCTTAGTTGTGGCCACTGCTGCAGGCATTGGCGATAGCTTATGGCTGCGGCAGCATCTATACAGCATTTAATTGCACGTTTTGGCCAGCAACAACAGCCATGACAGCAGCAACAACAGAAACAGCAGAAACAGCGGCAACAACCACAATGACAATGCCAGACACAAAATAACCAAAAGGCAAGTTTTTGCGGTTTCGGCCAGGTCGCTTTTCAGCTGCTGGCTTACTGCCGATGCCAATGCCGCCGTTGCCGCTGTTGCCGCCGCTGGTTACTGCCGGTTTTGTCTCCTCTTCAGCGCCTGGCCATGTCGGGGCCATAGAAAATGTCTATATTATACAAAATATTCGCCCGTCATTAAAGCTCTGCCACAGCAAGAGTATGGCAGAGGGAGAACAGCAACAGCAAAGTGGTGGAGAGGGAGACTTGAAGGAGACTGGGGGCCATAATGAGTTTGCGGTTAGACTGAATCTGCCCACAGACTATGATATATAAGTACCCATATTTATATTTGTTCTCTCTGCAATTTGTATCCATACAATGTTATGTGCTTTCCACTCTGTAAGTACTTTATTTTAGCGACTATACATAATCATCATTAACATTACCCATACCCATACCCATACAAACTCGTAGCAGCAGTCGCAGAAGGTCTGCTAAAACAACATCATCAATATAATAAGGGAGAACGAGAACTCGGTGGGAGATGAAGACTTACAAGAGCGCGTACTCAAATGAGTTTTATTTTTACTTGGCATTGATCGATTAAAGCCACAAAGTATCCAGCTTTTTTAAGCTTTTCAATTTAAACCTAAGAGAATTAGATCATTAGGTACTCTATCGTCAAATTCATTAAATTGTAGACGGTACTGGCAACAATCTATGGTTTTGGCTAGGAAAACGCAATTCGATTGACAATTCTTATAAATAAATAGGTATATATATAATAGAATTTTTATTTATACGTTTCTTACGTTACTCCCCCATACTTATGGCTGTCATTCCTTGTGCTCTTTATTCACCTTTACGCAAGATATTTCCTTATCTCCTATGTTTTATATTCCTCAGTTACCCAAGTTGTGTGATACAATAGGCATTGCCATAGATACTTTACTGAAGTACTAGTATATGGGCTCGGTATCCTAAAAGATCCGCGTACTTCCCTGGACATTTCTTAGCCCTTAACATACGAGTTTCTCTGCCTCTCTGTCTAACCAAACGTATCACTGACCCCTTGCCTTAATGTTACTTGACCTCTCGGCTGCAACTTATGTGTTTTCTCTGCTTGGCACTGCCACTGCCACTGCCCCACTCCCATTTTCATTTCCACATGCTTAATGCTCGTTTCGCTTGGACCTCGCTCTGACCTCTGAGTGGTGGCTGCCACAAACAGCAGCAGCAGCAGCGGCAACAACAGCGACTAAACACATTTCAACATGCTAATTAGTTTGAGGGGGGGGGCTGCCGAACCACAGAGGGGACAAGGTGGACAGGGCTGCCTGCCCGCAAAGCCTTTTGCGTTTATTTCCCATGCGTTGTTCATTATTATAATTTTTCGTGCTTTTGTGTCTGGTTTCTGTTTTTGGCCAGGTTTAATTAATGATTTGCTAAGCTGGCAGAGCACCCCAAAAGTCCATTCCCTGTATTCCCTGTGTGGTGGGCTTTGTCTACTCGTACGCCAGGGTTAATTGGGTGTCAGGGCTTTGGCCACCATCATCCCTGGACACCGCCTCGGAATCCGTTCGGGCCATGTCCAATTGCGGCCGTCGAAAGCAGAATGCGCTGTTGCCGTTGTTGCAATATAAATGGACATGTGTCTGTGATGTGTGGCAGTCCTCTACCCCATTCACTCTCCCTCTCTCTCTTTTTCCGCCCGAGAGTGTGAGTATGCTGGCAACACGTGGCAGCCACAAATCGCGAAACGGGGCGCCCCCCAATCAGCTTTCATATTGTTGCTGCAACTGCTCTTTTCCGGTGCCACGTTTCTGTTACACAAAGCACACCACAGTATATACCTGCATATTAATAAATATATTTATTTATGTAAGCGCATCTGTGTGCACTTGATTTTTATTGCCTTGCCACGCATTTGCAATATTTATAACATTCACATTGTAAAATATCATTTTAGCATACTAAATTAAAGTTAACTAACTTTTGTTAGAGAATATGACACTGAACTTACGATAGAGGAAACAGATAAAGCCTTTGATAAAGAAAAATCCTTTTAGCCTGCTTAATGGGTGGCTTTGTATATCTATGGATTGATGTATCACACCTAGGAGTACCTAAAACATTGCCCGAACCCCAGAGAACACTATCAGTGTATGCCCGAGGCATACCCGTCTCAATTGCTAAAAACTCTTATATTCTATACATAAGAAGTCACTTACCATTTTATGTATTTTTCGTAATAGCTTATTCAGAGACTTAAACTTCTCTGCTTTTTAAAAGCAAAATGTTCAAAACTGCTCATTTCATTTCATAGCTGTTTTTTTATAGCTTTAAAACTAATCTTGAAGAAGAGTTCTCACAAACTTTTTGAAATAATATATACTATTACACACTATAATTTAATTAGTCTCTGAAACTTGACCTTTTCCTTTTTTGGTTAATGGTAAGACATCCATTTATAGCTGCGAAAATGAAGCTAACATTGGTCATAAAAATAGTTGACTAGAGGTTCGTAAAATATTTCAGTCACGTTTGGTTTCCATAACCCTGATGTAGGCAGCGAGATCTATTAAAAGAAATACGGAATTTTAAACATTAAATGCACCCACATTTCCCAATGTTGAATATTTAGATTTTCTTCCCACTGAAGCTCTAATTTTCCCCACCTATTTCCCGATCACGATGTTAGAGTATCTCCATTCTCTAACTTGCACTTGAATGAAATTATTTCTCATTCAATTCTTTTTTATTGTTGTCGAGCTCTCCCAGCGGGCAATCATGTGTGCATTTGCATGTGACCGATTGAGGTTTATGAATATAAATTGTTTGTTAATTAAATGCAACAACAGCAACAAGCAGACAGTGCTGCGGCAACAATGGCTTGCAACGGCCAGCGGCAAACGCTGTGGGATGATTGGATGGTTGTATGGTTGGACGGGCGGATACTTGGATACTTGAATAGTTGGTTGGTTGGTTGGGTTGGCTACGCTTTAATACCGGAAATTGATTAAAAGCTCATTTCATTTGCCTGCCGTACGCCTATGTTGCAGTTGCAATTGTTCGTGTTGCTGTTGTTGCTGCGGCAGTGATGCGGCTGATGTTTCAGTTGTTGCTGTTGCTGTTGCAGTTGCAATTGTTGTTATGGGCCCCTCCTTGCTGTCATAATTTGCCGTTTCAAATGATTATGGTGCCTCACACACACACGGACGGTAATTGCAATTGCTGATGTTCGTATACCCTTTGGAGCGGTATTTTGATTATGATCAGAGGCCAGGCCACCCACAAGGAGTAGATTTCTGGCTGAAACTTTGCACAGATACTGGTAAGTCATATGGCATTTGCAAGGGTATCCAAAGCTGTAACTGAAGTTGGGGCAGCTGCCACTGCTGCCTCTGTTGTTTCTGTTGCAGCTGATGTTTCTACTGTTGCAGAGGAAATATTAATGCACAACATGCAGAGTTATGGCTATGATTTCCACTGCAGTTGTGGCCCCGGCTTGTTAATGCCCCAGTCTTACGCTATACATTTCATTATTAAATTGCCCCTACCTCTGGCTGGAATCCCTTGAAATATCCGATTCGCAGGCGATTGTTTGTCCAGTGGCCAATTAATTTTGCACACTTTGCAGCAGCAACATCAGCAGGATGGCCAGCAGCGGCAGCATGATTATTATAATTGAGTTGAATGGAGACGGAGACGGACATGGAGATGGAGCCAAGACATGGGTAAAAGTCGAATTGTAAGCCGAGTGCCTAATTGCAGGATTAACGCTGAGACTTGAACGATTAGTAGACGGTTTCATATCTTACTTTTTGGCTTAATTTCCTGCCCGACTAAATTTGCTGATTCCCCTCAAGCTTGAAATAATTTTGCAGAAACTTATCTCATTTATTTTTATCGGTGTGGAACAACCCCTAGAAGGTCGAGTCCGCACAGTCCACACATTTATGGCAACTGGGAATTATTTATTTTCCAAAACATTTGCCCAGAATATGGCCATGTAATGGCCAACTTGAACTCCATGTCCCACCCCAAATATTGTTACTGTTTTTCCTCGCACTCTCTCGCTCTTTTTCAGCGTGTCTTTCTCCTTCTTTTGGTCATAACTTTACTGCCAATTTCAGCAAGTCGGGAAAGTTGGCCGACTCTCGCACTTACACGTATTTACGTTGCGATTTTTATTTCCTGTAATTTTTACGATATTACTTATTTTTATGCAGCACACAGCGCTCCGAGAGAGGCTATACAGGGGTGTAACTGGGGGTTTGGGGGTTATATATGCACGTTTATATGACCCAGCAGCATTTAGCTTTCATTTTGAATTTTATGCCATTTTTATTGCTTGTTGTGCGCCATGTTGCTGTCGTCAGTCGTCGTCTGCGTCCGCGTCGTTGTTGCTGATGGCAGCCGCATTATTGGTTTTTGAAACTCGAGCTCGGGCCCAAAACAGAAATTAAAATATAAAATATAAAGTCAGGGGAGTGCCAGACACAGTGCCCATCTTCACAAAGGGAAAGAGAAAGAACAAAGGAGTCCCCCCATTCTCTTGACAGCAACTCATTTCGAATATTTCCCAATCACCAATCCCCATACCCATCCACAGCCGCAGCAGCAGCAGCAGCAAAACATTATTCAATTGGAATTTAACGCTGGTTAATATTTGCCCTGCCCTGCGAGTATTACGTATTGTTTTTACAGTTGCTCGGCTTATTTATTTTCTAGCATTTGTTATTATTTAATTTTAATATTTATGCAGCGTGTCTGGCGTGACTATGGCGCATTATAATTACCTCCGACAACAACCGCAGCAGCAGCAGCCACACCGATAAGCGGGCCCCGAACAATACGAGTTCCCCATCGAGTGAATAGACCCGTATACTTGATATTTCGCTATGGTCTCGTTTTAGAGGCTTCGTTGTAATGTCTGACTGACTGCCCGAATGACTGCTTGACTACATTATATGGTATATGGGTAATGGGTAATGGTAATGGTAATGGCTACGTGCTGCTATGGGGCCCGACCTCGTTAAGTGGGTTGTGTGCACCGATACACCGATTCACCAGGCAGACCAGGCAGCCGGCCCTCTCACTGCCTACCTACCCAAAAACACATGTTGATGTGGGCAGAGGCTGTTGCAGGCCGGCTCCTAACTTATTGTTCGAGCCAAAGTCGAATGTGTCCCAATACAATTGGCCAATTATCGGCTATTTCATGCTGCATTTCATCCCAGTTTTTCTCGGATGGGAATTTTCCAAGTTGCGAATTAAATTAATGGAAATTTTAGATATCATTAGAGATAATGCATTTCTATGCGAAATATTTCTCAATTTGAATTTGTGTCTCATTGGAGTTTAGTACATGAATGTATATAAAAAGGTGTGCGAACTTATTATTGGATAACCATTATTCGCCGATTGTATTGATTGGGAAAATTAGAGTTGCCTAATTCACGAATAGATTTCAACAACTCACCAATTACAAACGAATTGTTCCAACCTATTGAATATAGTTGGTTTTATCCACAATTTGAAAGGAGTTTTCTAGAAACAACCCACCGTCAAGATTCTCTTCATTTGTACGAGTATAAATAGTGAATTCCCTCCCTCTTCCGGTACCCCCCGGAGTGGTGCACATTTATGTGTCTGCAATTAAATACACATTGAAACCTTTGTAAGACCCGATAATCATCTCGATGTCTGGGCCTGGCCGACTGTCCGGGTGTCCGCCTGCCCCCGGACACAGTCGTTCCTTGTTTGTTAATGTCTGCACCATTATTTGATTTATATTTTCCATATAAACACTCCAGCACTGCCGCTTACGAGCATTGATGTTTGTCCAGCTCGCAATCGCTCAGAGACGAAACCAGTTGGTCACTCGACCATTTCGGAGGAGGATTGGATTGGATTGGATTGGGAGATGGAGAGACAGGCAAGCAAGGCATCACGAGTATGAGTACCAATACGAGTGCTCGTCAGGCGCTCGTCAGTGGCCATCGATCAGGCGATGGTAAATGTTTTTCCAATTTATTTTCATGCTTTACTTGGGCCAAAGAGTGACTCGTTTCAGGTTTAGTTTTCGTTACGTTTCGCTTCAGTTTCAGTCTCGGTTTGGTTTTAGTTTTTCGTGCAATTAAATTGAGTTATTTGCGTTTTGTCTGGTCAAAGTTCTGGGCCTCTGTCTCTGTCTCTGACTCTATCGTCTCTGGCACGGAGTCACTCTCTATGTGTCCATTGGGGTCTGTCCGTTGTGTCCGCTCTGTCCGTCTGTTGCTGCTTTAAATTGAATTGGCCTTTGTGCGGACACTCGTACTGGTACTCATGTATGGCATACATGTTCCCATTCCCGATTCGTCCACACAATAAAATCCAAACAGAGCGACGCTTATTGAATAAATAATCGAATAAAATATGCTGCTGCTGCTTCTACTCTGCGACTACTTCTGCTTCAGCTTCTGCTCTTTTTCCACTCGTTTTTTTTTTCGTGTTGCAAAAATATCCAATTTCCAATTTCAAATTCCAATTATATTGCTCTACGCTTTTTATATTATTATTGTGGCTGCTGCTGCTAGTGCTGCTACTGCTGTCGCCAGCATGAGCAATGAAAAATCAATATTGACTTGAATGTTGACTGAGAGAAGGAGAATCTGAATGTCTGGCAGACGGAAACACACACGAACAGCTCAATAAGGGTCCAGGGCTTGCTCTGAGGAAGTTTGGCTCCATGACAAAGTTACTTGCTTTCAGCCAAGTCAAGGCAAACAAACCCGTCTTCTACGGTTTCCCAGCCCCCTCCTTCCCCAGCTTCCTCCATCGTCGTCATCATCATTATCATCATCATCATCATGGGAATGTCCATAAGAACATGCTGGCAAGCATTTCTTTTGTGCAACCATGAGGCATGTGTGTGCTTGTGGCATGGAAATGCAACTGCCAAGTGCAGCATCTTATAAAGGAAAAGTTTCTAAGTTCAAATAGTTGCTTGATACCATTGCCATGCAAGAATGTTCAACCTCCTGGGGATGGCACATCGGTGTACTCCTGAAAGTATGCAATGAAATGTATTTTCTATATGTTTATAGAATTAATTAATTAAAATTCAAGAAATGCTTAAGCTTTGTGCGAATCTCAATGCGAGATTTTATTAAAAAAAAGGTGCCTTTCGCTTGGAACTAATTTATTAGGGATAAGCATGTTTGTTGAAGAGATATTAATTGCAATTAAGACTGAATATTAATGTAAACCTAAATATACAAAAGAAATACACACAGACCAGATCGGAACTTCATAGAGAGGCATAAAATAACCCAATCGAATATATGTATGTAGAAACTTTATGGATTCAAAGGCTAGTCTACCTTTGCTACCCTATCATTCGGTGCTGGTTTCTGCTTTTCAGACTCATTGCGCATACGCCCTGTCCGCCTATGCCAAGAACCTGCCAGTGAATTGCTTTCTGCCCCGCAGCTCGAGGGCATCTCTTTTCAGTGAAGATTTCCTCACTAATTGCTGGCATGTTACAAAGCCAAATGGTCACATCCGCTGCGCTCCCTTCCGCTCTGCTCGTGTCGGGTCCACGTCCACTCTGCTCCATTCACATTCAGGGCCCTTCAATCAATTGAAAATCGTTTTTATTTTAGCTTAGTCAAAGCGGAAATGTTACTCAGCAGCAGCAGCAGCATCCACAAGAGGCGGCAGCAAATAAATTGCTTAATTACAAATATTGTAGGAGCCGGCTCGGGTCCTAGGAAGTGTTGCTGCCGAGAACTTCCCAGACCAAGCCAAAGGCAGCGCGTACTGCTGACTGTCATGCAAATTAGCAAGAAAAATTGCATGCCAAATGTTGTTTGTGTAGTCGCAGTCGCAGCCAAGTCAAATGTCTATAATTTAAGCAGAAAACAAGCGACAGATACATGCAGCAGCAGCAGCAGCAGTACTGTGCAGCAGCAGCAGTGGCAGTGGCAGTGGAAGCCACAGCAGGCAGCAGCCAGCATCAACAGAAGGCAAATCTCTTGAATTTTTTCTTGCCATTTTTCTGCTGTTTTCTGCTGTTGCAAAATTTATACACGAGGCTGCACAAAAAGTCCAAAAGAAAAACCAACTTTACTGGCTGCTGCTGGCTAATTTGCCACAGCAGGCAGTGGAAATTGTTGATGTGCAAAAATGCTGGTTGTTGTTGCATTTGTTGTCTTGTAAATGCCATAAATTAGTTTGTGTCAACAGACGCAGAAAAGCGGAATTAAAAATTGTATTTTTAATTTTATTTTATTTCTTCTTTTAGCCGCCAAAGTTTTGTTTCCCCCTTTTCCGCAGCCAGAAATTCAATTGAATTTATTATGTTGCCCACGGCTTTGGATTTGCTTTTGGCTATGGCTTGGCTTGGGCTGATAACTTTTTTCTTTTGGCTATAGTTTGCATATTTTTGGCATTGGCATGCACACAAAATTATTGGCCATATATTTGGGGCGCTTATGGCGCACAAGCTGTGAAGGTCGTGTGGGTGGGCGACGGGTGGTTCGGCGTGGGCTGCCGTTGCTGCCATTGCCACAAAAGCCAAAATCAATGAGCACACACACACACACACACACACAAGAGAGAAGAGATTGGAAAATTTGATAAATGCCATTGGGAAAATGTTTTGTAATGTCCATTGGACAATAAAAGCAAATTGAATTATATAAATGGGAAATGCTTGCGTAAATTGTTGGCATTCGCATTCGTAGATGGAGAAACAGCAGCAGTTGGCAGCGAATGAGTTCTGAATGCCGAGTACCGAAGACCACTTCACACATAGATGATTTTTCATGCGTCATGAATCTGTGGGGGATTTTCAAAGGATTCTTCTAAATTTCCATTGTGGAAAATGTGCAAAGTTCTATTCACTACTCCAGCTTTTAGAGAACGCTATTTAATAGAACCTTCTCTATTTCTAGATGAAAAAGTACACAATTATTTGTATGCAGGGAAAGCTGTCGGATATACAGCCCCCTCTGCTCCCTCACCTTGCTATTCTCAGATATATTATAAGTATTTTTCTGTCATAGATTGAGTTGTCTTGAGAGCTCATTACACTTCTTCTGGGTCTTCATTGTCCGATGTCATCCGCTGTCATCCATGGCGCCCTCATGCAGCCCGACAATTTGTCAAGATTTCCGTTGAGCGCCATTTCTAGTCAGTCCAACCGAGCGAAACGCATTCACTTCAAGGTCCACTTAAGCAATATCTCTACCCTGTCCCCGGAACCTATCCCAGGCCCTGCTCCTGCCCCTGCCACTGTCCCTGCCCCTGCCCCTGTCTCTGTGTCTATCCACTGCTCTGACATTCTGTGCTGTCTCCATTCTGTGGGTTCAAGCAATCCAACAAATTGCCATGCATAGCCCCAGCACATAAATAAAATGCCAAAAATCCTAATTGTAAAAGTTTTCATTTTATGACAAAATTATAACAATTTATTACGGACGTAGATCCCACCCACATGGGGAGAGAGCTCTACTTGGGTGGCTCGTTAGGGCAATAAAAAAGACGGAAAGAAAAATGAAATCAATGGCAGGGCGGGGAGAAGCGTTCGCGAGGAATTTGCTAGCAACAATGAAAAGCTATAGAAAACCTAGAAAAGCAAAAGGAAATCCCACAATTCACGAACAACAATGGCAAATAAATTAAATTAGTCACAAGCATATTTCAAAATTGTACGAGTACACACAAGTATATGGCCCCAGTCCCCAGAAACGATCTATATAAATCGTTCTCTCTCTCTCTCTTTTTCTCTGTGGGTGTTTTTTCTCAAGAGCTGGTGCTGGGGGCCAAGGATGCAGGCCAGCAAATAAAACATAGAAACACAGAGAGCCAGGTCTGGTCCGAAACGAGAGACATTTTTATACGTACTTATTTTATTTTATGTATGCCGTGGGCGAATGTTACATAAAACTCGTTTATGGCCAAAAAGGGTTGGGTTCCGGTTGGGTCTACGGAAGTTTTACGACAGCCTGTGCTAGTGCTACTGCTGCTATTTCTTCTTCTTCTACTGCCGTTGCAACTATCTCTTCTGCAACCCCAAAATTTCATTCTATAAAAAGATATTTTTCTTATTCCCGAACTTTTTTTGGTAACTTTTTTGTTTGCCAGCGCCTTTAAAGGAGTCTTCGACATGCTAGACGCAGGCAGGATATGCCGGGGACCACCCACCACAGCTCGCCTCAGATACAAAAACACACTCACACAGAATCAAACACGCACACAGATACTCTCAGGAGTACCCACACAGATGCACACACCGACACGGACACGGACACAGACACTCAACGGCACCTAACGACATAATAAAACCGGCATTTTTATGCATGTCTGAGTAACTTCATGAGCCAGACCAGACCGGTGCCAGCTCCCTGCCCTCCCTGCCCTCCCTGTATCCAGTCCCCATGGTACCACGCCTTGCAGGAGTTTTCCTTGCCGCCCCTCCCCCTTCAGCCAGTCTCCCCCCCCGATTCGCTTGCAGACAGGCGGCTGTCTATTTCAGGTTCATTGGAAAAAGCCTGCTTCTTCTGCGAAAGGTTTCCCGTAGGTTCCACTCGAGAGAGATTTTGCGCAGCTCTCTGGTTCTCTCTCCCTCTCTCTCAGTCTTGGTCTCTTTCTCTGTTTCTCATTCAGCTGAATATGTGAGAGAGCCTGCGCATTGGACGGGCGTGTCACAGGAGCAGCAACAATAGCATCTGAAAGATACAACAATAAGCCGCATTTTGGGAAGGTCGTTTGCGAACAGTTGTAAAATGGCCCAAACGGCACAGCTGGACCGCACACAAACGTACACACCCAAAGAGAGAGCAGGAGAGAGTGCAAAAAGAGAGCGAAAGAGAGAGAGATATATACATATAGAAGAGGGTCACACATTTATGCAACGAGGCGTCGACCGGCATGTAATTAACTTAAGCCGAGCCCGGCCCCGACGATGTCGATGTCGATGGGTGGGATGGGATGGGTTGGGATGGGATGGGATATGGTCTCGTCTGGGATGGGCTGTCGATGGGCGAATGCCGAGACATAAGCCGATCCAGACGGGAGAGACAGAGACCCAGACGGGAGAGACGAGACGCAAGTGTGCGCCATATACACAGATACTTGTACACTCATACAGATGTTCATATGCCACGTTAGATGCGAGAAATGGTAGTACGAATAAGTATATGTATATATGCATGTATGTGTAGGTATGTTTTGGGGAAAAGCAAGGGTCGGCTATATGCCATGTATAACTCGAGGTCGTTTGCCGGCACTTGCTCAAACAAATGAGGCACAATCAATGTACATACATACATGCTACATACCATTACCAAGAGCAGCATGTTGGGGCATGGATGGATTCATATGTAGGGGCACAGGTGGGGTCAAAATTATAGCAAAGCTGAACGGAAGACAAACATAAAAGCAATTCAAGTGGATCTTGTACCTGCTCCAATTAAGAATCCCAACTCTTTGTTTATTAACCAATAAAATACCATGACGATTATAGTTAAAGAATAAAGGAATAAAGGAAGAATAAAGCCTCTAAGAGACTGAAAAGAGATCTGGCCATGGATGCTAAAATAATGATGACCTGTTTTCCACATAGTACATGTGACCACGTTCTGGCACTACTAATAATTTGACCCCAGCTGTAAAGGTTGCTATTTAGGAGCACATGTTCATACATATGTGTTAGCGGAAAGTTAACAAAAGTGCCAGGCCCATTGGCACATTGTTGTTATAACATATGCTGCAGATATATACATATATACTCGTATATATACATGTGAGTATATGCACATGCTGTACGGACGATTGTGCTTGCACTACTTCAAAAATAAAAGTATTAAAATGAGAAAACGAAACACTTGCGACAACAATGCTCAGATGTTGGGGAGGCACCTCACCTCACCTCCTCGTCCTCCTCCTCCACACATGAGGCACCGGTTCTCCATGCCAGATGTGTGTACTCAACTCAGAGAACTTTGGAAAGCCTTTCTTGGCGGAACCGGAGCCCAAGCAATGCCATATGAATATTTCAGGGCAGCGATGATGAAACTCCATTAGCTTCCGTTTTTCGGGAGGGTAAATATGTTGACATATTTTTGTTATGTTTTATTATGGAATGTGTCTAAATGAAGAAAAATATTTGCACTGGAAATTAAATAGATTCGTATCTACAACGAATTTGTTTGGGGCAGGAATGTGTGAGAGGAATTTAAACACAATAGAACACCTATTTTGATAGATTTTTCCATTGGGACTCTTTCGCCCAGCTCTTTCTTCAGCCTACCTACAATCAACTATCAAAAGTTCCCTATTGTCCAGAGAGTCTTTCAATTTCCAATTATAGGCCACACCTCTTGATCAGGTAACCATTAGAGTCCTCCCCAATCCTTACTCTTCTGCAGTCAGACCACTGAAGTGGGGAGAGAGCCCTAATTGAAAATTGCTGTCATGAAAAATTCACATAAACTACAATTCTAAGAAGTAGCTCAGACAATCGAATGAATTGTGTGTGTGTGGTGTACAATATAAATTTCAGATAACAATTGTACAATATGCATAACAATGACGAGTTCCAGTTTCAATAAACTCGTACACCCCGAACCTGATCAAAGTCTGGGGGCCCCGTCCCGGTCCCAGTCCCAGTCCCAGTCCCAGTCCCAGTCCCAGTTCCAACAAAGAACACAAGTGTTCCGGTGGGGCCCCCCAAATGAGAACCGAATTGAAGCTTTACTTTGGACCCTGACAAAAGTGTCTTAGGAGAATGGAGTGGAAAACTATTGTCTGAATAGTTGGGCATAAATCAGAATTTATGAATTTTTTGTATTTCAATGCGAAAGATGAGTTGGATATATCTTCGCCGCCGTTTTGAGTGTGTGCGTTTGAAAGTGCTTAAGTAGAAGAATTTTCGAGTGCCGGCTGGCACTTCAACCCGCTCTCTGGGTCGAGACCTCGGACTCTGACTTGTAGCCGTACCCGTACCCGTACCCGTACCATTACCCTGACTCGTTCTCGTTCTCGGACGTATTCAAGTAAGACAAACAATATAAACTTCAAAAACGCTTCGTTGCATATCAAATTAATTACAGAGAGGCCCCCCAAAAAAGAGGGAGAGACCAGAGCAGAGCAGAACCTACGGAACGAACGAACGAGCAGTGTCTGGCTGTCTGTCGGGCAGGCAGACTAACTGTCAGACAACCCTTGAAGATTGTTTTCTTATGCCGAGGGGCTGCATCCATCCAACGAGCCCGGCCCGAAAAGTTTTTGCACAAAAGGCGAGTTAAGCTTTTGTGACTGCAATGAAGGGCCAGGATGAGGCGACAGGGACACAGAATCTGGGAGGGAGCCCGGGCAGCGCAGGACGGGGCCTGGCACGGCGACAGCTGACAGCCAACAACTCATGCACACACAGTGAAAACTGAAGGCATAATTTATGCCTTCAAAGTGGATTGTTCAAAGAAAACTTGGAACATTTTTCCCCTGAACAACAGCAGCAGCCCGAGCACGTCCTGTCCTCAGCCTCGTCCTCTGCCTCAGCCTCAGCCTCTGCCTCATCCTCGGTTCGTTCTTGTCAACATTGAGAACAATAAAGTCGAAAAACAAGATGAATAGCTCAGGCCCAGTCCCTGACGACGAATTGGATATGCTCTGTACCTTGTTTGGCTGCAGTAGAGATCTGAAGGGTTTTCTTTGGGTGTTCCCCTGAGAGTGGCAGGAAATCGTGTTTTTGATTGAATGGAAATCATAAAAGAGAAGAAAATAAGTGTAGGAAATAATTAAATATTTTCTTTACATTTACAAAATTACTGTGTAATTTTTGTTAGCACCCTAAAAGAAACTTCACTTGACTAGAATCATCTAGCAAATAAAAAGATGGGGAAATTCAAAAATTAAAAATTATATTTTTAAAATTTATTTATCACTATAAAGCTGCAAATATTCGATGTGAAGAAAAACACAAGATGACTTGAAAAAGATTCAAAAGTCACTGGAAGGCGGCTGTAAAAATGGAGCCTTACAAAAGGGCATACAAAATCCTTTGAAAACTTTTTCCAGAGGAAGATGGTTTTTGTGTGTGTTTTCGGTCATGACAAAATAAAATACCAGAAAAGGAATAAAAACTCAACTGAAACTGAAAATGTGAAACAAAGCGATGTGCGGCTACAGAAACACAACACAAAACCAGGACAGAGCCAGCACCAGAACCAGAACAAAAAAACCAGAACCCAAACTCAAACCCAAACCCAGCCCAGAAAGGAGACTCATTCATTCCCCCAATTTCGTTCGGTGTTCAAACAGAATCGCTCGAGACCACAGAAGATTCCCTGGAAATGGGGCAGGCTGGGACGGGGATGGACGGGCCTCTCCAGGATGGGGCCCGGCATGAATGGGCAAAACTCACGCACAGCCGGCACGCCCTCTCCGACCCCTGAAATGTTATTTTAACTACATTTTGGCTTTTTTATGGCGCTTCTTCCGCCCCACCGCCACAAAACTTTATCTTGGTCTGGCCTTATGGCGAAATATTGTACATTTATTAATACATAATCATTTTCGGTTCGGCAACATGAGAACTGGCCAGGCCGGACAGCCACATGGAGATGAGAGCCGAGCCGGACCCTCTAAGGGTCCCCATGGAAAACATTCTTCTCTGCTGGGCTCTCGCCCATTGAAAATAAAGCAGTAAAATAGTAATAGATATGAGAGCTCCTGCGGGTATCTCTCAGGTCTATTGTTGGCTTAGCTGTAGCTGCCGGATTGTACGTGTTGTTCGGTTCGGTTCGGTTTGGATCGGATCGGATCGGGTTCTGGGAAATCCAACCTAGTTAGTGAATTCTGAGCCCACTGCCCGAAAAATGTGTGTTTCTGGTTTTTTGTTTATTTTTTTTTTTGTTTTTTTTGTGTATTTTATTCCCAGTTTTCTCATATTTGGTTCTGCTTTTGTTTCCAACTGGTTGCTTAGTTGTGCAGAAAGGCCGATATAAATTGTTCTTCATGTTTTCGTTGCTCTGCTGCCGGTTTTGCTTCGGGGGCTAACTAGAAAAAGTTGTCTGTCCGTCTGCTGGGCTGGTTCTGCGAAATGCGAGTGTACTCCTAACCTACCGGGTATTGTCTGAACATGCCTGATAAATATTTTCATATGAATACATTAATCTGGGAATTAGTTATGAAGGCAGTCGCCTGAAGTGTTCCTGTCATGGAATTTGATACACCATCAGCCACGAAGGAGTATGAAGACAGATTATGCAACATACCAGCAGGGAGAAAGTAAAGTCAATAGAGATAAGAATGGTATAGCACTGGAAACTACGGCTTAAGAGAAAACCCAAAGAAACCCGACCAGGGATGATCGATTTACTTGACCATTTCCTACAAACCTGTTGGTCCAAAAACCACTTTCAAGAATACGCTGGTAGGGCTTTCAATACGAATCATCTTTCCTAGGAAAGCCCCTTGGCATACTGAAAGCCATTTGAAACTATTACATATACTTTACACTGGAATTAGGTCTACAAACTTTAAGTGACAGATACTTCGTGATCTCATTTACCTTTAATATGGTTCATTATTTATAACGATAGCAGAAATACCCCAATTATGTTAATTTTCTAGTACCATTCAATCCGCTCATCTATTCGTGGCTGGCTATTCGCAAATCACTTCCGGCCATCTGCAAACCGTTCGCAATTAGATAAAGATTCCAAATACAGATTCAGATTGGGACTATAATCACGGCCTGGGATCCCATTAGGCGAAGCTCCGACTGCGGCAGTTCCGTTCCTGTCGAAATTGCCCAGAAAAGCAACAATCGAGAAAGAAATGCTAATGAGAGGTGGACAATGGAAACGGTTCCCCAGGTCCATGTCCAGGCCATTGTTGCAAGGCCGCCTCTGGATGACTGCTTGACTGAATGACCGAATGAATGAGTGCCACCAGGGGTGGGGGGGAGACGACACAACGACACTCTCTTCATGGAGTGCGACGCACATTTCAATTGAAACCGTTTCTGGCCTGGACAGCTCAAGGAAATGCCGGGGAATGGTGGCTCTCGGCTCTGAGTTACCTTTCAAATTGATGAACAGCAACAAAAGGCTGGCCCCAGACAAAGGAAAAACCCGAGCATAGAAAAAGACTTTCAAAGTTTTCAGTTCAGGCAACAATGTCGCCATATATGTACGTACGTGTGAGAGTGTGAGTGTGTTTTATACTATATATATTTTTCTTTCTTTTGCGAAATTAATGAACTATTCAAATGTCAAAGGATCTGTGAAAGAAACGACGAACAGTTGGTGACAACAAAACGGGCCAACAATAAAAATGAGTCCAGCTCTGGCTCTGGCTTTGGCTTTGGCTTTGGGTTCAGGCTCACGGATTCAGACTCGGAGAGAGAAATCCATAAAAAGATTTTTTCCTCGCGACGTTTTATGAGGTTCCCCTTCCCCTCCCCCCACCGCTCAGTGTGTCTCTCTATAGGGGCATGGGTATGGGTATGCGCTTTTACAAAATTCAAAAAGCAATTTACAAAAGGCATCGTGAAAGGCGATACGCTCAGGCAGCGAGCGTCTCTCCGACCCGGGGCTCGGAACTCTCGAGCTCTAAGTGCCACTAAAGGACGAGGGCGGTGAAGCGCAACGAAATGCCTGCTTGAGAGCAGGTCCCAGGCTCCTCATCAGCATCAGCATCATCAGCAGCAGCAGCATCAGAGCCTGCACTGAACTGAACCGAACTGAGATCTGAGCTCTGAGGTCTTGGCCTCGGCTGAAACATACGTAAATGAGTCGTCCCCTGTCGCCCACTGTTGTTTGTCCCGGCCGGGCCGACTCTGTTTTTATTATCATTGCGTTTTATAGACAGTTTTACGAGCTAACGAAAGTGGTTCTGCCTGCCAGAGACGTGGACGGACCCAGGGAGAGATAATGCCCCTCGATCCGAATGCCGACATATTTTGGGTTTTTACGATCTCGCGCCGCCGCCTTTGCCTTTGCTTTTGCCTTTGCGCTGCCATTGTGCGAGTGAGTATATTGGGCAAATTGTAAATCACACTTGCCTATGGGGGCTTCGCACAGCGACAGGCGTACAGTTGGACAGCGAACAGTCAGACAGCAATGTATTGCCCCACATTGGGGCCCGGACCCCCCCGACACACACACTCACACACACACACGATAAAGCATCGCACATAAGATGTATATTAGCGTGTCTGTTAAATTGTTTTTAGTTGCCGACGCGTCTGCAAATGAGCCATTGTTCAAAAGGAGTAGGGAGCAGGGGTGGCCTGGGTACACGGGGTAACTGGGAGTACTTAAGACTTGGCATTAAAGCGCTTTAATTGTTGCTACTTCCACATGTGGGCTGTAGGCTGTGTGCTGTGTGTGTTTGCCCTCGCACTGGTATTTGTGTGTGAACTCGTTCTCGTCTGTTGCTGAGGTTGCATTGCGAAATGGTTTCATGCATCTGCAACAAACAAACATGCTTGCAAGGAAGGGGCACCCTGCCATTGTGTGCTGGTGCTAACAGTGGGGCGGCATGGGGCATGCGGCAAGGGGCATGCGGCAGAGGATGGTGTGAACTCGCAGAGTCGTTCGAAGCTCGTAACTCCCCGCAATGTTCGATAATTTACAAAGTGCAAAAGTTCTCAATTTGTGGAGCGGATCGTTTGTTTCTCATGTACGACGTGATGAGGGATCGAATAGATTGCTTAGATTTTATAGAAAGATAAATTTAGATACCAAAACAGACAACATGACTTCCTCTTCAGTTCGTTTCTAAATCGTAGTTGCAACTTTAAAGGAAAATATAACTATATGCAGATATTCTATGAGATATTGTATCGAATAAGGTTCCTGGAACTTCCTCTACCAATCAATTAGCTGTCAATTTGTATACACATACATCTATCTATTGTACGTAAGATATTATACTCAGATCGGCGCGAGCGAGCAAAGCGAGTGTGCAGGGGGCCTTTCCCCCTAGTATTATCTAGTAAAGATACATTCCTGTATCGTTCGGACAATCAGAAAGAACATTTTTGTTCCAGAAATCCAAAGTTTTAATAAGTTCAATGAAAGTTGCAGTTATATAGCTTACAAAAATTATATTCTGCATACAGATTCCTGTGAATTTATAATCATATCAAACACAGTCTTTGCCAATAAACTGTCACATAACTCTCGTCCAAATGGAGCTGGTATAGAAGCACCTACCTTCTAAAGACTTCCTCTATAAATCAAAATTGTCACTTCTTATAGTCCCCCCTCCGTTGAACCGCTTTGATGTTTGTATCTTCTAGCAGGCACAAATCCCTCACTCAACGTTCAGTCTTCCCCGCAGCAACTCATCCGACAACACCATAGTTCTACGTATCCTCTGTGGTAGTCATCTCGCTGCCCCAATCCCAGAGCCAGGGCAAAAGTGTGAGTGGGAAATGTTTTCTAAGTATCTGCTAATTGTGCTGCATGCATTTTTAATGTCATTTACCTTTTGGAACCGCTTGTGCCCTCGGTTGGTTTCTAATTAAAATGCACACCAACGGACGACAGAAGGTGGGTGGCAGGGGTGCAGGGCGGCCAAGAGTCAGCATCTTCTTCATTATCAACAACTTTCAACCTCATCAAAACGACTGGCACTTGGGAAATTAATTGCTGACTCTGACTCATGCCACTTGCACTCTCATCGGGCTCCCAGCACCCAGCACCCATCTTCAATCTTCGCATCGTCCATCCTCTGGCTCTTGAAGATACTCGACACGTTGGCGCAATAAAAATAAAACTCATTACGATAAATTGCATAAGGAAAGAGGAAAAAAAAGAGAAAAAAAACGAGGCAGTAACAGAAAAAGAAAACCCAGAAAAGGTCGCTGCAGTGATTCAAAGGAAATTCTCAAAAGTCGTTTCAATTAATATTTGATTCGCTGGTCACTCGACTCATCATTCGCCTCAATTCAAAGCGAAACTCAAAGGCGAATTACATTTTCGTTTTCGTTTTCATTTGAATTTTGAATTCGTGGACATCTGCCTGTAGCGTAGCTGTGGATGTATCTGTATCTGTAATTAAGCAAAAAGGAATCCGAAATCAGAAGCAAGTTTGTGCAATCGCTGCTTTGGCTTCAATGGAATCAGGTTTGCAAATTTTCTTTCACATCAATGACACAATCCAATGAGCATAAATTCTCTCCCCCCCCCCTGCCACCCTTCCCAGTCGAACTCCAAGTCCGAGACCGAGAGTCCCAGGGCGACCTTCCGTTGATTATTTGAAAACTTTTGCATAATTTACAATTTATGATTTTGCGTAATTTATTGTACGTGCCTCAATTTATGCATAAAATGTTGAACAAAACGCTTCATTAATCAGGGGGTCCGAGCGTTCCCACAGACCCGTCCATCCGTCCATCCGTCCATCCGTCCGTCCGTCCAGACCCTGCCGCCTGCCGCCTGCCGGAGGAAGTGACAGCGACAGCGGCAGTGCAGCGCCGCTCTCTGAAATACTAATTAAGCTTAATGTAATGCACATATGCGATAAGTCGCTGGGGTTACTTTGCTCTATCCGAGATTATAACGACTCTGGCTCCGACGCTGGCCTCACACACAATATACTCGTACACTATATATATATACAGTATACAATGCCCCATACACAATATATTTATATTGTATTTAGGTGGCTTGTCAGGCCCGTGATTGATGTGGCGGCTTTTCGTGCAGCTCGCTCTCTGCCATATTTGGTGAAGTCAGAGCCTCCGTTCCAGTCCGATGTCGATGTCGATGTCGATGTCGTATCTGAGTCTGCGTCTCCAACTGCCGCCGTCGACTGCCTCTCTGTGTCGGTGATAAATTGTTGCTCAAACAATGCGTATGTCTTTTCAAAATAAAATCATAAACTTGTAGTTTAAGAACTGAGCAAGTCTCTATACTCGAATATGTACTTTGTGTGGGTCTGGTCTGCGTATGGTTTAATTTATGGAGGAGATTGCCCACGGGCATGGGCATGGACACGGCATGGGCCTATGTGAGTCAGTGCGAACGGATTTTACAATTCGTATTTACTTCTTACGGCGATGAGTTTACTTATTTGTCTACCGAATTACGAGTCTTTTCAGATGGGGGATTAGTCATTAGTTCATAGAATCTAATGACAGTTCTGGGAATATAAGAGGAATGAATCAGTTTTTCACACTCACCAATTATGGTTCGGAAGATGCATGAATATATCATTGATTTTGCTTCTACAGTTTAAAGATTTCTTGACATATCAGTTAAGAACTTATAAACAGAGCAAAGCTGTTCTACCTTCTCCTTCTCTTCGAAGAATAGCATCCCTTACAAACTTACTGAATCTCAAAGATATCTTATCTCTTAGAAGGTAATTAACCCTCTTAAAAGTCATCTTTACTTGATACAAATCTGGATATTCTAATAAAATATATGATCTTTCTTTGATCTGTCCTCTTCGTTGGGTGCAACAGATTTCTCATCCTCCTAAAATTGATTATAGATCACACTCTATCTGTCTTTGCCATCTCATAGATCCCTCAGCGGCCTGCCGCCTGTATCTTTGAATCATCACAGAATGGATCATATAATTTAAATGACTTTTGCATACTTGAAATCTTGACAAGCCATAAATATTTATTATATATTTCTTATTTCATTTTACGACTTTGTACTCATTTCCATTTTGCGATGTGATGCACACACATTTTACCCCATTTAAAAATAATCTAAAAAAAGATGATGGGTTTTAAATGAATGCACAATGGTGGCTCATCTGGCGATTCCGTTTTGGGACCCCCTCAAGTACATAGATGTGTTGCCGCCAGTATCTTATGCTGATTTCATTCCATTTGGCCATTTGACAGACAGACCATCCCCATCCCCATACCCATCCTCATCGATGTCTTTCACGACCCTCATCATAACTCTGAGTCGTAGTTTATTGTATTCTTCGATTCATTTCGTTTCGTTTCGTGTTCGCAGTTCGTTTTGTTTGTTTCCACAAAATTAAATGCAAACAGACTACAACTTTGTGTGGCAGGCGGCGCCCCATATGCATGATGCGATCGAATGTCAAGAAGTTCGGACCGATTCGGCTCTTTTCCGTTCTGTGCCGTTCTGTTCTTTTGGGAACTAAAAGCCAAATAAACAAAACGAGCCAAGTGCTGCGCTGCGCGGCATTGAAATATTTACAATGCACGAGAAAAAATTTCAAACGATTTTTGTGCTAAAAAGAAAATGAATCCGAATTGGGCAAAAGAACAAAGGACCAGAAGAACCAAACACCGAACCAAGACGAGTAATTCAATTAAATTGCAAACATTTTAAGAGCTTTTCGGGACAGCAGAGCAGAGGCCCCAAACGATTCCCGTTGGTCGCCTGCCAGCTCCACCCTCAAAGGCCCACCGACTTTTATCTATTAAAATATACAAATTGCTCTGTGGTGCTCTGGTGGGGTGCTGTGTGGGGCTGTGCCCTACTGTTAGTAGGCAAAGGAAGGTGGAGGGCGTTGCCTCTTGTCGCCCCTGTCACTTCACACGGTCTGCTGAGCATTATAAAGGGGGTGTTGCAAGGTGGAGCACCAGCGGGCCCCGACTACTCGACTGTAGTACGTACCATGCGTCGTCGTAGTCTTTGACATTTTTAAATTGATTTTTTCATCGTCCGACAAAAGCCACATCAGCTCAGGTGTATCCGTTCACACGCCATCTAATTAGTTTTTGTGCGCAGGTGGAGGGATACTACTACTCGTATATAGAGTCTATAGAGGGACTGGGGGCGGGGGCTGAGCCTGAGGGAAGCCACAAATTGGCTTAATCAGCGACCATTTTTCGTTTACAAAATAATTGCTTCTAATTCGAGGCGCGTGTAATTAAAAGTTGCTTCAACCTTAAATGACTTTTTCATTGATCGATTCGAATTCGATTTGGTTCGCTTCGGGGACTGGGTGCTTGGGGCTGGGTGTGACCAGAGCCTGTCTACAAATTGCAAATTGATTTTTATCGATTTCTCATAATCAAAATCAGAATTATTATTGCCCCATGCCCCGTACCTTGTACTCGCGCCATGTACAGAACACAAAATATCACTCGCCTCGTTATTGCTCACGTCTCGGAGTGCGGCTGCCGCCAGTTTCTTGTCTCGAATTGAAAGTTGATTTTACAATTTGATAAGCGTGCGCAAATTACATGAGAGACCTGTCCCGGGGATCGTACCCCGCACACCCCACACCCCACAGCCCATACCCGGCCCCCGTCCCTGGTACGGAACCCACAGACATTGATGTGTTGGCATACGCCTATAAATTTCTTGATTATCAGTCGCTTTTTTAATGAATTTGGAGAGGCCACTGCCGCGGCAGCAGCAGCGACGGCAGCAGCGGCAACTGCCACAACGGGCGCGCCCCATTCAAGTTGTTGAATACGAGTATCTTTTTTTCTCTACGTACAGTGCAACATTGTTTGTTAATGCCATATCTCTCCTGATGGGCCCCGACACGCACAGCCAGCAGCAGATAGACAACTTGGGATGGGCTGCCCCTGCCCCTGCCCGGGCCGCCCATCTTTATGTGCAGTTTGCATGTGAGGCCAGGGCTTCGCCTTCGCTCCAAGGAAGATATAGTCATAGCCAAGAATTAAGAGTTATTAAAAGGTCTTGGCATTTAGCTCAAAGCAATTAAATTATGTTGAAAGATAATTGGAAAGTTGCCTGAAAAGTTCGAAAAGGCCGAAAATGGATTGGAGATAGAGATTGGAATAGCTGGAGGAACAGGAATATTGATTGTGAATATGTAAATAAATGCGAATTTTAACGAATATCTTTTGTATACTCACAGGTCTTAAGACAGATTCTTTGCGTTCCATATAACGAAATTTCTTATATTAAACTTCTGCATAAGTATTCCCCTGATATCTTTCGAGCTTCACTTCTAGCTGTTTGTATTCCTTTGTGTTCCATATATCATAAGCCCACTCAATTTTTTGTGCTGCTCTGAGCTTAATTGTTTGCTGCTTTGAAAGCGGGTTATGTGTCCCTTATAGGGTCGTTAGCCCCATTTGAAGCTCTTACCTTTTGCTGCTGCTGAGCCGGTGCTGCTTTCCTGCTGCTGTCGCCAGAGGCCTTGTCCTTTGTTCCATCGACGGCATTGATATTGATAGCATCGAGCCGATCCTAAGTAGTCCTGGCTTACTTCCTCTTCAGTGCACAGGCACAGCCCTGTGTGGAGAGCGCTGCGAATACGAGCATGGTTGCCCTTTTCATGAGTGACAACGACAACCCTCTCTCTGCCGCTCTCTCCGTTTCCTTTGGCATAAGTCCCTTCTAATTGCTTGCGTAACCTGAGGCGACCACGGTTCCCTGGCTGCGTTCCGTTCCATTCCTGTTCATATTTCAAAATCGTGCTCAATAAAAAAATAAATATTTTTTGTGTTGGTCTCGAGCAAATATTCGCATAATACAAAGAAATATAAAAAATAAACGTGCCTTGGGTCCCCAGACATTTGGCAAAGAGATTTCTACAGCAACAACACACAATTCATGTGCGAATCGTTTCGGGATTGCTATAGGGATTGGGCTAAGGAGTGGGATAGTAGTAGGTAGGTAGGTACCCTGGCTTCGTCGTGGCTTCGTGTTCAGAAATGAATGCATGCCACTTACGAGTTTGTCGCCATTCATTTCATTTGAGTTTTTAAGTTTTCAGTTTTCAGTTTTCAGTTTTGAGTGGTATGGAGTGGAGTGGAGTTCAAACGAGGCGAGACAGGAAACGCGACTTCAACTTCAAACTTGGCTCGAAAGAGGCGCCATGATGCATGATTGAGCATGATTGAGGACTCGGTCTTGCTGCGACATGGAAATTGCACAACACACAGATGCAAATACATGTGTATCTGTATCTGTAAGTGTGTGGCTGTGCTGTGCTGTGGCTCGTTGTGCCATTCTCATGAATGGCTTCGTTTATTTTCAACACGTTACTCAAACAATGTTTTTGGTTTATTTAAATTTCTTTCTTATGGCAACAAGGAAAGCCATGCAAATGCCGTCTGCTTGTATAAGTCGGAATCGCAATCCCCCGCCATATAGCACCCCGATACCATTGCCATTGGGAGGAAGCCCTCGCGCGTTGAGTAAACATTTGAATTTTACATTAAAGTCGGGGCAAAACACTCGCATTTTTTTCTGCTTTTTCTGCCAAGCTTTTTTTTTACATTTTTTCCCTCTCATTATTTAAACAAAACGGCGGCACTGTGCAGAGCAAACAATTCGCTGCGCCCCCCCATATCAACAGGGTTCCCTGCCCTGCCCTGCCACGCCGCGACACGCCATGTGGCCAATCCCTCCTCCTGTTTACTTTTTAAAGCGCCAATGCCACTGAGACTGGAAAAGCGGATGCACAATGCACAGGGAGGCCGAGGCCGAGGCCAGCCCAAAAGATAAAGATACAAAAACGCAATGAAGTTGGCGGTTTTTCGGATGCGGATTCGGGATCGGATTCGGGTTCGGGTTCGGGTTCGGCTTTGGGGTCTGGGGTCTGGGATATCTGGCCCTGGCCTGCATCGAGTTCAAACTGTATGCCAAATGCAAACAGAAATTCGAAATTTAAAACATTTCCCCCCCCCCCCCCCCCAACCACTCCCACCACAGCAGTTGTTGTTATTGTAGTAGGGAGTGAAGTGAGGTTTTGGCAAACACAGGAACTTTGGCTTTACTGTTATAGCAGAATGGAATTTTATTTGCACACGGTATCGGCAAACAAAAGTTGGAAATGGTGGAGAGATTGTAGAGAGACCAGGAGGAGAGGAGGGGGCGTACTGGGGGATGGGAAGACGGGGGAAGTAACAAACCGAACAAGATTTCACGGAGTACGGCCCTTTTCTTGTCTTTTGTCAGAGGAGCATTTGACAAACGATAAGCGTTTGGGATTGAGTCCGACTTCGATTTCGATTTTTGTCTGGGGAGTGGAACGGAACGGGGCCTGGCCTGGCCCTGGGCGTCGCCAGACGACCGCCACTACGAGTAGCAGCTGATTCCGATTTGTATCTAATTGTATGCAAACATTGGACTGGCAGACAGACTCGACTCGACTCGACTCGGAGAAGGGGACACTAGATATTCTATAGAGAGTCACATATGCGGGCGATTTGTACGATTTTTATGCATGAAGTTGATGGATTACTTATCCGAGTATGAATGCCTATTGGGGTTGATTCGATGGCTGATTGGTAGCTGATGCGGAAGAATAGCAGATTGAATGGGATAATCATAATGACCTTTGCGACCACAGGGAGTTTTTCATTCCTTTTTTTTTTTTTTTTTTTTGGTGCTACATTGTAACGTGAAGTCATCAACTTTTGGATGGAATATACATACATAAATACAATCACAGATGACTGAACATTTTGTTTCCACATTATGGAAACCATTAGATCTTCTTCATTAGTGGAACGGGAACTTTCCGTTTCATGGATATCTAAGGATCTTTTGCAGTGGAACGAACTACTAATGGATTGAAGATCAGTCAAGTGTGTCGGTGTTTGATAACTTCCCAGCGATTTATTCAGATATTAATGCATAGATAGGGCATATTAATCACATTTTAATTAAATAGTAAATTGCTATGAAAATTAGTTTTCTGTCGTTGTCTATATTTAGTCATTCTACCCGGTATAATCATGGTTTCACCATATACTAAATAGTTTTTGATTGTCTCTATACTCGGTATTTTCTGGAGACAAATCTTGTGGCTTGTCCCCTAGTAAATTTATAGATACAAATACAACAGTTTTCTAAACCAAAAAGATCAAAACTTGTACCCATATTATGGCTACCAAAGTGAATTTCCGATTGATTTCGAATATAATTAGATTGCCAACTATGATTCCTGAAACCTTAAGTAAACGTAAGGACACGTCAGATATATTCTAATCGGATTTGAATAGTGGCTGCTGACCTTAACCGGGCCTCCTGTCTCTAATTGCCCATTTGAAAATAGACAATACTTTGTCATCCCCTCAACGACTAACCATCCGTCCGACCCAACCACCCACACACGACACACAATATAATAACTACCTATGTATGTACATATATGGGTGAATATTCTGTGGCTTAGTCACAGGTAATCAGGCCATTCATTATCCAAGCCCCCGACGTCAGGTATATAATTACAAAACCCAACAAAAGCCGCAATGCCTTTCAATTATAGTACCTCCCACACCCCACCCCATTCCACTCCCCACCCCACATTCCACTTCTTCCCCGTTAGCCACCCTAACCGACCACCCACCCAACCACCCATCAAAGTTTCCTGCCATTTTTGCATTATTTATCAGATCGACCTACCTGACTTTTATTTTTGCTATAATTTGCACAATCATCTACTGCCTGCTCGCCTTTCCAGACGGAACTTTCGGAACACAACACGGAGCAGAGGAGTGTGTATACAAGTTAAATGAGTTTCTATTTTAGCGGGGCATGAAAATTACAGAGGCCCCAGCCATGGGCTTGTAATTAAGCGCCTGTCCAGGACACGTCAATCAGTCCCACAGTCCTATAGTCCGTCCGTTAGGCAGTTCATGGGTGAACAGCAGCCGGTCCGTTTCCCAGGCCGGTGACGGTGACGGTGACCCATCGTCAACCCTCCACTGGGGGTTGGATTAGCGCTTACGTGTCCATTTGGCCAGGGGCATAAATACTCAAACGAGGTCATTAAGCAATTTAATATTTTAAGAAACTCAACTGATAATAATCGAACCACATCGATGTGGCAGAGCAGAGGGGAGGAACAGAAACTCAAACCCAAACCCAGACCCAAACCCCAGCCCAAAACTCAGCTCTGTCTCTTGTCTCATGTCTCAGGTAGGCCCGTTGTCAGCTTTTGGCCTTACCTTCCATATCTGTATCTGTGGAGCGTTTCAACATTTGGTTTTGGGGACTTTTGCGGTTGGCACTCTCTGTGGGATTGGGTTACGCTTTCAGTAGCACGAAGCGCTCAAGTTAAAGTGAATTTTTTATGACATTTGCACGAAATATTAAGGTGTAATGGGTATTAAGCTGCAAACACGAAGTGGAAAGCTGACAACGCTCCCCGACCGCAGCTAGACGGACAACGTACTACAAGTGCGGCTTAGTGACACGTACTCGGATCTGCGCTGCCATAGGGGGCGGGGGGTGGCAGAGAGAAGTACTGTCAGCTCATCAGAGACGGTGGCAGAGGGGCAGCCCGGCAGCCCGGCAGCCCGGCAGCACCGCCAGAGTCAGGCGTAATCTTACACGCACCAAATAGCAAAGTCATATATATGCTCCAGACCCATCTCCAGCTCCACCTCCAGCTCCATCTCCAGCTACAGCTCTAGAGCATGGCCAGAGCTCTGCCATGTTGGGGAAGTGGATGGCGTCTTCTGGTGTGGGTTTCTTGTGCAGCTTAGGCCAGGCGGCACAGTGGTTGGTGATGTATTTGGACAGAAGAGAATACGAAATCCAAGGATTTGTAAAATCCCTATCGATACTCCTCCTTCGTTAGCCAATGAAACCATCGCTTATTCTATTTATTTATCCCAATCTCTCAATAACCATCTTTTTGGATTCTTTTCAGCCATCAACTAGAAAATCTTACACAACAATCTTTGAATCTTTTCACAGTTCGCAGAAAAATATCCCACAGATCCATCCATCAGCGTATTTAAATATTCGCTGGGATGATTCTCTGCTATGGAGTCCTCTTTCAAGGTGATTATTGAATACGAGTATTTATGTTCTTCCATTATCTTTATGCATACTCGTATCTTGAGGTTCTCCTTCCAGGGACAATCAGATCGGACCCTAATCAGCTCATTAGGCACAGATCCGCGACTTGCACTTTCTGCCAATCTCTTTGAGAACCTGAGAACCTTTTAGAGAGCCGCTTTTACCTAGATTTCTAAGAGTTTTTCTGGGTTTATTTGACTGGACATATCCCTGTTTTCCATTTCCATGACAATGCCACACTGTGACCTCAAAATGTTTGTCAGTCGCAAGACCCAGACCCCGGACACGGCGCACAGATGGACGGACAGAACAAACAACAAATAGTAATGGCAATAGCGCAAACAGCATGTAGTACGAGTATCTGTGTGTGGCCGTATGTGTATGTGTGTGTGTGTGTGTGTCTGTTTTTGTGGCATATGCAAGTGTCAGTATCTTTTCCCCTGCACCCTGCCGTGGCATGTGTGTGGTGGTAATTAAAAACAACAACTGTCGAGGCAGCGGCACAGTCAACCTGTATTTTTATTTTTATATGCCACAGCGGGTACAAATACAAGGGACACACACAGATACACAGCCACACACACACATGCAAAATTGGTCTGTTCTCTCTTGGATATATATGTGTTTTTTCTTTCCTTGGACTTAATTACACGGATTAAATATTATATGGCTTTAATGCCCTTGGCAGTAGGTAACCATAGCCAAGCCCAAGGCAGTAAAAACCAACAACGTCTGTCTGGAAGTATCTTTGTCCATCCCCTCTGTACACATAAGACTCTCTTTCTGCCTCTGTCTCTGAATCAGCGTTATCTACTCAGCCATAGGCGCAAATTGCAGTTTTATAATGATCCGCCCCCGTCCAAAAAAACGTCAGCTAAGTAAACCTCATATTTGGCTTTCGGCTTGCTTTTTGTTAGATCTCTTAATTGCCGAGGCTGGCTACAATTTTATGTTATTATACGATATGTTCATATAGATATACGTGTACATCTATCTTTAGCTTGGCTTATTGTATATTTTGGCCATTGCAAGTGGATTGTAAGGAAACTGGCGACGAAAGCGTCTCCGTGGCGGTTAAAAAATGCTTGCCGCGCCAAAAATGTCTTTCGATAATTGTCTCTCGATTTGGTCGTGCAGTTGAAGTGAAAATTGTCTGGCCAGGTTGTTGCATGCGTCTATAAGGCATGTTGTCCCATTGCCTTGCCGCCCATTTGTCGTGTTTGCTTTCAGATAAGCGCCAAATTCGTATAATTAGAGGCGTCATATGTTGCCGCAAATTGCATTAGCAATGCTTGAAGAAACTGTCTTTGGGGGGTTGCACATAGACGACTTGGAAAGCACTCTACCATACCTGGTGGGGGAAATAATTCAATAGTAATCCCATTAGCATTTCCGTGGGTCTTCGGTCTTCTACTTCGGCCTTTCTATATGTGCCTTTTCTAATTCTAATTTAATTGTTTTCCAAAAACATATACTTATACAGCTTTGCTTTCAATGAAATTGCGAATCGATCCGCTGGTGCAGTGTATCGAATTAATTACCAAACTGGTACTGGCACTGGTAAACAACAAGCTGCATTGGTTTTACTTATCCAATATTGTTTATCCCGCGTAGGAGTACGAGTACTGGTATCTTTGGCCACCTCCCAAACTTAGACACCTCTCGAAAACTCGAACGACGCCCATTTCCGCACCAAAGCCCATAACGAATACTCGCACATACATATTCATTCATTCATTCATTCAGCGATTCCCAACAAATTTTAATGACTTGCACTCTACACGAAAAAATCGGATTATTATGAGAGGGGCACAGATACACAGATACACAGAGGCACAGGGACACAGGGACACAGTCAGTCAGTTCCAATTAATGCCCGTGCACATGCTCGGGCGTGATTATTTATGGGCATAATTAAACAAACATTTACGAAGCGGCGGGCTCCACTCATATCAGACCCACTCGACCAGTCGCCCACTCCTATCGGTAATACTCGCAGCACGTAGATACAGAGAACGAAGGGCCTTCCTCCTTCCTCCTCCAGGGGCAGGCATCATCAGCGTATTTTTGGCATTTAATTGAAGTTCATTAATCAAAACTACGGAGCTGGAGCCCTGCTCAAATGATTGGACTACAGAATTGTTTGCCATTTCCAATGATTAGGGGGGGCCACGGTCCCGGGCGCGGATCGGTGGAGTCATGACATTTCGTTCCACCCACTGGCAATCAAAGTTTTTCCATACAATTTTATTTTCAGCATTTTTTGTGGTTCCTTTTTTCTGTTTATTTGGCCGGGCTTTGCTTCTTGGCTTTTCCACGTTTTTGGCCTTATCGCTTTGCAACAATCATTAGCTTTGAGCCTTATTTATATCATTACGAGTATTATGGCAACTTCTTTGTTTTCTTTGGTGTGGTTTTATTTTTACTGCCGTAAATATCAAGTCATTTGCTCCTCGTCGAGCCTCATTTAGCCTCCAACTGAACAAAACATAATTTCGTTTCTTTACACATCAGCCTTCTTTTCGTTGAAGGTTTTATTTCTCTGTTTTTGAGGGAACCGAACAGAACAGAACAGAAAAGAACATGTACTATGTCCCTATGTCTGTTAATTGCTCAGCTTGTAATTTCAACATTTTCCGCATTTCGAATGCCACAAAAAAACAATACCAAGAAACGAATACAATAAAATTGTATATTAGATTGGTTATCATTATTTTTTATTTTATTTAGCTGGTTCTCGTCTCTGTTTGAATTCCCCATGGGCTTTGGATATGCAGATTCGGTTTCCAAGATACCTTTTTGAAAGCTGTTTTTTTGAGTATTCGATATCATGATATCATGCTGTTTGGGTTGGTTATTTATGAAATGGCTTGGGGCTTGTAAAATGAGCTAAGGAAAGACATTTGTTTGACATTTCTTGGGCTATAAAAATCTATTTGGACTGGTTGATATTTTTGGTTACGCTTCGGGCATATCAAATGGAACTGATATTTATATCAACTTCCTAATATAAGTTCCTAGCTATTGTAATTATTGTATACCAGTTTTTTAGTTTAATTTATTTCTTTATATGAATATTCTCTTCCCCTTTTTAAAAATATTCTAGAATAATAATTTCCTTTGTTCCATACACACTCGACTCGCTCCTATATCCATCTCTCCATCCTCACCGAAACTTTATCAATTTAAAACTTCCCCTCTGCAGAGTCAGCCCCATCTCCATCTATGGCACTGCCTCCCATTAAGTGCAGTGCCCAGCTCCCAGTCCCCGTTGGGCGTTTACCCGTCTGACGTCCATTAATGTTTGGGAAGTGGAAAGGCTGGGGCTGGGGCTGTGGCTGTGGCTGTCGAGGCACCACTTTTGGGGTAGAACGAGCAACGAGCGTTGGACGACGACCTCCAACTGTGACGGCAAAGTCCATTCAATGCATTCGCTTGATTATCGGCCTGGTACGAGTATAATCAGAGCCACGGAACGACATCATCGCTGTTCCTGCTGCTGCCCTGCCCTGCCCCCCGCATCACCCTTCAACCGCACTGTAACTGAACGTTTGAAGTTCTTGGAAACATGTTTTTGCACTTATATACGTAGTACGTACAGAGATGCCATCCACCATCTCCCATCTGTAACTACGAAAGTGAGCGATTGTCAAATGAAATTAGCTGCATCCATGATGCATATACAAGGCCATCAGCTCATTGCCTCCCCATCTTGTTCCTTTCATTCTTCTCGGTTCCGAGTGCGAGTACGAGTACGAGTATCCATGGCTGTGGATGCTACATGTGTCTGTGGCTTATGTTATGCGATGATGTCTTGTCTCTGGCTTGGTTTTATGGCTCTGCTGATGCTGTATGTGCCGCAAATGTCAATTGGCCACCGGTCTGTCCCCAGTCCCCTTAGAACTATGTATCTATGGGATGCTCTCTACTGCTCTACTGCTCTGCTGGTATTTACCATTTTCCCATCATCATCATCCACAGCACGTGTCAATGTGGAGGCGTTCCTGTCTGGGGATACTTTTTGTCGACGTTCAGATAAAATTAATTGCAAATAAATGCGAGAATTCCTCCTGCCTTGCCTCCTTCAAACTTCTCTGTCGACCAACCCCATTTCGAAACGATGCGACCAGATACTCTTTCTTGGGCATCCACGTATCCGCAAGATGCCAGCGACTAGATAAAATTGCCGCATAACATGGGAAGCATCGGCCATCAGGCGTCGCACCATAAATAGAGATGGATCCGAGCATGAGCACTCTGTGGCACACAAAGGCTATAGAGGTGGATAGTGGATGTGGATGGGTGGCAAAGAGTGAGGTAGCGCAGAGTACGTGTAGAGCTAACAAACATTTATTTGAAGCGTCAAACTCGTTTGTCTTATCAGATTTTTTATACATATGCGGATCTTTTCTTTCTAAGCGATACTCTTACCTTGGGCTCGGACTAATAACTGAATATTTTGATGGAGAACATTTAAAATAGTTGCATATTATATGAACAGAATTTCGCACAAGTAGTGCGGGTTTGGTTGGGGTATCTTGTTCCAGTGTATTATTTAGTGATGGTGATTATCTGGTGGCTTTCTAGTATCTAATAGATTTCTGGACTTCGAAAACAGAAAAATATCTAAAGAGTTTCCTCATTTTAGTCATTAGAAATGTATCCATTCTTACATCCTGAGTTCGAATACATCATATTTTTACTTAAAGATAATTTTGAACTTTGAATGGAATGATTTGGATTATCATATCTCACTCGACACACACATAGAAAAGAATTTACGCATACAACTACTTCTCCATATTCCAAAACCTACTTTATATACATCTTTTTCGATCTTGTATCTTGAAGTCAATCTTTTCTTTGTATCTAAAAGTGTATCTCAGTGTCGTTTTAATATTTGAACAATTTTTTGCTTGATTTTGTTGTTGTTTCTCTCAGTTGCACGACAACGACGTCGACGATGACACGACAAGCCGCGCTGACGTTGTCGTAGTTGTTGTAGTTGTAGTTGTAGTATCTTTTGCTATATTTGTTGTATCTTTTTATTGTTGTAGCGCGCCAACGCTGTTAGTCATGCGCCGGGGCCAGCCGCAGTCTCCGTAGCGTAGTCGAGGCGAGTGCCTAACTTGGCTTTTTCAAGGGGGTAGGGGAAGGGGAGCAGGAGCTGCCAGCAGCCAGCAGCCAGCCGGCCAGCCATTCATTGCATGCTCTCGCAGTGGCAATCGCAGTCCCCTGGCCGCGATATACCCGTACGTACCCCAGGGCTCGCTCGACTCATTCATACAGGTAGGTAGCCCCATCCGCAGCACCATTCGTGCCCCCCATCCACAGCAACTGCCCCTGCCCCTGCCCCTTGCTCTTCCCCGCTGGTGCTGTTGTAGTCATTATCATTTTGTCGTCATCAGCGACGTCGGCGCAAATGAAACATAAAATGAAACGCCCCTTAATAGCCGACGTCTCCGTCTCCGTCCGTCTCCGGGGCAGTGGCAGAGGCAGAGACAGGGGACGGGGACGGGGACTAGCCGGCCGGCCGGCCTTATGCGTATCTGAGAGATACACATGCACGACGGTGCTGGTGCTACGTATAGGGGAACGCAGGGGGGAATAGTTACCGTAACCGTATCTGTATCTGAGAGTGGCCGCTGTTTGCTTTTTAGCACAAGTCTCTTTCTGTTTCTGTTTCTTTTTCCTTTTCGTGTCGGATTTTATTTCTGTTTGCACTGCGCCAAAACCGCAACTGTGGCAACTGTGCTAACGTAATCTTCTCTAGAGACAGATACGGGCACAGATAGACAGATACACAGGCCCATAAGTGCGGTTCGCTGCGTATCTGTATCTATACGAGTGGAGCTGCGTATCCGTATCTGGCTGCGTGACATTTGTGCCACATTTTGTGTTTCTTTGTGTTTCTTGCACAACTTTCATGAATGTATCTGCATCCGTCAGATGCAGCTGACGGCAACTAATCCAAGACCTCCGCTGTTCGAGTCTTTTAATTAAAACAAATTTCATATTATTTACGCCTGGCATTATAATTTAATTAATCAGCCTTAATTAAAACCCAATTAGCTTTTAATTGTGTTGTGTGTAGCATGCAGCATGTAGCATGTACGGAGAGCATTCTTAGCCTTCTTCCTTATCATCCCCCCGCCCACTCCGCCGTGCCTGCCACTCTTTAATATGAAAATATGTTGCGTCAGAGCCAGCCGATCCTTGCCAGCCTTCAACGTCGCTTCCACCACTTTGTGGCGTTATTTATGATTCCTCATCCTTACAGCCCTACAGCCGCTCGAATACGAACATCCCATACCGCATTCTCACTTCCCCATACTCCCATTAGTCCCTTCTTTTGACGCTTTCAGGGTGGTTCCGAGGTCCCGGCCATTGATAATAAATTGTATTATTGGATTTGCTTGTTGCCTTTTGTGCCACGACAACAAAAACCAGGACGAGTGACGGCCACGGGCACGGGCACGGCTATGGGGGCGGAGACGGTGGCGACGATGAAGGACAACATTTGGTCAGGACTCATTGGCCCCGGACCCTTTGGACCCTTTAGTGGGCGTTGAAGCCCATCATTCGAAGAGGGGTGTCCAGGGGTTCGGTTTCCCCCAGTCCCCGTCCCAGTCACAGTCCCAGGCGTAGAAATCCTGCCAATCAGACCGACCATAAGTGCTGTTTGCTGTCCACACACTAATTGATTAATATTGGCGGCATAAATTAAATATTGATGCTGCATGGAATGGGCACAGACAAACAGCTATTGTTGCATATTAATTTGTGATAATGTTTTGGGGGTTTTTTCACCGGCGACAGACAGACAGACAGACAGCGAAATGGCAAAACGTATTGGAGGTTTTTTATGTTGGGGGAAACTTCGTAGGTAAATCAAATTATTGTCAAGCATTATGGAATATTAATTATAATTGATTAAAGTTGAATTAAAGCGACGCATTTGCAACGAAGGGAAAACAAATTAATCTTTGCCACTAAATCATCAATCATCTGCAGATAAAATTAAATTATTTCCTACAAATCACAATCTTCGAGGTAAATGAACATTTTCCTGAGTTACTTTGAGCATATCATAGTCTGGCACCTTTCAATAGATTCGATATCTTTAAAATACTTATTTTATCTTTTAGATGCCGTAATGAAGTATTGTATCCGAACTAAAACACTCGCTTCCGTGAGCTCAGCCCTCATCAGGCGTTCTTTTGTTAGTAGCTTTCAGATACCGAGTTCTGCTCTGGTTCCATCGAGCATCGATTGTATCTTGCACCTGAATCAATTAAGCCAAACGAAACCCATTCTCTATCCGCTTCATTATTTAACGCTCTTTGGATCTCATCCAGAGCCCTGCCCTTCAGAAGGGGCCTATATACCAATGGAATCACTCTCGACTAACGGAAGCCTCCGCTGTGAATGGTTCGGCTTGGGCTTGTCTCTGGCTTGCTCCAGTTTCCATTTATCATCTCTTTTTGCTGCCACAAAATGGGGCAAATAAGTGGGAGACAAGAGGGAGACACCAGATGATAGAGCAGTTATGACTAAGCGACTCAACTGGGTTACAATAATTAGCTAAAGCCCCCAGCCCACCGCCCACCGCCCCCCGCCCACAGAACAGTGTAACCAATTTTTGGTGAAAATTCAACTTGCATCTGTGCGAGTATCTGTATCTTTTTTTGTGCCCCTCTCTCTGTGATGTTTTCGCTCTATCCTTTCTGGTGTGGCGACCTCAAACAATGTAATTCCATCATTTATACCAATTTCGCCCATTTATCCGCAAACAGTTTGCAAAAAACAAAAAGGCAGGCAGGCACCGACACAATGGGTTGGACTCCAGGACTGGGCTTGGCTCGAAAATCGTCTCTGGACTGCCTCTGGTTGTGGATGTGGCATCATGGGTATGGGTATGGGGATGGGGATGGGGCAGGGGTGAATGCATTGTGTGCAGCTTGTTTCCGTTGCCGTTGCCTGGCCCCGCAATTGCCGTTGTCTGAGTTGTTGCATTTTATGCGAACGTGCGTTACGTTCTGCTTACAAAACGGATTAAAAGGTTACACAAGAGCGTGCAGCAGCCGTCAATTCAGTCGTCAGGCTAAAAGGGAGAGGCGGATGGAGAGTGGGGTACGAGCACAGACTAGAGGAGGCACGAATGCCATGCCCATAGCCGTACCCACGGATATAGCCAGCCATATGTACATACATGCACTCGGATAGACACAAATGCAGTCACTTTATTTGCAACCAGTCTCGAGAGTTGGCTCCGTCTCCGTTTCTGCCTCTTCGACTCTTCGACTGTGGCAGCACGCACATGTTGGTCACGTTATGCACACGGCTGGGATGCCAGTGGATGTGGATGCCCCACTCGTAGAGACGACACTTCGGCTTGCCGCTTGCCGCTTGCGGTTTCTTATCTCTCACGACATTGCTCCAGTTGCCGGCAACGGCAACGGCGATGGCGATGGCGACGTTAGCAATTTCTTTATGACATTTTCCTGTCATTTCTCCGCAAAACTTTTGCCGCCGCATCAGACCAGACGTTGAAATAATAATCATAAAAAAAAACCAGCATTAAAAACACGCAATGACCAAGTGAAATCCATTAAGCCGCGGCCCCCAACTGGGGGCTCTCCGTCTGCATAATTAATTTATTATGCAGCCTCTGAGGCGCAGCTCCGTCTTCGTCTTTGCCTTGGGGCTGGGGCAAAGGTCAATTAAGTGTTTTGTACTGCAATTAGTCGACACCCAAGTCTGTGACAGTCCTCCCTCCCTCCAGGATTCTCTCTTAGTTTTTCTCGTTCTCGTTATATTTATTTTCATTTTCATTTCCAATTCCGAGAGATTACTCGTGTTGACATTGCACTCGACTGTGGCTGTGGCACCACTGCCGCCTGCCACATTTAATTGATAATTCTTGTTCTGTCGATAAAGAAAACTGTGGACGAGCCCCCCCAACTACTCGGGGGGAGTGTAGCATTTTATTTTCGTATTTATAGTTTATGGACAGGGCCTTAGGCGCTCTCCCGCCCTGGTAGATTAAGCGAACAAAACACTCGAAGCCCGGCCCCGAAACAGAAATTGTTTCCCGCTCTTATCGCTCACGTCATATATTTTCACGTGAAGAGGATTATGGGTTCGGGACATGCAATCTACGGACTCTATTATTATTAACCAACGACTGCCGGGAGGGAGGACCGCGTTTCCCGAGATCTTTCATACGGGATTCTTTTGATTGTTGGCACCAAAGGTTCTTAGGAGCTGCTTTTTACGAGGCATTCGTAAGTTTGTATCTTTTATGTGTCTGTTAGACGCTCCTAAAGGCCCACATTGTATTTTATCGCCTAGATGTTGTTTTATACTTTGAAATACATTTCCATTTTAAAGGCTCTTTCTTTAATCTTTTATTATTTCAAAGATTTTCAAAGTGAATTTACATGTTTGAAGATTGTATTTTACAGTTGAACCCCTCTTGAAGTCGGATACTTAACCATATGCTACCCCTTTTATCTTGAGATACTTAACTCGGTTAGTCGCAGATACATTTCCAAACAGGCAGATAGTAGATTTCCATACATGCATGTCAAGTGATATCTTTTTGAATTGCTCAGCGATTACTCAGTTTTTTTTCTTTTCGTGGGGCTGTCAGGAACATTCAAGGTGCAAATGTGTTCCAGCTCTGGGCCATTTCACATTGGACGCCGCCAGGCTCTGGGCCATCTTAAGGCTATCAATTACCATGGTCTGGGTCTGGGCCCGGCACGAACACGTGACTTGTTTTCCTCTGGCCTAGCTCTTTAATTTGTGGTCTTGCCAGGGGGGAGCAAACCTCCTCTTCCTCCTCCTGCCATACTTTGACCTTGACAGCCCCACACACACAACACACACACACACACATTGCTTGATAGAAGGAACAACAGCTCTTAAGCAGCGCCATGCACAAGTAATTTATGTGCTACTTAATTTTGATGAAATAATTCCTATAGATATAACAACACTTAATTTCGCACATTAAATACGCCATAATATCTGGCCACGGGGCCTAGGGGGAGCCTTGGGGGCCTCGGGGACGTCAAGGGAAACGGAGACGGAGACCCCTCGTATAGCTTGTCATTCATCAGCGCCGCCCAGACCGAAATGAAAATGAAAATGAGGCGAAAAAAGAAAAACAGAGCTCCCGACATAAACACACACACACACACAGAGAGAATTTAATGGTTCATGCGAAAAGCTTAACGCACATTTGGGGCGTTGGAGAATATCCATATAAAAAGAGTAGCCACACTGGGGGGTACCAGAATAGGTACAGCAGTGGATAGTTTCGGAGAAACTTGGAGGATGCTAAATGAAGGTAGAAAAGGGTCTTATACAACAGAGGACTGTCACATATTCCACCCCAAATAAGTAAATGCACAACCAGAGATTCCCCAGATTGCCGTAGCTATTCGACTGGACGCAAGTGCTCTCTCGACGACGCGTCGGATATGCGGCTATTATAATAAATGTGAATTTAACAAAATTATGCGTGTAACTAAAATGTGCCATGCTGGCAGCAACAGACGGAGAGACCCAAGCCCCTACCACTACCCCCTACTCCTACCCCTACCCAGGGCAGAGATACAGATACAGCAACAGCTACAGCTACAGATGGAGATGGAAATGGAGGTTGGACATAGTATATCAGCTGCTTTATGTTTTAAATATCTTCATTGTGTGTGCATAACGAATGTGCTGCTGGGCCTGATTTTGAGCTGGGAGCTTATGGACAGCGGACAAGGGCATGCTCTGAAGACTCGGCGGACTCATGCCTGGGAATGGCTGCGGAATGGCTGTGGAGTGGATGTGGACTGGAGTGGAAAGAGGCGAGTGTATGCCAAGTGGAAATAAAGTAATTTAAATATGATGGCAGCATAAAAAAGGCCGCCAGCTTTGAATTACGACGCTGGGCAGGGCACAAGAGCTGAGGCAGAGAAATGCGGCACAAGGACTTTTGCACAATGGCAGCAATTGTTGAGGAAGTACTACAGACCCGATCCAGATAGGTCACAGTTGATTGAATGCTGCTGTTGGGCTGGAAAATCAGGTAGTTTTCACACGAAATATATGTTTCTGTGTAGGGAAGAGGAGGTGAAATTGTGGCTTAGGTAGAGCAAAAGAGTGTCGCGCGTATCTGACAGATACGCAGATGCGATAAGGCCATCATTGTTGCATTGTCTCGAGCTTAGTCGAATGCGGCTCTCCTAAGCATTATCAATCACCTGTGCTGCACTGCCACTGGCCCTGTGCTCTGTCCTCTGTCCTCTGTCCCCTGTCTCCGGCCATGCCCATGCCCCTGGCTGTGACTGCGGCTGTGGCAATGTATCCGCCAGGTAGCAGCAGCTGAAACTGAAACTGAAGCAGAAACAGAAACAGAAACAGAGCCACAGCCAGTCGGCAGGAATGATGCATGGCATTTTATTTCTTTTTTCCTTTGTATTAAATCTGCCGCTACTGTGTGTTTCGGTTTGGTCTCGTTCCGCTTCCCTCTGTCTGTCTGTCGTATCTTGAAAATGACTTTGTCTGCGGCATTTTTATGGCTTTTGAAAATTACTCATGAAAAACTTTTGACCAAAATACACAAAAACAGACAGACGACAGACAGACAGACCAACTGTCGAAAATGTTTGAAATTGTTTTTCATGGCATACAAGAAACAGTGGGGCGATTAAAGTATCTTGCAGATACTGCGCTGCGAGTGAGAATGCAGACGTGTGATAAATACATCCGCATTACAAGTAAGTATCTGCCAGATACAGCCACTGCCAGTGCCACTGCCACAGCACGAGAAACAAGTACAGCGCTCTCCCATAAAGAATTAAGAAGATAAAATGCTGCACGTAACTGAATGGAAAGTTGCAATAGACAGGCGGGGATTGGGACTAAGACTCGCTTCGTTTGGGGGGCAGGACAGGACAGGAAGCCATGGAATCCGCAGTCGAAATGGAGAACTTTTTCCCAGCGAAATCATTTACTTGGCGGTGACTAATTGCCCGAGCGAAATCGAAGAAAGCCAAAGGGAATAGATGGCACAAGAAAAACGCAGTATCTGCCAGATACAGCGGAAACATAAATGACAAAAGATGAATGACTTCAGCTTCATTTATTCTTGGAGCTGGTTTATCCGAATCCCTGTCTGTTTCTTAGAGTTGTTCTTAAGTCCAAGAGCCCCAGTCAAAGGCTAATGACAAATTAAGCGAACTGCAATTAAAACAGCCAAAGCCCCCAAGAAAGAACCGTCTGGCTCTGAGTGGTTACCATCTGTATCTCTCCCCCCCCCCAGCCATCAGCATCTGCCGAGTATAGTTTCTATCTCCAGCTCCATCTCCAGCTCTGTGTATCTCCCTCTCTAGCTCTGCGTAACTCCTATCTGTATCTGCATCTTCTGCTGTGACTATGACGCTGGCTGGGTGTGTCTCATCGCCTATACAAAGCAATTCTTTAGCAGAATTTATTTTCGCACGCATTTGTCACAAATACCCCGGGCCAAGACATGGCACAGACGACGACGACAGCCCACGTTCCTGTCTCGTCGAATACTTGGCGGCTGCTTAGTTATCAGCGGCAGCAAAGATGAAATGAAATTGTGCTAAACTACAAACAAGATTCGCCTCGAAAGCTTGTGTGTGGGCTGCTGCCAGAGGCACTCGCACTCGCACTCGCGGTGGCAGTGGCAGTGGCATCGCCATCAGGAGGCCTGGTCACAGCGGATGCCCGCTGCCGTCGCACGCCCACACATGGCTTTCCTTCCATCTTTCTTTGTCCCGGGCTCGGACAGGCAACAACATTTGCCGCCGCCACAAATCATTTTCAAGTGCCAAAACACAAAAACAAAGAACCGAAACACTCAAATACTGAAAAACAGCAAACGGAAAACAGCAAAACAGCCAAACAGCCAAACAGCAACACAGAAAGCCAAACCGATCCAATCCGATCCGATCCAAACCCCCCAGCGAGAGGAGAGCTTGGCATTAGAGCAACCTCCGTCTCAGCCTCGTCCCGCACCAGGCAAACGCAACATTCTGCCAGATAAAGATACATATTCGTGTGGCCCCTATACAGTTTTTGACAATTGTAAAATATGCAAACAAGGCTTAACCGTAAAATTCTTGTCTACTGCTTGCTGGTAGAGCTTGGAGAGTTTTCCAGAAAAAGTAGTAGAAATAATAATAAGATTCTTAAAGTCTAAGAACAAAAAAGCTTCTTAAATATTCCTGGGTAAAAACTTTTCTGTAAATGTCTTGGCCAAATATCATACAAACAAAAATCAATTACGCCAGCGCCACATGTGAGTCATTGAAAAAGCTGTAGATTCTGGCAAACAGCAATTGAAACTTGCCCAGAAACTGGGTCAAGGAAATAAGTTCACAATGCTCTCCGACCCAACATTGAAGGCAATACGCAACTAATTGACAATCGACTTATTTGTTGTCCTAAAAATGGAAAATGGAAACTATTTTAAAAGGCTTAAATTAAAAGAACTTCCTGTTCTCCATCACAAAAGGCAAAGCTGAAAAAGCTTAATTCATTATTCATTTCGTTGAATTCTAAGTAATCTGCTACTAAATCTATGATTAATAGATTTCACAGAAATGTGCTTTCAAATAAATGGGTTTTGGTTACAAAGTTAAAAAAAGTTTCCTTTGAATGATTTTTGCTAGAATATACAGTTTTTGCGTTATTTTCTGTTATTATATCAACCAAATAAAACTCAATCAAAAGACTTCGAATGTCTTCAATCAATTAAGTCCTCAATGGCACATGTGCAAACCAATTATTTGCGATCAATAAAAATTGCTCAAATTGCTAAAAATGCCTGTCCATGAGAATTAAATAAAGCGCATTTCATACATACGTGTTGAAAGGCAGAATACACCGCACTGCTCCCCTCTTTGGTCATGTGGACTTACAAAATACTTTCAAAATATTTGCATATATGCATACATATCAATATCATGAAACAAAAATTGTATAATTTAACATTTAAATGCGCTTAAGCCAGCTTTTAATGAAATGTAAGCCACACACAGAGACGGGCCGGACAGAAAACCCGGAGAGTTCGCTTTCGATTTGGGGCTGGCTTTGGGGTTCGGACTCGGAATTGGGTTTCACCTTCGGCATGCGTGCCGCAGACGGACGCAGAGACGCCGGCGGAGACCTTCCTAAAGCGTTGGCAAGGCAAAAAAATCGAACGCAAATGATTTATAATTAAATATTTTATGATTATTAAGAAAGAAACCGCGAATGGGGTCTAAAAAAAATTCAAGCAATTAACACAAAATAGACAGAAACGAAAATCATTTTAGGCGACGTTGCAGAAAATTTATGCTCAGCATAAAATTAAATCATTTTTGCTCTTTCAGCTACATTTTGTTTTCCGTTTTCTGCTTAATTATCAAACATTTTCAGCGTATTATTAAAGAAGGTCTTTGCGCCGCTGTCGGCTAATAAAAATTATCAACAAAGTGCAGCAAAGTTGTTAATTTCATTTAGCGCACATTAAAAATATATATATATAAAATTTAATTGAAAATGGAAATAAAAACAATAAATGCATGCGCAGCAAATTATGGCCATTGAGAGATATGTATACTCCCTCCCTGTGTTCCACATCCCCGTCGTCATCGGGCAGCGGGCATCGGGCATCGGGTCCCTCCTCAAAATGTCGCGTAAGCCTGAAAATTAATGAAACACAGCGGGAAAAAATAACAACAAAAAATAAATAAATTCCAGTTCAGGCGAGTTCGTTTCATTAGTTTTCCTCAGCAATTACCTTCGTCATGCTCAAACAATTTACAAAGATACGAAACGGAAAAAAACACAAAATAAAAACCATTATGAACGGTACAGGGGAGGATTTCGACTAGAAGATACCTTAGATTCGCAAGAATGAGTAATGTTTAGGGCCAAATGGTCAAAGTATTCATTAGTTACATAATTCTGAACGAACCCTTTTTGTTTCGGTGTAATTCTAATCCGATTATAATGATATCTCCCTATTATATAAAAATCTTTTTGGTCATCGTCCGATATTTGACTCATATCGGCACAGGCGAGGGAAGCTAGAGATTCGGGGGCTGTCGCACGAGCGAGGCGAGGGGTTTTTGAATATAATAATAATCTAATCATGATCTTTTGGAGTATTACCAATCCGATATTTTTAGGCATATATGCAGATAGATAATGTAGAAGCATACCATACGTATCTTTAGAAATGTGGATTCTACAGATATTTCTCGATAACACTTTGAAAGATAACACTTCGTTAAATATTACATTACAGTCTGGCAGATCCAGGTGTTCATAGAGACAGCGAGAGCAGATAATACTGATTCCGAACAGGAATCTACATATGCTCGTAGTACAACATGTTCCTATATTATACAAATTCATGTGCATCTATAAGAATACCATATAACTCTTTACTCTCCCAATAGCAGGTATAATCATAATGATATTTATCGTAAAGCGGCACAAATATTTGCGGTCGGATACGAATAAAGAAAACTCGGACTTCAGCTTCGTCTCTGGGTATTGGTGGTGTTGGAAGTGGAAGTGGACTCTCCCTATACGACTACGACTACGTGTACGGGTACGACTACGACTACGGGTACGGGTATGGGTACATATATATGTCTCTGGGTCTCTGGCCTACCTGGCAAAAGTATTCATCCGTTGTATTTCTTTGTAGTTGTGTGCACTCGCTCTCGTATTTGTGTGATTTTGTTGATTTTGAAATTTGTATTCAAGCGTTAATTGGCTTTGCTCATTAGCGCGTTTTCTTTAATGCTATTAACTTTATTTGCTGTTTATTTTATTAGTAATGCGGCGTTGTATTTCCTGCGGCCTAAGGCCGCTCTCCCCTCGACACACTAATGCGATTGTTATGCCCTCCATGTCTATCGGATGATTGATAAGCGCAGCTGTCCAGCTGTCCAGCTGCCCCCAGAGCCTACTCTGACTCCCCAAGCGGCCCCGGTCGGCCGGGCCATGTCCAAAGTGTCCAGAATTTCAAGTAGCACAGACGGAGCCTTAGTCACAGGCCAAAAACGGAAAAATTGTGTCAAAACAACTGAAATCATCGGCTGGCAATCAATGTGGGGCACTTTCCATTTCTTGATGGTGCTTTTTTTCGTGTCCCCATACAAAAGACCTTTTTCGGATTCAGGGCAACCTTCATTGGCTTTCAATTGCCGCCTTCAATTAGAATCAATCAACTGTCGAATACATATATACTGTGTGCATATATTGAGCAACATTTTAAGTGCTTTCTATGTGAATCTCTGAATGGATGATTTCAGACAGAGAACTGCAATTGATTTTAGCCTTGGCCATTGATCGGAGGCTTTGAAAGGAGCAAAAGCTGCAATAAATATGGCAATTATGACTGTAAGATGCAGCGTTTATATTTCAATGAAGTGAAGCAAGTCCATGTAGTCCACAGAGTAAATTCCAAGGAATATTCCAAGTATAAAGTGTCACCTCGCGGGAAGAGGCTGGCCTAAAGGCTAGGCTTCACTTCAGCGTAGCTCAGATGCTGTATCTGCAAGATACTCGTACCAAGAACACAGAAACACAGTAAAAAAATGACAAATGTTGCTGCTGTTGTACGAGTAGTTGCATGTCGAAAGTAATAATTTTATATATGGCACGACAAACACACTTATCGGCGACATGCGTGTCTCTCGCGTCCCCCTTGCCAGTACAACGGATGTGGATGTGAATGTGGATGTGGATGGTGCGATGGTGGGATGGAAAATGGTAAATGGTGTGTGTGTTCCTTTTGAAGTGCACAGCATGTTAAATTCGTAAAATTCATTAAGATTCCGTTGCCGATGCCAACCATCGAGCGGGAGACTGGCAACAACGACAACGATGTCGAAAAGTGCCAAGAGCAGAGCCAACAAGCAGCCAAACGACGACGGGGACGACGGCGACGACCCACAAGACCAGAGATGCCAACAGCTCTCGGAGTGTTTGCCTTGGCTGATGGTCGTGCTACGTAAAAAGCATTTGAAACAAACTCAATTATGCCCGGTGCATTGCACACAACCAACATTCAGCATCGGCATCGCCAACTATGGCAGAGCAGAGTCTTCCCTTCCTTCCCTTCCTTCCCTTCCCCCTTCAGAGTCAGCTTCAACCCGACTTCAACTTCAGTTTCAACTTCCACTTCACGTGCACGCGGCTCTGAAATCTCTGAATTAAATTTAACGACAACGACAACAACAGCGTCTGCCTGTGGGTCTCCTTCTCCGTCTCCCTGTGACTGTGACTGAGACTGTGACTAAAATGCGGTCACATTGTTTGGCCTCAACCCCGGGACCCTTACCCGAGACCGAAACTTCGGCCGAGCGCCCGCATATGTCACACTATTTTGCATTTAACGAAACCCTAAACCGACTCCAGACCCCGGTCCCGGTCCCGGTCCCGGTCCTGGTCCCGGTCCCAGGCTCATTCTCAGTCTCAGGCTCTGAGCAAGCAACCCTCAGCGTAAAGTTTCCTCTAATGAGCAGCGGCCCACACACTCCAGCAGAGATTTCATTTCCACTGCCTTCGCTGTAACACCATTTGACAGTCCATTTTACCTGCTAACAAGATGGAAAAGACTGGCAGCAAGGGGTCGAAGCTGTGATACCTTTGCAGGAGAAACTTTTGCTCCTATAACATTGAAGATTGGCAAGATTGAAAGTCCATAATGAGTTATTTTACGACTCACGGATCTAATACCAAATCAGCCCGAGGATACTCTTTGAGGTGTTCAAGGATATTCCAATGTTGAGACTTCGAAGGACAGCAACCTCCTCTGCACCCTCTGGAGGGGCGCAACAAGCATTTCCTGGACTCCAAACTCCTCTCAACTGGAACTGGATTGCAAGACTCCTCTGCCACCTCTACTGAGACCCATCCGCCAATGATTTCTAGCGTATCTCATAAATTCCAATTCGGTTGATTTATAAAAATGAACAACGCCCCGAAAAATAACGCGAGGAAACCTAATAAATATTCATGTTCAGCCCAGTACCGTCGACTGCCAACTATTGATTAAAAATTGAATTAAAAAGGCAACTGCCGGCAGCTACAAAAGTTGTATGCACTTCCCAGAGATTCGATTCCAATTTGCAGACCCAGACCCAGAGCCTTAATCGGTTTTTATGCCCCGAAACGGGAAGGGAAACAAAGGAAAAGTCGTATAGAAAATGGCCAGACGAAGAGCCAGACGGGAGCGGAGGACAGGGACTGCATTGCTTGCTGACTCAGGGAAAGGGTAACACTCGGCCATAAATTAGGAGTAATTAAAATATTTAAAGGTTTTGCATTTGAGGGGGGCTTTTCGTTCATGACTTAAAATAAACATTGCCAAATATCCAACCCTCTCCCAACGGGGGGCGCGGGGGGAGGAGGGCCGCAATACTGAAACTATAAACCCCTTATCAGCCCCTTGGGAAAATGTGTCATAAAAATGAAAAATAAAAGTTGCGACTTAACTTGCCAAACACCCTGCCGCTCCGCTCCGCTCCTCGTGATAAGCCGCGCCGACGAGGCTGTTCAAATGAAATTTTAATGCAAATAGCTCAAGTGGTCAGACCCTGTGGGAGCTGTGCTCCTGCATAAATCATGGGGACTCCACGGATAGGATAGGCCTGGCCTTCGCCTACCCCCCCCATAGGCCTCTTGTTTCGTGACCCAAAAGCCGAGGCACGGAAACTTTTATTTATGGAAAGCAACCTTCAAACTGGAAGAGACACAAAGGGAGCGCCGTGGAGAGAGAGCGGGTGGACAGAGTCCAGAGTCCAGAGAAACTAAGCCGCATTAATTTTCATTAAAAGGGCTTAAATGTCGCGCCAAGTTATTTTGCTTGTTTTATTTAATATTTTTTGTAATTAGCCACCAGACGGTGATGGCGATGGGGAAGGGAACGCTGGCGGGTATCATGATTTATGAAAGGCCCGAAAAGGCATTAACAGCAAACACTGCCACAGTCACAGCCACAAAACTAAAGCTAGAGTAAAGTTAAGCACTTTAATTAATAAAACGCTCAACACAAAACAAATTGACTACTTGACTGGCAGCAAAACACGAACAAACTACAAAATACAATAAAAATAAAATAAAAACCCAAAACAAAAAAAAAGAGTGAAAAAAACCTCAAGATGAGGGCGCACAATGGCTCTCCATAGTCTGAAGTGGGCTTTTGCAATCTTTACGATGCCCACTAAATGATATTGACAAAAGTGTTCGAGTGGTAACAAAAAAACAAAAACAAGAAAACACCACAATTATAAGGTCTCAAGTGTCTGGTACAATCATCATCACCGGTCATGACAGACAAGAAAACATTTATAGATTTCCTCCAAAGCGATGCGTAATCAACGGGAAAGGAATACTCGTACGGGGTTTGAGAATTCGATTCCCGATTCTCCACTCTGGGTTTATGCGAGTTCCCAGAATTTATTGCACTTGGCAAGTAATCAAGTCCTGTCCGTCGGGCCCGGCATCTGGCAGGCAGGCACTAAACATTACGGTTATGGCCATGAGACGGCGAGAGTGCCAAAATATCGCCCGAATAATTTTATAGAGGTCCCATATTTAACCCGCGGCACTCATACTATATGGTCCTATTTGTGGTGGGAGTTTTTCGGCTTTCGGATTGCTTCTACAAAAAAAGACAGTTTCAAGTGGTACCCTTGATAATTAATCTCAAAGTGGCCTTGTCTCAAGGAACTCTAGCAGGTGTTAATCATATAAATATTGCTGAATCCGAAGTCTGTTCTTAGGTCTAAGGTCATGCAGGTCACTTTTCTCCCAGAGGTACCCGAAGGTGTGGAAAATTGTCTTAATATTTCTTCATGTTAAAAGTTTTATCATCCCATAAGAATCTGTGTAGTCTTGAAAGTCTTTTGTTGCCTGCTGGAATTCTCTAACTTTAACGAGGCATCGAGTAAGTCACCCAAAAATTAGCATTTATGATCCGATCCAAGCGTTCGGGCTGGGTTGGGTTTCTGTTCTCAAAAATGTGTGGGAACTTTGGCTCTATCGTGATCGCCGCAGATGAAACAATCGACTCAGCGTTACCTTGTGGGTTCCCCACTCCAAAGGCCAGTCGCTGGGTGATTACTGCCCACGCTATCGATCGAAATGGTGACGTGCCCCAGTCCCAGTTCCACTTCGAGTCCCCACTCAGCGACACAGCGACTCAGCGGCACAGAGAGAGGTAACACTTGACCAGCTATCAGCGTCATAAATCCCTAAACAATCCACTTGAAATTGAAATGCCCCAAACGAACTCCACGGAATCGAAATGTTGCCATCGTCGCAGCTGCCTTTCCTAAGTAAAATAAATGAGTTAAAAAGCCAAAAAAAAAAATAAATACTAGCGATAAGCGACTGGAAATACTCGCTCGTACTAGGCACTATAATGAACGAGCCCGAGCCAGAGCCCCAGCCAAGTGGCACCCACAGAGGGGGAGTTGGCGGCAGCAGGGGAACTCGTCCCTCTGCTTAATCACACTTAAGCGCAATTGCGGCTTTTGACCGATATTACGAGCCACTCAACTAAGTTGCCGCCACTCACCTAGACGACAGCCCCGCCGACGACTACGACATCAGATGCATTAGGTGGAGATAGTAGCAATATTTGATATACCCTATGGAGGGGAATTCTTGGAATTACCAAGAAAGATGTCACAGTCGCAACGTACAATTTATAACTTATTTCACCATTAATTTACAGCAAAATAAAAAGTATATAATTGGAAGGAACAAACGGTAGACCTTAAGATAATGCAATCTCTTGTATAAGAAAAAGTTTTTGGTCGTCGTCGTCGCCCGATATTTTTCTCATATCGGCTAGAGCCAGCGCCGGCGAGTGAGCCGGGGGTTGGCACAAGAGCCAAGCGAGTATATATATATATATATGTATATATAGTCCATTTGTATATGTATATATAGTACAATTTCTATCTGTTATTAATGTTCCCTAAATTTATAATGAGAGTATTTAAAGCATCGACTCAGAGCTCCTTTTTTCTGGGTTTTATTTTTATATTCTTGTTGTTTTTATTTTTTTTTTTTTACTGTGTAATCAGTAATTAATTAAGATACTTTTTCATTGATAATTTTTGGACAGGCGGGTGAGCCGATTTTGAAAACTGTTGGCGGGAGCCCGATCTGACCCGATCCGAACGGGACCGAGGGCGTATACGTATCAGATTTAAGAGCCGACTTAATTGTATTTGCTTGTCCCACGTCGGATGGATTTGGGTTTTGCTAACAATTTATTTTTACCTTGATCGTAAGTAATGCTCGCGATGCCTAGATTTATGGGGCTGGGGACTGGGGCTGGGGGCTGGGGACTGCTGCCAGCTCATGATCTGATTATAAATTCCCCCCGCTCGATTCGCAATTGTCTCGAGTATCGATATCTAATCGGACGGACGGGCTGACATAGGTGCTGGAGCACTCCGGGCCCCGTATCGGTTAAGTCAGAGGTTCGTCGCTTAATTTATAGACTCAATATTTCTTCATTGCTTTTAATTAGTCAGAAATAATATATATAATCGCTTATAAAACGAGATCCCAATCGGCCTAGCCCAACGTTCGTTTGTTCAGCTGCAACAAAGTCGATTCGAGTCCACTCCAGACGCCGCTGGGGCTCGGATCATAATCACGATGGTGGGGTGATGATGATGCGATCGTGACTGCAATCGCCCCACACTGCTATCGATATCAACTGCGCACTGCCACTGCCATGGGCCCTGAGCCTCGGCCCATGCCCATTGCACACTGTCCGGCACCCAAATCAGATGGCCAGGCTTTTGTGCTTAATCACCCGCCTCGCGGACTCCCGGACTCCCGGACTCTCGACTGCCGTCATAAGGGGCGCCTTTGATGTGGCCGTTGGGGCCGCCTTGGGTTAATTGCGGCCAGCTCATTGGGTGGCAAATCAATTAAAGAACTACAACAAAAAATTATTATAACCAGCGTTTGTCTGATTATGCTGGTCGGCCCTGCCAACCAGAGCTTCCCAAGTGGAACCGCCACCATTCTGGGACTCTAGTGCCACAAGTCTTCCCCCTCGACACCGTCCACTAGGCCCACTTGGAGCGAAGCAGTTATCACTTGTGCATTAGTTCCTTTAATGTTTGTATTTCATTATTTGGTATGGCATTTTCCCCAATGAAATACCCTTCAAAGATTTCTAGTCCAATCGTTAGATTCTTATAGAAGTGCTTTTACAATAGAGCATGCAATCAGCATTTACTCTTCACTTGAAGCCGTTTGTAAATTTTTTACTACTTCTACTAGAAGTGCACTCTACACTTGTTTTCGACTATATCATATCCGTACTTCGGACCTACGACACAGCAGTATGGTCCGTACTTTGGACCAACAAGGAAAAAGGTTCCCATTTTGTCCTGCTTAAATATTTATATTTTTTAAGTTTCTTCAAGTTGCGCTATAAAAACGCTTTGAGCCCTTCTTCTTCCCCTTTTCCATTCCAACAGCAACTCCATCACAAAGTCATTATCACCAAAAGAAAAGTGAGTAAGCCCAAAACAGTCGCGGCTTTACAGCGGACCACATTAAATGAATTTTATTAATGATTATGATTATGCATACATTAAACCGACTGACTTTTGGGTTGCTATGAGACTTTGCCGACCCAGACACAGAGCCCCGAGCCCCGAGCCAACCCCAAAAATATGTTTGGAAGGGGGGGCTGCTATTGGCCCACAATTTGAGACTGGCGCGCGCATAATGATTAGGCCAAAGGTAGTAGCAAAGCTAAAGACTTTGGACAGAAAAACAAGGGAACAATACCAAAATAAATGACCGAAAAATTCATTTTTGAAATTCAAATCGAAGCGCAGTTTCGAGGTGGAGTATTTTAGAGCCCGACAGAGAGTCTGAGTGGAACTCTTTGTATGCCTGGGCACGCAAGCCCCTGACGAGGCGACAACTCGAAAACTTAATTAAAACAAACGTTTGCCAGCGAAATTAGCATAACAAAAGACCCAAGTCAGTCACTCAGTCAAGTCATCCACTCAGTCAGTCAGTCTGGCACTCTGGCTGTCTGGCAGTCTCTCTGTCCATCCCATAAAGTCAGGCAGTTTGTCAGTCTATGCCATACAGTCCCCCATACTGTCAGGCCATCAGCCCATCCAATGGGTACTGCCAGGAAAAGGTTTCTGCTTGGACTTTTGATATTTTTACGCTGTTTTGGCTTGGAGAATTTGCATTCTATATAGATTTATTTACGCTTGGCATGCGTAATTTGATTGCCTTAGAGCCGGTCCACAGTTCTCCGTTCTCTGATCCGTTCCGTTCCCCCCAGGGGCACCCAGAGGCACCCAGAGGCCTCCTGAGGCTGCGACGGAAATTGCAATTAGTCGTTAGAAAAATGCCATAAATTAGATTACCAAACGAAATGCGTTGCAAACTTTTGTGCCGATTATCACCCCACCCAACCAGGTATATACATATATATATATATAGGTATAACATTTGTGTAACTTTAGCATTGGTCGGCCTGAACAATGAGGCCATAATTTAAGGCATTATGGTCCGAAATCCGCCAGCGCCCCGAGTCGAGCAATTCAGAAAACGTTTTTGTAATTTAATAAATTATTTATGTACTCGTTTCATTCGCTTCAACCTCTGGCACTCGCTTCTCCGCCTCTGGCCTCAGTTCAACGTATCATTTTTATTATTATACTTATTATATTGTTGTTTTTTTTTTTTTTTTTTGGTCTCTGATTTTTTTTGATAATGCAATTCCTAAAAATATGTTCGCATTCATTAGAGCTTGATTGTTGTGTGTGCGTATAGATTGAAATTCATTCATTTCGAAATTAAGTCTAAAATTTGTGTGTGCTTCGCTCTTGCCCGAAAACGAGTTCGCTGGAGGGATGCCAGTGGAAGGCCTTTCAAAGAACGCTAAACAAAAGCCTCTTTTTTGTGCGAGTCAACGTCGTCGTCGTCGTCGTAGTCGTTGCCGCGATAAAGGCACACAATAAACTTGCCACATAAAGCATTCATAATTTAATTATATAGACCCCACACATACAAGCAGGCGGATGCTGACACGGACAGCGAGAGGCTAATTCTTTAGAAAATCTCGGCTTTAATTTGGTGTAATAAGTGGGGAATGGGATATACTCGTACATATCTCCGAGGTATAGTCGAGTAATTGTAGAGTATGAAAGGTGAAACAATGGCTGGGATGGTAAGCAATCCTCCACTGGTTTGTAGATCTATTCAAGATACGATTTCAAGTATATTTTCTGTGAGAACAATGGATTAGCTGAACAGAAAAAACCCTGCAAAGAAAGATCTTTAGTAGGAGATTTAACATTGAAAGAGGAAAGTCCTCCGCAGCGGAAAACTTAAGGAATTCTTGCACCATTTTAAAGTTGTATCTTTTACTCAAAACTGTCTTTTATCTTAGAGTTTATCGTATACATTTCAACTTGTTTTCTTTATCTTAAAACACTAGTTTTCAGCTGGGGGGGACCTCATATAAGGGAGGACGGCGATATCTGAACTGCTTTACGTGACTTGCAACACAGCAGCAGTGGACTGTGAACTGTGGTCCCCCTCCAGATACTGTATCTCGAATTGAGAGACCGCAGATCGGCAAGGTTTCCACCGCGCTATCGCGGCATTTCTTCTGTGCCCTATCTTTCGTTTGCGGTCACTTCGGATCAGTTCAAACCCCCCAACGTCACGTCACGTCAGAGCCACTCGAGGCGTCCCACTCACGTGCTCTTCAGGTCCCGCTTTTAACGAGGGTCTTTTTGATTTGGTTTTTTTTGCATTTAAAGCAAATATTTATTTATAAATTGGATCGGTCTGCTTGTGACGTGTGTGCTAATGCCGTGGATGGTATTTATTACTTGGCATTTGTGGGGTGCCAAGTGCTGGAAATCGATTAGACGAAGTTCCACCCATCTCGAGGGAGTGCTGGATGCGAGAGCTTGTACGTCATGCGATTTTATTAACGCACTTAAGCGATCCGACACGATACGATCCGATTCGATTCGAAGCGAACCAAATTGCAGGCAGACGTGCGATTTTTGGTGAATTTCTGTGAAAGTCACAAGGCGGTAATAAAATATTTTTACAAACGAAACGAGAAATATTTACATATGTACATATTTATAGAGAAATTCCTGACTGAGGGCTACACCGAATCGAATCGAATCGAATCAAAATGGAAATGGGGAATGGGGAATGGCGAATGCCGTAATATTTGTTCATTGCAAAATCAATTAACGATTTCAAGCAAATTGATATTAACGAGTTCTCGAAATAACAACTGAAATAAAAAATCCAAATGTATTGCAATCGAACGAATCGGAATATAAAACTGGAAAAACATGAGGGAGCCTCCGAGGGGACGACACTCGTAAACACGCTGCCAATTTCAGAGCCTGTGGGGAAGCCAAGTCACGCAGCCATAACCATAACCAAATTCATCCAACACCACAGCACACCACACCACACCAACGAAAGCGAACCGAACCGAACCCCGTTAATAATAGCTAAAATGTTTTTAATTAAGTGCAAATGCCAGATTAACGATTACAAGAAAAAAAAACACGTTCCATTAAAACCAAATCAAATGCACAACAAAATAATGACACATTGCCAGAGTCCGACTGTGACACGAAATTGGTTTCAGCTTTTCGACTCGTATTCGAATTTGGAATTGGAATTCGCCTTGGAAGTGTCAATTTTGCATTCAAGCGAAGCGAACCGCAGCAAAGCAAAGCCAAGAAGAAGAGTATAGTCGAGTCGAGTCTCTGGGAATCGTGACAAGATGATGCTAATCCGATAGCTATCGGAATCACTCCCCGGATCGTGTTGTAATTGTTGACGCTGAACGAACTTGATTTGATTAACGTTTCACATTTTCTTGAACTGCTTGAAAGAGATCTTTCAACTGGAATATCAAGTTATAGAATTACAGAGATGCGGCCAAGAGGGGAGGAGGGGATGAGGATGGGTAAAGATGAGATAGGAAACTCAATCATCTATGAACTAAGGTGGAATTTTTCTTGGTTTTCTCTCTCTTCTTATTTTCATTTAAGACATGCAACGGATCCTACTGATAAAATATTATTTTAGTGATGTTATTTCTAATTAACTAACAATTTCCCCAGCACTCTACTGAAAGACCTCCTCCTCCATTCAACAACGCTTCAATGGCACTCTGAAATTCAATTCTCCTCTATAAGAACTGTGGCACCGACCACCGACCGATCGTTCCAATGAATACTGATGAAGACATAAATTGTTATACGATCGGCTCGCTCTTACGGAGAATACTTACTGGGAATTCTCGTTTGACACATCGTTCCACTGGCAGCCATAAAAATAACAGTCAATGACTGTGGCATTGCTATAAAAATTGTTGACATGAATTTCTACGATTTGTATTTGCGTCCGAGCATCCACCATATAAATCATCTTATAATAGCCTGTCCTCAATAAATTAAATACACTTTAAAGAGGATTATCAGATCAAGTCGTGGGGAGGGAAAGACCCCAGACTACACGTAGGCACGAACAGAACTAAGGGGGAACCATGGTTCAGAGAGAGAAGATCTGTGTAACCTAGGGGAATCAGTGAATGAGCTAAGATAATAAGAGAGATCTGGATCTGGACCGCTACAGATAAATTGGGACTCGATTCTGCACTCTTCCTCAAAAGAAAACTACTAATGAAATCTCAAAGAATCATAGGGTGAGGGAATCAGTATGAACTGACAAGGTTTTCTGGGCTATAGCCTGACCATCTGGTGGACAATCAGCAATCGATTCAGCACTCTTCCACTGTGTGCTCCCTAATTACCGAAATCCGGCGCCGTGAAGCTCTGAAGCGTTACGCAGTCCGTCAGCTGCTTCTAAAAGAAATCTTAATTAACGCATAAACAATTTACGCTTATCTAACTGTGTTCCTCCTTTTCTTTTTGTGTTGCCCATGACGACGACGACTCGCACAATCCATCCATCTAACTGCCTCTCCGGGTCTGGGGTCTGGGTCGTACCTTAGGCAGTCATTAAGGTGGCTTAATTTCTTGGGACTGTATATTTTTTTGAGCTGAGGGAAAAGCCATTCATAAATGATTAACGTTGCCAAAGTGCAATTAACATTGCAAACAAGGGCACCAAAGACCTCACAGAGTCTCATACAATTTTCCATTTCCCTCTGCACTTTATCGGCATGATAGTCACAAAAACAAAAAAAAACTGACTCTTTACGTGGCCATAAAAAATGGAATATAATAATACTCGTAATACTTTTGCCCACATCTATCTGTGTGCTTAATTTTTCTTTATTTTTTCCATTTTCCTCCCATGTTTTTTACTATTCGAATTTGGCCGTATAAACATTTTTGTGACGCTCGGTAATTACGCTGAAAAACTCATTTGACGGGTCGCCCATTCGGCCCATGTGTGAGTGTGCGAGTGTATCTGTGTGTAATAAATCTTTCGATCTGTATAAAACGATGTGTGCGCGCCTGGGCCTGGGCCAACGCACAGCCAAATGGTATCTCATAGATACTCGTACGACCGGGATGCCTCCGCTGTGCGGCGCTCTTTTTTGGATTTTTATGCCCCTTGTGGCACAACAGGCGGCAGGCAGCTTAGCTGGGGATTGGACTGGATCGGTTCGGAGCGGTGCGGTGTGGTGAGGTTCGGATCTGCTTAAGCTGCCCCGCAGGCAGAGAGGAACCAACATTAAGTGGAATGCCTAGCCTGCAATCATTACTCATCTCATCCGTGTGCGTTCGTTCCTCCAGGGTTTCGGATTCAGATTCGTCTATTGTCAATGGCAAGACAATGCGCAAACATCAGATACAGATGCAAACTACTCAGATACATATGCACATATGTATGTATGTATGTGAGAAAGTATCTCTGAGTATATGCCACAATTTATGGCTTCCTACACACACACCAGCTCCGATACGTGGCCCCAAAAAATGTATATATGACAAGTCATAAATGCCTCAACCTCATGGACACAGTTACAGCCACAGATACAAAGATACAGATACTTTTGTTGTTATGGCAGGCCATAAAAAGAAAAAAACAAAAAAAGACGACAGAAAAGATACAAAAATCGAATGACACATCGCTCAATAAACATAAATTATAATTTATTAAACTTTTGCACTTTGTTTCATTGAATCTCGGAATCCAAATTCGTTTGTTTATTATTTTTCGGGTTTTTCGCTTTTGAAAAATAATCAACTGAGGGAAAAACATTTTCATTGCTTTGTTGCCTTGCCTCATTAAAAGACGTGCCCCGGCAACTATTTCAAATATTTTAATTATTTCCCCGTCATATAAAATATCTGTGCTGTGCTCTGCTGTGCTGTGCTTATTCCCCAAAACGATTTCGTGGGCGTTTCACGTTCTTTTCGGTTCTCTTTTAAAGCGTTTTTAATTGCCTCGCCTGAGACCGATTGACGTCCGTCTGCTTTTATGTCCGACACGGCAGTGGTGGGTGGGGAGGGGGTTAACAACTTGCCCCATCATCATCTGCCCCCCTTTTTTGGGTGATTGTGAAAAGCACTTGGGTTTTAGTGTTGAGTTCTGTTCGGTTTCGCTTGAATTATGAACGCTTGCAATCCACAATTGAAACATGAGACCCGTGGAGTGCCGATAGTCCCGAAAGGGGTAGAAGGTTCCACAAAATGTGCTGGTAGGAGGGCCGGCAGGAGGCACAATGACAAATACGCTGGATGATATTTCATAAAGAGAAGCTGTTTCTAATTGTGCTGCCATCTCGCAAACAAGAGTCTGCGGAAAGGGCTATTATTATTAATGTATAATCTATTCCTTAATGCACCTAGGAAAACAAATTATTCTGGAAATGGGAACCCTTTTCATCCCTTTTTTAAAACGTTGAAATTTGTTTACTTAGGAACTACAAAATTGTACAAAAGCAATGGAATTATTCCTTCATTGATTAAAGAAAACATATTTTAATGAATCTGCAATAATTGTTTTTCAGACATTCATTGGATAAAGTGCTTTGGAATATTCATCCGATTTTAGTGTTCAGTTCAATTGGACCCATAAAAACTTTATCAGTAGTGCAGTCTCCTATAGCTCCCCCATAATTTGTGTAAAAAAAGCTATAACCAATTGTTTTTCCAACTCTGAAATAAAACTTTATGGAAGGGCATTTCCTGGCCGTAAACCCTTTTTTCCATATATAAGCCATATTATTCACCTCCCCATTGTAAAGGCAAAACTCATTTGGTGTTATTCAAGTTTTTCCTCAAATTAATATTCAATTAATTTGCATTTTTATTGTGTTCGGTTCAGTTGTTCTTTAGGGTTTGTTTTTTTCTTACGCATGCAGCCCAGTATTACTCGTATTTATGATTCCATTATATCCATAATATGCTACAAATTTATTCCATTTCTACCACTTTACATCCTCATATATGTATACGCATTAAATACATTTTGAAATATATTTTTTGTAAGTGTATTTCCATTCTACATAAAGAATTTACAAGAAACTTGTTTGGCTTCAATTGGAACAGAATATATGTATGTATGTATCATTAGAGTTGGGAATTGTATGCCTACATATACTCGTACATATGTAGAAAAAATAGCATAATTAATGCAAATGTTCAGCTAACAAAATATGCAAAAAAAAAATAGTTAATTATTAAAGTGGTTTCTATTTATACAAAATACAAAGTACGACGGTGCAGAACAATTATGAATAAAACTACTATCACATTGAAATATATATGAATATATATTGTATATATATATGTATATGGTTTTGTTTTGTCTGTGAAATAATTATAATTTATCATTAAATACATATCTACACACGCAAAGCGAAAACTGAAACAATTTTTGACTTGTTCTGAAATTGTTCACTAATTTAACAAAATTCGTTCTTTCGACATTCGAGTTTTATTTCTCGTCTGAGTATATGCGAACAATTAAATGAAAAATCCGTTTTGTAGCCTTGGCAGTTTCGATTCTTAGCCTAAATCCTAACCATAATTAGCAGCTGTTTAAAGAGCACGCGAGAGCACAAGAAAAAGATGCAAGGGGGATTTCCAGTAAATTAAGAAATACATATCTTGGTGTTAAATATTTAATTTTGTTCACAGCAGAATTGATAATAATTCATAGTTTTTGTTTTTTTTTGTCTGTTTTAATAGATTTCTATCTTGTTGGCATTTTTCATGCTCGATAAGTTTTTTGTTAATTCAGCGCTCGAACTGCTGGAAATATTTTTCTCGTTTTCTGGTTTTTGTTTTTGGTATGCAATCCACCGTTCCATAGCATACCATACCATACCGTACCCTCGCGTATACCGGATGGATTGCACACGACACGTATCTGCATCTGTATCTGTATCTATACATACTACCCGTAAACATATTTCATTATTTATATAATTTGCTGATGGCCTAGTTAGTGGTTATGCGGCGGCATAGGCGTACTGGGTATAGTATACCCGTTTGTGTAGTGTAGTGTATATTGTACATACATACATTTGTATGTACTATTTAGATCGTCTATACTCGTATCAATTTGTTTAGCTGGCTAATTTTCGCTTTTGCTTTTGTTTGTTGTAAGTCACAATATGGTTGGCTAATGCAAGTTTATGTGTATCTTATGTGTGTATCTATATGGTAGGTAGCTATGGTATGCATGTATATGTATTGTATTGTATTGTATGATAGGTATGTATATGTATCATCATCTATTTAGGTCTGTTCGTGTCGGCCCAGTTTTGAGTGGAGTTTAATTGCCCAAGCCAAAGCCAAAGCCCATCCACAGACTCAGACTCAGTCTCAGACTCAGACTCAGACACAGACACGTTTAATTTGCTTCTTCCTCTGCTATAACTACATTTCTGTTTCGCTCTTTTTCTCTTTGTACACTTCTGTCTCTATCTCTATCTGTATCTGTATCTTTTCCAGCTCAAAACATTTGGCTTGCCATCTGACATCTAATTTTAGCTTGTTTCCATTGTTTTTTAGTAGTGTTTTTAGTTGTCTTGTGCCTAATAGTTTACTTTTTAATACACTTTTTATACTTTGTATTCCCATGTGAGTACAGTGCGGTTCAGGGCTGTAAGGCAGTCGAAATCTAGATACATTTGGCATTGCAGTTGAGAGTGCAGACAAACCATTGACCTCTAGAGCGATAAATATGGGAAATAATCGCTTAAGGCAAGTTATCGATTTTTAATCGAAATAATCGAACGCCTTAGCAATTCAAAACAGGGTACTTTTGGATAGCTATCCCAAGTTATCGAATTACCGATAATTATATGTTATTTGTATTTATTAGAGACTTTTTAGCAGGTTTTGAATAAATCATTTATCGAATATTGTAGCTTAATGGGTGATCATATTGTATTTCTGATGAACTCTGATGATGTAGGGTTTTCCCTGCCGTTTAGACCTGAATCGCACTGTACCCCCCACTCCGTGCACTCCTCCTCCTCATCCTCCTCTTAGTAATTGTATACCCCACTGCACTTAGGCAGCTATAAGCGTTAATGCTTTTTAATTGTTTGTTGTGTGAGTGTTTTTTTTTTTCTTTTCGTATTTTTATTTCTTTTGTGGATATTTTTACGCTATCTAACTAGTTTTACACGTTGTCATGTTTGTTTGTTGGCCAAGTTTGTTGCCAGGCCAAGTCTAAAGTTTGTAGTTCAAGTTGCTGTTGCTTTTTGCTTTTTGCTTTTTGCTTCATTATAAAGTATTTCATAGGCCTTTTCGAAAGCTTTTTGACCTTCCTGGGTGATCTCTCTCCCTCTCTGTACAGTCTTGGCCAACTGGCAGGCAGTTTAAGTGATTTGACTTTGGTTTAGCAATGAACAAGATTTTTGTTTAACTACTCGCACTTTTGGGCCAGCCGAAAGTGTTGGTTTTTTGTTATTTGTTATTGCAATTGTCAGAGATGTAGGGAAAAGGAAAACATTGTCGAGGCCATCTCGATCATTTGGTACTATTCGTACTTAATCTTGTGTGACACTCAATGGAAAATCTCAAGATCTGCAGACTGTATTCAAAAATCGAGAGGTATCTAATGTTTAAACCCAAAAGATGAGAAGCAGTAGAATTATGACTCTATTTTGATCCTTGTTTTTATATACCCGTAATTACTATATTTAATATACAAATGTATCTTTAGATTATAAGAATCTTCAGCAAATGAGAAATAGATTTATCCTGAACCAGCTTAGATCTCAATATATAGTATCCCCATATGGTTTTTAGGCTTGCAATGTCTAAAAATATATATTCCCACCATAATTGGAAATTAGAAATCTATGACAAATCGCTCTTGACATCATCTCCCAGCCTCTGACTCAGCTCAAAATTAAAGCTTAACTAAGCCTGACCAAAAAAAACCAAAAAAAAAAAAACAGATTTCTATTTTGTTTGGCTAATTATTTATAGTTTTTGTTAAGCTTTTTTGGGGCTTGGCTTATGAATACTCGCCATACACAATAATTTTGTATAATTTTATAATCTTCCATGGAGAGGGAGACAGCAGGAGTAATAAAAAGACAGACAGAGAAGGAGGGAAACACAGAGGGAGAGATAGAGAGGTCAATTAAGTGCCATTAATTTGCCTTTTTAATTAATAATTTATATTTGTAATTTATTTAAAGCCGCTTTTTAAATCGCTAGACATGCTAGGTATTTACATACATACATATACACCTCACCCCCACCGACTGGCTGTCCGTCTCTTTCCGTGGACATGCAATCCATCGCTTTGCCTCTTTCTCCGAGTGTGCCTGGTTATTCATGCATATGAATTATGCTAATTAGTTACAGCTACCGCCTGACAATATTTAATATACGTACATATATATCTGTATCTGTATCTGTTATCGCCTTTATCCAATCTGCTATATTTTTTAATTAAAGCTTATTAAAAACTGTCGCGTCTCTTCCATCTCTGTCTCTATTTCTGGCATAAATATTTATTAACCTTTATGCGCACTTAATTTATGACTTTTAGAGGGGTTTCGGTTGGGGGGCACAGCAATTACCAAAGGCCTAGAAAATATTTAAATTCATTTTTTTTCGCCATAAAAATGTTTTAATTATGTCAGAAATTATGTAGTCGCAGATTGAAGTTGACCCAAAAAAGAAAAAAAAAAAGTAAGACGTGAGGAAAGAGGAGAGAAAAATGTTAAACAAGAAAGAAAGGCTGGCGTTTGAAAGGCGAAGCATTTGATACTCTTTCAAGTCTATAGTTTATATCATAGCTACTGGCATAAGATGTAGTCATCAGATTTGGATCAAATGTGGCTTGGAAAGTAACTTTTCTTGAGATTTCTTTTTCCATATTTCAAAATATGGGTTATTATGGACTCTTAGATGCAAACGTCTGTTAAGCTTTCTGGCAGGGCATTGAAAAGCAACAAAGATAACCAGCAAACCGGTTGCCTAGGTCGGTGTGTGCCTCTCTCTTTCTCTTCCCACCTCTTTCGAGTCGGCGCTGGAGTTTCCCCCTCGCTCCGCTCCCTCGCTCTCACGCTCCACACTTTCTGAATCTCTGCCGGTGGTTCTCCTTTCCCACTCCCTCCCAGTCTTGAGTCCACGTCTGTTTCCGAGTCTGGCTCTCCGTCTGGTAGTCGTGGGGTCTCTCCCCTCCCCGCCCCACTCTTCATTCTCCGCTGACTCGTAAATATCAACTTTATGACCAGCCTCAATGCGAGTGTCCTCAACTGTTGCCCCTCTGCCACTGCTCCTCCACCCAATCCCTCGCACGAACAGAGCTTTGGTGGCTGCCACTTAACTCCCCCGGTACGCCCCCATCGACCCACACACACAGACAATGTTTGGGTTAGACAGCTTCCGATGTCGCGGCTTCTCTTTAGTTTTTTTTTTCTGTATTTTCTGTCTTGGGGCCGTTTCCACTTTGTTTTGTGTTACGTTTTTTGCTCTCTTTATTCTTCGACTTCTTTTTTGCTGGACTTTGTTTAATGCGCTTTTGCGTCATTTCATTTTGAGCAATTTTCGTTATTTTCGAGTGTGTGTGGTTGTGTGTGTGTGTGTGCGTGTGCATTCTCGTGTTTAAAAATAAACTAACTGTAAGCGCTCTCCCTCTTACACCTTCTCTCTCACACTCTCACTCTGACTCTTTCAGTGCAAGCTTTTGGGCAAGCATTTTGTTGTTTCTTTCGGTATTTCTGTATTTTTATGCCTTTTATTTGCATGTTTTTTCTGTGTTTTACTTTGCTTTCTGTTTGCTTTTGCTTGGTTCCATTATTGGGTTTATTTATCCGTTGATGACTTTTAAATGGCAGCTGCTCTGCCAAATAAAAAACAAAGAAATACGTCTAAATAAACTCAATTAGAGAAGAAAACCTTTTAGTTGACCTATGGACGACGTACTATCGCCCCTGTCCGGTAACGCCAAAGGGGGGAGGCAACTTAGAACGGAGGTCGTTCATAGAGTAGAATCTCTGGATTTTCAGGGTACAAAAAGAAATGGAATTCATTGAATGAAGTTCCTATTTTTATTCAGAGCCTTCACTATATTAGCCACTCATTCCTATCAAACCCATCTTAATCCCACAAACCTCTCTCTCTCTCTCTTGCGTTCCTTTCTTAGAGATTCCTAAGCACACATTCCCATTTGGGCAAATAAAAAGCAAAAGCACTCGAGTTCAAGCACAACACTCGAGGGTTCCGACCCGGGTGTCTGGTCATTATCATTGGATGCCCACACATGGCACTGGGAACCATAGCCGTAGCCATAATCATAATCAAATCCCAGCCAAAGTGCAGCCTCAATTTAGCTCACTAATGCCACACAATCCAGACGAGCACCACCTGACAGTCCGTCGGCCAGGGGAAGAGCCGGGTGACGGGAGACGGGAGAGCGAGCCGGGAATGACGACAATGGGCGATGACCTCGCAATTGAGTGTGGGGACGGGGGCACATTCACTCACTCAATCAATCGCTCAATCGCATGCAAACGATTGTATACGGAGGGAGGGAGGCAGCAGCAGCCACAGCATCAGCAACAGATGATGATGGAAGTAAATGAAAACAAGAGATGAAGGCTTAATTTTGGGAAAACGAAGATGGAAATACCCTTGGAAAAAGATCTTCGAGAATCTATTGAAAGATTTACCACAAAGACTTGTGTTTCTACAATCGTCCTATGGGAATATATGATCCAATGAATGATTCTGTTGAAATACAATTTCACGAAACTATAAACTTTCAGCTATGACAGAGGCGGTCATGGCTGTTGATTCCAACGAATTCGAAAATGCTTCGCGATACCCTCTAGCATGACATACGACAAACGACAGCAAAGCAGACGATCTGTAGTATATTTTAATTACGTTCAGTGGAAATTCTTCTTATCTGTGAAGCAATTTAATATGAATTGAATAAATGAATAGAGATGGCAATCAGCATACGAGTGGGACGGCACCATTCAGGAAATCTGGCGCTGCTTTCTACGCTTAAGAGAGTTCGGCTGTGACGGCGACTGCGACTGCGACTGCGAGTGCGACAGGGGCAGACGGGGCCAGTTCCTGCTTTAGTCTCTCTCACTATCTCTCTGCGGAATGGACTTGGACTCGTTTTGGAGATCTAGGGCAGGCCACAGTGGGATGAGTCAGTCTGCGGCCGGGTCGTATCGTTTCGTTCGTTCAATGGGAAACGGATGTCGTTTATTTTTCGTTCCCCCAAAAAAAATAAAACACTCTTTAAATTAATTTGCTGATTGCTGGCTGGAAATCCTCACGAGGGTTTCGTTTCGTTCGTTTCGCTTTCCTATGAATAAATTAAGCGATTATGTACTTCCCGGAACTGCTTTTCTCTGAGAGAAACAAACACAAATCGTTTTTCAGCCTTTAATCAATAATCCCCGCGGGGACCTACGCCCAAGGCCTGATAACATCTCGCACATTTCCTGTCGCCCCACCAGCAAAAAACTTTTGCCTCTGGGCATTAGTTTTTCCTTTAGAATGGGGCCCGGGGCCCACTGTGCGATGGCATAATCAGCAAAAGAGAGCAGAGGAGACAAATGAAGAATGCCGTTGGAATGAGACTCCATCACCCTCTCACTCTCCCTCACCCTCTCCCTTCCTCTTTCTGTTGTTCAAAGGTCTTCCATCAATGACAATAATCAATCACAGAGCCACGCCGAAAAATGAAAAGAGAAAGAGCGAACCAAAGCAAAGCTGAAAATCAAATTAAGTGAAAGACAAGGGGAGAACAGCCACCCTAAAAAAAAGGCGGTGGAAGGGGAGTGCAAGTGTGAAAATTGAGCCACAAAAGCCGACGGCAATTAAGTGTACGGTAGAAGAGGATGGCAGCAGTCGAAGTCCCTAGCCTCTTACTGTCTGTCTTCCTCGCGCTCTTATGGGAAATGAACTGAAAAAGTGGAAACTGCTAAAAGTCACGGTAAATCCTCTCACTGTCTTTCTGCCTTCCTAGTTTTGAACGAAATGTATTGCGGAAAAGGGATATTTATTCTTTCTATAGAGAAAGGAAAACCAAAGTATATACAGCGACTATCTGGGGATTTTATTCAAAGACAGGTCTGTACATTTGGGATACTCAAAACACGGCAAAAGCTGAACCACACCCCTCTTATACAGAAACAGCTGATCGTCAGGGTGTATGCAAGTTGCACAGCACTGGAAATACTCTCACCGTTTGACTCTGTTTTCACTTATGCCTTAGCCAAATCACTCTAACCATCTCTTATGCTCTTTCTTAATCACTCTAACCATCTGTTTTGCTCTTTGTACACATTCTACCAATTGAAAACACAATTTTACTTAATTTTTTTTGCATATTTGCGCTTCAAATTACGTTGCATAATTTTGAATAATTTTTATTCATATTTTTTGTGTTGTTTCCTTCTCTTAATTCACCATCCGAACTCTTTCAATCATCCTCCTCTCTCCTCGTCTTTCTCTCATCTCATTCTCATTCTTTTGGTAATAATTGTGGCATTTTCCATAAATTGTTTTTCTGCTATAACATTTGTCGTTTTTCGTTTAATTAAATATGCATATAATTATGTAATTTTTAGCATTTGTTTGTTGACTTTTCCATTTTTATTGTTGGTTGATTTGAATGTTTGTTGGTTTTTAGGTTTTTATCGCCTTGGCTTTTTGTTGGTTTTTCATGTTTTCTTTTCTTTTTTTTAATTTAAATTAAATTAGATACTAAAATTATTTTATAACAAATATCACTACAATAGTTTGCATTTTTTTGTTGTTTGTTTTTCCTTTTGTTTATCAATTACTACAATTACTAGAAAAAGAAACAAAAAACACTTTTCATCCGTATCTTTTCCTTCTCCTTCTTCTGCATCTTCTTCATTTTCTTCTTCTGAGGACAATCTTCTTCATTCATTCTTCATTTTTCTTTTGGGAACAGCTCTAAACAGAATTTAGCTTTAATTTTTTTGTTTGTTTTTTCTTATTTTTTGAGTCTAAAAGCTTTTGGGGGCTGTATGAGGAGGGGATTACAGGGTTGTATAGGGTTGTATGGGGCTTTAGGGTTTGAGGGATAGAAGAGATGGCCTATATAAAGGGGGTTTGTTTTCCTATTGGCTATTCCTTGAGGCGGCTATTTTCATCGACGTTTACTTGGTAAGCGCCTGTCTCAGTTGGTTGCTGCTTCTTCTGCCTCCGCGCTGCTCCTGGGAGGGGGATCACACATTGTAGCAGGATATCTGCTGCTGCAGATGCTGGAATGTGGGCGTCGCCGCCGCGGCCGCACCGAATGGCACAAACGAGGTCTGCCCCAGGCTCCCGGCGGCCACGGCGGCAGCGGCCAGGTTGAGGGAGGCCGCCGCCGCATAGGGGTGCATCCGCTGCGAGCGCAGGTACTGCCGGTACTTGCCGCTCAGCTTGTCCGTGGCAGAGGTGGCGCCTCCAGTCGTTCCCGGACACGCGCCCGCCCCCGGACCCGCTCCCGCTGCAGATGTGGGCGTCACGGTGGCGCCGTACAGCCGCTGCATGGGCGTGGTGTCAGGGCCGGCCTGATAATTGCTAGGAACTGTGGCCATCGGCGAGCGGTCCATCAGCATGGCCATGCTCTGCGCGGGCGCCGCCCCACCCACTGCTGTGGCGTCCCAGGGCGGCGGGGGCAGGCAGTGCTGCTGCTGCTGATGGTGCTTCGAGCTGCCACCGACGGAGGGCGCCGTCTGGCCGTAGTTCGAACCGGAAATCATGGCATCCCTCTTCCCAGAGGCGCCGCTGGCTCCTCCCGCAGAGCCGTTGCTCCCCTTGGCCGCGTACAGGGTCTGGTGGGGCGGGGGTGCCAGCATATGGTGCGGCGTCATGGCAGTGCGAGCGGCTAGTGCCGCTGCCAGCTGATCCCACTGGCCCGCCGCGGCGGCGGCTATCGACGCGGAGCTGGCTGCGGCTGCTGCCGCTGCTGCTGCGGAGTGGCTTTGACTTTGGTTTTGACGACTTTGGTTGCTGCTGCTTCGCTGCTGCTGCGCCTGATGCTGCTGCTGCGCTTGATGCTGGTGCTGCTGCTGCTGCTGTTGGCGACGGACATGCTCCTGCTGCTGTTGCTGCTGCTGCACGGGATAGTGCGCCTGCTGCGACATCTGCGACATTTGTTGGTGCTGCTGACGCAACTGTTGCTGCTGCTGCTGGTACACCTGCCTCTGCTGCTGTTGTTGTTGCTGCTGCGCTTGATGATGCTGCTGCTGTTGTTGCTGCTGCTGTTGCTGCTGCTGTTGTTGCTGCTGCTGTTGCTGCTGCGCACTCTGCCTGGCTCCGCGTCGCGCTGCACTGCTGCTGGGTGCCGTGGCGGCCGCTCCTCCTCCCCCGCCAAGCGCCGCTCCACTGCTGACTGCACTGTTGTTGGCCGTGCGGGCCGTCGCCTGCATGTTGTTCACGAAGGGACTGCGCCGCTGCGACTCCATTTTGCGGAAGTAGCAGGGATGGATCATCAGCAGCGGCTCCACGCGCTGTCCGGCGGGTGGCTTCGGCTGGTTGGGGAGCTCGTACTCGACGCTGCAGTCGACGTGCAGTGGAATGCTGTAGTCCTTTTGAGGGGACGCTGCCGCTGCCGTAGCACCGCTGCTGTTGGCATTGCTGCTGCTGTTGGCGTTGCTGCTGGCAGAGACATTCTGCTGCTGCTGCTGCTGCTGTTGGCGTGAGGTGGCGACGGCGGCGGCGGCGACCTGAGTTTGGGCCGCCGCCGCATGGCTGTGGCGGGTGTTGGAGGCGGGCTGATGAGAATGTTGCTGCTGCTGCTGCTGCTGTTGCTGGCGGTGATGCTGCTGCTGCTGCTGTTGGAGCAACTGTTGCTGATGCGCTGCCACGGCGGCATGGTACATGTGTTGCTGTTGCTGCTGCTGCTGCTGCGCTTGGTGATGCTGCTGCTGAGCCTGACTGTGCTGCTGTTGTTGTTGCTGCTGCTGCTGCTGCTGTTGCAGGGCATTCAAGGCGGCAGCGGACATGCCGTGGGAAAGGGACGACATGTCATAGCTGGCATAACAGGCGGCCATCGTCATTGTTGTGTGTGAGGGGGAGAGAGTGTGTGCAAGAGAGTGTGTGCTTTTGCTGCTACTCTCTTCTACATCTACTCCTTCTGCGACTGCTGCTGCTGCTTCTCCTTCGTTAACACAGTTATAATTTTAGTTTTATTCTTTGCTTTTATTGCATTTTTGTGATTATTCGTTTTGCTTGCTTTTCACTTGTGAAAAAAATTCAAGACACATTTTTTTCTTCCTTTCTTTTATTAGATTTCTTTCTTCTTTTGCTTTTGCTTTTGGTTTTGGTTTTGCTTTTCTTATTCTTTTGTATTGGCACTGGTAATCCAAAAAAGAGAGCGCGCGGCTAACGGTTGTTGTGGCTGCAGGTAATCCGTGAGTGTGTGTTGAGTGTGTGTTTTTTGAGTGTGTGTGTGTGTGAGAGGAGGAACCTTAATCCATTTGCAGCTTATTCCGTTCGGAATTGTTGCTGCTTTCTATTAGAACCCGTATTCGTATCGTATTTTACTTTTACTTTGTTTAACTTTGTTTCGTTTATTGTATTTTGTTGTATATTTAGCGTTTTAATCAGTCTTGGTTTAGTTTTTTGTTTAAATGCAGCGCTTAGAGTTTTTACTATTTTTAGCTGCGGCTTTTATTTGTTTTTGCTTTTCAGTCTTTTGTCGCGCTCAGTGTACTGCTTGGCTGTTGGCTGGCTTACAGTTCTTTCTCTGGTTCCCGTTCCCGTTTCCGTTTCGGCTTTCAGTTTTCAGTTTCTAGAGAAATTGCGTCCGAACGCGTTGGCCAGCCCGAGCATAGTGATTCTGATTAAGCATGCCACTATGACGAACCGTGCGGCGTGCTGAATGCAGTGGGACTGTGAGCGCGTTTGCTGAATTACTCGAAAGAGAGCGAGAGCACGTTTTACGGAATAGAGTGAGAGCGTACAACAGCTGTTCACCACCACCGTTCGTTCCGTTTTGTTGTTACTTTTGGCAGCGTTTGAATTGAGATTTTCTTGGTTTTTTATCACTCAATTTTGCATCACTTTTGTATCACAATTTTGCCAAAAAAAAATGTATTTGGTTTTCTAGTTGAACGCTTTTCCCATGTTCTTGTCGAATTCTTCGCGAGAGTTTCTCATGGAGGCGCGCCTTGGTCGAGATGTGTTCTGTTCGGGTCGAGTTCTGGGCAGCGAATGTGGCCGTGTGGCCCTCTGATCTTAAGGTTTGCCTGGCGTCGCAGTCGCAGTCGCTGACTCTGCTCTCTTTCTCGTTCGGTCCCTCTGCTCTCTCACTCTCACCCTTCTTCCTTGGTGTTTTACCTGCCGCACAGCTGATTCGTGACGTCGCGTATTCAGCAGTCCCTCACACACGCTCGCACTCCTTCACACACACACTCTCTTTCGCATTTTATTGTTGCTGCATGCTTCTTAAGCCAATTGCATTCAATGGCAGCATATGGCCGCTCTCCGGCCTAAACACTCTGTATCGCTCTCTCTCGCTTCGACTTACACATTCAGCCGTATATTACTACCACGGCGGCCATCTTTACAACTGTTTTGGTGTTTGAACAAGCGAGAGAGAGAGAGAGTCGGTCTGCCGCTGTCTTTTTTTATGCGGGTATTATTTTGTAATATGAGTTTTTTTTTTGTGTCTTATGCTCCCTTCTGGGTGAGAGCAATCGTGGCTGCCTGCTTTAATTTTATACAAGATACTCAAAGAGTATATGGGTATATTAGATATGTGGTGGAAGTGGATGTGTATAACATCCAGAAGGAAGCGTTTCCGACCCCGTAAAGTTTATGGAGTCGATAGAGCCCGGTCTATCTGTCCACCACGCACTCTTTGTCGTGCAATGTTCACGCCGTCTGCCGGAGGAGAGCTATACTGATTAAGTATCGGGTATAAATGTAGAGTTGCGGCCGCAGCACCAACTCACAACGTTCTCCCTCGTTACGATTACTTTTTGCTCTGCTGTTTTCGTTTAGGGCTGCTGTGTGCTCCGCAGAAAGGGTTGTGGGGGGGCCGGAGCGCGGCAATCTTCTTCCTGCTAAAATTCCCGAATTTGAGAGCGCTTTTGAGAGCTAATTGAGTGGTTATGGTACGCCACTACCGTTAGAATTCCCTTTTGGGTGCGGCACTCAAATATAAAATCCCCAACAGAAAGTCCTTTAAATAAAATTCTCATGGAAACGAGGAAAATCGACTCAAATGTGAGATGAGCTTGGCTAAACCAGGGGTCGAAATTTCTGATATCCTTCGGCCCATGGTAGCACAAAGAGTAGCTATACACAATACAAATGTTGATCCCTTACATAGATCGCATCCGCCCCAAGGGAGGAATTCGCGCTTCGATCGTTGTTGATCTCGGTTCAGATTGGCACAGTTCTTAGCCTGCCTGCCAAATCAGTTACAAGTACGAAATAATTAAATCATTTTAATCGCATAAGCAAGGGTCCACTTGGGTCACAGTCTAGGCCATTCCTCCTGATTGTATTGCAGGGAATTTGCAGATCAAATTCGTCATACCCCCTCCAATGGGTATCAAGAGAGAACATTAAACGCTCAAAATACTGCAGACATTTTCTGCACTAAAAACTAAGCACAATTTAACTCTTATGGGAATGCTACTACCTCCCCCCTTCCCCCGTCCCATGCACACACACACACACACAGAGACACATTGTAATAAATAAGGAAGGTCGTTGCCATAGCAGCAGCCGCCGTTGGCGTCGTCGCTTTTTTCCGACTTTTTTGTTGTTTCGTGAGAGCGCTTTGGGGAGCAGTCAGTCTGGGGGGCTCTCTCTGGCGCTGACATGCCCGCTCTCTCTCTCTCTCTGTCTCTCACGTTTTGAGGCTTCATTCAGCGGTTTGATGATGATAACAAATCAGCTGTTTGGAGGTGTGTCTGTATGCGTGCATGTGTTAGTGCATGTGTGTGTGACGACTGTCTGGCTGCGAAGCTTATCCCCCCTCACCACGCCACCCCACCCACCGCTCCACATCACACTGTGTTTGCTTTTGCTGCTTTTGAGCATATGCTTCTGTTGTTGTTGTTGCTTTTGCTTTTGCTGCCTGCCTCTCGCGTGCTTAATGACGAGTCGGCCGTATTACCGTTTGTTGATTACAGTGCTGCGTCCTGTCCTCCCTCCTCCAACAGCGCAATTGGGGAATTACCAAAAACTGCTCGAATTAAAAAAGTATAGATGGAGTGGAAGAATTATAGAGCGAGAGAGAGAGTGATGAATAGTGCTTAGAGCGGAGTGTACCTCTTTAGTACCTTTTGTACTCTGGGAACCATTTTCTTCAAGTACGTTTCGCCAGATCGTCTCAAATTTGAGTATAGGGCTTGGTTAAATAGTTTTGCATAATTTCCTACAGTAACTATGCATATTCGCCTCCCCCTCCTGCTGCGACTCATAAAATGGATTCAGCACACATTTCCTGTTCCCCTGGTCTACTATTCGTCCTAATCTCTGTCATCTGTGTTTTTGTTGCACTCCTTCCCAGCTCCTTTCCGCAGTTCTTTCTTTCATGTCCATCAGATTCTTCCTTTCCGTTGCAGCATATCAAATTCATAACTCAACGTCGCCTGCCCTGCCTGCCTTTCTCTTTGGCAAAGTCAAAGTCCCTCTTTGTGCAATCCCCTTCGCCATCTCCTCCTCCTTGCATGCTGCTTCCTTTCCTTGAAACCTGTTTTGCATTATTAAGTAACCGCTGCGCTGCGCTGTGCCTCTGTTCTGTCCTGGCCTATGTGTATCTAGGTGTATGTGTGTGAGACATCGAAGAGAACCGGTTATTCTTGTGCTCTGCTTCTTCTTCTTCAGAAGATTTCTGCTGCTTGCTCTTCCATCTCTCTCGCATTGCACATGCAACTTTCGTTTTTTTTCGTGTGTCTCTCTCTCTCTCTCTTTCTCTTGTATCTCTGCTCTTCTGTGTTTTGTGTGTGCGCGTCTCTCTTGTCTGGGGGCCGCCTTGTTAATTCGAAATAAAAACAGGAAAATTTACTTTACAATCTGTGCTAAAATCGTAAATTTTTACCCGGTCGGTCCCCTGCCCTTGTTCCCTGTCCCTTCCCACAGGTACGCTAATCCGCTTGGCCATGACTCCAGGCCCTCTTTCCTATTTGTTCTTGGTCTCGCCTCGCCTCTCGTCGCCTCTCGTCGCCCCTTGCTCTAACCGTTCTTCTGTTTGTTGTTCCACGTATTCTCTCGTGCCTAGTGGTCCCAGGTCTTGCCTTGCCTAGTTTATACCCTGCATTCGCGGAGCGTACACGAGTGTATTGTATTTCTGCTAATGTATGCAAAGGAGAGGTCCTCTTGTAGATTCTTCGAAAACACTCGATAGATAAGAGAGAGTTTCTATAAAGTGGCAGTAATGGGTATTTCCAGGTCGACGGCACCGAGTCCAGCCTTCTGCCTAGTTGTTATCTCTTCTTATTTAATTTGTGCTGCAGAGAGACGAGAGTCCTCGTCTAATCTTTCCAGCAATATCATCACGAACAGCATGTCCTCTCTCTCCCTTCCTCTCACTCCACTCTCTTAGCACATACATAAGAGAGCCTTTGCACCGTTGATTGATGCGTTTCCCATTCGGAATTTATGCCATGGACCATTTTGGGCAAGGCACAGCCAGTCCTTGCTTCCACTCCACTCCACTCTCCCATTCCACTCCATTCCACTCCACTCTCCACTCTCAATCCCCTACAGCTGCAATCAGCGGCTTGATCGAAGCGTGCGATACCCAAGAAACAACAAGACTGAAGTAGGAGGAGGAGGAGGACGGGGGATGGGGGATGGGGAACGGTGAACGGGGGATGTCTTGAGTTCCAGGCACGGCGTGCACGTCGAATGAATCTAAATTGCTAAATACCTTTTTATGGTTACTGGCCTGTACTGCCCCTGCCCCCCGCACCATACCCATGCTGCCCCCTGCTACCACACTTTAAACTTCAATTTAACATTTTTAAAAAATGTATCTTTGTATCTGTAGTGGCTTTCGCAGAAGCGATCCATAGTTGCTTCATAATGTATTGCATACATTTTGATTTTCCCCTGAAACTGGGCAATCTTCCCCTCCGCAACGATCGGCAGGCATGCCGCATTTGGTAGTGCCTCCTTTGGCTGGGTTTTAATAGCCCTTTGGGAATTATTCATTTCCATTGTTTCGCTGGCTATTCCTCACTCTCCATCGCCCTGTCTACCATTTCATTCCATTCCAATTTCGATTGCCCATCGAGTTATCAACAATTTGAGTTATTTTTCCGTCTCTCTTCTCTTTTTTTATTTTTTTATTTAAAATTATGCAACTAATTGTCAGGAATGTCAGACATTTAACTCCCAAAAGAGGAAGCAAAGACTAGACACACTGGTAGGAGATTTAGATACCCTTAAGGAATGATCTTTCGAATGGAAGTCCTGTACGATTTGCCTCAGCTTGAAGAGATTGATAATGTCGACAGAGGCATGTTTTCTCGAGAGATATATATTAGATAGAGATATATTCAGTCTTCACTCTATGAGGATTACGGGTTTGATAGTGTATATACCGCACACTCCTCCTTCTCTGGCTTACAATCTTGTTCCAAATGAATGGTACCCCAACGTAGGGTATTGTGATGAGCTGTCTTCTCTTCTGTCAGCTGGCAAATGCATAATTAACTTGACCTTCATTCGCTGCCATCTCTGGCAGGGTCCGGAGAGTCGTGCCCGGAGGGGGACTGAGACAAGAAATTGCAGTTATGTTCTGTTTTGTGGAGGGGTTCGGGGAAGTTTCTCCGTTTCCCTGTTTATTTCACTCATATTATGTTTTTATATTTATTTTTTATTGGAAATGCTATTAAATGGATTCCGCTGAAAATACTTTCGGGAGAAGAAACACCGGAATGTCGCTCCGGGTTTTGGGCTCCGTTCCACAAAAAATACCCAAAATAAAAACAAGAAACAACAACAGAAACTTTTGCCCGAAGCAATTATAGTTATGTCTTGTGATATTTCAGGAATTTCATACAGAAATATCATATATTTGATACGAATTCGTCGTGTTTTTTTCGGGACACACGAAATAAACATCAAATTTGTCGGCGCAGGCATAATTGTAGATCGATCTGAGGGATAACGATCCTTTTATAGCGGTCAAGGCAGGGAACGTTTTGCTCTGATGATTGTATCGGTCAGCAAAGTGGAAAGTAGAGACTGATTCGAGAATTCCCCAAAAAAGAACTACCGAAAGAAGCTCAACGAAATTTCCATTTCTCAATTAGTTTTTTTATGTGGTTCGCGATAGTTCTTTCCCGTAACCCCAGTCACACCCTAAAAAGCTCTGCACGCATTGTATGGGCCCGCCTCTTGCCCCATAAGTTAGACGAGGAACATCGCATATATTTAAAATAATTTCCAAATACATAATAACAGATCCTCTACTCGCCAGCATTTTACAACAATTACGAAATTCTATACAACACAAAAGAGGTAAAAATAAGTGAGGGGGAAAAAACAACTTGAAAATGCCGGCGGCGCGGCGGCAAATTGCGCGAAAAGCAACAACAAAATATATATCAAGTCTTGCCTTATAGAGGCACTCCATGGATCCAATTAGCAAACAATTTATATGCACTTTGTTTGAGGTGAGGGTATGCCGGTCGTAGCTGCTACGCTCCTCAGGGAAGGCCCGAGAACGGGTGTCTGGGTCTTGGGAAATGGGAGAGAGCTGATCTGGATAAGCCACAGGCACGAGTATGGTATGGTATGGTATGGTATTGTATGTACTTTATGGACGGGCTCTTTCCAGTCTTCTACGTAGTATTCTAATATGCTGATCTAAGATTAGTGAAGGATTTCTTGGGCTGACAAATGCGGCTCTGTTAAACCATAGTCACAGCAGATGTTCGACTAAAAGAATGGTTCCAAAAACTATAAAAGTTGTCTCTAAAAAGGCATAGGGGGAAGGTGTAAATAGATACATATATGAACTTATTTGTGATCAATTCTTACCCTTTTTGATCAAATATTCTATACATTTTAATCCCTTGAATGATAGACCAGTTATAATCTCCACCGGTTTTCCAACCAATTAGTTTTCAACTGGAAAATATGTATTCCTAAGCCAAAATCTCATACTAATCCTCTTTTAAATCAGTCATGAATCCAATGAAAAACCGGGTGGGGGAAACCTGCTTTTAGAGTTTTACATCCCACTTTTTTAATTCCCAATATCATCATCCCTTTTTGCAATATTTAATTTAATATTTTTAAGCCCTATCCTCTCTCTTTTCCTTGTAAAATGTGAAGTACTTTTTCGTGGGTAGTGTATTCAAAATTCTTTATGTAATCTTTACCCACTCTACAAGCCTTGTCTTTTACCGTCTTTCACTCTGGCGACACATTTCAAAGACACTTAATACTCGGCTCAAAGTTGGGCCTCATTTAACCATTTTGATTGCAGTTTCAAATTGCAGTTATTTCAGAGCAGAGCAGAGCATCGGAGGAGGGGGCTAACGGGGGGTAAAGGGAGTGGTCTCTGACAGGTAACACTGTCACTTGCCCTGACATATGGGGGTTGTTGGGAACATGGCCCCGGCTCCTCCCTCGGTTACACATTATTTAGCTGCCGCTGATGCGGGCGCTATATATTTTAACCAAATTGTTTTCGCCGGGAGCCTCATGCTCGTTATAGGGGTCGCAGTCGCAGCACCTGGCCGGGGGGGGGAAAGTTCTCAAAGTTCTTTTTTTGCAGATGGTGCGCTCCGTAAGTATCCAAGGGATTAGGTAGTCGTGTGTGAATGTATCTGTATCTCGTTTTGCATGGCATGCTATAATTTAGCATAAATTGTCCGTGCTGTCGAGATTAATGTATCTAATGACCTGATTTGCTGATTTACAGTAATTTCCAGCTTACAGCTACCCCACAGATACACGAATACACGGATACACAGATATATTGAGGCACACATGGCTGGCTGGCTGAATGGCTGGTCGGTCTGTCTACCTGCAGATACATTTTGTTTGCCCGGCGTTTTCCAGGAAGTGTGCGCAAGATACACAAAAGATACGACGAGACCACGAACATCTCGCACCGCATCCGCCGTCCAGGCATCCGCCTCTGAAATCCCAAAATCCATGGACACACAAATCTCTTTTTCTCCCTCCTGCGGAAATGAATTTGCTGCCATTAATCATGCGCCCAATAGGATTCTTTTCTAGTTCGTGGGTTTTCTGCCTTCCACTTGAAGTTCCTTTGGGTCTAATGACGGGTTGTTGTCCAGCCTCAGCATCAGCTCTCTAAAAGTGCAACTTCATATGGAAATCTGAGATTTACTACGGCTTTGCTAAGGTTTTTAAGACTCAATATCGAAGGATTACCAGTTGGAAAGGTGATATCCAAGAGATAAAGAGATCATCGTTGAGATCTTGAGATCTCTTAGCTCTTCCCCTTGATCATACTCGTGGAACAGCTGTTTTAACAAAAGCTGTAACCCAAGCTTCCACTCCCCGCTCTTCCCTTCATAAAAGAGTTATTTCCATCTACACATCAAAGGGTTTTCATTTGATTATTATTTTGTAAGACCATCCAACGAAACAGACATAATGTGGGACTCGCTCCTTCAGTATCATTCCACCCAATCCCCATTTCCCAGTGAACCAAATCGAATTGAATCGAATGGAAATCGAATCAAAATGGGAATAAGACTCATTTGCACGGGCACTTGAGACGCCTTGAAAGGCGGGGGGGAGAGAGTGAAGGCAGGCCTTTGACGGGTTGACTGCGCTGCTCTGCCGACAGTGACTGCGCTGCTTAAACTAAGCGTGCTCTCATTCTTCCTTGTCTGCTCTGCTCCGTCAAGCTTCTTCGTTTTCTCTGCTCCAATAACAAATCGATGGCGGCGATAATTTCTACACTCAGCCAGCTGCTTGTCCTGCATCTATTTATCTTGCCTACCCTTTCGCTTCTTATCTCCTTCTATTTCAGAGGGTGTCATCCTGGCAGAGGGTATGATGTTCTCAGCAAACATTTGCAAGGCAGACTCATTTGAAGAAGACTCTTGCTCAAATCTCAGGTAACTGCCTTAGTAACTATCCAGTGCGAGGGTATGCATTACTTCGGTACCCAAATCCCACTCAACCCTTGCCTAACCCACTTTTTTTTCACGCATTTTGTGTATTAAGCCCTTGAGTGCGATATTGCGGCTCAAGTGCGAATCGCAGAATAGGGAGAGGGAGCGGCCAGCCTTAAGCTTTTCATTTTGCGAGCGGAAATAAAACATAAAAGTAACTCTTGGATGTTTAATGATAAAGTTTGCTGCTCCCCTCTGTGGTGCACTCTCCCTTTCGAGTGTGTGTGTGTGTGTGTGTGAGGAGTGTTTGCCTTTGTTCATTATTGCCTGGGCTCCGCCTGGCCGGCCCCTCAGGGCACTACATTTGGTGTTTTTTGCACGCTCAGCGCAAAACAGAATGAAACAAAGCAACGAGGCACAAGAGGAGGAGGAGGAGCTGGATGAAGAAGCAGGGGGGAGGGGAAGGGGAATTGTTGAAAAGGAAAAACGCATTAATTACGCTTTTTCAGCATAAAAAGCAGGAATCGAATCGGAAACGGTTGGGTCGTATCCCCGGGGTGGTGGTTCGGGTGGGATATTATTATTTTTATTACGGGTTCACAGGATCCTGCGGGACGGGACGCGTAGCGGCACTCTACCATTTGTACTGGTTTACCGGTTGATTATGCGCATTTCGTTAAGTTCTTGTTTTCGGGATCATATTTTTTGGGCGGTTCCCGAAACTAGAACTTCCAGCCGCCAGCCGCCAGTCGCCAGCTGACACGCTCCATTGGAAGGAACAGAATACAACGCAAACAGGAAGCTGAAATAAATGAAAATCGACAGTTTTCAAATTAACCGTTGCATTGACAAACGAAAGCAACAAACGCAAATTGTCATTAAAAAAGAAAGAGCGGGAGAGCCGGCGAGCCGGCGAGGGACAAAGCAATAGATGGACGAAGCAAACGCAGCGAAGCGAATGAAACAAAATAATACAAAGGGAAGGCGCTGCACTCGGATGACGACATCGTTGATACCCTTGTGGACCCATCAATCGTTCTGTCTTAGATCCTGTGTGGTTTCTATATGGAAACATCTAGCAAAACTCATCATACCCTTTTTCAAAGGCACACAAAGTACCGCAAGAGAGTGCTCGTGCTCTCTTTCGGTGGGAGAGCTGGAGTGAGAAAGGGACAAAGTCATGCCCAAATGCCGCTGGTGCTGCAACTGTCGCTAATTGCAATGAGCGAGGAGAGGGAGGAGAGTGGGAACACAGACTAAGAGGAAGAAGGAGGGGGAGAAGCAGTTTCCGACTGGAGTGAGGTTAAGAGAGATGGCCGGGGGGTCGGACTGTGTGGTTAAGGGAAAGAGTGGGGGTTAAATATTGCTGCCAGGAAGTTGTTGAAAATCAAGCGAAACGAAATGACTTGGCCAGTGCCTCGTTCTTCATGTTACCCCTTCCTTCTCTCTCAGTCTGTCTCTCTCGCTCCGACACTGACTGCAGACCGCAGACCATCCGCCAAGGGCGGCAGAGTCAAAGGGGGATACCGCTGCAAGACTCATTAGCATTTTTTGCCTGCCTTTTATTATATGCATGTTGTTTTCTCTCCCTCTCGCTCTCCCTCTCCCGCTCTCTCTCTCTCTCTCTCTGTCTGCTGTTTTCCTTTCCTTTTTTTTATGTTTTTTTATTGATAATTTATGCAGTCGCACTTGTGGGTTGTAAATCGTTTGATAACACGCAAAACTTGCCAACGGAAAGTGCCAAAAAATGTGCCCAGAAGGGAAAACTATGTAAATGAATTTCTGGATCATACATGGGATGGATGGATGGGATACACGCGGAACTGACTGTCAGAAAAACTTTGGGGGAAAATTCGAGTATGTAAATCAGGAACCCCTCTTTGGTGTGGAACTGAAAATGTGTTCTGCCATAACCACCGATTTTTTCCAATTTCTTAAGACGGCAATCCATGGATGGCCATGGATTTTAGCCATTTATTAACGAGTATAGTGAAAGCATTACAGGCGGGCACTTTCTTTGGACGGACATCATTCTGAAGGCACAATTTGTAGGAAAATTCTCTTAATTTTTCCATTTAGCATACAGTCAAAACATTCACAGATTTTGCATAGAATTTGTATACCGTCAGTTATTTGCATATATTTAACTACCCATGAGCCCTCCCCTGATTCCATCTACTCTTTATTAAAGCCGGGTTTTTCCTTTGAACTTGTTCGTTTATACCCCCGCCCCTGCCACCCGTAACCCGCGCTGGAGTTTGGCTTCCGTTTTGTGTAAGCCCCGAAAACGAGACCGAATCCGTAAATGCAGCAGCAGCAGCGCTGGAAATGCATATTGCCAATGGCAACTGGAAGGCAGGGCAGAGCCAAAAATTTAATTACTTTTTATTACCAAGAGGCGAAAACGAGACAGGGGATGAAGGCGGCAACGGCCATTCAGGTTAGTGTTTCCCCTCCCCTCCCCAACGCCCTCGCCCACGCAAACCCCTCTCTCAAAAACTTTTGATTCGGGCTTCCTGCATATTTAATAAGACGTCAGTGAGTCCATGTCAAAGTTTTGGTTGGGTTCGGTTTGGTTTTGCCGTGTAATATAATAATACACACTTCAAATTAATATTAATTTTGGTTCAGGGTGGAAAAAGCTCACTGATGGGGCTTAGGGGTAGCAAAGCAGAGGGAGGGCAAGTGGGTGGGTGGAGAGGGTGGATTGGTGCTGGCCACAAAACTAAGACAGCAATTTATTGTAAGATAACGCCAAAGCTCGTTAGGCCAGGGGGCGGGTGAGATGGTGAGATGGCAGCCAGGGGGATACAGTTTTAGGCATGCTCCATTTACACCAGAATTTATGGCACGTGGCCGTGGCAGACACCAAAACGGGGCGTTGGCTGGGGCTTTAATGAACAGTTAGCCAAACCTCCTCTCGTCCTCTCTGGCTCTCAGGAGCAGCTGTTGCGATCATTTGTGTATTTCATTACATTTAACCCGGAAAGTTTTTACTTTTATTCTGATCTTGCATTCTTTCTTTCTTCCCTCTGTCCTGCACTTGTCTGAGGGTACATTCTGTCTCTTTTCCTTATCTCTCCCCCCATCGTCCTGCACTTATCTGTGACTCCAGGACTAGCTGCGTTTCTTGTCCCTTCCTTTGTGGTCTTTTTCGCGCTTGTTTGTGACATGTTTTCGCAATTTCTTAGGTTTCCGTTACTTCTGATGTCTCCCGCTCCCATTACTAGAGCTTCTCTCCCGCTGCCTGCTGCATCCTCAGCCTGCTTCACCGTTATTGCTCCTCTCCCGCTGCTCATTCTACTGCTTGCTCCTGTTCCTCTGCCGCTGACGGCGTCTGACGATGACACACAAAGCCCTCTCTCTGTCTAGCGCTAAGGCAGAGGAGAGCACGGAGGAAGCGGAACAGAGACACTGAGAGGACAACGAGACCCACATGTGACCCAAGCGCACAATAGAACTTAAGTAGTGACAGAGGCCCCGCGGCAGAGGCAGAGGCAGACCCGAGACCCGAGACTCGGATCGAATAGATATGGTAATACAATACAATATGTGGCATGGCTGTGGATGGAGAGAGTGCTATAACAATAACAGAAACAGCAAAACGCATTTTGCAGAATGGTGGGAAAAGACAACAATAGGGCAACGGGGATGGGAAGTAGAAGGTGATAAATGGGAGATAACGGGAGAACGGTTGGACAGTTATGTACGATTACGTAGGGTGTACGCATATTACAATATAACGACACTTTCAACAAAATTAAAAAATAACAGCTCCTAGGATAATTCTCCTTTTTATTAATTCCTGATTCCTTATAGACGGAATTTTTCAACTGATAAATATATAAAGATTTGCCATCCCTTTGAACTATTAAATCTATCATATATAGTAAATATTTTCCATAGATATCATATCATAGCCCCGAAGATGCCTTTATTAATCCCAAGCATAACAAAGATATCACAGAATATTCACCGATTTTTTTTCAAGATCTATCCTAACTAAGTACTTTAACCATTTTTAATATAAACGATGTAGCCACTAACAGTAGCCCAGGATTAATTTAGTTAGAGTTTGGAGATAGACAAAAAACCCCTCCCCCGAAACCCGATGGCACTATTCCCATTACGAATTCGGATTCATCAGGACCATGAAATCGACCAGTACAGAGGTCACATTCCGTGCTGCCCTAAGCCCTTTTCTGAAATAAGCCGCCATTCGTGCATTGTACAATTTACGTAGGGAATTTTTTTTGGCAACTGCCGCCCTGACACTCGAAAACGTGGCCAACTAGGAGCCGAAAGCAGCTTTTACCTAAAAGGCTGCCTGCCACACGTAAATATTCTATAAATTTTTATGTGCGGCCTCTGTCTGGCGGTAGGTTTGAATTTTCTGTTGCTATTGCTGTTGCCGTTGTTTGTGCACCACCTGCCTCTGCCCCTCTCTATATGTGATGTGCATATATATGTATGTATGTATATGTATCTGAATGTCCGGAATATGTCCGGATCTGTCCGAACGAGTATGTTGCCTGTGTGCCATGTTCAATTGTGTGCCGTCTGTTCAAATATTTTAAACGCCTGCCAATGGCTGAATGGCTGAATGGTTGAGTGTGTGTCTAGGGAGCGGCAGGAAGTCGAGGACGAGGACCTAAAAGAGTTCTCCTATACTAAATGCCTGGGTCTTGGCCAGCTCTCACGTAATTGCCCTTCTCATTCCGAATTTCATTGGGTTTTTGCTAGAGGAGTAGTTTTTGCCGAGTCCTGGAGACGATGGGGATGGGGAGGGGGGAGAGGAATGGGGATGGGGCCGAGAGGATATGCGGGCCTGTGGTGTAAACACCTTGTCGAAGCTTCGCCTGCCTTTAGGCGAAATATTTCGTAATTTCGGCTCCCGTTCCCATTCCCATTCCCATTCCCAAGCTATAGATCGGGGTGCGCCCCAGAATGCCATGGCAATTAGGGAGAGCGGGCCCGAGGAGAGGGCATGACTGTGCTGTTCTTGCCCCGAAACTGCCAAGAGATGAAAGGCAACACGATTCGGGCCAAAAAGTTCTTAGGTGTGCTGTGCGTCTAATGAAAGATTCGAGCAGAAATCGCGAGAGGGAGCGGCCAGCCCCAGTCCCAGTCCCAGATCAAAGACCTATCGATTGGCGGGGCGGGAAAGGGAATTCTTTTACGAAAATTTTCGAAAATCAAATATTTTCAATTTCCTGTCGTTGCTTTTTTCTTTGCTTGGTTTTGTTATACTGCAACACAAAGGAGACTTAATTCCCTTTGATTACGGCCGGAGTAAAATGGCCTTGAGGCTATATCCATTTTCTGTGTGTGCAGTTTTTAATTAAAATTTCTTTGCACTTTGAGCCGGTATTTTTTGAATATTTTTATAGGTTCATTATATGTACATATTTAATTTGTTGAATGTGTAAGACTTTAAGGAACAGACTACATATTCCTTAGTAAATTAAATGCAGTATAAGGACACATCTTGGGAGATCTCGATAGCCCATATGGATGCCGACATTGTATACGAGTATATTAAATTGCTTTAAGGAAGATTGAACCAGGAATTAAGCTGAATTACTATATAGGTAACTTCTATATAATATATATCCCTGATAATTCCAGAAATCCTATGTTAAATTCTTTAATATTTTTCGTTATTATAATCAATCAATACACTATAATTACTTTTATGTATTGATCAGCTATGTATGTAGATGCTTCCTGAAAACAGTTTTCAGATTATCTAGATTCCAGAATAGATTGCAATAGTAGTCGATCTATGTGTTTTTAAGTTCTTTTGAATCGTTGTACGATGCTCCGAATGGAAGTCGGTACCTCTATTTGGAGGGGAAATTCAGAATAATTTTCTTGTGAAATTCTGCGGTTCTTTTGCTTTTGGTAAATTTTGGCGATTTGGCGACCATTGGAGGTATTTTGAGTTTAAGTATTGGACAGTCCCACAGAACTATAGCTATGTGTGAATCCGTGTAAAAAAATGACCATATGATCAAATGCTAAATGCCAATATTTTTATAACTCTTTTAGTTAAAAAAAAATGTTCAAAATAATGCAATAAAATTACGGGTATAAAAACTTAACCAATCTTTTAGAGAAATGATTCATTTATCGGATACAAGTATTTCCCTTTAGTAAATCGGGATGGAAAAGCAGGCCTCAGTGAACTCAAAAGTAATTGCTGTGCCAGCACTTATGTAAGTCCGGCACTGTATTTGTGCTACTGTCCAGTTCATCCAGTACTTTCCTCTAGTCAAGACTTTCATGCTTTCAACGGCTTCTACCCCGAAAAGATTTTACCCCCAACTGTGTCGCAAATTAAGTGCATTTAAATATTTTTGCAATTTCCAATTTGAGGAAGAAATTGCAAAGAACATTCCCAAAGCCTCCTCCTGCTCCCCTCCCCCTCCCCCTCAGATAGTTAGCATATATTCGTATGAACCAAAATAAAACCAACCCCAAACTGAAAAACGGCCAAAGGAGGAAAAAGTCAAATCAACTTGAGTTAACAGCAGGTGGCTCTCACTGGATGGCCAAGTTCTCTCCCTCTCCCTCTGCCCCTCTCTCTCTGTCTCTACTACCCCCGGGCACAAGTTATCCGAAAATTGAAGTTAAAAGTTATCTCTGCCAGGGACTGACTGGGGGAGCTCTGCTCCCCTATTGCCGGGAACACCCTCAAGTACGCCTGAGTGGCTAAATTCATTTGGCAGCCAAAATGCAAATTATTACAACTTACTTTTCTTTTTTATTTCGCCATCATTTCGTGTGCGAGAAGTCTGAAAATTATTTACTCGAATGGAGGCGGAAATTCCTCCATCCAAGCAGAAGTTCCGCCCGAGACTAAGGGTTGATCCCCGAAGTTTTTCGGTCGGAACTTTACGTGTGGCTGGTGGATGGGGTGGAAGGTGGGATGGTGGGATGGGGGCTCCGAAAGGGATGGAGAAGGTAGTGTTACAACTTTGACTTCCGTATGGAGTCGTTTATGATTTGCTTTTTCAGCGTTAAAGATAAAGATATCATGCCTGGTCGGGCCTCGTTTCCTGTGCTCTGGGGAATGGGGCTCTGGGGCTCTTTCTGCTTTCTACTAAATCACCAAAAGGGGTTGGCCCTGCCGATAAGGAATCTCCCTTCGCTGTTCTTGTGCATTTTCTCAGGCCTCTCACCCTCTCACTCTCTCACTCTCTCACCCTCGCAATTGTCATGTAAATCAATGCAACTGGCGCGCATCGCATCCAAAAATCATTTCCATAACCTTACAGCAGGCACACTCACGTACATCCATCCATCCATCCATCCGTCTCTTTTTCCCGGCTGACTCCATCCATCTCTTTCCCTCACTCCAATATCTTCCTCCTTCTCGCATTTATTCAGTCGGCCTGCATTTTGCGCTTAAACGAAACCAATTGAAGCGTGAATCTTTCACATCGTTGTTGTAGTCGATAACGAAACGAATAATGAGTAAGAAGGAAAGAGGAGAAAACGAATGGAGTGGGGTGGAGAGGGGGGGGAGGTAAAGTGAGAAAGGAAAGAGGCTGATGAAGAACCAAGAAGGGCAAAAAGGCTGCGGTAACAGGCGAGAAAAGGGAACGGGAGGAATGAGGGTAATGAGCAGGATGGGCCAAACGAGAGGGCACACCAATCACAATCGTGCCTCAGAACGAACACTGGCCAGCACATTTTTCAGTTTTCGAAAAGATTATTATTGGATAATACTGCAGATTATACATGCAATGCCCTGGGGAGATTTCTTAATGGAAGAACTTCGGGAAGAAAATGGCATAGGGTTCTCTAGAGTTCTGCAAATGATAATTTCCTGTCATTAGATGAAAAGATAACTGTAAATTCGTTATCCGATTAGTTTTTGAAATCTATAAGAGAAGGTCTCTTAACTCCGAAGAATTCAGAGCTTTTATTTCTACAGAATCGAGATTTACAGACACTATTTATAGGAATTATTTTGTTTCCTGATAATGGTTTTCATTACCATTACCATCATACGTTAATAATACATATGTACATATTTATGTAGATTGAAGAATACTTTGTTGTTTTTATCGTTATCCTCTTCAGCGTAATATAAAATTCTATTTCGGATTTATCGTTTTAATTAGCTTTTTCCTTTGGAACTACAAAGATAATACAAGTTTACCCCTACAATGATATATGGCTTCATTTCACGCTTTAAAGTAAGTTTAAAGATCATTTTGGTTAAGGATCTGTAAATCATTATCTCTCAAAGACGTTCCTGTGGTCTGGTGTAAACGCAAATCAAGACCCCTACAAAAGAGACTGCCATAGAGCTTCACTTACCCGATTACCCGATCCCCACTACCAAGTGGCACTACCACAAAGTACAATACCACTCCCAAAGTACAGCTCCGATTCCACTGTCACTCCCAAAGTACAGCTCCGATTCCAGTCCCATTCCGCTCACGCAGTGGTCTCAAAGTGGAGAAGCACTCAGGCTTAAATCTCTCGCGAAAGAGCATTGAGACCCTCGCTCGATATTAATTTCCATGCGGTCGCCCGTTGTCTATGTCTACGGCTTAAATTTAATGCCTGGCTCTGCCTTCCCTGCTTAGCCAGTGCCAGTGCCAGTGCCCTGGACCTGGACCTGGACCTGGGGCTGTGCCTGGGCCTGGGCCTGTGCCGGGCTTGTGTTTCAATTAAATCGCTTTGGAAAAAAACAGACACGAACAGAAAAGAACGTAACTTGAAACGCGGCACATTTTATTGATAGGCCTGCCAGGGCAACGTGCCAGACGTGTAATTGATGTCCGCGATTTAAGCGCAATTGATAAGCAGGGAACGAGAGTCCCAAACCGAACCGAACCGAACCCGAGTCGAGTCGAGTAGAGTCCGTAATATAAACTGAAACTAAGAGCTCTACTCCCCGGCATCCCTCGCCCTGTGGCATGTCCCATCCCTCTGCGTTTGCTGTCCATTAAAAAGTCAGCAACTGTAGCTAATTAAAGCGACGTCTGAGCGAGTAAAGAGCAAAACTCGAATCAAATTTGGCGCATATCAAATTATGAGCACAGCTGGCAGCAATTGCCAGCGAACGAGCGGACTCTCCGGACCAGGGACGGGACGGCAACGGCCTGAACGACAACATGACGCATATGGATGGGACATCAGACCATCAACCATATAAATATGCAGCATGGGACATGGGACCATCATCCATATAAATTTACAGTATGCGACATGGGACCATCATCCCATATAAAAGATATACAGTGTTTCCGAAAAGTTGTGTGACAAGGGGAATATTCATTAGAACTATAGTTTATGGTATATTTGATGAAGGTTCTTTATAGTTCTGCAACACAGGTTGATAAGAACTGCTACACAGGAAAGTAACGTATGGAGCACTTTAATAAACAGAAATAGAGAATGGTAAACATATCAAAACAATACTGTACTCTATTCGATGGTTGGATCTTTTGTTACCATTTTTATATCAGTTTCAAATTTTAAGTCTGGTCCGCAGTTGAAAAAATATGCCTTTCAAGTAATTTTAAACATAGTGCCGTCTCTGATATTATAAGTAAAATTCCTGAGATTGTATTCCATTATTTCTATATATGAATACTAAAATGTTTCGAATATATTCTGCACTCACTGTGTGCGTTACGAAGAGTGCAGCCATGGGCGTTTTTCTTATAATAATGAATAACCTCAGGGGAATAATTTGGACCCCGTACCTCAACCAGGGGATTCATGGGTGACTCTCTCCCTTGTCCTCCCACTCCACTCTGATTCATTATATCATTTTCTCACTCTCGCTCTGTGCGTCGTTTGCCCGTTCTGCCTAATTTTGAAGCGTTTCCGTTTAATTACGGAATTCGCTTAGGAATCAAAATGAAATTCTGGCAGCGGGAGAGGGGAAGAGGTGTCTCTGTTGTGTCCTACCTACCCACATCTATTACCATACCATATGCACGTATTTGCTTAGTACATTTCTGTTTTCCTAGGCACGTCGCCCTCTCTTGAACGGACCTTGTCCGTCCGTCCGTCCGTCCGTCCGTCCGTCCGTCCGTCCATTCGTTTGCTCTTATCGATGTTTGTCTAGTTTATGTTTTGTTATTTTTGTCATCTTCTATGTATTTCTGTCTCTTTTTTGAGTTTTGTTTGCCCACGTAGAGCCCAAAGAAGAAGTACTATAAGAAAAATAAGTAGAAGAAGGTAAAGACTCAAGCTGAGTTTTCTTTGAGCCGAAACGGTCCGGACCACAGACTCAAATTTCCCTGCCCAGTCACCGTGGTGCTAGACCCATGGAACCGATCTTCAAATGGAACAAATGTAACATTAATCCCCAGAGGACAAATGATATATGGCCTGGGTGTACGATTGCACTGTAGCTAGAAGCCATGTCATGTTGAAAACCGAAAGTAAGTCGTCATCTGCTGTTGTAGATGGATAAAAAAGGTTGAGAAATGCTGCCCATAAACTGCTGGAGATCTAAGAAAACGGATTTTGAATGGATTACGAGCAATATGGTATAAATATGAGTTGGATAGAGGGACAGAAATATCTGGGAAATACGAGTATTTGCGGTCTACTATGTACATTTTGATTTATTCATATCTGAATTGATTTGGGATTATCCAGATTATGGAATGGTATAATCTTTTCAGAATATACATAAATATTAATACAGAAGGTGTTCTCGTTACATCAAGTATTTCCCTTCATAATCGCCACTAATTGAATCAATCAGTAATGCAAATCATTCCACATAATCCGTTTAAATACGAATGCCCTCTGGTAATGTCCATTTTGTAAACAACGATAAAATAAAGTTGCTTTCTTCATCGAAATGTGTGTTCTCCAGCAATTTCCAGCTGTTGCAATATCTACTTTTATCGGAACTACTAAAGGTTTGTTCTGTATAATTAGTTCCAATTGTTAAATCTTAATTTGTTCAATTCATTCAATTTATGTACCACAAAACACACATTTCCCCAAAAGTTTATTAGCACAATTCTGTTTAACGATCATATGGAAGTTTTAAGATGTTCTATGATGTGATGAGGGTAAATTCTTCAGAAACGAATCAGTTAACAACGTTCTGTACTACTCGTAAAAGTTTGTTCCCTTTTGGGTAGCCAATACTTAAGTTAATGAACAAATTCCTTGCGGAAATATTCCTTAAACATTCGTTAAATGGTCACTCAACTAAGCCGAAATTGCTTACAGGCCGAACCCAACTAAATGTGGAGACCACCATTAAGGATCTTATCTGCAGGCCCTTAGCAAAAACATGAAACATTCCCAAGTGCTCTTATCGCGCTTCTCTGCACTGGCGCTGGCTCCCCCAACTTTTGTCCATTCCACTGTGCGGCAGCGGCAACTGAAAAGTTGCCCCTTTTCGAGGGGCAGAAGCAGCAGGCAGCAGGGCAGGCAGCAAACTTCCAGCGAAGGCAAATGCCTAATAGACATTAGTCCAAAAACCTGCTGACTCCTGACTGGTGTACGAGTACGAGTATACGAGTATATGGCTTGGTAGTGCCAGCTCTGGCGAAGGCTCTGCGATGGCTCCAACCCAAATGGAGCTGCTTCCATCCTTGGCTTGGCTCTAGAACAAACTTCAACATTGTTGTTACACTCTTAGGGAGAGTCTTGTCATTTTCAAACGAAGTTTGCCCAGCAGAGAAGGAGGGAGAATTCAGACACAACCCCATCTTCTCATTGCTGATGCCTGAAAACCTATTAAGTCCATGGTAACGATCGTTTGTTTAAGGGTATTAGATACTTCGTTCCAACCTAGTTGCTGACGCCACTGTTGCTGTTTGTTTCGTTTCTGGTGTTGCATTACAAGTAGAAATTTTCAGTTTTGCAGCAATTTTGTTTAATTTCTTTTTGGGTGCCGCACGCCTCGAACATAACGAGCGTGGTTAATTGTAACCATATATACATACATACGGACCATGTCGATATCCAGGGAGACGACGACGACTCGCCCGGAGGGAGGGAGAGGCAGAGAGAGTGTGTCTGCCCCTTGGGTGTGCATGTCGCGACCCTCCTCCTGCCTCCTGCCTCTTGCCTCCAGCCACCGCCATTCCCCGTTGCGGCTGCCGGCACTGGAGCAGCCCTGCGTTTTGTTCAGAGTCTGTGGCAAATGTGTCATTAGGCATGTTTCATGACCCTTTGTCATGCACAAATAATTATAATTTAATACACTTGCCAGCAGGTTGTCGAACGGACAGAGGGGGACGTGCCCCTGCACGTAGGGCTCAGAGCGCTGCCACCCCAGAGTTGAGATTTCGGTTTCGTATTCTCATTACCTTTAATACCCATTACTCACATATTTGAACATTGAAGGGGGAAAGTTTTGGGTAGTCGTGGAGAAAAAAGTACATGGATATTTCCGGCCTATAAATCAGACTTATTCTAGACTTGAATTCAACGTACTCGAACTTCAGATATCCACGAATGCAAGGTATCTTTATGTTTAGGGGATGGCTATCCCAATAGTCTCAGTAGTCGCATTCTATACATTAATTAAATATACTGATTTTACAGATTTATGTTATAGTTCTTCTATCTTCCCCTCTTCCTCTTCTACCGCCTACTGAGTAACCCCTTCGTCGACTCCACATCGATCTTTCATCATAATCCGGCCATCAAAGAGATTTTCCCTTGACTGTTTCGGGAATGCTTAGTTTTTTCCTGGATTTTTCCACCGTCGCATCGTGGCATTCTGTCGCTGTCGCTGTCGCTGTGTGTTTTACTTTACTTTGTGCCACATAATTGCCAACAATTTGCTGAAGTTGCCAGCACGAGTGCGCCGCCCGGCAATTACCAAAGGCGCAGGATGTGTTTTAGTGCGCGCACGGCCCCCGTCATCATCCTGCCCATTCCATTTCGTTCCGTTCCATTCGACTTCTACCCATCATCATGGTGCATAGTCCTTGGTATGAGTGCGAGTACCAGTACTATCCCTTGTCTTGGCCCCCAACTAATTTGCGCAGCTCGCGGCAAAATATGAAAAGTTTGTCTTGGCTAATTTGCTTTATGGCATTTTAATTGTATTTGCCCAGTGTCTGTCCCTGTCCCGTGGAGAACGCCATGGAAAACTGCTGACTGCCGACTACCGACTAGCGACTCCTGCTGACTCCTCAGGAGTGTGCTGGGCTGTGCTGTCTGTTGAAAATTTAATGAGCTTATGAATTTCAAATCATTTTCCGACCCACTCAGTGCGCACTGCGCACCTGATAGAAGGGGATACTGGCTGGCTGTCCCCCGTCCGCCGTTCCACTCTTTGGCAGATGGCTCCGCGCTTTCGCTGCTGATAACCGCACATTAGCCAATTATTGATAATTTATGAAAGTAATTGAGGTACACGAAACATTTCCTATGAATGGTTCTACTCGCACTTACAGGCGTGTGTGTGCAGACATGTGTGCAACGTCTTTGTTGAAAATACAAATGAGCACAGCAGGGCCCCAAAGAGTGCAAATATAATTCTTATAAATAGACAACAACAGAGGCCCTTGTCGACAGTTGGCAGTCGTCATCATCATCATCATCATCGTCAAGCAACTAAGCAAACATAAATATATAAGAATAGCTATGCGAAGGCTATAGAGAAGTATAACGACGGGAAAATACCCGCCATTCAACAATTTCGGGGCGAAAGCTATGCCTCTGAATTGGAAATGGGAGATTACTCCAATCAGGGTAGCACCTAAGACTACTTTTGGCTGGAAGACTGATAGATTTGTTATGAAACTTGCCCAATGCCAGAGGAAATGGTTCCATTAAATATATCATAAAATTCGAGCATTGAAACTTTAAAAATTAGACTTCTATAACACTTTAATGAAGGAAAATATACTATAATAACTATGTCAAGGATACTACTAAATTATTTACCACTAATCACCAGTATTCCATGCAATAATATCCAATTAGAGTGTTTTTATATGGATCATTTAATCGAATGGATTTCAGAGGGCGTATCACAAAGAATCTGCACAAAAAACTTAGTTCCTCCGGCTCTTCAGGTAATCTCTAAGCACTGGGGATTAAAAGAAACCCAGAGACCCTCCACACTATAGACTTTGTCGCCATTGACTTTGCTTTGGCCTGCCACGACCTCCCCCTCTGCCATATGGAGAGTGTAGAAAACAGAGGGCCCTGCCATATAGAGAATATACATACTATGTACAGAAACGGAGGGAGCGATGGAACATGTCAATATTAGCAACGACAGCAACGGCATTGTCATTAATGAAACCAAATAAAAACCTTAAATGCTAGCTGGCAAAGCAGAAAAGCACACACTCGAAACACACACAAATTTGAACAGAAACAGAATTTTGTATTTGTTAACATACATACATAACCACACACTCGCAGATACTATTTGTTGTGTGTGTGTCTGTATGGGTGTGCGCCTGCATTTGGCTGGAAAAGTTGTTTCACAAATAAATAAACGCTTCGAAATGGAAACATTCGCTCCATTGCCCATAAATATTTGTTACCGCTTATGTTGATTCAAATGGTTTGGATTGCTGACTGATAGATGGAAAAGACAGAAAAGGGGCTGGCTGGGGTATGTGGGTAATTCAGGGGAGTTCAGTTCGTTATTGGAGTGGAAATATGGAACAAAAACTAGCCTGGAACTAGGATAAAACAATCGTATGAACAGCAACACGAATACTCAAGAGAAATGGGTTTCTACCATAGTATATAAAATCATTACGATCCCTATATGAATGTAATACGTCATTAATCATATAGTATATTTACTAATAATACATTTCTGACCATTAAATGGTTTTTGAGTATATGTTTATACTACATATATGTCGTAGGTATTTCGTGAGTATAATAATTACTCGTTTGGATTAAACTTGTTTTGCCTTGGCTTTTGTGGAATCCAAAAATAAACCATAAAATGATGCACAATTCCTTGAATTCTAATTTTATTTTAAGGTGAATCTGCATACATTAATCTTTTATAGGGTACATCACATTTTTAGATACAAACTTGAAACAATTAAAATTAAAATTAGTTAAAAATGAAAACCAAATATTAATTCATTTGAATATTTTATAGAACACATTACATTACATTCTCTGCTGAAGTTTAGCCCGCTGAAGATTTTAAAGCATTCACACCGATTCTCTTTATGGAGGCCGTACCATTCAGAGGTGCGCCTGCCTCGTACGTGTAACGACTGCGATATCCATCAGGACCAGCCTTGTAAAAGAGGATTAGAGTGCCTCCTTCTTTGTAAGATTGTCGAATTTCTCCCTCGATCTGTCGATGGCCTTCCGCATCCTCGACCACCGATTCAGTGCGAAATCCTGTTCCATCTGGATGGGTGATCCTCAGTTGGTATTCCCTGCCGCAGGCTGATTCCAGCTCACAGCAACTAATCCACAGGACAAGAATCCACTAGGGGGACTTTAGTTATCTACAAATTCTCCATCAAATCCCCAGAGACTCACCGCTCTGATGGTTCTAGGAGACATGATGTGGATCTAACTGGCAGCAGATTGCAACTACCACTACCCCGAATGATATTCAAAACTCTGTTTGTGCCAGCATCATTCTACACTCAATCGAAGGGGAAACGGGTTTTATTGCAAAATGAAGATTAACTAAGATCAAAAGTGGCTAAACCACATTGCTACATTGAAGCAAGCAATCAAGACCGGATGCAGTGGGTCGAAGCTTTAAATACCCTTGGAAATTATAGGGTTTCCTACTTACAATCCCAACTATTGATCATGCTATGATCATACACAATTGCAAGGCACTTTTGGCACTTCGATTGCATCAACAGAAGATTATGTGAGGAAAGAAAGATCTGTGAGTGTTCAGTTCTGGGCAAAATGATATCGATAGTATCCCTAGCAGGTGAACTTATAAATAGCCATGATCCATTCAATTCCTCAACGGGAGAGGAGAGATATGTATATAGAACCTGTTCCTAAAAGGCACTTTTAATATTTAATAACACTCAATAAAGTGTTCTTCCAAAGAAAGTAAGCTTTCTTGTTCCGTAATTTCAAAGAGTGTTGTGTTTGATTGAAATGAATTCTCTGAAACGGCTCGTTTGATTTCCCAACTTTGGTCGGGGCTGTCGCTGTCGCCGTCCGTTTGCACTGCCTCTGAAGTGTCTTTATATCTTATCGAACTCGAACAGAGTCAAGAGGCAGGGGTACGAGGCAGGGGCACTCCCTCAGCCCCAGTCACCTGTCGGCTGTCGACTGTCTGTTTTTTCCTATCACTTACCACCTCGATGCCCAATTTTTCCCGAACACCAAATGCATCTAATAAATAGGCGCACAATTAACAAGTTTCTAGTGATTTATGCCGACCGTCGCCGGTTCGGTTCGGTTCGGTTGCGTTGGGTTGGGTTGGGTCTGGGTCGTTTGATTTTCGTGCCTAGGGCTGGGCACGGCCTGGCCCTGCTAGATTTTATGAGCACCCCAACCGTGCCACGAAACAATGCAAGAGATAATTTTTTACGAGGCACTCGCTCTATGCGCCATGTGTTCGGGACCTGGGGAACAGGCACCAGGGACCAGGGAATAGGGCAGGTAGTGCCGGACCACGGACCACGGACCACGGACCTCGACTTCGGTCTCTTTTAAGGGCCGCGTGTGCAATTAAACGATTTCGGGAAGGGCGTTAGGCATGCGCTCAGCCTTGACAGCGGCGCAGAGAGCCCCGGGAATCGAATCGAATCTCATTAAAGCAGTAAAGTCAATAGAGGCACGGCACCCTCTAAGCCAGAAGGAAAAGGAAGAACGTAGAAGGAAGAAAGGGGTTGTGTGCGAGTGCGAGTGTGGGTCTTCTTGGGAAATTCAATTTGTGATTTTGTGGCAATGAAGTTGCTTTCTTTGTCTCTCGCTTGCTCGGTTCTCTCGTCCTCCTGGCTATTGATTTTTGATTTTGCTCGGTGGAAAAGTTTCCTCCTCATGCCATCTGAGACAGTTGGCCCGGAAACTTTTCTAATTGCTCCAACGCAGAGCAGAGCAGTAGCGGCAAGTTTTCCTTCATAATTTTCCAAGCAGCCGGCGATTGAACAAAGCAATATTTGCACAAGTAATTTTCGGTTCAAAAAACTTTCACGTCCCATCTCTACGACAGATCCACAGCCAGCGTCAGAGCCAGCGCCAGAGCCAGAGCCAGAGCCGGGGCAGGGCTGAGATGGCAAAAAATAAACGAGTATTTTGCAGGCAGCCAGAACAAAATGATTTCCCAGCCACGTACTTCAGCACGTTTCCAACTTTAATCTCTCGGGCGGTTCCAAGTTCCGTTCCATGCCGTTCTGCCGCTTCTCCGGCCCTGGCCCCACACTAATTTCTGTTTAAAAGCGGAATTTATGTGAGCTCAGCAGTTTTGCTCCTTCCTAATACCAAATCAAATAGAACTTTTCCACCGACCCACAGAAAAAGGGTGGGGCCAGCCAGGCGCAGCCAGCCGAAAAAAAAGAAATATACATAGTATGTACCAGTATTCGCGGAAAGGAGACGGAGATACGCAGAAATAGAATGAAAATGAAAATCGTTTTGTTTGGTCCCGGGCTCATCTTGATTTATGGTCAGAGGAAGTTCGCACATTGGAGATGCCATTATTCTGCGTATTTATACAAATGTTATCCCCTCTCCTCTCCACCCAACCCTATAACGCATGCATTTATCCTCATATGTGGAATACCTCCCCATAAATCAATAAATGAAATTTACACGCATATTTTGTGTTACGTGCTGGTGGTATTAGATTCTCGCTGGGTTTGAGGGAAGTTGGGAAAATGGGAAACTGGGAACTTCAATCTGTCAAGTCATCCATTTCATTCATTTCTCTTCATTAAACGTAATCTTAGGGCCATCTACAGTGCGCTTCATCTCATTCTCCTTTGAGGACATTTGATCAACTCTGTGGAATCCTTAGTAGTTCCATATCAAAGGAATAATTTATGCGGTTGCTTCTTGGAATGAATACAACGCGCTTGAGCTGATGATGGGGGCCCTTGAAGGGTAAGACGAGCGGACAGAAGGCAGAAGGCAGAAGACCTCGTCTTGGTCAAAGGGAAACCCTAGAGCTATCAGAGCAACAACATCTACATCATTGGACCATTTGACACCCAAAGAATTTTTAATTAAGGCCGCCGCGAAACGAGTGAAACTGCTCTTATTCGGATGCTGTTTGAGCTCCTGCAGCGTCCACGTCCGCCTCGGCCTCGGCTTCGGTGTCGGCGTCGGTGTCGGCGTCAGCAAATGGCAATGAAACGATAACAATAAAAATGCAGCTATGGCCATATAGAGAGATATGCGAGAAACGCGAGCGAGAGAGATATATGGGCCTATACCGCAGCGGCAGCAACAGCAACAGCAAATGCAACAGCGGTGATGTGCAGCCCCAGAATGCACATAAAAATTGTCCGCATTATTGTTGCAACAGATGAAGGAAGCAATAAAAAGAAGTAGACGCCACAGCTTCGGATACCCTATTAGATCTATGTGTTGTACGTATGGCATATAAATTTGGGAAATGGTGGTATGATTTGCAGCAAGTTTGGCAGAGTTATGCAAGAGCATAATATATTGCTGGATTTGGATCTGCGTTTCAAACATGTCATCAAAATCTTGATACCTTCTAAAAGGTACGCGAATAGAGAAGGTAGAGTACTAGAGGAGATACAGAAGCTTCTGCGCAAGGTGTACTTGTGCGAGGTGTGGAGTTCCTTCCGTCCATCGAGTCACATGTTTACATATTTATATATTTCGCTCGCATCGTGGGAGCGCCTTTTGGGACAGCGTCACCTCCAATAAATACACCTTGCATAAGCGCATCATCGGCAGAGAGAGCAGAATCAAAAGCAACAGAATCGAGGGTAAAGCAAAAGCGGCAGAGGCGCAGCGCTAGCAGCAGAGCACCACCACTAGAAGCAGCGGAGAAGCAGCAGAAATGGAAAGGGAGAAGCACATCAGCGAGGGAAGGCATATAAACAACAATGTCATCAGCATAATTGTATGTCAAGTGAGCGGCAGAGAGAGAGAAACGTTGAAGAAGGGGTGGGGGGGGCCCGTACAATGGAGTGAGTGAGAACTATAAAAAGCGAAAAGCAACAAAGAAAGGGGAAGGAGGGCAAAAAGCGGTGCCAGGAACCACTCGAGACCATGACGAGACAATGCAATCAAAGGAATCTCAGGGAGGGGGAAGGAGGTAGCAGAGGCAGTTGTAGAAAGGGACAGGGAAATGCAGCAGAGTTAGTCGATGGGAAGGGGTAACGTCAGCGGGGACAGGCCGATAGACAGTCGGTCGGAGGGGCAATGAATGGATGACGAGTCGCCGCCATGCATACGCAATATTAAGCCATCGGAAAGGAGGAGCAGGCGATCAGAGGCGGCGGGCAGGAGTCAGAGAGGAAGAGAAGGTGCATTTCTTCGGTGGGCTTTGCACACTACAGAATAGCCCTTAAGTTTTCTAAGACGGTTGGTAAACCAATTAAATTCTTTTGTATTGTGTTTCAACTGGGAAAATATTCATGTTCAATGTTATTTATTTCGCATGGGGAAAGGGTATACAATATTCCTTCCATAGCGGAGACCCCCTTACAAATGCAGCTCGGATTGGATCATATGTGCACTTTACTGCTGTGTGTGTGTGTGTGTGTGCCATTAGACGATGCGGGTCGCCTCGATGACAAAAACACGGATTCTGCTGCACCCAACATTTAGCATTTTGCCATTCACGTCAGCGGCATCATAATAATCATCTCCATCTCCAGCATCCAGCAGCGCTATACAGAGTTCTATGATTCCGACCCGACGTTTGCAACCCCAAGAGGAATGACTCGAATTGCCATGGGATTGCCACATCTGAAAGGGTATCAAAAGCTTCGTCATTTCGTTCAGGGCTGGTCTTGTTGTCGACGGTTTGTGTGTCATTGAAATGAAACGCCGGGCGACGCCTCTTGAGCGGAATTATTATTACCACTTATGCAGCAGTCGCCAGCAGAAGCAGAAGCTCTGACACAGGGAGCGACAGAAGGGGGGCAACCATTGGCATTGTTTTCCCACTGTGCGAGGCTTGGTTTTGGTTTTATTTTCCTTTTCTCTCCTCGTTTTTGTGTTGCATGCAGTTTTGTGTGTGTGTGTGTGTGTGTGTGTGCTGGCGGCTGCACTCATTTCCACATGAATGCACCGGCAGCAGCAGGGAGGACCGGGTCCATATGTGGCATACCACACGAAACCGTAGACACAGCTCCGACCCATACTGGAGACGCCGACATAAGCCGCAAGATGCTAAAAAAAAAACTGGCCACTCCGTCAGCAGCTCTAAAGCAGTCACACCCAGAACCACTCTTTTCTTTTGTACAATTTTTGTTGAGGAGAATTTCAGGTTTTCAGCTTTGAAAGTCCTTAAGCTTTCTTTTGAAAACCATGCATCTCATTATCATATTAAAAATTGTCCCTCTTGATATGCCTTGAAAATGCTTTGCAGAATCAGAATAAATATAAAATTCGAACGAATGTAATGGCTTGATGTAAGGACCAAAAAGTGCAAGACGACAAAAATTCAACGAACGACTTTCGACCTTTGATGCTAGGAAACTGCCGAAAGTAGATCGCCCACAACAAAAATGTCCCGCAGGAATCGCTTCGTAAGACCGTGGAAACGCCGCAAAAAAAAGGAAAATATACAAAAATATAATCTTACACGTTCTGAGCTCAGAAATGGGTAAACTTAAGGTCTGTTTAAACAGGGCCACAGTAGGAGATACAGAATGGTTACATGATATGAAGCCAACTTTTCGTAGAGTAGGGTAATTAATGCTATAATGAATAGAGATGGATCTCCATTAATCATAGGGAGTTGTGAATCCAATAAAAATCCTGATTTATACAGTGCGTTCGTTATAACGTTATAGTGCCAAGAGATAATATATTTTATTATTTATAAGTTAAGGTAAATTAAGGATGTAATTTAGGGAAGTTTCGTTTAAGCTTTACATTTGCTAGATACCATATAAAGATCATACCATATAAAATCTTGAACATGCGATTCTCTGCACATTTTGAATGTTTCCAGTTTATCATAATAGATACTGTTTGAATACATACATATGTACTTACATATGGATCGATAAGCTTAACCCAATACAATTTTACAGATGCAGCTCCCACTTAATATCGTTTTGCAGACATTCATTTGCATATCTTCAATGCACCATGCGGCATAAGTTCCGAAGAAGTACTCACTCAAGAGCTGCACATGTACATACATGTATGTCGGGCAACCTACCATTTGGATGTAAGTACGTATAGAGTGATCTCCAGCAGACATCCGTCAATAACTATTTTGAGCATAGAATTCTTGGTGATTTCTCTTCGATGGCCACTCGAGGCGAATGGCAAGTGGCCAGTGAAGACGCTGTGCTCTATATAAGGTCACCCACCGCATATGTGTGCCCACATAGCATCCACAGAATGCCCCTAATGTCCACTTAACAGCAGCCTACTTAAATACATGCCATGCATACGAAAATGGCCAACGAAGCGGAGACGGTAGACAGTAGACGCCAATGCCGATGCCGTGCCGATGCCGATGTGGAAGCCACACATCAATGGCCCAAGTATCGAACTCTTAGAGAGAAGGCAGGGCCGATGTAGAGAGACACTCATTAAATGCCAAGAACATGCGACAACGACAACGTCGACAAACGGTACTGGAACGGGAGCGGGAGTGGGAGCGGAAACTTGAACAAGGGAGAACAATAAGCCTGCAGATTACGGAGCGGAGACTACGAGTGGCGACGGATGGGACAGACAGGGCAGAGCCACGGGTGCAGACGGACGGTGCTCGGGACAGCGTCTGTCGGATCGGGTGAGTGGGGGTCAGTGAGTGATGTCTTTGAGTGGGCCGCACGAGGCACGGACAATTGAGTGCGTGGCCCCGTCCACGTCTACGTCGATGTCGTAGTCGTTGTCGTTGTCGTTGTCGTCCATCGGCCCGTTTCAAATTCAAAATGCAATTGCCGGTGATGCCAACTTTAATTACACAACTGCGGAGTGGACATCCCACTGTCCACGCCTCCCTCTCTCTCTCTCACACTCTCCTAGTACTCCGATCCAATCATGGTACACCCAGTACGACCCTCCCTCTTTGAAACTGGACTTGTGGGCTGACTAAATGCTGCTCATTAAAGTAAATTACAATTTCTGTTTCGCCATTTGAATACCCTAGCAGAGGGGTATTATGATTTGGAGTACGTTTTTGCTAATCAAATAGGGAAGACACCGTACCTTAAGAGCGCGATGGAACCATCTCCATCTACCTCTAAATAGCCCCTTACTTGCAAAGGTGCACCACATCATACAGACGGATAGCTAAAGGATCTACAAGTCTAAAAGTAACACAGGGAAATGAATCACTAAATCATATATGTATGTAAGTAGCTTCTAGTAGGGCATCCAGATCTTCGGTTTCCCAAAAAGCCACCCTTATGTATGTTCTTCTCTATCTTCGTTTGCATGTCGCATGTGGGCGTGGCAAGTCTTGGACCTGGTGCGAGGTTATGTGTAATTAATGTTGATTAACGGTTTCTGCTCCGGCGAAAACTTTTAACCTAACTTGAAAGCAAATTACATGAAAATTTCTGTGCGTTACAGCTGAAGTTTCACAGTTGCTTGTGCCAAGGGTAGGGGTGCTGCTGGTGGTGGGACGGAGGAGGGGTCGGGAAATTAATAGTTGGCTGCTGGGATTTTGGTGGGTAATGTTAAATGAAAGGTTACCAGCCAGGGTTGTCAGCCATGACGTTGGGGGTTGGACCTGATATGTTGCAAGAGCTTCGGGGCCGTTACTCAAAGTTGGTCGGTTCTGTGAGGGGTTGGCGGATGGGTGGGTGGTGCTGTCAGGTAGTGTGGGGCTCGGATGGCAGCGAAAAGTAATGGAAAGTTTTCACTCTAAATAATCCTTGAAGAAGGTGAAAGAGATGGTAAGACAGACGATGCTTTACAGGGATTAGAGCACGGAAATGTCCCAAAAAGCAAAAAATAAGAAAGGTGGTGGAGAAATAAGTATTAAGACAGAATGTAGTAGGGTATAGTAATCTATGCGGCTGGCTGAGAAGAAATCAATATATTCCTATACCTAAGGCGAACATCACCTCTGGATCCATTAATGTACTCACAACCATTTACAGAAACATGACACCAAAGAAAGTGGAAGTCCCATGGGTAACTAAAGCCACTAACTAATTTCCAACTCTCAACAACAATTTTTTGCATTTTAAGGATGGAGACCCATCCTATCCGGCATAGAGAAAGCTAACCCTGCTTCCAGGCGACCTTTGTGGACAGAAACCCGCTCTTCTTCACATGAACGCACTGTCTAGCCTCCCATCCTATAGATCCATAATTGATTAGCATTCGAATGGAGCTCGGCAACAATGTCTTGATTAATTAATCCACCCACAATGCAAATTACATGCCACAGTATCTCGTGAAATCTGGCACAGCTGGTTCCCGGTGCCCCAACATTTCCAAGAGCTATGGTGCCTCTCAGCATGTGCAGTGGGGGCACTCTCCGTGCCCCAGCAGAGCCAGCGAGAAAAAGAGAGAGAGCGGTAGAGAGGCGAGGGACAGAGAGAAAAAATGATTGCCTACATCGGTGTCATAAATTAAAATCTAACAAAATAAATCAATAAAGATTAAATCTTACGTGCGGCACACACACACACACACACACACAGCCACTCAGAGGGGGCATGCTTGGAAGTACTCGTTGATCGGATGGAGGAGGCATAATCCAGCTTGCTTTGTCTGCCTCTGCCTCTGCCTCTGCTCCGCCCCTATACGTATCTGTATCTGCGGCCCGGCCTTCTCCTCTATTTTGTATCTGTAACTAACAAAACGTGTGTCTGCATATGAAAGCGCCGCCATGTCGCTGTATCTGCTGTATCTGCTGTATCTGTGTGCGCTCGTATCTGTTTGCTGGTGCCGTGTCTCTGTCAGCCCCTCGGAAACTACTTAAGTATTTAGGTCTTTGCGCTGTCGCTTCGCATTTTGAATGCTGAATAGGTATTTAAATTTCATACAAATTCTATGAGCGCAATGTCTGGGGGAAGGAAGACTTCTGGGGAGGAGGCCCGTACAAAATGAAAAGCAGTTCAGCAATGCAAAAGGCCCGCTCAATTCATTCAGACAGAAAGAAGCTTAAAGTCGGGTTGAGTCCCAGTCACAGCCACAGTCACAGTCCCCTCCTCGACTGAACATCCGCCGGCTGGTTTTTTAGGCAGACAATCAGATACAGTCACCTATACATACGTACATACAATATGTGTATACTCCTATATATTGATAAAGACTGCATGCGCTTTAATAATACGCAAAATAATACTAACAATAAAAAAGCTGCCACTACAACAAAAACAATGGGAAACAATCAACTCGAGGCCACACAATGGAGGCTTTTTTTTTTTTCTTTTAGAACAAAAAAGAGGAAAGAATCATATACATATATTCTTTTCTTTTCAGGGATAGGCATAGGAGAGGTCCGACCATTGTTGGCTCTCGTCGGGCATGACATAACTCAGCTTTCGACACGGATAATCCTCGGCGGCGTGTAAGCCTAAACTTGTTCAAGATTCTCTATCAATATCAATGGGTGGTCCCCACTGTGGGATGAATGCTGGATGAATGAATGGCCACGAGAGGATAAAGCACTCGAAAAGGGGTCAGTGGAGGTTCGTAGATCAATATGTGTGTTTTTTCATATGAAATACGGAAAAGCTTACAATGTTTTGTTTGATTTCGAGGGGAGCATGATGAAATGCTGATGATGGGATGGTCATGGTTAGGTAAACTTCTCTAAATTATTCAGAATAAATGTCAATAAAATTATTATTAATTTTTAAATATTCTAATTGTAGTCCCCACACAGCACTAAAGAAGGGATAATTTGGCTCGAAAATAATAGCCTGATATCTCATCTGAAGTTATCAAAACTTGAAAGAGCGGGCAGAATATTGATTTCAGAGTTTATTTTCAAAAGATTAAATTCTGTAAACTCATTAAGAAGGGTTTCGGGCACTCACTCTCTGATTGATTACGGTCCCCGGAATATTGTTGTTTCCCCGCATAAAAGAGCCACAGATAGCATTCAAAGGCGTTTCTATGCGCTCACACACCCACGAGTTCTGGTATCTGTATCTTGCCACCGCTTTTGTTGCTGCCCCATACCCCATTTCCCCACAATCGAAAGCAGTCCTGCCAGGTTCTTCGCTCAGTCATCATCGTGACCAGCACACAGAGCACAGCACACAGCACGGGCGTCACTCAGCCACGACTGAGCAGATAAACGAAAATTGGGCCCCAGCGAACACTTATTATTAATAAGTGCACATTAATGTTTGCTTGATTAAGCGCTCAATCAAATGAAATTCTATACGCATGACGGCCCGAACAAAAAAACACAAATAAAACCCAACAAGAAATACGTAGAGAAACAGAGAACCAATGAACAAAGAGCCGGAATATGCCAGTTCCGATCGCAATCCTTTTATGATTCTACAATACTTTCTGAAGCTCTTTTTCGAGGGGAATGCTTATCTATAAAATATCCGTTCCATACTAACTTTAGGGCCTGGAATATTCTTTCACTAACATATCTGATACCATCCATAAAGTTTTACAATCGCAATCTTTCCATATTTCCACACCAATTTAGGGGCCTCATTTTAGCGGCGAACAAGTAAACATAATTTATAGTATTCCTTTGGGTTCTGGTTATGGTTCTGGTTCTGTTCAACATATGATACCATTCCCATACCATTCCATCGGATCTGCAGGGGTGCCTGTTTTTGGTTGGGTTCGGAGTCGGGGTCGGGTTCTGTTTTTTCTTTTTCTCGCCCATCAATCATAATAATATTGCACTGCAGACACTCACACATCAAAGGGAGCAATCTCGGTCTGCGTTTTATTTTCGGCACTTGAGCAACCGTATTCGTATCTGTATCTGTATCTGTATCTGTAGCATCCGTATCTGTATCTTTACGCTGTTGCCATTGCCATTTCTGTAGCTGTATCTCTACCAGCGCGCTGGTGCTGATGGTGTTGCTGCTGCTGTTGCTGTGTTTCTATCTGCATCTGTCGTTTGCTGTGTGCAATCTCTTGGGTGTGCGGAAGTGCCCTGGCGGCGACGTCGACGATGACGACGAGGAGTGCACCTTGCACACGCCTCTGCCCTTTCCCCCTGCAGTTTCCCTGCAGTGTGCTCTCCTCACTTTAATTGTTTGCACAGCAGCCGCTTCGGAGTGGCTCGGAGGTTTTTATCTGGCCCGACATTTACCGTTCTGCCGCTGCCCCTTCCATTGTTGTTTGTTGGCCGAAAAGGACTCGGGGAATCGTGTGAATTTCTTAGGATTCTCTGCAGCTCTCTACAGCTCTCTACAGCCTTCCCGTTTATTTGCAATTTTTTGCATTCAAGTGAGATTCATGCCCCTCAAACCCAGGCATCACAGGATGTTTGCACCTTTCACAGTTGGGATGGATGGGATGTATCTTTGTCTGAGGCACATACATACATATCAGTATCTGGGTATCTGGTTCTGCTTAATGACAGGTTGACAGTCCCCTGGCATCATTAATGCGCCATACGAAAGCATTTTAATGTATGTAAGTACGAGTATATACAATATTGTGTGTACGAGTATAGCATCCGAACCACCCTTAATGGAAGCGCGGGGAAACCCTTTAGAAAATTGCTTGCGGAAAGTCAAAGACGGGGCGTCGTCGTCGTCGTCGCTGTCGTCGTCCCTCAAAATGTTAATGCAAATAATAAAACACAAAAGTATCTCAAGTATTAAGCATTTCACGACTTGAACGAGTTGAATTTTAATGCGGCCTTCTCTCCGCCAGCTTTTCAAGAGCCATCTCCTTCTCGGCCTCAAGTGCCTCAGGAATATCGGATTTGGAAGCAGCAGCAGAAGCAGAATGGAAATTGCCGAACAACAAGTAATATAAAAAGCAATTGCTATAAATCAAATAAATCATGGGAAGGCTCTCCAAAGACGACTGAAAGAGTATTTGCACATGCTGAGAATGATTTCGAGACTACTTAAGATCAGAGAACGAATCCCAGACCTCAGACCCCAGGCCCCAGGCCCGACTGCCAGTCCCATTCTGATATCAGCTCCGAGATTACTTCACATGGCTGTACAGTGTACACTCGTAAACCAGTTCAAGAACAAACATGGAATACATTTCACTTGCAAGTGAATGCAGCACACCGGATCACATAAATTCAGAGATCACATTAATATAATTAAATCGAATATTGCGCCATTCAAATGGAGGGATTAACAAACATGTTTCGTTCATATTTATCTCCCCGACTTGGCCACTCAGATTTATGGCCCACAACTGCGACACCTGCATACTAATTTGTTTGATTATTTACACACACATACACACATTCATAAGTACTCCAAGTACTCCTCCCGATTTGCATTTACAAATTGTCGTAAAGCGCTGCCAAGTAATTCTTGAAATGCTAATTTTTGACTTACTCAAATGAGTGCGGTAATTAATGAAGATTTCAATTCAAAGAAATTAAAATATATAGTGGGTTTTCTTGTAACAAAATATTCTGTTTCAAGATATACAATAACGGCTATGATTTATACATGTCTCATGTTGTATTTGGTGGTTAAATTATATTGTTGTTGTTGTCCTTACAACCAGAGAAATATGCCATGAATTTGTAATATTTTCACTTAGATTTAAATATTTCCAAGAGTGGAAATATTAAAGTTTGAATATTTTTTCAATTACATTTTTACATTAATATTAAAATAATTTATTTAACTATATTTCATAATTAAAATAAATTTCTACCAATTTAATATAATATGCTTATATATTAAAGTGGTTTATATTTAAATTGAATCAGGATCGTAGTTAAGAGACTTTTGAATACATTTACATCTAAATCAAAGCAAATTAGTTTTTTAATTGTAATTTAAATAAGGGTGTGCGATGCCCTTCGACGTTATGATTCCTGAACAAAGTGTTTCTAAATATTATTTCCGTAACATCTGCCACAATTTTTACAGTGATCAATCGGCTTCAAAGATCACTAATCTGACTATAACTGCACAGAGGGATTAGGCCAATGCCTATCATAAGACTAACATAGGAAGACTGCCTTCTTAAGTTATTTACTTTATGAATCTACTTGATTTTCGCTGCCTGTTGTATGACCCAAATATGCTTCATTCGAAGGGTTTTTTTGTTGTTATTGAAATGCCACTCATAACCAAAAATACTTGTCATCTCAGAAAAACCTGGGCACTGGAACCTCCCCTCAGTATCCATATGAACACTTATTCCCAAACCATAAATTAAAATAATTTTTGTATGCATAATTTTCATTCGCTATAATTCCATTTAAAATTTTCTCAGGCGCTTTCAAAAGATGAAAATCGATTCAATTTGAATATTCAAATGCAAAGTAGGTGATTGTGAGTGGCAGTGGCAGTGGCAGGCCTTCCACATAGCCATGAATGAAAGTAATTGTTGAAATTTCACAGAAATATCTACGATACTCGGAAACGTCGCTGCCATTTATCGCAATGTACGAGTAGTACAAAGAAATGCAAATTCCGCTTTATGTTATACAATTTAATAGGTAAAAAAGAAGGCACAAGTTCTGCATTTAATGAATTATCCAGAAAATGCAAATGCCAAAATGGACCTGGGGAGATGACTGGCGAGGATTTGGCTGAGCCAGAACCCTGGATGGAGGCTGCTGCCTGCAATTGTTGTTTGTGTTTACTTAAGCGGTTGTCTCCGTCTCCGTCCCCGTCCCCGTCTCCTGCCTCTTTTGTGTGCCCTTTTCAATGTGGCACGTTCAGGTCTCTGTCTCTCTGTCTCCTGGCCCTGGGTCTGGGACAGTGACTGGGCCTGGGCCTGGTTTCGGTCCGGTTCGTTCCCCTGCCCTGCCCTGCCTAGACCTGGACCTGGGACTTGAGACCGTCGAGAGGCAGCGCAGCGCACTTAATCATATTCGATACAGATAAGCTTCAGTGCCGGTACGTGCATAGAATTTAAGCATACATAATAATCATCGACAGGGGAAGTGGGGAAGCAGAAACAGAAACAGAAACAGACTCTCAACAGAACAGAACAGAACAGAACTGACGTACAATATCTAAAAATACGAAGCGTGTAGCTGGAAAAGGCATTATCATAAAGCAAATATACAGAACAGATAGATATATACTCGTACTCGTAGAGAGCGAGATGAAACAGGGACAATTTGTGCGACTTGGGGATCAGAAACCCCGACCCAGACCGAACCATTTATAATTTCATACTATTATTATTCTTTACGTCTTTTGCGCCAAAGAAATTGCAGATACAAAAGGCCAGTCCCCCGTTCCCCGTTCCCAGTTCCCAGTTTCCTCCTCTTTTAGCCAGTTGCCGAACAGCTTTTAAGTTCAAATTATGTTCCCGTATACCGTTGCCATAGAGTGCGGTGCGGTTAAAAATTTGAACTTGGATGCCTCTGACTCTGACTCTGGCTCTGGCTCTGGCTCTGACGTTCAAGCCCCGCCCGACCCCCCTTTGCGGTTTCGAGGTTCGCTTCGCTTCAGCCCGGTCCAGGCCCAGCCCAATCCGCAATCCGCAAAACCGCAGTCGAAAAGTATCTTTGTATCTGCGAGATTTGCGCCATTTGATCTTTGGCTGGCGGCATGGCTCTTTTTTTGCTGTGCGCAATTTTTTATTTTCGATATTTCTTATTTTTTATGTGCTGCTGCCGCTGCTCTTTTGTCTCGGGTTTCCAGCATATGCTTCTGCCACTGTGGCCACTGTGGAACGTGAACCGAGCTGCAGATGGCCAAGAAGTCCAATCATCAGTCAGTGGCTGCAGCTGAGAACCAGATACCTGACAGGGATATACCTACATATGTATACTATGTATCTGTATGCAGGAGAGCGACAAAGTATGGGAATTAAGTAGCAGGGACTCCAAGACTACAATTAATTCTGCGAGAAATCAATTAACAGAACGTTAAGATTGCCAAGTGAATTGCCACCATTCCTCCGCTGCGCAGCACTGGAGGGTGTGGCAATGAAAGAAAGAGTTCCTAAGAAACTTGCTGATTGTTCGCCATGATTGATCGGGAAATTGTGGGCTCCACACAAACAGCTGGAGCATCGTTCGTGGGCTGATATTAATACAGAATATAAATTCTGGGAATAGGTTTGAAAGCAGATTTGTACTCTTTGATCTGGTTTTGTCTTGATTTACTCAGTGTTACGGGGGATGAATGGAACTGAATAGAAACAGTTGCCATTGGTCTTCACTTAACAACATCTGTGTCCGAGTATAGAAGATTGTAATTTAGGAAACCCCGATAATTATTTTGAAATAAAAGTTATCCGATGCTTGCGTAAATCATCGAATTTCAATTAATTTTTTTTCGTAGTCCATCCAAAATAAATGAGATTCCCGAGCCTGTTTTCCAGCTCAGCCAACTGAAAACGAGAGATCTGGCCGCACTTCAAAAGGGAATGGAATTAATTATAAATCGCCAGGGCAACAAAATTGCCATAATATTCCAAACAAAATGTCGCTGACCTTCCCTGCTGGCCAACAAAACCAACTGAAATCTAATTAACATGAACTATTTATATTACCAATGGAAATGCGAGACGTCCTCTCGGAGAGACAGACTCTGATTCCAGTGAGACAAGGATTTGTAGAAGTGGAATTCCCTGTTTCGCAGCATAAATCAACAGAACAGTAATCCGAGGCATCAAAATTATTAAAAATAAAATCAATGAAATGCGAAATATCAAAAGCGGAATGTAAATATCACCAGGGCCCAGGGGGTCCTTCGAAAGCCTCACTGAAGAGGGTGACACTCGTAGAACGGTTCAGGGCGGGGCAGGGCAGGGCAGGGCAGGGTGTTTGGCAAACGCTTAATTGGCATTAAGCACGTTAAGATGGGCAGGGGATTGTGACTGCGAGTGGGCCTGGGATTCCCCTTATTTTTGGGGTGGCAAATGCCTGTCAGGGCCAGCGAAGCGTTGCCAGTTGTAATTAGGACAACGGGAAACGGAAAACGGGCAACGTGCAACGGACCATAGGACACTGGGAGATGACGATTTAAAGCCTTACTGCCTGAGTCAGCCGGTTATATTCTTTGGTCCTGCCACCACGTCCTGGCTATTTATTTAGGCACGTTATGCGCCGCTTCCCCTTCCCCTTCCCAGTCTCTTGCCCAAGCCATGCCTTGAGCGGTGCTCTGTGCGGCAGCAAAGCCTTTAATGCTCTGGGTAAACAACGAAGCGATTTACGCACACGGATGCTGGGGCAGGAAACTAGGAAGACCCTAGTACAACCCGGGTAAACTGCTGGTACGGTTCCTGTCACGTTGCATGCCACCAGAGTGGCTTGGACAGATCCTCCTCCTGTCGCTTCTGCTGCTGCTGCTGCTGCTTCTGTTGTTATTATTGCAATTATTATAATTGCGCACACAGAAATCGACAGTTAGACAGGGGAAAAGTTCCATGTCCTCGTGCTCGCCCTCGTCCTCGTCAGGGTCCTGCCCACACATAAATTGCACACAAAAAATATATAAAAACTAATTCACTTCTTGTGCTTCAGATTGCTCGCTCGTTTCCTGTCCTGTCGTCAGCAGATTTGCATAACTTTTTCCAATTTCAAAGCTCAAGCTGTGGCCAAGGCATATGTATATACGTAAATAAGGCACACTCCCTGTGCTCCCTGTGCTCCCTGTACTCCCTGTACTCCCTGTATTCCCAGACCATCTCCGGTTACAGGCGTCGTCATCGTGGCGCTGACGTTGCCAGGCTGCTTCTTATTTACGTCAATTGCTTGCGCATTCGCTGAAGCCAACAAAACCAGGGGATAGCTGGAGGACTGTATGGACTAGAGGAGTACCAGAGGAAGACTAGCGAACGACCAGAGCAGAGCCAGAGGAAAGCCATTCGAGGACCAGTGGCAAGCCAGTGAATAGCCAGAGAAGGAGACGCCACCAGAGGGACGGGTATCCCCCCACTTTGCTGCGAGCGTTTTCCCCTTGCGTGGGCATTAGGTGTCAATTTTCAGCGTGGAAGTGAAATGCTTGAAAATCGCTGAAATTTGCCTGGCTGCCAATCTACATGGGAGTGGGGTGCGGTGCGCTGCGGTGCGGTGCGGTGGGGTTGGGTGTTGAGATATGGGAAATGTGGCAGAGAAACCACTGAATTTTCGCTTGAGGTCCACTTGGATTACCCATTTGATGGTAACACTTGGAGCAAGGTTACTGCCACGATGGGTGTTATTACACGTGGAAATGGAAATGGCAACTAGAATGCCATCTGAAGGAAAGTTGAAGTATTTGATATGCTCTCTAAGTAATTGTATGGAAAGTACTCTACTTGGAGCCTGGTTCTCTGCAATGGAGCTTGATTCGTCTTAGAAGAACGTCATCTTTAATTTTAATGCTACAAAATTTCATACATATGGTACTACATAAATAAAAAACATCCTGAACCCCAAATTGTCTTGGTTTCTGAATGATAAAAGGGCTTCGGAGAATCGTTACTTCCAATCCATTGTACACACATACATTTAATGGCTTCTGGGCATTGGGCAAACCTCTAGCCAGAAGTATAATACCATTTGATGAAGTATTATTTGAAATTCAGGCGTCATTATGCCTCATTCTTCAGCAACTTCAGCAACGCCGCTGAGGGATCATCCCTCGAAGAAGAGAACGCCTATGCCCTCCATTCGTGACCAATCAATAGTTCAATTTCAGTCATGAAAGAACGAGGAAAAAGAAAGGAAAACTTCATCAGGCAAGTCATAAAATTTAATTAGAAAAGCATTTCTCCAGCGAGCGACTCAAAGTTGGAATACAAATACAAAAATCTCCTTTATTGTTTTATGGCTGAGCAGAAAGGAAATAAAATAAGGCGACCGATGGACGGGCGGCATAGGCAGGGGCAGGGGCATGAGCAGTAGCAGTGGCAGGACTCTCGCGTTCCCCTTCTTCCAGGGATAGACAAGAGCAAAGCCGAGAGCCAAGAACGGAGAGCCGAGAGCCATGGTCCTTCGTCTAGGGAACAATTTCAGACGAGTCAGGAGTAGCAGCAGGTGCGAATGAACAGGACTCTCCTCCGATGTGGTCCGGGGGTGCGATGTCTTGGTGCGAGAAAATCAATCGTGCAGCAAAATCAAAGGAAATATACATGCACACAAACCCATATACCCGTAAAAAATATATGTACGAGTATATATGTATGTAGGTATATAAAGTTTTATATATTTTCATTTCTTCTTAAGGTTTTTTCTTCGTTTTTTTTTATTTCACAGCAAATTTCTCGCGACGCGTTGAAATGTGGGCGTGACATCGCTCCCCCGCCGAAAACGCGTTTATCAAAGTCAGTTCCCGAGGGTTGCTCACCCACGGGGAAAGCAGGGCCGTTAGTCTGCGGCTCCTGCTGCCGTCATTCCCATCCCATACCCATCCCATTCGCGTCTAATGTGATACGCATCAATTTATGAAATTTGAAATATTATGACTGATTTTCGAGCAACTGAAATGCTCATGTGGGTTCGTTCTTGTCCTCGTCCCCGATCTCCCCGTGTCAGGCCTAATCCGGCTAACAGGTCACAGACCAGCCACAGCAGAGGGTTCTGTGTGAGACAGAGATAGAGATAGAGACAGTGAGACAGACAAACGGCCACAGCTTAGGTGAAAAATACTCGCTGTGCATCCTCGTACGGGGATATCATATAACTCCGCCCGGAGCCCGCTCGGCCGACGACGGATTATGGACTATACGACAGGACGGCCGTCGACCGGGTAAATTGGAGGAGTAACAACAACGAGGCGCTATAACAAAGGCAATGAAATGAAGCGAGATTTCTATTTTTATGACGACACCCAACACAAAGGCAGGCGATTTAAAGTGAAGGTCTCTTCGACCGACTGACAGCTCGGGGGGTTTCATCAGGGTTGATTGCTTTCAGCCGTCTTAAATGCAGGGGTCAGGCCAACAGACCAGCCCAAACGATGGCACCAAACAAATAACATCAAATGCTAATATAACCTTGGGATCAGGTTATAGGGAATATAGGGAACTCATTTGTGTATTTCTGTTATTTCCATGGATGCATGGATTTTCAATTATCATCCGTTGTAATTCATTTGAACCAAGAGTCCTGAGTCCTGGTTCTGTTTGTGACCTCTAGAAAGTGCGCTTTTGTGGCGACTCGGTGGGTTTTTCCGTTCGGACTTCGTACCAGATCCTCCACAATGATGGCTCCTGCGTTCAGCTGCTTGTACTTCGCCCCAATACGTTCCTTTACAAACTTCACAACATCTTGAGCTGAGAGTTGGGTGCCAGGCTTCTTTACCACAGAGGCAGCAGCCTCGTCGCCATTCACTTCATCCCACACACCGAAGACACAGACCTCGACTACGTCAGGGATCTGGGAGATCACTCTCTCTATTTCGCTTGGATAATACATGATGCTCTGATACTTGAGCATATCCTTCTTGCGGTCCACGATGTATAGAAAGCCGTCTGGGTCCATGTAGCCCATATCACCGGTGTGTAGCCACCTCTGAGAGTCGACCATTATGCGCGTCTCCTCTGGATTCCCGTAATAGCCCGACCAATGCTGACCACTATAAAAACAGACTTCACCGACGGCACTGGGACCCAGGGCCTCGCCCTTTTCATTGATTATCTTGACTCTGATTCCTTTCACCGGGCGGCCCACGGAGTTGGGTTTTTCGTCAAAGTGAAGGTTCAAGCAACCCAAGCTGTTCATCTCCGTTAAGTTATAGCTAAAGACCAGACAGTCCGCCTGCTTAAGACGCCTGCGCATTCGATGCTGCATCTCCACGGAGCAGGCAGTGCCTCCGTAAACGTAATGCCGGATGCTCGACAGATCAGACGCGTCGAACTCTGGACAGCTCACCAGCATGGCCATTTGGGAAGGGCTCTGAACGAGGAATGTTATTTTGTACTCCTCGATGATACGACACAGGAAGGCAGGATCAAACTTGTTATCGGCAATAATGCTTGTGGTGCTGAACACTCCAGCGTTAATGCAAACGGAGAGTCCCGAGAACCAGTCCAGGGTGCTGTGCGAGTACTGAACCACATCGGTTGTCATGGGACTAATCAGAGAAGAAGAGAAATATACTGATATCAGTGGGAAGGGATTACTAAAGATATTAAACACACGTGCAGCTCCATAGAATCTGTTGGCTGTTAGTGAAAGTGACTGCTTTTGGAACGCCCGTGGTCCCCGAGGAGCAGAGAATGGCCAAGGTCTGATCGGGGCCCTGCTCCAGACGTGCTGGCCGGAAGTTATCCTCAATGGATGTGGACAGGATATCCAGAATCCGCAGGGAGCCCGATGGGTGGTTTCGCATGGTTATGATTGTGGTGTCCAGCTTGATGTGCTCGGTGGCTGCCAGAACTCTCGCGTACTCATCCCCGTCGCAGAATATCAGAGAGGGTCTGGTAATGCTAAGCAGCTTCTCAATGGTGTCCTGCTCGTAGGAGATGTTCAGGGAGTGGAACGGCATTCCATTGAAAAAGCAGGCGTAGGCCACGGCCACCAGGTGCGTGGTGTTCCTGGCTATGAGGCCCACAATATCACATTGCTTTAGGCCAAGTCCTCGCATATAGCTGGCCACATGCATCGCATTGAAACGCACCTCCTCCCGAGTCAGAACCGTCTTCTCAGTGGCTGAGATCTGGAAGGTTAGTTTAGTTAATAGTGAGATTCGATTCGTCGTAACAGCATACCTGTGCAATGAGCTTCGGATGCCTTTCCATCTCCCGGAAGATGATCTCCCCAATGGAAAGGTGCGGTGCGAAATAATTCGATCTTTCTCCACCACTCCAGACCTTGAGCTTTGGATCGTATTTGGATTCTGGCTTATTCGGCATTCTGCTAACTACCAGTTTTTGTACTTTTTATTAACTGTTGGCGATTTGTGCCTGCCGGTCCCCTCTTATAGAAACGAGAAGAAAACTTTGGGACAGACAAACGATAGGTTTTCAGATATATCACGTAATAAATTGAATTGTGGTTGCAAACATTACTACATATATCCTGGGAAATAAAACATTATTGCCCTGCCCTACACGTGTGCCCTCAACGTGGGAGAATGTTGTACATTTTGAGTTCCATTTGAATTCCACGTTTGAAGGTTTGCAAAAATGTACTGGTTAAAACACGCCCCCAGCAGCGATCGTCAGTTCAGCTGTCTGTTCGATTATTCTATAAAAGGAACCTCAGGCACGATACGGAAGCAGTTTTGGAACTATACCGATACCTGATGGATCGCAGCATGCCGTACGGCCCGGAAATCACCTACGATGATACGCTCAAGGTGTGGAGTGGAGGCGAAAGAGAGAACTATTTCGCACCTCACCTTTCCATTGGGGAGATCATCTTCCGGGAGATGGAAAGGCATCCGAAGCTCATTGCACAGGTATGCTGTTACGAGGAATCGAATTCCAGTATTAACTAAACTAACCTTCCAGATCTCGGCCACTGAGAAGACGGTGCTGACTCGGGAGGAGGTGCGTTTCAATGCGATGCGTGTGGCCACCTATATGCGAGGACTTGGCCTAAAGCAATGTGATATTGTGGGCCTCATAGCCAGGAACACCACGCACCTGGTGGCCGTGGCCTACGCCTGCTTTTTCAATGGAATGCCGTTCCACTCCCTGAACATCTCCTACGAGCAGGACACCATTGAGAAGCTGCTTAGCATTACCAGACCCTCTCTGATATTCTGCGACGGGGATGAGTACGAGAGAGTTCTGGCAGCCACCGAGCACATCAAGCTGGACACCACAATCATAACCATGCGAAACCACCCTTCGGGGTCCCTGAGGATTCAGGATATCCTGACCACACCCATTGAGGATAACTTCCGGCCAGCACGTCTGGAACAGGGCCCCGATCAGACCTTGGCCATTCTGTGCTCCTCGGGGACCACGGGCGTTCCAAAGGCAGTCACGATTACAAACAGTCAACAGGTTCTTTTGACCTTTTTGTAAGTAGACAAGAACAAGCATTTGCAGACTTCAATTGAACTAGTTCTATTCCAACTCATCTGATATACATTGCATTGCATCACAGCCGTCTAACCTCCGATGATGTGCAATATACACACAGCACCCTAGATTGGATATCGGGTCTTATAACCATCATTAGCGCCGGGGTATTCAGCACAACTAGCATTATTGCCGACAATGTCTTCGATCCTGCTCTCCTGTGTCGTCTGATCAAAGAATACAAGATAACATTCATCTTTCAATGTCCTTCACACATGGCCATGCTGGCCAACTGTCCGGAATTCGAAACATCTGATCTATCAAGCATTCGGTTCTACATTTACGGTGGATCCAACTGCTCCTTGAAGGTTCAGAATCGAATACGTAGTCGTCTTAGCCACGACTGCCTGCACTTTGCATACGCTTTAACAGAGCTGAACAGCGTGGGCTGTACTAATCTTCACTTTGACGAAAAACCCAACTCCGTGGGTCGCCCGATAAAAGGAATCAGTCTAAAGATAATCAATGAACAGGGCGAGGCCCTGGGACCAAACGAAACGGGTCAAGTCTGCTTTCTCAATGGTCAGAATTGGTCGGGTTATTACGGGAACCCAGAAGAGACTCTCATAATTCGGGACTCAGAGAAGTGGCTGCATACTGGAGATCTGGGCTATATGGACGAAGATGGCTTCCTATACATAATTGCTCGGCAAAAGGACATGCTCAAGTACCACAACATCATGTATTATCCCAACGAGATAGAGACAGTCATCTCCCAGATGCAGAATGTAGCCGAGGTCTGTGTCTTCGGGGTTTGGGATGCAGTCAATGGGGATGAGGCCGCAGCTTCTGTGGTGAAGCGGCACGGAACCAATCTGGTCGCCCAGGACGTTTTGGACTTTGTAAAGGAACATATTGATGCCCAGTATAAACAATTAAATGCTGGAGTCATCATTGTAGATGATCTGAAGCGCAGTGCCAATGGAAAAACTAATCGACGTGCGACCAAAGCTCACTTCCTGGAAATCACCAATAGGAGGGCGTTCGGAGGACAATCGATGTAGTGATCGGGATTGTATTTTTATTTTTGTAGTGGTTTGCGTCTAAGTATGTATCTTGAAGAGCAAATACAAGACCTAAGACTTTTAATCAATATGATAAACAAAAATCTTCAAGGAACTATCAAAATTGTCTACGATAGTTTTAAATTTCAATAATAATTGAATTTACATATATTTAATTTAAGGAACATAAGTAGCGATAGTGCTTCCTCTTTATTTCTATCATCGGAAACCAACCAAAAAATTGACTTGGCTCTTCCTCAGATCAGGTCCTGTATCGATTCTGTTACTTCAACGGCTCCGAGGTCTTGGCGCACTGCGTGCGTACGGCATCGATGGCATTGGGGTTAATGATGAACGTAAAGGTAAGGCCGCATATCTCCACCAACATATTGTCGTCGAGTCGTGTCTTGTGACTCGTAAGCAGGGGTTCGCCCTGCACAAAGATGGTCCGCTTGCCCACATTGGCAATGAAGATGATGCCATCGTTGCGCAGCTTAATGGTGCCCTGCAGACGTGACACCTTCTCGGCCGGACCCTCCAGGGCCAGGTTCACATCCACCTTCCAATCGGAGCCTTCGTTACCGTCGCGCCCAAAGTTGATCTCCGGATGTTGCATCAGAAAGCGCACCCGATGGCCGCACAAACAGGCAATCGTATTGTTGTCCAGCTCTCGAGGACCACGACCACAGTCCACCAGGACGGACATACGAGTTATTTCGTTCTCCAACAACCGAATGGAGCGCCTATTGCGACGGCTCTGAAGCTCCAGCTCGGCGTCCAGGGCCTCGTCGATGGGCTCGTGGACATTGACATGAAAGGCCTCCGCCTCGGCCTCGGAGAAGCTCTGCAGATAGGACGCCTCCTCGCCCGGCGCAATCACCTGATCAGGCAGCAGCATATACTTGCGGAGCTCGCGCCAGTAAATTTGCAGATATTGGGCCGTTCGTTCACGCAAAAAGATGGCAGCATTCTGATCGATCAGCTCCTGAAACTTTGCCAGTGAGGGGGATTCCGAGCTCTTGATGCTCATGATTACTTCCTCCTCCTCGGGACTGAGTACCGTATTAGCCCTAACGGTGGCCACCGTCTCCGGGTGTAGATTCTCGATGGCCGACATGGCCGTCTGCGAATCCATGGGCGAGTAGAGCAGTGCCTTCCAACGCTGATGGACCTCCTTGAGCGAGAACATGCACGAGAATTTGCATACACGATGCACGATCTTAACATTGTTCACCCGATCCATGGCCGTCAACAGGGCCAGGTCATCAATGGGCTTCCAGCGGCCGACCATCTGGGCCCTTGGCTCTTCATCCTTGCGGAGCTTGCGACCCCCCTTGAGGGCGGCCGCATCAATCTTGGCTCGTCGAAGTTGCTGTATTGGACGGAGTTCCATCACGTTCCCATTGGGTACAAACTCCATATCCTCACGCTTAAACTTTGACAGCGACATTTTGCACAAAAAAAAAAGCTAAACCGTTTTCCTTGGAAAAAAATTAGAGAAAAAAATGTAAAAATGCAATAAAAGATTCCGAAAAGTGCCATATTTACCTTCACTTTAGAGTTTGTCTGATGGGAGTACCACTTTTTCGTGTTTTTATTCCAATTCGGTTTTCTTCTTACACACCAGCCCTTTTATTTCTGCAGAAAAGTTGTCTAATCATCTTCTTCATCAATAAAATGAAGTTGTCAAATGTCAAAGTTGTCAGCTCATTAATCGATAAAATAGGTTTTAGTGTTGATTAATTATCAAATATATAATGGATAAAGTGTTGGACTTGGTTCTTGGTATATTATTAAGTTTTTTTTTTGGTTCTCCCTTCTCTCGCTTAGGGATTTAAGCTAGTTGATCTTCTGAACATTCAGAAAGTGATCCTTGTTGGCGCGTCGATTGGTTTTCCCATTTCCACTTCGCTTCAGATCATCTACAATGATGACTCCAGCATTTAATTGTTTATACTGGGCATCAATATGTTCCTTTACAAAGTCCAAAACGTCCTGGGCGACCAGATTGGTTCCGTGCCTCTTCACCACAGAGGCTGCAGCCTCATCGCCATTGACTGCATTCCAAATGCCAAATACACAGACCTCGGCAACGTTAGGCATCTGGGAGATAACTGTCTCTATCTCGTTGGGATAGTACATGATGTTGTGGTACTTGAGCATGTCCTTTTTGCGATCATCTATAAACAAGAAGCCATCTTCATCAACGTAGCCCAAATCTCCGGTGTGAAACCACTTTTGAGAGTCGCGAATCATAAGCGTCTCCTCGGGATTGCCATAGTAGCCAGACCAATGCTGGCCATTGAAGAGACACACTTCACCCACTTTATTTGGACCCAGAGCCACACCCTCTTCATCGATTATCTTGATTTTGTTGCCAGCGACTGGACAACCCACTGAGTTGGGCTTTTCATCAAAGTGAAGGTTCAAGGTGCCCGTGCTATTTAGCTCTGTTATGGAATAGCTAAAGATCAGATCTCCATTGAGGCGGCTTCGGACACGATTCTGAACATCCAGGGAGCACCGGGAGCCACCAAAAATGTAATGCTTTATGCTCGACAGGTCAGCGTCTTCGAATTCCGGGCAGTTCGCCAGCATTGCCATGTGGGAAGGACATTGAAAGACCAACCCGATCCTGTATTCCTGGACCATACGACACATGAAGGCGGGATCAAAATCATTGTCAGCAATAACATTTGTAGTGCTGAAAACTCCAGCGTTGATTATGGAGGAAAGGCCCGAAAACCAATCCACGGTGCTGTGCGTGTACTGAACAACATCGGTGGTGACGAGGCTGCGAGAGGAGACAGTCAATGGTGAGCTAGTCAACCATTCCGATGGACTTACAAGCCGGGGAATATGCAATTGTGGCTGTTGGTTGCAGTAACCGCCTTGGGAACGCCCGTGGTCCCCGAGGAGCACAGAATGGCCAAGGTCTGATCGGGGCCCTGCTCCAGACGTGCTGGCCGGAAGTTATCCTCAATGGGTGTGGTCAGGATATCCTGAATCCGCACGGACCCCGAAGGGTGGTTTCGCATGGTTATGATTGAGATGTCCAGCTTGATGTGCTCGGTGGCTGCCAGAACTCTCTCGTACTCATCCCCGTCGCAGAATATCAGACGGGGTCTGGTAATGCTAAGCAGCTTCTCAATGGTGTCCTGCTCGTAGGAGATGTTCATAGAGTGGAAAGGCATTCCATTGAAAAAGCAGGCGTAGGCCACGGCCACCAGGTGCGTGGTGTTCCTGGCTATGAGGCCCACAATATCACATTGCTTTAGGCCAAGTCCTCGCATATAGGTGGCCACACGCATCGCATTGAAACGCACCTCCTCCCGAGTCAGCACCGTCTTCTCAGTGGCTGAGATCTGGAAGGTTAGTTTAGTTAATAGTGGAATTCGATTCTCGTAACAGCATACCTGTGCAATGAGCTTTGGATGCCTTTCCATCTCCCGGAAGATGATCTCCCCAATGGAAAGGTGAGGTGCGAAATAGTTCGCTCTTTCGCCTCCACTCCACACCTTGAGCATATCATCGTAGGTGATTTGCGGATCATACGGCATTGTCCAAGCTGTTAGCTTAAACGATGTGTTTCAACTGTTGGCAATTTGTGCTCAAAGTCCTTTTTATAGAACTAAAATACTGAGCGTGTTGAGATACTGTGTATATATTACAGTAGCGTAGTTACGTTCGGACAGACAAACAAAGACAGACCTTTGCAATTACTGGGTGTATTTCATAAATATTTTGAACCTTCCAGGCGAGAGAACGTGTGGGAATTTTATTGTATAATATAATAATATACATAATATATAATAACAATTGTCGAACTGATTGTTAAAATACATATGGGTTTGTCGACTGTTATTAAAAAAATCATTAATTGTTTGATTGGTTTTATATAAAAATAAAAACAAAGATTTTGAATTATTAAAAACAATTTGAAGTTGTGGCCGATGCAACTAACGAAAACAGCATGCAGCGCCATCTATGCTTCGTCTTGCCAGCAGCCACCTTGTGTCAGCGTGCTCATTCCGTTACAAAAAAGAGGATTTTAATTCAACTATGACCGAATTAAAGAACATGCGTTGGAGTTGGACTAATTCTGTCTAGTAGTGTTCATCGGATATTAAAAGTAAGTTAAATCAAGAGTAGCAATAAGTTTCACAACAGTACAATGCGACAGTGCACAGTGTATACCTGAATCCCATTGAGAACCTCTGTGGTATCCTCCCTGTCAAGGACAAATTAAAATGGCAATAGAGTAAGACTGGACGAATACTGATGTAATTAATGCATTCACCATTAAATCGCTATTTGAATCCATGATTTCGGTTCTTTTCTTCTCTTTAGTTCTTCAGGCTTTTCGCATCTTTCTTGTGTTATAGGTACCCCAAAATGAGATGCGAGGGACCCTGGAAAGTAAAGACAACGGAAGTGAAAAAATAATGAAAACCCGTCTATAATCCACTAACCAACAAATGCAAACAAATTGGACTTCAAAGGATATGAATCTTGCTGGTGCGAAAAGCGCATAACACTTCATGTAAATGAATCATTTAGAGAACAGAAATTAGTAGATTGATTCGCTTGATTTCTCCGTGGAGTTCCCTGGAATTCAAAACACTCGTGCGGTGAAGAGAAAGGCATTCAAAACAGATTCTGCTTTCAAATTTCAATTGCGACGGGTACTCGATATCCATTGCTTTCTTGTGCTATACTCGTGTTGTGTTGTTTTAAGTATTTTTTGTAGCATGTTCTTTCTGATAAATGGTCACGTTTGACCATCTACAAACAGTGGCGCGCACATGAGCAGATCACTATCGATAATCCCAATAACTTTGCGTAAGTAATGTATTATTTATTTTATATCAAAAGCACTCATCAAAAGAAAGGATCAGCATCAGGATGGAACGGAGCGGGTATCTAGCGGCGTATGCACCGACGACGACAGTCGGCGAGAGAGCAGTAGCGGTTGTTGTTGCCCCCACAGCCCAAGTACCTCATCGTTTGGCAGTCCCTGACGCGTGGGTTGTACCACCACATTACGGGCATGAATCTCGCTGGACAGGACCTATTTCGGTTGTGGCCTTCATGCCGGCCGCCAGTGCATGCCTGGATCGCTACAGAAACATAGAAATAATGTCCTGTAAGTTGATAAGCTCGAAACTGAACTGATCTTGACTTACCGGGACGTCCACGGCAGTTGACCTGGCCAGAGGTGTGGGCCACATAAAGTGCCAGACAAGCCAAAACCAAAATAAGCTTCATTCTCAAAAGACTCGGGTCGAATGTTCGATTTGAACTGTAGAATCAATCGGGTTTCGGGGCTTATATAGGATCGATCTTCTGGTAGTAAAGTCATTTCACTAGTCAATCAAAAACACCTGACCCCTATTGTGAAAGATGCATACAATGGGTTCTGGATATCAATATGGGCACAATCGATATCGAAAATTACAGCTATATATAGACGCTTCTTTCATACTGATCAGGGCAGACATATATATCCAATTCAAAATAATATACATACATACGTACTACATTGAAATTCCGAGGAAATTTTCCATGCCAGAACAATGGAAAACCTGGTTCTTTTAGTTCGTTTGAGACTTCTGTTTTGAACATTCTGGTATCGTATCTGTAGCGAGAATCAAGGCGCAGATAAAGATACATCTCAAAAGTATACACTACAAACTTTTTAATGTTTTTATGTATTGGGGTTCAAGGACAGAAAACTGAAAGGACATTCTGCGAAATTAGATGAAAGAATCGCTGTTTACCAACAAACTTACTTTTTCGCCGTAAAAAGTCAACCAATATTAATTATTATTTATGGATACAGTTACAGTTGAACTTCCATAAATCGAACCACTATTATCCAACATAAGCGAATGCCTTATGGAGACTTGGACTTGGACAAAGTTGGATATAATGTGCTCCCTAAATGCTGCTGCCACCCGTTTTAGTTCGAAATAATAGAAAATTCCAGTTGCAGACGTTCGACCTATTGGTCCTTCTGCTTACATTTTGAGAGTTCCGTATATAAACCTTGCCCAAAAGGAATAATTTTCTTTTCCGTCAGGTTGATGGTTGAAACACTATTTTGCCTTGTCAAAAATTATTAAAAAAAAGTTTTACCTGTTACATTGCCGAGAATTTTTTAAAACAAGTCAGTCCGATGAGCAACCAGAAACGCCATCTATACTTCGTTTCAACAGAAGTCACCTTCTGTCAGCGTACTAATGCTAAGTTCTGTTTACCATTTACGGTATATAATATTTAAATATAATATTTAAAGTATATAATATATACTTTTCTGTATTATTTTGACTTCGAAATAAAGTTGAAAGTTTATTTATCAGTTATTAAAATTCATAGAACTTTAACAAACAGTACCATATTCCGCGGTTTAACTCAATGTGTTCGCCTGTTTAACTAGAGGGGGGTTAAGTGGGTAAAGTTCGCTTTTTCATCGGAATCATACTTATGAAAAATTTTGGTATAGATGATATAGAGTCAGATTATCTGACAATAAAAACGTTTTATTGTTCTGCCTACACGAAATACATGGGGTTCGTTTTCATGAACTCTGGAACAATCAACCGCTTTGCGTATTCCTCCTTTGGAGTGCGGAACTTGGTGCAGCTGTAAGAGAAGCAGTCAAGATATATATCGTCAGAACAAATAAATGTAACCATAATAGCATTAATATCGCACCCAGTGAGATAGACACGTCCACGTGCCGCAGCCAAATGTGCCAAATATGCCGGAGCCGGATAAGACACTGCGCGGTTGCAACGGGGAAACATGTGACAAAGATTGTATGTTAATTGCTGCAGTAAGTCTATATCCAAGTTGCCCGTATTCTCAATCACATTGTAACGCGTCGGCTTGGCCGTCCCTTGAATCGACTGATGGCTGACCATGAAGAACTGCATCTCATTGGGATGAACAATGGTGCGATCGACGACCGTTCCCGGATCAACATTGTTAAACTTGTTGTATTGCGATGGAGCTCCGTTCGGAAAGAAGCGTGTATGATGCCGCTTAACTACGATGACGCAGCAAATCTTGGGATTAATGCGCATCTGAAAGGAGACGAAGGGTGATTAGCGATAGAAAATGATGAGGCTTCTGGAGGCAAGAGTTCAACTTACCTTGCTGCAGGCCGCAGAAATTCCTCTCAACTCTTCATTTTTGATCTTGGGAAACTGACCATCGCTCACGCCATCACGATAATAGACAATATGCTCGGGATAGGATTTGCGGAACTGATGATAGACACGCAAGTGCTCAAGAGTTATCGACTCCATGTCCTCTATCTCCTCCAAGGCAGAGCGTTGCAAGCGATATTGCATGTTATATGAAGCCCCGAATGGGTCATGGGAGGCGGCAACCCCCACCACACTGGGGATCTCACGCTGATCTGGCGATGGATGAGTTACATCAGCACCCAAGAACATCGCATTCTTTAACAGAAAGCGTGGGTCATCCTTTAGCTTGTGATTAATTCCGTTTAGCTTGGAATTGACCTTAAGCAGAACGTTGCCAATACACTGCAGGTTACATTTACGCAGGACTGTGATCTCCTTGATGCATTGTGTGAGAATTCCATGCTGCAGCTCAGCCTTTTGCTTCACGACATCATAAAAGGGCCCGGAATTTGGTATAATAACGAACACCAAATCAAATTGATTTTTTTTGAAGTCCTGGAAATGAGAATCCAGTTCACGCTCATCCCTGTAATTCCGTATATCGGCCTTCTCATTCAGGCACACATTGACGGTGCGACTCTGCTGAATTATCTGAAAAGAAAATAAGTCAGGATCTGAGTGAAATTCTGCTTCCAGCCGTGCACAACTTACCATGCCCTGAAAATCGACCACACTCATGTAGTTAATCTTACCGTGGAGTATAGCCCATTTATGTGGCTTTGGCTTGGGTTCAAAGAATTGCATGCGATCCATGCGCCACGAACCGTTCCTCACCGAAGCCAAATTGTTATTCTTATACTCAACCTGGGGCGCATTGAGGGTGCGTGTATGCACCACAATGAAGTCATTTTCCAAGCGAATGCCAAAGTGGCTGATGGTCGGATCTAAGTTGTGTTTGAAATATTCGAGCAAGTGGATGATCTTGGCCTTCCTCTCGTTGGTGGAAGTGGCAGCATACTTAATCATGGCCGCCACCTGATTGGCTCCATCCTTGCGCTGCAATGCGATGTAAGGAAATCAAATCAGGAAATTATTTGCAGTGAAAGAAACTTGTTGAACTCACATTCAGGGCCTGCCCATCCTCTATGCGACATAGTTCGATAGGCAAATAAATGTTTTTCAGCGGCGGCCCAACATGCAAGCAGAGCAGGTTCGGATACATTAAATTATATTTCCGAGACCGGAAGTAGTCTGCAACTGTTGTTTGCTTCCCGTCCAGCTCAAATTTCAGACTGCTAGCCGGAAACTTGGTAAGCCCATTGACTCTGAAGACGCGAGGGGCACTGGCCAAACAGGCAGGCGGATCGTATATTATATTCATGCCCTTTAGGAATGATTCGATATCGTAACGCCTGTAGTCAAGATTTGTGCTTTTGTCAATTTTCTGGCGCTGATACTGCTCTATATATTCAATGATCGTCATGGCCTTCGGAAAGGACTTGTGCGATATGTCCACATTAACAAACGGACGATCGCCAAGCACGAATGTTTGATAGAGTCCAACTAGAGCTTCGTAGCCGTCGTTCAGATCATAGGCTTTTCCGGGCTCTGACCTTTTGAAGAACGAGCGACCGGCGCGTATGGCGGTGTTATGACAGGGGGCCGCCAACACAACCTCCAGACACTGCAAGGCTCTCATGGGCTTGTCATATATCTTATTCTTCATATAGCTGCAAAAATGAAAAAATGGAAAATTGCATTATGCCGATTCTCTACCGACACATTTGGTTCAATATAACGGTTCACTCACTTTCTCAGCGAGTTCAGATCGACCTCCGTGTCCTCTGTCTCCTTGAGTTCCACAGTGTAAGTCAGGGTACGGCCGTGGCGATCTAATATCTGGACGGCAAGAAAGCAATATTTACTTCAAAGGTTCCTCAAGCTCAGCGAAATACACAACAGCACTTACTTTGACTTCTTGGCCCTGGGAGCTGCATTTTAGCTTCACAGCTGAGTAGGCCGATGCACGTCCATCAAATGCGGCAATCGCACCGCCCAAGTGTTCAACTCTGTACTGATCAAAAGCCTGACGATAAAACTTCTTAGGACGCTCTGGCGTGATCTTCACATCGTAGTGGTAGGCCACAGCTGGCATTTTGTCCAAGTTAACGTCGAGGTAATTGACAGATACTTGACCTGGTTTTCCCAAAGTTCCACGCTTCATGGTGCCTGCTGGGAGAGGCGGCAGAGCCGCGCCTCCTTGGACCCGTCCCTGCTGACTCTGAGGACGCTGCTGATAGCCACCCTGTTGTTGAGGCGGACCACGGTATTGCCCCTGTGCTTGCTGACCCTGAGGACGTTGCTGATAGCCACCCTGTTGTTGTGGCGGCCCGCGGTATTGCCCCTGTGCTTGCTGACCCTGATAGCCGCCCTGCTGTTGGGGTGGTCCTCTCTGTTGTCCGCCTCCTTGCTGCTGCGGTCCTCTCTGTTGTCCGCCGCCTTGCTGCTGCGGTCCTCTCTGTTGTCCGCCTCCTTGCTGCTGCCAGCCTTGCCCGGCCTGAGAGCGCTGCTGGTGACTGTCCTGTGTTCGCCATCCTCCCTGCTGTTGTTGGGACCCAGAAGCGGCGGAGCTTGTGGATGGAGTTTGAGTGGGTCTGTTCTGAGCACCCGGTGCACCAGCAGCTGCTCAAAATTTTAGTGGAAAACAAAAATATTAAAATCTAGTGTTTTCCTCTAAACAAAGGAATCTTTCGTGCACATGTCAGCCCACACCAAATTGATTTCATCAGAGGCTCGGCGAATTTCGTGATTCCCCCGATATTGACAACGGCCTTAAACACACATACATACATACGAATGTATGTACATATGTATGTATTTACAAAGCTTATCGGAGGAATGGAAGTTACATTTTATATGTACATATATGTATATACATACAACCACTAACCATACAGTATATACTGTATGGTTAGTGATACAACATACATATACAGAAGATGCTAGAAGATTTTTTGCATACGTTGTGTGGGTATTTGTAGTGCATTTCACTTACCTTGTTGTTGTTGTTGTGGCTGTGCTGCAGGGGGCACAGGCTTCTCAGCCTCCTTATATTCTAAGATAATGAAATAGGATGGAGCATGTAACTTACTTAAATAATAAAATTTTGTAGTATTCTTACTATTTTTCTTTCCCATGTCTAAGACTTTCTGATGCGTAAAAAAGCAACTAACTGATTGCGAATTGCTGCACTATAATGCAGTTAAACAGTTTCTGTGCGTTCTGGTTTTAAGTCACACAAAAAATCAGGGTCTTGATCCCAATTATTCGTGCAGTGCTACCAAAAAACAAATTTTCACAAAGAATTTAGATAAAATTAAAAACAATATGGAGAATGTACGCCAGTGTGTATATACCGAAACATACCGTCTTATTTTCAAAATATACCTCTTCATATAGAATCAACGAAATAGAATTCGTCAGTATATTTACGGTATATTTCTTAAATGTGACGGTATGTTTCGGTATATTTAAGTCCACGGTCACACTGATCCCATCCCAGCTGCTGACTAGTTTTTTGTTAATTTTTTTTAAAGAAATTTAAAATATATTAACAAAATACGATGCATGGCCGTGTGAAAGTGCGCACCACTGAGGAGGAGCGGGAGCGCAAGAAGAAGGAACATGCGCTGAAGGTCCGGGCCTACCGGGCAGCCATGGGACGGATACTCAAGAAGCGCGATGCAGGAGAACTCGATGACGAAATGCTTGGCCTGACGGTGCAAATCCTGCATCGCAATCCAGACGTGACCACGCTGTGGAACATTCGTCGCGAGTGTGTGCTGGAGAAAATCAAGCAGCTATCAGAGGCGGAAGCAGAGTCCAACAAGTCCGATGAGGTCCAGGCGGAAGCAGGGGCGGAGGAAAAACCTGCTGCACCGGAAGATAAGCTACAATCTGTGTACGGCCAAGAGTTGAACGTCACAGAACAGTGTCTGATGGTTAATCCCAAGTCATACAATGCCTGGCATCATCGCTGCTGGACCCTCGAGCAGAATCCCCAGGCAGACTGGCAGCGGGAGGTGCAGCTCTGCAACAAGTATCTCAAATACGATGAGCGAAACTTTCACACCTGGGACTTCCGGCGTTTTGTGACCGCCAAGGCGGCCGTGCCTGCAGAGCAAGAGCTGGACTTTTGCACTGAAAAGATCAAGGTTAACTTTTCAAACTATTCCAGCTGGCATCACCGGAGCCTCCTGCTGCCGACGCTCTACCCCAACGAGCAGCGCGACCGACCCATGAGCGAGGAGAAGCTGCAGCAGGAGCTGGAGATGGTGCTCACCGCCGCCTTCACCGATCCCAACGACAGTAGCGCCTGGTTCTATCAGCGCTGGCTGCTGGGCGGTGGCGCCCAAGCGGATCAGGCCCCCAAGGTGGTTGCCTTTCGCATGGGAGTGACTGGTGCAGTCATAGCATTTAAGAAACCCTGTCCAGACTTCGAACAGTTGAAGGTTGGGCTTTCAAGTAATGAAGACTCATGGCAGTTACAGTCCTGGCAGCCTGCGGACAGCAGGCGAACCACCTGGAAAAACCAGACACCGATTGACTACCAAAAGGATAGATCCTACTCCTTGAAGCTGTCGGAGCAGGAGATCAAACTCTTACCTCTACCCACAGGCGATGGTGCCTTCTACTTTGTGCCGCCCCATGCTGCCTCCAGCTGCAGCAAAGAGCTGTTGGATGAACTCCAAACGCAGCTGCAATCCTGTTTCGATCTCCTGGAGTACGAGCCCGATAGCAAGTGGACTCTACTGACCAGTGCTCTCCTAATGCGAGCCATCGATGCTACCGCCAACCACGAGAGAAGCTTGGAGCACTTGGTTGAGTTGGAGAAGGTTGACGCCCTACGAAAGGGATACTATAAGGATTTGGCTGCATGCTGGACGCTGGAATTAGAGCTGGCCAAGTGGGCCACATCCCCAAAGTTTCCCAAACGGTTTGAGCTAACAGCGGAGTCAGCATTGACATCGTTGCCTTATGGCCAGTACCTGGCAATTGCTGATGAATTGGAACTGTCCGAAAAACTTAAGGAGGAACTTGGCGACAGATTGCCACAAACGTTTGCAGAGTTGAAGTTGCAGGAGTAAGGGATTAAGGTGCTTTCCCTTCATTATCCAAGACATAAAATAACTGACCAATATCATTTTCCAGTAGGTATTCAGTTAAGATTTCAGGGTTTTCGGTAAGGTGAAATTGTTCCAAAGTATACTAAAGATATAAAAACATTCAATTTAGTATTTATGCCTACTTATTTATAATAATACATATATTTATGTAAATAAAACTAGTATTTGTACATAGAATATATTTATTTTATATCACCATTAGGAACAAATTATCTAAAAATATATCAAGTTTGTGGTTCATTTACAATACAATAATAGATACAAACATGCATACATTTTAAAAGCCATATTTATTCAACTGAAAACTAATTCGGATTCTAAGGCACATTGCAAATCGAGATGAAATGTCCCTTAAACGCCAGTCAGCTCGCTCCCATTTATTATGGTGAACGTGTTACTTTCCCTGTAAGTCGGATAACCATCAATATGTCGTTGTCATGCAACCGACAATGGCTAGTTTAAGCTGTCCCTCAAGCTTCAACATGTCTCGGGGCATTCGCTGCTGCTGTTGTTGCCACCGATGCTGCGATGTGTGCAACGAAGCGCTGCGAGATTTGCGGTTTTTTGGCGGCTTGGGTGGTTGTATAAATTATGCAAGGCACTGGAGGTGCCGGCAATGCTCTCTGCTCAATGCGCGTCCACAGCATTGGCAGCCGCATGTCATTACGTGCCACAGCCGCACGAAGGCAGCTATGCAGGGGCAAGTGACAAGGAGGGCTACGCTATTCGAGGCGAGGAACGTTTGACTGGCGTGTGAGAGGCCACCAGACGTGCCTGCAGAGTGGGGGAAGGAGAGAATAGAGCAGCAGATCTCAAATGTCTTGCTGGGCTCTGCTCAGGTGTTAACGCACATGGATGAGTGAGCGCGGGGGGGCGGGAAAAGAGGTGTGGCCTGCTGCATCTGTCACCTGTCTTGCCGCACAAGCATACACGTCGTATACGCAATGTTTGTGCATTCGAATTTAATGGAGCTCGGGCTAGCATATGGAAATGCTCGGATGATGCTTGTATTTCCTGCTGCATATCATATTAACATTAGCACACTCTCGGCATTCAAATTTCCGCCTCAGTCAGATGACATTATATCCGAACCCGGCCGTCTCAAGAACCGCTCCGCCTCCCCTGAGCCAACATCAACATCCCCATCATCTTAATTATGCCAATGCCATTTCTTGCAAATATTTTGCATTGGCTCCGCTCCGTCTTCTCCGACATCGTTCCGTTCCGGAAAACGTGACGCTGACAGGCAGCTGCTCATTAAAATGTTTGGGGCCAATTATTAAGTCAATTGCACGACCAGGAAAGGCGTGCGGTGCCCTGGAGTCTGGGGCAGTGCATCTTATCTGCACGCACAGCAGCACAAACTTAATTAATGGGGCAAGTCAATGGATGCCGACGGGAAAGTGGTCCGCCGGGGATGGGTGCGAATGATACCAGCAGATGCAACTCATGATGCCATATCTTAGCCGCAAATGGTGCAGAGAGGGGTGCGCTAGGCTGGATTGTATCACTTTCGGTAGGGTTATTTATCGACTTGCGTTCTCCCTAGGCGGTTGCGATGAAATGAATGGGAAATCAGTTGAGTCAGTTGAGGCCCGAGTTCAAATTGGGAAGACCACAGAGTGAATAGCTTATTTGAGCTGAGTTTCCTCTCGACTGTACATCTACCACATGCAATGGTTCTGTTAATCTTGGTTAAAGGTTGGCAAACGAGTGAAGTAATACCATAAACATCGCAAATAAACAGGAACAAAGTAAACAGTAACAAATAACAGGAAAAGCCCCTTAACTTATGAACATACATTATGAGATACAGGACAGAAATTACCCTTAGAGATGCAAAAATCATAACTACTTGATATACAATTATTCAGCCCTATGTTCTAGAGATCTTTGGTAGCTGACAAGTGTGTGTTTTTAACAAAATTACTATTGGAAATATTCACCAAAGATGAACCTGCAGTTGTAAGGAATTTTCAATTCAAAACTGGCTTTTCACCTTTCAAATGCAATTGGAAATAATATTTGTTTTCCAGATACATTTGGTCTCATCTTCTCATTGCTCTCATGGGGAGAAGCCACTGAACTTTTGTTCAATTTTGTTGCACAGTTTTCGAGTCGAGTTTTACCATTTATTCACAGAAATTCTCCCAGCTGAAACATTACTTATACAATTTTCCATGGCATCACAGCCAGTTCGGTAAGGTTTCCTTTGCTTGGATTCATCCCTAAATTATGTTTATATATTGCCTTATTTCCTGCAACCCGCAACGAGTATAGCCCCCTCTTTGACTAGACAAAGCCGAAGTGCCCGCTAGACTGAACAGACAATGCACACAATACACATGTTTTAATGGTAGACAGTTTTTAGACGTGATAATGCAAGTGGAAAATCAGAAAAATATATTGTTGCTGCCCTGCTAGTCACCAGCAGACAACAGGCCAAGAAAAGAGGAGGGGCGGTGGGTACAGCCACAGCTAGTCTGGAAATAAAAGAATCTACGAGATACGAATACGTATACGTATACGTTTATGTATACGAGTCCGTCCCGTCCCGTAGCCATTCCACATAACTATGCAACATAATTTTCATGCTGTCTGCTCTGTGCTATCCACTGGGAAAGGGATAGTTAGATGGGAGTGGAATGAAATGGAATGATTTCTGTCTGCAGCTGTCACATAATGTTAGCTGCGAGAAATCTGTCTCAACTGTCTGCGTGGTATGCATGGAAAACTCATTACGAGCAGCTGCGGTTTGACTTGGGGGGGACCAGGGAGGTGGCTTGCCAAGGAGCATATCCTCGACAATATCCTGATCCTTAAATAGGTTGCGGCAAATTGGTTTGTTGTCGTCCAATTGAAACCCTATCGATTGTGTGTGGGGGTGTGTGGGTGCCGCCGCCACCGCCATCGCCATCGTACTTTTAATTGCATAACACACACTACTTTCACGCTTGTTGTTGCTTACACTTCATTTCACTTCACTAGCAACTGGAAACTGGCAACTGGCAACTTCCAGCTTGCAACGTGCAACGTGCAACATGCAACTTGGCAGGGGCGAAAGTTCACTTTAACAACTGAACAACTTTCAATGGGCAATTAAAAGGGCATACAAACCGAAGGAGACACCCAACCACACCAGGCAATGTAGTTCAAAAGGATAAAGAGTGGATGGAGTGGGGCAAGAGACAGTCTTGGATGTAGAGTGGCAGGAGGCAGACTTGACTGTGGAATGTGGCACGGCGAGCAGTCTTGTGGTGGCTAGGACTACGCCTCAGCAGCGAGAAGTCACCGGAAATGTTAGCAAAATGCATAGCACAGATTTTGTAAACTTTTTGGCCCGAAAGGCAATTAAACTTTTGGCAACAACAGGAACGGAACAGAGTTGGAGCCGCCACAAGATGGGGACTCTTCGTGTCCTTCGCGGATGCCTGGCTGCGGCAGGCAACTTCTGCCCCCACATCCGGCTATAAATGTTTACGCGAATGAAGCAATCAAAAATCTGCAATTATATTTTATTAATTAACATTTAGGGTCCTCCTCCGATGCTAGAACGGAATGTTTTTTCAGTGATTCAGTCCCACTTGACTGCAAGCCGCATTAAATATTATGACTCAAATAAATTATTAAAATTTACGCCCAATGCAACCGAAACAGCGCCATCAAAATCAGCAAGGCACACACACACATACACATGAGAGGAGGGATGGGGGGTGGGTGTTATGGTGTGGTGGAGTGGTGGGATAGTGCATATAAATTGCGTATTTATGAACTATAAACATTAACTTACTTGCCATTTAGTTAGACGCACAGTTAATTGAAAACAGCGCCACAGCGGCAGCAACAGAAGCAGTTGTGGCAGCAACAGCGGCAACGTCAAATAGGGGCATTGCCACGCAACCTTCCACCCACAGTTGCCCCATGCTCAGGCCACATCCATATCCACTGCAACAGCAACAGCAACAGCGGCGGCGGCGGCGGCTGCCAAAGCAAACATTTTTAAATTATGCAAAGGAGAGGAAAAATGCAGCGAGCAAAAATTGCAGGCATCATTAAATTTGCGTGGAAAGAGAGCAACGATCAAAGGAGAGAGGACGAGTGTAGAAGATGCAGAGAGAGAGAGGGAGAGGGGGAAGAGAAGGAGGAAGAGTGGATGGTAGTAATTCCAAATTTAATTGCAATTAATGTGCAGTAAAGCGGAAGTGCCATAGAAACAGAGCTCTGGGTCGGCCATTGCTGAACGGGCTGGCACTTCCGGTTGGCGCCATGTTGGAGCTTGTCGGATGCTGGGACTTTCAGTGGGAGGAATGGGTCAGCCTGATACTCTGGGTCGGTCTAGAAGTAGCTCTTTTTTGGGATGCTATGGTTTCTTGTGTTCTGTAGAAACAAAAACAGGATCATTTTTGTTCGGCTTGCTTTTAATTTGGGTCGCAGTCCTATATACCCTCCACATGGCAACCATAAGCCCGTGGTACACATGCTGCAGCACTCGCCAACGGATGCAAAAAGTAAGAAATCAAGTTTAAAGCGAGGGGTAAACCAACATGGCTCTGACCGCGTGACACAGGAGGCGAATCCGGAATGGGAATCGGAAGATGGCGGCTGGAGGCCGGAGGCTGGCAAATCCCACCTAGGAGTGGGGGTCCTGGAACATGTTACCTGGTAGCATTTACCTGGCGCCGTCGCGAAATTCAATTACTCGTGCACCATAAACCGATTAACTTATATAAATATTTATATCGCTGAAATGCAGTCGGCTGCCAATGGCTTTATGGGGTCGTAGCTCTCTCCGGCTGTGGCCGCTCAATGGGTACGGGGCGTGGTCGAACTACAGTTTATGGCCGCAATGTGCTCCTGCATATGCAAACACTTTTACCAGCGGCGCTTCACTCGTTGGGCATTGAGAGAAATGGAGGCCTGCCCGCTCTGCCCGTTGACTGCAATAATTTCATTTGCATTTGCATTTGTTGCCGTTTATGGTCCACTTAAGAGTTGTCAGGCCTCCTCCTGATCCGCCTCCATCCCTCCTGTTCCTCTATTGAATGATAACACGCTAGGTGTCATTCACAGACAAGGACAAGGACACTTAAGGTCAGAGCAGAGTCAGAGACAGAGGCAGAGACAGAAGCACAGACAGAGGCCGGAGGGCCCACATATCATTACAATGACAACGTGTAGAGGCCGTTCCATGGTTGCAAGTGGCAACAACGAGTACTTGCCTCCATAAATAGTTGCTAAACAGCAATGGGTATGTGTAAGTGCTGTTGGGGGCCAAGTGCGTGACTATGGCCTGGCCTCTATGGAGAGAGACAGGGAAGGGTTAATCTCGAGTTAAGTGATGCTCGACCCCGGCTGGTGTCTGATTAATTGAGTTACGTGATGTGTGGGCCTGCCGCATTCAAGGCAAACTTTCACTGCCACTGCCACTGCCACTTCCACTGCCACTGCCACTGCCTCTGGCTTCATGCCGTGTTATGTGGTGTGCCATAATCACATGACTTTCGAAGGTGTTCTTTTATGCTTATTTGCATGGCACACAAATTGAAATAGTTTGTTTGACAATTATGACATCAGCAGATGGAGTTTTAATCGAATTAATGTTTAATTTTCATCTAAAATAAGTCAATCATCGCAGTGACACTTCTTTGATGGGTTGGAACTTTGACATTCGGTTTGTTAATGTTTTCTGGAATCCCCAAATTGCGTTTGTGGCTCCCCCGCGGATGGCGGTCCCGTTGCTCGGATAGTCGTTCTGTCAGCATATGTCTCTGCCACAGCATCAGCTGGTGGCGCAGCCACAAATGATGCCCCTGCAGCTGGCGCAGCTTGGAACGCACATCCTCAGTAGGGGTTCGGGACTCGCCCTGACCCACATCCTTCTCGATGGAAACGGCTGTTGAATGAGCATTCATTGTGCAACAGCAGTGGCAGCAGTAGCTCCAGCTCCGGATCCGGCAAATCTGCTGGGGACAGAGGCAAAAAAAACTTGGTATAATTTATGCAACGAGAAGTTGGGGCAAAACTTCCATCTAATCGCTTAATTCCGTGTTGTAAAAACTTTCGACTGAGCATCACGTATACGCAACGGGAGTTTTTTTTTTTTTCTTTCTGGCTGATTGACTTAAAAATTGAACATTTTCGCAGTGTTTGGTTAAGGCGTTTCCCCTCTCTATTCCTCTCTGATTTTTTAACCGTTCTACGTAATGGCTTCGCCGGGTTGTGAGCAATATTCAGTGATGCGTTGGCAAAATTTGCAAATCGTTTGGCCTGGCCTAGGAAAAGGGAAAGGAGAGCTGGGAGGCAGTACGGTTCGTGCAGCTACTTGAGGTGGCATACACCGAAATTGCTTTTCCGCTCTTGGGGTCAGCCATGCAGAAAAATGTCTGCCCTGCTGATGCTGCTGTGGCTGCTATTGCTGCTGCTGCTGCCACGGATCTTCGATTTTCAACTATCGATTGATTTTGTATTCATTGGCTTTCGCTTTACGAGAATATAGTATACACTGGTAGACAAGTTCAAATGGCAGGCTCCTCCAACATGTCGATGCAACTTTGTGTTTTCTTTGTCCAAATTGCTTCGCAACGTCAAGCCCGAATGCATTTTATCAGCTTCTTTTCTTTTTCCCCTGCCGCAATGACAGAGCACTGTGCAGTGTGCAACTGGAGTGCGTTGCATATGTAGTGTGTGGGTTTCAGCCTGAAATGTGAAATGTGTAGCCAGCTTTTATATGAAAAACCAATTTCCATGTTGTTGTGATGCTAATTTGCTAGACGCGCATCGAATCAATCCCCCCCTCATTTCGGAACAATGCCAAAAAGCTTTGACAAAAGATGTCATTAGGGGAATGAGAATGGGAATGGCAATGGGAATGGAAATGAGGAAAGTGTGCTTCCAACTTTCACCTTTTCTTCCCCTTTGGCTCAGCAGACGGCAAAAGGAAACGAACCACAGCGACAGCAAATGCAGCCGCATCGACAAGTTGCGGCTAGGGGGCCACCCGTGCGTATGCGTAATATTTGTGGAATATATCTCTCGTGTGTCCTTCAACGGAATGCTGTCTGTGTATCTGTGGAAGTGGGTGTTTTGCGTTGTTTGCTTTCTATTTGTGTCCCCACACTTGGGGCTATTCTGCATATTACGTATACGACAAGATGCCGCTGCCATGACATCGCAGAAGATGAAGCCCAGTTTTCAAGTCGCCGAAGCTTAACGGGGATTGCAAAGCGAAAATGATAAAGATGAGATCCAAGAGATGGGGGTTTCTTCGTGCTTACCTGTGACTTTTGCCATATGAGATACTGAATAGCTTTTTCAGTCATATTTTTATATAAAAACGCTGAGGAGAAACTTGAAAAGAAAAGCCAGCTGCGCGCCGAATGACAGCCTAATTGAAAATCTATGCCGCTAAATGTAAGCCCCGTTCCTTCTCCTCGCTGCAATCTGTCCCTCTGCCTGTCGCTGTACTCCGCTGGATGGCTGTTGATATTCTCCTTCCCGGAATTGGCAACTTAATTATTTCAGCGGCACGTCGCCAGCGACTGGCGCTTAAGCCAAACCTCCCGACAGCTGCAAAAGCGTAAATAAAAACAGTGGGTAATGGGGAATGGGGCATGGGACCCGGCCGCGTGGCAAGAAAAAGCAAGTGAAATAAACAACGCTTGCAGCGTGCAACGTCAGTGGCAGCAACAGCAACAGCAGAAGGAACAGCAAGAAAATCAGCAACAACAGCAGCCTGCTATTGAGAATCTGTGCTGAAAGATAAAGTTGCCTGGCAAACGGATTTAACTGCAAAACGAGCGAAAGAAACAGTCAGAGCAAAAGTAAGCGATGAGTGGGAGTTGGCCCTGTGTCTGTTAGTCCGTCCGTCCGTCCGTCTGTCTGTTTGTCTGTTTGTCTGCGACCCCATTAGCACCAGGCCCAGCCCTCAGACACGCCTACCTACTTGCCCCCAGTCACTCACTGCGCGTATTATAGCCCTGTGAAGGGCACAAAAAAAGACCACCCACTTGAGGCTTTATTCATGGACAAGATTCATTAGTAGAAGTTCACATGCGAGCATTCCGACAAACTGAATTCTCCGGTAACTCAAAAATGTCAGGCTAAATCTGAGTTTCTAAATAATATACAAAAATTATTAGGGCCTCTGGGTCTGGGTGTATCGTACTCTTGTATGAAAAATTATATTAAATTTCATCTTAAATATAGCATTGATATTTGATCATAAAAAACACCTAAGATAAAGGAAGATGATATTTATTTTGCATAAATTGATAACAAGATACATTTGCTCTACCCCTGTGAAGATATACAGGATATGAGGTAATTTTGTGGCTTTTCAAAAAGTTTGAAAAGGAAAGATTAAGCTGTTCCATACCTCTAACAGATCAAATCAGATTGGATTTGATTTTCAGTGCAGTTTCATATGTTTCCAATCCATTTTCCTCATTAGTGCATTCTACCATTACAGTGGAAGTTGATTTCCAGAATACATGTTCTGAACGAGTATATTTCGCATTTCTTTTTCTATGTGCCCTGTCTTCTGCCTCTACTCACTCTTTTTTCGAATGACTCTGGCAGCTTTGACAGGGGCAAAAGTAATTAATTTTTGGCAACTAACTCAAACGGCAAACGAGTCAGAAAAAGTTGCAAAAAGGAGAAACCGAAACAGAAACAGAAATAGAAACAGGCTAACGAAGGCGCCACAATTAACGCCTGCAACTTCAATTGCGTTTTAATGTGCATCAGGCCGCAGAGCGGTTGGGTGTTTGGATGCTCGTTGGCAGTACGGGTGGGTGCATGGGTGCATGGGTGGTTGGATGAGTGGATAGGGGACTGGGGACTGGGGACCGGGCGGCTCTGTGACTGTGGGCTGGGGTCTGGGGTTGAACGGTTGGGTGGTTCAACGTGCTCTGTCAACCGCAGGCGGTGGCTCAAAAGCGTAACAAGCATTTTGCCGCGCCTCAGCAACATGACAGGCGGCAAACTCGTACTCGCACTCGCACTCGCAGGAGTACAGGAGACACAGATAGAGGAGCAGCATGCACGTGAGCGGGGCCTGAGTGGCTGCCTCAAAAGCAGCTTAACAAACACACACACAATCACGCCCATACAAGAACACGGAATGCAGCGGCTCGACCCGGACATGGGCACGGACACCGGCACGGACACGGCGACACGGACCCAGACCCAGACCCCGGCTGCTTGGCACAACTCCTCTGTCTGGGGCCAACTATTTACATGGCACCCCATTATGTCCGGGACTGTAGTTGCGTCTTTTGTGTTATCTCGCTCATTGCGAGGACTCTTTCTCTTTCTCTGTCGTACAACCCTCTCTTTCCCGTTAAGTGACGTGATTTAAATTTTTATGCTCTTTGAAATTTTCTTCGCTAGTCTCCAGTCGCTTATCGCCACGGCAGACGTTGATGTGGCTATCTCTGCCTCCGCCTCTCTCCCCTTCTATGCCTACATTCCTGCCTGTATCCCCATCTGTGTCTCCATCTCTTGCTATTTCGGTTTCTGTTTTTGTTGTCGCCGTCTCCGCTTCCGGCGACAGACAAATCACGTAATCTAGCTTTAGTGGGTCAAGGAGCGACATAAACCGTAAACAGTAAGCCCGTAGCCGTTGCCAGTCCGTAGTGCAACATCCCGCACAGCGGGAAGAAGTACGAGTGCTCGTACAACTAAATAGAAATAAAGATACACGACATGGAAACCATCATGGAAGCCACCAACATGACGCATTCGGTTTCTGGTAATGTCATGGGGCATGGGGCATGGGGCATGGGGCATGGGGCATGGGGCATGGGACCTGCAGACCAGAACAATACACGGCAAATAAGTCAAGCAGCACGTCGTCTGGAGGATCTCGACCCATAAATACTCTTTGGTTTGGTGTTCCACGAGTATTTGGTGCAACAAAATACTTCAAAATCCTTTGATTTCTTGTTCCAGAGTTTTGCTAGTGGTAGTAAAATTGTGATTCCAAAGAGCTTGGAAGTCTTTGAGAGGATTTTGAAGAGCTTTACTAATGGTCCCACGAAAAGTAATGAGAGGAAAGGCGGGAAAAGTGTTGTTTTTATTCCACAATGATTATCTTTTTTATCTTTAATGTATTACAAATATGGGAGACAGAAGCAACTTAAGGTCTGAGGGTATTGCAGATTGACAGTAATAATTATAGGGTTATTGTTCTCACTAATAGGTACAAAATTGTGTCATTTTGACTTATATGATTTGTTTCTGAAGAGCCAACATTGAAATGCCTTTGGAGCCAAATGAGTGACATTTTAATGTGTTAAATGATGTAGTAATAACAAATGTTTCTTCAGGAGCGTAACACGTTTCATGTTTACTCATTATACGGATGTGTTCTTTCATTTCATTCAAACATCATTATAAGACTAGACCCCTCAATGTACATTAAGTTCACAGTATTAACTAAACACCTTCATTGTCCAAAACATACAAAATCTGTCTCTCAGCAGTCCTGAAGATTTCATCCGCCATCTGTACCACCTTCAACGGATGACACATTTTCATTGGCGACGCCACTCACTCGTAATGAACTGAATGAAAGAAACCTCCTGGAGGTCCTCGAGTGATACTTCTCAGGATGATGGCGACGTGATGAAAGATGCGAACACCGAAAGCAGACAGACAGGTGCAAAGTGCAAAGAACGAATGATTGAACTCCTTCCATTCGACGGGGGACAATGCCATTTGATATATATATGTATGTATACCAGTGCGTATAGTATTTCAAGGACACGTCTTCGCCTGGTTGTCAAATTGAAGTGTTTAAAATTGTTCGCCATTATCGGCGGCTGTCAATAAGCGCATTAAAAACATTTCTGCAATGCGAGAGCCTGTTGACGGTGGCGGTGACGGTGGCGCTGACATGCGGCTGTCAGGCAGAACGCAGAACGCCGTACGCTGAACGCTGAAGAGAAGGCGAACTGCAAGCACGGAGGAGGGGGGGGCTGCTGCATTAACGAGTGCCATTGATTTTACCCCGGAAACGCGGTCGAAAGAAGCGCAAAAGGAAAGTGAGGAAAGCGAGCGGCGCACATGATGCGTATGAGTAATGGGAAAATTCTTAATGGACGAAGAAAATTGGTTGGGCATAAACAATGAGATGGCGCCGACTGAACAGAATGATAATGAGTTCACCGGAGAAAAGGCAAACAGGAAAAAGGTAAAACCGAAGCTGGGAAAATAGGTAACAAATTCATTACTCCGATGCCAGGGTATGCTGAACATTCTTTCAGGAAGTTGCATTTTTAAGTAGTGTGAGGGAGGGGTCATATATGGAGCACCTACCCATCGGGAAGTGCTTTGGGATCCTTTCAATTTATTCCACATTTTCCAACATAGTATATTAAAGCCATTGGTGCGTGATCCCTGCCTTTTCTCTAGTCTCGCTCTCTCTTTCGACTGCTTTGCTTTTCGGCGCTCATTAATGCGATACTCTCATTACGCAATCAATAAATTATGATTCATATTAATGCCATATCTCCACTTATTGCAGCTCCTCGCACTCCCCAGCTTTAATCCTTTTGCCATGAAATATTTAATCAGCAATTTCCAGCGGGCTCCTCTGCTCAGCAGTTCGGCCTTCAATTATACTGATTTCCCTGCATTCTTTATTTAATTGTTTAATTTTTCTTTTCATTGCTGTCTGCTCCCCTTGTTGACCCAAAATTACAGAAATAGCAGCGATACGCGGCAATAATTGCGAGTCATTCGCCTGAAATTGCATCGACCATGGGGTTCTTGTTTGCCCAACGACGAATCTCTTCCAGAGGGCGACAAAAAATATAAAAAATAAAATAGGGGTCGGCACGGCGAGCGACTTATCAGGGCCGTTATTAACCCAGCGGCATTTGCAGTAATTACGGGAATTGCTAATTGAACCCGGAGTCGAGTGGTCGCGGTCTGGCCAGACCTCAGACTACCCTGGGCGGGGGCAGAAATGGAGATTCGTTCAGGTAAATGCCGAGGTGGTTGCACGGCTACCGTTATAACCGTTTAACATTTTCAATCCTTAAAAAAAGAGACAAAAATCAAAGAGTTTCTGCCGTAGTTTCGAGCCTCTGACGTGTCCTCCGGCTGGTGAAAGTGTTGTTCTGTCTTTCTCCGACTGCTTGTCGGTCGCCTGGCGACTCGCTCGGTTTTAATTGCAATTTGTTCAACATTTTTTCCATCACATTCAATCGCATCGATTTCTATAAGTGGATTTAAAGATACTTTGGGGCTTTATTGGGGCCCACAGGAAACATACAACACCATTGATGGAGACGGTCGGTCGTTCTTCATTCAGTGGGACTGTTCCTGTATACGAGTCCAGCAACAGAAGCCATGTAAAAGAAACTCATTATTTATTTGGTGTACAAAGTATTGGGTGACTTCTTTGAAGATGTGGTCCTTGAACGAAACAAAAAAAAATAATTTTTTAATGAAAGATGCATTTTTACCATGAAGCCATTTTACCTTTAGATGAAGTTATCTGTGAAATCGAATCTTCTTGATCGATTGGGAGTAAAAATAAACTATTCTTTGGTCATATTTTCGGGTTACAAGATGGCGGAAATGATAGAAATTATCCCGGAAACAGGGTGACCGATAATACCGGGTGCACGCTTCCACCAATCTTTTAACCGATAGAGACCGAAGGGCTCCAATAGGGCATAGCTTTTTGAGCTTTGAAGAGCAAATACAAGTAGTAACCAAGTCTAAATCAATTACAGAAATATATGTATGTATGTAGTTCAAAGTTAAGTACAGACTGCCGCCCCCATGAGTTCCACTTATTACACCCACCACGCACTGCTATCTGGTTCCACTCGTATGCTGAACAGTGTAATATTTTATTTGAAAAGCGCTGTTGCTGATGCTCCCTATTTGTCCTTCGAGCCCATATATCACTTTGGGGAGCTACCGAACAGAAAAAAAAGGCAACTGACATACCGACAAATTTGCTCGCTGTTTATGCGGCCAGTAAATAGCAAAGACCCCTGGACAGGGGCCGCAGCCCTTTTTGGCCAGAAAGTAGGTAAACATATTTAACATACAGACAGTTATTTGTACGTACGAGTATATGTTTAACATACAGATAGATATATGTATGTACAAACATACTATATGGAAATTGTCATTGCGCTCGCCTTTTGGCCCTTTTGGCGGACGCGGACGCTGTCGTGGTTGCACTCGTTTGGGACAATTCGTGTTATTTATAATGGACAATTCTCATGCTGTTGTCTATAATTTATTTATGCAAATTTGCAGTCGTACAAGCCACTGCAGTGCGCCTCGACCCGGCCCGAAGCTGAGCCGAGCGGAGCGTGTAAATTTGTTGTTATTGCTATGGCCAAATCAAAACTAAAGCTATTTTCAAATATAATTAATTGCAATTGACCCGATTTGTAATTTATTTATTTAATCCATGGTTGTTCATGGGGGAGCGAATAAAAATTGAATTTTTATTAATTTACACATGCAAAAGTTTGCCATTTAAATGCCAGTTCGGGGGATTTCTCTCTAATTGCTGGCCTGCTGCAGCTGAATCCAGGAGGCAATGAGGTATTTTCACTGAGGCACAGAGAGGATATGCCTTTTTCCCCCCCAAATGCCACCGTTAATAGGAATATACTCGTAAATAGTGGAAATTACTGGGCGAACTACCGTTTTGAGAGACAGACTGCCACAGAAAGGCTGCCACAAAATTCCATCCCCATGAATACTCGTGTACGAGTATGCAAGTGAATAGAAGGATCCATCCATTCACTTATTCAGAGCTGGTTTCAATGCCACCAACAATTTCGGGCTATCAGAATTTTGGGTCCGGCCTTCGGTTATCATTTAGCAAAAGTAATAGATAACCAGCTCATTAATATTGAAGCCGGGACGGAATGCAAGCCAGGCAGGGCTTTAAACAACAGCAGCAGCTGGAAGCGTAACAGCCAGGAGCTGGCTGTGGGCAATGCATATTGTATGCGATATTACGAGCTGAATATCCCCCACACGATCCCTGCACATGTACGATGTACATGGTACATATAGTGTGCTGTCGGTTCATCTGTGGTATGTATGATTTAGCAGCTGAACGCTCGGCACTTGGCCACAACTCACTTAGGGCAGGGCCCTGCCACAAATGGCCATAATATTCAAGCCGCAGGAGGCGAGAGAGGTGGCTCCAACCGAATTTATGGCAATCCCAAGCACGGACGGACCTGGGCTTTTGTGTTGAAACAAACCTGACACAAAACCCAACCAATCAGCAGAAAGGCCCACAGCTTTAAGAGTTTACCACAATTTCCGCCTCATTTGATTGGCATCAGGGACACAGAGGGTGAGCGGAAGAGAAAGAGAGTGTGGGGGGGCGCTAAGGGGGAAGCTATTTTAAATTCCAAATCAAGCTAGCACCTTTAATCAATTTACGGGCCATACTCTGGTGAGGATCCACCTGAAAACGAAGCACACTTGAAATCAGATACACTCACCGGCAGAAGCGGGAGAGAAACGGGGGAGGACCTCAAGAGGTTCAGGGCTGGATAAATAGGGGAATCTGGCCACCAGCAAAACACTGGAGTGTGTCATAAAATGCCAAAACAAATATAAATTTTCACACAATTCAATTTATATGCCCGCAGCACCAGAACCAGAACCAAAACTAAAGCCAGAACCAGAACCAGGCCCAACACCCGAACAGAGGGAGAGTCAAGAAAGGATGCTGGCTGCAGGATACGGTTTCAAGAGCCTTAGCTGTATCGACAGCTCCCAAGTAGTCCCTGGCCACCTCCTCCTACTCCACTCCTGTCGCCGGCATCCCTTTTCCGAGCCATTGTCTACTCATTTTACCACTTGATTGCCGCGCGTCGCGGCATTCCGAGCTGCAGCCCGTAAACCACGAAATACAACAACAAATTCTATGCCCAAAATTTGAAATGCAAAGACGTTGCTTAAAGCAGACATTTTGTGTCGTCTCCACCGCATATATATTTCGTACTGACAGTGCGTTACGTAACTGCAAGAATCGAGAGAAGATACATACTCGTCAGATAAATGATGGTAAGACTAGGGTTAGATATGGAATAAATCAAGCTAACACTAAAGCCAATAATTAATGCACTCAGAACTATTTCACAACCTCATCTGTCTTTTATGATTGGACGTTGATATCAAATGACCATAGCATCCCAGGAAGCGCAGCCGTCCTTCCGTACAATCGACGGAGGGGTGCTGCCGCATGATGCGCCACGGGTACATGCAGGAAAGATAAAGAATTAACCCTACTAAAAGAGCCTACCTACTAATTACAAGACAAAATATTAGTACAAGTATTTATAATTTAGAAAGAGGAAGGGAATTGATAGTAGATATAACATGGTAGACGGAATTATAAGCCGAGCATAAGACCCTAAATGGTTCATGCCTGGAATAATTCAATCTTAGAAGCGGAAAGGACAGTGGTGTACAGCTTCTAGTATATCTAGAAGTTTACGGGGGTCAACTCGTCACTCAACTCAACAAATCACACCATTTCGACGATACTCGGATTTTTATTGACTCTATCCGAAGGGAAACGTGCGACTTGCTGCTTTGCGACTCTAGTTTCAACACGCACTGTATCTCCCAGACACATGTACTCGAACATACATATATTTCAGCACGTTTGTCTGGCCAAAAAATGGAAACAAAGTTCAATCAGAGCTCGTGCCCTGCCAGTAAATCAAATAAACCAAAATGCATATAAAAACAAAGTCAGAAAGAAGCAAACAAACCAACAAATATACGAGTATCTTGGACGTACAACTTTTTATCAACTGCAAGACCCTGACAAAAAGAGAAAACCAAGAATTATTCTTGCCAACACTTGAGAGGCGTTTGTTTGCAGAATGCACTTTCAGAGAGTGCGAGAAATGCAGAACGACTTGAAGTGCATGCTGTAAAGGTTTGTCCATAGAATACGATGGCTTGACTACCAACAACTTTGCATAACCGAGAAGCCCGGAGTACTAAGGAGTATTTCTCAAAACCTTGCCATTTCCACAGGCATTTATTTTGGATAATTGCTTGGGCTGGACCTGGTACAGTCCTTTGGGATCGGGCACAGAAATTGGAATTGAAAAGCGCATCCTTTGTTGTGTCATGCAATCAATGGCATATATTGTACATATACTCTCAAGTAAATATAAAAATTCAGCCAAATTGCTGGGAGCTTTGGAGTGCGGCAAATATGATAAACTGAAGTCAGGAGTTTTAATTAAATTTGCATACAAAATTTGTTCAGCAGAAACATCAAAAGTTATGGCCAGTTGCACGACTCCGATTGTTGCAAATTAAATGGGAATGCACTGCACTGTCAGAGCCATTTGCCCAGCTTACCTGGCAACCAGAGAGACGGACAGACCGATTAACCCATCCACATGACGCTGTCATAAAAGGTAATGGCCCAGAACATTGCGTATACGCAGCGCGAAACGCAGCTCTTCCTATTTAAACAGTTTTTAATGACGTCGAGAGTCATACGAGTAGGGTACAGAGTGACTGACTGACTGACTGACTCACTGACTGGCTGGATGAGTAAGAAGCTGACAATCAAGCCGAACCTGTTCAGAGGGAGACTATGCATAGCATGCAAATGGCAATTGAAGCTGCTGTTTTGCTCTTTTCAATTTGCTACCTCTTTGAGGGCTTTATTTTTAATGGCTCCTGCTGTTTCTGGGTTCTTAAGCCGCCATCGAGCCATTGTACCTACCTTGTTGTATGGAAATAGTGCGAGTAGCTTTGGTAAAATACTTGATTGTTGCAAGTAGTTGATGCTCTTCCAATTTGGGAGACATTGAATATGGGGTGGATGTTAGCATGTCATGTGAGATATGACAAATATGCAATAATTTCTTCACACATCCTTCAATCTTTCTTTACTATATAGTCCTTCTGTTGGTTAAGTTAAAGAACTATAATTTATGTAAGCACACCGCCGACTGCTCTATAGATTGAAGTAACCCCTGGAGGAGAGAGAGAGGGAGAGTATGGAAAACCTTTTTGTTGTTTCAAGTTTCTTCCTCAATTTCGGGTCTTCTGTTTCTGTTTCTGCTGCCAATAAAACATGCATTTCACTTTCAACTCAACTCTGGGAAAACAATGCAAAAATGGCGGATTGGTGGGGGGATGGTGGGTATGGATTGTATCACAAAACCCCATCACCAGCCCTATGGAAGGAGATGGAGGAGCCTTTGTGCAGTGCCGTGTGCACTCAATTATTTGGTCGTTACTTGTTTCTTATTACCTTTTGCCTACCGACACTCGCAGCACGCACTCGAAGTGCGGCAGGCAGCCATCCACGTCCATGGGGCAAGGTAAGGCAAGGTAAGCACATAATAACTGCTGCCGCGAAAGTGAGTGGGTTCTGTTTTCCCGGGCAATACTCATACAATTGTGTTTGCGGACTGGCGGGAATAAATGCGAATTTAATATTCAAAAGAATCGGACGGAACAGCGAACTGAGAACGAGAAAAGGGAAAAGGAGAAAGGGAAACGGCAGTGGTGGGCAAGATTGCTCAAAGGAAAGCTGAGCTTACATTTAAGAGAAGGAAATGATATCAGGGTGGATTACCACCCCACCGAGCAGCTGCGAAATGAGGAATCAGCAGACGCCATTTGAGCCAAGGCTATCCAGCTAATCCATCAGTTATCGTACAGTGTACACACATACAGACATACATATGACCTATGGATCTGTTGTATATTCTATCTGGGATACGGGTCAACTTTCTACTGACTTTGATACATTTGGTATGGCACTAGGATTCGTTGGGAAGCACCTCAGTCGAATTGACTGGCATTTCGATAGACCTCACAGAAGTTCATATAAATATTTAAACATTTATTAAATATAAAATAAAATTAAATCGAATTTTCAATAAGCCTTATTGAAGTTGCAAACAATGTGTTAACAAAGGAAGCTTCAATAAATATTATATTCAATTAAAAGTGTTACTTGCAAAATGTTCAGCTGGGTTCCCTTGAATTTCGGATTTTATTTTGATTCGAATTTTACTACATTTATTTACGACATTTTTCACTTTCACAGAAATATGTAAATATTTTTACCTTTTTTTTCCACCTCAACAAACACACATAAAATAGATTCCTAGGAAAACCAATAAACATGCTACTAGTTCAATTCGCTTTTGATAAAATCAATTATTTTTCTACACTTTTTCTGGGATTATTATTTTACCAAAGAGAAATCGACTCTGACTTAATGATATATTACAGATGCAGATTCGTATTTTCATGATTTATGTGTACATTGTGAATGCGCTTATTCAAATAATGAATACAAAAAGGTACATACATATGTATATGAACAGCGTTAAAGAGTACGAAAAGTAAGTATTATTCTTTTGAAAGTCGCCTGCAAAATGTAGTTAAATATAATACAAATACATCCTAGTTTTAATTCCTGTCTCGATGAATTGAAGTTTATTTTAGGCTGTGTGATAGGTCTTAATTCTTACTGTTTTTCTCTTTAGGTTCCTGATAACTGGCCATAAATCGTTTACAGTCTTCGTTATATCCATTCACAGAATAATGGTTTTAACGGACTTTTCAGCCAAAGCGGTTAACAGAGTCCTTTAACAGCGCACTGGGAATAGTCATGCGCTGGCAGGAAATTCTACCCCTAACACGGAAACACATGGCAACGAAACGAAGTGAAATGGAACACGACGAGCGAGTGCAGGGGTAGCACACGAATCAAAGGACCATGGAACATGGAATGCAGGGGTAAATGGGGAACATGGAATGTAGAACCACAGAGGATGCTGCGATATGAAACACCACACGACAGGGGTAGGATCCTGGCATCCTGGCACTGGCACAGAGTCGGTGCCGAGTGTGTTTCCAATTCATTCATTCATTTGCATGGCTCTGTGTCGGACGTCGAGCGGGAAAAAAGGAGTCGCTCGGGACCCAAAGGAAGCCAGAGTCTGAATCAGAGTCAGAGCCAAATCCAAATCCGAATTCAAAGACAGAGCCGAAGCGAGAGCGGGCTAAGGCAAACGTTTGAAACGGTTTTGGGCAAAGGCTGAGTTTGCGGATGTTAAATGCACTTCGGAGATTCATCAGCGCGCGCGTTCGAGGGCCTTTTGTTTACGCGGGTTTTACGGAATGTGTGCCGAATAGGATGAGGGCGTGGACACGCCCATTCTAGTTGCAGCATTAAGTGAAGTGAAGTGAAGTGAAGTGAGGTAGATATATGGTGGCATCGTCGCCTGCTCCATCATCCATCAGTGGCGGGGACAACAGTCTGCCAGATGTGAGCCATGATTGTGAGTGCAATGTGTCTTTTATAAATCAAGGAAAATCACATTTTAAATTGCTGCGCATTAGAACGGATACAAAAGCCAAGGCAGACGACGGCGAAGGCGTAGGCAAGCGGAGAAAGAGAAAGCACAGAGAAAGCACTGAAAGCCAGGCCAGATCGAAAGTCAAACGCCGTCAAACGCTGATTGCGACGTCGTCTATCCACAAAAGAGAAAATAAACCAAAAAATATATAGAATAAAAAGGAAACGAAACGTGGAGGATTTGACTGATGTGAATGAAGTGAAAGATGTGACTCCCATGCGAGTGAGAGTGAGAGTGCGGGTCGTGCTAGTGCTAGGATATGGGACGAACAGGGGGCACGTGCTCCACGTAGGCGGTGGAGCCATTGTTTAGCCCACATGTATTTCAATTTGATTATATTGATGAGCATATGATGTAATATATGGAAATATAATCTGATTAGAGGCAGACAAGTCGGGTGGGGGGGCTGAGGGTGGTGCGACTTGGCTTAGCGACACTCGAGACAAAGCTCCGCTCCACCTAAAGGATATGTTATGCCCGCACCATCTGTTTCTTCCCTTGTTTGCAGGGCGTGTTCTGCAATAGATTTTAAAACTCATTAATGTGCAAAGACGCCAATTTTCCACGTTTCCTCCTTCGTTGTTGGTGTCATTAGACAGGCGAGGAAAACACACAGCGGGACACCGTGAGAGGTGAGAGGAAGGGAAAAAATAAAAGCTGACAATGATACTGGCAAATCAATAAAGGTGTTGAAACAGGTGCCACAGCTTGGCCAAGATATTGGATAGCAGTTCAAAAAGGAGAAAAGAAAAGAAGTTTAAAATAAATACAAAAGAGAAAGGATTTCACGGCTGACAACGCAAAGAAAATGACAAAAAAAATATTATATCTCCAGTTGAAACCGATATAAATCGTTGATTAATTGACGGGACGGAAGTTCGAAATCAGAGAAGGCAAGGGAACGTGGGGGCTAACTGGGAGGGGAAGTGGGAAGTAATTGAATGGAAAAAGTTTGATCTTTTTTCCTAAAAATATAAAGACAACAATCCAGAGTAAATTTTCACAGCTAGGGAGAGTCGTATTAATGTTAGAGCGCATAAGAGATGATTAAGGAATTATTAAGTGGGAAAAAGGCATAGACAAAAGTACACTGAAAATAATTGTAGATGTAGGATATACGCAGGCTTTCTTTTAAGTCTGCAGCCTAATAGTGAAGGACCTACAATATATCATTGAATATTATTTTATTTGTCATTCAAAATATTTTCCATCATAGACTTTGACTCCGATAAAACCAATCTTCACAGCACTTTTTCCCCTCCTCTGAAACGAGTGTTTTGAGTCCCTTCAATGCCCGAAGATGCCTCTATCGCATGGCTTGTCATATGACAATATTGCAATAGCCAATCCCGCACAGCATGCGTTTTTTCCGGTGCAACAACCGTTTTTTGACGACCCGCACGAGATCCGTTCTGCAGCGAAGGACGTAAACAGGACACAACTGAATTCGTTTTACTGGGAAAAGCAGGGGCAATCTATGGTGCTTCATCACCAAAAGTTGAACTGAGTTCATCGAAGCACGTCGAAAATCGTAGAGCATTATGACACGGAATATTCCATTCTTCACCATGGATGAATTTTTCGTTTATCGCTAAATAGGCTTTCGTTTTTGGTAGAAGAAACAGAATTTGGTCAAGAAATCGAATTATAAACGAAAATATGTTTTTATTTTTAGCTAGTGTCCATTCCAGCACTGGAACCATAGTTGTCTGCCCAAGAGAGATTTCTCTGGAATAAATATGCACCATATATGTACATATATGATCAAATACCATCAATCTAAGGCTCATTTGCAGTGAAATAGTTGGACAAAGAGATAAGCGTTAGTCAATCATGCTACGAGATAAATGGAATTCCCAAGAAAAAAGAATCTATCGTCTTCGTATTTTCATTAATATTGATGGAGAAATTAGCTGGAAATTAGATTAGTATTTCATTTCGGCAGGCCATCGCCCAACTTCCCAGAAAACTCCAGGACTTGTCCTTGGTCAGTAGTAGGAAATGTTCATGGAAATAAATATCAATTTGTTTGTTAGCTCACCCAATTACACACTCATCCACAGAGCCATAGAGCCACAGAGCCACAGAGCCACAGAGCCATAGAGTAGAGCCCCATCGTGACCCCATCTAATCGTCCCATATTAGAGAGTGCAATAATGCATTTGGTTGTCGTGGCTGTTTGGGGACTGGACTTCGATTTGCCGGCTATGAGCCGCATAAATCCTGCAGGATGCATCAGGCTTTAGTCTGGAGGAGTCGACACAGTTTTTCAGGCCAACCGACAAGAGGAAAAAAAAACCTCGATTCAGCAGCCATTAAAAATTTCCCAAACTCAGCAAGGATTCGCCTGCGAAAGCAGAAACAAGAGCATTAGGTGAAGTAGAGCTAACGGAGGCTGGGGCAAAGTGAGAGTCTGGGAAAGCCAATGCAATTCATTAATTTATTGACTTATAATCAAGCCAGCCAAAAACTTATGCCCAGGGGCAGGGGAAGATAAATATCCATTTATCACATAAATAGAATGCTAACAGCAGCAGCCCGGAGGCCAAGTCGGAGCTCGAGGCACTCCTCTGCGGTGGACTCCTGGTCGCCTGGCTTGCCTCCTGGTGGCTGCTGCTCTGTTTGCTCGGACCCAAAGGGAAAGTTATATGTATTTTTGCCTTTCTCTCGGCTGGCGGCTGCGGTTGACTTTGCCAAATAAAGCACGAAATAAGTTAAAACATACGTTTTCGGCCTGCCTGCGGTTCTATGTACTCCAAAGAAATATCAACAAAAAAAAGTACCGTCAGTAGAGAGACAGTCACGTACTGACTTTGTCCCCACCCCGGGGTGCGGTATGCAAATCCAACCAAGAAGACTTCATAAAAGCAATGCAAATAATTAAATAACAGACGAGAGAACTGAGAACAGAGAATCCAGAATCCTGAGCACAGTAACCAGAGCACGAAACAAACAGCAACAGAAGCACGGGGGAACCGTGCCAAATGACATGCTACTTGAGCTGGCGAAACTTGGATTAACTAGCTCGCTGAGAAATAAATATAGCACCGAAAAATAACACAATAAAACCCCAACCAAACCAAACCCCGAACCAAACACCGAACTCAATCCCGGCACGGAGGAGCAGGAGCCCCGCCAAGGTGCGACATCCGACAGAAATCCTTCGTCGCCGCGCACCCAATAAAATGCCCTGTCGGAGTGCGCGCCAAGGCAGGCCGGGACTAGGAGCCGGAGGAGGCGCACTGGGCCGAGGAGTCTGTTCCCTAGTCGGAGTCGCCGGGAAGCCCGGGAAGGCGGGCACAGCCAGTATTCTGCTGGCATTTCTGGCAGCTGTCAGCTTTCGTGGCATGCGTGCGCGTAAGTGTAAACTTCTTTTACTTTGTCGGTGTCGTGTCTGGGTTGGGGTTGGGGTCGGGGTCTGATATGCCTCCCCACCCACTCCCGAGATTTCTCCGCGCAAAATTTCTCCTAAAATTCACCAAAGTTTTGGCTGAAAATGCCACATATTTGTTTTTGGGGATTATAAAAAGCGAACCTTGAACATTGACGTTAAGCTTAAGCTAAGTTACGTATTCTATCTAATTAGCGATACTTTGCTTTGATTTACATAAACAGCAGAGATATTTTCAATGAACTTGTTACTCCTTTATGCTTTTAATAAGCATATATAAATTCCGTACAGATGAGTATTAATTTGACGTATATTGATGTGGATTTACTATGATTAAATAGTCTTAAGATTCTGGTAGCTCGTAGAACTATTACTATTCCAAAAATGGCATTACTTATTGATTGAAAAGTTGACCAATCATTCTCAGGGATAATCCTGAACCACTGAACCACCATAGCACTTTACATAAGTCCGAGTATGTTAGCCCTTTGACAAATCCCAATTGGAGTTAGTCAAAAGCGCTAACTTAACCACTTCCCGCAGTAACTCTTTCGACCGCATAACAATTTCCCGGGCAATCCCTTGATCCCCTCACAGGCGAATCCGCAGCACGGAACACCCCCAGGGACGTTGTGTTTTAGCATATGCCCCGTTTCTCGGTGCACCCCCTGTCCAACTTTTTGGCTACGTGTTACGCTCCACTCCGGTCCGTATCCGTACCCTACTGCTTGGTAACGGTATGCCCTGTCCTGTTCAAAGCTGCTCGGGGCTCGGCTTTTGTTTTTGCATGCATAGTTAATTCAATTTCGCACATTTTTGTGCAAGTGTCGAGAAGCGTTTGCCAAATTTAATTTACATGATGAGATTTGCCTGGCTGCATTGTCGTTGGCAACTCGTTGGCACGATTTTTATAAGCTTGTCGAGTTAATTTAATCGTACAGTGCGAATTTTCATTTAGCCAAATGCCACACACATGCCACGAGACTGAGACACACGCTCACACACATTACGATTGTTAGACACCTGTCACAGGGAAATGCTCCCTTTTCTGGGAAGGGGGGGGGTGAAAAAAACTCATTACGCATACGCATCGTGTCAAGGCCCCAACTTGACTTGGCTTTACCTGGCGTTCGGTGTGGTATTTGCTTTCGTTTGGCTTTTGGCTTTTGAGTAGTTTATGAAAATGCCTGGAATATTTTCTAGGCTCGACTAATTGGAACGTAGCCTGGGCAACAGACTCTGTCCCAGTCTCAGAAAGGATACAGCTCCCTCCCTGTATGTCCCAGCATCAGATACAGTACCTGGTGCCAGCCTCAAGCTCAGAGCAAGTACCAACCTCAGACCCACTGCCACTTCCACTGCCACTCTTAGCCTTTACCTCTGAATCTCAGCTCGAGTTGATTAAATTTTCTGCGTCAGGCCTTGCATGTGTGGCGTCTGTTCAACAGGTCGTATGCGTAATGTGATTGTTCCTCGTCTGTGAAATTACAATCAATCCAAGTGGCTCTTTCACATCAACTCTAGGTTCTACATTGGTTTAATGAAGTTGTCTAATTGATAGGTTTGGGAAGAGAGAAATTTGATCTCTGCTGAAACTGAAACTCAAAAGCATAAATTTCCTCAAATATATGTCACTTTATAGCCATCTTTAACACACCCACACACAAATACATATTTATTTGAGTTGTGACAACAGCTATGACCAAGTAATTAAGGTATTTTAGAGCAGCTTTAAGTCCGTTTTTGGACTGAATAATTGGGAAATAATACGAATATTTATCATCTTGGATGGCGGCTGGTGATCTCTTTGCTTTTTACTGCTGGCTCATTCGACTCTAATCAATCTCAGTTGAACTACTCCTCTGGCCAAAGCAATGTCATTAACAACACACATCCCCCAGTTTCTACGCCATTGCCACACTCACATGTGATATAATTAAATCGGGGACCAGGACACCAGCAAAAACAGACTGGAAGAAAATTTGGGAAAACAAAAAATCAGCAGACACTCAAATAACACTTAAGCCATCAATCAGAGCTATGGCCAAGGTCACAGGACGGGGCTGCCAGCCAAGGCCACGCCCATGTCCATCTGCAGGGGCAACTCTGTTAATTATGTTAGGACAATGAGCCGCATACAAAAGAAGGAATCAGCGGTGCTGAGGAGCTGAAGAGGACACTCCAACTGTGTATATATTATATAGGGGATACAAGTATTTACCATAGCACGGGCTCCCAAGACAAATGGCGGTCAGATGTCACGTTTAATTTATTTATGGCCCAAAGACACACAACAAATGTGGCAGGGCGAGGGGAGTGATGCCGGTGGGGTGCGTGCGGGGGGTTACGGGCGCTGGGCGCCAAGGCTTTAATTAAATAACTGCGCTAAGTGGAGCCAACTCTTTGGCGTCGCTAATACAGCCATTAGCCGTATTCGTTGAGAGGCCATAAATTTGCACGCTCCGAGGCAAAAATCGCCAAACAATTCCCTTTGAGCACATTTCGTGGGGTGTCAGGGGCTACCAATGAGTTGATGGCTAGTAAATGTAATTAATTAAATTCGGTTTTTACATATGTACTCCTAAGCAACAGCTCTCAGCCGAAGAATTCCGCTTTCCTTGCTCTTGGATTCTTAACTGACAATTAAACCCTCTTAGAACCCCAAAATTTAATATGATTTAATTTGATATGATATACGATAGACCCTTAAACGTACTTCATAATATCACTACTACCACATATGTATATGAGATACTGTAACATGAACTTAACAATTCATATACAACGCCTATACTCTGGAAATTGTCCATAAAATAATGTGTTGTTCCACCGCAGTGTTGTGTAAACTTCTGTGACCTGTCCTGATTAGGGATTGAATAAATATCAATGGTCGCTCAACCTGTCCTGAAATGGATGCCACACTCTCTAAATATGTGGATCAAGTACACACGAGTATGCCATTTATTCAGTAAATAAATAGCCCAGCCAGAGAGGCCCGTAATATGGGCCTTATAATGGATACACACGCGGATGTTTGTCCCATCATCCGCCAATAATGAGCAGCAGGAGCCTCCGATATTAAGCCAAACCTCATAGACTGCTCGGCTGGATTGTTGTGTATTTGTTTAGCCATGCGTGTAAATTATGGCCAAAAAACAACGACAGCATCAATACGAAGGAAAAGACAACAATTGTCAATCAGCCGACAAGAAACCCGAAGGGCTGCGAAAAGGGCAGAAAAAAAGGGCAGAAAAGCGGCAGAAACGCTTTAAAGCAATCGAAACCAGTCGAGTGCTAAATGGGCGCGTCCGTCCCTCGTTCATCGTCAATCTGCCACGCCCACACGCGCCCCGCACTTATGCCGTGTAATTGCTGTGTGGCGTGCTGTATGTCGCACTCTTATGTTCTGAGAGGAGTATGCCCTGCCATGCCACAAAAAGTCGGCTCTGAGAAGTCGTCGCAACGGCGTCGAAGTGAGCGACACGACGCGTCGCCATTTGCCTCAAAACAACACGAAAAACAACAAAGAATCAAAGAATTTCGAAGAAGCCTATAAGGGATCGATGGGCGACCCATGAATGCTCTGAAGAAAGAGCGGGAACGGGAAAGGGATTGGGAATCGTTAGAAATGTGTTTTTCATGGTGGTATTCGTAGAGTCTGTTGAAAGAGAGATGCATTACTTTTAAGAATAGTTTTCTCTGACAGAACTGACACAGGAAATTGATACATTCAGCGGAGGAATATCGAATTTCAATGGATTTGTTACCCAAACACACGTACAGCTTATCTACCCACTGGGGAGCACTTCATCATACATACATCATAGATCTATCCACAATCTATCAAAGCAACTCTCAACGCACCATCAGCATCTATCGAGGCAACCACAATGAAAGTTGAATCCAAGTTGCCCCGCAATTCAAAGGGTAACCGCAACAAAAACGTGCAGCCATTGATAAAATGGGGCGACGGGTGCTGATGTGGGTCGCCTACGGAATGGGGCGGTGGCAGGAGAGCGAAGCAGGAATTTATGATTCCATTTTTGCTTTTCTTCTTCGGCTTTTCTCTGCCAAACAGCCTCCGGTCTGGTGGGCGGCAGGGAGGGATCGGTGTCTTTGGGGAGTGGAGCCATGCAAATGGCTCTGCGGCTCCTGAATTTCCGTCGCAACAATGAGAAATGTTTGAACGTAGCCCCGGAACCGATGACTGAGCATCATTGGCCTAACCCTGTCGGCTCTACGCCCCTGCTCGGCTCTTGTGTGTGACAACCATTTGAACTGTTCGATTATGCATGTGTGGAGCCAAGAGGGGGTGTCGCATGGGGCATGTGGCATGCACGCAGCTTGGGAAGCGCTGTGCGTGCGCTTGCCAATATTTGCTGAATGTTATGAACCAATAAATGACAAGTTATGCCCTCTAATTAATGCTCTTAAACATGCGACAAGCATATGGGGCGCTAGTTGAATGCTTCTGGCTTGTGCTAATGGCCTGGATCCCTTGGAAGGCCCCATGGCCACCCATGGCCCCTTCTTAATTTCGGAACATACATACATAAATTCTGTGAAGCCCGCATTCCCCAAAGAACGAGCCTGGAAGCCCCACATGAAGTCACTTTTTGTGGCCACATCATGGCCGGTCGGTCTGGCATTTCATTTTTCAACTGTCAGCCGACTACCCACAATGCCAGTGACACTTTTGACCCGGGATGGGGTTATCTGGTGGCGCCTCGGGCGTGAATACTCCTACATGCAGAGAAATTAAAATGACATTAGGTCAGACGGGCGTAAAAAGTCAAGCCATGGCTGCTTCCTTTTGCTTCTCTTATTTCCTTTTTTTTGGTAGTAAATTGTATACAAGAAATTGGGTATGAAAATCACATTTTATCTCCAACGACACTGGCCTTCGGGCCACAATTGGGTAGCACTTAAACTTTATAATAAATAACACACTCGTTTGATTCGAATCTTAACAAATAAAACTAGGAAGTCGGGGCCAAGGCACATAAACGATTCACATCTCCTTACAATTTGACTGGAGGAGACCCTACAAATTTCGGTGGTTCCTTACTTGCATCTGAAGTTGGGGTTGTCTTCACTTTCTTTTACTCAAGAACCAGAAAAGTTTCGTTATTGTATTGTTGCCATATGAAGAAAATAGAATAAATATGCCTTATTTTCCATAAGGTCTCACAAACACTAATGCCAAGATGTTGCATGAGGGTCGGGACCAACAAGCTGTTCTTTAAAGGTTTTTTTAGTCGTCTCTGAGAGCAGCCCACTGCCTGCTCGGATTCATCTGTTCAGCTCGTCTGGGTTCCAGAATTCTACAACAAAAACAAAGGCGCAGAGACGACATACTTTCAGGTGCGGTATTTTTCTAGCAACAAATACACAGTCTTTGACGACGCGCAAAAGTCGGTCACCTACCACACCCACCAAGCGAATGGTTAAGAACGGAATGTCCAATAATACAATAACAAATTGCATGTCTTGAGCATGATGGGGCATCTTTTCTCCGAGACTGGCACAGACTGCGCGCCGCCAAAAACTGTGTATTTGTTGTGGGATTCTGGAAGGGATTGACGAACAGACGAAGCCGAGTAGCAGTTCAGAGTCGAATGACAGTCTAAAAAGGAATTGAAATATCAGTAATTGGAATTTGTTCTTATTGAAATATCTTGCTGAATGTATAATCTTTGATATCGATATCAATATATATCGGCCTAGCGATATCCTAGTTCAATATTCATTTTCTTTGACTTAACAAATGAAATGACAACCCTGGAAAGCGATAAAGAAAAACTCTGTTTGATTTACTGCATTGGCATTTTGACTATTTCGGCTGCAATTTGGAACATTTGCAAACTAGCAGGAAGTAAGTGATTCCCTCAAATAACCCCTCCGTGAACAACCTGACGCACGACGTTCTCTTCCAAAGAATACTTCAACGAAATGACCACCAAAGAAGAAGTCGCCCTCAAACAGCGTCAAGCTGCCGATGATTTAACTAAACGTCTTCGCCATTATCTAGTGAATGGGCCCAATCAGAGCGAAATCTGTGGAAAGGTCGTGCTCGCCATGGAGCAGGTTAACATTGTGCCACTTCTGGTCGGAAGCGGCATTGAGAAGGCGAAACTTCGCAGCATTCTCCACGTGCTGGCCCAGCGCATGCGGTGCCTGCGGGTGAAAATGGCGGACATCCGCAGGCTACATGACTTGTGCCATCGCATGGGGCTATCGGAGCTAACCAAGGTCCGGGTTTGTATAGTGCTGGCAGACGATAAAGGGCATTCAGCAGCAGGCGGCAGTCAGCTAGAGCTGCTCGGATCGCTGACGCCTGGCGTGGAGATTTTGAGCGTGTTGTGCTGCATCGATGGCCACTTTCCGGAACTGAAGAAGGTGCGCATCGTACACCTCTCCTGCACTGTGACACAGCGCACGCTGGAAGAGCTGTTTCGCAACTGCCCCTTACTGCAACATTTTAAGCTGAAGAATGAAGGCCGTTCGCCAAAAATCATGGACATGAAGAACATCGGTCAGTGCTCGTTCTTGGAGGGGCTTCTGCTGCCTCTTCTGCTGAAGAGCCCGCTGCCCGTCTGCCAGCTCAGCAATCTGAAGCAACTCACGCTGCAGAGCAAGGATCAGTGGCAGAACGAGGAGTGGCTGCTCGTTGTCCAGGAGATCATCAAGGCCAAGCGGTTCGAGTTGGAGCGCATATGCTTCGACGGCGCCTACGTTGGCGCACCGCTGAACCTCTCCGTGCTCCTGCTGTCCCGCTGCACCGCACTGACCGAGGTGCGTCTGACCCGCTGCAACCTCGTGGGGGACGGTAAGCTGCCGCCGCCACTGCCCTTCAGCTGCCACTGCCTGAGGATCCGTCACTGCTCCCTCCCCAAGCTCAGCCTACTCCTGGCCAGCGATTGCATGCTGCAGCACATGGATCTGTTCAACTGCAAGTCCGTCAAGACAGCGAACCTCCTCGCGGAGGCCCTCGCCATGCGGAAGTCTCAGGCCTGTATCAGCCCACTGGTGATCAAACTTTTCCAGTCGCCGGAGCTCGAGATCGAGTACAACAAGTGGAGTCCGCAAGAGCAACTGGCAGCCAAGCCTTGGTTGGAGATTGAAGTGCTCAAGAAAGATCATATTCCGTCCTGGGATGATCAGCGCCTGGGATTGATATCCATGCGATTTGGCCAAGCCATAAACAGCTTTCCCACCAGCCTGGAGGACGATCAGAATCAGCTTGATAACGCGGATCTATTGAAGGATATGGACTCTGTATGTGGGTTCTGATCTGCCTAGCCTTTCACCTGAAAACTACACATGGGATCAGGTGTCTGCTCCGACTGTTCCTCCACCTGAGGAGGATCCAACTAGACGGCTCCTCCGTTAGAAGACATAACGTTTTTACATACATTTTTAGATTACCAATATTATTATGAGACTGACACTGCAAAAGAGATTCCTTTTAAATGATTAAATCATTGAATCTTGTAACCCTTTTACATTACCCAAAATCCCACATACATGTCTGTACGAGAAATCCCCTCAAAGTTGACAAATGCTCCCCCATTCGAACCACGTGGCATCCAGCATAACCTCAATCTATCAAAGCCTAACCTCAAAAGGCTGTTGGCACATGTGCCCCCTGTTATATTTGCTTTAGAATCTCTGTTTGCTCAGCTGGTTCTTTGGGGAGCTCTGATTTTTTTTGTTATCAGAGGTCACATAAATAACGAAAAGTTGCCAAAAACAAGGACAGAAGTGAAATTTATGTATGTACCGCATGTAATTAATAATAAAAGAAATCGCGCAAACAAATTAAATGAATCTGCATGTGAGTGTGTGTGTAACTGGCCTGTTGGCCTGTCCAGAATGGCGCTTAATTAGGCCAACTCGGCTCCCACATCCACCCGCATACCCCACCCCTTCCAGAGCCACCGCCACCGCCTGGTCATTTTCCTGAAACTTTATGTTTGTGCCCACCTAATGGGGTTCCGGGACTGCCAGTCAGCCCTGCTCGAGTTAATCGGGTTAACCAATCCCAAAAGCAATGTTAAACAGCTGTAATTGGGTGTTACCTCCATACTGGAGGCAGAGCTTTGGAAAGCTGGAGCTGTGGAGGATGCTACACAGCAAAGATCGTAAATTCTATTAGCTGTGCTTGCATTGGCATGGATGTTTGGGTTGGACAAGGCCATAAGTGGTGCTAGAGGCGGATTATGCATAGAAAATATACATAGAACGATAACAGATGAAACGGGGGATACCTATATGTGGACTGTATGTGCAAGACAGTTTTAATATAGATGTTTATGTACCTAAAATATATATATGATTATTAAAATATATTTTTTTCTTTAATTAATTTTATCCAAATATTCACAGAAAAATGATAACATTTTATACATAAATAATTATGTGACATATTTTTTGTTTAATATATTTCCGACATGAAAACTTTCAAATTAAACTTCATGTTCACCATTTTTACATTACATCTTTAAAATATTTATTCAAGGTTTTCTCGTAGGCAAAATCTCTAATCAAATTGAAACAAAAATCGTACTATATTCTGCAGCATAATCCCAGTGAAATGTTAAGCGCCGCAACATTTGGTTTTAATTCCTACAGTTTCCAAACGATATAATCCATGTATCATCTCTCATGCCACTAGTCCGATTAGATACGAAGCCCGGCCCGCCCCTCATACGAAGTCGGGGAGTCGAGAGCCGGGCGCCGGGCGCCGGACTGGGTTTGGCCTTTTTCAACTTTGCACTCGAATGAATACGAAATTCACGCGAAATTCCCTGACAGTACCCGCCACGACAGCGACACAACGATAAAGTTGCCCCATGCCACACTCCCATACCAGCAGCCCACTCAGCCCCCAATCCCCCATTTTGAATTATTATGTTATTGTTGTTGCTGCTTTGGATGTTGGATAAAGATGGGTGGGGTGGGGATTGGGGAGAGCTAACTCGACCCAAAAAGTTCCACCAATCATTGCTCAACCATTAGAGTAGAAATTTAAAATTTATTGCTCCAACAATGCGACAGCACACAATGGCATTAACAAAGTAATATTTCAGGGACCTTTAAATGATTTCAATTACTACTATTTGCCCGAAGTGAGTGACGAGAGGCAGCAGGGGCATCGGAAACAGGCAACAGAAACCGAAACAGGCAACAGAAACCCTAAAACCAAAATCAGTTTATGTGGTTAAGTGAACAGTTACACTAATTACCGCACAACAACAATTGCTGTAGCTCTCATTTGTTGCTGTTGTGATTGTTTTAGCTGTCGGTTGTTTTTGTTTTTTTATAAACTTTTGTGTGCAAATAGTTTTTAATTACATAGATATGCAGGCAGCAAGTGAAAAACAATCAAGCAAGTCTAACGAGGAAATAGAGTTAAGGGCTCGAACTGGGGATACCCTGCAAGGGATCCTTGGTATCCCTTCAACATATCTATCTACATACTCGTAGTATGTACCACTGGGTCTTGTAAAACTTTTCAGATTTCCCAGAATCGGATTAACTCCATGCACTTTAGGATGAACTGATGTGCAGATGTGCATCAGGGGTTTATGTGGTCAACCCCATTGTTAGGAATTTGCGAGAAGCAAGACTTCGCCTCAACCTCAGCCCAGTCGGGAGGAGAGCCAATGAAAAACGTATGCTAATAAGTAAAACTAGTGAACAATTAAGCCACAAACTAGTCAGACGTTAATAGTCCTGCTAGAACTGCATTGCGGTGAACGGAACCAAGCCCAAGCCCATGTCCATGGCCCACAATCCTACTCAAACTTTGGTCGAATCTCATTTATGCAGTGGAGCATGGCTTTCGCATCTGGCCACAATGAGTGGTGGAACTTTGCATTAAAGTGGAAGTTATTTAAAGCCCACAACATCGGCTACTCAGTTAGGACATTCGCCTTCGCCTTCGGGCAGTGGAGCAGCAGGACCAACAGCAGGACGAGCAGAAAAAGCAAAATGGGCAGCAGGAGCACCACTTTCTGTTCGTGCTGAAAGTGGAAAATGGAAAACTATTTCAGCGAATTGTTCTCAAGCGAAACATTTAATAAAAATGTAAGCTTGAGAGGAAATTCTGCTGAAGCTCTGCTCTTTCTCTGCCTCTCCCTTCTCACTTCCTCCTTCTGTATGGGTGTGTGTGTGAGCATTTGGCATAATATTATTTACATAATAAATACTTAGTTGTTATTTGTTATGCTGCGCGTAAATTTGCAGCCGGAGGCGAGACACCAGAACGAGAAACCAGAGAAACGAAACCCCCCAAAAGGAGGCTGAACCTATGTAGCTGTAGCTTTGGGGGGTAGGAGTTTTAGGGGTGAAGCCAGGGCTGGGCCATGGCTCGGCTGTGCAGGCCGGAGGAGGAGCTTCCACGGAGGGTGTCCTAAGCCACCACAGAATATATAATGTGGTAGGCGTTGGGAGGGACTGTAATTTCAGGCCCATCTGCGGGATTTTATGCTCTAATAAAATTGCAATGTGGCCGCTAGCCGGCGGCTTGATTGGGTCAGGATAAGGACTAGGCCTAGGGACAGCAGTCACAGTAAAAGGACTCTTTAATCTCGTCCAACTGAAAAACTCTAATTGAACAAATTGGATTTCAAATTTCGAAGACCGCTGTCGTCAGATGTACAACACACAAATTTAAGTTCGTTAGGCAACTCCCACCTGGGCTCTCCATCACCAGTGCTTCTTGTACTGCTCGAGGGAGACCTCGCCGGGGCCCAGGACCACGACCATCAGCAGACCCCCCACCACGGACAGGGTGTGGAAGCAGTTGTACTTCAGATAGTCCCGCTCCAGCCCCTCGGCAAACCACCAGGAATTGACGCTCATGTTCCAAATGCTCAGGATTATGGCCAGAAGAAGGGCCGCCGGCCTCGTGCGATAGCCCAACAGGATGAGGGTCATCAGGAGCAGACCAAAGCTGTTGAGGACCACGGCGGCGAGGCCGAAGTACTGCTGAAGCACTGTCAGATACATGAGGGCCAGCAGGATCCGTCCCGTGAGCTGCATCAGGTGCTGCGATCGCCTGGGCTCCTCCAGCAGCGGAAGGCCTGCGCGCGCTCCATAGATCCGACAGGAGGAGGCCGCCTCGTCATTGGCCTCCACCAGTAGCAGAAGCAGTCCGCCAAGCAGGGAGAAGTTTCGCAACATCTGCTCCAGTTGCAGGGGCACAGAGTAGACGTGCAACTGGAAGAGCACCAGGCCGACCAGCAGTGCCACGGCCATATTGGTCCACACTCGGAACAAGACCAGACCGCAGCCCACCAGCTGACCCAACAGATTGACCTGGCCGCTCAGGAAGGCCCCGCCCCAGGAGAAATTCAAGTGGATCTGGAGGAAGGAGATCTGGTCCTCCCACTGGCACCACATGCGCAGGGCGTCCTCGAAGAAGGTGGCCACCAGACAGAGGCGCGCCACTGTGGGCAGCACGAGGCGACTCCGCCGGACGACCTCATCGCCCATATCCTCCGCCCGGGTCAGCCAGTCTGTCCACATTTTGGTCACTTCCATGTCGGAGCTACTCGGAGAAGGAAGTCCGTTTCTGGTTGCGGAAGTGGTGATATATACAAAAATGAACAATGAGTTTTCTTCCAGTGTATAGTGTCAGTGATTGCCTAATTTCAAAAAGACTACTGGTTTCCTTTTGACCTAAAAAGTGTCTGTTTCCCCGTTCCGCTTCTCAACCCCGATTTCACGATGAAATAATTTCATGGCTCGCCAAATTCGAGTTTTCATAATTTTCCCATCGGTAATTACGCCAAAGCCCCACAATGCGAGTAACAGCTGCTGTGACAAAATATAAATTCACACAAAATTATCCACCATCAATTGCGAGATTGTTCTCGCACCGAAAAAAAGGAACACTTGACCCAAAACACAACCGAAACGAATGCCCTAAGCAAATAAATTTGCATTTTCCCCGTTTCCCCATGACGAATTGAAAATTTATACATTTTCCAAATATATATTTCACAATTTGTCAATTAATACAGAAAGGCTTTGGCTAATACGCCGAATTGTATAGATAGAAAAACATTTGTCGCTAGTTGGAATGCCATTAGGATGATTAGGGTGCTGCCGGGGATGCCAGACCGGGGTAGGGTTAGGGGTAGGGTTACTACCTTTAGGTAAGAACATCCCTATTATTCATCTCCCTATTATTATTAGATTTGTTTAAGACTTTAAGCTTCACACTATAATTATTTAAATATTTTGAAGTTATTTCTAAGAAGTACATAGTATGTCTTTGTGGGCTTCTCAAATATTTCTAAGTGACGAATCAGTTACAAATTTAATCTTAATCTTTCATACAATATATATACAAATTAAGAGAGGCAAAATGTATAGAATTAAATAACTTCAATGGTTCGTATTTGCCAGGAAAATCCAGGTTTAATGAACGAATATTTTTGATAAAATCCAAACTCGATATATTATTCTCCATCGACAAAACAATCAATTGAGTTAACCTCATTTCTTCTTCGTGCAACCACAATGTCCGCTAATATTATCTTTAAGGTATCTAATATATTTTTAAGTTCAACTTAATACCATTTACAGGGTAAACAAATAGTTTCGATGTTGCAAAATAATTGCCATCCCCACGGGAATACCCCTAGCCCATTTGCCAATCTAAGTAAAAACTTTCGCCAGCCCCTGTTTGACAGCTGTGCGCTTTTCCTGTCAGTTGGCAGGCCTGAAACCATTATTCGACAGGAGAAACTTCGATAAGATTGCCCGCCCAACTGATGCCTGTTTCATTCTTGACCTATTTTGCAGCGCTGGCAGCGAGTGCGGCGCCCATGGGCGAGAACGCATCGCTAATTGCACCAACAACAGCCTCCCCAACAATCACAATGGCCACAGCGGTGGCAGTGTCAGGAGTGGAAGGAACTGCCATGCGGCTGCGAGGCGGCACCTCAGTGGAGCAGCAGCAGCAGCTGCAACAGGATCAGCAGCAGCAGCAGCAGCAAACTGGGGACATCTGGAGCGAGAGGCCCGACACAGCAACGCTGACAAAGGGCTTTTCAATACCCACGTATCTGCCGCCCTTTCCGGACTTCATTCCTGCCGATTTGCCGCAGATTCAAAGGAACGCCACTGCGTGGTCGAGAAGTCCGACGGATGGCAGACTGATGCCATCTAATGAGCATCCACCGCAATCGCAATCCCCGGCCCAAGGACAGTCGCAGTCGCAGTCACAGTCACAGTCCCAATCCCAGTCGCAACCACGACTCCATGCCTACGACAGCGAACAAAAGGAGCTGCAGCTGAGGCGTGAAAAGGAGCTGGCCAAGGAGCGGGAGCTGCTGCCACGTCGCCCGCTCAGCCTGCCTCCGATGAATGCCAGCGTGCAAGCCGGCCAGCATGCCTATCTGCCCTGCAAGGTGAGTGCGGAATAAGGAGGGGTTTCCCAGAATGGGCTGCCGCTGGGCTGCCAGTTGAGTGGCGTAATTGAAAGCTTCCACTGAATAGAGCCCGGCTCGCTAAGCACCTTCTGTTTTGCTCCTCTGCCACTCTCTCTGTCTCTGCCTCTGTCTTTGCCTTGCAGCTCAACCAGCACTCAAATAAGCCCCTCTCCTGGGTGCGCTTGCGAGACGAACATATCATTGCGGTGGATCACACAACCTTCATCAACGATGCCCGCTTCGCATCGCTGCTCCAGTCAACGACATCGCCGGCCCCGGACCCATCCATGACAACCACCCCCACTGCCATCATGGTTATCCCTGCGAATGCCTCCAGCCCGGAGGATAGGGGCAACGGGAGCAGCCTGAGCTGGACGCTGCAAATCAAATACGTGCGGCTCGAGGATGCCGGCTGGTACGAGTGCCAGCTGGCCACCGAGCCCAAAATGAGCGCCAAGGTGCAGCTGTTTGTGATAAGTAAGTGCAACGTGTGTCTGCGTTCGAATTGCCCCAAGCCATCCCCATGGTCCGTCAGCAGCTCAGAGCAAACTAGTGCTTCAATCAAATGCCAAACACACGAAATTAGCTGACATGACTGCGGTTGAAATAGCATTATGCTCCTCTGAAGCACCCTTGCAATCATTCAAAATCTCGACTTTAATCTTTGTCTACTCCACTGCTCCTAACTAAATCCCTTTCATCGGTACCACAGCACCCAGAACCGAGCTAATTGGCGATCGGCAGCGCTTTGTGAAGGCGGGCAGCAAGGTGGAGCTCCACTGCATTGTCCGTGGCACTCTGGAGGCCCCTAAGTACATATTCTGGTATCGCGGGGAGCAGCAAGTGACGGCCGAGAACGAGGCCAGCGGTGCCCAGAGCGGCTGGTACACGCAAATCGATAGGAATATCTTTGGCAGCACCGAGCACAAGCGGAATACGGTAAGGGGATTGCGTGAGGGGCGAACAGGGCGCTTTGAGCTCTTTCCAAAGAGGATTTCAATGATGAGGATAATCGGTTTTGCAGATTGGTTCGTTGGTCATTCCGCTGGTGCGCAAGATCCACTCCGGCAATTATACCTGCGAGCCGGAGAACAGTGCAGCGGTGTCCATGCAGCTGCACGTGCTTAGCGGTAAGTGGGATTACTTAGCATAATTCGAAAGTACATACATAACACCCCCATTATGTGCCATTTCAGGGGAATACTCCGCCTCGGCCATCAAGTCGGCGGCTGCCGGCCTCCACAGACTTGGCCACGGCTACAGCAGTCTTCACCAGTGGCTAATCTTCCTCCTGGTGGCATTGAACAAGACATGAGTTCACCCCGCACTAGAACACCTCTGGGCATCGTCTAGTCGGAGTCCTTCGTCTAAGACATTAGTTTAATTTTTAGGTAAATTTCACACGCGATTTCATTGTTTGTTAGGCGGACACTTCTTAAGGTCTAAGCTCCATTTTCCCCAATACGAAACAAGTTTTTTATACAAATTCTAGACATAATACTGTTTTCCTTTGCTATAGCTGATAGGTCTAGGTCTGGCTAAGCATTATACTAAGCATCTACATACATAATTCTGAGTAACGAAATCCAATATTTGCGTAAATAAAGCCTAAGGCGTCTTAAGTAAAGGTATGTCTATCTAAAAAGCTGCGTGGTTTTTCTGTATTACATCCGTCTTTCCCTGAAAATTTTCTGCTACCGAATGGACTGGTCTTCTCTAGACTTTCCCAAATATTCCCAATAATATTTGCATCTTAAATCATGTTGATATTGTGTTTTTCTTCAACAACTTTGCATACAAACCCAGTGACTCTAAATGGTTTTCATCCTCTTAAGTTCTGTCTGCAGCTGACTCCTTCCATCTCACCTTAAGCTCTCTCCAATTAACAGCTGCAGCTTATGCAATCTCGAAGTTTGCTCCTAGTGCTTTTACCCCTTCGTCGCCGTTTCGTTCCGTTTCTTAACCCCAATCCTTACTCATTAAAATGCAGCCCATCCTCGTCTACATCTACATCCACCCACATTCCCTGGCCAAGTGCTCTTCATTTCTCTTGAGCAAATTATCTGTATATTTTCAAATGCAAATAAAGAAATCTGTCAGAACTCCTGACGGGCAGGCTGGTTGGTGGGGTAAGGAAGTCTCTAAGCTGAACCAAAACGGAGGAAACGAAGGGTAAATGGAAATGGGAAAAACTAGTATTGCTAAGGCCTTTGTTTCGTCTTTGTGGCTTTGTGGTCCGGTGGATCTGTGGCTGGGGGGCTTTTGTTTTATGGCCTGGCCAACTATAATTTTGCACGATTCCTCTGATTGCCCGCGCACTTTACGCTGCTCATTTATCAACCCGGCACTGACCAAAGCCGCAGCCGCAGCCGTAGCCATAGCCACATCCACAGCCGTAGCCGTGAACCAAAGATGTGGCAAAAGTTTTATGGCCAAGTTTAAATTTCCTTTCAGCAGAAGTTGGCCCACATTTTCATCTTTCCCTTCATGGTTACACACACACACACACCTTGGCCTTTTCCAGCAGCCACTCAACAGACAATTTACAGCTGGACAGATGGCCAGCGAAAGAGAAAGGAAGCTGCTAGCCGCTAGCCGCTACCCAAGAGAGATGGCCAAAGGAAGCTGCCGCCTGGGCGCTGGCCTAATCACTTTTTGATTTATTTGGTATAGTCGCGTTCTGAAAGTTTTCCCCACAGTTCATATTTTTCTTGTGGCTTTGGTTGCGGCTTGTCCGCAGTTTTCGCGCAGTTTTCCCTGTTGCTTTCCAACCAGCAGCAGCTGGAGACCCAGCTGGAGGATATTGACGGGATTATCTCCCTTGAATATTGAAAAATTCCGAGACTTGCAATCTGAATGCCATCCCCCAGGCCACTGTCAACAATTCGGTGAAGTTTTCGTCCCCTGCCATCTGATTATGGGTCGAACAGCCTCCTGCAGCTTGTGGCGGATGGGGCGCATCAAAGAGATTGGCGCATTTTAATAATTCAAAGGGCAAACTGCTGAAAAATACATTCGGCCCGAAAGACATTCCACGCGGCAGCGCTTTAAGGCGGCCCACGCTTGTCTCCAGGCCATAAACAGGTTGGTTGGTCCTCGTTGGTTCCCGGCTCCTGGTTGCGCTCCTCCTGTTCCAGATTGTTCCTGGTGCCGGTGCTGATGCCGGTGCCGATGCCGGTGCCGGTTAAAGTTTGTCGGTTGACTTTTAAATTACGTTGTGGGTGTCCCCCTCTGGTTCTGGGGCGGCAATGAAACTTGGCCTGCAACTTTCGAGCCTCCCCCCCCCCTGAAGCAAAGTGCGTGCAAAGGTGTCCCCGAACCGGAAGGAGAAGTGGGAGAGCTGGAGGGAATGAATATCTTGAAGCCAGGACAACGTTTTAAGTGGCTGCCGGAGCATGAGGGAGAGGCCAGCAATTGTCGGTGGATACTCTTGTCATAGCATCAATTGAAGCAATGTAATAAGTTTTCGGGGGTGCCGGAAAATTGGCATATAATTTGGCCAAATATTTGCGCATTCAAAGCGAAAACTTTCGCCGGTAGCCGCCGGGTCTCACTTTCAACCATTTTGTTCCAGTGCAAACATAAATCACTAAAGGCATACTTGAACTTTTTGTGCGAAATTATTTGCCCTTACCAAACTTTGATTTAAATTTTTAAGGTGCTCAGCGCAGGCAGAGCAGCGGCCGGAAAAATAGCGGTGGGGGCCAATAACTTGTCAGCCGGTTGAGTTGCCACTTGCCAGCCTCATGAAAAATGTATTTGGGTAGGTCAATTCCCTAACCTGTTGATGCCCGGGAACAGTTGGGTCGCTCGCGCATGACTGTTCCCGGGCGTTTGAATTTAGTGGCGGCGCCAAGTGCGCGAGTGTTCCCATCGAACAGCTGATTCAAAAGAAGAAGCAAGCAGGTTTCCAGAAACTTATAAACTATTACTTACAAGAAAATGTATGCAAAGGAAAAAAAATAAATAATAAAAGGTGCTTTGACATCATTTAATTGTCTGAATAATTTCCAGGGAAAATAATAAACTTCCACCAATTCTATTGCAGACAATAAAAACCTCATCTCAAATCGTTTTTTATATAATTAACTTTTTATTTAGCATAAATATGCACAATATGTTGCTGAATTGTTTGCAATTTGATATATAATATATATAATTTTAATATGTAAAACTAAACGCGCTTAATGTTGGAACTAAACGACAGACAATCTTCGTATATCTTTTTACAGAATTATACATACAATAATTGCAGATTTTTTGTTGGTTTTTGTTGAATTTCGTTCAATATTTCTTTAAAAAATAGTTTCGCTTATTAAAAAATAAATCGCGTCTTAGATATATTACAATTTAGGGGTTGCTTTTGATATATTTAAATATAATGTATATAATTTTAAGTGTAATTTTTGCTTGGTTCTATATATTTGAAATACTTGGAATGCACAAAAATAATTTGTTGCCCTTGTGGTCTGGTCTCTTGTTTTCGAATTAATGTTTAAGCTATAACAAAGAATCCAATCCCATGCACAGGATACATCCTACATGTACGATATTTAGGTGTGCATTTTTCGTTTCGTTTTTCTTATTTTTTGTTTTTAAAGCCATTAGGTTCTTGTGTAGTGATTTAAATTGGTACTTTTGTTGCATTTCAAAGGTGTACGAAATGCTTTTTCAATTAAAAATATACTCGTATCTGTGAATATTTAAACATTTCGTTAGTTCTACAATCTTTAATCGTTTGCTCGTGGTGTTTTTGTTAGTTTTGTTTTTGTTTTTTGTAAATATATATATATATTTAGTTTTAATAATTGAATAATTGGACCATTTGTTTAAACGTTGTTGTGGCTTAAAATTCTCTATTAGATTTAGTATATATAAACGTTTCTTGTTCCGCACGATTCCCAGGTAAATACATACACACACATATGCATCGTATATCTAAACTATCGTAACTCCCATCATTTACACTGTCTAACCATAAATTGTATTCTGTAATCCGATGTAACAATCTGTTAATTGTAGGGTATTTTTGTTAAGGTTAATGTTAATGTTTAAAACGCTTTACAAATGTGGCTCGCCTCGACTCGACTCGCCTCGCTTTCGTTGCCCTTTTCCTGGGCTCGTTACTGTTTCTACATAGATATATTTATATAGTTTCGTATATATAAACAAGGGTATTTATATAGAGTACTATATGTAATGATATACACTGATAATTCTCACTAATTGAATCCAGTTAACATTCTGTGGTATGTAATCAACTCTGGAACTACGCGATAACTATGGATTGTTTATTGCCTTGCTTAGCAAATTCGTTAGGTTTGTTTCTGGTTTTTCGTAATCTAATATATAACTCGATCTAAATGTATATGTATATATGTATATTTCTATGTGTTGTTCTATGTAGAGCTAACGTAACAACTTGGCCCCCAATTAATTGAAGTTTCAGAAGCTTTGTGGATTCGGGTTTCTGTATGTACATGATCTCTATTCGTTCTGCTGCTCTTCCTTTTCCTTCTGTTGCTGCTGCTGCTCAGTGCACTGCATCGATGTCTCGCTGGGCTCGCGATATCTTCAGCTTATCCTTGGGCGTGTTGTCCTCCCCCGACTCGAGGGCGAACATCTTCATCTTCTCCTTGAAGGAGAGCTTCTCGGGAACGGCATCGCCAGCGCGTTGCTGCTGCTGTTGCTGTTGCTTTTCCGCCAAGCGACGCGTACGCGGATCTCTGCAAAGGAAAAAGGATTCTGTCAGAGATCTCTATTGAGTTTGTTCAAGACTCCACACACCTGTACACCTCTTGCGCGCCTATAACGCCGGGCGTTGATTGCACTGAGGTGTTCCAGAGGGCCGCATCAGGCGTGGCCGGCATGGAGGGCAGCATGGAGGCATCCAGATTATGCTGCAGATACTATACAAAAATATTCGTTAGCTGTACTTTCTGTCTGATCTTTCTGTCGTCCACTTACACTAGCATCTTCTCTGATTGTGTCCAAATCCTGATGCTCCATGCCATAGTTCTCTATGATGTATTGCTGCTGCAGCTGTTGTTGCTGCTGCTGCTGGCTGTTCCCGCTCACGAAATTGTTCTCCTCGTCGTGGAAGCTCACCCGCTTGTTGTCCCGCTGCAACAGTGGTGGTGGTGGGGGCGGTGAGCCCAATCCTCCCACCATTCCCGTTCCCGTGGCAGATACATACGCGGCATTCAGCTCCATGGCACTGAGGGGCGATGCCTGCATGCTGCTGGTGCTGTTGTTGTTCAGATTTCCGCTCAAGCTGTTGTTGTTGTTGTTATTATTCGATTGGGTGTTCAGTAGGGATGCCTTCTTAATCTCGACGGCGGCCGCTGCCTGATTGCTGGTCGCTGTCTTCAGCAATCCCATGGAGGAGCTGGTGCTGCCCCTGAGTTTCTGCTGCGACATGATCAGGTAGGAGCTGTTCCGCTCTGGCGGCGGCGGCGGAGGCACTGCCGCGTCCAGGGTCTCGTTATTGTTGTCCTTGTCCAGCATCGTGAGCTGTGTCAGCTCCTTGGCCAGACTGGAGATGGGATGCTCCGTCTGCAGGTGCCGGTCGTCCGCGAAGCTGGCCGACTTTTGCGACTTGGATGGCGAGGAGGGGGCTCCTCCACTGCTGCCTGCTCCTCCCTCGGAGTAGCGGTTATGCTTGAGTATGCTCTTGGGCTGCTGCTGCTGCTGTTGCTGGTGGCTGCTCATCGGGGCCATCGGCGGCGGTTGGGCCGCCACCTGATCCACGGGGCTGCTGCTGCTGTCGGTAATCTCCGCCATCTTGATCTCCGTCTGGCGGTAGCTGGTGATGGGTGTTTGTATGGCACTGACCTGCCCACTGGCCGCCAGCCTGAACAGCTCCTGAATATTCTCCTTGTCGTACTGTTGATCCTGGTCCTGATCCTCCTGCTCCTGCAGCTCCAGCGCTCGGCGCTCAAAGTCACGCTCGAGGATGAGCGTTTTCAGCTGCTCCTCCTGCTGACCGGATCGGGAGATGGTCTGCGACAGATCGGAGATCTGCTGCTCTCGCCATTGGCGGATGTGTTCGCGTCTCATCTCTAGGTCCTTCTCCCGCTCCTCGCGCTCCCACGGGTTGCTGCCGCTGTGGAGGGGTGGTCTGTTGGCCGCCTGTTGGTTCGTCGGCAAATAGCTGCCCTTCGGCGGGTCCAGGGTGCTCGCCACGTAGTTCATGCCGGGCGCCAGCTGTGCCGTGGCCTTGAACAGCGGATGCGTGGCGGTGGGCGGTAGCGGTGGCTTATCCTCGCCCAGCACGCCGGCAGGGCCATGGCCGGGCAAGTAGCCCGTCTGCGACATTCTCTGTTGTTGCTGGGGCTTCGGTGCGGTGCTGGGCGGAGCGGCCTGCTTGTTGGGAGACTGGAGGCTGCCCAGGGGCTTGGGTGGCAACGCAATGAAGTTGGGCGAAGGCTGCTGCTGCTGTTGCTGTTGCAATTGTTGCTGCTGGAGTTCGTAGAGTGTGGCAGGCTCATGGATCTGGCTGCGTCGGGCATGCTGGTACTCCAGGCCGCCTCCATTCTGGAAGCCTCCCTGGAAATCGTTGACATTCTGCATGCTCTGGCTGCTGCTCATGGGAGGTTGTTGCTGCAGCTGCTGCTGCTGTTGCAGTGGCATCTGTTGCTGTTGTTGTTGCTGCTGCTGTTGCTGGTGGTACATGTTGCTGATGTTCGGCATCGATGGAGCCATCATCTGTTGCATGCGTAGGGTGTGCTGGAAATTCTGCTGGCTCTTGGTGCGATTGTTGAGGGTGAGCTGGTGCTGATGTTGCGCCTGCTGCTGCTGCTGCTGGCCGTTGAGATTGCTGCTGCTGTGTGCAAACTGTTGCTGTTGCAGCGTGTGTTGCTGCTGCTGCTGCTGTTGGAGCTGCTGCTGCGCCGTTTGCTGGCTGTGGTAGTAGGCGGACACGGGTCGAGTGGGTGGCAGATTAGCATTGCTCTGGAGGAGCTGCTGCTGCTGCTGCTGGTAGGGTGATGGTTGTGGCTGCTGTGGCTGTTGTTGTTGCTGTGCAAGCGGGGAATTGCCATTGTAGGCGTTCATGGCGGCATGTGTGGACATCGGCGGTCTGAAAGACATACAAAAAATCGGGATTACTATCATAATTATTGCCAAAAAGGTGTTCAAGTGTTGCTCTGTGGGTGGGGGTGTCATCATTTGCTCTAATTACGCAACGTGTCTGTGTGTGTGTGTGTCTGGGGTGCGCAAGGGCTCCTTCTCGTTCATCCCTCCCACATTTCAAAACAAGTGCCAGGGTGCGTGTGCCTCTCTGTACAGCAGCAGCAACACCAAACACGGAGCCACACAACTCGAGTGTGCCACTAATTACTCACGTACTTGGATCGTTTCTACCATCTGGTATTCACTCTTGATGGGTATGAAGCCGTAAAGTAATTTCTTTAAACGTAATGTCACCCTAGAATTACACACACGAGAGAGGTAACACACAATTTAAGCTCCTGGCAGGGTGCAAATTCCTGTGACCACATTCTGTGCCACATGTGCCACCTGGCATATTCCCTGCTGCTGTCCGCCCCACCTTCCCCGGCAGCAACAACACCGACAACACCCACATTTTGTTGTAAATTATTAATTGCGCCGTCCCTCAGTGGTTTGGCTTTTCTTTTCCTCGTGTGCGATGGAAGTGCCTTTGGGTTCGGTTCGGTTCGGTGCTTGGAATAGGAGTTGGTTACACGTTTTCGAGGAACGATAAATCTTTAACCAAAGTTGAAACAGGATTTTCTTTAAATTTAGAAACCAGAATCAAACTTAAAAGTGCACTTTATACAATACTAAGGGCTCCTCAAAGCTTTAACCATATGATCGTTCATAGCCATTCAACCACTCCACTTTTCCCCAATGCTTTTTCCGAATAACAATCTGTCATCACAATCGTACCTTTTTCATGTCAAACATAACATTATTTACCATCAATTTCCTCTCGTTTGGACACTTGCAAAAGGACACCATAATCATAATCATAATCATAACAAATTCCCCCACAAGTGCGCTCTATACGCCTGTTACGACTAGTTCCAGCAATTTGACCCAAAACCACACTAATCGCAACTACACTGGCACATGATTTGCGAGCTCTAGTACCAAAAACAAACCCGTCAAAAGCACAGACCGAACCGAAACCCAGAAACAAAAAAAAAAAACAATCCAAACATAACCAAAAGCGAAAACAATTTTAGTGGTTAGCGGAACACAACCGAATTTTAAATGACAAAATGCTAGAGGATGGATATACGGATACAGCAGGGGTCAGTATAATAGGAGTGCTAACAAAAAAATGGCTTTAAGAGCGTATATTCCTCCAAAGTGACTTAAAAAGATTCAGAACTTATTATTATTATAGAGGCATCTCTTGACCTTCGCTGTATATAGCCCCTACTATATGTGCGTGCATCGTGTATTACCTTTCATTCAGTATCGGTTGGCTTTGATTTTGTGCCCGATACACGCTCAGATTCTGATAGAATCCTTGCTCGTTGCCGTTGCCATTGCCATTTCCATTTGCATTGTTGTGGCTGCCATTTGGTTGACCCAACATTCCAGCTCCCACTCCTGGCCCTGGTCCTGGTCCCACACCTCCTCCGATTCCACCCATGGCTGCGGATGTATTGTTATGCAAACTGTGCGTGCTGCGTGACTTGGAATTGGCCAGCGCTAAGGGGCAAAGAAAGATGCAAGGAGATGCAGTATGGAATTAATCTCTGGCTTGGATATCGATTAAATTTCGCTGAAGATTTCACGTTGATTGGTATGGAGATGGTGATTGGAGGATGGAGGTTGGAGGTGCCGATTGCATTCCACTTACATATGGTACCAGATCCCGTGTGATGATGCAAGGCCGGCACTGATTTGCTATTTGGAAGGTGTGCAGTTAACGGATTGATGATGCTACTGTTGCTGTTGCTGTTGTGGCTGTTGCTGTTGCTGTTGCTGTTCATGTTGTGGCTGTTGTTCAGGTGCTGGCTAAGGCTGAGGCTGTGATTGGCATGCCCGGTGGCAATCAGTGGGCCACCGATGCCGCCCAGGGATTTCGATGATTCGGCGGCTCCCATACGCGTTAGATCTCGCTCGGACATCCGTCGATTACCTGTGATATTCCAGCAGCAACACCACCATCATCATCATCATCATCGTTGGAGAGTGCATTGGTTTGGGGAATTGAGTGTTGCGTTGGTGGTTTTTTTGGTTTTGGTTTTGGATTTGTGCATGGATTGGGGAAGAGATAGACAGATAGACAGACAGTTAGATGAATATTTGGTTGGATAGTTTTAGTAAATTTCGGTTGAAAATGTGATAAATATTTTAATACTTAATGCATGCAAAATGTAATTACAAAAATACGAATATTCTACAAAAAAATCAGGTGAAAAGCAGAATTAATTATATTATATTTTCAGAATAAATAGCTAAATATTAGGCAAAAACTAACAAACGAAAAGCCCCATGTCAGGCAGAGAATAAAGCTGCAATTAATTCCTTATTCGCAATTGCTTGATAAATATTTGATTTAATTGAAAAAGTTAAGCGAAAAGTAACGGAAGTTGAAAAGGGCAAAAAGATAATAAAATCCAATTAAAAATCTGATGCGGCAAGTGGAATAAATTCCCTATAGAAATTCAATGGGAAATAAACACAAGAGTTGATTAAATTTAAAACCAAATGAGCTGTGGCTTGACGCTGGATTTTCCACATGGAATAGCACTACAGTGGTCACTCCTTAAAGGATTATTTTCCTTGTGGAAGCATGCAATCCGTATGACTCAAAGCTTAATTTATTCATCTATTGATAAATTCCACTCAGTACTCCTTAAATTTCCATTTAATTGAGCTTGAGTTTGATTCGAGGCACACGTGCCTTGACCCTTAGATACCCAGAACTGAGTTTTTATTGATGTGCCTGTGCGCTTCCTTAAAGATGCACAAAAAAGGGGGGTTGCTGCAGCATTAATAGTGATCGAAGACCAGGTGTTCAAAGAGCCAAACGAGTGGCTACATAGTCATCCGATATCACAGAAAATTCGGTGGCTTTGCGAATGGACGAACTACTGATTAGACCTTCTGGGATCGGAAAATCTTACTTCAATCCAAAGGTTTTGAATTGAAACGAACAAAAGGAACCAAAATTTGCCTAAAATATATGCGAAGCATTCCAAATAGAGCTACAAATTATATGCAAATACAACCTACAGGCGGATCAACAGAAAATTCTACAGCAAATCCACAAGAATTCAAGGAAAGTGATCTAGAAATCAAAGCTGTACACGCGTATAATTGCAGCAAACATCTAAAAACAACAGAAAAGCTACAAATGAAGCAAAAACAACGACGAGGAGAACAACATGAACCTCGGTGCAGCATAATTGGGTTGTCATCTGTGTGTGGAGCACATGGCGACGGCTGTGGCTGTGGCTGTGGCTGCGGCTGTGCTTGGTCCCAGTCGTAGTCCGACACAGTGCCCACTGCCACTGGCAGCCAGAGCCTCCTCCTCATTATCCTCCCCATCGTCCTCGCCATTATCTTCATCATCATTATCATCCGGAGGAGGAGGAGGAGGAGGAGCATTGACACTGACATTGACATGCATTTCTCGCACATTGCAGTGCGAACAACAGCCGGAGGTGGAATCAGCAGTCGAGGAGCAGGACTCTGCCTCACTGCAGGAGCAGGAGTACGAATTTGTGTAATCATCGGATGCGTTTTCGCAATTTGGGCAGGACTTGCTGGCCTTGTTGGGGGTACTGGTGCCTGGGTACTTGCTGCAGCTGCCACTGCCGCTCGCCAGAGACAGCAGCAATTTGGCTGTGGAGGGAGGCGAGACGGGCGCCTGGTGCCGTGGCTGGTGGTGGCAATGGTGATGGTGATGGTGCTTGGCTTTGTGCTTCAGATGCTCCTGCTTATGTTCCTGCCTCTGCTGTTTGTTGCGCTTCAGCTGCCGCAGACTGTGAACCTGACGATTGCTGCACATGACACTCCGACGGCAGGCGGCAAAGCGGGACAATTCCGGTGGCTGCTTCCGACTGCTCGCCTCCGCATCCTCCCGACAGCTATCGTAGCATTTGAAAGTGGAACCAACGCTGGAGCCAGGGAGATGTTTCTCCTGCTGCTGCTCATCTTGAGTATCTTGTATCCCTTCACGACAATGCCCACAGCAGGGACAATCGCAGGATGTTTTGACTGGCTCCGGGACTTTGACTGGGACATCGTAATCCTTGCCCGCACTCCCATACAGGCTCCACTCCTTCAGCTGCTTGAGTATGTGGCCCTGTTCGCAGTGCGAGAGCTTGGAGCTGGCGCTGCTGGTGGCTGCCGCCAGGGCGGAGGTGGACTTCGACTTGGATCTGGCGATGTTCGGGGGAAAGTTCTGATTGGCATTGAAGTAGGCGGCCATTTCCCGCACTTTGCCCTGCCCCAGGGGCAGCAGGAAGTTGGGGCTAAGATTCATCTGGCTGCTGGCGCGGCGCCTGCGGATGATGGGTGTTGGTGGTGGGGGTGGGAGGCTGCTTGCTTTGGCAGAGACGGAAGCAGAGGCGGAGGCGGAGGTGGTGCTGGTACGGATGGTGCTGGCACAACATCGATTGCTTGTATTTACAGAAAGAGAACGAGAACGGGTGCAGGAACTTTCGGTTTCACACAGATTAGGAACTTTGATGCTGATAATAGGAGCAAGAGGTGGTGGAGCAGCGGCAGCAGAGACCGCAACGGAGCCGGAGCTGGGACTGGGACTCAATCCTGACCTTTTGTGCGATCGCTGGGTGTTCAACTGTCGCTGGACGGGCGACTGCTGCTGCTGTCGGAGCAGGGGCATCCGCTCGAGGGACTCGCTGGAGGAGCGCTGACTATTCGAGCCCGATCCGCCCGAACTGAAGCCATCCGCCGTGCAGTTGGTGGCCCGCTTGCTGTTCAGCTCCCGCCGGATCTTCTGGATCAGCGGCATGCGCTCGGCCTGCTCCGCCATCAGGGATTCGCTGGAGGAGGTGCTGGCCGCAAAGTGGCTGATGGCATCGTGCGTGTGGTACTTCCTGTCGATCCCTGGGGCTGCTGCTCCTCCTCTTCCCGCTCCTGCTCCTGTCGCCGGCGGCTGCTCCAGATCGAAGCTGACTGTCTTTCGATAGCCGGCCACAGGAGTGCGCCTCACCGTGAAGGAGGGAGCGGCAGCGACTGGAGGGCAGATGGGTGGCATCTGCTGCTCCTCCTCGTCGTCAATGAAGGGTATATCATCCGAGTCGGCCATGGAGGCGATCCCATCCTCGTTCAGCGGCTGATGTGCATCGCTGTAGGTGGCAAAGTGCCCGAACGACTCCTGGGAGGTGCATGCCGTCGCCGTCGTCGCCGAGGCCGTCGCCAGTGGCTCCGGTTCCTTTGGCGGCTCATCCAGGTACTCCTCTATGAAGATCGAGGGCGGCGGTGTCCTGCGCAGCGGGCGCATGGGGCTGAAGTGCGCAGCGGCAGCCGCCGCCGAGGGGATCGGATGGTAGTAGCCCTGGTCGTTGGCCAGATACAAGCTGCTGGCGGATCGGGCTATCGGTCGGGTGTCCCTGTACCGCGGATCGATGTGCAGCTGGTGGCCCTGGGCGCACAGCTCCTCCTGCAGACAGGAGGCACTCAGTCGGCGCACCGGCGGCGAGGAGGCGCGCATGCAGGCAAAGGACTCGCGACGACTCCGATTGAGGCTGTCGTCCGAGATGGAGTTGCTGTAGTAGCGGGCCTGCTGCTGGTACGAGGAGTGGCGCCGCTGCTGGTTCGGCTGCAGTTGCTGGAGGAAGTTGCTCGAGGAGGCTTCTATGCAGAGCAGAGATCAGAGCAGATCGCAGTAGAGGAGCAGCATGGATTTGGGTGGGGGGAAGGACCTTTGGTTACTTTTGTTAGCTTACATAACGACTGACTGGAGGGTGTGGAATGTATCTTTGAGTGTGTGAGTATCTTTGTGAGTATCTTTCGGTTGAGTGTGTGAGTGTTTGGGTGTTTGAGTGTTTGGGTGTCTGTGAATGAGTGTGTTCTTCTTAGCGTTCTACCCAACACCTGGCGTAGCTCTCTAATGTGTATCTATGTGTAGGCGCGGATCCTAGGGCGGATGCTACTCACCACGCTGGATGACGGGACTGGGCTGCTGGAGCAGCGTCGCCAGTCCATGGTAGATGGCCCCCTGCTTGGCCACCTCCAGACTGACCACCGGACCGGTCCTCACCAGATAGTCGGCGGCCCTGCAACATTCAATATTCAATTAACAGATTCTCGTCTGCATCCTCTGGGGGATGTCCCTACCTCTCCTGTGTGATGCCGATCAGACTCTGGCCATCCACGCGCAGCAGCTGATCGCCCGCCTGCAGGCGGCCATCGGCATCCGCTGCTCCGCCGGGCACCACGCTCTTGATGTAGATCCCCAGACGCTCCTGGCCGGCGCCCTTGGCCGCCACAATGGACAGGCCCATGCCGTTGCTGTTCTTGTGGAGTTTGATAAGCTGCAGCTCGGGCTGCGGCAGCTTGTTGGACATCGCACTGGAGCTGCGTGCCTGCAAAGGGGATTTCTGTCTCGTTAGAAAATCAGGAATCTCAAAGCCTGCTGGGATCTGCTTACATTGAACTGATGCATGTAGACGGTCCAGAGGCCAATGGATGTGGGCTGGGCGGCCAGTCGGCACATGCCCTGCTGCTGGAGGGGATTGAGGAAGTCGACGAGGCCAGTGGGTATGCCCCGGACGACATCGCAGCTGAAGCCGTCGTCGGGCAGGAGGAGGGCCAGGTGCAGTTCGGGCGACTCCTCGAGGCGCACCTCCCGGCCGTCGGCGCGGGTCAGCTCGTCCGCGACGGACTCGGCCATGCGTATGGCCGTGTCCACCAGGTTGCGGGGTATCTTCTCCTGCTGCAGCAGGGCGCCCATCTGCAGCGAGTTGAGGCGGAAGCAGGAGCAGGCCAACTGCTGGATCTCCTCCACCGAGGACTTGGGCGCCTGCAGGAACTGCGCGCACTGGTTGATCTTCGCCAGATGGCAGTCGGCGGCCAGCTCCAGGCCCTGCCGCTCCGCCCACAGTTCCAGCAGTTGCAGTCGCTCCGTCATCACCTTGCCCCAGTCGGAGGTGCACATTTGAGAGTTTGCCACAATCTACAAAGAAGAACAAGGACGAATAAGTACATCTTAAGGATCTAGAAGTCCCACCCTATACACAGGATGGCCACCGCTCACCGTATTGAAACATATGACATTGATGTAGTGGAAAAGCTGCGAGAACAGCTGGATGGTGAGTGCCGCATTCACGCGACAGCGACGCAGCAGGGCCATGGCGGAGCCCAGGACCGTGAGCACCAGGCCCGCCGCCGAATCGTGATCGATGTTCTCCGACAGAAACTGGTTGAGGGTCTGCGAGAGCTCCAGGCGGAAGCAGTTGACCAGATTGCGGAACGCCGTCTGCACGGCCTCCGCGAGCACCTCCTGGGCCTGGACGCTGAACGCACTGATGTGCCGATCCGACTTGAGGAAGTGCAGAAACTCCGAGCTGTTGGCCATCCAAAAGGCCAGGATACGCGGGTCGGTGTACTGCTCCTGGACGACGCTGTAGACGAGATTGGCCACATGGTGCAGGAACATCGTCAGCTTGTGGGCCCGCTCCGTGGGCTGCAGCTCTGGACGGTAGTGGGTGGAGGCGCGGTATCTGGGGAGAGCGAGAGAGCAATGTCATGTTCAATTAGCATTCATTACAGGGGCCCAAATCGGATGAGTAATTTTCAGGCCAGGGCCTTCGAAACTATTGATTTCTACGCCTGTCAATTGCCGAAATTCCCTTTCAACCCTGCAGGTCCTCCCGCTGTCAGGACACATTAATATTAATGGCTCACAAATTGGGTCAGCCAACGGCCAAGATAAATCATCATAATTGATAATGAATTGTTGATACTGCTGCTGCTGCTCCTCCTGCAGCAAATAGTCCTGCCTCCAACGCTGCAAGGGGGCCGACCACACACATGTGTGCGTGTGTGTGTGTGTGGCATGGCAAGTCTATCCACTTTATGCCCCCACATTTGTCAGCTGGTGTTGCCTGTCTATCTATCCTTCCTTCCATCTGTCTGTCTGTCTGTCTGTCCGCCTTTGGTGTCTTGTTAAATGAAGCTTTGATTTTGAAATTGAAATATAAATGGATTCATTGAACGCCCCATTGCTGTGTGACCCCCAAAAGAGGTTGAAGGTTGCACGAAGAAGTGCAGCCAGCCAGCCAGCCATCTATCTATTTATCTATCTATCTATCTGTAAAGTGCACATCCATGTGGGAGCGTAGCAGAATTAATGATGAAACATTACCATTTGGGCTACTCTCATTCCCCCTGGAGCTGCATACAGCTCTCTTTTCCATCTAATTTGAAGAGATTTAATGTTTCTATTTGTTCTTTAAACCCAAATGTGAATGGCAGGGAACAAGCTGTACCAGAAACAGGGATTAGTCTTTAATTTGGATAGATTAAGAGCAGAGTCAGAGGCCAAGTCCATGGTCTATGGCCAGGCTCTTGGAAATTGGAAGCAGTCCCACAAAAACTCCCTCCTAGTATTCTCTTTTGGAGCATTCGCTTGTGCATTCTCTCTGCCAGCATCTCATCTCTCTCGTGCCGCCTCATATGCAAGCTGTTGATAGATGGATAGACATATCTCCCCTTACAAAAACTCTTTAAAATCATATAAAACATCTCTTAAACATATTTTCCTGCTTATAAACTAGATAAAGTTGCCATTTTTTAGTATATTAATGCACTTGAACAACATTTAAAGCCAGGCAAAGCGCAGTAACATCTTTCTTTCCATCGAATCCCCTTCTGGGCCGCGACTCGTTACACACCTGGCGCACAGGTAGAGCGAATAGACAGGCGCCAGCTTAAAGTGGGGCACATTCACGTCCAATTCGCTGATGATGTGGCGCAAAAACAGCTCCTGATGCGTTTCGGGAAACTCCAAGACGGCCGGCAGAATGGGCTCCTGTCCTTGGGCATCGCCGGAGCCGCTGCCACCGCCGCCGGCCAACAGACCAGAGCCTGGCATTTTGGGGGATCTGTTCAGGGAAAGCAATTGTTAAGCAATTAGTACAGAGCACAACGATACGGATACAGAGATACAAAGATACAAAGGTACAGAAACAGAAACAGCTGGAGAAAGCAGTTAAAACATTGAGTGTCAAATAATTGCAGAGTGCAATAAAATATAAATAAATAAATTGCACACGAAAAAAATAGCAACTTAAAATTCAATCAGACAGTGAATGAATAATATATTATGGTTATGGTATCTGTGTGTTTTGTGTGTGTGTGTGGGTAGGACTTTTCCTGCTGGGATTTCTCTCTTGTGTGGAAAAAGATATTTATTCATTTGTCATTCGTTGAAATCTGAAAGCGAATGGGGGTTCTCACCTATCTTGACTGTTGGAACCGCTGGACTTCATGCTGGAAATGGATTTGGTTTCGTTCTCCAGATTACCTTCGAGACTCTGGCCGTCGTAGGCCATCGTGTGGGTGCCGCCCAACAGACCCGTGGCGTTGTTGGCCCCCTGATCCTGGCCCGTGGCCTTGCTGTCCACCACATCGCCCCTCAGGGTGCTGCTCAAAGGATGTTCACTGGAGTTGTTGATGTTGTTGTTGTTGTGATATCCACTCGATTGATTCGATTGCTGATGCTGATCGTATTCGCTTTTGTGCGTCTGCGAGAGGAAGAGAGTGTTAGAGAGGGGAGCACAAAGGATGCCCCCCTGTGGGGAGATACTCACCGAACTCAAGGCACCATCCTCGTCATTCCAAGATCCTGGGGAAGTGGGCGACCGACTGAATCGTTTTGTGGGTTTTTTGGGGGGTTTGGGCAGTGTTTTTGTGGGTGTTTGTGCAAATTATTTTTGCATATTTGTTTTTGTTTTTTTGTATGTATGGCATGTGCATGAGATTAATGTTTTACACAAACAACACGTAACGAAACAGAGCACAAAACAGCGTGTAAATAAACATAAACAAAAAAAAGTACATGAATAATAAATAAATAAATAAGCATAATGAAAATAACAATTGCATACATGAATACATAAGCATATATATATATTATCCCTAAAGCTAAAATATGGAAATTCGAGTGCCACGCCTTCGGTTTCCTCTCTTTTGGTCTATTCACAAAGGGAATACGCATACGTTTGAGTACTACTGATGGAATACAAGAGTGTTCCAGGTGCAGGGGGCGAGTGGCCCTTGGGAAAGGCGGACTTTAAAATTCTGTTTGCTCTGCGAGAGCGACAGATGGAGAGGCTCTTTTACACGTTTCAAGTGCGTTATTTATACTCGCATGGAATGAATATTTTTGTCGAGTTTTTGAGTTGAGAAACGGTTTGAAATTTCAGTTTTTACAAGCACTTATTGAATGAAACGGATTTAATTCCTTTAAAGGTTACCCAAAAATATTCGTTTAGGTGAGGATTAGGCGAAAGTCAGAGCCCAACAGCGCACTTGGGTATTTTAAGGGCCCTTGGGAGTCTCTTCTGAGATTCTTCTTAGAACGTAGCTAACACTCTGATAGGTCTGATGGGAGAAACCAAAGTCTACGGCATCCAAGGGCAGGCCTGTGGCTGTGGCATTCTGCTAGATCGTATATTTCCTTAAACTCGGAATATAACTCCTCTTAAAATGTGTAAATTCCGACGGCTGTCCAGTAATTTTGATGGAAAATAATAGCCTATAAAACTCACTTTTAAAAAAAAGATTAAGCAGAACCTAGAGGCCAATCTTTGATAGTTATATTCTCTAGTCCCTTCATAGATCTCTTGGCATATCAAAATGTACTTTCTTTAGTTCCTAGTCCTCTCAAATTTATTCCTCTATAAAAAATAAATCTCCTGTTCGTCTTCAGCATTGAATTGTCTTCTAATAGCGTTGAATTGTTATCTATCTTCCATAAATAATTATCACAAAACAAACAAAACGCAGAAGTACAGTAGCTCTTCTGTTGACACAAGCTTATGGGGCAGATAAAGCGTGTAGCGTGGCGATTTGGTACTTAAAATATTCTTAAAATATTAACCAGAATAATCACTCCGGCGGCACTCACCTTTCGTAGAGACAGGCCGAGTCCAACTGGGACTGGGAGAGGGCCAGATTGTAGCGTCCATCCGTGGGGGAGTCGAGGAAGCGGTACGAGGCCACGCGTCCAAACATCACAACCGAACCGTTCTGTGGATGAGAGAGCATGAATTAATTATAGGACAGTATCATATGGAAAAGGAGGAGGAGGAGCAGTACTCCAGTGCAGTGCAGTCCGTCAGTGTGATGAGGGTTAACGCGTTGACAAACCATCGAGTGATTTAATAATTGTAATTAATTTAACCAATTACTGAAATATTTACACAGCAGAGGGAGACGCGAAGTGACGCGAGAGGAGGCACGACAGGCGACAGGCGACGGGCGACAGGCGACGGGCGACAGGCGACGGGCGACAGGAGAGCGGATCGGATCAGATCAGAGTGGAGCACTGAAGTGGCTGACGGGTTCTGGGGCACTGTGGCAGGGCAGCGGATTCGATTGGAAAATTTTCGGGGCGTTGCAGAATTGTCATTGATGTCGACGACGACGACGACGACGACGAGGCACAGTCACACATACACAGAGACGCCCCTCTTTTTGGGAGGTCTCTGATTTGTATTTGTGTGGTTACAGGGTATTCCAAAGGGTTAACATCTGGTGGGGGGTATGCTGAGTTCGAGAAGGGGTACGAAACAGTAAGGGGATGGAGGGGAGACCCCATCCCATCTTATTAGGATTACACTCAGAGAAAAATGCATTAGAAATATGAAACACATCCGTAATTAAATTAAATATTCGGTTTTCTAATCAAAACTTAAAGAAATTAAATTGAATTAATTTTGATTTAAATATAAATATTTTTTTAAATTAATCAAAATATTTAATCAATTTAAATATAGAACACTTTAAAATAAATACATATATTCAATATATTTACTTTTGTAGGAAATATATTTAATCTAATTATAAAAATATTTTATTTAAATATTTAATTAATAAAATTTAATTTAATTAAATATTTAGATGAAATATTTGAATATAAATGCCAAAATGTAGGTTAAACACTACATTAGAACTATAACTCCCTCTGTCATACCTTATCCCCATGCAATATTTATAATCACCTAAATTTAACAAACTTCTCTTATTTCCTTTTTTTGTAACTAAGTTCCATTATTAGTAGATAATTGTTAATTAAATAAATAAATATAACACTTTCCGTTTTTAGCTTCCACCCTCAGTGAAAATCTATTGGTGTTTGGATTCTCAGGGCTTTTTTCTCTGGGTGTATGAATGACGATTTCGATTAAAATTTGGAACACTTTAGAGTTGTTTCTTCGTCTATTTTTCTGTATAAACCTCCAAGTTTTGGAGACTGCAGGACCCACAGAGGCATAACATTCCCTTGGTTGCCTTCTGTGATGTCTCTCCACAGATCAAGTATCCCTTAAACTTATGCCAAATATATTGCAATCAAAGTGAAAAGAGTTTTAATTTAATTGGACAATTATTACACTCGAAAAGGAGCAAAAAAGTATCCAGCAAATCCAAAGAAAACTCCGTTTGTTTGTGGTTATATTTTGGTAGCATTTCCGGGGTATCCCCTAGTCGGAATCGATGGAATTTTCGTATGTGCGTCACACTAACTAATGCGGATTTAGGTCTCTGTTTAAATCTCTGCCACGCGCACCTTTTCTCTATCTGTGGCATGGTGAAAAGGGAGAGCTTTCCATTTGCATTATGTTCTCGTATGCACAAACGAGTATCTTTTTGGTTCAGGTTCATCGAACCGCAGCATAAACCCCAATTTCGCCAATTGACAAACAAACAAAAAATCAGTAAAATAAAAGCAGCGCGGGAGGAGGGGAGCAGGAGGTGGGGGGGAGCAGGAGGAGGGGGGGCAAACAAAGCCAATGACAGAATAAAAGTTGAACAAAAATAAGAAAAAAAGATTGCTCAGTGAATTACGCAAAATATTTATCTCCTTTTTTACTCTCTCTGTCTCTCTCTCTCTTTCTCTCTCTCTCTCTCGCTCTGTGAACTTTGTCTCTGGAGACAGTTTGTGGCTAATGTCGAGATTCTGAATTCTGGATTCCCTTTTGGGGTTTCTCTCTCTCTCTCTCTCTCTCTCTCTGTTTTATTTGGTTTCAAATTTATCAAGCGGAAACTCAACTCGAAATAAAAACAAAAGGAAAAAAACAACAACAAAACTTTATATAACGCTGGCTGGCAAATTTTGTTGTTGTTTCTCGTTTGACTTTTCTCTGATGGAGGTCTGTTTTTTTGCGTGTGAACATCGAAAGCCGAGAGAGCCAGCCGCCATTCAATTCATTCAGAGTTTTCCCCCTTGGATTTTTTGTTGTTTTTCGTTGTTTTTTTTTTGTTTGTGTTTCGGTTGTGTGTTTGTTTGTCGAAAAAGTTGTCAAAACAAAAGATAAATCAGCGGCGGCAACTCAAAGCCTTTGCGGGGGGGGTGTGGGGGATGTCTATGCCACATACTCGTACATCCATATAAGAGATGTGAGTGTGGAGGGGAGCGGGGTAATTTTATGGCTTTTTCTGGTCAAAACTTAAAGCTGATAATGAACTTGAAAGTGGAAATGAATCAACGAATCAGCGAGTCAATGGGGGCTGTGGATTGAATGGGTTTTTGCTTGGCTTTGGGGGAACTTCAGCGTATCAGGTTACAAGCTCTACAAAGAAGAGTCGATTGGGTTATTCAGACGTTGAACTAGGTTTCCTTCTTGACTATTCCGATGGCTCTCCAGTGTAGAGGTACCTAATCAAAAGTCTGGAGTCGCGGCATTCGTGCCTCGACACTAGGATATCCCAGTTATCAGTTTCTATATTTCGTAGCTTGATCTGTGTATTCCTAGCCTTAAAGTGGGCCCTAGAAAGCGTTTGGCACTAACATTAAGAATGTTCAAAAGCTTAAAGCCAGGTGTTCAAAGAGTCTAGCGACAGGTCGTGCATTCTGGATGAGCCGATCGCCACATATTGCCTCAATCCAGTAAATAAAATGCTTTAGTACAGCCTTGCCTCTGTATGCCGAATAAAACTACATCCAATGGTAGTAAAACCTCCAAAAATCCTCCCTTTCTTATCCCACTGTTCTTTCTTTTTTGATACAAATAAAAAGATCTATTCAATTTCCATAGGATTTGGGAACTTAAAGAAGTCTGGCTTCCAATACGATATACACCCCTAGGAAAACCCTCTTAAAGCAAACCCTTCTTTCGTCTCATCTAACTGCCAGTTCTTCCAGTTCATTCCACAGTCGAAAGTGCTTAAGCCTCGGCGATTACTAGACCCTTTTCCGTGCCGAAAATCACCACAAACTCCAAGGAAAATGTCGCACCAGGGAAAAAGGGATTGCTTTGGCGAGTACACACACATTTTCCGAATTTTCAAGCAGTTTAAACTTTAAGCGGGTCAAGGTCATGTGGGGGCGGGGAGCGTCGCCTGCTGACTGGCAATAAATTTCATCAGTAAAATTAAGCATACGCCCCGACGTGCCCCGTGCTGCGACGTGCCAGAATTTCAACTAATTAAAGCGAATTATTCGCAATTAGTTAATGGAAGACACATAATGGAGGAGCAGGAGGAGAAGGAGGAGCAGGAGGACGAGCGGGGGGCATGCTTGGGGGGGGCAAAAGGTCACCACTTACATGCAAAATCGTCGGCTGACTGATGTGGTGGCCATTCACGAAGGTCAGGGCGTCCGTGTGCAGCGGGGTCACCGTGCAGACGCCCTCATGCAGCGAGATGAGGCAGTGCCTCGGCTGGATGGAGGGTCCGAAGAGCTGCAGGCAGTTGGTGTTCGCGGAGCCCACCTCCACGGGATCGCTGCCCAGCTTGATGCGCCGCCCGCCATCGCCGCTGTGAGTCACCTCCACCAGGACGGGTCCCTCCCGATCCCCGGACATGTGCGAGGCTCCGTTGGCGGCGCCCAGCGGTTTTTTCTTACGCCTTCGCGGCTGCGAGTCCGCCGGTCGCCGTCGCACATGGAACATGATGGAACCTGCAACAAAAAGAGCCACAAATATGCGATTAGAAATGCAATAGAATATCATATTTTTGGGATTATTTCAGTACTCGTTGTGAGATTCATCTCCTGCTTTAATCCTGAAATATATTCGAAATAAATAAATGGAGAAAAAACTGCTGCCACACGCTTTTTCCAGCAGCCTTTTGTCTTTTGTGTCTCGCTGTGAAGTGCAGTTTAGGCGAAAATGAAAATCTCTGCCCCACAAACGGGTGGATGGATGGGTGGATGAATGGATGGGTGGCTGATTGGCATTACAGTGGCGGTACCAGATATTGAGCAAAGCGAAATGCATATCCAATGGCAGAAATGATACAAGGTGGTCCGCTAACTCTCTTTCGGGTCTTATTTTCCGCTCAGCACAACTGAGAGCGCTTTGTCGATGGCATGTTCGAAGGCAGAAAAATAAGACTCGGAAAGAGAGTGGTCCACCTGGTATAATTTCGTCATGCTCTTGCCTATCTTGCTATCTCGTTCTTTATTTCAAGGTCTTGATGAAATTATACAAGGTGATCCGCTCCAGAAACATGCTCCCTTTTCGGGTCTTACTTAGGTCAGTACGAGAGCAAACTTCGTTCTTCTCTCTCTAATCAAGGCACTCTTCTTTTTTGTTGAGCGTAAAATAAGACCCGTAATAGAGTTGGCGGACCGTCTTGTATAATTTCATCATGGCACGAGTTACTAGTCCTCTCTTGTTCGCTCTCTCTGGCTCGTGCTAGCTTGCTCTCTCTCTCTCTCTCTCGACTAAGTCCGGTTATTACGTTCCTACAGTCATGGCAAAAATAGTGAGCTTTGTTTCAGCAAACTGTCTATTTTCAGTCATTTCAAAGTGATCTTAATTTTCCTTAATCATTGACTTATCCACACACACATACATATGTATTTTTAATAAAATATTTACCAATTCCAATCAATTTTCTACAAAATTAAAGACGTTCTCTCAAGACTTTTCCTGGACTTATTATTTTTTGCTTCTCCTGAATTTTTTTCCTCTTTTAAAGCTAAAGATGTCCAGGGAACACATACGGGTATTTTTTCTAAAGAAGCTTTGTGTGGCGCTATTTCCCATTCTGTTTATTTTATTTTGTATTTTCCTGCACATCTTCTGGGGACCCAAGAACGGCTCCACATGCACAATCAATAGCACACAATACCCCTCTGTAAGTAAGCCGGCACCGAGGCACCGTGCACACTATTACCAGCCGCCAGTGTAAAGCCCCGTGTGTCTGCCACCCTCTCCCTTGCACCGCCTCTTCCATCTGTTATCTCTCTCTGGCAATCTCATCGCATCGCTTGGCATCGCTTGGCATCGCTTCCCATCATCATCCCAGTCCTCCCTTTGCCCCATCCCCCCCCCCCCCCCCATCGCATCGCATCGCCTCTCAAAGTGGAGACAAAGAGCAAAATAGGAATTCCGAAAATGAAATCAAATTCTGGCTGCATCATCAATTTCAAATTCGATATAAGATGGTGGGGGAGGGGGAGGGGTAGGGGAGAGGGAAGAGGGGACTGACACACTGAATGATACAATTATCTGACAGACAGTCAGTCTGTTGACTGAATGACTGACTGACTGCCTGACAGTTCAGTGGCACAACATTCGGATTTTCGCTAGTTTTTCGATATCAAAATTTGTATATAAAATGTGCAAATAAATATGACACACCCCTGCCAGTGCCCGGTGCTTCCCTCCGCCCCTAGATAAATATATATTTTGTGGATTTGTACAGTGCGTTTAAAAGCTATAGGGATGGATATGAGAAGCAGTCCCAGTGGAATCACAATCAGGCATTCATAACACTCACAATCCTAGAATACGATTCATATGCCAGAGAGATGCAACCTCCAGTATTCATGGGTGTAAGAACGACTGAAACCTTTCAATTCCTTGCATCTTACACTGCCGAAACGCACTGTACAGCCTCCCCTCCGAACAGAGCTGCCACTTTGCCACCTCTGTGGCGGCTGTGCATTGTACAGAATGCTTAACGAAGCATACAAAATGTGTATGCAGCACTCGCTCCTCCCTCCAGCCGACTCCTCCATGCAGCAGTTGCAACATCAGCAGCAGCAGCAGCAAATCTGTACACTCCAAGACCTCCAAAGTTGGCATCTGCCAAATGCTTTTGGGCATTTCCTCGAACAAGCTAAATAAGCCATGACATGGGCGTGCCACTGCGGGTGTGGGGGGGGTGGTAGCCTCTGGGGAAATCTAGCAAGGCTTTCAATTTCCCCAGAAACTTCAAAACTTGACAACAAATCGGGTTTCCATTGTACAAAATAGAATAATACCTTTTTTGCGAGACCTAAGAAACCACATTTCTAGGCTGCGAGCCTTGCACACATGGCCGACAGTGTACCGAGAGAACTTTCGGGAAAGCCGGCAAAAAGCAAACAGAAAACAGAACAAAAAGTAGCCAAACAAGTTATAAGGGAAAAGGCAATAAATAGGGAAAAATGTAGGGGGAAAACGTAGGAAAAACGTAGGAAAAACTCAACATCAAAATCAGTCAAAAGTAGCAGCCAGCGAGCAAAGCCAACAAAGTGCCAGAAAACTAACAAAAAGCCAACCGAAAAACGGGCTTATCAAAAGAAGCCCGAGAACACAGTGCGTATACTTGATGGATGTTGGATGTTAGATGTTTTCTGTTCGGTGTGGGGGAGGGGGAGGGGGGTACGAACGAGTGGGATGTTTACATGAATAATCCCCTTGTTTGTTGCACGAAACTTGCGGCAGGCAGCAGCTAAAGTGGCAAAGTTGATCACGGATCAATCTAGGGGATTTTTTGCCACTAATGGGTCCAGGGATGGCTTCATTTCTGCTTAAAATTATACGATGGAAAGCAGATTCCTGGCTTGGAGGTGGAAATTCCTTGAAAAGGGTAATCCTTCTTGTAAAATTCCTAGAATTTTCCCCTCATTTAAAGCTTGTAACCTTTTTAGTTTGGTTTTTCCACGCCTGACCTTTACTTCCGGGGGAAACCTACGTTGCTTTCTAATAATTTGCACTCCCTTCACTAGTCGCCCCTCCCTCTTCTGGGGCTCTATAATCGAGGAGTCCACCTGAATGTCAATTTATGGCCATAACATGACCGGCATTCAATTGTAAATCAATCAAGGAATGGACAACTTTGACAGAGTGCTCGACGGAGCAATTGGAGTGCCCCTCATTTGCAATGCAGGAGCCACACAGAGGACTCCTGTGGCCCGGCTACGTGGCTCTCAAATTCAAGTAAACATTTTGTGTCCTTGGCAGCTGACATTTGGCGAGTGGCCAGTGGCGCGTAGGAGGATGGAGGACGTGGGGGGGGACATTGATAGAGTGCACAGCCAAACAGAAGGCAAGAAGAAAAATCGTTTTAATTGTTCCAACTTGGTCAAGAGCTCCAACCAAAGACACAACCAAAGACAAAGGTGTCACCATTCCAAGGGTATATTCAAGGGAAGGTAGGGCTTGTACTCTCTCTTTTTGGCCACTCTCACTTTTTCCCTCCTGTTTCTGCAGCTTCTGCCTTACGGACTTTGTTTCCTTCTCTGGCATCTGGCATCTGCCTTACCCTCCATCGAATATATCCTGGCATCACCCATCAGCAGCCCTCGACAGGGCTGTTGTTGTTGCTGTTGACACAAGAAAACGAACAAATTGCAAAAGGCATCAAACGAGAGAGAGAGGGAGAGAGAGAGAGGCACAAAAAAGAGAGGGGTAGAGAGGTGGCCCATTGCATGGGCGGCTCTGAAGAGGGGAGGCCATGAACGGGCCATGAAATTGATTCGGCCAACAACCACAACACCAGCAACGTGCCCGAGGAGGATCATGTGTGTCTGTCTGTGTGATGGAGCCCCCCCCCTCTGGGCTCTTGTCTATGCTGCCTGCCCGCCTGTGGGGCCCATTGTATGGACACGTGCATAAGTGCGAATAAATTGGCAACAGAGAAAAGCCAGAGAAAGAGAGAGCAAAACATAACCAAAAACAAGCAAAGGATAAGCCGATATTGGTAATACGGGCTAAAGGATACCCTTTAAACGGAAAGAGTGCTACCAACAGGAAGGCCTCTACTTGTCTTCCATCCTGAATGATTCTGGCTTTAATAAGGGCCACCGATCTGGCTGTTTTTCGGTGCCACATCTGAGTGGAGGCTACAGCTCTTTCTAGTACTCCCTTTTTTCCCCTTAGAGACATCAAATCCCCCCCTCCACCGCATTTACAGGGTATCCAAGAAAACAATGCAGCCATCAGCGAGAAAATTGCATAACGAGTTGAGTGACTCCGAGGGAGAGTCCAGGTGGAGGTGCAGGGCCGGCAGCCGTCAGGGCTTTGCCACACAGAGTCATGTGGCCAGGGATCCTGCGGACAGTCCTAGGGGGGTGGGGGGTGTGTGCATTGGACACATTAATTTTTATTAGCGCTGCTTGTGCTCTAATAACCAGAGCCATTTGTGGGGAGGCACCCAAAGAGTGGGGTGTGGCGGGTTGAACCTCATTTCCAAAGGCATAAATCAGAAAAAGGTCCCCCGTTCTCATACTCTAACCAAAGCGAAAGGTCAGGGCAGGGTTTGGGGAGGAGATTCGGATCTGGGCAGGGACAAAGCAAAGGTTAGGGAAGGTTAAGATCACAGCTCTGTCGCTGTTAACCTTCAAGAGCCCGTCCCGAATACGTTTTGTATTCCAGACGTCCATCCGCGCCCGCGTCTGCGTCTTCCAATCTATATGCTAATGCCTCTCGAGTCTCTCGACAGACTGCCGCCTCCTCCTCCTGCGGCATAGGGTGCCAAAAGAGAGCGCATTCAATGTGGAGCCCATCATCCATCCATCCGGAGAGTGTAATTTCATTATCCTGCTTTTAATTACTGCCTGGCCTTGGTCCTGGCTTTGGTCCTGGCTCTGGTCCTGGCCCTGGTCCTGGCCCTGGTCCTGGCTCTGGTCCTGGCTTTGGTCCTGGCTCTGGTCCTGGCCCTGGCGCCGGCGGAGGAAACTTTGGGGAGTGATATCCACTCCACGAATTTAATTAAAATTAATTTGTACGAAAAACAAACAAGGCGCAAGAATAAAAAGCGAATCGGAAACTTTAGAAAAGTGCGCTGTGCAAAAAACTAATGTTCGAGAGGCGCCTAATTGACTGAGATTGATTTTGGAGCAGGCGGTGCCAGGACCCAGGCCCGTGCCAGGACCCGTGATTGTGCTCTCAAATTAGCCAAATTAGTCGTAAAAACGTGGCTTGGCTTCGCTTTGACTTGCGAGGAAAACCAAAGGACCCCGCCCCCACTCCAGCCACCCGCCCACTCCCCCCCTCCAACCACAGAAGCCGCACACTCTGGCAACGCACAGACTCCTTTTCCTTTTCCGTGTCGCTGTGGAGCGCAAATTAAAACAATGAAAATTTAATGAGCCAAGTTTTCCCTTTTCACCCACACACACTAGAAGTTTTCCTAGCTTTCTCTCCGCTTGACCCCAAGGACTGCTGCAAAAGTTTAATCCTCGTGGAAGCCCGAGCAAACATTACACTAAATCACATTAAAGTATACCCACTATATGCCATATATATATATATATATATATGCTGTCCATTTTGTGATAAATATAATTGCGGCAAGTCCTTGCCTTCATTAAGGACTCTGCTTAACTTTCAGCCTTGAAGGAAATTCAATTTAGTTTTCGCTTTCGTTTATTGGACCGATTGAAAATTCAATCAATTGTGCAACTCGACCACAAAATTAATTGAATGCAAGGGGGTTTGGGGGCGGAATATATTGACATTATTCCGCTATTTAATTCCAAAGTGGGACCTGCTTTAAGATGTTTCAGGGGATGGGCTCTGAGGGGAGGCATTTCTTAGAACTTTCTCCCTCTCGCAGCGTAGCTTAGCAGCCAACTAAAGAGGACTTTGACCAACGTTTCATCTTCTATTCTCAGGGATACATTATTCTCAGTCTTCTTAAACAATTTTCTAAGCATTCCTTTCCTTGGAAAAACATGGACAAACCTCTCCTCAAACCTCTCTCTTTTTTTGACAGATTTAAGCCCTCATCGGCTCATTCTTTTATCCAAAATCCACAAGCGTATAAATCGAATTAACCAGCGACTGCTCCACTCCGGGCTCCACTCCTTGTCCACAGCTGCTGGACAGCAGTACGGATTGTAGCCCGGTTAGCCACCATTCAACCAAGTCAAGTGCTGCTGCTGCCGGGCGCCCCAGGCGGCTGGCCATCAACATTTTTGCTAGACAATTTGGCAACAGGAACAATAAAAATATAATTGCCGCACTCAACTCGAGATGGAGAGGCCGGCCGGGCTAGAACCGAAACCAGAGCAAAATAAAATCCCACAAAAAACAAAAGCAACAACAGCAACAAGGATGAAATCACATCGAAAAGAAAAGTGGAGCTGGAGGTGGAGCTGAAGGAAAGCGTTGAGCGGCGAAGCATGATTGGATTTTCTTTTGTGAGTGAGCGGGTGAGGGAGAGAGGGAGGGAGGGAGAGAGTGGGTGACTGTGCTTTCCCTCTGTCTCCTGGCTTCGTTGATCGAATGCCCTTCTTGTTTAAAACGGGTATTCCAGGAAGCACTTTCCAAATTTACTAAACATGGATTTTATTCAAGAAAACTCTCTGTCTTCCTCTCCCTCTTACAGAGTAGCTTAGCACTCAAGTGCTAGAAGGGAAAGTCTACTAATTTGTCTGTTAATCGCAGTGTTTTATTAACTACCGACTGCATTGTCTTTGCATCTTTTCTCTTTGGATGTCCGTTATTCGCGTGCTTTGCCTTTGCCCACGGCGGTGGGACACCTCGTCTATGGAGGAGTCTATGCTCACAGCGGATCCTAGTAGCAAATCGATGAGAGTGGACGTCGAATGTGGTCCTGGTTATCGGGGAATCCCTTAATTCTGTCCTAGATAATATTTAGCATAGAGAAAAGGCGTTGCCAGGCTTGATTTTATTTCAAAGTTGAGTCGAAGGACCTCTGTAGACCTTTGGAAACAATAATTACTGGAATTTACTACAAATCTACTTCCATAGAGTCATTTCTGTCTCTTTCACCGAGTAGCCCCCCAGTAAGGGCTGCTATTAATCGAAATCAAACGAAATTGATTAATGAATGCCTTGCCCCATAAAAGGGGGATATTTTCCGAAAAATCAATGGAATTGTTAGGCCTCTTTAAATACTTTTACGGAACTGCATTCAAATCGAAAACTGGAATGGCGACTAATTTTTGATGATTTTTCGAGGTCCTGTCATGTGCACGCCCATTGATGACGCCCGGACAAAGGCAGGACACTGTGTCCGAGCCAGGCATGTCCTTGCCCATGTCCCAACCATTCGAATGCCACACAGACACACATACAGCCACGAACAACAACAAAAAATATATATATATGTACCATTTAGCTTTTGTAAATAACTCCTGAAATATATCGATTTTTTGTCTGTTTGTTTTGGACGGGCTCGGGGCTCGGGGCTCCGTGGCAGTGGGGACAGCGGAGATCCCCCTCAAACGGGGAGGAGGGGATATTTCTAAAAAATTACATTTTTTATACGACTTTTTGTTGGGGAATTAATGGCCCATCATCGCTGCTGGCTGACGTGGCAGCTCCTTCTCTACTCGGCAACCGCAATCTGCCGCATTATGGGGCAAGAGGTGAGAGCCAGTAACGTGTGAAAATTCAATTTACGCTCCGGGAATGCGGCAGCAAAGTTCGCGGATAAATTGAAATCCCAGCAGATGCCAGAGACAACGTAAAAACTGAAATTAAATGGCGAAAAATGAACTCGAATCAATGGCGCGGGTGACAAAAAGGACAAAACGGTTCAAGGAAAGGCGATAACTGGCTATCCATGGGGTGGGGGGGGTGGAAAGTTCACTTCTGGGAGAGCGGTAAAAACTTTTCGACACTTTCTGCCACCACAAACGCGACGCGGGGCAAAGGGGGAGGAGGGGTGTATTAAAGATACATTTTTTGGTTAATAATTTGTTAACGAACTAAGAGACAAACAAACCGTATGGACCGGGGGCACGCGGAGAGGGTGCTTTTGGCGGGTGCGGGGGGCGACAGGGCGCCGGTTGCCCACAACAATGCGTTGACAGCGCGCGAGGATAACTGAGGAGCGCACAACGGAGCGTATGAGCAATAAGCGGCAAAGGCAGCGCCAAAGGCAGCGCCAGAGCCAGCGCCAGGGTCCTTCGCCGACTAGCTGTCTCTTCGACTGAGACTGGCACTGAGAATGAGTGCGTGAATGAATGAATGAATGAATAGCACACAAAAAAAGAACGCAATGAATATCACGAGAGGGCCAAACATTCGACTAGGGGATACCATGGCACTGAAACAGGCACTAAAGGAAAAGAGATATGTACAGAGACAGCTGTTAAGTCCATTAAGGGAACTTCTAGGCCAGGCTTTGGCTCTAAGACCCTTTGGTTTTTTGTGGATGGGTGGCAGAATACACCCCAAGACTCGCCTCAGTGTCCCCAATGAGCTCTTTTCCCTGAATAAAGACCCGGCTCAAGTCTGCTCTTCAATCTTCGGGCATACCCTTCTGCCCTGCGAGTACAGGGTATGGACAAACCAGCAGAATGCCACCATACAGACCGCTCTGCACATAAAGCAAGCAGAGTAAATTATGACTGTGTGTGTGTGTGGGTGTGTGTGGGTGTGTGTGTGGGTGTGCCTGGGTGTGTATGGGTGTGACTGGGTGTGTATGGGTGTGTCTGGGTGTGTGGGTGAATGGGTGTATGAAACAACATTTAGTTTACAATGTTTTCAATGGGAAGCACACCCATACAGCCCAGCCAAACACTACCCAAACGCTGGTATTGGTGTGTGTGTGTGTGTGTGTGTGCTGGTATTGGTGTGTGCTTAAGTGCGTTTGCTTTTGGCCCTTTTGCATGACACACAACTTTTGCTGCCAGAGAGCGAGCGAGAGAGAGAGCGAGCGAGAGAGAGGACATTCCCCGAAAAAAGAGGAAGGAACGACGGCCAGCGCGACCCTTTGTATACGCTGCCGAGAAGCCCCAAAGTGGGGGGGCCAAGGAAGGGTTACATTTGTGTTTTGGGTTTGGGTTTGGTTTCGGTTTCATTTCGGTTTTGGCGTGCGATAAGCTTCGCTTCGAATGGCTGGCAGCTTAAAAGCTTTGGGGGGTGGAGAGTGGGGGTGGGGGGCATGGGGGGGCGATTCGAGTGCACTGAATCGCGGAAAATGTAAATTGCAAATTGCAAATGTAATTTAATTTAATTTCAAAAGGCATCTTCTGCATGCAACACAAGGACCAAAAGGATGTGGCACCCATTTGTTGTACAAGTGCCGTTAAGTGGGATTTACCGTAATTCTGTGCATGGAGGGGGGGTTGCTGAAAAGCGAAGGCTTATCGATAAATGTAGAACGGGTACTAAAAAAAAAACCATCGAAAAATAAGAAGGACATTATTGATGTTTTTGGCCAAAAAAAATATTTGTTATCGATAAAAATCGATAGTTTTCTGTCGATAAACTTTGGTCAAATAATCGATACGATTTTTTAGTCATAAACCATTTAGATCTAGAAAATTTTGTAGCAATTTTTTTAAGTTAAAGTTGAATTGAACTCGAATCGATAACAGTGCTGCTTAAAAATCGATAAAAAACTTTTACTAAAAAAAAACATCGAAAAATACGTTAGAATTCGAATTCTAATTGATGTTTTTGGTCAAGATAATATTTGTTATCGATAAAAATCGATCAATTTTATGTTATTATATTATGTTCAATCGATTACTTTTAATCGACATCACAGTTAGGAAGTTTCTATATCTAGACAATATATTATTTATTTATTTTTGATTATTGTGTGATTGTATAATAATCGCTAACAGTGCTGACTAATAATCGATAACCAACTAATGTTAATCAAAAGTGTTGAACATTTATTCAAATTGCAAAATGTATATCTCTAAAAATCAGAATAAATGTTAAAATACAAAATTTATCTTCCAAAATAAAAAATCGACTTATCGCTATCGTATAGCTGATCGATACGTATCGAATTACGCATACAAAATGGCTTTAATGAGCCCTTAGCTGGTAAACCACAAATGCCTGTCAATCACAAATCCACTCCATCATCCCATTCCATTCCATTTCCCCGTTTCAGCTCTTAGTTCTGGTCTGTTTGGATCCGGCTCTCGTCTTATTGAGGCAATCAATATGCCCGACCTACCCCCCTGCCAGAGGAAAAAACAAAAGGAAGAGACAAAGGATATGTGTATCTGTATCTGTGTGTGTGTGAGGGGGAAAGAGCACATAAAAACATGAGATATACTTGAGGCTACTTTTCGGCTAACGAGCATCGCACAGTCAACGTCTTTATTGTTGGCCAACTTGCATTTTCTTTCCCCCACCGAGTTTCTGGGGGGAGAAGGAAGGAAGCAGGCCAGGATGTGTGTGCTTTCTACGAAGGAGGGGGGATGGATAGCCATCAAACTAAATGCGCACCATTCCCAAGGATATTCAAGATGAATCTCTCTCCAAGGAGTACTCTCCTAGTAGTTCCTCGGTCTCAAATGTATTCCGTATGCGGCTCCCTATAAAGTAAGGGAGCCTTTGGCCAAAAATTCCGAACACCAGCCACAGTGAGTGGCCTGGCAGACGGGAATAAATGTAATTGGTGTCAGCAGCAATGCCCTCACTAGACGTTCATTGGACATTTCTGCTCCCCAAGACAAGGAAGTGCCGACTGCCGGGCGTCGCGCGGCTCCTCATGGGCTTGCGGCGCGTACCAGTTGGGAATTACAAGTGCTCGAAGCTGGCACAAATCATTGCCGATCCTCAGCGATCGGCCGGGGGGGTTGGGCGCGAGCTTTGCGAATCCCAAAAACCTGTTTGGGATTGCTGCAACCCCTGAAGTACCCTCTAAGGCCCTGATGGATAGCAGAAGCCAAGAGTCCAGAGCCCGGAGCCACATTTAAATTAATATCCTTGCAATTTCCGTTCGGGCATCGTTTTAGGGATCCTAATCCGTCTCGACTCATAAATAAATAGGCAATTTCCTAGCCTCGAGCGGCATTCGAGATAGCGAGAAACTAATGTAATTCAATTCCGGCTAGAAATACGGAGGACGGAATACGGAATGTATTCATCAAATGCCTCTCTCCTTCGGCCACTCTGCTGCCCTCTCCAGTCTGCTGTATGTTGCATGTTGTGTGTGACATGTGTCTCTGTCGTTTGCCTTTGTCTCTGGCCTCCCTCTCTCAGGGAAATGGCTTACATTTCGGCCAGCAATTTCGTTTAGTCATCTTTTGGGACCATCTTCCTGACTAACTGACAACTTGTGTGTGTCGTCTGGCGGGGCAAGTGGGGCCTGGGGGGGGGGGGGGGGGGGCAGGGCCTCATCATGTAAATGATGATGATTACTGGAGGGGTGTCGGGTGCCTCCTCCCCTCCTCGATGACTGCTGATGATTGATTCTGTTGATGCGGATTTGGTTTTGGTTTTGGATTTTGATTTGTGAAGGCAAAGAAATCTAGGCAGGATATTTTGATAGACCAACACAAGGATAGTATTTCGATGTGGAATTGAATTTCCCTCCACACATAAATATCAGGATACAATTCGTAATATTCTTTGAATATTAAGCCCTAGGATGCATTATTCAAACTTTGAGACTCTACAATTTGTTGAACTTTTAAGCCACGTTCTTTTTGCTTTTCACAGCGCCATTTTCCACTCAAAGTCCGCCGGAAAATACTCTGCCACGAGGACAGCAATGAAACAAAAACAAAAACAAAAAGCGAATAAGCGTACAAAATTGTTAACCCAATTTCGTGTGACGCTTTTGGCCGGGTCTAAGCGCCATCTGGGGGGGGGAGGGCAACAGCCAGGACGAAGGACGTCCTTCAGGCGTTCAAAATAAACTGCACTTGCCACTTCTAGGGCTTCGCATCGAGTGGGAGTGGCAGAGAGGGGGTAGTGTGTGACATGGACAAGTCTCGAGAGTTCCAAGTTTTCCGAGAGTTTTCGCAGGAGAAAAAATACAGTCGGAAAATTATGCGCTGCATTTTACAAAAGTTTATGAGGCAGCGCAGTCGTCTCTGGTGTGGGGCGGGGGCGGGGGCGTGGCATGGCAACATTATTTATGAGCTGCCACGTTCGGGCTGGGATTGGGATGGAGGGGAGGAGGGAGGGGGGCAGGGCCGGGGACCAAAGTCTACGATGAAGCCTTTTGAGCTTCATTAGGCTTGACCTTTTCCACACAGAGAGAGAGAGAGACAGAGAGAGAGATAGAGAGAGAGTGAGAGAGAGAGTGAGAGGCAGCCGAGTGAAAGTCCTTCCGTGGCATTTCTTTTTCCCTTTTATTACTTTATTTTCTGTATTCTTTTTATTGGTAAAACAAATGTAGCGTTAATTTTCGCTTGTTCCGCACAAAAAAAAAACAAGGAAATGCCATCAGGACACAGCCCGGGGGGGGGCTATCGGATGTCCGATACCACATTCGAGCCATTCGATAGTCCGCTAATGAATAACAATCGGATAGCCCACGCTAATGACAGGTTACACGTGATTTCTTTATGGCTTTCGTCATTTGGGAATCGGTTCAGATGTCAAACAGATGTTCGATAATTGTTGCCTTTATTTCGGTCTCTGTTCCAGTGGAAACTTGATTGGTAATGTAATTACAGGACATTTACGTTTGTAGGCTATGGAAAACGATTAAAGAATGGCGATAGGAAGGGTTCACTAGGGTCTCCACTTATCTAGATGGAAAACCAGGGCGGTTCCACGCCGGTTAACCGTTGAATGATGGTATTTGGGATGATTCCCCCCGTTAGTACTGTAGGAAGGGCAAATACTACCCTTCTCTCAATATCCTCTTCATAAATTATGCATTTCTGCTGCGAATGAATGACCCCAATGATCCCAGCACTCCGCAAAGAAAACAATCAACCCATAAATGGTTTATGCCCTTAGCACGCCATCTTAAAATATAGATAGGATCGGGGCAATTAAGTCAATAATTACAGCACTTGAGTTCCTCAACAAGGGAACCTCTCTGCCCCCAAGGAAGGACCTTCAAATATCAATCAAGCCCACATGAAACCCAAGCCTAGTGTGGCCACCTACGAAGGACACGCACCCAATCAGCTCTCATTATCCCTGAGAGCGAAAACCAATTTGCAACTCAATTTCCGTAAAGTATCTGGGGTCCGTCCGACCTCAGCCGCTTAATAACTTTCAATGACAATCGAAAAAAGTTACAACGCAAATATTTCAAAAATCTAGCAACCCACTCACAAAAAAAAAAAACAAAAAAAACTTCAAGGAGCAAACTTTTTTCGATAGCATACTTTTTTGGATGCGTTGAAAGTTTCGTGGTCTATGGGGGGTACAGTGGTCTCTGCCATGTGATGTTTCTATTGGGAATATCTGTGGGTAAAAGTGTCCAAAGAGAATGATCCCCCATGGGCAGGCACTTACGTCTTATGCCCCAATCCATCATTTTGCAACCCTTCCTCGCTGCTGGTGGGGGATATTAGAGACCAATTTGTGACCAGCCCTCGGCGGGCCCTGTCCACGTCCTCTTCGCGTCAGTCGCGCCGTCGCGCCCTACATGACGGCCCGCGGACGAGAATCACTTGGCGATAAACGGCGAAAGCGGCGCGGCACGTCACAAATTGAATTGAATTGGAACGAAACGAAACGAAACGACTTCTAATTTTATCAATTTTGTGTATGCATCAAGCGCCGGGTGTCCCCCTACCCCCCACCGCCACCCTCAGAGGAGTAACGTTGGAGCCGATGCTGGAGACATCCGTGAAGGTGTCAGTCTGTCTCCAGAAAAATCAAATAAAACTGTTGCCGTCGCAGCCGCCGCGCCGCTTTGCTGCCGGTAAACGTGGTGTTTCGCTTTGGCTTGCGGTGCCCGATGTTCGTGTTTTACCGTTACTCTACGGCCACGACGACATGCGCGCTGTCGGTGCTTTCCCGAGCAGCATTACTTCATGACTGAACGTGTCTGGACATGTCTGATGGCGCTGCCGCTGCCGCACTATGGTCCGAACGACCACTTTTGTTGGCCAAAACCTAATTTTTCAAAGTCAAAACTGAAACCTGGTTTTGATCGCTCTGCATTAGAAAAAGATCGACCATTAAATCTGCGTACCAGAAATTTCCATAGATGGCGCCACATTCGCAAAATCAGCTGTGCAACCCAACTGTTTTTATAGTAAAGCACGTGAAGGGAAAAAGTGGCAAATTAATAACCACTTTAGATATCTCAAAAATTGAAAAACGCCAAGACGTGATTAAATTTTTTTGATGAATCTTAATCTGTCGGGTTCTTACTACGTGTTTTGAGTTTTTAACTGTCTCTAGTAGTTCTGATGTCTTCGTAATTGAAGGTTAAAGTGAGGCCTTCAACATGTGCCAACTTGTAATGAAAAGTAATTTTTGAAAAGGTGTACAAAGTGAGTCCTACCTAGTCCCACCCTGAAACCTTTTCTGTGTCGTAGATTAATAAATTCTTTTTGAAATGTATATAGTTAGAAATGCCACTTTTTACCACAATTCTTGGAATTTGCATTAATAGAGCATAACCTCAAATTCGAAAATGCAGATTTGTTTGCCGAATGGAATTCAGAGAAGGGTAAAATTATCAATTATTTGAAAACGGATCATAAGGCGACATATCATATGAAATTAATAAAGCTTTTGAAGATACCAGCAAGAAAATTTGTTACCGTTTGGCAACATACCGGAACAAATGCCGGTAAAATTCAAAGATGTTGGAACGAAAATATGTGGATTGGCCACAAGCCTTTGTTATAATACATTTATCTTTATGTCCAAATATGCTAACTAAGTTCGTAAGGCTGTACAGGACCCAGTCGGAAAGCCGGCACATATGTATCTCACTTAACGAGGCGTTAACCTTGCTTCTAGACAAGGATTTCGGCAATAATTTACGGAAACCTTTAAAAGATTTTATTTTTATTTAAATCAAAATTTTTTTTAGTCGTGCAACGCCGTTTTCTTAAATAAAATATGCTTAATACTTTTTTTCACTATAACTAAAAATTTAAATATGCATTATTAAAAAGAGGGGCGGTGCCACACCCATTTTTTTTCTTAAATCCATTTCTTATTGATTATATGTATCCAATACAAAAAACTAAATGAAAAAATCTTGTTCCGTTCGGGAGTTATTAATTTTGGCCAACAAAAGTGGTCGTTCGGACCATAGTGTGCCGCCTCTGCTGCCGCTGCCAGAATCGTTGTCGTCGTCGGGAGCTTTGTTTCGGGGCTTCTCGTGTGTGCGTGCGTGCGTGTGTGCGTGTGTGACTGTGACGGCAACGAAGTGCACGGCGTAGATAACGGGACACTGGAAGAGTGCGTGTGTGGTGGCCCTAAAGCACTCCCACACTCCTCCTCCGCCAAGGATGCAGGCAAACAATTTTTTGATATTGCTCAAACGTTCAAGTGACCAAATAAACGCGTGGGAGCTGCCACTCAGGTGGGACACTCGAAGGAATGCCCATTAGCCCACGTACGAACGGGCCACGCAAGAGAGAGACCCAGAAGTGGGTGCCCCAGGCGGGAAGCCAGGAGATGCCGGCTCTAAGCATTTGAGAAGCTTTCAAGCGAAATGTCTTATTGATGGCCAACCGCTTAAAAGTAGGCAATAAATGTGGGCTAGAGAGGATTCCGCAAATCCTGACATTTAGACCAGAAAAGCCAGAAAAGCGACAGTGAGAGGCTTTTGGTGATTATTTCAAGAAATCTGTTCAAAGATTTTTCCTAACTAATTCGCAAAAAAAAAAATAAATAATATAAGATATAATCTGATCTGAAGAATGATTTTTAGAACATATTATATAATACTCTAAATATCATAATACGACATAAAAAACTAGATTAAATTGACACGAAGAGTAGCAGAAAACTTTTTCACAATAAAATACAAATTTTCGACTTGAAAAAAATATATAATAATTTCCAGTCACATTTTCAAAGCTTTTTCTTATTTAATTCGCAAAAATAAGGATCTAAAAACTATCTATTAAAAAATATAAGATATAATCTGTTAAGAAAGATTTTTAGAACATATTCTGATATTGCTCTAAATATTATAATAATTGAAATCATTTTTAGAGCACATCTATAATTTTCTAAATTTTATAATAATTGAAATAAATTTTAGAACATATTCTATAATTTTCTAATTATTATAATAATCGAAATCAAGGAGGCCATCCATCCATATCTCTATATATTCCCTATTTATCCCATTTTCTGTTTATTTTCTATACATATTCCATCGAAATTGTAATCCACATAAACCTCAATCCATCCCACTGTTCTTCCACATAGAAACTCGACCAAAAATTCAGACCGAAAGCGAAGCCCAAAACGACGCCACCGAAACACAAAAGAAAAGAAAGAGCCAACGGGCGGGGGAGAGACGGGGAGGCAGGCAGAGAGAGCATATAAATTGTGGTCTCTCTCTCTCTCTCTCTCTCTTTCTCTCTTTCTCTCTCGTTCTCTCTTCGTCAAGGCAATAAATATTGAAAATATATTAAGAGAATCCACTAAATTCCCGACTTTGGCCTCGAAAGAGAACAACAGCAACAACATAATCAAAAGGGAACACACGAGAGCGAGTATAAACAAACATTGTGGGGCATCCCCCCCCTCGCACCCCCTTCCGACTCATAGATAATGCTGGAATGCGGGGATGTTTCGTGTTTGGCAATCAGTCGCAGGTGTTTCGTAGAATTTAAGTGTGCCACGAGGGTTTCGGTGGAGAGGGGGTTTATCTCCCAGAGGGGGGAGGCAGAGAGCGAGATACGAGTTCTCCCCCCCTTTTCCACCTTTAATAATTATTGGACCGAGAAGATTTTTGGTATTTATGTAGATAATTACCGTGTTTATAGCTTCTGGAAATATGAGCCCTATATCATCCAAATTGTGGCTTTTACTATAATTGAATCAGGACTCTAGTTCTATGGAGCTCCCCCTATAATAGTCTTATGTTTCTTTAAAGTATTTCCCCCAGATTACGCACTTCCTTCCTTCCGATAAGACCAAAAACCTGAAATATGACCCACATTCTGCTGATGGAACCCTCGGGGAAATGTTGACCCACATTGATTGTCTGTGGCTGTGGCTGTGTTTGTGCCCCCCACAAAAATATGTCTAAATAAAATGCGTGAAAAACCAACAACATCATTTTTTAAGCAAACATTTTGTTTCCCCCCGAGAGAGAGAGAGAGAGGGGGGGAGGGAAAGACACACAAAAGTAGGCAACGCAAAAGCGTCAAGCAATTAGCAGCAGCAGAGCACCAGCAGAGCAGCAGCAGAACGCCAGCAGAGCACCAGCAGAGCACCAGCAGAGCACCAGCCGAGCACCAGCAGAGCAGCAGCAGAGCACCAGCAGAGCACCAGCAGAGCGCCAGCAGAGCACCAGCAGAACGCCAGCGGCAGACAACAACAAGAGGAAGGCAAGCACTGGAGGATGCGAAGCATTTGATACCCTTTAAGAGCCATGGCCAAAAGAGAAAGCGGATTTCTGCAGATTTCCCCACAAGTATTTGGCTCTCAAGCGATGTTTTCTCTATCTATCGACAGTTTCGACGTGGAGCAAATGATGCTCAGAATCGTCATACCCTTTGCAAGGATATACAGAAGCAACAGCACGAAAACGGCCGCAATTTGCATTTTACACCTTTGGACTGCCCTTTGGGCGCCCCAAGGAGGTGCCGCAGAGCAAGCCAGAGCCAGGGGTTGAGGGGGAGCCACCAAAAAAAAAAAAAAGAGAGAGAGCCCCACAGAGAGGCAACATGTGGCTGCTAAGTGGTCGTGAATGTGGAGACCCTCGCCAAACAAACGGCAAAAAAGGACCTTTTCCCAATGTCAATTATTATGAGCGGTTGGGGGATGGGGGGTGGTGCCACCCAGCGGGGCGGCTTCCTGTGTGTCAGATGGCACCCTAACATTTCCGCCCAAAGTTTTGCTTACATATAAAATATATTCCTTTATTTAAATGTCCTTCATGATCATCGCTTTAGTTTATGGCTGCAAAGGTGCCAGGCAGGCCCCAAAGGGTAGGATATCTCGATGATTCAGAGGGGATTGTCATAGAGGGGAGGTAAAAGGGCGAAGTAGGGGCGCATCCACGGGGGTTAAGAGTTCATTTTTATTTCAGGGAAACGATCCTTATTATGACAACCAAATAATCCTAAAGTTTTCATCATTGAATGGCTTTTAACGCCATTCTTTTCAGTCTAAGAGCATCCACATTTCGTTCATACTTTTGCCTTTCCTTTTCTCTTTTTTTTTTTTTTTTGAGTTTTTTTTTATCGTCCCTTCTCTCCAATTCCCAGAGGGACTTTTATATGTAAAGTATGTCGTTTTGGCAAAATTCATTTCATGTCTGAGCGCCAGGTGCCTGCCTGCCTGTCGGTGTGTCTGTGTGTGCGTTTTCCCGGGACTTTTCGACCCGGAAACCTCTGTGTCTGTCATTTTCATGGTGCTGCTGTTGCTGTTGCTGTTGCCTTTTAATGCTGATGTATCACCCCACACAGCTATACCTATAATATTTACATATTTACATTCCTAAACATTACTTTTTATTGCTGCGCCTGCGCTTAAAATTATTTCATTTTCTTTTCAGTTCGTGAATTATTAAATATGGCGAAGAAAACCCTATTTTGGAAGTATTTTGAGACTTAAGATTTGCTTTCAAAAATTAAAAAACATCTATATTCAAATTAAATCAATTTCGAATAAGAAATAAGTCAATTTAAATTTTAAAACGAATTTGACTTTCATTGTTTTGACGTAAGCTGACTGCTACGAAATTTAGTCCTGGCTGGAAACGGTGTATGTCCTGGCTAACAGGGTGGTTGCACTCGCTAAACGGTTTGCTCTAAACATGATTGGTTGCTGTCTGTGATTCTACGTACAAGAACTAAAATATTTAAAAATATATATAAAAAAGAAGTCTAAGAAAACTTGAAAAAATCGCTTAAAAAATGTTAAGTAAATTACGGAAATATCAGGAAACCTATGGAAAATTTGTATATCTTTAGGGTGCTTTGTTTTTTATTTGTATTGTTAATATTTTTGTATCTTTATATTCAAACTATGATCAACGTTTTGAAAATGAAAATAAGGTGAAAGAAATTGGAACAAAAATCCAAAAGAGTGCTTTGGGTCTATAAATAATAACCACAAGACAAATAAGGACAAGTAAATTAGACAAAATAGGACTTTTTGGGCACGTTTCGGGCTTAAGAGATTCGTTTTACAATTGCTTATAAATGGACTGCAAACTCACGTAGTTTCTCACAAAAATCATCTTTCATGTTGACTTTTATATTTCCTTGATGAATATTATTATTTTTATATAAATATCAAACGTATTTCGATGAGTATTCGCAATATTAATACTAATATTCACTTAATATTCACTTCAACAACGATAAAATCACGATACACCGCTTTGAGATGCCAGCAAACAACTAAAGGCCTTTCGGCCCCAGTCAGGACCTCCCCTTAGAGAATTTTCCCACTCGGAAAAATATGAAATAACCAAATAGCAACAGTCCGTTCGGCGGTTCCTGTTGATAGGCAGGTGACGGCCGCCTTTAGTGGAGCATAATTATTGATAAAACAAGTCTCTAACTGCAGGCCAAAGGATACCGAAGGATATTTATGAATGAAGTGGAGGGAAATTGATTTTAAACGGTTTTCGAAACAGGCAAAAAAGCAGGGCACTCACCACGTGACGTCGGGTGATTCATGAGTATCGATAGGGGGCACTCATCATCGTCGAGTATGTACTCCGTTCCATCGCTGTTGACCTGTGGAATGGTATACGAGAATGTTAATATGGGTCCGAGACGATAGAGAGGACATATTCTGAGTCTGGCGGGGATGGAGACTATTCAGGGAGGGAAACTAAAGCCAAAATTTACTTATATTCTAGGGCTTTCTTTATAAGAAGGAAAAGTATTCTATGGTAGATGCAATGGCATCTCTTATGTGTCGGTTTAACATTAAAGAGGTTCCGGAAATTGATCCTATACTTATGGTCTTTCTACAGCCAATAGACTGAATGGATTTTGGGTAGAATATCCCATATCTACTACAAATATTCTATAACATAGTAAACACTCAAGTGGCCCAAGCGATGGCCCAGCCGAAACGTCCCTTCTTCCAAACGACCGACGGGAGCTTCCGCATGACGCGTATAAACTCGTATATAAATGGAATCGGGGTAAATATTGTTAAATGGAATGGTTTTGTTAAATTTTAACAACAATTATGGATACATCTAGTTGATAAGTGATCTTTTATCTTCTTTTCTATGCAACTTTTGCTTCAAAATGATTATATTTCAAACGGATTTAGCAACATTTCATAAATTTCCTTGGGATAAGTCATTTTTTGCATCAATTTCCTCAATAAAAGGTAATTTCTCTACCTACAAAATATTATCCGCATATTTGCACAGCTAAAACAGATCTAATTCAGCCAAAAACTAATAGAATTTATCAATGAACAATATACAAATAAGATGAGCAACAAAAAACTGGAAGATAGCCTTGAAATTTCATCTGACATTGCAATTTTTGGCCTTTCGACATCTAATTATTACAATTTCTAAGACATATCACCCTTTCCTCATTCCAGAACCTTCAGTAAACCATCTGAGAGCCCCTCAAAACTCCCTTCCATAGCACCGATGCACTCTCTCCTTTCGTAATTATCAAATCCCCACCTGAACCAAACAATAATGCAGTGGATCCGCCTTCTCGAGTCCGTATTTGGTGAGCATTTCCCTGACCACCGCCTGGGCGCAGTCCCGAATGGACAGCAGCAGTGTCTTGTAGGGCACGTCCTGGCACAGGCTCTCGCCGTAGATTTTGAGGGTGCCGCCCGTGTCGGGTCCTCCGTCTCGGGATCGGAATTGCTGGAGCTTCTTCTCGAGCTTTTGCTGTCGCCGTCGCCGCATAACGGCCTCCGGGTTTGAGATCGATCGCGTGAACGAGGTTTCCGGCAGTTCCGTGTAGAGTTTCCCGGCCACAGCGTCGCTGCCATCGGGCCCGCTGCCGCCCGCATTGCCATTCATGTGCGAGGAGTTGGAGCCCGACCCAAGGCCGTTGCCCAGCCCCAACTGGCTGCCGTTCGCGGTGGGCGGATCGGAGCTGAGTTTGGCCATCTTTTCCTTCTTCTTCTGCTCCTTCTTCTCCCGCTTGGAGAGCTTCCTCTTGAAGTTCAGATCTGTTTGCTCGATGGGCTGTGGCGAAGGATCAAAGCAGTGGGTTATAATGGGCTCTTCTTGCGGGGGTCCTTGGACAGCAAATACAATACTCACTGTGGTCTTCTGGTCGATGTTCTTGAGCAGGAAGCGACCCTCCCGGTCGTCTATGTGCCAGTTGAGCTGCACCAGCAGGGGCTTCTCGTCGGCATTGAGGCGCCTCTCCTCCCCGTTGGCGTGAACCTCGTACAAGGCGTAATTGGGCACGGACAGCATTCGCATGTCGGGACGGAACTTCTCAATCAGGGTGTCTAGGGATCACAAAAGGATAAACCATGTTAGATAAAGTGAGATCTTGTGGAGCTGTCAGCCGCTTGCCCACCTATGACATCTGTGACGGTGGCGTCTGAGGCCACGCGTATGCATTTGGTGGCCACCTTCTGGCCGGCATCTTGAAAGTAAAACCGCATAACGCCATGGAAGAGCAGGTTCTAAACAAAGAAGCAGATTAGTCCCAGTATTTAGGGGTAGCCATAGATCATAGATCATACCTCATCGGGCTCGGAGAGCGCAAACAGATCCAATCGATTCGCATTCCATTGCTGTATCACTGAACGAACTGCCTCGCGATCCAACATCTTCTTATCATGGGACATACTGTACAGAGACTGTTTCGAAGGGGGGGGCGGCTGGGTTTACAGGAGGAGGACTACGCTCCTCCTAGTGTCTGTGTGTCTTTGGGAGAGTTTACTGTATTGTGACTCCAGTGTGACTCCGTTTTGTGGCAGCTCTCCGACGTCTATCTGTAAACAATAAACCATACATTCGGATAAATTTAGATCTTTTTGTAGGTTTACAACTATTCCAGCGAAAAAAGCACCGTAAACAGAAAGGGAAATGGAAAAACTTGCCGCAGATGTTGCAAACATTTGAATTTCCATTGGGAAAATGTAAACAAAGTGGGAGAAGGAGGAGGGGGGTGAACTTTTGCGAGTCGTGTCTTCGTCAGGTATCTTTGGCATTCTTGGACCCATTTTTGGGCTAGTGGATCTATGATAAGAGTCGAGTTATTATTTATGATTGCTTGAGTCAACATTTGATGAATGTCCCCCGTCTCTAAACCAATTAAAAGTTCCATTACATGATCATATCTGGTGGTAGAACCCACCGACCCTCAACAAATAACTTCATCAAAGCAGAAAATTTCATTCCATTTGTACAAATAACATCACAAGATGTTATTTGGGGCGTGTATCCCCCTTATCCGCCCATCCAGTGCCAGAGTTCCAAAAAAGTGTTGTCAAGAAGCGGAACTATGCCTGAACTGTCTCTCTCTCTCTCTCTCTCTCTCTTGGGAGTTCTATAAACTTTGGGTGTCTTCTTGCCTGTTGGTATTCCTCTTCTTCTTCCTCTTCCCGGTTCTCTTCTTGTTATGTTTCTGTTTCTGTTTCGTTTCTTATGTAGTTTAATAACCGTCAACGGTTCTGCTTGGGGGAACACGTCGCTGTCGCCGTATAGGCAGGGTAGGGGTTCGTTCTCGAGAGAGTAGAGGGTTCAGCAGAGTCGCTGCCCTGCGGATCGAGGGGGGGGGGGGGGGGGGGGGGGGGGGGGGGCAGTACAATAGTTGATGAGGAGTACCATTTAAGTAAAGCTATTTTCACAATTTCCTCTTTATGAAGTCCGTGACGAGGGCGAGGGCGCGGGCGAGGGCGAGGGCGCGGGCGAGGGCGTTTCTGTTGTCAGTGGAAATTGCGTTTCAAACTTTTGGTATTCCCTCTCTCTCGTTCATGGTTCAAGGGTTAAGCAAGGGTCGGGCTGTTCCATGATTCCAATTCCTTGCTGCATTCAGGCGTAACCATCGAATATGGGGTTTTATATTGATGTTTGGGTATTTTTATGGTTTCCAAAATTCCGGGACATGTTTCTATTAGGGGTTGGATAGAAGAACCCCTGGAATTCCATGACGAATGAAGGGCATCGCCATCAGTGGCTGTTCCCAAATCTAGTTCCTTATCTATCATCCATTTACCATCCCATTCCAGTTCGTATTTTCCCATACTCATTAAGAGCAATCAGATCCCCAAAAAATGTGACAAATTATACAAAATGATGGACAAATAATCTCCGGTTCCGTTCCGTGTGAGAAGTAAACAGAAATATGTATGTAAATTGTGCCTCCAAAAAAGAACAGGGACGGTGGCAGGGCAGTGGCAGGGAGTCACAACATCTGTAATTGCGGACAACATTATTAAAAAGACATAAAGGTGACATTTACACCAACAAAAGTGTTGCTCTGCGACTGCGCGCAGGCAGCAGGCAGGCAGCGAGCAGCCAGTGCTCCCAAAAGATCGCAAGCAGAGATAACGAAACGAAATAAAACGAGCCGGAAAACCGCAACAAAAGAAAAATGTCGCTTACTGCAGAGGAAGAGCGAGAGACGGGGAGGGAGATCACGAGAGCGACTGTAACAGAAGTACCGCAAGCCAGCGTGCATAAGCAGCGGCAGCAGCAACAATGCCCTGTCCATTGAGGAGGAAGAGAGGTGAATGTACCAAGACGACAGCGCAGAGAGGGAGAGGGAGAGCGAGAGCCAGAACCAGAGAGCGAGCAGGCTGAGGCGGAGGCAGCGCAGTCGGCAAACATTTCGCATCAATTGGGCGTCGCAGCAGCGCAGTCACGAGCAAAGCTAATAAGAAAGGTGAGGCATTTCCATTGCTCGTCTCTGCTTTGCCTATCGTGAGAGCAATCTCCGACAAATGCCTCACCTTGTCGGCATACCCCTTGCTTTTTGCATCAATTGGGCGGCAGCAGTAGCTTGGCTTCTCAGAAGCTTCACCTCTCAATGGGGTCTGGGACAGGCAGAATTGTTGCTGGCCTAGGCATAACTCACTCACACCCTCCCTCTCCACTTCGTCGCCCTCTCTGACGCTCTGTGTGTGTGCAGCTGTCGGCTTGGCACCTGCAGCGCGGCAATAGACTACACCTCTCCCCTCTCTGCACCCCTCTCTCTGCTCGCTGCTCTGCTGCAAAACTTGTTGCTGCTTGCAGTTTTTTGTTTTGTTTTTGTTTGCTGTGTTTAAGTGCTTTTTTCCTCTTATTTGAAATTTGTTTCGGGGTCAGTGGGTTTGTAAAACAAACGGAAACGGCCAGGGGGGGGGGGACTAATCTGCAGTTCCTCTTTACGAGCAGCATCCAGTCCAGAGAGAGGAAGCGGCCACCTGAATGGGAAGTGCTATCTAGGGGCCGCGCCCAATTGAAAGTCAATGGAAAAGACAGACAGTAAGTCAAGTGCCTCAAGCAACGGTAAATTAGCGGATCAGAAAAGCCAAGACCTCAATAAATGACGCCAGAGAAAAAAGTCCGGAATAAATATTGGAAAAACCTTTGCTTTTGCTTAAGTGAATTGCTCTTTGTCTCTCTCTCTCTCTTTCACCCGCCTTTCTGCTGTTTGCTTTGCTCACTTCTCCTTCTGTTCTACTCTTCTGTGGCTTCTTCTTAGGCTTTAAGCCTGTGACACTTTTTTTCTGCGAGTCAGCGAAACAAGAGTCGGCAAAATGCACAACAAAATCACAAAAAGGAACTTTGAAATATTCTAGTAGCCCAAAACGAACTTGGGATACCCTTTAGCTACTGGGGTTGCTCACATACCAACGCCCTAGATGACCTTTAAAAGTCTTCCAAAGGGGACTTCGTGTTGGCCAATCCATAGATTTGTGATTTCTTCTTTGTGATTCATTACCACACCTTACACCTGTAGTACCCTTTCCCCCTCCCTCTCTGCACGCCTCCCCCCACTTCACTCTTCTTTGTTGGCTTTGCTTCTTTTTCTTTTGCTGCCATAATCCGATTTTACAGTATTTTATTTCTGGCGACATTTCTCAGCGCTTCGGATGAAAAGTGCTTTGATATTTCGCTCTTGTTATATTTTTTGCATTTTTTTTTTTCTCTCTGTTGTTTAGTCACTGTAACTGTTGTTGGCGTTGCTGTTGTTGTTGCTGCTCGCAAAATAAATATGAAAACAATTTTCCCTTTGAGGCAAAACGAAAACCAAAAACCAAAAACAATAAACCGGCAAAAGGCAACGGCATACCACTGTGGTTGTTGACTCTTTTTTGCTGTTTGTTGTTGTTGTTGTTGCTTTTGTTGTTGCGGGTATTATTTGTTTAACACTTTTTTTTTGCGTTCGCCTTTGGGCTTGTTGACCGCCCAACGGATAGGCGATAAGCGAGGCGAAGGGGCAGGGGGCAGGGGAAGGGGGATGGACGGACAAGAGGAAGAGCTCAAAGAAATTTCAGTCCCACAGACAATAACGGAGTGGGAAATATATATCTACACACATAGGTACATTCGAGTACAAGTACAGTGGTGTCTCTGTATGGATAAAACTTTTGTTTAAATTATAAGCGAAAAATAAAAAATAATTACCACCGATATTTTATAATCCTAGAGATTCGTCTCTAAAAAATCTCTAATATATTTTTGTGAAAAAAACAAACTTTAAAACATACTTTTGGCCACCAAAGGATATTGGAAATTTCAGCTCCATAGGTTTTTCCTCCATAAATTTTACCACCATATAATTTACAAATTTTACTTATTTCTATATAAAAAAAATGTAAAAATTTAAGCTTTTTTTAATGGATTTTTAATCAAATTATTTAATAACTGGAAGTATTTTTTCCATTTTTAAGATTTACTGCTCAAATTTCAACAACGAATATCTAAAGGCTAAAAAAAAAGAGGAAAAAGCCAAATAAAATACCTATTAAAATTCATGTTTTTCCCTTAAACATTTTAATATTTACAAATCTTCAAGCTTTTCTTTAGGATTTTTCGATGAAAATCGTTTTACAGACCTTCAAACCATTTACTCTGCTTGGATATTTCTATAAAAATCGACTAAAAACTTGTTTTTTCCACAATTTCGGCTACTTTTAGTTCCTGTCTAACTATTTCCTCGGGAATCTCAGCTGGTTCTCAAGGCACAGAGACCACTGTACCTGTGCGTACGAGTATGTTCACTGGGAGCACAGTGAGTCAAGTTTGTTGTCATTGTTGCCGGGTTTCTGTTTCTTTCTGTTGTGGCTGCCGGGCGGGCACGCTTAATTGGTTACTGGAATTGGGTTGAGAGAGTAATTTTTAATGAGCCCTGAATAGGACAGGGCAGTAGGCAGGTGGGTGGCTGGAAGCGAAGACTAAAGAGTGCGGGGCATCAGCTGAGTCAGCGCGATGTACGATCCACGATGTACAATAAATTCAAAGAAGAGGAAGTTACGGATGGAATCAGAAGTTCGCTGATGAGGGAGGAACTGTGACTAATCTCTGGGATGTTGTGAAATTAAATTATGGAATTATTTCTAGTCAAATTTGAGGAAAAATTATAGCCATACTCTAATGGGGTTATGTATATCCGGCTAACACTCACAGAGTTTGGAATGGGTTTTCAGAGGTAAGATCACCACAAGAGGGAGGCTTTCTACTATTACTACACCAGATTCTACTATATTTTCACAGAGTGGTTTAGCCACTGGCTGTACAGCAGTACAGATATGTCCTTCAATGGAAAATCCTAAGTTTTCAAGGTCTTAAAACTAGAGATAGTTATGGGAGCTCTCCAACCGAAGACCCATACCATTTTCCTTAGCAGATTCCCCAAAACTTTAGAATTCCACGTCCTCCAGGGTCTCCTAAGAAAAGTTCCCATAATAAATTCCCCAAAAATCATCACAAAAGAAAGGTAAAGATTAGATCAAGTATTCCCTAAAGATCGCCTAAGAAAACCAGACTCAAAGACCAAAGCTCTGGGCATACAAATGACAAATTAAAAGTGAAAAAAATATATAAATAAGAAATCAAGATAAAGATACAGCTACAGATACAGATAAGGCAATGGCCAGATAAAGCCATAAATATGTATAATCAGTCAATAACCTGTTGCCCGATAAAAGTAGAAGCCATTCAGGGGGCCAGGCGGGGCAGAAAAGCGTGGGACAAAATGGCACTCGTAGGGGCCACATCTCGTTAATTAACAGAATACCACAGCTAATAGATTCCAGAGCTAATAGATACAACAAACACGACAATTTTGTGGGCAATATCATCAATAGATACGAGAGATAACAGAGGGGAGCGCGAGGCGGGATCGGTAGAAAAACCTCAAACAAGTGAAAGTTGGTAAATAGTTTCCGTTTACGGTTTGTTTCTGTTTCTGTTTCTGTTTTTCTTTAAAACTTATGTTTTCTGTTTTCTGTCTCTTGGGATAGAAATATCTTTGGCAAATATTTACACAGCCCGCAATTAGCACGCAACCCAAAGCCTCTCCCACCAATAAAAACACAAAACAAAGAAAAGAAATTAAAGAAAGAAAAACCTATGGATCGTCTGAGTAATGCATGCAAATGGCAATTCTTTGGGGAAGAGGGGGGCGGCGGGCCCCGCCTCTCTCGGCCATATTTGTGCATTTTTGCATGCGCGCATAATTAAGTTATTCATTGTTTAATATTCATGAATATAAACGCATTGGTATTGGTATGAGTAGTTATTTTTACCCGAATACCCTGTACGCGCGAGCAGCGGAGGGTACTTGGATTTTGGCCAAATGTAGGTCATGGCTGGGTGGGTCATTATTTTCGGAACGAAGGTCTGCCCAAAGAGGAAGATATTTTCTAGGAATTTTTTAATAATAATAATAATTGTGATTTTTAAAATAACCTTTGATTTTTCGAGGTTTCTGTGTGGAAAAAGATATTAAAACAGCATCATAAAAAATATATATAATTTTAATTTTTAAATTTCAGAGTTTTACGTTATTTTTCTTTTTTATTATTTAAAAATATATTACACATATAATTATGTTGTTTAGTATTTTACAAAAGTTGTAATTTTTTAGTTTTTTTTTTTAAGTTTAAAAGTTTTATTAATTTTAATAGAATTTGGTGTTTTTTAATATAAACAAATTTTTGGTATTTAAAAAAAAAAAATTTGGATTTATTAGACAAAAAATGTTTGAATGCGGAATAAAAAAATTGTAAATCTTGGAATATAACAAAAATGGTAACTTTTTGAATTAATATTTGGGAATATTAATGTAATATAATGTATTTTAAGGGATAAATATTTATGCTTTTTTTTTAAGATAATGGAAGGGAGGCGAAGGGAGCACGTTTAACACTCAAAGAAAATATACTTAAAAATTTTCTGTAATTATTAGATCTCTTTTTTTTTTTAAATCCAAGAAAAAATAAAAGCATTTAAATGGTATTTATTATAAAAATGTTTCTACAAAAATGCAATATAATTCATAGATTATTGGATGTTTGAGAGTTTGAGGGGCTAAAGGGAAGTATAAATGGTATCAAAAGAAATCTACAATTCTCCTTCTCTCCTTTTATAGATACACTATCTGTTGATACACATTCTGTTCAAATACCAGGTATCTTCAGGTCGGCAGTAGTTTGCTGCTGCTGTCTATGGCACATTCTCACAGTCTACACACCAAAAGACACACCCAGAGAGTACCAGGGAGCAGCAGCAGCAGCAGACATCAGGGGTTGGGGTTCGGGGGTTCTTCTGCTCCCCAAAGATTTATGGGGAAATTAGCTAATCAAGTATGCACGGATCATCGTCGTGTGTGGGGTGCGGCATTGGGGCATGTGGCATGGGGTATGGGATGCTCAGGCATGCATAATTATGATTCAATATATTCCGATTGAGGCAAAGAACGAACGCGAAGGCTAAGGCTCAGATTCGACAGATACATATATGTATCTTTCTATCTTCTTCTTACCTCTCTCTCTCTCTCTTTCTATGTTTATTTTAAGCTCTTTTTCGTGATCATCTCATAAAATTCGTATTAAATTAAGTGTTTACTTCCCCAACAGTCTATGAAAGTTTTTACGATTCCTTAAACTCCTCTTCTGCTGCTGTGATTTTTGTTGGTTTAAACCATCGTGATCGAAGCATTTAGCCCTGAGCGATGGTTACATGGATCGTTTAGCCGTGTACGATAGATGCATGGATCGTTGAAGGAAAGGCAAGGCAAGGGCATAAGAAGATTTCATTGATTTGTAAGCACAAGCACGATTAAAAATATTTAAATATTTTGCTATATTATGCTGGAAAAATATATCCAAAAATAGTCCTAAAGATGTATTCCTTTTATTCACCAAAAAACCAGACAATTCTTCCTCAAAAAATTTCTAAAAGTTCTGTAATATAACTTCCAAGATTGTCCCGAAAGAACATAAAGATTTTCCAATTATTTTCATTATTTCCCCAAAAACCCTGTAATTTATTTGACTTCCAGGGAATAATGTGGTTCCATGATTTCTATCGAATATTTAACAGGCTTACAAATCCCATTCAATACTCCTCCAAAAAGAACGAAAAGTTCTATAATTTCCATAAAAGAATATAAATATTTAAATGCCTTTTCGTATTTATTCCCCTTCAAACAGTGATATATTTTCAGCACTGCCATTTCCATCAAAAAATATGATATATTTCCTAATTCAATCTCTTACTTTTATCCCCTAATAAGCCCCACAAAATCTTCTTATAAACTGCCTTAAAAGTTCTATAATTTGCCATTTATTCCTTTCCCTTAACCCTTTACTCCCAGCATAAATGATGCATAAAATAACAACGAATTTCCCTCGACTTTTCATGACATAATTAAGCCGCCACTCCACTCCCAAAGCCTCTCTTCCAAGCCGCCGTTTTGGCCATAAATTTGACTTTCTCTTGGCATAAATCGCTTACGCAACTTTTGGCCACAAAACAAAACAAACAATCAAATAAAAAACAAAAAAAAAAGTGTGCAGTAATATAGATTTTATGATTATTCCAAAGCAAAAAAAAAAAAAACAAATAAAAAGATAAACCGAAAAACCAAAAAAAGAGAAATCTCTGAATTTTCTGTTTAATTAAAAAACAAAGTGTGAAATTTTTGGGAGAAGAAAGAGAGGCGCACACACACAAAGGTGTGGCTGCACTTCAAGTACAATCTGGCCACACTAATGGGGGGGGGGGGGGGGGAGAGAGACAGTAGAAGGGGACAAAATATATTTGCAACAAGAGGCACAAAGAGAGGCACAGAGACTCGCAGAAACAGTTACTGGGATGTTAACGTGGCTAAGACAACGCTTTGTTGTTGTTGTTGTTGTTGTTGTGTGGATTTTGCATATGTTGCTGAGCTCTTTCCAAGAGATTGTTGTTGTGGCTAAAACGATGCTGGTGCTCCCTAATTAGGCCAGGAAGCAATTAACCGGTTAATAGACGTAACTGCCTGCCTGCCTGCCTGCGTTTTGTTTAATGCATTTGATTTACACAGACATACAGTGCGTTATGAAACCATAAAGACAGTTGTGGCCGAACAGAAACTACAGGGGAAATGACATTAATAAACATAAAAACCCCCTTGAATCATTAAATACATGATTATTTTCATGTAATTTAATTTTTTGTCAGAGTCGATTCCATATAGCCCATAAGAATACTTTTTAAACTTAAGTCTTTGGAGATATAATGACGTTAGGACCTAGAAGAAAGGTCCGCTTGGAATACAAAATAAAAAATCCATTCGAAAATTCCTTAGAAATCAATCACAAATGAAGATCAACTTAAGATGAAACGAGAACAATGATATAAGATCAAATGTTGATGGAAAAGAACAAAATGAAAGATACCTGGAGATACCTTCTCCCAAAAATAATGCTTGAAATACTTCTACCTACTCCTAAAAATATTACTACTACTCCTAAAATACACCTATTACTAAAAAAAGATACTCATAGCTTCAAACAAATTATTATAATACTTATAAAAAAATACTCCGTTTTCTAAAAGACTAATCTTTTTTTTTAATTTGTGAAATATTTTGAAAAATTTTATTTATTATTTATTTATTATCTATTTATTTATTATTTGTTTATTTATTTATTTATTATTTGTTTATTTATTTATTTCTTATTTTGTTATTATTTATTTATTATTTATTGATTTATTATTTATTATTTATTTATTATTTATTGATTTAATGTTTATTTATAATTTAAATATTTCTTATTTACTTATTTATTATTTATTTATTTTATTTTTAAAAATTAAATTAATATTTTTTTAAGTATTCCTTTTTCTAAAAACTACTTCTTTTTCTAATACTAACTTTTCTTTAAAAAAAATACTAATTTTTCAAAAAATACTCTTTTTTCTGATAATACTCCTTTTACCAAAAAATACTCTTTCGATTCTCTTTTTGCCCTTTGAATCCCTAGACTTCTTCTGTGTCTTTCACACTCCATAGCATAGCGAAACGCACTGTATTTGTACAGACAAAACCAACCGCAGCCCGAACCCCTTCTCGGGTAAAGAATTCCCGCATTGGGTGCATATTTAATGTGGGAAAAATTATGGCCAGGGCGGAACTTGTTGCTGGCTTTTGATGTTGCCACCAGAAGAGGCAGGCAGTGCGGCTGTGGCAGTGGCAGTGCCATCAGCAGTTGCTAAATGGCCATGTACTTACTTCTAATGTATCTGACAGATACGACAACAGAGAGAGAGAGAGAGACAGACGGACAGATCTCAGGGCGTGCTTCTTGGAAATGCGAAAAACTTTCACTCGCGCCCCGAAAACAACGCCCATAAAAGACACAAACAGAGAGAGAGAGAGAGCCAAAGAGAAGGAGAAATGCATTTGGGGAGAGGGAGGGGGGAGACAGATAGACATTAAAAGAGTACAAAACGATAAAGCGACAGACAGACGACACTCCAGCAGCGCCACAATTGACAATTGCCAATAAAGTTTCAATTGACGTGAAAGAAAAAATCCGAATCGAAATCATAAAAGTGGATGTGGAAATGGAAAGCCAAGTGAAACTCCGCCTGTGCCATAAACTCTATGAAAGATTCCTTTAAAAGGCTTGAAATTCTTGTGGTTTTAGATCTGAATAGTTTTCCATTTTCATGACCATCGGCCGGCTAGAAGTCAAGTTACTTGAGGTTTTCCCCTAACAGAGTTCCATATTCATATTGGGCTCCCAGATTAGATGACAAAATGTAAAAAATAAATCTTAAGGAAGAGTACATTCCCCTTCTATCTGCAATGACTTCAATTTCGTTAGATTTGCATCTGAAATATTTAGATTTCGTATTTCATTGCCATTAGATCGTTGGAAGTCAAGTTACTTGAGTTGTGCTCGTCTCATGATAACACAGAGCATTGTTTTCAATGCAAGCTCGTTCCTTAGTCAAATTTTTGCTTATAATCCAAAAAAAATCCCATCTCAAATTACTTGATTGCCGATCTACATCTATGAGTCGTTTCTTCTTTCATAAATCTCTCGATTACGACTCCAATTTCTTAGCATTCCGCTGTAAATACCAAGTTTTATAGCATTTCTATAGAATTAGGGGATGTTCCTTGAAATAGGATCCAATAAATGATTGATTTCTGAAGTGTTTCTTGAGTTAGGATCCAATAAATGGTTAATTTCTGGAGTTTCTTGAGTTGGGATGGAAAAAAGATTGATTTGTGAATAGTTTTCGATACAAGTAGCTTCATTAGTCCTCGTATGGGATATATGGTGTTCCATTCAATCAAAAACCTATCAAATTACGGGGGAAGGGGTGCCATAAAGCGGGTTCTGTTGGAGGACATATCCTACAAGGAAGAAAGGGATGCCTTATAGTGGTTTCTCTAGGATCTTTATATCCTTTATCTTTTTAGATACTTTTTGTATAGATTATTATGGACTCCATTCACATATCAAATCCCACATCAAATACTTTTCAAATTTAATGGGAAATTGCAAATATTTCATGCCTCCACAGACACACACACACACACACACTTGGATTGTGGCAGTGGCAGGTTGCAGTTGCAATTATGAATACTCGATGCAATGAAATATTGAAATTTGCCAACAGTCTGGAGTTAATGAAATGCCGCATGCCACATGCAGACGCACGGCGGCCCGTCATGTCACTCGGAAGATGCCAGATGCAAGATTGAAGATTGGATTCCAAAACGGAACCGGTTGGCCATTACTACGTGTGTCGCGAGGAATGTTGCAAGTACCTCCCCCCCCATCTGTGTGTCTCCGAATGACCCAATCAACCCCCCCTTCCCCCCTCCAATGCTTAATTGGTCGGGAGTTTCTGGCAATTAACGAAAGTTTCTTCGACCTTTGATACTCGATTTGTGGCATGATTTCTTTGGATTTACCCAAAATGTTGCACAGCAATTAATATTTCAATTTGATTTAATGCCTGCCCATGTCTCTGCCTCTGTCTTTGGAACTGCCACTGGTTCAAGGCTTCCCTCAATTTTAATTCAATTTTGATAGACCTCTCACTGACCTTCTCTTGCCACAAAACTCGTAGATACTTTCGCTATGTGGCAATGATTGGGGGGGGTCTCCATCAAAAAACCAAATGGAATATTTAATCCATGGAAATTATCAGATCTATAAAACCTATAAAAATCCATAGAAGGGGCACGATTAATAGGATCATATTCAGAGCCTAAATGAAGGTGAATTTTCAATGTTTTTAGTGCCAGAAAAACAATTTTCTTTCTTCTTTAGGATCTGCCTAAAAGGTGTTAAAAATGTCTACAAAACTACAACAAAAAGTACAGAAATTTCATACAAAATATTTAAGATTTAGTTGGAAAATCCGCTTGTTCTAATCTTTTATTTTCTGGGAAAAGTGGACCCTATTAAAGTAGAAATTTCATTGAATTATGGTTTTACATAAAATTATCAAAACAAAAATTACTTTCGAACCTTTTTTCTTCATGGTTTCCCATAATTTCTCTTGAAATATCAGAAAATATACCCAAATAAATTTTTATAAATTATTTACCTCAAAGGAATTACCAAATTTTCACTTTTTGGATACACAAAAATAACCAAACTCTTTGAAATGGGTTTGAAATTTGAATCTTGTGGAAATGTAGCCACTTTGAAGCACTTTGCAGCACTTTGTAGCACACTTGTAGATACAATCTAGTGCATCGTCTAGTGAGATACAAATGTTCCAGTGGAATGCCCTCGAAAAACATTCAAATTCATGTCAACTTTCGAACATTATCCACGAAATAATGATGCAATTTTCCAGTACAAGATAGTGTATCTATCTATCTATCTATAGTGGTAGAGGGAGAGGGAGAGTGAGAGAAACGACCTGCATAAATTGAACAGCTGCTGGGATAAGATCTAACATCTTCTGTAATTATCTGAAGATTACTTTTGGGAGCAGCAGCAAAGCGTTAAGTTTGCAGCTGTTAAAACAGGGCCAAGACGAGACCCAGAGACCCAGAGACAAGGCCAAAAGATTGCCCCCGAGCGTTAGGTGCAAAAATAGCACAAAAACCGTAAAACAAACAGCCGAAAAGGTAATCATCCAGCAGACAGATAGAAGACCTAACAGATAGACAGATAGAAGACTGACAGACACTCAGATGTACATAATAATTAGTTTCAATGAGGCGGCAGGCGGCACTTGAAGAAAAACCACCGAAAAAAAAAAGATACAATTTGCAGGCAGTCCAGACACATCCGACAGATCCCGACCGAGACTCTGGAGGACATTAAGTATCTATTATGCATTCATTTGTGTGCCGCAATGAGACACCATTCACTGGGTCGTCGTCGTCATCGTCTCCGGAGTGGAATGACGTCTCCTCCTCGGAAGGAATTCTTAAGCAAATATATCAACGAAATTTCAGCAAACAAAAGAACAATAACCAGAAATATGCATTGGTGTCTGGCAGTGTCTAGACGAGGGTATACCTATTGATAATGAGGACATTTCATTGAAAGAGGAGTCACAGTCCGCAAAAGTCAAAAATGAAGAAAACTAAGAAAAAATATCTACTGGTTCCAGATTCTAGATATTTTTAGATATTTATTGAATACTAGGGGACCCCGCAAACGTTGTTTTCCCGTGTATATTATTTCTAGGAATAATTTGTTCACTTCAGTAAAAATAATTATTTTCTATAAGTATTGGGGGATTTACTTATCAATTATAATATTATTTAAAAATAAAGATGAATCCCTCAGTGCGATCTTGGTTTCAGAAACCCTTTGGCAAACCCTTTTTTGGCCAAAATAACACTTAAAACCCATTCCAGATATCAAAATGTCAGTTTTGAACCACAAATATTTTGAATTTTCATAAAAATCACTCCGTAATGCATTCCAACACTCAAAAATAAAGCTTTTCCAAACATTAGCTCCAAATTTCATCAATTTTCAAGCCCAATCTCTACTGAAATTAATCTAAAAAATCATTCTAAATATTATAGCTTCCATTTAGACCCATAGTTTGGGTTGAATATTCCTAAAAAACACTCCGTAATCCTTCTAAATTTTTCCCCCATCTCTAGGCCTTCTTTTTCTGCCATTTCTACTGGCATTTTAGATCCCAAAATATCAGTTTTGTGTCCCATTAAAATCTCATCCTAAAGCATTTCTGCTATGTTTTTGCCCTAATTATGTCGCATTTTCAAACCCCACAAGTACCCTGTAGAACGAAAAGAAAAAAGTATCTATGCAATGGACAATCCCAACTTGTTGTCAAGCGCGCTTTTATGATTCAGTTGGCATTCCAGTGTTTATGTTAGGGGTGGAAAAAACAGAGAACATTCCCATAGAAGATACAGGCAAAAGTCCGGGGCTTAGGGAGAGATCCTGAGGGTTCGGTTCCCAGGTACAGCACCAACCTTAAATCAAGAGCAGGCAAAGCAGGTAGCTGCACGATCCGATACGATACGAAGAGAGTAAGGATCGTAGCGACAAAGAGAGAGAGGGAGAGAGAGGGAGAGGGAGAGCACTGGTGTGCACTGGCGCATAACGTGGTTGGAAAAACACTCACACACACGGGCACACTGGCACACGAGTTTTCCCTTTCCCCCCTCTTATAAATGATACCAGCAATTGACAATTCCAGGGCACAATCTCTCCATAGAGAGAAGGAGAGAGGGGTTCGTTCTCGGTGTTCAGTGAAAAGGTACAGTCATCCTCCTAGACCCTGTGCCTGAGCCTCTGCCTTGAAGACGCAACTCCCTGCCTTTTGTGGCACCTTTTACCTTTATTCCTGTCGCACTTTTCTGCCTCCCGATTGTCCATCAAAGGCCGCCACTCTGCATGTCAATGAGGAAAACCCTCCTCAGCCAGGGTTCCGCCCCATTTCCATTTACAAATCCCAATCCCAATCCCTTCTTTCTGTAAAAGTCAACAAAGTTTTTGTATCTTTTTGTTCGAGTCAAGAGCGTCCGTCTGTGGCCGGAGAAAGATCTTCCTGGTGTCCTATGCACTCGATTCCCTCCATCACCCCCCCCTTCGCATGGTTGTGTGGCAGACATTTCCATTAGATCGAACTGTCGATGGATGTGCAATGGACGGCAGGGGGGAGGGGAATCTTTTACACAATTTTATTGATCATCGCTGAAGGATGGCACTATTTCAATGATGGTGATGATCATGATCATGAGATTAGCTTCAGGAAAGTGTCATATGTACATAAAAGGGCACCCTCCCCTTTCCCTCCCGTTTACAGAGAATCTGTCTCGCTGACGGAGTGCCATTTGAAACGAGGAAAAGGCATTTGTTCTATGGTTTGTTCTATGACTCATTAATATGTTCGTTCTGGGGTTCATTCAGTGGTTCGTTCTTTGGTTTACTGAATGGTTCATTCTTCGGATTGTCTTTGAATGCAATTTTTGATCGCAAGTCATGGAATTTCAGAGTGGAATTATAGAGAAAATCGTTGTATTTACTATAAAAACACATAGAAGTAAATAAAAAATGCAAAAAATATATTTAAAAAAATTAAATTTAGAAAATAAAAGGAAAATAAATTTTTTTAAATAAAAGGAAAATAAATAAAAACATAAGAAAATAAAAGGAAAATAAATAAAAAATTAAGAAAATAAAAGAAAAATAAATAAATAATAAATAATTTAAAAAAAAAAATAATAAATAAAAAATCATTAAATAAAAAAAATACAAAAATCATTAAATAAAAAAAAATACAAAAATCATTAAATAAAAAAAAATACAAAAATCATTAAATAAAAAAAAAATACAAAAATCAATAAAAAAAAAATTATTTAAAAAAAAAATTATTTTAAAAAAAATTCAAACAAAATTAATTCAAGAACAAAATCCCACTATATTGAAGCAAATTTACAGAAAATCAAATTAGAAAAAGTTCCAGTCAAGAGACATTCACTCGTATAATTTTCTTTATCTTTATCTGTAATAATTAATAATAAATTAAAAAAAATAAATAAATTAAGAATTACAGAAAATCACATTAGAAAACGTTTTTTTGTCAATAGACATTCAGGCGTATAATTTTCTTTATCAGGCCAATACCTTTCAAATCGCTTACTCAATCAATCAATCGATCAATCAATGAATTTCAGGGGAATTCCTCAACGGGCAGGGCCCTTTTTCTGCGTCACATTCCAACACATCTTTCAATGGAAAAAGGAGTCGTCGCGTCTCTCTCTCAAAAGAGAGGGGAGGGGAGGGGGGAGTGCAGGGGAGTTCCCCCTGATTCTTGGTCGGTTAACCGATTTTTAAATTCTCTTGTGTAATGCGAGAGGCGTGTGGAAAGGAATGGAAAGGAATGGAATGGAATGGAATGTGTGGAATGTGCGGAAATCCAGGGCTGAGTACAAGGCGTGGCATTTGGTCATAGGTGAAGGGGGGGAAGCCTCTCCCAACTTTCTCACACACTCACTTCACAGAGCACGAGGAGGAAGTTATTGAAAAATGCAAATAAAATGGAACACAAAAAGCAAGACACACACTCGGAGATGTATAGCTTTATATCCTCCACTCTACAGTCAAGTCTGATCATCGGTTTACGACAATAACTCACTCACTCACTCGCAAAAAAAAACAAACAACAAACAAAACAAAAAAACAACAACAACAAGAAACAGCAAAAATCACGGTCAGTCAGGCCTCGTTGGAGAGACGGTTGGAAATGGAAACGGGTTTGATTTCTTCAAGCGAATGGATTTGCGAAACGGGTTTCCTCCACACACACACACACACATACTCCCCTTTGCCCCCTCACCACAAATGGGCGTGGCACTGACCGCACACACTCGATCGATCCAGGCACTGAATGTGCAATGAATTTTCAACACATTTTCGAGACTTCATTTGGGATTTTGGGTAAAGGTTTCATATACCTTATATAGACCAAAAAAACTGAAGAAACTGGAGATCAGCGTAGGGAAAAACTCATGGGAACTTCAAAGAGAATTCTATATTCGATAAAATCTTAAGAAAAAACACATGTAAATGTCCCAAAGAACGCCGCAAGAAAGAGTTTCATATTTCGAGAATATAATTTACAAAATATTATCTAATCTTCAATGCAAAAAGCCCCCCCACACAAAATGAAGCTAAAAACAAATTGAAAACAATAAAAACGGATATCCATAACTCATGTGCGACTATTTACACATTTCTGTTTTGTTTTTTATTTGTTTCAAGCTAATTTTTAGGTTTTTTATAGAGGATTTTACGATTTCCCATGAATTATGATATGCGCGCGGCGGATCCATACGATCTTTTGTTGAGAGAGAGCACCCACCTTATAGACAGAGAGAGAGGGAGAGGGAGACAAACAGCTGCACGAACAAAAGCTTCGATTTCCAGATAAAACTCTCCCCTCCACTCCCCTCCTTCCGCCCAAAAAATCTGTGGAATAATAAACTATAATTTGTGCAAAAAAACAACAACAAAAACCAACGAAAGAGCAAAGCCAAAGGCGAAACACACACAGATATACAGATATCCCAATACTTATGGGATTATTGCGGGATCGGTCGAAAGCAAAAGTAATGTAAACAAAAGGCGGTGCAGGGGCAGGGCCAGGCGCAGGAGCAGAGCCAGACGGAGGAGTGGCAGAACCAAAAATAAACAGAAAGAGAATTCTGAATCTCTGTGAAATCTGAAAATCTCTGAGAGAGACTCCAATTACGCGCCAAAATGGGGGGGGAAAAAGGAATTGCTAAATAGGCGTAAATCCATAAGAGAGAGAGAGGCGCAATGAGCAAAGGGGGTGCCACTTAGTGGAAGGGGTTCCTGTGCCCCATTCTGCAGTGGCGTTAAGTTGCAGCTGTGCCACAAGAGCAGCAGTGATTGGGCGGCCAGGAAGAGAGAGGGGGAAGCGGGTCTCAAAATATGAACATTCCAAAGAACAGAAATCCCTAGAAATATAAAGGTTTTTGCAGAGATCTCTAGAAGCGGAAGAGTTTCAAAATTCCAGCCAGCAAAAAATCACCTTCTTTCAACAGAAACAGTGTCGTCTTTCTTCACTGTTATATTTAGAGCATACCTGATATACTATCAGTAATTATTACACTACTACCCCAAGAGAACCCCTAAAAAGAAATCAACTAAAACGCAATCGAATGCTACGTAATAATTCCTTAAGTTAAAAGTCGGAACTGCTGATAAGTGGCAAAGGCGGCGATAAGTTGGTCAACCCATTCCCCCCCCATTCCTCATGTTGCAGCAATTCTATCGTTGGGGCCGGCGATTGCTCAACAACTTTGCTGAGAAGGAAGTGGACAATCATTGCGTTTGCCAGAAGGTGTTTCCAAAACAACCTGAAGACCATTGTCTGGGGGTCTGGGGGTCTGGTGGCCTGGGGTTTGCGATAATATTTACTTGGAAAACCAGATGGAGATGGAATTCGGCGAGTTTCCTTGAAACAGGGACACAGTCTATTGTTTACCCTCTTTGTGGATCCTTGATTTGTTCAAAAGTCTTTTATCAATGAGCAAATAGACCGCCGTGGGCCGCCGTTGTTTGAATGGAATCTATGTGTGGGCTATATCGCATCGTAATTGGATTATCGGGCACCTGTCTGGCCCACTCGCACACCTGTACACACGTGTAAGTGGTGTCCCTCTCTCTCTCTCTCTTTCCGTCTCTCTGTCGCTGAGTGTGTGTCCCAGTTTCTCTCTTTCTCGCCGCACATGGGCGTCTGATCGGATCCGATTCGGCCTACATTCGCCTCTTGCTTTTGCTCTCGTCTTCTCTTTGGCTCTGTTTCCCACCTTATTTGTTGAACTTTTGATATTTGTTTTTCCCTTCCCCTTCCATTTCCCATTCCCCCGCTCCTCCTCTTTCTGCGGCTGTCAATGCAATTGCATTGTGTGTTTATTGTCATAGTTTTTGGTTTATCTGGGACCTTTATTTTTTTGGGACACACATTGATAAGGCATACAGAACGGAATGGAATGTGGAACGTGCTCATTGATAATGGGCCAAAAAGGTAATATGTACATTCTACTCACTCCCTCTGCCGGTAATTGTTGTTATTTAAGGACTTTTAAGAGGGAAATCTTCTTTGATTTCCCGGGAACGATAAGAGTGCCGTACGTATCGCACTTTGGAAGATCAAATTAGCCTCCGTCACCAATTCATGGCAAAACCTCTGCTCCCTCTCCCCCCCCCGCCATCCTAGGCGGTGTAACAATCTCATGAGTCATGCAACAAAAGTACAAAGTTCAGCTATGAAAAATGCATAGCCATGCAGCGGCAGCATACAAAACAGAGAGAGAGGGAGAGGGAGCGCCAAAATAGAGCTACAAAAAAAAGATAATCGAGAATTGGCAAGAACCGCAAAACAGGCTTGTAATTGTAGTTGTTGTTGCTTTGTGGTAGGCAAGACAACAGTACAATGACCGAAACTTTTGCCATGCAAAAGAAGTGGAAGAAGAAGCAGGAGAAATAGAAGTAGAAACGGGAGGTGGCAAAAGCTAGAACTCCCGCAAACAAACAAAAAAAAAAAAGACAAAAACGTAGTAGAAAAATAATCATGTAAAGAGCGCCTCTGCTGCTGCGCTGCTGCTACTAAAAACCTGTTGGTCAAAGAGGAACAGCAACAGCCAAGCAGCACTAAAAATTCCAATCTTCCAGTCTGCTCTCCAGTGATGTTGTTGTTACTTTTTTTATCCACAGGTTTCCTGTGCTCTCGCAAGCAGAGACTCTGCTCTGCTCCTCTCTCTCTCTCACACACCATCACTGTGAAGCAGAGCTGTTCTCCTCCACTAAAACAGGTATAGCTGTTGTTTCTGCGTGAGTGAGTGAGAGGGGGAGAGAGCGCGCTTGAGTGAGTGTGGAGTAGAGTGGAGACTTTTCGTGTGATGGAAGCAACATCTTCACGAAACAAACGATCAAAAAACAAAGGTAAAAAGCTGATAACAAATGAAGGTGAGCAGCACAACAAAAAATAACCGAAAAACAAGAAGGAGAAGAAGAGGAGGAGAAGGAGGACCAGTAATGCTGTGTCGCACCCTTTTCGGGGGCTTAACAAGAAGATCTACTCTCTAAACCGCATCCCATCACGCGTGGAGAAGCCACTGTTACGTATTGGAGCGGGGGAGAATAAGCGTAGAGAATTACGTATCCTGTTACGTATTCAAAGGGAAGAGGGAAGGAGCTTCTGTTACGAGGAGGGAGAAAGAGCTTCAAAAGCGGATAGTACAAAAAAGAAAGAAGAGCGGGTGGAGCACGCGTGTATGTGTATGTGTTCGTGTTTGTGTGTAGAACTGCAGACGCCGTTGGAATGTCGCTGCTGTTGCGCTGCTGGCTGTCTTTGTTGTTTTTGTTGCTAAGCCGGACATGGCAATTGTTTGTTGTGGACGAGGGGGAATCAGTTGAGTGGGGGAGGGCACTTATTTTGCAAACAATTAAGAGCAAGAACTCATAATTAACTCAATTGCAATACCTCTTTCTGGCGTCTAGCCGCGTGATTGTATTATTATGTATATTCCAATTTTCCAGTGAAGTACGGATGTAAAAACTGCACTTTTTGCACTACACTACACTCTTGCCTAATTAACTAATTAAATTAAGGCCACAATTGAAGATTTGTTCACTTTTTTCGTTGCACTTGTATTTGTATTTGTATTTTTGTTGTTGCACATTTCGCGACGCAACGGCATCGACGGCTGCGCAGTCCGCAGTTTTGAGCGACGCGCGCGGCTTGCGAAAAATAACAGCGGACTTTTCTGAATTCAGAAAAAAAATTCGGCACGTTCGTGTTGTTTCATGGTTCGCGGTTTAAACATTAGTGATCAGTGTGACCGCGGATTTATCGATAAGATATACCGTCCGACCCTCAGAAATATACCGAAACATACCGCCGCATTTTTAAAATATACCGAGAATATACTGACGCATTCAAGTTCTATGTACATATTCCTCGTCTTCTTTCTTCCGTTGAATAATACTATCTATATAGAACATTTAGCCATGCCCACTCAATTTTGTGCGATTGATGAATCAATTCTATACATGATTGGCCTATTCGAAATACTTAAACGAGAGAAAAAAACGAAATTTGACACAAAAGAACCCAATGTCTCGATTTGAACTAGAGGTGGAGAACTATCGATTGCACTGTCGATGTTCTTCGAAGAACAATTGTATACTATCGATGTCACTATCGACAGCAGTGTGACCGCTTATCGTTAAAATATACCGTCCCACAGAAATATATCAAAATATACCGTCACATTTTAAAAATATACCGTAAATATACTGACCAACTAAGTTCTATTTACATATTCCTCGTTTTTTATCTTCCGTGGAATATAACTAATTAAATATAACCCTCAGCGCTGCCCACATAATTTTATTCAATTAATGCATCAATTTTCTACACAATTGGTTAGTTTTTAGTCCATGTTTTTATTGTATTTATTGTAAAAAAAGGTTTAAACAAAATAGGTCAACAAAAAAAACAGTCGCAATGTTCCTGGTATTTGAAGACTCATTTGTTGTTAACCAGGGCATGGACGTTTGTATATTTTGGTATATTTCTCAGACGGTATAGACAACAAACAGAAGTAAACATAGCAAAAAATCATATCGTAGATGATTGAAATTAAGGCCAAATTGGTGCGTGCCGACTCGGCCATCTATGCCACGGGCGAACGCGTAGAGTGTTTGATTGAATTCACCCACAAAGTCTTTGCCGACGAGCAGCCGCCGTCCAATAGGAATGCCAACGAAGCAGGGTACGAGTTTCAGCCAATGACGCGAATTAGCTTGTTAAATTCCATATTTTACAGCCTGGAGAACCTTGCCTGGGCCTCGGCACAGCTTCACTGCTACCGCAAGACCAGCTATTCCACGCCCGCAGCGGACAAGACGCAAGAGCTGACCGAGCTCATAGGAAGAACCGCCTTGGACGCGGTGACTCAGACGCCCGGAGAGGTGATTGTGGCTACCAAACCGAAGATACTGTTCTGCGACCTAAAGCTGCAGCCCGGCGAGACCAAGATATGTGAGTGGGAGTCTGCCAGAGCAAATGGAATTTATCCAGAAGTGACCTTCAATCTACAGATTTCTTTAATGAATTTGTGCCGCGCGATGGTCCGCCCACATATCGCGGCCACGACATCAGATACTTCTACAAGATCACCATAGCCACGCAGCGGGTCAAGTCCAAGGTTCAGACACTTACAGTGCCCATTCGCGTGCTTCCCATTCCCATTATAGCCCGACCAGACGAGCTCCCGGTGACGGTCGAAACCAACGAGGAATTGGCGCCCACCAATCCCTTCCTGGAGAAGCGTGAGATAAGCGAACTGGAGATATCCTGGCATCATCTAAAGGTGAGTAAAGCACCTCTCCGGGTACCAGCTACCATTTACCATTTAGAGTGACATTCATTCCCTTTTAGAACGTGACTGCACGTCGGGCTCCAAAGTTCTATCGCATTTCGAACAAACGTGGGTTCGTTGGCCGCTTCTGCCTGTTCAAACCCGCCTATAAGCTAGGCGAGGACATTGTGGGGAGCCTGGACTTTGATGGCTGTCAGGTGCGCTGCGTCCAGTTCTCGGTGAAGCTGCAGCAGCAGGAGCTTCCTATCCGTCCACAGCCAGCACAGGCCCTGTCACAGTCGCAGTCGTCTGTCGGGGACGATGCCTCCTCCATACAATCCTTTGACATGGCCAGCATAGCCAGCGGCGTGGCGGTGGACAGTATGCACAGATCGGCCACTTCGGGCAGTGCCCGGGAGAAGGACACACCAGCGCCTACTGGCAAACTCTCGACCATCGCCACCACGCATCAGGTGTGCTATGCCACACTGCAGACGCAGGTGGTGGTGCCCATTCCCCTCCACGTGACGCCCACATTCCGTACCGACCTCGTCGATGTGAAGTGGCGGCTGCATTTTGAATTTGTAACCAGCACGATGATGGATTTCGGCGGCCCCAATCCTGAGTCCGGTGAACTGAAGGCGCCCGCCGAGATGCCCGTCGAGACGATGGTGTGGAATCTACCGGTCACCATCTATGCCGCCAATCCGTTGCAGATCTATAACCCCAATCAGACATTTAATCTTTTAATTAAGTAATTGCCAAGCAATGTAATAAATCTAAATTGAACAATTGAACGACTATTCTCTTTCGTTTTTTTCGAACATTTTCGCTAAAACCTCTTTTTAAGCAAAATGCAATAAAAGCAAGTGTTTAAAATAAACCAGTCAATTAGAAAATTAATTCACTAATCTGTTAAAATTATGTGGGCATGGCTAAATATTCTATATAGCTGGGAATATCCGACGGAAGATCAAAAACGAGGAATATGTAAAATAGAACTTCAATTCGTCAGTATATTTTTGATATATTTCTGAGTGTCGCTGGTGCCCTGTGACCGATGGTCATACCAATAATAGTCATTAAAAATAGAGTCGCAAATAAATTTTTTTAGTTTAATTTTTCCACGTAAATTGTAGTCATGTACCAGGAATATCTGAACCAACTGCAGACCTCGATCGCGCCGCTCAGCTCGGACCAGCTCAAGGAGCTGCTCAACAATGACGAAAAGCTGGACGAGAAGGTGGACGAGGTGCTGCTGGCGCTGAAGGAACAAAAGAAGACCATTTTCGAGGACAATCGCAACCGAGCGGAGCAGAACATCGAGAAGGAGCCACAGATCATCGAGCTGCGCGGCAAGCTGTCGGAGTTGTCCGAGGAGGGACGCAACTGCTGCAGTTCCGTGCAGGAGAAGCTCACAGAGCTCAACAAAAAGACAGGCGGAGTGGGCCAGGAGACGGCCCTGGCCCTTCTGCAGACAGCCGCCTCCGAGAGCGAGGAGCAGACCGAGGAGATGGTCAAAAAGTTCAACGACAACGAGCTGAACGTCGAGTCCTTTCTGGAGGAGTTTCTTGCCAGCCGCCGCACCATGCACTTGCGCCGCCTGAAAGCCGAGAAAATGCAGGATCTGCTACGCAAGCAACGTCGCAGCACAGGTCCCGCACATCCGCCAGCGTACGGAAATGTGCCAGGCAGCGGCTTTTATCCCTCGCCGGGTGGATCATCGATGCCCTATCCCCCTTATCCCTCGGCTGGCGGCTCGGCGCCGTATCCCATGATGGGTCCCCTAATGCCCATGCCGCCGCCCTCGAGGCCGTACTAGATGGGGTGTACGGGTTGTACCATGTACTGCCATAGTAGTAGTAGTAGTAGAAGAGAGGTAGGCGGGGGCGACGCATGACGCATTGCATCCAGTAGTTGGGGAGCTTTTAGAACAGACAGTATAAAGTATGAAATATTTAATAAACGACATCTCATCGAGTTAAAAACTTGTGTTTATTGTTTAAAATTTCAGAATCTTCACTTTAAGTACATATTGCTTCAGGTTCATCCGCCGACGAATGGACAATGGGAACGTTTCTTGCATGTGGTTTAAGTTAACATTTCTTGAGTTGCTCTATCAGCCATCGGCCATCGGCCATCATCTGCCTGCACTAGACTATGATATATGTATAGTACGTAATTTAATGTATAAATTAAGCGACAGTTAATATTAAATGTTAGACAGTGAACGTTTGCTTTGCTTTGCTTGTTAAAAATACAACTTTTTAGGTAAAAACGATTCATGGAGTGTGGTTTTTATAATGGAGGGATGGGGGGGATTGATGGGGCCCAAGGCTAGGCGGCGTTTAAAGCGATTCCTTATCGTGTATATATATGGAGTATAGAGTGCAGATTGGGTTAACTATTTTAGTACTATTAGTATAGGAAGGATTGTGTGGTGCATGGTGTGGTGTGTGATTGTTGCGTGGGTTGTATCTCTATCTCTATTTCCATCCATCTATCTATCTATCGAGCGTGTGTATATTGTATAAACATATTGCCTATCTTTATATTTCAATTCGTTTCCATTTCAGATTTGCATTTCATTGGGTTTCCTCTTAGAGAACGGTTAGTCTTTTGTTTTGTAATTCCAACGGCTTCCGTTTCCATCGTATGTATATAAATATGTAAATATATATAGTTCATACCGTATGTGGTGTATATGCAAAATGTTATATATAAAATATGTTCAACTATTCCCCCGGGCGGATCGGATTGGATCGGTAGGGATCGGATCGGATCTCACTTTAAAAGCTTAATAACTTAAGCGCCTATTTTTAGGGTATTCAAAAATATATTCCTACAATTGCCAGAAATTGTGGGGGGGCGACGGTAACGCCATCATGACGAGCCGAACTCCTTCATCCACTTCTCGTACTTGTCCAGATCCGCCCTGGACACGCTCTTGTTGCAGCGACTCATGGCCTCGTTGAAGTCCTTGTTGGACACGGGCAGGTCCACCTCCTCGGTGGCCAGCTGCCTGATCTGCTCGGGCGTCAGGCCAGCAATCTTCCGCCGCATGGACATCATGCTGGCCTCCCTGCGAGAACAAACAAGACAGACAAACGAGAGGTTAGAATCCCACTTGACGCAGCAGAGCAGCCTTCCTGCAGTAAACGTCTACCCACCTGCAAACATTGGTAATGTCCGCTCCGGAGTAGCCCTTCAGCTCGTTGGCCACGTAGGTGAGATCCACCGTATCGTCCACTTTCACCTCGCGCAGATTGATCTTGAGCAGCGCCTCGCGCCCCTCATCCGACGGCAGTGGTATGTAAATGCGCTTCTCCAGCCGCCGACGCAGCGCCTCATCAATGTCCCAGGGAAAATTGGTGGCTGCCAGCACCATAACAACTTTGGCCTGCTCCTCGCCGCCGCCCACGCCGTCCATCTGCACCAGCAGCTCTGATTTGACGCGTCGCGAGGCCTCGTGCTCCGTCTCCGACCCCCTGCGCGAGCAGAGCGAGTCAATCTCATCGATGAAGATCGTGCTGGGCGCATAGAAGCGCGCCATTTCGAACAGTAGGCGCACCATCTTCTCCGACTCGCCGCGATACTTGGAGGTGAGCGTCGCAGAGCTGACATTGAAAAAGGTTGTGCCGCATTCGGTGGCCACTGCCTTGGCCAGCATCGTCTTGCCCGTGCCCGGTGGTCCGACCATCAGCACACCCTTCCATGGCCTCCGAATGCCCTGCAAGAGAGAAATTACGTGAATAAATCTACTCTACTTAAGGAATACTAAAACTAGAAGCCTAACCCTCAATCAGTCGGCAAATGACGGCCTGTCAACGACATGAAAATACATCAATTAAACCACTTGTTTGTGCCACTGATATATATGTAGATACATGTGTGTATTGTACATAGATATCAGACGACGAATCACTTTATCACACACACACAATTTGTAGATAAGATTGTGCCACGAGGAAATACAATACAATAATAAATACAACTTTCTCAGCAAGTGCCATATAAAGTGAGGGAATCCTCTTCCAAATGATCAGAGCTGAAGGAAAGTGCTTGATTCTTTGCTTCCCCCACAAGAGGCGTACCTATTCCCTGCAGAGTGCTTCACTGCCATTTCATTACAGCTCTGATGATTTATGTGATCATGGAAATTACTAAACCGCTCTACAAACATTGTGGAGCACGGATAGCGTTTATTGACCCAACACCGACCGTAGATAATAACGAAGTGATTCAGAGTTCAGGGTAAACAAGACAAGCGATGACGCACCTTGAAATAGTCCGGCATCAGCATGGGCAATACCACAGCCTCTTCGAGCAGCCGCTTGGCATCTTGCAGATCGGCAATGTCGCTCCACCGCACCTTGGGATCCCTTTGCAGTATATCACGCTCTGAAACAGACAATGGATAGGAATGGGGGGGTAATGATAGAGATAAAAACTAACCCAGAATGTCGACCAGCTCGGCTTCGATGTGATTGTTTGGCTGGAACTTGCGCTCCTCTTCGCCGGCCTGCGTGTCGCCGCCCTCGCCGTCGCCCGCTCCACCGCCATTGCTGCCTGCGACGGAGTCCTCATCCTTGCTGTCGTTGTTGTTGGCATTGCGATCGTTGTTTGAGGTGGAAAGTTTTCGTCCCCCCGCCCGGCCATTGGTGGCACGTGCGCTGTTTGATGTGGAGGCGGCGGCGGCGGACGAGTTGCGAACATTGCGCGCGGTGCTCGGACCGTTTCGGCTCGTGATCTGTGGGATTGTGCTGGGACGGTTACTCTGCGGAGCGGTGGAGGTGGTGCGTCGGCTGTTGGCAGCGGCTCGCCGGCCCACAGCCTGCGTGGTGCTGGCCGAGGCCGAGGGTGGGGGCTTGGGCGGACCCCAGACATCTGGATCCTTGGGCGGTGGCGTCCAAATATCCGGATCGGGCTTGAACCAGGCGGCGGGATCTTTGTTCACATTGCTCTCGTCGCTCAGCTGGTGGCGCAGCTTGTGGGCAAATTTAGTGGTCTGCAAATCCAGCGATATGTCCTGCAGTGTACGCTGTATGGCCTTTACTTTGGCATGCTCCTGGCTGATCTGCTGATTGATCTGTAAACAAGGGAGAGCGGTGAGTGGATCGTGTGACAGAGAGGGTTTATCGTCGCATTTTACCATGCTCCACTTGCCCTTCCGCATGGGATCCGCTGTGGCTTTGAGCTGGCGTGCCAGCAGTCCCTGCAATCCCTCGTAGTAGATGCAGGCCGAGTCATAGTTACCCGTCAGCGCCATGTCCCTGGCTAATTTGGCATTCTCGCATATTTCTTCAAACGTAGTTTTGGCCATTACGGTCATTCCTACACAGTTGCTTGTCTTTTGCTTGCCACCTCGCAGTAGCTGCTCGGATTCGAACGGAACGGAACAGAACGGAACAGAACAGGTTGTTGTCGTTGTAACCAAAAACGAAACAAAGATTAGTTCCAATTAAAGCATTCGAGTGCGTAGAGTGAGTTTCTCTGCTTCTAATGCTGTTGCTCTTGCTGTCGTTGCTACGGAGTGTCGGGAGGGGAGTGGGGGCGGGGCTGGTGTCAGTAAGTGCGAACAATAGAACGGAAGCGAAGCGACTTTGGTGGCACTGCGTCACTCACACTCACACTCGCACACACACACACACACACACACTAATGCCAGACACAATCACACAATCAAACATGGAGAGAGCCCCCTCCCGCCACTGCTGCCTTTGCCTTGCAGGTAAAAATGGAAAGTGAGCCGCCGCACAACCAGAAAATACAATCGAATAAGAACTAAATAAAAGGAAGATACTCGGTACGAGTGGCAGTGCCAACGACCGAAGTGCGTTGCTAATTATAAAGCACACAAACACACAAAATCGGCAAATTGTCAACGATACGAGCGTATATTTAAACGCGCTCCCAATTCACATTCCCATTCTTCCACTTCCACATCCACTTCTACTACTTCCAAGGCGGGACGTGGGCCCCCGGCCGAAACGCCGATTGGAAAAATGTAATAAAAATATTATAAACCCGCATTGGAAGCAGCCATGGCCGTAGCAGCAGCGCCCGAATAAGGCGCTCGACCTTGTTGGCTCGCTTTTGAATGATTCTTTCAACTCAACGACGTTCAAAACGTCGTTTCGTATGCAAAAAAAAGAAAAAAAATTCAACGCTCGCACACATATGCAAGGCAGCGAAAAAGAAGAAAAAAATATAACCAGAGCTCAAGTTTCAGCGGCGCGCACTCACACATTGCAAACACAGCACGTATATGCAAATGAATGCGATTTAAATAGATTTCAAGTCAATTGCAGGGCTTTGAAGATTGCATTTTTCACTTTTGAATACAATTTTCAATTTATGCTCTCAGCTACGTGGGGGCGGGCGTCTGACGTTGACATCTCCCAGCAGCCGCTAGCTTCAACACCGACATTTTGGCGTCCACTCGATGAACTTACGGTTATGGACATTAGTAAATTGGATTTATTACACGGCGTTGAAAGCTTAAAGTTAAAACGAAACTTATTTAGTTAATAATTAAAGGCGATGCGCTATCTAAAAAAAACTGCTGTGTTTGTTATGACCAGTGTGGCCGCCAGAGTGACCGCGGATTTATCGATAAATATACCGTCCGACCCTCAGAAATATACCATTATATACCATTACATACCGATGAAAAGAGCGAATTTAACCCTCTATTTAAACATCGAAAAACTTGAACTAAGCCGAGGAAAATAATACTCTATATATATTGTGTAGATCCATCCTATCTCTCCTCTTTACTTACTAAAATCCTTCGATATTCACCTTTTCGTGGACTGTATTTCTGTTCTCTGTCCATGATCGGAAGCCACATTCGTTGATTTGGACATTCGATTTGATATAACCAGCTATCAGGCGAGTAACGAAGGCACTATTTGTCACATAATGATGTTTTCCAACACAAAAATCCAGTCAGCCAGCAAAATGAGATCTGAAAAGTGTCTCATATTTCTATCTCGCTCTTACTGCATGCTTTTTCCATAAGGCTGTCTCTGCTTTTCCAGCTTGTCAGTTAGCAAAGTCGAATTTCATGAATGCCTTTAAGTCAGGCTAGTAAAATACCATCAAAAGAAAAAAAGCTGCTCCAATCCACAATTGGTTGTGTAAATTAACAGTTATCTTAAATTTTAAATATAACATTTCAAATATGCAGCTGCTTGCGCCCTGGCAGCCCTGCGACCATAGATAAGGTCGTCATCGGTTATCGGTTCTTAATAATTCGGCTTAACGTGCTTAGAAGTTTATATTAAATTTAGCACATCACGCAAGCGACGGCGCCAATATGACAACGCCCACGCGCGCCACCCTCGAGAAGGCTCTGAAAAGCGATGCGAAACTTCAGAAGGAGGCCACACAAATCGCCAAGGGCAAGTTGGCATTGATATCTCCGACTGCTTCTGTTCTCATCGGAGAGTTTCTTTGTTTTTCCAGATTTGGCCGCTGGCGGATATGACATATCGCTGCTGGCGGAGGAGTTGGGCTTTGCCCTGTCCTCGCCAGACATGGAGCAGCGCGTGGCCGGCACCAATTTGTTGTCCGCGGTCCTGTGTGCCCTGCCAGCCGACTTGCTCAATGCGGAGCAGCTGGAGTTCCTCACCACCTTCTACACGGACCGACTGCGGGATCACCACAACGTGATGCCGGCGATCATCGATGGTATTGATGCAATGGTTCACATGAAGGCTCTGCCAGCCGGTAATGTTCCACTGATCCTACAGGCCTTCTTCCAGCACACAACCTGCCAGTCGCAGACGCGTGGAGACCGCACCAAGTTGTTCAACATCTTCAAGTACCTGACGCTCAACTTCAAGGAGGGTATGTGAACGAGACTCCGATCGATTTTCCCTCTTTTTATACGCCGTCTTTTTGGACAGAGCTCACGACGATGGCTGGTGACTTTGTGTACGGCCTGATCAACTCCATCGATGGGGAGCGCGATCCCCGCAATCTGGAGATCATCTTCAGTTTCATGCCCGAGTTCATGGCCAACTATCCGCTGCTGCATTTGGCCGAGGAAATGTTCGAGATCTTCGCCTGCTACTTCCCTATCGACTTCAATCCCAGCAAGCAGGACCCCACGGCCATCACACGCGACCAGTTGGCCGCCAAACTGACCAACTGTCTGGTGGCCAACAATGAGTTTGCCGAGTGGACGGTCGTCCTGGCCGTGGAGAAGCTGGAGAGCGAGCTGCTGGTGGCCAAACTGGACTCCATTGAGCTGCTGGCAAGCAAACGACCTTCATTCAACCTTCACAGCGACTAACCTGCGCTACCATTTGTATTCCAGCATCAAGCTGCCGTAAAGTTTCCCCCATCTGTGCTGGAGCCGCACTTTGATCAGATCTGGCAGGCGCTCAAGACAGAAACCTTTCCTGGCGCCGACAACGAGGACATCCTAAGAGCCTCGCTCAAGGCCTTGGGTGCCTTGCTGGAGCGAGCTGCCCATGTGCCCAGCATTAGCCACAGCTATCAGACCTCTGTGCTGGGCGTGGTGTTACCCCAGTTGAGCGACGTGAATCAGCGGCTCTTCCATCCGGCCACTGCCATTGCGCTGGTGTGCGTGGCCGGAGACGCCCCGTTTGCCGCCGACAAGATCCTGAACAGCTTCCTCCTCAAGCTGCAGGCCACGGATCTCAGTACGTCGCCTCCGGACCAGCGCGTCAAGATATACCAGATTGTCGCCCAGGTGTACAAGTTAGCCGCCCTGCGCGAGTCCCTCCAGAAACTGGACAGCACGATAAGCGTGCCCCTGCTGGACGATGTTATAGCAGCGCTTCGACTGTGCGAGCGAGAGGACTTCGATGCCAAGAAGGAGGACCTCGAGCTGCAGAAGGCAGCCCTGTCTGTACTTAACGAATGCGCCCCGGTGCTGAGTGAGGCACAGCGGGCCCTGGTATACAAGGCGCTGGTGCAGCTGATCAGCCATCCCACCATCGACCTGGACTTCACCGTGCTCACGGTCGGCCTGGGCGCCCTGCAGCCGGTGGAGCTGCAGGCGAACTTCATCGACATTGGCATTCGGAACTTTGAGATCTTCTCGAACTTCATCAAGCGGAAGATCTACACCAACCTGCTGCCGCTGATCCCCCAAATGGCATTTACACAACGCATTTTGGACCTCGTCATGACGCAGATGTTCAAGCCCGACAACCCAGAGCCCGTGCGGCTGCTGGCTCTGGAGGCGCTCAACACGCTCCTCACGCAGGAGGATCAGCGCTTCATTGTGGACCTGCAGCAGCAGTCAAATTTGCTGCACCAGCTCATCGAGCTGGCCCAGCAGACGAAGGATATTACGCTGCAATCGCTGGAACAGATTGCCGGACCCCTGAGCCGCATCATCCAGCAGCTGCCGCTCTCCGAGCAGAGCGCCATCATCAGCGAGTATCTGCCGGGGCTCCAGCTGCAGAAGTCGGCGGACCTGTACATCGCCAAGGGTCTGCTGGGCTACCTCCACAAGGACATAAGCCTGGACGATCACTTCGAGCGGCTGCTGAGCGATCTCACCCAGCTCTCCCTGACCACCGACAACGAGCAGCTGCGCGTGATTGCCCACCATTTGCTCTGCAGTTTGGTGAACAAAATGGAGAACACCAAGGGGAACCGGAGCAAGGTGAAGCAGATCACCGAGCAACTGAAGAAGGCCATCAAGACGGGCGATGTGCGGGCTGTGGAGATCCTTGCCTGGGTGGCCAAGGGTCTGGTGGTGGCCGGTTTCGATGAGGCCGCCGACATTGTGGGAGATGTAAGTGCAAACGGAAGATTTAATCAGCCAACAAACTGGAACTAAACCTCTTCCCATCTTCGATCTCTTGTTAGCTGTCGGATCTCCTCAAGCATCCCACTCTGAGCACTGCCGCTGCCTTGGGCTTTGACATCATAGCAGCCGAGTATCCCGAACTGGATTTGCCGGTCGTCAAGTTCCTGTACAAGCAAAAGTTCTTCCACACCATCATGGGCAAAATGGGCAGCAAGCTGGCCGACTATTGTGTGCACCATCTGAAGGCCTTTGTCTATGTGCTGAAGGCCACGCCCCAGGCGGTGATCAAGCTGAATATCGAGCAGCTGGGACCGCTGCTCTTCCGGAGCCTGGAGGAGCACAATGAGGCGCAGTCCTTGTGCATTGCGCTGGGGATCTGCGAGAGCTTTGTGCAGCAGCAGGATGCGTATTTCCAGGCGCATTTGGGCCATCTCATACCCAGTTGCCTGGAGCTATCCAAGTACAAGGCCCAGCATACAATGGTGAGTGCTGCTCTCTGTAGACTCCAGAGGGGATTGAGGTTGGACTCAATCTTTGTGTTTTTGTTTACCCTACAGCAAGTGCGGATTGCGGCCCTTCAGCTGCTCTACGACATAACGAAGTATCCAACGTTCGCCCTGCTGCCCCACAAGGTGGATGTTACGCTGGCCCTGGCCGCAGCCCTCGACGATCCGAAGCGTCTGGTGAGGAACACGGCGGTTCAGGCAAGGAATGCCTGGTACCTGGTGGGAGCCGCCAACGGAGATTAGCCAAGGAACAAACAAATTATTGTTAACATTTTGAGCGAAATAAGAAACAAGAGAACGCACAATCCATAGGATCTACGGGAGTTTATTTGCCATCTCTCATCTCTCAAGTTCAATATGGATGCTCGCACTGGGAGCGGGCCAGGAGAGCGCACTTCTGGGCCCGCTGCACCACCTCGGGACAGCGTCGTCGTCGCATGAAGCGGCAGTCCTGGAAGAAGCCCTCGTTACGCGGAAATCCGTGCGTAAAGTCCTGAAATGTGAGCAGTCCCAGTCCCCAGATCTTGCCGCCACGGAACTCACCCTCGTACTTCATGCCATCGGCGCGCCAGAAGATCCCATTGCCATGGAACCATCCCTGATGGAACTCGCCCTCATATCTGCAAGCCACAGAGATCGTGGTATCGTTGGGATTGGACTATTGATTTCATTGCGAGACTCACTTGGCGCCATCGGGAAACCAGAGGCAGCCCACGCCCTGGCTGAGGCCCTCCTGGAACTGACCATCGTAGCGTGTGCCGTCGGCAAACTGCAGATGGCCAATGCCGTGCTTCTGGCCCAGCTGATTCCACTCCCCGATGTAGCGACTGGCATCCTCGTACCGCCAGCCGCCCACCTTGACGGCGCCCGCACTGTACTGACTCTGACCCTGGCCATATCCGTGTCCGTGTCCGTGCTGGCCCTGGTGGTGCTGTTGATGCTGGTTCTCGATGCGTGCCGTGGTCACGCCCACGCTGCTCACTAAAAGGGCGGATGGGATTGGCTCACTCTGCTGCCTACTGGACGTCGCGTCCTTCGTTCACTTACTGTCATCGTCGTAGTCGTCCATGGCCATTGCGTCTACCACTGTCCACCGTCCACTGTTCGTGATGCGCTCCAAGCTGCTACTGAGCTTTGCTTGTTCCGCACCAGAAACCAGAGTCTTGTGTGGCTTCCATTGGGCCATTGCGCCAATGGGCTGGCCCTGGTGGTCTAAATCTAATTAGCATATTGCACGGCTGCACAGTGGGCTGGCAGTTTGCATAAAAGGTATGCGAAATTTAGTAGGTATTCAAATGCTCCTCAGGCACCCTAGCATTTCTGCTTTACCCATCCAATCGAGCCAGAAACTCAAGAGAGAGATCTTACGAAGCTGCGGCAGGCACAAAAATAAAGTTGTTTCAAGATTCCAGACAGGCTTCCTCTCATCAGTCTTCTCTCATCTCAGTATCATGTCCGATGTCATCAGGGCTGATCCCCTGATTATTTCAAGACCTTATTACAAGGATTATGTGAAAGATCCCTGTGTGTTTAGGCTTTCGATCAGGACTAGGGTTATATTTTCCAAACCCTGTGAGGGCCACTTTGGCTTCCCCGCAAATGTAGAGCACTCCTTTTATAGAGTGCAAGGGATTCGCATAGGATGTGTTCGGATGTTTCCTGATGTACATATATCTCTACCAGTTTAAAATTCAGGAGATGATCAGGAGAGATCTGTTCTCTGTCTCTAGAATGCAGTCAATAACTTCGATGAGGACGCAGCCTGTTTGATGAGGAGACACCATAGCCATAGGGAAGACCAGAGTTCCCATTGTGGAACCGAAATCTCTACATTTAATATTAAACAGAGTTCTAGTTTCTGTTTTCCTGACCTTTCCATTTTCATCCCTTTCCCTTCCCTTCTGGCACCACTGTCCCACAGCCAACTGTTGCATGCACCAAGGCTGGCATCGATTAGGGGCCCATGCCCGCCACACCTTTTATCCATCTCAGAATGAGAATGAGTCTCTGATTCCTCGTACAATTCGTAGTTTAAATTTATTTCAGTTTATAAGCTGCTTTATGTGGGAGAGGGATGCTGAATTTGTCGTGAGATTACAGATGTTCGAAATGATTATACTGTTTACATTGACTCGCATGAAGCTCGCATGAAACTAAACGATATCCTCGTCGCGTCTGTCGCTGAACATTGAAACGGAAAGTACACAAAGTAGAAGCTCCAAGATAGATATCTTCTGTCTTGCTGAATGGCTCGAATATTAACCTAGATATACATATAGTCATACATGACGGGGTGACGGATTGACGGGGTGGTCGTGGCCGCCGTCGGGGATTAGGCCAACACGGCAGAGGTGGCCATTTCGCTGACGCCGCAGGTGTTGTCGCCGCGATAGACGCGGTAGTAGCCCTGCTCGCCCCAGCGCGGTCCCCACGAGTTCTTCACGATCCAATAGGGCAGGGTCTTGTGGAAGTTGGGATAGTCGGAGACGCCGTAGCCCACAATGAGCACGCCATGGTCGAGGTTCTTCTTGGAGCACAAGGCCTTCCAGGGATGGGAGACGCCGCCGCGATAGAACTGCATGGCATTGGCATTGAGGCCTGGAACCAGAGGATACGTGCGATGAGAATACTGTTTGCTTGATGACAAAAAGGCTCCATCAATCACTTACCAATCGAGATGGGTCCGTGGGTGAGGAGCCATTCCTGCATGGCCGTTTCGTTGCCCTTGGGCAGATCCACAAATCCGGAGACCTGGACATGGGAGAGCGTCCTGTTGAAGTGGCACTGCTGCTTCTTGGCCTCATAGGGATACTCGGCCTCGTACTCCAAGCCGCCAATGTCCTTAATCGCTCTAGGGCACAGAAAATAAAGGAAGCGTGAGCATCAATGCGCAGATGTCTTCGCTCAGCCATCACTTACTTGTAGGCATTGTCCATGAGTCCGCCATTGCAGGCACTGTCTGTGGTATCACAGTCGAGGAGCTCCTGCTCGGAGAACTCCTTTAGCTCGCCCGTCTTCACGGCATACAGGCCCTCGATGTTGCCGGTCACACTGAAGGCCCAGCAGGAGCCGCAGGAGCCCTGATTCTTCACCGGGGTGACGGCGTTCTTCTGCCTCCAGTCGAACTCCTTGGGAAACTCCCCCTCATAGGCCGGCACTACGGCTGGCGCCCCGCCAGTGGGCTTCTGCTCGTCGCGCTGCCAGAGACCGGTGCGCTCCTTGTACTCCGTGCTGGTCATGTCCGCGAACTCCGTGATGCCGTACTTGGCGCTGCCCATCTCGTTGGTGTTCAGCTCCTCGATGGTCTTCAGGTTCTGCCGGAAGATGCGCAGCCTCATCTGGCGCTCTGCCGTGTTGTCGTAGCGACGCCCGAACCGGATCTGAAACTTGTGGAACAGATGGTCCACCTTGTCCAGCGCATGGTGGCTGTGGCTGTGCTTCTTGTGCGTCTTCTTCTCGGCCCACTCCACGGAGCGGCTGTGACGGGCCTGCACCACCTTCTGGTTGCGGCACTTGAAGGTGATGTCGTGTCCCTGCTCCAGCCACGGCTTTGCCCAGATCTCGACGATGCAGCGGTGTTGCTCATCCGTGTTGCCGTCAATGAGGTCGGCGTCGATGCGAGTCAAAGTGCCCGACACCAACTGACGCGAGGCCGTGTAGACTTTCACGATTCTGAAACAGATTGACAGTTGATTAAATCCCCCTTTGGATTGGGTTTGTCAATGATTCTCACTTGTAATGCGGTCCCTCGCCGGCTGTTAGCTTGTCCAGGGTGCGCTGGAGCTGCTCCTCTGCTTGCTGCGCATCGAAGGGCTTGCTGCCACCCAGGGGTACATCATTCAGGCCTCGCTTGCTGCGCACGAACTGAAAGAAGGAGGCGAAGCAGGGAAATGGCTAAGTATTGGATAGCTCTAACACTTGCAATGAAGTGTGTGGCCCCCCAATCCCTGGAAATCGTAGATTGTTGCCCAATGAACATGATTAATGAGAACATACTCCAGGATATTCTTGACTGAAATCGAATTCGAATGGGAACCCCAAAATGCCACAATGTTGCCACTTAAAAACTTTCTTTTAATAACATCAAATTTTTTTTTAACATTTTCATCAAATTATAACATTAATTGTGATCGCAGCTCTGGGTGTGGAGGGACATTGGCTCGGTTCTGATACTGGTTATCGGTATCGAGAGACTATCGAATCGGATAACTTGTGCGCGGTGTGTACACACTATCAAAAGGTGAAATGAATAACGGTTGCACACCACACCCAAAAATAAAGTACAGTCAAATCAGAGACCGCACTCAAAGGGCACTACGTAGTCGTCAAGAATGCGCACCTTGTGCGGCTTTCCCTCGGTATCGACGCCCACTTGGCCCACCGCCTCAGCCTCGGGCATCTCGCCTTGATTGTCCTCCGTCGATTGTTCCTTTTCCCGCCGCAACACTATCATGCCAGCGGCGGCCGCTGCCTCGTGACGCAACCATCCGGCCATGATCCAAATCTGTCGAATGCACGCACTCAAAGCGGAAGGCTTCATCTTGAGCTTTATTCTTCTATTTTCAATGAATAAATATCTATATCTAGAGGTTATATTTTGCTGGAGGAATCACCATACGCACCGTTCAAATATTTTGGTGTAAAGTATTTCCCAGTTTTCTAGATTTCTCCTGCCCGTGTCTAACGTTTCGAAGTGAATGAATTTTGAATAGATCCTTCTATAAAACTATAGTGACTGATTTCCCGATGACTTTGATGTTTGTTTATGTTTGTACGAATAGTGTTTCCAGAGGATTTGCGTTATAGAAAGTAAAAAGTATGCTGTGGGCTTGAGATCTTGTAGGATAGGGAAGAAAAATACCTCAAAAGCCCCCCATTGACGAGTATCAAGCAAATCCTATCAATAATAATACTAATTTACATCGATCTAAACAAGCAAATCTGGGAGATTTATTCAAGATTGCCCATAATTGCCCACTTGACTACCTCTCTTATCTGAAAGACAGAGATAGCCTTACGGAAAAGGCATGCAGTGAAAGCGATAGAACTATGCTTTAGTTTGGATTGTTGGACATCGTTTTGGCACAAATAGTGCCATCTGGATACGATTTGTAGTGTAATTTAGCTTTTCGTCTCAAGCCATGAGTATCTCAATGGCCAAGGCTCATTACTTAAGGCTTAAAGCATAAGAAACCAGTATAAATAACATTATTAGTCCTATGGGGAATGCACATATATGCTGTATATGCGGTCCATCATTCTAAATGAGCTGGAATAACATATAAGAGGATCCAACAGATACAAGCATAAGCCGCCAAAGAGCACAGAGGGCGCAAGTCAAACTACATTGCCTTCCCTCCCACTTTGCCCTCTACTGTACTCGTGTATGTCTTATATTGTATCTTAGAGCTCGTTAATCCTCTTGCTAATTAACCGAAATAGATACACTTATCCATTGCGAACAGGATGACAGACAGAGGGACACACAGCTGTCGCCACATCAGTCCTGTGACCGACAGTCCTTGATGGAGAGGGAAGATGGAATGCGAGTGTGGAACCTGGCACATAAATTACATATAAATGCAAATGAAACAAAGACAAGTCGGAATTTACATTACCAAAATTGACAGAAAGACACACACGGGACACACGGATGCCGGAAAACTTGTACCAAAGAAAACCCTACGACGGACGAGTGTGTGCCACCACCACTACCAGCTCCACCACCCTAAAGGCAGATCAGATCCCAACAATAACACAGTGGAAGACACATGCGGCAGGGCACATAAACCATTCAATGCCGAACACAAAACCAATTAAACCAAACATTTTGGCTGGAAATTCGTTTGCCTCTTGGCATCGATGATGGCGATGCTGTTCTGCTCCTGCTCCTCCTCCTCCTCCTGGTGCTCCTGATGCTCCTGATGATGGGCTCGGAGTGCGGGATTTCGGGTTTCGTTTCGGTTCTGCTGCCGATTCTCGTTGTGCCGAGTAGGAGCCCAAAATGTCTGATGATACTACTGCTGCTCTGCTGCCGTTGGCAGGTAACTGACAGGGCAGGAGGAGAGGAGTCGTTCGACCAGGACAGGTCACCTCCCAAGCACCGAGGCGGCTGATGGGGCCAGCGACAACAATGCCCGAATGAAATGTAATGGCTCCGACGTGTGTATAATTAAAAATACAGGAGGAGGGGGAAAAAAAACCAGCGAAAGAGCAACGGCGGAGCAATGTTTCGACGGGATTGCCAGTACACGGCCTGTACGGGGCTGTACAGCCTGTCCGAACATGAATTCATTAAGCCTTCCGTTCCATCCTCCTACCTCCACGCCCCAGCCACCCATCCGAGCCATCCCATAGATCCTGCCACAACACAACTGTCCCCATTCCCCAGTCGCAACCCCACCGCTGAGCTGTTAATTCAAATGTGTATTTCAATAAGAATTATAACGTAAATGATGTTTCAACGAGCCCCGGGGGCGGAGGAACAGTGGAGCCAGATGGGAGTGTGTGCAATGGCCCGTAAAATCCATTCGGTTGAAAGTACTCCGTACGTACGTTGTACACACACACACACACACACACACACGATATATCGACAGTCAAGTGTGGCACCGATTCTACAGTTTCTGACAGTTGCCGCAAATCAGCGAAATCAGTGGGAATTGTTTTCGCTCTCGTTCTCGTTTTCCATTCATTTATTCTATTTTATGGTATTTTAGAATCGCATTTAGATCTCCCTCTCGAATGGTTGAGCACTTAATTGTGTTGAAGATCCACAACAGATTTCGGTGGTAGAAGAATTCATTTATTTAATCAGGAATATGGGATATCTGTACATATAGCAATATCTGTCAGAGCTCTATTTCGGAGAGGACATCTTTTCCCCCATAGATTACGAATATTGTGTATTTTTCAAAGAATATTCCATTTTACAAAAATAATGTACTATATTTTAGATCATTTCAAACTAGATCTTTAGGTGCATGATATTTATTCTTTAATCTTCTATTTTGGTATATTTTTTTACATTAATCATTAAACTTCCCTTCAGGAGGTCTTTTTTTATGTAAAATACAGTATTAATTGGGATATTTGGTGGCACGCACATTTGTACTTTTCTATAGGTGATTTACCACTCCATTATAGTATTTATAATCCCTCTAAACAGTAATAAATCTTCTTCAAGGGGAGGCTACTCGTAGGTGCTCTTGTTTACTTTTTTAAGCGTTAAATCAAATAATATCTTTACCTTTTCATATCTCTTTCTTCATGGTAGTAATATTGCACTTATTGATCTTTTGGGAGATCCCTTAGGAGTAGTAGACCTCTTTTAGAAGAATCCCCATAGCTAGGGAGAACATTGTTAGGGCTATTTCAGCCGTAATACCATAACTTCCTGAACTTTTCATATCGTATACTATTTCTGTGGTATGTGCATTATAATATCTCAAGATCCTACAAGATAGATCTCTTTTATTGGGATCTAAGAAGAGCATTGTATATATGTATGTAGGTAAGTATATCTACTACTATATCTTGGAATGGTTTGTATTATATTTTTAGGAAAGCAGCCATGAGAAGTCAGCTATAATCATACGTAGACTCTACCACCATTTTCCAACAGTCTCTCTTGGGAGTGTCTATTCTTCAGGTAAAAATGTACTCTTCACTTTCCACTTTCCACTCTCCATCGATCTTCATACCACTGTGCATTCTCCTGCTGCAGAGAGTCAACCGCTGTAAAAAGTAGAGCACAAGGATAATGAGAACACTTGCTTCGCACTCACGTGTTCAGTGTGTGTGTGTTTCTTCTCTCCCCCCTCTCCCCCTTGGACACCACAGGCGCCGACACTTGCACACACACACAAATACAGACACAGCAAACCCACTTAACCTCTCATATATATAACGGTACTTGCCAAGGGACTCTGGGCTAAGCTTCTCTCTCCCACTCGTTACCCTCGAGAAATAAAGACAGGTGGGTGGAAGATGCTCTCTCCCGCTCTCTCGCTCCCCCTCGGCGAGAGGCCACCTTCCTCACGGGCTTAAACAGATTGCGGCCGTAATTTGAAAGCGGAAACTCATTTGATTATTAAGGTGAAATAAGTGTTGTGTGGGTCGGGGGGATGCTCAACCCTACCGTACCCCCCAAACACCCTCCCACACCACCAGGGAACCATGGACATGGATATGGACAGGTGTGGCAGGTGTGTGCAAAAGGCAAAGCTTAAATAAATTCAATTAAATAACATTTTCTTCTTTTATTGTTCGCATTTAGGTTGAGTGTTTTTTATATAAAGAGTACCGAGTATTTACGAGTATGTATGGGGACTAAACAGAGAAAGACACAGGGGATGTTCTGATGATGCTTAGGGGGTGGATGGGATGATAGAGTGCTGTGTGTGTGTGATGATGATGATGATAATATAATATTCATGTCGCTGAAGATGGTATAATAGTGGTAGCCTCCTCCTGAATGGTCTCCGCCTTCTCCTCCTCCTCCTGCTGCTGCTCCTCGCTGTCCTCCTTCTTCTGAATGGTCTTTTCAAAATTATACGCACCCACCGATAGGAAATCGTCGAGCCAACGTTTCTCATTATCGTTGAGCTCGCTGGTGGTAGGAGGCGGCGTTGTGGCATCCACCTGCTCCTGCGCCTCCACTCCATCATTTGCCACACTCTCGGGGGGAGTCTGGGTCTGTTCGGTGGCCGCCTCATCAATGCTAATTGCCGTTGTGGCCTCATTAGTGGGCCCAGGCCCGGGCCCAGGTGGCGTTGGCTTCCAATCGGAGACTGTTATGGTGGCCAACAGGGCAGGAGCAGCAGGAGCAGGATCACCAGCCAGAGGAGAGGCAGAAGCTGGAGTGGTGGTAGCTGGAGGAGCAGCGGACTTATTCAGGCTGACTTTCCGCTTCGTTGGCCCCACGCCCGTGAGTATTTGAGCCTCCAGATTGGCCATTTCGGAGTCACTCAGCTCGTTCCTCTGCCCGCCATTGAAGATGCTGTTACTCACGTATTTCTCGTTCAGCAGCCGGGCCCGCTCCGCCGGATCCGAGGAGACAGAGTTCTCCGCCGAATCCGTGCAGTTCGAGGTGACCAACTCCCGATGCTTGTCCCCCCACTGGGTGCGCAGCCAGGGCTTCTCGAGTATGACCAGGCGGCAGATGGTGTCCGCGTTCTCCTTGTCCTTCGTGTCCACAGCATTCAGCAGGATCTCGTACCGCACGCCGCTGGTGATCTCCCGGAAGGCATCGATTATGTTGATGAAGTTCATCGAGAGCGGCAGGAAGGTCATGGCTATGTTCTGCACGCCGATCAGATTGGGCGACAGATACTCCCGCTCTCCGGGATTCAGGACATGCACCAATTTGATCGGTGGCTCACTCACGCCCTGTGCCTCAGTGGTTGTCTCTGTCCCCGCGACAGATTCGGATTCGGATTCGGCTTCGGCTGGGGCGGCTCTCTGGTTTTTGATTTTTGATATTTTTGTTTGGTGGAATGTTTGGTGGTTTTTGTTGGGGGGCAGGGAAGGAAGACAAAACAGAAAGCAAAACACATATAAGGATACACACAGAAAACAGAGAGATCTTTTGGCAAAAAGCATGGATCGGGGGTTAAGATGTGTGTGTGTGTGTGGGGGTTGAGGGTGAGGGTGAAGGTGAAGGGGAGGCAAGCCGTGTAATGGGATGGTACTGTGCGGGAAAGCTCTAAAATAAGATCTACCATATCGAAGACCATTCACTTAGGGGAACACTTGTGCAGCAAATCAACCGAATTACTCTATTTTCATTCAATAATTCACAAAACCATCACATAATTCGATAACCGCCAAAAACACAACTTTAATCCCATAAAATCATCCTCAAATAATCCCATTAAAACTGCTTTAACACCCCGCAACCATCACCACTCGAGTCCTTCACTGATTTAATATTCAGAAGAGCACACACAAAGGAGACCCCTGCCCTGCCCACCCAATTTGTAGGCAGATTTAAGGTTAATTATAAATGACTGCAGTGCAGAAACATTGTTAATCGTCTGTCCCCCACACACTGGTGCACCTGCTCACCCCCCTCTCCCTCTCCTTCTCCCTCTCTGTGGCTTCTGTGGCCCAGAGGCATAAGGGCCAGAGGCCCAAAGCCTAATGAACTCGGCATAATTGCAGCTGCAATTGCGGTCAAATGCTGTGGCAACGGCATGGGGGACATCATCTGGCGACCAATCAACTCAATCAGTGGGCCAACGCTTCACTGGGTCTTCGGTTAAGCCGCAAAAACTAATTAACCGTCGCTGGCAAATCGGAAACTGAGCCAGAAACTGAATCGAATCGAATCGAATCGAACCGGTTATCTGGCCAAGCCAGTAATTTATCGATAAATGATGAGGCGCCACATGATGCAAAAAGCCGATGACTGACAGAAATACTCGTAGATGGATGGACTGACAGGAGGCCGCCTCGGCCGCAGACAGATTTTGCTGAATAATTTAAAAATCGAAATCACAAAAAGGCTGCCAACTGACTTCGAAAACAGGCTACCCGCCACTGATGCCACTGACGATGTGGATGCCACTTCTGCAACTGCTGCTGCTGCTGTTTCTGCTGCTGTTTCTGCTTGTGTTTCTGGTAAAGTAAAGCTGATGCATTGCCATTGACAGCAACAGCCAGCACGAGAGGGATACATGTAATCGATATTTCGACAGAAGGATACCCGCTAAAGACGTGGGAGATGGTCTGAAATTGGTTTTCCATTGGGCACATATCAAGTATCTTATCCGATTAAGATGATGATTGTTTTGGGAATGGTTAGATGTGGGTTTTATTTCGATATATACATATCTCTAAGATTGTAGATACCACAGTCTATCCTTATAGCCTCCAAAGTACTTCCTAATCGACTGTAATTTCCATGATGGAAGGCATACAGCCAGACCTCATCGATATACCCCTTTCCACTCCATCTGTTAGGTATTTACACAAAAGTAGAAGACAGTAGACAAACGGGCATGCTCTTGCGGAGGGGAGCTTCTGGCCAAGAGAGAGAGTCTCTCTGTCTTAACGTCTTGTTGACGTTTCGGTCGTTCATCCTCATTGCCGTTGACGCGGTGACAAAAAGCCGAAAAATGCATAAAAACTTTTGACAGCGGTTGTTGCGTCACTGCCTGCAGTCGACGTTGATGGCTGAATGCTGATGGCTGCTGCCACTGGATGATGTTGAATGCTTCTGCTTCTGCTTGATGCTCTGAAGCTGATTATGTTGAGTGGGTGGTGGTGGCTTCGGTATTTCGTTGGGCCGTTGCCTTATTTTTCAATTAAACTTTATGGCATTTTAAGCAAAAACAACAATGGCAGAGAGCCCATGCCATGCCCATGATGGGATTTTAAGTTCCTCCAAGACTCTACTCGACTCGTCTCGATTCGGTTTGGGTTAAGGTCTTTCCGGGTTAAGGCTCCACTCTGGCATCCAGTTATGCTCCCCATCCACCCGTTTTGTTGTCCTGGAAACTTTAATGCAGAAGCGTAACCAATTTTGATGCAATACCCGTCCCCATGCCACGTTTTAATGCACGTCTCGCATCGGTGTGGGGGCATGCGGCATGCTGCAGCCCTCCAATAGAAATTGATACTGCTTCTGAGAATCTTGGGGTTATTAAGTCCGTAACTTGAGTTGCGGTGAGACGGCTGCAACGTGTTGATTATATTCCAACTTCTTAATGGAAAATTTGCCCTATCTGTGGTAATCATATAAGAAGCTTATTCCGAAGAGGGCTTGGAGCTCGAGTTTGGAGCTCAGGGCAACTTAATGAATGCTGAAGAAACCAGCCTTTTGTCTGAGGAACTTGAGGAATTCCAAATGAAAATTCCCATTCAATTTCTGATGCATTTACCACCAACGTTCTTTCGGTTAATATTTTCATTTAATTTAGGCTTGTTTTTAATCAAAATATTTCATATTCTCTTGGTTGATTGAGCTCTTAGTCAAATATTTCTGCGAATTTCTGCCCAGCGGATGTTTTGGTTTCCAACGAAAATTTGCAAAAAAAAAATATTACATTTGGTGGTTAATATGGGAATTACGCTCGTTTGCATTTGATGGGAGTTTACATTAAAGAAAACCAAAACAGATTTTATTAATGCTAAAACCAAAGGAAGACCAACTGGGCCTTCCTTCATGGATGGGAGCTCTCTTCCGATTTTCCACATCATCCTTTTGGCACTTTATGAATCCCCTTGTTTATGTCACTCTTCAACACTTATTCCCCGCCAATCGACAGCGTAATTCCCCTTGATCTCCATAATCTCCGCTTACATACGTATGGGACATATGGGGATATGTACAATGGATCCACTCTCCCATTCAGATGTGCAGTGCAAACACCGACGGCTGAAACGCTCACGCACAACCGAAAAGAATGCCCAAGTGTGAGTGGATAAGCGCATTAAACCATGCAGATTGCAGTGTTGGAAAACTTTAATTGAATCAACACAAACATCAACGAGCAGGCGTCGCGTCGCCGTTGCACCTCTGCCGCTGCGCTCAAACGCCCAAACTGTGAAATTGGCAATTTGGCTTCTGTTGTTTTTAATTAAAGTTTAATTAAAGCGATTGGCAGGCAGGCAGGCAGTCAGGCGGCGGGGCAGACGTGTCCTCATAGTGCAAATAAATGCAGCAGCCAGCATCATCAAGAGACCGCCGTAATATTCTCTCTTTGGTGACTTAATGTTTTTTTTTTTTTTACGCAGCTCTTAATTAACATTTTGAAATCCACTTACGCATGACCTGCCCCCAGCATCCAGCAGCCAGTCGCATCTCCAGCCACAGCCACAGCCACAGGTCCGATATAAATTTATTCATTAGTGGAAAACCGGTATCATATCTGTCAGAGATAGTTTTAGTGTCTGTCCCCGGCGCACACATCAGAGTCTCCGAATCTAAATCTGAATCTGAGCTACGTTGTTGTGCAACGCACACTCGGGGCCCGGCTCCAAGGTCAAGATGGTTGCCTCCTTAGGCCTTTGATGAGGTGCGCACGTTTTGGGCGTGTGTTTTTGTGTTAATAAAGACATTAACCTTGGTCTCTGGAGTGGAGTGGGGTGGAGGGGGGAGACCGCTTTCTTTGGACCCCTGCTGTGCAGGTGGGTTCTCGTTTTAGAGTGACTTTTTGTTGAGAAGGGTTTTTTTTCTTGGGTTTTATGGTAGGCCAGGGTTTACGGAATCTCAAGCTGATTTCTTCATAAAAAACAGCTTAAGACCCGTTTGTCAGGTGGTTTTTTGGCTAAACTTCATTTAGACTTGGATTTAGGCCACATTTTAGTGGAGCTTCCAGCCTTGTTCTCATTTTTAGGTCTTCATTTCGGGATCCCTTACAATTTTCATGTGGGAATTTGTTGCCAGCCACTTTCGGATTCATTTGCAGATTTGTGGCATTCCGTATTCATATTTTTGCAGCTGAATTTAGGAATTTAGAAATTCCTCGCACGCTCAAAGCCAACATCTTTGGAATGATATTGGCTTTGTTCCATCCTCGTTCGATGCTATCGGAATACCTGCAATTGTGGTAACCCCTGCTGATGCCATGACAACCCACCCCAGAAAACCACTTGTCCTCCCACACGCCTGGCTCATAGTTTTAGCCTTATGCATTAGCCAGAGGCCCCCCCTCCCTGCACCGCCAGATCCAACCATCTGCCTGCTTAAATTTCCAATCAGAGTATGGAGACACACGCACTCACAGCCAGATGGGGCGGTCGGTTCTCTCTCCCTCTCTATCCCTCTCCATTGTCGGGGGCCAAGCTCATTATAAACTTTACCTCCACTACTCCCCTGGGTGCTAATTTGTGCTCTGTGGGGGGGTCCCGCACAGTGTGGGGTGGCGGGCTGATTGGATCCGGGTGTCTTGGGTTGACTGGACCATTTAGTGGGAGACGCAATGCCGTAATTTCCTTTAGCATTTCTATTAGGCAGCAAATCATGCACAAAATTATACAAAGGATGTGGCCGCCAGACAAATGCCATGAGGATATCTGTACCTATCGATGGATACGGCTGGACGATGGACCCCCCCCGGACTGTCAGCAAGTCAGCAGAATCGTGCCACTGATTTGCATAAATCCAAAACGAGACCGAAAGAAGATATCGCATTTGACAATTGCCGACAATTTGCTGGCAAAGACTTCGATGGATTCCGGCTCCTCCTTCGATTTCTCCTTTTGTTTTTTGTGGGTTTTCTGAATCATCCCATTTGATTTCCTAAATGACAGTCATAAACCGCCCCAAGACTCCCATCTGCGCACTCCACTCCCATGACTATCGCCATTCCTTTGAGATATTTGTGAGACAATAGTGGCTCGTAATTTGGCAGCCAGTTTTAGGCGAATCTTTGCCGCTGACTTGGCTGAATGAATATTTATGTATATGTACATATAATAATATACTATAAATGTATGTGCCCCGTACATATGTACATATAATTTATGTATGTAGAAGTGTTGACTTGATATCCAACGTTGTTCGTAGTAGTTCCGCAATAATATTCATTTATGCAAATTTTTGCGCCATGCATTCTTCCTAGTCTCTGGGGGGCTTTTAGTGTGCGTTCCAAACGTTTCTTTGTGTACCCTCTACTCCACGCAAGGGTGGGTATATCCTTTCTTTGGATTTTTGGAGAAAGATAGCCAGGAAAAGGGCGCTTGGATGACAAATCCAAGCAGGCGGTGGAGCGGCATCAGACGGACTTAAGAAGTGGCTGAATGCTGGTCTCGATGTCGACTTGAACAGCAAAATCGATGTGGGAAAGCTGTTCAATGAGGTGCGCAACAAGGAGCTGGTTATGGCGCCCACCGAGGAGGAGCAGTCCATGGCAATCCGGACAGTTGTGGAGCTGTTCTTCGGCAAGAAAATGCGCCTGTCCTGCTTTACGGTGGCCGTTTATGTAAACAACAATGTCAACATCTGGACATGGTCATGCAGGGGCTCCAGGATACTGAGCTGCTGCTCTGCTTCAATCCCTGCCACTGGGTCTGGAGGTGGTCTATCGAGAAAAGATTCAGATGCACTCCAACCGAGAAAAGTTTCTTATAATACGATTATATTATATTAAACGAATACCTTCAACGATATATCGTGCATGGAAGAGCCTTTAAAATTGCAAATGTTATGTGCTCAAAAATATGATACTCAAACAATCCAAGGTAAAGGATACCTTTCGGGTCGCAACCATCCCTTACTGCATTTTAACTAGATTTATTTAAACTTATTTTTATTTCCACTGAGGCATGTGTCAAATTAAAATTCGACATTTGGAACGCGCGTGGTAAATAATTTCAAATGCCCGGGAAATGCTCTCCTCTATCCACCCCTAGCCCCACGCCCCACGACCCACGCCCCACTTCCTCACTTCCCCGGTAAGGGAGTGGAGTGCCGTGCCACCACTTTTGTGGCTTCAACCACACGTTGAACCCTTTTTACGCTATATTTAATTATTTGCATATACAAATATTTTCGTATGATGAATGCTGTGAGATTTTTTCGTTGTCGGTTTTTGCCCGGCTGCCGCCAGCCGGAAATTTAATTGATATTGATGACGCTGCTCTCAGCCTGTTCCTGGTGTCCAGCAGGATCCGGAGTAGGAGTAGGAGTGGGTAGGCCCATCCAACCGTATTCCCCCAGTCATTAATCTAGCACATTACTTGGTGGAATTGGGGGTATTGGATCAGAAACAGAAATTTAATTTATTTAAATTGAAATCTGTTTCTTTCTCTGACTCATTGAAGAGTTAATCATCGTTTGAAAATCTGTTCACGTTCAGTCGTTTGTGTTTGCCTATATATACATAAATATACTCGTTGTTTTGTGTCTAAAGATTTCTGAGAATTATATTTGGATGTTTGAATGGATATATACTCGTTTTAGTTGATACAATCAATTATGGAATTTTTGTTGAGTTATTGTGTCACATTGGTGGATGCTCTTTCAAAGGGGTAAGGGGATTATGGGCTTGGAGAGGTGATAAAATATATAACCTTTTGGAACTATGAAACCTAAGTGGAGTTCAGGAATATACTCATGTTTTCCAATTAGCAAACTTTACTATAAAACAGCTACATATGTAACCATTGGGTATTTCGCTGTAATCTCTTGAGAATTTTTATTGTACAGTCCGTCCATGTCACAGAATATTTGGATATTTAGGTTGCATACGCCTGTTGCTGAATAAACGAGGAAAAAAACCCCCCGTTGAAAATATTTTATTTCTGTTAATAATAGCCTAAGGGAAATAGCCTAAGTTCCCAAGATTTATCCAGATGAGAGATCTGATAAGTATAACAAAAGTTCCCTTCCAATCCATTGGGGCAACAAATTGTAGAGGCAAAAATTAAGTCGCAATTTTGCCTCCCAAGATTCGCAAGTCGCGTGAAAAAATCAGCGCACACAAAGAAAGTCTAATCGGTCTCAAAAGTATAATTAAGAGCCCCGCCGATCGTGAATAAAAATATACTAAAATAGCGTTAGAGGACGGATCAAATTGGTGCAATCGGTCAAACTGATAAGAAAACAGCTGACTAACATGATTCTACTACATATTTTAAAAAACACGACGTAGAACAAATCGAATCCAAAGCAGACGCTCGCCAGTCCCTTCCCGGCTGGATAAGTGGGAAAGAAAAAGACGAACCATGTCCGCTAATCAACGGTTAAAAAAGAGAGCAAACAATGGACAAGAAAATATGGCGCATATTTGTACAAGGTAAAGTTTCTACAAGGTGAGCCATTTCGTCTAGTTATCTATTTTGTTTTCCGCTATCACTTCCACTCTTTGTCTGCTCTCTGCTTTCAAGCAAAACAGTCACAGATTGAGAGAACGGGTTCCTAGACCGCTTCACCTTTTATTGGTACACCTTGCCCATGCATGTACGTTTCTTTGTGTGTGAGGTATGTATTGCATGTGTGTGTGTGTGGTAACAAAGCAAGCAATGTGAGTTAACTGTAAATAGCTTATTTTTCTTAATATTTAACCGTTGTGCCCTTATCCCCCTTTAAAAGCTTTAGTCACTAGGGGTTTCGTTATTCACTTAAAGCGTTATTGGCCTTCACACTCACGGAAAAGCGTTAAATGTCGCAATTTTCGCGCTGCTGAATCATAACAAAACACGCACACACACTCACCTGATCATTCCCCGCCTCCTCCTCGTCCATCAGCTCCACACCAGCTGCTTGGCCCCCCAAAAGCAAAAAGAGCGCAACTGTTGCTGCGGCGTACAGCCTCATCTTGCTGCTGTGGTTGCTTCTATTTATGGCCAAATTTTGATCAATTCGTCTAAGCACCAATGACGTTTGCGAAAAAGTTTCACACGTAACGCAGGTAATATCGTATGTTGGCGGAAATACGCCGCTTCAAAATAGTGTCTTTTCCGCGACGAAACGAAAGGCGACGCGTCTAGGCAAACGAACGGGGGAAAACAGTGCAGACTAGCGGCTTCCACTGAAACTGGGGGGCTATTTGGATCCAAGTAAAAAAAACGCTAGTGACAACTACACGGTAACTACACATTTTCTACATAATGGGAGGAAAAGAGGGTATGGACAATGGGCAAAACGGAAAAAGAAAGTGCAACGCAGCAAAGTAAAGTCCACCCCTTAGGCTTAATATACCTTGAGGACAAAATCAGACGTCACATGCGAGGTAAGGTTCGTACGATTCCTTGTAATTTGCCTTGACTGTTTTTGCCTGTAGTCCAAACCCCTTTTTATAGCCCATTCAAAATAACAACTCATTTTTTCGTTGCATAAAAGAAAAAACGCAGTTATGAGTAAATCCAAAAAATATACAGTCTAACTTCCGTATAGCGAATCTCATGGAAAATTCGTAATATAGAGTTCGTTTTTGCAGCATATAGAATGTCAGTGTTCTGGATATAAATTCATTATATAAAAAACTTCGTTGTATGGAACTTCGTAATAGATAAGTTCGATGAGGAAATAAGTATAGCGCGTAAATAAAGGAATATTTATTTATAAAAACCTGTTTTGGTATACCACTAACAGTTTATGTATTGCAAGGTAGTGATCTTGCGCTGAGTTACAGCTCTCAGTTATATATCTCGATCCCAATACCTTTTCTTGTTCTCTGTATGCAGACTATGGTCTAAGTAAAATTTCGTTGAAGATAGTAATAAAACAGAGGCTGACTAGCTTCTGCATTTATTGGAGCCTGATATGACAAATATTTCCTCAATTCTATAATATCCTTCTCCCTAGAGTAATGTATTTCCCTACTCAGAAGCCGATTTGGCTGATAAAAAACTTATTCGCCGGCTTCAGGGTCGCATAAAAAAGCTCTGGTTTCAATACGATATAAGTCGTTATATGTATTCAAATTACGGATATATTTATATAGGATGGGCCCTCAAATTATCATAAAAATCCGCCAGACCAACCAACAGAATTGGTCTCTCGCTCTCTGCTTTTGGTAGAGCCGAAATAAGTATTATATTCTAATGTAAATATAACATTTATAAACAAATTTCGTTGAAAACCACTAAAAAAGACAATTCGTACTTAATTTTAAATTACTAAATAAAATTTATAATCGTTGGAAAATCATGTCCGAGTAAATGCAAACTTAAAATGATCTAAAATATAGGTTTAACATTATCTGGGACAATTACAGCCACTCCGGCGACTGCGTAGACATGTCCGGACTGTGCGTGACCTGGCGAATGGATCGGCCAAAACGGAAATGCACAAAAACAAACGCCATGGAGGTAACCGCTGGCAACAATTCCACCAAACAGTCGTTTCACAATATTGATAAAGCTCCTTTTTCCACTATTTTTCACACATTCCGCCCGCCAGCATGAGTACGCACTCGGGTCGCGCGTATCTGAATTCATGTCTCAAAGTGCCCATAGATCCATGCAACAACTGTCCGGCTCCGGTCTACAATCGTCCGAAGCTGTGTCTCGGCAAGAAGCAGACGGGCAAGACGGGACGCGCCAAAGGCACTGACTCTATGGAGGCGGAGACACCTGGATGGACCACCCAGACAGGGATTCGATCGCTGGCCAAGTTTTACGACAGTATACCTGGTGAGTGGTCGTTCCAAAAGGATAAATTACGGTGACTTATTGCTCGAGTTTTTTTCAAGACTACTGTGATGTGAAGCACATGCACCAGGAGGAGTTCTACTCGACTCTGGAGAGCCTGCGAAGCACCAGCCGTGAGCTCAGAGCGCAACCCAGAGCCGAGCCCCCGGCGGAGCGTTGTGCCAGTGCCAGCAGCAGCTCCTTGGGAAAGTCAAAAAAACGCGCGGGAAAGGGGAAAAAGAAGAGACTTCCGTTGGTGCTGGATCCAGCTCCCGCCTCAGTGCCACCCACCCCCACACCACTGAGAGCTACAGCACATAGCCATGCCAATCGCTGCTCCACGCCCGCAGTAGTCATCACTCCCATCTCCAGTTGCCTAAGCGAGGAGTACGACAAGTGCCTGAGGGATCTGAGTCGCCTGAAGAGCTTCAAGGAGGACTATGCCGTAGAGGTGGCCGACTTCAAGCGTTCCCTGAAGAGCTTCGAGGAGGAGTTCAAGCGGCCGAAGACCACCAGCAGCAGTGGCACACAGACGGCACAAAAGCCTCATCCAACGGGTCCGCCCGGAAGCCACACGGCTGAGCGAGCCAAGTGTCGCCGGGAGATGCTGCGCCGATGCTTCAGCGTCAACGATCTGGGTGGAATTGCCCCGCACTCGAGTTTCACGCCACCTAGAACTGGCCAGCCAAAACTGAGCAAGTATTTCCTACCGAAGAAGGAGGGGGAGGAGGAGGTGGTTCCCAAGATTCAGATAGAGTCGCCATCCGTGTCTTCCAAGCGCAGCAGCAGTGCCTCCACAACTGGGCGAGGGCGCGGACGTCGTGGCAGAGGACGCAAGCCAAAGATTACAGCGATGCAGTCAGAACCGGAGGAAAAGTGTCGGCCGCCTTTGAGAATCTTCGAGCTGGAGGAGGATATGCCAAAGCGGACGCCCAGCGTGTCCCCCCTTCATCCGGTGGCGCGTCCCAATCTGGCAGCCACTCTGCGTGCCGAAGTGTCCCGGAAGAAGGTCAAGGAGCTGAAGAACAACTGCACCTACCACGATCCCAGGCCACAGTTCGATTGGGAGGTTCGCAAGACGCCCGCCTGGAAGTCCATGTCGCTCAAGTGAGTGCAGTATCCCTCGAGGATCTGAAGACCTTTAATTCGCTGAACTATTTTTGTGTGTCCTTTAGTGAATCCCATAAAGCCCTGCTATCCATCCGATTGGCCACGCGGAAGGCGGAGCAGGCCCTGCAGGAGCGTCAGTACGATCTGCACATGACCATGATGCGGCAGCGGGTCAAGTCCGCACCCTTGCTGCTGGAGGGACCCACCTTCTGGGGCCCGGAGGTAGGCAAGCTGAGCCACACCTGCCAGAGCGAGGGCAGGCGACACGCGTGCGAGAGCAGCAAGCAGCGCAGAAAGAAGTCTAGCTGCCCGGCCGGGGACGCTGATGGCAAGATACAGCAGCTGCGTAAGATCTATGGATCGGAGAAGTCCTGTTCGCGCCAGTCGCAGCGTAGCAAGCGATCCGCACGTCGACCCAGGGACCAGGAGACACCCAGTCACGACAGCGGCGATGATTTGTGCAGCGTGGACCGCGCCTTCCTCTAGAGAAGCACTTAATTCTGAAGCACCTAGCCACAATACATGTATACTTTTTTGGATGATCCCATTGGGAGCAATTTATTCGGGCAGTTGCAAGGTGTGGAGCGAGGAGAAGTCTGCAATCAGCTCGTTGCTGTACTTCTGGTCATCGGTCAGGGGAGTGTTGCCTGGACGCTGGAGAATAATAGTCTGTAGACCAGCGGAACGAGCAGCGGCAGCTTCTGCAAGGGAAAGAACACTATTAAGTGAATGTATTCTGGCAGCCATCCGGCACTTACCTCCAGGAATATCCGTGAGGAAGAGAATGTGACTTGGATCTTCACCCAAAGACTGGGCGATGTTTGCATATGATTGGGACTCCTGTTTATGGCCCACATGGGTGTCGAAGTGTGCGCTGAGATGGGTCAACAGGTCCCCCACAATGCTGTACCTGAAGATAAGCTTCTGGGCGGCCACACTGCCGCTGGAGTAGACGGCAATCCGAAGGCCTGCCTCACGCCAAGCTTCAAAGGCCCCAGGCACATCATTAAAGACACTGCGAAGGGATAGAAGTTCATTATTGGTTTATTAGGCAGTAATTATCTAAGATTAAGATCTTACTGGCCCATGAGTTCGCCGGTTTCATAGCCCTGCTGCCAGATAAGGCCCTGGAGCGTTTTCAGCGGCGTCACCTTCAAATCTTTGTCAATCAGATAGCGCACAAAGCCTGTGATGACCTGCACATCCACTTCCTTTGGAGGAACACGCAACGTGGCAGTGTACTCCGCGTATTGTGGCACCTGTTGCAGCTCTCGGACAATCTGTTTCACCTCCGAACTGCTCTCCCAGGACTCTTCGAGGAACTTTTGCACATTGTTCTTGGCATAGGGAAAGAGAACATCATGCACAAAGCTGATGGACGTGGTGGTGCCTTCAATATCCACCAGCACCACCTTGGCAACACGTTCTGTTGACGGCATTATCACTGATAAACGGGAAAGTTTCCTACAAAATCAAAAATATCAAAAAATTCCGGATGTCACAGAATCTGTTTATCAGTATGACCGCTGATTTATCGGTAAAAAATACGGTCCGACCCTCAGAAATATACCGAAACATACCGTATTATTTTCAAAATATACCGTAAAAATACTGAAGAATTAAAGTTCTATTTACATATTCCTCGTTTTTTATCTTCCGTGGAATATAACTAATTAAATATAACCCTCAGCGCTGCCCACATAATTTTATCCAATTAATGCATCAATTTTCTACACAATTGGTTAGTTTTTAATCCTTGCTTTTATTGTATTTATTGTAAAAAAAGGTTTAAACAAAATAGGTCAACAAAAAAAACAGTCGCAATGTTGCTGGTATTTGAAGACGTGATGCGTGTATAGCCCTATAGCCCTATTTCGCTAATTTTATATGAAGTTCAAACGTAATTTATTAATACCTTTTCTCAAATTGATATTCTTTAGACATATTCAAGTCTACGGAGCCTTGGAAGACAAACATATTCACAATTCGATAACATCCATTTCCCCCAGGGTATGTGTGCATGGAATGGGACTCATTGTTGTGAACCGGTTATGACGACTAATTCCTGGTTATTCCTTCTTCCGTCGATTATTCCCAGGTATATAAATCTCTCAGCTTTGCCCACATAATTTTATATGATTAATGAATCAATTTTCTACCTGACTGGCTTATTCTAAATACTTGCTTTTATCGGATTTCTATATACCGTTGAAAATGAAATTGAATAAATTGACGAATTTGACAAAATATACCATTATATACCGAGATACCGTAAATATAGCGTAGCAGTGATGACAATTTACAAAAATATTATTATCGATAGTTGCCGGCTATTAGTGCTGCACAGTGCCCGAATATCGTGGGCGCGATGAAGCTATTGCCTATCGCTGGGTATCGGTCCACGCCCATCGCTAGCTCGTAAAAAAATTTAGGCTAAAAATTTTAATTTGCGCTATTTTTCGCATAATATGCGCTGATAATCATTAAACCAGGTCAAGGTTAGCACCTCCAGGGTGCGAGGCGTAAAAGTGGACTAGTGAAAAGCGCAACTAAAGAGAGAAAAGCCGATAAGAAGCAGAATAAAGCATCAGCTGCATTGTGTGTGCGCTTTTTTGTTGTAGTTTATTTGGCATATCTGTGTGGCCTACGTGATTAAATACCCACGAAAAGAGGGCCAAGAGTGAAATGGTGCAGGGCACAAGTGGCTAACACGAGCCGCGGCCGTATTTTTGCAAAATAATTGATAGCGTTCGTCGGAACCAGCTGAAATCGCCAATAATCTGAGACGCAGCCCCGTTTCCGTGTGTGGGTGTTTTCTATCTGTGTGTGTTTTTGCTTATCCGCGCGTGTGTTGTATTTCTGTGCGGTTGCGTTTGTTTGTTTGTGTGTGTGTGTGTGTGACGGGGGGCGAAGGTACAAACACACCCACCCAAAAACAGCAGTCGCACTCGCAGCGCGCTCTCAAGGTTAAACTCGGACGTCGGCGCCCACTGCCGCCCACTGCAATGCTGTGATGATGAGCAGGGGACGCGCCAAGGACACGGGGAACCGCAACCGGAACCGAGACATGGAGACGCCGCGCTGCTCCATCTGCGGCACCACCCAGCAGCTGCTGCGCTGCGCCAAGTGCAAGGCCATCTACTACTGCTCGGCGGCGCACCAGCACATGGACTGGCCGAATCATCGGCAGGACTGCCGCCTGTTGGCCCGCCAGAAGAACAACAACAACAAGATGCAGCAGATGCAACAGCTGCAGCAGGCCGTGGCAGCCACCTCCCTGGAGGGCAGTGGCGCTGGCGCCAATTGCTCCACGGCCCAGATGATGACGCCGGCCCATCAGGCCCAGAGCTGGCCGGCAGAGGTGGACAATCTGTTGAATCTCCTCGGGCAACCGGGACAGGGGGACACCCAACCATCGGGAGATGGCAGCCAGCGGCAGAGCCATCACCATCACCACCAGCACCACCACCACAGTGGGGAGAAGAGCTCCAGCTACCAGATCGGCCTGGCAGACGCCAGCTTCATGGGATCGGGCAGGTGAGTGTGTGGCTGCGCAACGTCATAAATGACACCTCCGTTTAATGCACTCCAGAGACATTCGACGGAGAGTGAGGATCACAACATGAATCGATACGAACATGAACATAATTTGGATTTCCATTGCCAAGAAATAGAAGGCTTTTCTAGGGAAGAATTCACTGGATAACTAGACAACGTTGGCCATCTTGACCAGGTCCGACAAGGAGTGGGGGCCAGTACCCATGTGGCAGCTCTTGAACGACGGACACTTGTCCATCACTGGCTCGAACTCGGAGTCCTTTTTGGACCCGTCCTGGAGCACGTCCCACTGCGGACGCTGCTGCTTGCCTTGGGCCTCTCCTGGAGCGATGGACTGATGTTCGGCTGCAGAGATTGTGGCCACGGCTGCGCTGGCTCCCTCGACCATGGCCAGCACCAAACACCCAATCAGCGCACCGTTTGCCATTTGCCGGATGCCCTGGCGGGCAGAGAGAATGCCACCCGTTGCAGCGCCGCACACAATCGAGTTCCAAGCGTCCTCGCGCTGCCTGTAGTGGATCATTGTGCAGTCCACAGTGCTGAATGTGGCGGCCCAAACGGCAAAGCTGCCGGCAATTACGGGTGTCCTCAACTTGACGGAATCCAATCCGCCGTAGAGCCCGCGCCGAATTCCAGTCGGAGCATCCCTGAATCCCTTCAGAAACTGGAACAGACTCCCGCCAATGGTGCCCATCATGAAGGCACCGCCGGCGTCCTCCACAATCCGTATGGGACAGGGCTGACGAAAGTACTTCATCCTCCTTCTGGGCTACCCCTCGCTGTTGTGGTGTCTTTTTTCTGTCGATCCTTTGCTAGGAGATCTTTTTCTGTTTGTATTTTGTTATTCCTAACCGTCTAACGTGTGTATTCCGAATGGTTTTTGGGGATTACATGCCTGTGACGTTTGTTTCAAATCGGTTTAGACAGAGGAAAGGGGTTTTCCCATAGCTAGGGGAGTCCACTGGTGCATATCATTTGTGTTTTTTGTTGAGCGATAGATCTAGCTTTAATAAATGACATTCTTCATTGTTAAGTACTTATAAATATTTGTTTTGGGCTACGTGGGATCTGCCATATCACCTACCACAGCTCATATTCGAGTTATTGTGCATTTGATTAGATCATTTTTCAAGTCGAAACAGTTGTCGTCCGCACACTCGAAGTACTTTTGCGCAATTAGCCAAACCATCTTGCCACGAAGGTGAAGTGTGCGCGAAGGCAGATTAGTGTGCATTCCTTTCCCACTTGCATATCGAGGCAATTATCGATAAGCGTTACGTGCGATGACTTATGACGGATGACTCTTCCCGGTCACTCCGTGCCGCCATCTGCCATCTCCCCACTCAAAGTTCTTTATTTGAGCTCGAAATTTATGAATCTCATGCCCCGTGTCCCCTAGGAGGCGATTAGATTGTGCCCGGAGTGCCGTGGGAGAGAAGAGGCTCCTGGGAGGGGAGAGCGGGGCGAATGTTTACCTTTGGGCATTACGTGCCCGGGAATCGAATGCATATGGCGGTCGCTCGTTGCGATTCGACTGCCTGCAGTCGCATTTTCCCGGACACCGACACCCGGACAGCGCTGACATTGTAATTATTCTGTTGCGCAGTTTGTCCGTACCAAAAATTGTGTATAATCACTTTTAAATACACTCACTGGACGGGGCTACCCTCTAAAAGGCAGTGAATGGAAACCGGGAGAGACACATATCTCATCCGAGTGTTTCCTGGAGAACCAGTCTCTGTGCTGAATCGAAACAAGCAGAATTTGAGTACTACATTGCTCTACGATTGACTGCACTCTGTGCCACTCGCAGTCATTGCTGCAGAAATGTCCCATAAGAGAAGGGACACTCAACATTTAGATGAAATATTGCACTGCTTGAAGGCCAACAATCAGCTGTTTTTTGTCAGCTGAATCTCATGAATAATCCCTACTAATAATAATCTCCAGCATAGTAGCATGGATAACCTGATGATTGTATTTCCTTAGGGTATCTACAGCGTCGGTATCCGTGGCTCCCCTACTTTCTCCGCTGTTTTTTCTCATAGGTGTGTTTGTTTTCATTTTACACACCAGAACCGGCATTAACAGATACCATAAATATGGTTTTTGCACACCCTGTCTATATGTGGAAATTCTTTTGCAAACGTTGCTCGTTGCTGAATCATCGAAATTTTGCGCGTTTCGTTCCTTTTGTTGTTATCGTTCGGGGCTTACCGGGTGGGTGGTCCGTTCCGTGCCGTTCCGTTCCGTGCCGTGCCGTTCTGTGCCGTTACGTACTGTCATTCCATTCACTTGGGTGGTCGTCTCCGATTTTGCGTACGTGCCGCGCGTACGCAAGTCTTTCGTTCAAATGTTGTTATCATTTATCGTAGTACGATTTGCGTCTCGTTTGCTTTTGTTTTGTTTACTTGCTGCTGCTGCTGCTGCTGCTGCTGCTTCTCCCCACAGCTCATGCCGGGATCGGGATAGGGATCGGGATGAGCAACTGATGTTGTTGTTCTTTGTCAAACAATTAGCAGTGGCATGATCTCATTGGAGAGAGGAGGGGGTTTGCACAAAATTCTACATTGTTTATAAATGTGTTAGCAAAATTCTGCGGCTGGGGGTCTTTTGCTCACGTCTGTTCGCCTGTCAAGCGACTGGGGTCCGGGATTGGGAACGGGTTTGGGGTTCTTGGGATTTTCGGGGCAAGATAAATAAAGCATTGCGCAAAAATTTCAAGAAAGCAAACCGCCTGGAACCGCATTAATGTCTCCGTCGGATAAGAAAGGGCAATACCCAGTGCAAAAACGATTCTATGGGGGGGCTATGACCTTGTCACGAATTGATGGTAGATTGTTGACTATTCTCAATCAAAAGCTAATTATAATTTGTTTAGGTTGTAAGCCATATAAGACGTTTCCTTAGGTGTTCCCAAGCCACAAGCGAGTTCCCATTACCATCTGTCAGTAATTCAGGATTTAGCTTAATGCAAAATCTAAGAAAACCATTATTTTCTTTAATTTATGGATATTTACCTATGCTTTTGACAGATACATGAAATGTTTAGCTATTTTATCTTTTACTTATTGAACAGCTTTCAAAACACGCTGTACAGATGGAACTACTCGAAGCACTAATCGTAATATGCGTAATTTATAAAGATTGTTTATAGATTATAAAATATATACGATATAAAATATTTTTCAGTGGAAATTACGACTTGGGGAATGCAAGAGACCCAAGAAAGATACGAATACACTGTGGATTTAAGCAGTGATTTGCTTTGCACTTCGCAGAGATGCCGAAATTAGTTTATGCCAGATTACTAAACAGATTCAGATTTGTATTATACCTGGAAAATAAGTTCACAGAAGAGTTTTCAGACGATGTTACACCCATTACCAGATTGTTTCTCCTTTATACCTGTACTTTGTAGATCCTGGGTCCATGTTGGTCGCCTAATTGGAATGCACTTTACATGTTCGCCTTTTCCCCCGCAAACGATGAGGGCAATAATTCAGATAGTCGCCAGATGGACGGAAAATCTTCCATAGATCTCGAATCATCCGCCCCATACCCATCGCCGCTCGCACAACAAATCAAACACCAGACGGAACAAAAATAGTATTGTACTACGTAGACAGACGCACGTCATCAAGGTCGTCTCAGTGCGTGTGCGCCGCCCGCACCCCGACCCCCTGGCGGGTGTTCTTCCTACCGCCACCCGCTGAAACCGGCTGGGGGGGGGGTGGTAGGGGGACCTGCGTGTGGTACACGTGCCAGCGCGCCAGTTGTCGCACGTAATACATCCAAAAAAGCGAGAAGGGCTCGAAGGGCTCGTAGCGCTAACAATCGATCATTACACTACATTTGTATGTATGTATGTATGTATGAACGCAGAGGGAGAGAGAGAGAGCTAGTTACACTCATTCCGCTGTGCGCTCTCCTCTCTGACTTTGAACTGGGCCGTTGACCTAATTTTGCAGAGCTACTACACGCTCTTGTTTTATGTTGCTTCCCCATCCCCATCCTCTTCCTAGTCTTAATTTATTTGCTGTATTCTTCTTGAATCATTATTTTTGGTATTTTTACCTTTTCCTCGCTGCTTCCCTCTGCTCTGCTGTGGCTCTTGCACTCCCTTTTGCTCTCTTGGCGTCTCTCTCTAACGTTTGGTCAACTAACGCGTGTGCGTGTGCGTGTTCGCGTACGTTTTCGTGCTGTGTGCATGTGTTGGTGTGCGCTGGGCTACGTGACGATTGTTGCGCTTGTCTTTTTCTGCCTTTGCCTTTGCGTTTGCTTTGCTTTGTGGGTTTGTTTGCATTTGTTTCGAGTGTGTTTGCTGTCTGCTGTGGGCGTTGCAAGCGCTTGAAGGGTAAACGGAAGGAAATCCCAGTCATACCAATCATATATTTGATATTCTGATCTGATAACGAATCAAAACTGAGGCGCCGTGACCGGCAACTGTCATATTTCGCATCAGCAAATTCCCCCGTTCCATTCCCCTGCTTTGGCATAATTTTCTGTCTGTGCAAGTCGCAAAGTTTGTTATCTGCTGCTGCTGCTGTCGCTGCTGCGGTCGCCGTTTTCATTTGTCAATTATTTACCCACACTCGACGTGCTTATCGCTTTGCTCTACTGTCGCTTCCCAGGCCCCCAATGCTCTCCTTCTCTCACTCTCAGCTCTTACCCTCGCCAAGCCAAAGTACAATGAAGTAGAGTGAGGCATTCCCTCTGTTCGATTTTTGGTAATTCTGTTAGAGGTTGGCTTTTCAGCAGGAAGACAACAACCGTAAGAGAGCCTTCTGGCAAAACCCTACCTTCTATTAATATACCTTGACAACCTGCACTACTCTGTCTCACTCTCGCCTATGAGGAAACCAACGGGGGGCAACAGTAAATGCTGCCGCTCCACCGCATTCGTCCAAAATCGTCGTCGAGAGCGGTTCGTGCCAGCGGAGCATCGCCTCGTTTTTTTTTCCAAATAATTAAATGCTGAAGCGCTAGAACGATAAACAAACGTGACTAAGGAAGACAGACAGGCAGAAACAAATGTTAATAAAAACAAACAGCTGCAAATACAGAAATACAAAAACAATAAACGTAACAGCTGGCTGAAACAAATGCAATCTGCAATTATTCGTACCTGTGCACTCACACCAAGCCAAGGCCAACAAAAATCATTAGCTTTAGCCGCCCTACACCAATTCGATAAAACCGGCTCTCCCTCTCCCTCGCTCTCACGCGCGTGGCACTCTCCGCCACTCTCTCGGGGCACATAAAACCCGCGAACAGTTTGAAACTTTCTTCATTTGTGCGTGAGAATTGTTGCTATAGAAGTCGCTCAGACAGAACTCCTGCAGTCCTGCTAAGATAAATGATCTATCTGCAAAGAACTCTTGACTAACTGAACAATCATCGGACTAGTGATAATAGAAGTGATTCAGAACTGTTTCGAAAGAAGGTTACGCTACGCTGAGTGATCCACGCAAAATGATAACCTCCACCACAACGGACTATCAGAACTTTTTCAAGCACTCGGCGCATCCTGCCAATGCCGAACAATTCTTTCGGGAACTCTTGGACAAGCGGTAATTAAAGGGGATACTAGGGGGACTACAAGTGGAACGATATGACGATGCTAAGGATCTTACATCAGGAAGATTAAGAGGTCCTCAGAGATAGAAGCTGAGCTGAGTTCTATGTGGAAAGAATACAATTAAAAATGATCCTTAAAGGGAATCATAGTTGATGCCTAGTGCTTATAAAAGAATACAATGTTAATGGTTAATATTTATATGGAAGTATAGGTTCTCTGGATAGGGGATACTAGGGGGACTACAAGTCCTGAGAGATGGAAAGAATACAATTGAAACCGATCCTTAAAGGGAATCATAGTTGATGCTTAGTGCTTATAAAGGAATACAATGTTAATGGGTACTATTTATATGGAAGTATACATACGTTCTCTGGATAGATGCTCGTACATTTATTGCATCCCCAACTGATTTCTTTGCTGAGGTTTTTGCACTGATTAACAGATTTCATCGGTTATGAATGCCAAAAATTAAACCGGTTGACGGCTTCTGTTTGTGAACTTCAATGCCGCGTATCTGTATCTCTCTCTCTGTTTGTTTAGTCTATGAATTTGTATCAAAAAACTTGAAATTTAAAAACTTGTAGCATATGTGGTCGGGCGGTCGTGCTGTCCCTCGATCCTACGTGCAACACGTTTCAGTAATTTTAATTTATTTCGGTTTTTGGACTGTTGTTCCTTTTAAAGCAATTCTGAACTTGTGAGAAATGTTTCATCTTTATTATTATTATTTATTTTCGTGTTGTTTTATTATACTCGTATGAGGGTTGTGCTTATCCAGAAATTCGCGATCGTTTTTTGGGGGCGATCTGGATGGTGGCTGGCCTACGTGACTACGGAGAACCGACTGCCCGAGAGATTTGTGGGGAAAATATTGGTTTTATGGAGGCATCGTAAAAAAGTCGTAAAATATTGTGTATATATCATTATTATAGTTGTACCCAAAGCAAATAAATAACGCTTAAATGCAATCAAACTTGCATATCGCAGCGTGAACCGTTCCCAGTAGTTGGTCTATAAATAGATCGGAAATGCAGGCGAGGCAGGTCTAGACAGTAGACGAAAGTCGACCCGTAGAATGCTGCCAGGTGGGGTTTCCCCCAAGGTGACCTCACCCAGATAGGCATCTATAGATCTATCTATCGATAGATAGATAGAAAGCTAGATAGAGGGCCTTCAAAGAGAGCTTCCATATACACATATGTATCTTTGAAATGCAATTGGCTTGGATACTCATCAAAGTTCTTTGTTCTCTGTCTTCCCCCCACACAGCGAACGGCGCTATGAGGATCTGTGTCGGAACATCATCAACGACATGAACCAGTACGGCCTGTCCGTGGTGGATGACTTCCTGGGAATGGAGACGGGTCTGAAGATCCTCAACGAAGTGCGGAGCATGTACAATGCTGGCGCCTTCCACGACGGACAGCTGGTGCACAACCAGAAGCCCGATGCCCCAACCTCGGCGGTGCGTGGCGATAAGATTCGAGGGGACAAGATCAAGTGGGTGGGCGGCAATGAGCCCGGTTGCAGCAACGTCTGGTATCTGACCAATCAGGTGAGTGTGTGATATCCTCTAGAATCAAAGGATCTGTGAATAATTTGTTTCCCCTCCTCGGCCAGATTGATTCTGTGGTCTATCGCGTGAATACCATGAAGGACAATGGCATCCTGGGCAACTATCACATCAGGGAGCGCACGAGGGTAAGCAGTTACTATGGGAATCCTCAAAAGATTTGCTAATCGCATTGGTTGTCCCTCTTCAGGCGATGGTTGCCTGCTATCCCGGATCGGGCACACACTATGTCATGCATGTGGATAATCCCAACAAGGACGGCCGCGTCATTACAGCCATCTACTACCTGAATATCAACTGGGATGCGAGAGAAAGCGGTGGAATACTGCGGTAAGCTGATAGATCTCCCTCTGTCCTTTGAATTTGAACAATTAAGTAATCCGTTGACTGGTTATAGGATTCGACCCACGCCTGGAACCACTGTGGCCGACATTGAGCCCAAGTTCGATCGACTGATCTTCTTCTGGTCGGACATACGCAATCCTCACGAAGTGCAGCCCGCCCATCGCACCCGCTATGCCATAACCGTCTGGTACTTTGATGCCAAGGAGCGCGAGGAGGCGCTCAATCGGGCCAAGCTGGAGAACAGCCGGACGAACAATGCCATCACAAGCAGTACGTCCCAGGCACAGCAGGCCGAGCCCGATTCCACAACCACACCACCACCACCACCCGCCACAGTAGCCACAGCAGCCACATCCGCGACAGGAGCATCCTCAACCTCTTCGCCCGCACCTGCAGCCGTGTTGCCCGCCAGCATGTCCACGGGCACGGGGGCGTTGAATGCGAATGTCTCGAGCAACTCCTGCGCCGCCAGCAGCGAGATATGCACGTAACACAGCGCTAGCGGAATGTAGGGCAACCAAAAAGTGTAAATTTTTTCCAAAACACTCTGTAAAAAGCTAGTTAAAAACTATTTATGTACACAAGTCTAGAAGCGGGCCAGGCTCCGGCCCACTCGAGTCAGGCCCAGTTTGCAAAAGTGAATCAAAGCTCCTTTAGTCGTTAAGTCTGCTAGTTATAGCCTCTAAGTCGTACGTTTAGTTAGCCTCACACATTAACCCCTAGCTAACTGCCTTGTCAGCGATCGAGCCGATTGTTTTAGCATCTTTTTAATTCGTTACAAACTTTCGCAGTGGCAAAATTGCGTTCATTTCATACTATTCTGGCTGCCAAAGTATTATATCTAAAGAGCAGTGCATCAACAATAACAATCGCCAAGCAACGCGACGCTCATCCTATTCTATCTCAAAATTGTGCCAGTAGATTGTATGAAATGTGATTTCTGCTGGCACCCCCTCCCACCCCCACTCACTCAATCTGTCGACTCTCATGCATCTAGTACTCGTAGTTAGAAATCTTTTTCATATCGTTAGGCGACAACAAAATCTGTTCTCTTGTTAAATTCTAGAAGATAAATTATCCATATTTATGGCATATCTGCATACATATGTATGTATCTATGTACATATATGTATTTATGTATATTTTTCTATTAAATGAAAGCCTGAGCAAATGCCACACGTGTCTATAAGTTTATTGTCTGTGTATAATGATTCTATGATTACTTAAAATAAGTTTGGAAAGCGAAACGTTCGAGATATGTACATAGGTAGAGGTTTAAGTCTGAGTTCCCAGGAGTCGGTTTAAGGATTAAGCTGAGCCAGGACAAAGTCAGTTGAACAGTTAATCGAAGACTATGTCAAGACGCTCCAGAGCTAGATCAATAATAATTGCAAAGGCAGACGATCCGAATAGCCCGAACCGAAATGAAAGTGTAGCTTAGAACAAAAGGGAAAAGTCGAGAGAGCGATAGGGGATACCAGCAGCTTAGATTCTGGTGAAAGAAAGCGCGAGAAAAGAGAAGAGCGGCACATCATGGACAATGGAGTCACGACCACTGATCAGGTATCATGTTTTTGAGTTCTGGTGAACGCCTGTGATACATTCTCTACCTGTTACTTATGTGCTGCTTGTTCTTGAACAACAGCTTTAGATCACGTATCAAGAAAAGGTAACGTTATATTTTTAGTCTCATTTTCTGCTGATCACCAAGCGTAAAATGATCCCTGATCAAGAATAATAGGGAATTACGTTAAGCTGCGCCTCTGGCTATAAATACCAGATGTAATAGCTTATATCGGGAAAGTAGGTCCTTCGCTTATCTGGCCCCTGCCACATAAACATAATATAGAAATAATATCGAGCTCTCAAGCGATAAATACTCTCCCAAAGCATGACAAAAATACGAAATATGTTGATATTTGAATATACACTTTATTTTTCAGAAAAAGTTGTTCATTTTCGTAATGACTTTACATTTACATATATGTATAGTATATATATTTATATATATTCTTCTGACGCTCTGCACGTCATGCGTTTGTGTGTGTTTCATTTTTTTGTTTTCGCTGGAATGGCCATATTATTTGAATACGATACAAGTTGCACACATGATTTGATCTGATCTGTTTGTTGTCTATATAATATTTAGAATAACCGAAGAACAACGACGAATGTACCATATGCCATTCGAAAAACAAACAACCAAAGCACATTTTTTGTTTTCAACATTTACATCAATTAATATCGTTTCTGCGAATATGCTTAGTACTTGGCCGTGGCCAAAATTCATCTAGATACTTGATTTGCTTTCCAAAAATATATATATATTGTATGTAGGTAGATATAATATATATGTATCTCGTATATACACACACGGCTGACGACTGACTGATCTACTAATTGCTGATGCTTCTCTTTTATTTTCTTCTCTTGTCTGCTCTGCTCTGCTCTGTAAGTACTCCATCTATTTTCATTGCCTGCAAATCTGTTGGTAGAAAAATAAACACCACTACCATCTCATCTGTTTGTATCTTCATCTTAAATCGTGTATAGCCCCTTCTTTGCTTGTCAAATCCTTCTATAGCTATATTTTATGTACCGTTCGTCATGGCGTTGACTCTGAGTTGTGCTCTGTTCTAAGTGGATTTTTATACAATTTCGGTTCGGTTCGGTTCGGTTCGGCTCTTTATTCTGTATTCTGTATTCGATAAAGCTGAAAATGAATACTGCAACTGGGGGTAGATCAATATGGGAGGTCCCTTCCTTCAGCTCCTTTTCAGCCAAGCCAACTAACAATTGCAAATGGAATCAAATGCTCCCAAAATATATATATATATATTTGTATCTGTTTATATGTAGGTAGTATGTATATCTCTCTGGCATCGCTATATATCCTGAATAATCTGCCTCATCGAATTGTGCGAATTACATTTTGCAATAATTTTGTGTTCGGTGCGCAACAACTAGAAACTCTTTTATTTTGCAAACTACTCAACACTGGTTGGGGGGCAAAGCACTGGACACTGAGTGGGAAAAGTACTCGCACACTAGGCTGGGATAATGCCGCACTAATTAGCTATGATATATATGTAGTATATTACACAAATACTAAGCACTTTATTGGAACGCACAACAAAAAACTCCAATGGGACAGAACAGAACCTATCATCCATCCATCCATCTTGGACCACCATCCATCGATGATGTTAACAAATTCTTTTTTGGTTTTACAGTTTTCATATTCATTTTCTTTTGGTATATGCACCAGTCTACAATTTAATTGACAGAAGTTACAATTTAAAAATATTTTCATCTTACGCTTTGCTTTTGGTTTATGTTTCATTTTCAACGCACAACAAAAATATCTACGAATTCAACAACATAGTTCTCCATAGGCTACCGAAATTAATAATCTCCTATATATGTATATATGCATATTTCTCAGTTATGTAATCCCCTATTCTGTCTGCTTCTGCCTTTGTTCTGTGTGGTGTGGTGTGTGTGTGTGTGAGAAACATACAATATAATTGGTAATTGACTTTTGGTCAACGAACTAATCATCGGTATACATTTACGAGTAATATTTAATGATAGGTAGGCCGGCCTCTCGCTTCCTTTTGTGGGGGATCTGTAGTTTATACGAGTATATCTGTTAGTAAACGCATTTTGGTCTCAAGATTTTTGTTGTGTGTTTCTCGAATGAAGTTCGCGCATAGTCGGAGTGAGTTTTAAGCTAACGATTCTGATTCTTTCAGTTTTTTTTTTTAATGGGACTATCATTATAATTTTGTCACGCTCTGTAAACAAGCATTTCCAATTTCCTCTATATGTAGTCCTAAAAAGAAAGTCTTCCGTTTACACAATACAACAGGAGTTTCATCATCATCATCATCATCATTGGGGTTTCAGGTTTATCATGCGTGTTGAGGAGGATATATCATATATCGTATAGATAGAGCATACGTTTATCGTATCTGCGGTTAGGTTACACAAAAATTGTCCATCTGTCAAGATCGTTTAAATACGAGTAGTATATAACATCTAAAAACATCTTCTTTGGCGTGAGTCTCCATAGTTCGTTTCACCATACATATATCATATCATATCGTACTGTATACTACGAGTATGTCTCCTGTCTGGGGGTTCTTGGGACCAGGGAGGGGCGGTGCGTGCAAAAAGTTTCAGCTAAATTTCTCTAAATTGTTTGCATGCTAAAGAGGAGAGGATTCTCCGCTGGGATTATCTTTACAGCTACTAACTAGGTTCTCAAATGTTTCTCCTCATCTCATTGTTGTGTGCGTTGTTTCGTGAGTAAAAACTTCAACTCTAATGAAATGAAATATTCTTTCTAGACTCGTATCTCTTACATTCTTCTTTTTCGAACTCTGTTCAGTGTAAAATATCAGCAATTTTGTTTCGTTTTTTTTGTTTCTCTCAAATATGTGTGTTTGCAGCGTTTCGTGTGTTCGAATATTTAGAATATGTTTCTTTTTTTTCAGATTTTTCTTGTTCGGGGCAACATTTACAAAACACATCGATTGGGGGGGTGTAAGGGGAATAGGTATAGGGAGTGTGTGGGGACCGGCAAATACACTACAAAAATTACACTTACATTTATTCTAGACTCGCTTCTACCATTGTACATTTAGATACACATATACAAACGAGTATATAGTATATTTTATCAGATGTGTATACATATACATATATTCATTCTTTTTTCCTTTTTTTGTTTTGTTTTGTTTTGTTTTGTTTCGTTAATTATACTGAAATTGTATCTCAAAAGGGATATAAAGCCATTTAAGTTTGTTTTGTTGTTTCATCAAAAAACCATTTCCATTCCATTTCCACACGGCGGCAAACGCAATCCTACGAGTCGGAGGATCTTCTGCGATGTCCTGTGGGGTCGGGAGGAGAAAAACTTACAACTACAAATCCTGCTTAAAATCAACGCGTGGCACGCCTCTCTTTACAAAAGATATAGCACATCTATGAGGATGGGGGATGGGGGGTCAGGACAGGACCCTGACAAGATGACAAGAATTACACGTAATTAAAAATTTCTCGGTTTTGGCCATGTTTTTTTTTGGTTTTTTTGTTGTATAATATTGTGTATTTCATTCTGGTGTTGTTTCTGTTTGTTTGTTTTTAGTATATATTGCATAAAGTCAACATCATTAGCATTAAAACATAAAAATAATTAAATATATATAGTATATCGGATAAAACTAAAAAATAAAACTCTTTCGCTCTGCATTCAGTTGCTGCTCCTTGTCTTCCTTCCTCTACATTTATTATAAAAGCCAAATCATTTAAAAGTTATCCTCCTCTTCTATTATCTTTTTTTTTTAACTTGCAATCAGCATTTTGCACTAAAAATTATATCGACATTCTTTTTTATTTCTCTCGTTCTCGTTATCTTCCTTCCTACTCTTCTCTTTTTGCACAAAATGTTCTCGAAACGAATTAAAAAGTTAAATTCAAAATGAAATAAATCCGAGGAAACACGACACGACCTTCTGGTATCGTGTGGCCTGTGGCGTTTCCTCTCACAATTTTTAATGTTACTCATTTTTCCATAATTAGAACTTAACTTAAATGTATCTGTGTGTGTGTATGTGTGTTTGTGTGTGTGTGTGTGTGTATGAATGATTGTGGGGGCGTAGATGTGATTTTCAATTGTTTTTCATTTCATTTAACGTTGCTTTAATTTGTCTAATTTTGCTGCTGCGTGTCGCTTGCTGTTTTGCCTTCAAGGGGTTTTGGGTTTTTAGGTTTTCTCATGCCTTGTTTAAATCTAACACATAATTTAGTTGCTTCTCGTTTAATAATAGGTATACAATATAAAAACTAAATAATTAATACGTTCAAACGCATAGATCTAGCTCCTCAACGAAAAACGCTTTCCGCTCAAGCTCACAGAATGACGATTTCTAGAGTGTTTTTGGATTGGGGTTTTTGTTTTTTTTTTTTTCTTGGTTGTTTTAGGGGAGGCTGTGTGGACTTTCCTTAGGGTTTGCTTAGACGCACACTAGCTTTTGACATCATTCTCAGGTTGTTTGTTGTTTTTTATCGTTTATCGTTTTTTTTTTAGTACATATAATTAATTAAATAGGTAGGTAGGCGGATGGCGCCATAAATATGTGTGTATGTGTTGTCTGTTATGTGTGTGTGTGTATGTGTGTATGTGTTGTGTGTTTGTTGGTTGTTGCTCTCAACAGAAATTCACTTAAACAAATGCCCAGCATTCGAGTGTTTTGATAACAAAGTCTTCTTGTGGCGCCAGAGGCTCATTGCCGTATGTGCTGCAACTCTGTGATCGTCCCTGATTGAGATCTCCATCAAGCCACAGGCCAAAGCGACCACTGAAACGAAGAAGGGATACGATGGGACGTTAGCACATCGAATGGTATGGGAATGCAGGGTGAGTACTTACTCTCCGGCGCCAATTGACAGGCTCTCCATGTTGCCCTTGATGAAGTACATGTTCTCGCCAGTCCAATGGAATACCTTGAAGCTGGGATTGAACTTGTAGAGCAGGGACTCGCCGGTGCCATAGAAATGATCCGACACATGCAGCGAGCAGGAGGTCAGGGCACCAAATACCTTCAGAAAATATAAATATATACAGGTTAGTATTCCTCTTCATATAAGATCTAGTTGAGCACTGGCTTACATTATTATCTGTGTCCTCGATGACAATTAAAACTGGACTCTCCAGGCGCGCCATCTTGCGGTACAGGGAGTTCAGGGCGAAACCATGTTGCGATGTGCTGAAGATCAAAGACCAGGAGTATCCCTCCGCACGAGCTGGCAGATGAGAGCAGAGCTTCTCGCTGTAAGAAAAGGTACAACACATAAGTATAGGGTTCACTCCAAGCCAACCAAAAGATCAAGCAGTATTCCATTCAAAAGGGGAGCGCAGCAGTTGACGACTTTTTACATTTATTCGACTTGAAATATGGCAGTGCATGCTCTCCTTTAATCGACCACTTACCGATGCTCCTCTGTGAGGATCTCTGTCTTGCCAATCAGATCGGGAATGGGGAAGTCCAGGTCGAAGGAACCAGTCGCAAACAGTGAGGTCTTGCGATATTCATCTGTGCTCATGGACAGCACCTGGAGGAACGATGGATGATGGAGAAGAGTTCAGGATTAATACAGATGCTTCAGGAATCCAAAATAAACCATAAAACCAAAGCTAATTGATAGATATATCAATCACAAATCAATATCAAAATACATATCCAAAAATAGAGTTTCTTTTGTTATTTTGGGGAGGGGTTTCATTGCGTTTCGTTTCGTTTCTTTGTGTGGGAGTGTGATTAAAAGTGTTCACTGTATGCAGTGCGTACTGTATGTTGTGTGTTGGGGGTATAGTGTCAGTGGTTGTGGGGTTTTTGGTTTGAAAATCAACTACAAATGAAAATCGCTCGCTTGGCATCGGCATCGGCACTAGCTGAGTGAACAAAAATTACACGAAAAATGTACACTTAGAGAGGCTGAAAGATGTCTATAATACAATGCTTAATGCAGAAGAATGCAGTAGTGAGAATCGGCAACGGTGCAACGGAGGAGTGGAGGCCCAGCCATTGAGGGGTCGTTCAAAAACTGCAGATCCCACAGATTAACGAATAGATGTCCCATTCAATGAGAGTCCACCCAGATCCAACTTCCCTAGTGATATATGTCAAATGTTCAATGATCCCAAGCCCAACATTGCTAAAAGTACAGTTTCGCTTAGTGACTGTCGCTGTGGGAACCCTGGCCACTCTAGGGAAACACACTTCTCTGAAATCGTTGAAGAACAGATGTCTTATGTATATTTAGTCCTACTGTTACACGAGAGAAACAGATACTTGTGACACATGTAGCTCGATAGAGGGACTACTGTTACAGGGCTTCTTCGAAAGAGTTTTGCTGATCAGAATTTGATTTGTAGAAACCGAAAATTTGGATGCACCCTCTTCGAGGGTGTTCTCTAACTACGAGAATGCAGGGTAGCCCCTGCATCCTTGCATAATTTTGGGGACTAGTGAGTGTTGTGGAACGATGACTGCTACGATTGTGTGGGGGGATGCCTCTTCTGGTGGCATCGTCATTCTGCTGCCTCGAGCCGGAGGACTGTGGCGGCTCTGTGAAGCGCTCTGTTGCAAGTGCGACTGGCACGAGCACTGTTACTGCTTCTGGGACTGCTACTGGCTCTGGTTGGAGGACGGTGGGTGCCTCGTCTCTACCACTTCTTGGCACGGTTGTGGTGGAACTCTGAAACGGGCCCACCGAGGCGCTGGTATGCCGACTTCTGTACGTACTTCTCTGGCAATAAGATCTTCCAATCGGAGTCTTTGTTCTTGTCGTTGTCGCTCTTGTCCGGGACTCGTTTCATCTCAATGTGGTTGGACTTGTGCGATGGCTTTTGGGTGTAGTAGTCCTGGTGGAACTGACTCCTGCTCCTGGACTGGCGCGGCAGCTCGGGGGTCTTCATGCGGGCCACGCTAGAGGACGACCTCTCCTGGCGGTTCCTTTCTTGCGTCCGGCTACGCCACATTTTGTCCTGGCTTGGCTTGGACGTTACGGCCGCCGAGTATGTGCTGTTGGCGCGGTCAGAGCTCCGAAGGCGACGATTGGACGGACGAGGCTGGGGGGGTACGAGGCTGGGGGATCCGGCTGAAACAGTTTTCACCTGCCCGCCGGCAGTGTCGGCGGTGGGCTGCGGTTGGCGCCCTAAAAGCTGGGAAGGATAGTAGATGTCATCGAGACGCTTCGTCATAGCCATGGGATCTGGCCTCGCGGTGCCCTTAATCATGTTCCGGAGGGCGGCCTCGCGATCTGCCTCCGACTGGACATACGGCTGCTTCATGTCCATCCAGTCGAAGCAATCTACAGACTCCTTCGTCCAGTAATCTTCGCCTTCGGCGCTTGCCGCGACAGGAGGCTGCTTCTTCCCGGAGTCGGCCGCCACGGACGCCTGCCTCCACACAGGCGGCTCCATGCTCCCAAAGACATTCTTCTTCACAAAGTCGCGCTCCGCCTTGGGCTGGTTGTATCGCTGGTACGTCACCAGGTTGGGGCTCACCCGCCTCTTGTCCATGGGTTGAGGAGCGGCAGCGGCAGCGGCAGCGGCAGTAGGAGCCGGAGCAGGGGCCGGAGCAGGGGCAGGGGCAGGGGCAGGTGTCCGCTGGGGATTCTTGGCCAAGGCCACGTCCATCAGTTCGAAGTCGTCCAACGGGTAGGAGGCAGGCGGCTTGGAGTCGGTCACCCGCATGCGCTCGTCGTGTTGCAAGGCCCTGGAGTTGCGACGCGTCGATGTGTACACGTAGCGCTGCATGGCAACGGCCTTGCGGTTCTTCAATTCGCTGCTGCTGTTTGTGCTTTTGCCGATTTTGCTGCCTTCGTTGCTGGAGGACGGCTGGGACTCCGTGGATATCGGGGATTTCGACACCGATTTGTTCCTCGGAGCCCGGGGTCGCTCCATCGGCTTCGGGAACCTGATTTTGCGACGAGGCGTCTTCGCCTGCCTCACCAGCAGCTCCTCGTCCGCATCCGCATCCGCATCACCTTGGCGGGCCATCTTAGTGGCCTGAAGGGTCTGGCGGGCCAAGGAGCCTGGTCGCTTCCAACCATGCAGCAGGTCCTTCTCCTGGTTTGGCCGACGAACGACACAGATCCGCGTTCGAATCTGCTCGTCAATGGGCATCAGATCAGCCGAAATGGACTTGCTGATATCCTGGGCCAGCGTCCGGCTCCGGTCCTGGCTGGGGGTCATCGTTGGGGCGTAGTTCTGCTGCTGCTGGGCGGCCGACAGGCCGGGCGTCCTCATCTTGGCCTGGGGCGGCAGAGCCGGCTGTCTCCGCTTCAGCAGGGCGGCCGCCGTGGCCATGGAGCGCTTGGCGACCAAGCAGCAGTGCCTGCTGCTCGGCTGGCGGGGCAGGTTCACGATCAGGACATTCGTGGACGAGAAGATCTTGTTGCCGCCGCAGAACAGCGTCCCTGTCATTGTCCCCGTGGTCTTGACCTCGTACTTCAGCTGCCGGATCGTGAGCGTGGGCTTCGCGCGGTTCCGGTCGAGGACGTCGCTGCGCATCTGCTTGGGTGCCCCGAGGCCGAGGCCGAGCCGGCTGTGGCTGCTGGCGTTGCACATGCCCTGCATGGTGGCCACGATGCCAGTGCTGGGCTTCGAGGCGTTCGCCGTTCGGATGGCCAGCTTCGAGAGATTTATCTGGTGGCTCTTCATGCCGCAGAGTGAGTCAGTTGCAAGGACAGTCGTAAAGTGAGTCCAGGAAAGCGCACCGCGACAGCGAGTGTTTTTTTTTGCATACAAGGAATTTTGTACTTTTCGAATAGTTTTAGATTTAGATGATTCTTGATGTAATTCAGAAAGTGAAATGAAATCCAAAAACTAAACTGAAACGAAATTTGTTATGTATTTTCGAGGACTGTTCTCAACGAAAGGGAATAAAATACTGAGCCCGACCGAACCATATTCTGACATGGAATGAACTTCTGAATCGTGGCTTACTGTTTGACCAACAAATCGAATCCCATTTCCCCCATTTGCCCCAGTTCTCCTCTCACCCTAAAAACCCGATGGAGACAATGCGGTCGCAGTTTTCCGTGTAATCCCATGATGAACCGATCGATTGGGGCTCTAACACTATACTGAACCCCTCACATTATCTTCATTCCTCATTGGCTCAAAAACTTTCAATTTCAATCGAATCTTATCCGCAATCTCAGCTATCAGGAGAGGTCGCTCCTTCCCAAATTTGTACCTCAGCATTTGTGAAATTCGCTTCGTTCTCTGACTAATTCATTGGCATTGACAGCGTGTGAATATTTCGCCATGTGACGTCAATGATTATCATCGGTAATGTCATTCGTTGCGATCCCTGTCCCTGTCTGTTGAGGGCAGTAATGGCCAAAATAAACTGTGATTCGGATCAGTTTTGGATGGATATGGGATTATCCAAGTGCTAATCAAAGAAAAGGCAGAGAAGCAGGTTTCTTGATTAAATAAAAACTAATCCCCAGAGCAGACAACACCTACAAAAAGCACATGTTTTCGCGGAGTGCCCCCACCATATGGCGCCCCTCTGCAATCATTTATTTGGGAACTATTTGTCATTTTTTTTGTACGTGATTTGGCCATTAGCAAGTCTTCAAAACAGACCAAAAACAAAGCACATCCCTAATGTAGCCCACAAATAATACAGTAGAAATTTGCCAGGGAGTGCGCATCGCAGTTGGGGGTTTGATTAGCGCCAAGATCCAACAAAATGATTGATTGATTGGCCAGGCGGCACTCGAGTTGAAGAACCCTTGAATTGGTAATGTTTTGACTTTGACTTTCGATTTTGGTAGCATTCAAAGTGCCATTGTACGCGGCGGCACTGGGCATCATAAATCAATTATGAACGAGCCACAGAGTTGCACAAATGAGAGTCATGCAACGTGTGGCCTCGGTTGCAATTAGCCAGATACAAAAGCTATGATAAAGAGTCACATATTGTATGATTCGTGCTCGGTACTGGGTAAAGCTCTATAGAAGGTCGGCAGACGGAGAGAGAGCGAGAGAGAGAGAGAGAGAGTGAAATAGGTCACTCGAAAAACATTGGAAAACCATTCAGACATTCCAAATTATACGAATATATATATCTGTATCTGTGTGTAAATATATTGCGCAGATTCTAGCCAGAATTGAGGCGTGACCGAACCACTCGAGGAGGGAGTAGGCGGGGCGGGGCGGGGTGCAATTAAAAAACAAAACGCAATTTCATCAGTGGACAAAAGTAAACAGCAAACAATCAGCGAGAATCCAACGCACTCCACCACAGCCCCAGATCAGATCAGATCAGATCAGAAACTGAAACTGAATCAGATTCGGAGTCGGAGTTGGATTCGGAGTCCAATCTGAGAGCCCAAAGTCAAACGTCAATGACAGTTGTTTGTCTGGTCTGGTCTGGGAGGTCTGGGCGGTCTGGGATCTCGGGGCGGGGGGGAATCTGTTTAGTGGGCTCTGAAATCTGGTTGGTTTGGTATCTGGCTGGGATATCGTACGAGTGTCATATCATATGTGAATATATGCATGTTTTAAGCACGATTCGGAGTTCGAGTGTGTGTTAATAGTTGTGCCTCAACCATAGTATATTTATTGAGAAAAAACAGCTGGGAAATCACGTGAGTCATGTGTTAAGCCATAGTTTACCTCACGGCGGAGACCATGATTGACGGGGACCATCAATTCGCACATTTTCGTGTAGTTTTCGGCTACCGCGACGGGGATTGTTCGAGATTGTTGTCACTTTCAATCAAAACTGAATATTTCACAGAATTCTAGTGGTTCACACACGCAAACGAGGCGTATGCGCAATATACGAGTACGCGTTTATCTGCCACTCGGGGCACGTGCTCGACACAGTTCTGGATCCTCTGCTTATCGTCTATTGAACTTTTCTTCTACGCAAATCTGGGATATCTCGAGTGGGAGGCTGAGATCTCTACCGTTGTCGATCCGCTCTGGAGTAACTCGTTTCGCGTTTCGCGCTTCACGTTTCACGTTTAAAAACCAAATGAATGCTGAATCACTTCAGTCGCTTTTACTGGCCCGTTCCACTCTCGAAAATTTACTCAAAACGTGACTCGAGAGTCGCTTCCACTCGCTGCTCTCTCGGTTGAGAGTTTGCACAGAGAAAAAGAGCGGAAAAGAGAGACAATGAAGAGAAGAGCCAAGCCAAGAGGAGGAGTGGCTCTGGCCCTGTCTCTGTGTGGAATAAAATATGGTAATAATAAATCTGGGCAAAGTGACAAATAGCTCGTGTAGAATTCCCATTCTCATTCTCTTGGCACTCTCTCGCCCCGCTAAAATGCACTCCCATTGTACGTTTCTATATGTCATTACCTGCACAGATAGATCGCGGTAATATCCAGCCGATAAATTATATAGGAAGTGTGTCAAAATGCTCACCAAATTTATTGGGGGGTATAAATAAGGGCTCAAAGTGGTAGATAGACCTATGAAATGTGTATTTATATGTGTGGAAAATTGTTAAAGCCGCTGTTTCAGTGTTATATTTATGTATCGTTTTATCAATTTATTTATCGATTTATCGAGCCAAAACAGAGAGAAATAAATATTCGAAAAATATATATTATTTCATGGAGAATTGTAGAAAAAAATGTATATGAAAAAGCCACCAACATTATTTTAAATTTGTATTCGAACAAATGATTTTTGTAGGACGTACAGCTAAAGATCTTTCCCAGACATTAGCCAGAATATAGATAGAACACCACCACAAAGACCCTAAACAATTCACATATTCTTTGAAAGCACTCTCAGACCTCTCCAAATTATACGTATATTCAAATGGAAGATTATCAATTTTTGCCCGATAAGGTAGCGAAAATCGTTTAAGTTCTATATGGCGGCCATTTGGCAACCAATAAATACATATTTTACGACATCTTTAGGTCGTAAAATAATAAACTGTGTGTCGTTCGGGTCTTGATTTGTAGGATTATACGACAAGAGGAAAATGCATAAATCTCAGGAGTGATTCCCCCTCCCAATTAACACCGTCACGATTAAAACCAGTGCCATTCCAATTTAAGAATAGAAACAAGATTCGGCATTTGTTTTTCTTCTCACCGAACTTCCGATAAGATACCAAAGAAAGCGAGGCGCCTTTTTTTTTATCAATTAGCAATTAATTTAGAGCACTTAATAATTGACTGGCAGGCAGGAGATTCTCGGTTTTGATCGAGAGATTTGCATTGAATTCAAAACGGGGCCATCGAAACTTGCGAAGGTGAGGCAACTGTCCTTGATGGAATGATGAGGCGGGTATATGTACATATCTCTATTGATAGACACACTATTTTGGAGCTGCACTCGAGTGGGAGCCGCGTACTTTGTTTGTGGCTTGTGGCACGGCGGCGGCAAACATGTTCCGCAACGGTTCTGCGTCAACTGGTTCCCGAACGCGGCTCAAGCGAAGTCGAGTCGGAGTCGGAGGTCTGGTCCGGGCCCAAAAAGTTTAAAAGTAAACAGCAGAAAGTCAAAACGAAACAACCGGCCCCGAAGCGATGCAAAGAGCAAACACGAAAAACACACGGAAAAAGGGGGAAAAAAAGTAAAAAATCTGTAAAAGATATTCCGACTGTGGGATACCCCGCTAGATATCTTATTCCGGTTGAAAAACTTAGCCGATTTCGATGATTTTGGGTAAATAGGTGGTTTAGATCTATATTAACAGCTCTACCGAATGTGCTAATTGTGGATGTCACATATTTTTGTGGGCGCCAAAAAGGGCACCTAAGAAGTTCTAGAAATTTGCTTAGTTCTCCACGAATAGGGGGTATAAAAAGGTAAAGAAGAAGCAGGTAAGTGGCGAAAGAAGGCCCAAAGAGGAAGCGAAGGAGAGTCAAAGAACCGGCAAGCTATAAAACCGCTTACCCCGCAAAAACGAGTCTTAAAACCTGCAACTTTTTTTGTAACTCGATAGCTCGCCCCTCGGGGCTGACTGCGAAAGAGACAACAGACCAGAGAGCAACAAAAGTCAGGCAAAAGAATGAGAAACCATTATTGCTCCATTGTATGCGGGTTAAGCATTACTTTAGCGACTCTTTCCATGCGAAAAGATACCAGAAAGAGGGCTTGGTACTGGTAATTAAGTTATGGAAGGCATGGGAAAAGGCGTGAAGCCAAAGCAAAGAAGAACACACGGAGCATATCATCAGTCTTCCAAACAGGCGTTCTTTGAAGACTCTTCTTATCCAGGGTTCATCCTCTAAAGCACCTCATGCGCAATACGTTGGCGTTGGTGTACTCTTCAAGAAGGTATCATGTACTCTCGATTGCACAATAAGTGCAGTCCCCAACCGTTCACAAATTCAATAGAATTGAACGCTTTTACGCCTTCCCAAACAAACGCACCAAAAGTGCTACCAATCATTCAATAATTGGCAATGAGACGGGCCAAATGCTAAACAGTGGGCAACACTGGTCACACATGACAGAGAGTATGCACCTCATGCGTAATGCGTTGGCGTTGGTATACCCTTCAAGAAGGTATCATGTATTTTCGATTGCACAATAAGTGCAGTCCCCAACCGTTCACAAATTCAATAGAATTGAACGCTTTTACGCCTTCCCAAGCAAACGCACCAAAAGTGCTACCCATCATTCAATAATTGGCAATGAGGCGGGCAAAATGCTAAACAGTGGGCAACACTGGTCACGCATGACAGAGAGTCATGCACCTCATGCGCAATACGTTGGCGTTGGTATACCCTTCAAGAAGGTATCTTGTATTTTCGATTGCACAATAAGTGCAGTCCCCAACCGTTCACAAATTCAATAGAATTGAACGCTTTTACGCCTTCCCAAAACAAACGCACCAAAAGTGCTACCAATCATTCAATAATTGGCAATGAGGCGGGCAAAATGCTAAACAGTGGGCAACACTGGTCACGCATGACAGAGAGATATCGATATGATTATGTTGTCAAACTTCTGATGTCACACATAGAGATGCCAGAAGGCTTAGTGAAAAAGGTTACGAATTAGAAGAAAATTTGTGGAAAACATAATAAAATATTAAATCAGTCCAAAGGAAAAACCAAGGTGTTCGGTGTAACAACCATCAATAAGTTTGCAGCTCGTTGGAAAAAAAGGTTTGAATAAGTAGTACAAATTGTGCAGAATCTAAAAGGGCTTTAGTTTCTGCAGCTCTCCGAGATGGCCTTAGTTGCTGTGTCGGTGTCGGACGGCGCTTTCCAATGCGACCACGCGAACATCACCAGGACAATTTTAGATGGAAGAGCCAAGCTGCTCTTAATCGCCAGCTCGACTCCCACCTGGATGAGCGACGAACTTACAATCTACGCAGAAATGATGCGCTGCCCCCTTTTGCGCTACGACCACAGTGAGATCAAGATTGCCACTGGCAACGGCAGCACGCTCTACGCCCGTTGCATTGTCTTCACTGATGCCCAGGCTGCCTCCGATATACTTTCGATGGTACCTGAATAAAAAAATTCATTCGCTAGACATGTATATGACAATGTTTTGTGTGTGTCTGTGTGTTGTGCCACTTCGGCCAGTCATTCTTTGAGTAATCCCTCGGTAGCATATACGAACTTTCGCATTAACGGAGGACTTTGAAGACTGAAAGCACCTAAATATGACGCACAGATTCTGCGTTTCTGTGGTTTTGCGAGAAATTTCGAGAAACGTAAAGCAGTGAGGCCAAGTTGCATGCAGGTTAAACAGCTGACGGATTCTAACCTAGAAAATTGTAATTGTCTCATTGTTTGATTTATCTCTTTATGTAGGAACCACTACAACAGGGAATCTATTGCGGTGGCTGCCACATGGAAAGAGTATGCAATGCTTCGGCCCCAACGGCTGAAGCGCCTTCTGTTTCTGCTGCTGTCTTTTCTGTGGCTATTTTGCTCTGCTGCAACGCATTCTGCTTTGGTATGAAGAGGAAGCGACAGGCTGAAGCCCTGTGCTCTCCTCTCTGCTCTCTTCTGCAGCCGAAAAAAAAGAGACAGCAAGTGCGTTCTCCTTCCCATTCCGGCTAATGCCTGCTGCCAGGCAATCAGCTGTCTCCAAGGGTCTGTCTGCGGTCGGGCTTCAGCTACGCGTGCGCGTAAGAGGCAGGGGAGTCGTCCCCAAATTGACGGATGTGGGAGCAATGATGTGAAGCCAAAGCAAAGTTTTGGAAGAACACGCACATGAGGCAGAGTATATCAACACCATTCCATTCGTAGTCACCTATCTTCGACCCTAAATCGTTCTTTGTGTTGGGGTTGTCGTAGGGCTTAGATTAGTTGAGATAGGTCTTCCTCCATTATAATCTTATCATTTTATAGGCTCTAAAGTTCCCATGACTACCTCCTAAAGCTCTTTTTTGAATCTTAAGTTGTTGAACCTATTTTTATCCAGAGTAAAGCCTCTGTTCTTTAGATATTTCCTGTTTTGTCCACCGATTTCTTATCACTAAATAAGAATTTGCAATCATTTGCTGGCGTACATATATTTTTTGTTCTGTATGTTTGAATTTACTTATCATTGTTATTGCTGTGATTGCTATTGCTATTTCTATTGTTGTTCAAATGCATTAGGAGAATGGAGAGCGTGAAGTAGGGCCGTGCCGCCTGTTGTTGAGGTGCGCAATTTCTATATATTTTTTGTGTTGTGTTGTTTACGGATATTTCTTGCATCACACTTTGTATCTGCTATTGTTGTTCATCTGTCTATGTCTATCTGTATTTCTATGCAAATATTTAATTAGTTGCAAGTCTGTCGTCTCCAGGGCAACTTGGTTTAGTCGGGGAGGTCAGGCCATACTGTTTGCCATGGCTAAACAGTGTGTTTCTTTAGCCATATTTCTAGAGAATTATCTAATGGGGCTTACTAAACGAACGAGTACTGGAGTATCCGCCGACTAACCCCGGGCAGAGCATTGACCCTTGGCACTTACTGACATTCGAGATCGAGACAGTTGACACGTCGAGACGAATGGGGTTCGTCTCAGGTCTCCGGTCTCAGATCTGAGGTATTCTCCCTCTGGTACGAGTATAATGATGATTTCGTAATACCTTTTTGTGCTACGAGTAGTCGCAAATCAGTTCAAGCCATTAACTTGGGTATGAAGAGGCAAAATCAAGTCGTTTGTAATAGTTAAAACGTGTGCGATAATAATTCCCCATTATAGATGTATTTTCTAGCTACAACTATCCACGTGTTCTCCAACAGCAACAACAGACGAGTGTTTGTACACTACTTAACACAACACCAAAGATAAGAGAGGTCTCTATATGAGAGAAAATCTCACGGTAATGCCCAAACTTTCCCGCACTCTCCAACACTCACCGTTTCATGCATTTCCCCGCTCTCATCGAGCAGTGCCTCCAGACTCTGATCATCTTTGGTCGGCGAGAGGGGCGGCGTGGGCGCACGGTTCTTGTTTGCCAGCAGAGAGCGCGGCAGCAGATGCCGCCCATAGTGCAGGTACAGGTAGCGGCCCCACTTTCGACCGGCCAGGCCGCACACGGCGGCCACAGCGAAGAGTACGACCACAAACCACATGTTGCTGAGAGGCAGCAAAAAACACACACACACAAAGCGATAACAACACAGCAAACAAGCAACGGTAGTTAGGCAAAAGCTCAAGCCTGTCCAACTTTTTTGGCTAGCAGTGTAGTGTGAGAGCTTTCCCGCTCAGCAGCATTGTGTGTGCTTTGGCTCTCGCGCTGCTCGGCGCTCTTTCTATCTCTTTCTGTTCCACTCCACAGCTGGTTGTTGGGGTCTTGTGACCCACGAGATTTGTGCTTGGCTTTTTCTCTGTTCTTTTGTGTGTGTTGTGTGTTTGCCGTTTTGTGCTTCTGTTGTTGCCACAAGTTTTATCACGCTCTCTGCTTTGGTGCGCTTTTCCAATACGAGCACTATATAGATTTTTCTCTATAGGTTTTCCTTTTGTTTTTTGACACATAAACAAACCGTCAACACTGCTTCGATGGTCTGCACTGCTGCCGTCACTCTCTCTATTTCTTTCAAATCTTTTCTAATATTTTCTGTAAAAGCTGCAGCGTTTATCGAACTTTTTGCCACTGCGCTGCTATTTTCAAACAAGTCGCTCGAGCGACTGGCATGACGAAACGGACCATAGAATCGAACAGCGCGCACGAAAAAGAAGTTGCCGAGAGAGAGGTAGAGAGAGAGAGAGAGAGAGAGACCGCAAGAGAGACTCACACTCCCTGTGTGTTATTCGCCCACCTCTCTTTGGCACTCACTCTCTCAGCTAAGCTTTTCTGGTGGGGACCGGACGCTCTCTTTGAATCAAGTTTGGAGCTCGCGCAACTTCTTTCGCCTTTCGGCAGACAACAGGTTTGTTGGCAACATGCTGCCCCGCAACAATGCTGATGGAGCTAAAATGTTCTGCATGTTGCGTATACGTAATTTTTATTTTTATGCGATAATTGATTTTCAATTGAAGCAATCTTCACTTGCGAGTATTTCCAGCCCAAACGACAAGCAGCTCACGTGCCAAAAATAAAAACAGATGGGGGTCTGTTTTTGGTTGCATCTGCGTTGGGCCAAGGTTTTAGCCAAAATTTTTGGTTTAATTTGGCGCAAACTGGTTTCTCTGCTTCTCTGCTCTTCTGCAACCAAAATAAAACCAAAGTATTTATCATAACGGCGCCACCACCACCTGACGATGACCACAGCTAAGCCGCATTTGTGGGCGTGTTAAATTCCAGCGACAAACACCAACAAAACTCTACTCTACTTGCAATTTGTATTCCGTTTAGATACGCACTGAAACTGGTTAAAATATGTTTTTCCCACCGAGTAAACAAGCCTCTAAATCGCAGTATTTGGAGTAGGACACATGACATCTGAGAAATGACTCTTGTTTGTGGCAATTGGAACCGGAATCGGGCCTCAAAACTCTGCTCCACTTTGAAATGCATGCATTTACGAGTACATTTCAGAAATCAATCAAATGCGAACCGGTTATGAAACGGATAACTCTCCGTCAGTCGACCAGTCGACTTGTTTCTTTGTTTCCAGCTACGAGATCATCTCAATTAGATCCGACCCGAACCCCGATCTATCAGTGAGGTGGGTTACATCACCTAAGAGAGAATTTATTATGGGGCTTAGAAGGAATCTTCTACAATCCCAAGTTCGTGGTGTTCCAGTATTCCCCTTTATATGTTTTCTATAGTAATATTCCATCTCCCATCTATTTTTTCTGGTATTTTGACTACCCTTTAATCACAATCCAGGTCTTTGAGACAACCCCTCTACAAACCAACGGAAGGCTGGCACATAATTCAATGAAATTTCCTCTGCACGCAATTATATTTCAGTTTTTTTATTTTTTTCGCGACCCCAATTTCAACTATGAAATGATCACGTGTCTGCAGCTGGGGATGTCTTTATAGGTATTCGCATATACGATATTATTGTATGTTTAACTTTTGATTTGTTTTTTGTTTATGTGTGCACGATGTGTGGCCGGTCAGTCGCCCGTAGATACACATGTATCTGTATCTTTCTGGACAGTAGCCAGGCACTCGTACGAATAGTGTTTAACGGGGGTATTGTATTACCGAAAACATGTTTGCAACAATTGCTGGTAGCTGCAATAGGCAGGCTGAGGTGTGATGGAGGGTCTACGACGTAAAAGTCTATGAAAAACATTCGTACACCTAGGTGGAAAATTGGATTATCTTTTAGCTAGAGTGAAGAAAGTGTGAAATGGAACAGAATGTATGGATATTATTTTAGGAATATTATATTCTCAATCACGCACATGGCGGGCAGCTTGTTTCCGTCTAAAAGAACACCTTTTTAATTGATTCCACCTGATCTCTCACACCAAAGCACACTCTCTCTCTCTCTCTCTCTCTCTCACTCTTTAAGCCACACCTCGAACAAATTAAATACGATATGGTACCTATATATATGTATATATATAGTACATATAGTATGTAGTGTGCATAATGGCAGTCAACCATTTGAAATTCGAACCGAAGCCGGATCCACAAAGCGCATACACAACACAACACAACACAATAAAACAAAATCTCTTCACATTTGGCTGACTTCTTGCCCGAATCCGAAACCGAATCCCCATTCATCGTTCATTATACCCATCCCATTGAATTCCCCTTTTTTTAGGGGTTGCATTATCAATTTAATTACAGTTGAATTTCAGTCAAAACAAAAATAATTAAAGAGAGGTGGCGCACCGCCCCTCGAAAGGTGAATGAAATGTCAAATGTGCGGCACTCAAGATCTCCAAAAAGGTTCAGAGTGGAAGAGTCAAGAGTCTAGAGGAGAGAGGATATTCTAGATCGTAAAATATATAATAATGGAATTGGAAAGACTTTAGCGAGGGAATGTCTGTGTCTTGCACACCCTTGATTTCTCTACTTTTCAATCAGATTTCTCCCAAAAGATGCCACACACTTGACTTGATTGAGAGTGAAAGATAAGAGGAGACGTGGAATAAGTGATTGAATAGATGGGAAAGATCTGCGAGAGGGCCTGACTGATAACTGGGTTATGTGTGCCACAAGGGCACAAAGAAGACAAACACTCAAAAGATCTATGGAAATATTCACAGAGTGGAGACAATCGAGCGGTAAAGTTTTCTATTGATTTACATTTAGATTTATTTCCCTTATAAGAAGTATAGAAACAGTTCTACCTTGAGCTAAATTCAAGAAAATGATTCAGAGCCCAAGAAATCATTGCCAAGAGTCAGAAAACGTTACCAGGTTCTGTACTTAAAGTGATTGCTCGGCAAGTAACAATTTAAGCAATTTAAGCCATTTTACTAAGCATTTAAATGTATTGCTATAGGTATATATATTATATTATTCGCAAGGGAAATTACTCGTATCGTATAAGCACGCACAGAAGCGAAAGGATCGTAATGAGTTCTTTATAGACAACACTTAAGTTAAGAACATTAGTTCCATTCCATTTTGATCTTGGGCAACAAGCTGTAATCAACACCCTGTAGAGGATCACATATAGAGGATCTATCTACCATCTTAAAGACCCAATCCGAAAGGGAGTCTAAATATATATTTATGGAAACCATTTCATATCCATTTTTATCTGAAAAACATTTACACGATCATTATCGTCATCATTGGTGCTGGACATTTCGGGGCAGTAGCCGAAATTCCAATGCGATCGTCTGCGGCGGAGACGGACCCTTTATAAGGTGCGCGCTGTCCGACTGTTTATGGCCAAGGCATTGAATACTTTTTGGCTTTCGGGCTGGGACGCGGTCGGCTTACAAAATGCGATGCATTTTGAAATTCAAATTTATTTAATCTTGATATGTATTTCTTGTGCACTTTCGTAAGACTTTCACCCCGAACAGAAATTGGGAGGAGACTAATAGATTTTTGTGGTCTGTACTTTGTGTTTTCCTCATTTTCATATTTTTATATTTACCCTTTTCTTGATGTATTTCGCTATTTTTGAGATTTTCATGGCTTTGGCGCTCATTTTGGCGACGTTCTCTGCCAGCGGCAGCAACGAATGCAGACGCAAAGATTTCCTTTTTCTCTTTCTCTTTTAGTCTTTGTTTATTTCCTTTCTTTTTCTTTTGGCGCTGCGCTCAGGCGTTGCTAATTTTGGACACGCTTTTCGCTCTTTAGCAATGCTGATGCGGAGGACCGTGGACCGAAGACGGAAGGCGGGGCGGAAGACCCAAAAATATATATAAGATTTGCACAACTGCAAGATCTGCCAGATCTAATAATTTCTATAATTGGCACAAAAGTCACATTTTTGGGAAACACTTTCGGAGCATCCGAATCGGAGATCGCGGATCTAACGCGCAGAGAGTGACACGGAGAGAGCGACAGGGAGGGAGAGACGTGACTGTGCGGCTTGAATGTTTTGCGAAAACTAAAACACAAAACATACGTTGGAGCCGTCGTCGTCGTCCCCACCAGCAGCGCCAACAGTCCCAATAACAACAGTAAAAAACCATATCAGCAACAACAAAACGTGGCTCAGCTGCTGCTGCGGCCAACGACGCTGTTGCTGCTTCTCTGCTGCGCGCCGCTGCTGCTGATAGCTCGTCTATGACGGCACGACCACGACTGTGGGAGAGGCTGCCTGACTTGGTTGAATATTGCAGGCCGCCAGTGTGATGCAATGGCAGTGCCTGGCGAATTGGATTGACAGTGTTGGATCGGACAGTTGTGCTCATAATTTGGACTGCCATTGTTGAATGCCCATTTCGATGCATATGCAGTTTGATACGAAAATGTAACACTACCCTGCCATTGACTGTTTGCCTAATGTAGTGCCAAATATTTGCGACTACTGCTGTTGAATCGATTTCAAAGTGGTTCAATAATGCAGGGTTGGTCCGCCAGTGTCTTTTATCGCTTTCTTTTGCTCTCTCAAGAGCTTCAACTGCGCCCTGACTATGTTCCAGACCACCAGTGTGTCTTTTTTATTGCATTTACTATGCGTTTGCGGTCTGACCAAACTTTTCGATCACCAGTTCTCCCCTCTCCCTTACTCTTTCTCCCTGGCCCTTTCGAAGCGACTGCAATTGATGAGAGCAGCTCTCTCCCAGCTCCCCAAGGCTCTCTCTTCAGCAAGTGCTCACGGATTGTTTGTCTTTGCGGCTTTGGTTTACAGATATGCAAACATATTAAATGCCATGCTAATCAATTGATAAAACACGGTCTATATTTATTGCCCTTCCGTGCATGAGCTCAGCTGTTTATCTTGGCCATTTTAAAATGAAGCATTTTTAGCGAATTTATACGTATCAAATATTGTACTTTGTGCATTCCAAGAAACGAAAAACCGCATTATATTAGTAAGAGTTTAATCATGAATAACTCCTTATGAATGTGATCTAAACACTATAACAGAGAGAACTATCAATAAAATTGATTAAGTAAGCGCGGAAAAACATCTCTACTTGAAGGATTATTATCGAATTGGTGTCATACGAGTGTGAACATAGGTAAAATATACAATTACTAGGGTACAAGCGCCTTGCCAACCCCCGGCTCAGATATGAGTAAAATATCGAACGACGCCGACGAGACAAAACTTTTGTATATGATAGAGAGATAAGATCAAACATGTAACTCTTTAGGCATTCAACATGCCCCGAAAATACCTTGACTAATAACTTATTAAAAACCCATCAACATCTGTTAATTATGCATACAAGGCCGCACCCCACACAGCCCTGAACAGGCGTCACCAGCGCTCCTGTCGTGATTAAGGAATATGAGAGGCTCTTCAAGCGGTGCTATATGGAAAACCAGCTCTTACCGCTCCCATTTCTTAAAGCCTCCACCAGTACGTATGCATGTACCAGGTAATGGCGACATTAAACAAGTGTTTATGGTGATCCATTAACGGAATGCGCAATTTAATGTAAGAAATGCATTTAAAATTGAGCAGAGAACACTATCTCAGAGATGGAGAGTGAGTGATATTCGTATGCAAATTGAAAAGACTGTCTTCTCAGCATCGTTGTCGCGGTTTGTTGGCAAAAATTCATTGAAACCAATTGATCGGACAAGTACAATATATAGATATACCCCTTTTTATATATAGTAAACATGTATATTCGATATATGAACAATTGGAAGGCAAAGTTGAGTGTTGCTGGCGTCAGCGAATCATCGGTGTGTGCGGCTTGGGGACTACCGTTTCTCAAGTGTGGCAGGGGCAGGGTTTGCGGTGGGGCGTTGGATCCTCCTCGGCTAATTGAGCATTTAAGCAACAACAAAAAAAAAAACAGCAAAAATGAGTAGAGGCAGAGCTCTGGAGTAAAGCGCATCATTTCTGCTTTTATTTCAGTTTATTCTGCTATTTTTATACACCTGCCGAAACCGGATTTGGCTTCGAAATAAGAAAAATAGACGATGATCATCATGATGATGGTGCTACCCAATCAACGGACACAGAAACCGGCTAAATGACAATCGCTTTAAGCTGGATTCAAATTTGTATTTAATTTCAATTTAATTGGAATATAGTTAGGCTCTAAAGAGGCGGCCCAATTCGATTTCAATTAGAACAGTATTTAAATGGAAAGTGTACTTAAATTTAGTAATTAAATGTATGCAAATAAATGATCGCCCCGCACGAGAAATGAATAATTAACAATTTATGTACACGGCACGCGCTCTCTCTCTCTGGCATAAATAGTCCACAGTAAAAATAAAAATAACCATCGCAAACGGGTTTGTAGATTATATCAATGATGCTGCTGATGATGAGAGCCGATCTCTAAACACATTTCGCTTTAGTTATTCATATTTCATTAGTGTCAAACAATGGTCCGCTTTAGAGACGTCATGTGTTCTGATTTGTGAGGAACTAGTTTCCGATTTATTTTTGGGAATTTTCAGCAGCTTTTAGGCAGAACAGCATTCCTCTTGGAGAATCAGAGAATGCTCTCAAAGAATTCTGAATACCTCTCTGAAAACTATTTAAAGTCCAACCAATCATCTAGCAAACCGCCAACAGTTTGTTTGACAAATGAATGAACGATATGCAAATATCGAATAACATTTAATGAAGAAACAAACCCCGACATATCAGATCAATATCTCTGGCACACTTGTGGGGCTACAAGAATTGTAGTATTCACCCTCCGAATGCTTCACCTTTCGATAATCTAGAAGCCCGATTTATTTTCGGCAGTCTTCGCAGATAAGCCCGGACATTACGCAATTGATGGGCATTATCTGAGCTATTGGTCATGTCATGTCATCTACGGATCATCGAGCTGAGTATCAATTCAACAGAGATTGTGCATTGTTTGGGGCTTCGTTGAGGTCTGGTCTTCATTTTGAAGATATTTGCATTGCTTGGGGCTACGGAAGCAATCATCGTCTATTCTATATTGATGGATGCTTCGTTGTAGAGAGATTCTATTGATAGCTTAGTGCTCCCATAATATATTTCATTTTATACACTATACTTTTATTTAATAGTTATAATTATGGATGTTTTGATGCGGCAGGCGCCTAATGAGGAAACAATTTGCTGATGCGCCGCTACATTGCCTGGGAGGCTGATAATGGCGAGAGGAGTGGGAGAATAATGTCAGAGCTTCAACCCGAACCGATAAGAACGAACCGGCAAACAGTATCAGAAACGGAAAAGTAATGGGGCAGCACTCAAGGTTCCCCTCTCAAGGGCGTAACGCCTACAATATCTTTGCCATCTGCCATCTCTATTCCGAATTACTCATCTCATCCATTGATCGTGATATTTCATTTTGGATATGGCACGCTTATGGGGTGAGATGGGAAAACGTGTCCACAAAGATTGCACAAATAAATGCCAGACTCTTGATAACGTGCCAAAGGCGCTAATTGTTGTAAAAATGTTTATAAATATAATGCCAGACCTGGCCTCTCAAAGTGCGAAAGCATTGCGAAATGGAACTCGATTCGAAGTTGAATCCAAATCAACTCGTAATTAGCATATCGTTTTGGTGCCTTTGTATTGCTAAACGAAGAATGTGGCTAAGAGAATATCAACTGGGGAGGGAACTGGAACTGAAACTGGAACTGGAGCGAGTATGATATGAGGGGGCCTGGTGGCAAGGTTGGACTCTTGCCTGTGGTCGTATGTATTGTATATATTACGCATGTAAATGGGTTACGTTTCGAATGGCTGTTAGGCTAGGTTAGGTAATGTTTCTGTAATAATCAAGCCCCAAAGTGACACCTCTCGGGGGTTTGAAGCCCTCAAAGTGTCGGGGAGGTTCATGAACTCAATTTCAGTATTAAGTGACGCGAAGTACGCGAACTATGAAGTGAATTAGATGGTAATTAAGCACTTTTGTTATCTGGTTATAGTATATAAACTAATTGTTTAATTGTTGAGTTTTCAAAACTGGTTTTTCAATTGATCTTGCTATCAATTAGTATACCTTTTATTGCCCCCCACATTGCGGTCAAACTTCTTCAAACCCACATTTTGTTGTCCTTAAATCGTTTTCATCAATTGATTTGTATATTATTTTTGAATGCAATGAAAATGTTTCAAAATTTCGAGAACAGAGAGAATAAAATACGAGGCCAATCTTTCGAACATAAAACAATAAAAACAAATGCTTCGATACAGAATGAATTTGAAATGCTCGCTCGAGAGAGGGATAGATGAGCCAATGTCTATAAGGTATACAGATATAATATAGATGGATGGAACCAATGCTTGGGGAGTGTGGAAATTCGAGACTTGTGCGAGCGCCACAGTGCCACAGAAACACAGTGCTGGAAAAAAGAGTGGTGCCAAAGAAAAACTCCATAGGACTATTCTTTTCTAGATTTGGGTGCTTTTTCGGTGGGTTGGGTGGTGGTACAAAAACAGAAAGAACCAGAAATACGAGTGCATAAAGTGCTTTGAAAACTACGAAAAGACAGAAACTAAAGAACCAGCGAGCATATTGGAAAATCAACAAATATAATATCCAACGGAAAAACAAAAACATAAACTAAATCGAAAATATGTAAAAATTCAAAATTTTCACACAAGTTCCAAAAACGATTTTTCTTTTGGTTTTGTTTTTTTAAGTTTAAGTTTAAGTTTAAGTTTTTGGTGCGGACAACACAGTAAGGTTTGGTTTTTGTTTTTGTATTTTTTAGGTGAAGAATTCGTATTAAAGGATTGATTTGTCCTAACCTCGCCGCCCAACATTTCCAAGTCATGCGATGCGGCATGGGAAGCCGTTTTAATGATCTTGTAGGTCTTGGCGAACGGCGCCTTTATAAGCTGTTTGTAGTTCAACAGAGGTTAAATAATATCATGTCATATATGTAAGTAGTTTTCATAATAATAGAATGCAATTTCAGTATATGGTTTTATAGTTATAGTTTTATTGGTTTGGGGGTTCAGCCCGTGGTCGATTTCGATGGTTTCGATTTCGTTGGAAAATCAAAGGCAAGGCAAATCAATAAAGGAAAAAGAGACGCAAGGAAAAAGGAAGAAGAAAAACAAGAGAGAAAAGTACACGTGGGGGGAAGAATGTAAACAAGATTTACAAGATTTATATTTATATTGGATGAAGAAGAAATTTGGCATAAAATTCATTGATTAATCATTAAGTTTGATCTGAGGCATAACCTGGAGTAGCAGAGATTTAATAGCTCTTTGAAAAAATAGAACGATTCGAGACTAAGAGCTCGGAGCAAAGAGTTAAACGATAGAACGATAGAAAGATACAAGAGGGAGGAAAGCGGAAGGGGTCGTTCCTGGCCAGAGGCTTGGGGGAGTCTACAGATAAACGGTGAACTTACCTCCCAGGACTCGCGGGTGAGGTCGCTGATCTCCTCGCCATCCTGGCTGCCGCCGCCGAGGCCAGCCTTGGTGGTGCCGCTCTTTGTCCACTCGGTGTCCTCCTGGATCAGCTCAAAGCCACGCGCCTTGATTTGCTCTTCGTCCAGCTCACCGTACAGGTGTTTCACCCAGGTGTTTATGAAGCGATAGAGCTCATCAACGCTAAAAACAGAGAAGGGAGCGATAAAGAAGGGATCTATAGTGGCGTAGCCGTTGACATACCGATTTTTGGGCACGCTGAACCAATACTCGGCGCGCAACTTGTTCTTGCCGTAGGACATGACAGAGGTTGGCAGCGGTATGGCCTTGCCAATGGGCTTGCCCATGCGCAGGCGCAAATACAAAGGTGGGTCAAGACAGGCTCTTGCCGGACGTGGGATGAGCTCTAAATGAAAGTGAGAGAATATACCAAATGTTAGTTAAAGTTCAATCAAATAAGCGGGTTTCCCTTACTGTCCACACTGATAAATAGTTCGGGCTTGTCATCCATCGAGACCATGGAACGATAGTCCAGCTTGGGCGCCTGCTTGGCTTCCTTCAGTTTGGTGCTGGACGATGTTCCCTCCGACGAATGCGGACGTATAAAGGTACCAATTGAGGAACGTCTAAGGGGGTAGCGACAGAACAAACGAATTAGTATAAATATATGGCCACAGGCAGAGGGAGATGAATGATAGGATGATTCAAATTTACACTCGAAACTGATCAAATGAAGCATTGATGGTACGTTGAATCGAAACTAACAAACAAAAGGAGAAATGTGCTCATTGCGACAAAGAAGAAGTTCTTTGCTTTCTTTTGTTTTTTCTTAGGTGAAACACTACATCAAGATTCAATAGCAACAACAATATCAACAGCAACAACGACAACGACAACAACGACATTGACATCGGGGATCCAAAATCCTTCCTTTCCTTACCCATAGGTCATATGACCCTCGGAATGTGTCGAATGCGGAGTCAGTGGCGGCACTGGCGAGCCACCAGAGTCTTCGGACGGTGTTTTCGAAAACAGATTCCCGCCCAGCTCTGAGACCAGAGTAATGGGCGAGCTATAGAATTGTGTGTGCGTGTTGTGTGTGTCAGTAGGGTGTACAATTGTTGTGTGTTCAGTGTTGCATGAGTACGTGATGTGATGTGATGTGATGTTATTTTATTGTTTAGCAAAGCAGCCGATCCGCACAAAACGAAGGTAAGCATTTTGGTTTTGAGATTTGTTCGGTTTTTCAGTTTTCGAAACGAAATAAACAAAATTTGTTGGCACCAATTATAGTCAAGAGATCGATAGATGGTTGCAAATGTTAGCTGGGGGATGCGCACCTTGAGAATACTTTCGAAAAGACACTCTGATTGGAGTCGCCCGTGTTGGGCGCCGAATCAGTGTCCGCCGACTTGTTGAGGCTGCCGGTGCCGCTGCCAGGGGCTGGCACAGCTCCGCCTTCGCCGGTGAGGCCCTCCACCCAGGTCAATGGATACGAGAGGCGCTTCAGCATCTATAAAGTAACAAATTCGAATCAGTATCCGTGACAGTAGTCAAGTGATTCATTAGCGCATACCTTGTTCTTCTTCTCCGACTGCTTGTCGCTGGCCAAAGTGGCCGCCACCTGTGCCTGCACCTGGGCCTGCTGTGCGGCCTCATCGTCCACACTGAAGCTCACGCTGGAGGTCTTCTTGCGCGCCCCGCCAGCACCGGCACCAGCGTCCAGGCTCTGTCCCAGAATGGTGCTGCGCGGCGGCGACTCGCCAAAGTGCGTCGGCACAATGTTTTTCGGTGGTACCCAGTCCGAGCTGAGGACAATGTCAGCGTCGCTGTAAACGGTTTTCTTTGGTATCGGCTGTACGCTGGGCACGGGCTCCCTGATGTCGATGCCCGAGTCGTAGCACGACTGCTTCGACAGCTGCTCCAGGTGCTCCAGATCAATGCCCGATGGCGGTGGCATCATGCCAGTGCCGGGCAACTGTCCCCCAGATCCAGCCATAGCTGCGGCTCCAGGAGCTGCTCCAGCTCCCCCAAGGGTTATGCTGCTGTGTGGCACGCCGCTCACTGAGCTGGCGGCCGAGAGGGGATCCTGGCTGCGGGCGCCGCTATCCACAGTGATGTTGGACTCGTTGTCGGCCTCGTCTTCCGATGATCTTCGGGAATTAGACAAACAATAGCTGAGTAATATGTTCGTGCAGGGCACACACAGATATGTGGTTGGTGTTTTCGTGTGTGCAAATGTGGGTGTGGTGTGTGGTGGGCGGTGTGCGGTTGTTTATCGTTTGTTGTGTAAAGCATTTGGTTTGATAACAGAAATTGCGTTTATGATTAGTTTTAAGGCGTGGCGTGGGTCGAATATATGAAAATAAAAACACAAAAATACAAACAGAAAGTTATTAACAAGCATAAAGCAACAGAAAAAGGTTTCTCTGGCAGGCCAAAGATTAGGCGGTGTCACTAAATGGTTTGCTATCTGAATTGAGTCTAAAATATGGGGGTATCTAATTAAAAATCGAACCCAGCTTATGCCGCTATCAAAGCACATTCTATTATATTTTAACTGATCAAAAATAACAATTATGGACGTTGAATAGTGGCTATATTGGCCATGGAATATTGGTAACTCCTAAAGATCTAAAACATCCCATTTCTATGCTATTAATCCTAAGTGCTTATGGGTTCTTTCTTCAACTTGTTCAACTCTAAGCTATTATAATAATACATATCCTATTCCTTAATAATGGTTATCTTTCAATATGCTGATCATTTCCATGGCAAAATAGTATTTGAAGGGCAGTATAATGCCAAGTACATTGATTTTTTGTGATATTTCAGACATACTCGTGTCGATTTTGTTAAATACAGAACACAGAGGAATAGTTAAACGGAAAAAGGATATAAAAATGGATATATCTGCTTCAACGACGCATCTCTCTGTGGCATGTGATATATGAGACGTCACAGAAAGCATAACAAATATTATTTAAATAACAAAAAGCCTCTGTGTGCACTGCAGTTGTTCACACATCATCCCGAGAGCGTAAGATATAGGTGCACATATAACACACAGCTGAGCAAACACTAACCGGTCTTTGCTCGGAATAGCCCAGTGATGGTCCAACAGACTCTTGCGTCTCTCCTCCAGGGTGGTGCGAGTGTCTGTCAGGCCCAGGCCAGTTTTCTTATCCTCATCCTCAGCGTCAGTCTTAGCGCTATCTTTGGCTTCCAACGACGAATCCTAAAGATTAAAAGTTTAAATAGTTTAGACAAATGCGTCAGGGAAGTGGGAGTGGGAGAATGACTCACCTCAATACGTTCACGTTCAAAGGCCTTGGGGAAGGCGTCACCATCGCGTCCAGTGCTGGAGCAGAGTGATTCCTGGTCATCGGTGATCTCCAATGAACCAATTTCAGCTAAAAATGGAAGATACATCCCATGAGTAAACATCAACGGACCCCAGGGGGGGGAGGGGGGGGGGTTGGTGGGGCTTTGGCCAAGACTCACCCTCCAAACGCTCTTTACTGGCATCGGCATCGTCGCCCATCAGCGGCTGCTGCTCGGACAACTCCTTGGAGTCCTCCTCGACTAATACTGGTTTGGGATAATAGATCTCTGGCTTCTCCGCCTCGCAGCTGCCGGCAGCAACACTGGGACCGGCACCTCCCACCACGCGCATGTGCGCAATGTCATGGAAAATGGCCGCATTCACCACCAGATCCATGGGTGCAATCACACCGTAGCTCTCCGCCTGGTGTTCGATCACCAGCGGATCGCTGACGTTCGGATCGAACATGACGGCATTGGGGGTGACCAGAAGGACGCCGCCCACAACGCCCTGGCCGTCGGTGATGTGACGGACGTTGATCTTGAGGAAGCGTTGCGTAATGACCGGATCATCGCTCTTGTTGGCCTCCTCCTCGGCCTGACTGTTGCCGGCCACGCGCTCGATGTGTCCCGGCTTGGGGGATCCGGGGCGCAGGCCCTCCAGTATGTCTGCAAGGAAGAACATTCAAGACTCGTGGTTAGACGGGATTCTCAGGTGCACAGGTGATTTTCGGTGGCAGCGGGACAACTGTGATTTTTATCAGCGGTCCGATAAGATAGTGCGATGGCCACTGGTTGTGCCTGTGTCTGTGCCTATGCCTGGGGGCTCTGGGGCGAACAGTTGATATATGGGCTAGTTTAAAGTAAATCTCCCCAGCGCCTTGTGACGCCCACGCTTACTGCTGCGACACCACCGAACGTTCGATGAACTGCGCCACAAAATTTGCTTTGAGCGGTCGGCCGCCGGGTTACGTGACCCCCGGGCAAGAGCCTCCTCACATGCACTTCCGCAGCAGCAGCAGCAGTCATTGTCAACTTAATAATTAGCACATTTTCGATCAATTTGATATAACAACAATGGAAAAATCAACAATGAGAGCAACAAGAACCTCCATTCCGCCAGAAGACAGCCGTGTGCATGCTGATGTCGCCGCTCGGGTGGGTACTCCGTCCTGCAGCACTTTACAACGTGGTTCTCACGATCGCTCAACGTGGGCTCTTGATGGCCAATTGTCGACTATATCTTTCAAGGGTGCAAAAAACTGAAAAACTCGCCAGTTCAACGCGGTAAAAAAAAACAACATTGAGAATGGCCAGTGTGACCAGCTGCAGCAAGTGGAAAAATGTGCCGAACATATGACTCGGAACAGTGCTACCCATCTGGCGCCTCATTGTCGCTATTTTTGAATTTTGAAATACTTTTCGTTGTTGTTGCATGCTAAGCAAAGAAAAAAAACAAATACAAGAACAAAACGAAAAATGCAGGCGGCAAATGCTGACTTCACTATTCATCTCGCACCAATTGCACCATTTCCAGCGCGACCCCGCTTACCTCTTTCCCGGGTCTCGTCGCCAGACAGCTTGCGCTCAATGGGACTGGACTTGCCCGAGACGCTGCCGCCGTCGGCGCCCTCGTTGGTGGAACTGCTGGAGGCATCATCTTTGGCACTCTTGTCGGGCACCAGCAGCTGCTGTCCCGGATAGATGAAGGAGCTGTTCAGCCGATTCAGGTGCGTCAGCTCCGATGGGGTCGTATCAAAGCGGGCCGCCACCGAGGTCAATGTGTCGCGATTGCCCACGGTATAGGAAATGGTGGGTATGGTGGGCAATGAAGACTTTTGCCCTGCGGAAAAGAAAAACAATGCAAATCATTAATAAAACATGTATATGAATGGCGTTTCTTCCAGATAGTTTACTCGGTGCCACGCTGATAATAGGTGGTTTTGGCTGCTGCTCAAACACCTCAAATGCCGCGCCATCGGGCCAGTGCGCCCAAGCAATATAATGTTCGGTAAATATCGATAATTTTATAATCATCGATATAAAACCATCGATATGAAACCATCGGTATTAATTTTTAAATCAATCGATATTGACAAACTGCCACCGGCTGGTCACACTTAAAGTTGCGCGCACTGTAGGCAATTGGCGGCATTTTCAAAAACTTTGGGGACGATTGTAGGTCGGAGGAATACGGACAGACAGACACTAGGACTCTTCGAAAACCCTAAACCATCTCGAGCCGTGCCAAAAAAGCTACTAACCCACTTCAAGGGACTACCGACTATCACAAATATTTTCCCTGTGATATGATAAAGCTGATAATTTATGGGTAGTCCCCCATGTAACCATATCCCCTGTCTAATGTTTATGAAATTTCTCTGCAAGTGACTCACGTGCAAGCAAAGCAATTGATTTTGCCAAGCAATAGGTTTGATAACATTTGTTGTTTCATATCTGAAGCGGTATTCCTTGTAATTTTAAAACTGAAATGGAGATACTCACTTGACAGCTTGTCCACACTCTCGAAACGCTGCTCCACCTTCGAGCGCAGCGAGTCCAAGTCAAACGGAGCCGCCAGGCCATGGTCCACGCTGCGCGATTTGCTCCTGTAAATCGTCACGAGGTTCAAGGAGAGCAGTAAGTGGGAGAGAGAAGGAGAGGGGAAAGAGATAATGGCTTTAGAATCGATTGGGGAACATTATTAGCACAATCGCAACCGATTGGCGGCAATCTGTTGCGATCTTTATCACTTACAAATTTTTCAGCTCGCAATTGTGGCCATAACCGGCTAATAACAATTTATTTATTGGGCTTACGTTTGTTTTTAGCTGTAGTAGTTTTTCCCCCCCCTCGCCATGTATTTGTTTGTTTTGTTTTTTTGCGCTTTGCGCTTTTCGTATTACGTATTTTGTTATCGTTTTGTAAAGTTTATCTTGACAATCAGCCAGGTGCCCGAATAAGGCGAAACGACGCATTTTTAAATGTTTTTTCCACAAACGATTTCCACTCGAATTCAGCCTTTAAATGCCTCGGGCCTGGGGACTGTCACGACTCGCGACAGATCTGTGCGACTAGATTCTGGTTTGTCCTTAAAGTGTTTCTCTAAATGTATGCAGTTTGATGGGAATCTCTCATGGAAAGGTACTCGTACGCAGCAGGTGCTGGGGGCATGGGGGCTAAGCGATTTCGATGCGATAGGGGGGGCTGCAGGAATAGAAGACTATGTTTCGATCTGAATAAATTCTATTGTGTTGGGGAACCCGATAGCTATTTATGTGGCACCTGTACTCGAAATTTCCCCACAAATATGGGTCAAATATAGTAGGCCTTGCTAGAGAAATTTCCACTGGTCTAGAGCTTTAGTTTCCCCGTGAACTTCGCCCACATAAAGTAGGTTTTGCTCTCAGAATCTATACTCGTTCTTTGATACTCTTTCACTTCCGAAACAGTAAGCCAAATAAACGATAAAGATCCCCGTACAATGGAACGCGAACCGTGCCCCTTTCGCTTGCTGGAGGACTGCGGCGGTGCCTTCGCCATAGGCGCCTTGGGCGGGGGCCTGTTCCAGTATCTGAAGGGGTTCAGGAATGCCCCCACTGGAATGCGTCGCGGGCTCTACGGCGGTTTGGATTCCGTGAAAATGAAGACACCCGCGATTGCTGGCAACTTTGCCGTTTGGGCCGCCACCTACAGCACGGTGGACTGTGCGATGGTCTTCTTGAGGCAGCGGGAGGACGCCTGGAACTCGCTCTTCAGTGGAGCGGCCACTGGCGGGATACTCGCGGCCAGACAAGGTCTCAAGAGTATGATGAGCAGTGCCTTGGTTGGTGGCGTTCTAGTGGGTCTGATAGAGGGCTTCACCATTCTTATGACCCACCAATCGGCGGACCACTTCCGCCAGTTCTCTTCTCGGGATCGCACAACTGAGATTCTCCAGCAGAAGACTAGCTTTGCCGATTTGTACACTAATTTTACGGAGGTAGGTTCCACTTGAGAACAACATTCTATCTGTATATGGAATCCTCTATCTTTCAGGGCAATCCTTCGTCTGTTTAGAATCTACACACACTTCTGCGTCATCCATCGATCCGTCGATCCCTCCGATCCTCGATCGATAGTTCGATTCTTGCATACAAATTTGTATTTTAGATTATTTTGATTGTTCGTTTCCATTTGAATTAAAATTCATTTGTCGTGCATCGCAAGTCTTAGAATCTTTAATATATTTTTCGCTTTGTTTTTCGTTTCGTTTCTGTATTTGCTGTGCGCATGCCTACCCGAGGCGTACGAGTGTATGGCCACAGACGATGGCTAGTGACGATATCGGAGGCGCGTGTGGTGTGTGCTTCCTAGCCTCCATAATTGTAATTCCATAATTGTAACGAACGAACCCCTTCCTAGATCGTTACACCCGCCCCCTCCGACAGCCGACAGCCCGCAGCCCGCAGCAGTTATCTACAAAATTGGCAAAGTGAGAATATTATTTGACTACCGACCGCCTTTGATTTACGGGTATGGCAAAGCCACAGCCAAAGCCAATTTGCTCAGCTATTTCTGTACAGATACGAAAAAGTACAGTGAAGGCTGCGTCAGATGGACATTGAATGGAAGATAGATATTCCATCTGCCAATGGAAGCATTTCATAGAATATTCTGCAACACTTTTCCGTTCGGTTGTGTGTCATTTGATGATTGACAAAACTAATTTCCGTTGCCGTTCCATTTCCAAAGGAAACACGGTCTCTCTCTCACATGTGTGTCGCTGTTCCTTCTGCCAAAGTTGGTTGCAAGAAATGGAATCAATTGACTGACAGATGCTCCTCCGATGGCAGGCCACCCAGAGAGAGATATTTGAAAGGAATTCCTCACACATTCTGTTTCTTTAAATGCTTTAACAGCTTTCTTTCCTCGTGCAGAAATATTTAAAAATATATAAAAAATGGTATTTGCGCGTGTCTGTTCAGTGCGCTGCCAATTAGCGGCCAAACTGCGATAACCATTATTGAATATCAATGAAAAACAGATAAAAAATGCGAGTGTATTCGTGGATTGTTTGAGCCGCATGCAAAGCGCTTTTTTCTTTGCCTCAGAGATAAACAAATAATTAATAATTATTTAACGAATATTTGTCGCCCAATTTTCGTATTTGTTTTATCGCAGCTTAAAGAACATAAATAACTTTCTATAGGAGCATCGTAGGGGGTGGTGGAATGGTCTCTATTGGAGTCCCTTGTCCAGCCTTAAAGGAGGACCTTCTTCCAAGATCTTTCATGGCATTTCAAAGGCTTCAACCCTAGGCCATCGGACCGTGTCTGGAAATTTCAAGTGAAAAACCTTTGGCAAAAACAAAGTCTAGCAGAAACAACTGTGTTTGATTTTGAAGCTGCCAACATTTGACGCAACGAAAGGCAACACAATTCAATTCAATGCGATTCGAAGCGATGCCTGCCGGGGACTCAAGTAATATTTACTCTGCTTTTCATGGAATTTAATTTATAATTTATTGAGTTCAGGCAGCACTGGAGCGGAGGCTCGTTTGCACAGTTGGCTTTGGCTTTGGGCTTAAATGGAATGGAATTTCGCCTGTTGTTCCTCAGGTAAACATTCATAATTCTACGATATACATACAATATGACATAAATATTATTTCTGTGGCCGGTTGTATTTATTTTTCGCATATTTCTGTCGGAGGCGGAGGCGGAGGCGGAGGAGGTCAACCACAAGGTGCCAGAATATGCTCTTTTTATTCAGCGAATCTTTGATGGGGTTCTCCCCATTTACCTCTCCCATCAATTTACCAGACAAAGCCAGCGCCAATGCCATTTCCTAGACCCCATACCAACAATTTTCGGTAATAATAAACCACGACTAATCGGAAGATAGCCTAAGCCACTTACACATTTACCTAACGACTAAAACTTAGACACGCTTCCGCGTAAACCCGTTGGTCACACTAAATACTCGTATTTACAGCAAAATAAACTCGAATAAAAGATGCAAAACTCGCTGGTGGGAATCTCTATCTAGGGGCCGTAAAACCCCCGAACACTCCCCCCAATGGGTTCCGCATCGTAAATAGCAGTAGATACGGTTTTGGGCATGCTGCAGAAGCACAAGTCATTCACTCATAGTTTCGGTTACACATATATTGTATCTTATCACTCTCCTGCAGTGTTTGCTGTCGATAAGTTGGCCCTGGGCTGCGATCAGTGGCAGCCAGAGTGGGAGGCTAAGTTGTTGCCTTACTGACACCATTCCGCCCCGAGCCAAGTGTCAACAACCCACGAGGGCTTTGCCTCCAGTACCTCCAGTTGAATACCCTTGGAAAAGGGTATTACGATTAAGCGAACAAGAACGGGGGAGCCCTGAATACCCCCCATAAATGTGCCGAATATTCTGCATATCTTTCATGGAAATCCATTCTACATCCAGCTCCCCCTCACTCCCAAGTCTCTTCCTTAGAAACGATCGCTCTTCAAGGGTATCTGTGTCTTCTGCTAGCCAATGCCGAACTTTATTTATTGTTTTCATTGATTCATAGACAGCTTGAACTTAAGCCCATGACTCAGGGGGATTCGTACTTGTAAGACGTATAAAAACATCAATTATGGAGCCTGAGTGCAATTGTGAAATTGATTGTGGAGGGGCGCTTCTTTTACAGCTGCTTCGGTTAATCATTTGTAATAAATACATACTCGAATGAGTCATGGGCTACCGAGACCCGCCACCGCCTTGAGGTAGGTTTCTGATCTTTTTATTTGGCATTGACTTTGGTTCAAAGTCAGCTACGAAGTCTGCTGGCTGGTGGAATGTCCGGCGAAGCCTAGACTGCCGCCAAACGGTCGACTAATCATATCTGAATATAGATTATGGCATAATCTCTTTTTGGTGGGGTCAAAGGTTTCAGATAAAAGCTGGTGCTTTCTGGTTTTCCAATGGGTTGCACCTAAATCGTATTTATATCCTTTGTCCCCGATGTTCTTTTCTGTCTGCGTTATGCAGCAGCTCTCCTCGGTCGATTCTACGTTTCTGTCTGTTATCGTCGTCGCTTGGCAATTGATTTCTTCCTAAAAAATCGCTGAATAACTTATCGGAGCCCCTTTTTCCCGTGTCCCGTGTCTATCTTTTAACATCAATTAAATATCAGCAATTTATTTATACTTACAATATACTCGCGCCCATCGGGGACTTATAAATTATCAAAATTCGTTAATAAGACGACAGCGAACATTAAGATTATCTATAAATAATCTGACTCTGAGTCCAATTGTAATTCGAACACTCGCCTCACTCTCCGACTCTATAAATTATCAATATTTGTCGTTCTTTCGCGGCTCGATTTATTTATTAAGTTAATATTTGTAGTATTCGGTCGTAAATTGCTTAAAGGTTCAACGGTTATGGTCACAATTGGCTGAAAAGTTTGCTTCAAAAATATTTTCATTAAAGATATATCTAGGATATTTAATGTGTGTGTGTGTGAGAGAGCATGCTATAAGTAAGAGTGCTGTTAGGTCAGGCCATGCAACATTCAACAAAGATACAAAGATATATTTATATAAATATACATATTTCAGGCATTCATGATGCAACGGGCTTGGGTTTTGGAGGGTCTCCTCTATGGCGCTGCCTCATTTGAATTGGTTTATGTGTATGTGTGTGTGTGTGTATGGGTTGTAGGTGTATTTGTTAGTTGCAACTTACCTGCGAACGGGTATCGCCAAATTGTCAACACTGCGTGACAAACTGGAAACATCTTGACTAGCCCTACGTGACCTGGCACATCAGGAGCCAATTAAATGTGAAAATTGTGCCAAAAAAAACCATACGGGAAAGAAATGAAAAGAAAACAGGGGGGAAGGGTGGAGAAAATCATAAAGTAAATTAAAAGATAATTACGAAATGGACAAAAATCTTTGTTTAACAAACGCCAATTTGTGGAATGCACACGTAGTCGAGGGACGGCAGTCGTGGAAACCCACTATCGGGGATCTATTTCTACATAAGATATACCCCTTGCAGTGCATATATTTATATGGAGGAGCGCTAATTGCTATGAAAATGTCACGTACCTTCAAAACCGGAAGGCAAATCAAACATATTTATATATATTCCTGACTTTTGTACTTATGGATAAATACTTTGTGCCTTAAAAGCTGTATATGAGGGAGCTCTTCTTTCTATTCAAAGATTTCCTTGCTAAATATGTATATTCCCATTTTAAGGAACAAGAATTACCATCTTTGGCAATCGTTTACCAATTTTGATACTTAAACTTTAACCAAGACATTTTATAGTCCCCCCTTTATATGAAATGAGTGGCAAAAAATCCCCTGAAGTGCACAAAAGATTGGCAGGGCATTAGATTGCATTTTTTTTTGAGCAGAACAGAACATTTGGGATACACGCCATGGAATCTAGAACCAACCATATGGCTGGCAGACACTTTATCTTAATTTGGGGGCTATTCAGGGGAGAGTCATATACGTATACGATATATCGTGCGCACGAGACTATCGCATAATCGTGCTCGTAAAAGAAGGTGTCGAAGAAATTTATGGAATGATTTATGAGAAAGGTTTTGAGCCTGTATATGGGTCAAGGGAATGGCGTGACCCATATGGAAGAATCCATTCCGGGAATGATTGGTTCAAAAGTGTGTGAAAAGGAGGATTTTAATGTCATACCATTTTATGCAATATATTAGATAATTGTTTGCTTATTTAATTCATTAATTTCTATCACAAAATAGATGCAAATTTGTGCATGTTTAATAGTGAAATTGAATCCATTTAATAATTAGCCTATCAGCTTTAGGAATCTGTTAAAAAATTGCTATTAATTATTATAATTGATGTTTTATGAGAATTAATTTATTATAAATGATAGATATCCATACTTTTTGATGTTAATTAATTACTATAGATGTATATCTGATGATTTTAATTCAATTAAATGATTATAATAGATGTGTGCCATTCTTTACACTCATTTTGCAATAATTTTCGTTCGCTTATGCTTTTCTTTGGGAGTTTTTGTTGGTTTTTGGATTGACATTGACCCAAAAAGAGCCCGGAACGGATGGTCAAAGCTCAATGAGCAATGAAAAGAGAGACGGACAATCAGAGAGACTTGCCGGTAGAGAGAGAGAGAGAGGGAGCAAGAGGTCGCGGTGGCCTACGTGCGTGCGATCATGCGTGGGGTATCTATCATATTTCAGGGTTTGTAAGAGATTGTGCTTCAGAGAAGTGGAAGCCAAGCTTCTGGTCTGTGAATGGAGGCTTTAGGGGAAGGAAAGTCGTGAATATTTCATTTAAATCAATCCAAATTGTGGTGGGAAAGTGTACTCCTCTGAATTCAGTCTAAAGATCAGCCCTTAAGCAGTGAAATAAACACCCCAATTTAACCCCATTCCTGAGCTAAAACCCAGGTTACTTTATCGCCTCCATAGGTCTTCGATATTCCCCGAAAGTCGGCTGACAAAAACGTTCGGCCTCTAATCGGTTGCTGTTCGAGTATATTTTTAACGATGCCCCTCCCATAAAGATACGGGCAAATGGCCAAATATTGGTGTTACCAAGACCATAAAACGCAGAACGATATGTGTGGCAATCCAGAAAAGGCTAAAGAATGTGGAAAATTAGTGGGTTCCTCCGGCAGTTGGCTTACCAATAATATTGCGAGGTAATTAAAACGTTTTGCATGTTGTAGTTGTGGAAAATGTTAATAAACAAATTGTTTTCTCATTACTTTCATTACCTAAAATTTCACTGGAAAGAGACACCTTTCGTTAGATCCATTCAACACTCAAAGATACACTCGTAACACTCAAATTAAATGCAATTTCTTGGATGGCAAATCCCTATGGTAGATAGCTCCAAGAGAAGGAAATTGATGCGTGTTTAGGGCGATCAATCATCCGCCTTGTCAGCCCCCTTCCCCAGCCCCGAGGATGGGTCGACAGATGAGGAATCGAAGTAAAACAAGCCAAAAGATAAACTCATTCGATTCCGACACTCTGTTGACTTTTAATGATTCAATTTGGCTGTCATTTGGCGGTAGTTTTCGTGTGGGAAATATTGATGACAAAATTAATTGGCTTGTCAGAGTAGGCCCCCACGGGTGGAGGCTCCCCACCCAGCACCAGCACCAGCACCAGCACCAGTAGCTGGGAAAATACAAACAAAACGAGCCTCAAAGTCACTTCTTATCAAAAGAGACAGACAGACAGACAGAGAGAGAGAGGGACAGAGAGAGACTGCAGCACTTGTCTCTCGTGGCATCACGTGCCTTCTTTTCTGACTTTTCTTAAAGATATTAATTCCGTCTTTGATTGCCCGACTTTTTGATAATAAAATTATTTAAATTCTGCCTCTTCTGTGCTGTGCTTTTTTCCAACCCCATAATTAGAATTTTTATGCCGCATTGTTATCTTTTGTTTGCGTGGCCTTTCGTTTACTCGAAAAAAAAGAGCAAAATAAAGCGAAAAAAAGTTAAAAAAAAGCGAAAAAATGTGGCCAGAATGTTGTTTGTATTTGTTCTCGCTCCTGCTACCGACTTAACGACAAAAGAAAAAGGTTAATTGGATTTTTGGACACTTTGGCTAGAGAGCGAAATGTGTGGAGGCCAACGGAGGAGTGGCTTAAGGAAGGGGGAAGAACACTAAAACTAAAGCCATAAGATGCTAGAAGATAGTTGGAAAAGCAAATCACACTTGGGAGTCGTTTTATCATCATTATATCTATGATATATATCCATCATATCTAGCTTCCATGATCCCTGATTGGAAGACCTTCATAGTAATCGTTTCCAACTGATGATATACTAAATATCATTCAAAAAAATATCCCTAATCACCCCTAGACGTCTTTTAAAGCACCTTTAATCTTTCGTTGCATCTTCTTTTGGCTTTGTTTTCCCATTGATTCACACACAATTTATTCATCAAACCCCCTGGGGGGCAAGGTCATTCGTTATTCAATCTGGACTTGAAATTAATCCTACCCCAAAAGCCAACCAGCGAGAAAAATCAACAAAATGAGGCACAAATTTGGGTTAAGGTTAGAGAAAGAAAAAAGAGACTAAGAAAGGCAGCCCCCAGCCATCCACCTGCTCGGGGGCTATCATTACCGTTATCTTTATATATCTTTGGTAAATATTTAAATTCTCTCCAACAACTCTCTTAGTCACGACAATTGTTGCACATTTATGTTACATTAGAAGAATCTTTGGGAACCTTTCGGAATCGACATTTTGTAATGCCTCTTCTCGTCGTGAGATTCCCAATGAACATATCAGCGGCCTGCCACAACTCGTTTGATCGAATTATATACCATTTGTATCCGATGTATTTACATAAAATCTAGTTTGAGTTTGAGATCTCTGTTTGCCCTGGCATTTAGCAGATGGACTCTAACATGGTGCTTGGGGGATCGCTCTGAGAAATTAACAGCTTGTTTCGGGTCTTAGAAGATCTTCTCGACAGACGAGCCCCTTTGATGGTTTCCTCGATAGAACAAAAGATTTTCAAAGCGTTTTATATTGTATTTATTTTTTCCTCTGGCCTTCACGTTTGTAAATTCCACCAGAAAAGGAAAAAGAATAAAAACAACATTTGCGTATTTTGGAAACCAGTTCTTTTTTTTTTTGCCGAAAATTCAAAATATTTACACAAACTGAAACGGACAGCAGGGCGACAGGGTGGCAGCGAGTGTTATCTTTCATTTAAATTGAAACTTGCTTTACGTAAAATTAAGATAAGAACCTGCCCGCCTTATCGGGCAGTGGAAAACACCCGAACACAGAGCAGCGACAGCGAAAAAACTAATTGAAATCAATGCAAATTTGAAATTTCATTAGGAAAACGAATTATATTGAAGATATATGGCAGGTATGTTCGATTTGTAGTAGAAAAAAAGCAGTTCTTTAAAACAGAATTTACAGAAGTTAAATATAGGAACGTTTCCCATAAGGAATTGTAGAGTTTCCAAGTGAATACTACTCGTATTTCAGTCAATAGTTTTCATTTCCGAAAGAGACATATGGAAATTTCAATACAATTTCTCTTAAGAGTTGTTTGGAAACATTTGGGACTATATTTTCAGTATTATGTTTCCTTTCCAAGCCCCGAATATCACACTTTCTTCCACTCTTTTTTCACCCATCCAAGAAATTGCCATTTAAATGGCTTTAAAGACTTCATTTAACACTGAAACATTATAAATATATTATTTAATAAGCTCTAAGTGGCTCCTGCCACATTTTGTAATAAATATTTAAGCAATTTGTATTTGTATTTGGCGATAAATTTCGAATTATAATTAACACAGACACACACACACACACAGAGGAGGAGCGTTTTTGTGGAATGGAATCCAGTTTTCAAAACACTTTCGATTTGCATAAAATTGTAATTTTTCGATCGACGGGTACGGAGAGTACGGGAAACCGGGAGAGGCACGGATCACAGAACGGAGAACAGATCAAATGTCTCGCTACGCGACAGTTCCATTTCCAACTGACAAAAATGATCCCATGGGCTCCATAGAGCGGACGTTCTCTGGGGGTCTGCTCTGGGGTTCTGTCATTTGCTAATGGCATATGGGGGCATGGGACATGTGGGGGATGTTATCATATTGGATACGGTTGTGGTTGTGTGTGTGTGTGTGCTCTGGCCTCTTCTGCTTATAAAGAGAGTGACATTAATATATATATATATACATATATTGTATGTATTTATCAAATCAGCCAAGCGCAATAAAATGCCATCGTGGACTTTGTGCACACACGCACGTAATCATTCGGACTCGGAGTCGGAGGCTCCAGCGATCCACACAGATCTTCACTCTATTTATGTACAATTCCATTTCCATTTCCATTTGGAACCCAAGCTCTGATGACATTGTGGAACCTGATCTGTTCACTCTCTTTCGAAAGACTCCCTTAAGATCTGGATTTGGGTTAGCTCTTCCCTTTCTTAAGTCTTATCTGCTGCGACATTTTAATTTATGCATCTTTAGATATTCCTTTAAATATTTACAGGGATTCTGGAGTGGAAGAACAGTAGCTAAATGTTCTGCAAAGACAAATAAAAGATGCAAATATATATGGGAGTGGAGGCAGAAATTCCTGGACCCGATATATATCTTGCTAAAGATGAAGTTTCTTCCCTTCCGATTAAGCAGTTTTCTGCAGGGAATCGGAACAAAATAAAATATATCTTCCTATAGCTAGTTTATAGTTGTGGAACCCCTTTAGACGACCATCAAATGGAACTCCTATAAATTATATTCTTGGCACAAATATCTCTTTCCTCAAGAACTATTTAAAGAATTCCTTTCAAATGTCATAATCCCTCCTTTCGATTGTTAACTTTTCATTCTAATCGTATCATCTGTTTAGTTCTCATTTCATTTGAATTTCATTTCCTTCCTGGATTTGTCATTTCGATTGTAAACTTTCCTTTTTGATCACCATAATAATCTCATCTAAAGCTTGTAAATATATTTGCATAAATACATATTTAGCCACCGACTAACTAATCGATGCTTTGGCGATCAATCATCCAATCAGGGAACCAGCCAGCTGTCTGTACGATTACATTCCATTATAAATGTATTAACTTGTTGCGAATATTAATGGATCTGCCGCCAAGTTGAGGAATTTGTCAAGCCCTCGCGGTTAGGGTAATCAATTTCTCTATATAATACATTTCTCTACAATATATTCATAATAAAACACACCACACGCACACACCGATCCGATGAATGGATTACATCAACCGATAAACTGGTTCCCCATTCCCATTAGAGAATTGAGCCGCAGAAAAACAAACACATTGTATTTTATATATAAATTGTAAACAAATAGTTGAAGGAAACCAGTCGAAACGTTGATACCCAGCGTAGCTCCTAACTTTAAAGGTGTTCGGAAGCCAGGTGTTCAAAGAGCCAACCGACAAGTATCTGTCTATAATCCGTATATACCATCGAAAAGTATTCTCGCAATCTACTGGACATTTTAATACACCCCCGTACTCTTTGGGTAATGGGTATAAATATGTACCCCTTTGAGTACGCCTGTGTGTGGCTCTAAAAAGTGAATTACGGCTCAATTGGCTGTTCGATTCGAATGGCCCATAAAGAGAGATAGATGCTGATACGAACACGAACCTCTACTCGTATGCCATGGGCTTCCAGCTACAGCTCTTTGGCCACCCCAGCCCATAAATCGTGCGATTATAAACCATTGGCGTCGTATAATAAAGAATACTTTCCAGCCATAATATTTGCCAAGTGCCTGTCGCAAATTTAGTGTTCGAAAAAGAGAGCCAGAGAGAGAGAGAGAGCTCTAACCGGCGACAGGTGTAGTACTCAAAAGTCTTGAAGTCTTGAAGGGTTCCCCATATGATAGGCTTCAGTGCGTTTTCTAGTACAAATTTCCGATAAGTACAAGTGTTTTCAGAATTTGCTTGATATTAAGACACTTTCAAGTGTGAATTTTGACATTGGTCGAATTCCAGTGAGGATTGTACATACATATCTATAAGAAATGAGTCATGTTAACTCTTTTTTGGACTCTCAAGTGTCTGGGGTACCAAGTAATAGGGGCATGGCGCCTACTGGGGGCTGTGATTCACAAGAATCTAGATATAAAGATTAGGAAATGTGATTTTTACAACAGAATGAGTCAGAAATAATCAGATATGTTGTAGTTAGAGTACGGGTCTGTATTAGTTGCGCCATCTGTTCCCTATAATCAATGCAATCCACTCGTTTATTGTTCTGAATATCTTGTATCTTTCATGCTAATCTCTCCCTTGATTGCTGCATTGATTTCCTAATATTCTCAAGTATAATTTCTCTGTTCTGATATTTGATTTCCCTTGAACCTGTCAATATAATCTTTTCAATGGTTTCTTGTTATCAAATGGAATAAGTGTGCAAGTGTTTTGTATTTCATAATGTTGTTTCCACTGAGGAGACACTTGAACCGAAAGAAAAGTACTAGGAAAAACCCTTGCGAATTCCATCTTTGGAATCAATCTTTGTGCATTGGGGAACAGTCCAAGAAAAACAGCGAAACGTCACGCACACGTCATGCATGTGGGCCACTTTCGATTGTGGGAGCGATGGCACGTGCTTCTATAAATGATATAGAGGTCTTCAATAAAGTGTAATATCGACATTGAATTTTACTTGGAGACAAGCAAAGTTTCAGTTCCCAAAAGATACATTGATCTCGAAAGATCTTTCTATCTAATTCTGGGACTATTTCCCAAAAGGTAATGTATCTTTTAACATCCCGCCTGGATGTGTGGCCTCCAGACTCTCCTAAGTACTTATGCACTTACTTTTCATTGCAGTGCCAGAAAGAGTTCTACCCAAGTACTCTCCACGGTCTAGACCTTCTAGACAGTATCTATCAGAGCCCAGAGTACTCTGACTTCTCAGACGGTTTATGATATTTGCATACGCACCACACACATTGCATATAAGCTGCTTAAACATTTACTCAAATTGTTTTGGTATTTAAGCAACTACGGAGCACTGCAAGCCCAGGCCCCTGCGCTGCCTCTGAGCATCTTTCATTAGGAAAACCAACAGACAGATAGACTGACAGACAGACAGATAGAACCGGCCGGCGCATGGGAGAAACAGAAGCCACGGCTACTCGTAAATTGGTATCCCCAAAAGCCATCTGCGGGGGAGACGACACGTCGCCAAACTGTGCAAACACTCACGTGAGATCCACAGACGAGGCTCTCTATTTGTTTGGGGGCCACAAAAGCTTAATTAACAGTTTCAAGTGTGTCTGTGCGAGCTTTTGGGTTTTTTTTGCTTGTTGTATTTGTGCTGGAGATTTATCCCCGAGCCATAAATGATCCAAAAAGAACCACAAGACCATTGTGTGTTTATTTTTTTTGTATTTTATTGCGGGTATTGTTCCATCGAATCGAATGATTTGGGTATTATTTTGCCGCGTTTCAGAGCTCAAGTCAATGAAGATTAAAGTGCTTCCAAGTTTAAACCAATAGATCTTTGGAGGACCTTGAAATGGGCACTAAGCCACACTGGGAAAGGGTGAAGGAGCGTGAGCAAATCTTCATGTCTGGTATCGCTAATATCGGGTTTTATGGAGGCTTTTAGTGGGTCTACTGATACGAAAATATGAATTGTAATCCCAACGTTTCCACGATTTGTGCGATTCTTCCGACCATCCACTGGTCACTCCCATATCGCGTGCGATAAAAACGTGATGGCTTTCCAGTTAAAGTTACCTCAGACTGCGAGTGTGCCAATCAGTAGAGTACGTACTACTTGGAGACCTGCTGTTTGGGGGCACACTTGGGGGCATCGGCAAATAGTATCGTCAATTAGTGTTATTGTCGTTGCCGTTGCCGTTGCCGTTGGACAATTCCCCCGATATTTGTGTGTACAACGGTCCATTAATTCGTTGCCACAACTTTAATTGACATTGAAAATTGTACAAATTGTAAAGTGCGGCCTGCGACAATAGTCCAAAGATCTCTTACATAAAAAGGGGAATGAAACCTGATCGAGATATATGTCTATGATAATCTTTATCAATGAACTATCATCAATAACTAATTTGCATGCGGGCTCTCGGAATGTCTTTCCTTTCTGTTTGTTTTAATTAAAAAAATGCAAAAAATGGACCAAAGTTCAAGAAACAATTTCCCTTGGCCTTTGGGGAAAAGCTCGCTTTCAATTAGAACCAATCTTTTGATAGAATATTTTTCACTCATTTTATGCCCACCCACTCTTTGAGAAGGAGAGAGAGAGAGGGGAGCAGAGAATTTCCCCATTGTTTCTCGTTTTTAATTAAACAAGAAAACAGATGCAAAAACAGAAAACAAAACAATCAGCAAATAAACAAGAAAATAATTAAAAATGCAAAACAATATACGATATAATCGAGAAATTGAAATCAAAAATCGAGACTTGAGCAAAGTGTGACATGAAAATACGATACGTACGATTATTCCCAAAAAAGAGGAGAAATTATGGTAATTAAAAGCAAGATAAAAGGTTGGTTGTATTCGTTTTTTAAGGAAGCACAAATCAGGGGTGCAAAAAAACAAACAAATAATTCAAAAGTAAAACAAAGAAAACATCATACAGGATGCGGATCACATCGGAGATGAGAGAGGGAGACAGTATAATATTATATTAAATTATATTGTGTGATTTTTAAAAGCCTTTTGGGGCCCTGGGGGCTAGGATTTTGTGTGTAATTATTATTATAATAATATCTACTCGTATAATGGGGCTTATTTCGTGCGATAGACAGTCCGCTAATGGCCCGAGAGGCGTACCCCCGAAGGCTAAAAAGAGATCGAACCGCAGCGTCGGGGGCGTCGTCTGAGCCAATAACTTGGCAACGGGGGATACGTCGAGGTCGAGGTCGGGGTCACCAAACGTAACGTACCACGATACACGGCTGGAGGTCAATCAACGGCAGAAGAGAGGAATAAGCACTGGGAATGCTGTGAATCATGTATTTAAGCTATCTTTTGTATTTGTCTTTTCTAATCCCATCTGTATGGCTCTCTTTCTCTCTCCCAGCGTGGCTTTGCAATGTACACCTTCGTGGAAAACACTTTTCCCTTAGTAGATATGAAACACTTTGTTTTAAAAGCTTTTCTTTGATAAAGGCAAAGCTGTTTAAATTTTGTATTCAAATGTTAAAATGTTTTCCTGTCTTCTGAGTTTTTCTATATAAAGCATTCAGAGTGGAACCCAGAAAAAAACTTATTTCCAAAACAGATTTTGAAGAATCTTAAAAGAAAGGTAGAATACATCCATTTGTGTCTCCCACGAGTTCCATGACGATTCCTCAGATATTCCTCATAGAAAGTATCTTGCAGGTAAAGAGGATTTTTCTAAAGATATTTCCAACCTATTCCTAATAAACATTGTTTATTCGAGCCCCCTGAAAAGTCGAGCAGATGATTGTCACGCGTCATGCAGCAGCGCTCCTCAGTCGATAACAAGCTTCGGCTTTGGTATCGCTTTGGACACCCCACCGCCCATGTCCTAAAATGATGAATGGAAAACCTTTGTGCGAAATAAACCAGAAATAAATCTCACAGCAGGAAATGGCCGCATTCTCCGGTGATCGGATCCATTTGTATCTTTCGGGTGTGATTACCTTTCGAATGAGTGTTTAGGGTGGGGTGTGTGTTCATGCCAGTAAATTAATCACAGGTTTCGACATTTGTTAGTTAAACATTCGCATGCCCAAGGGACATCGGCAGGGGCAGGGGCAGGGACTATCCCCAGTCGGATGCAGCGTTTTATGGTTTAGTCACGTGGCAAGGCAAGGCGTTTGTTAAACACGAGGTAGAGATGAGGCTCTCTCGGAGAGTCTCGGACGAACCTGTTTTTGAAATTATCTGGCACAAATATATTCCACCAGGAGTGGCGCTTCTCGCGCGGAAAGTACTCCCCGTGCTCGCGGGGATCGATGATGTCATCGTCCTCGTTCTCGTTCTCGTCCTCGTCATCGGCCTGCCGGCCAGCACTGACGTCGTTCGTGAGGTCGCTGTGGGACTCGCTGTAGGTCATGCCCGCCGTGGAGTCGAGGCTCCGCTGATTGATGTACTCCATCTTCTTGCGCCGATGGCGGTCGAGCTTCGTCTGCAGGGAGCTGCGCCGACGGCGCTGCGGCGCCGCCTCATAGGAGGAGTTCAGGCCCTGCAGCACGGGACGTGGCGTCTGGCTGCCATCCTCGAAGTATGTCTGTTTGCCGGGCTCGTTCGGGGAGCTGGCGCGTATGTTCTCCTCCGAGCTGTAGATCGGGATCTCGGGACTGTTGGTGGGCGTGCCACTGCCGTCGCTCTTCTCGCTGCGCACAGCCGATTCATACGAGTCTTTGGTGGAGTTCTGCAGAGGAGAAGAGAAGAAAACAGAGACTGTGGGTGCTGAAGATCACAGATCGTAGAGCTAGGGATTCTCACCTTGCTGCTGTCGCGACGTAGAAAGGAGACCGCTATGGAGCTGCGTCTCTTTTGGCTTTTGTCCGACTTGAGGCCCGAGAAGAGGCCCAGGGCCAGGGAGCTGCGTCGCGGCGGCTTCTGGGGCGGCAGTGGGGCTGTGATGTTGAGGCTGCTCTCATCGGCGGCATCGCCTTCGTGCTCGTCGATGTTCACCAGCGATGGTATCGAGGCGCTGGCCCAGTCTTTGCGCAGGCGATACTTTCCGTTATCGATGATGCTCATGTTGGGGCTATCGGATATCGGGCGGGTATCGTCTATCGAATCTGGTTGCACTCGCTTAATGGGGTGGGAGGGAGGTTTTACCGTTATGCGCTGCAAGTATTGTTTATGTTTCGATTAATTATCGATAATTATCGATATCTCTCTGCTAATTGCTGCGCTAATTGCTGCGCTCCAATTGTTGCACCTCTCTCTCTCGCTCCCTCTCTCGCTCTCTCTCTCTCTGTCTTTGTTTCTGTGGTTGCAAAACTTTTACTTTCAATGAACTCCATTGAACCGAACATTAGCGTGGTAATTAGCAGGCCGTTGTCGGTCGACTGGAACGACTGGAACGACTGCAACGACTGTAACGACTGTCGTTGCTGTTGTTGTCATTGTCGGGGCGTTGACAACAAAAGCCAGCCCCCGCTCAGCCATGTCTCCCTTGGAATATCTACTCATAAGTGCAACGATGGCGCACAAGTGTCTATCCATCAAATGGGGCTTGCCTCGGGGATCAGAGGTGGAGGGAGTCGGGCAGAAGGGGGTCACAAGAGGGACGGGGGGGCCACAGAAGGGGTAAACAGAGGCGGAGGGAATCAGAGCTTGGGTTCATTATGGGATTGTCATAGATAAAGTCACATCTTCAAACTTCGATCCATAGATACCTCTACTGATATCAAGAGGCTCTAAGAATCAAGTGATTTCAACTTGAAACAAGCGATCTTTTGGTTCAGCTTCGGAGGGAAATGATCTAGGAGATCTTAGAATAGTTAAAGGCTACCTTTCAATATATAAAAGGTGCCTATATCAACCAACAAATGATCTCAAAAAGTATAGGTAGACGATATAGAGCGGAATATCAAAGATCATTATGAAAGAATAACAATTTAGTGCTCAAAACTGGAAGAAATATATCCCCTCTTTTTGGGAACACTGGAATACAGGGTACCAAGAGTAGCATCCCTAAATGAGCTTCAGATGATCTGCAGAAGAAAAAGTTTCCTATGAAGAACGTAAACTTCAGTGGAAACGAAATTAAGGTGGGATTCTGAGAGGAACTCGCCAAAACTAACCAAAAAGTAATGCAAAACACTTCCAAAACCTATACAAAAGGCTTTTTAGCCAATCCAGCAGATTTGTACCTGTCCATCATTCCAAAAGAACCTTGAAAAAGCATTTCTTGATGACCTAGGAAATAATTTACATCAAAATTATAGCAATTTATAAACACTTCCAAAATATAATCAAAATTAAGAGGCTAAAAGACCATTCGGGACTTGGTTTCTAGGCGTTCTATAACTGAATTAAGTGCCTATGTGGTCCATTAACCTCATTAGAATAGAAATCTAGGTAAAGTCTTAAAAGGAACTATTAAAACCTGTAAAGAACTCTTCCAAAAGGTTTACGAGTTCCCTGGGTCGTAGAGCTTCAAAAAACTAGACTCATTGTAGCCCACAGCCCTCTCACTTTTATCCCCCAACTAAATGTTACACAATATTACGCTTAAAATAATCGTATATTAGCCACTCCATTAGCCGGGGAGCAGAGGAATGCCACAGCCACAGCCCCGGCAAAAAAGTTAAAAACTTAATAATGCAAATTAAATGAAAAACTTCATGACATCATAGTCGTACTGGCACTCACATGAGTCGTCGCTTTTTGCGGGGTCTATAACAATAGGGAGATACAGAGATACAAAACCCAACCTACGACAACAATCGGCGTGAGGCGCGGCAACAGAGGGGCAGCGCAGGGCAGGGCAGGGCAGGGCGCTGGAGCCATGGCTTATTACAGAAACCAGCACGAAAGATTCAATGAACAACAAATGCTACGGGGATGATGATTATACGATGGCGATGACGATGACTGAGAATCGCGAACTTGGCTGCGAAACCGAAAGTGTTTCCCGCCCTAGAACTTGGCTTACACGAAAAGCGGCGAACAATGGATACGAAAGCGACAAGTGATTTAAGGGGCGTCTCTCTACACACACACACACACACAAACACAGAGAGATAGCAAGATACAGATACATCGCTAAACAGTTGTCAGATGCCACAATTTAACGCCAGATCAAACGCCACCTCACGGCACGGCACGCCACAGTCGTGTGTATAAATTTTCAATTCCCACGTTTTGCTCGGGAGATCTTTTGATTGAGATTCCGGCCAATTATGGTACCCTTGAAGACGGAGGGTATAAGAGGCTTTGCCAAGAGGTTTGTCGGGCAGCTTAAAAGTATCTAGATACTTGACTGGCACTTGTCTTGTGGTGTTTGAGATATCTTACTTCTGTAGAGACACGAAACGATCTATCGTTAAGGGTACCTAAAGGGTCCAGCATTTTCCTGAACTTCTGCCAGGTCCCCCGTTTACCAGAGATCTTAGTGAGCGCATCTAAATTGTAGTTAATCTCGCTAGGGATTCGAGGTAGGAGAAAGGCGGCTAATTGTCGGCTTAGGTCATTAGACCCCACACGACAACCGACGTGACGTCTCTCGTCTCTCGCTGCGAACCGAGTGCCAAGTTTTGTGTGGGACTTGTTTGTGGGGCTTGTCCATGGCTCAAGTATTGCCCGTAGCTCCGATGATTAGATCCGATCCCCACTTAAGAGCACATAAGTGGGCGGTCTTACAAGCGCATGTCCCTGGTATTATCTTTGGAGAAGCGACAAAACACTCGAAAAAGGCACTTCCAGGGAGGGGCCCTGGATCGGCATCCATCCATCCATCCAACCATATAGGAAGCCAGCAATTTGAGCATATGCTACGACGGTATTCCAACAAAAAAGGTAACCTTGAATGTTGAAAAAAGCTAACGACCACAACCGGTCGTGCTCCGGTCGTGCTGTGGTCGCTCCAAGGTGTTTACACTGTAAGCCGGAACGGAACGGAACGATGGAGTGCAGTAGAAATGATCAAAGTTCACGCTTCACGCAGTCCAGACGGTCTGGGGGGTAGCTCTTAGCCGTCTTAGCCGTCTTATTTATAAGCCATTCACAGAGTCCGCATATTTATGGGGTCGTCGGTCGATCAATTGTGCAACGTCCAGCCGCATAAATGAATAAAAGTCTCGATTTCGGGGCGGCCTCCTTACTGTGTCAATGTCATGGCATTTCAAGCGAATAAAAACAAACATTCGACTCTTTGGCCCACTATTTCTGTGCGTTCCGGAGGTTATTCATCTTTCTCTTTTGTGCTTCGATCTGATTCCATTTCCCATGGAAAATGTATGGAAAATGGAAAATTTTCCAATGCAAAACTTCACAAGAATGGAAAACTACAGCACGTGATAAGCCATAGTGGGGCTGATAAGGACGCAATCGCAGTGCCAGTCCGCACGAGAGCTGTCGTTCGATGTTTCTTCCAGGGAGTGGAGGAGAAGGAGGCGGAGAAGGAGGAGGAGGGCATTTCTGTGTGGCATATAAATACATCTTTGAAGGGGGTACTCGTATCTGTTGCCTCGAAATGGCAACCGAAGCTAATGAGACCTCAAATGCCTCGACGTGAAGATACCCTAGGGCTTCCCTTTACTGGGAATGAATATGTAGATGAATAGAAGGATGGATACCAGAAAGAATTGGTATCTGAAATGAGCTAAGCCCTCATAAAAAGGGAGTATTTTAGTCGAATTTCTAGCAAATATTGGTTTCTTTCCCATGACTTTTGCGGGTTTAGTAAATATTCAACTATTCTGAACTTTTCTAGATAGTTTTACAATAGATTCATACTTAGATCTTCCAAATATAAGTGCCATATCTACAGATCTATAGATACTTTATAGAATTTTCTCCATTTTCGGAGACGGAAGATGGTTTTATCTTAAAGAAAATCCAAAATTTTATCCAAAAAATAATAGAAAGCCCTACAATACAATAAACTTGCTGAAAGATACTCGAAAATTTGCACCAAAAGACATTTAGAGTACTTTAATTTCGCTTTGCTTTGGCTTAGCTTCTGTATCTCCATTCTTCCCCATGTTCTATTCTATGGAAATCCACAAATAATGGGCCTCAAAGCATCATTATTATGATCCACTGGAGGGACTGGAGTCACAGAATCTCTGCCTTGTACAATTTGCATTTTATTGCAAGGTCCATTGAAAAAAATCACTGATAAACTTGTGGACTGTTTGGACGGGGGAACGATGGTCATCGTTCATTAAATGGGAAAAATTTTCCACATTCCGATTAAAAGTAAGCAAAAGGAAGGGCAGCGCAGAAAGGCAGAAAGGAAGCAGAACAATCAATGGAGGGAACAATCATGATGATTGCAGCGGAATTCTACATGTTGTGCGGCCTTCAAGCGAGCGACAGTTAAGCTGTCGATGGATTTTTGATTTATGGCCCACGTGAAGTAGTTAATCTTTTGGCTTAAGGTTTACGATCCCGGGAAGAAATCCTATGCTGATACGAGGAGGGGTTTTGTGGTTCGCGGTTCGACGGTGGGAGACAAAGAAACGATTGACTGCCTCATCGAGCACCTTAAGTGGTCTATAAACCCAAGCAATTAACGAAATTTAAGCCTTAACTTTCGTCCAGAGTGCAGGCAGCAGATCGGCGATAAAATTGCACTTTCGTTTTTCGAAAGAAGCTAACAAAACTGTACACATGTATCTGCCAGATACGCACACAGTGGCATGCAGTAGGTGCACACGTTATGGGGCCAAACGAAATGAAATGCGAACAGGCGGAGCAGAAGCAGAGACGAACATGCAACAGAAAACATGGATATAAATAACCGAGGAGCCACTCAGACAGGCGGCCAGCCCGCCTCAACAATGGATATAGCAAAAAGATACATATGTATCTGCACACAAAAGCGACACGATACCCGACAATTGGCGGATCGAAAACATCGCGTGGGTGCAGTGCATGTGTAAGCGATCTGTGTCTGACGTTATGCTGAAGTTATGTGCAACATTAGGTGGCAACCAACGAGAACTAGATGACAAAAGTATCTCAAAATGTACACATTATCTTTTTTTGTCGAGATGCTGCCTCAAAACCGGTTGAACAAACAATTGGCTAATGAGCGTATTTTAGGCATCAATTTTCGATATCCATGGCGCCGTAGGGCTGTCAACTCCCCGAAGATACGCTCTAGAGTTGTCAACTGTCAGCCAAAATTAACCCGAAAATTGATTGGATTTATGCTCTGTTTTGTGGTCGCAAAACCCGCAATGAAAACCGAAAAAACTGGTCGTTTATTTCGAGTCGTTGAACTGTAAAGATACAAATGTATCTACATGTGTGCCGTACAGTGCTACCGTTTTTGCAGCGGGCGTTGTCATTAGCCAAAGTGTCAAGTGGTCGACAGGCGGGCAGCTGACATTTTCTACTGTTGTTGCTGCAGTCTGTAGTATCTGCAAGATACTAGATACTTCTGTTTTGTTTGGGCGAGCAGCTCGCGTTTCCCTTTTCGGTATCCGCATCAACAATTGCATCAGCTTTCAGACTGCCGCCTGGTTGCCTGGTTGCCGGGTTGCCTGTTCGCCTGGTCGGACGCCTGTTTGGGCCAAGTTCCACATGACGGCTTTGGCTTTTGGCTTTATTAATAGACCCGGCCGATACTTTGTGCTCAGCGTGCTCGCATTGCTCAGGTCGTGTTTGCTCATTCGATCATTAACTAACCTGTTTACACCTCAACGGACAGCGCCTGCTGCACACGAGGCTCGGGTGGGGCTCTGGGGCTTTGGTGCCTGGGTCTCGGGTCGTGGGAGTGTTCAGAGGTGAGAAAAGTTGAGGGTGGGGTGGGGCTCTCGGGGGTTTCCTGGATATACGCCATAGAAAGAGGCGTTGCATGCCTTCCAATAGATCTTTCATTTTAATTTACTTACCCCCTCAAATGTTTCCCCTTTCGAGAGAATCTTTCACTAGCGAGTATCTCTGTATCTATTAGATACGAAAGAAAGGCCACCCCTAGAGATAGGAGTTCCCAGAAATTCAGGTAAGAGATACCCTACATTCCGCACCCAAAAAAGAGCCCCACAAAAAGCAAAACAAACCCAAACAAGTTCTTGGCTAACAATTCAGAAAATCCATTCGATTGTCATCGAAAAGGCAGCTGCTGCTGCTGTATAAAATATCAAAAATTCCAGTATTCCAGATATTTTTCATTGCAATGCGCGGGGGAGAAGTTTAGCTGTGAATTGGTATCGATTTCAGTGCGATCTGCTTATCGAAGTTTATCGATTGCAAAGGGAAGAAAAAACAAAGTTTTAAACCCTTTTTAAAGTTTAATTTGCCATGAAATACATTTCCCTTTAACACTGAAGGCCAAAAGATACGTCTACGAAGGTCACACCCTTTTGTAACCCGATGTTCTGGGTCTTAGCAAATGGCGATGGCAATCCCGCTCTAGAATCAAAAACACATGATACCCGAAAGCCGCTGACGACAGATTGAACGACAAACGAGTGGAGGGATTGATAGAGTGACAAAACGTGAGGAGGGATTGACAGAGTGACGGCTGGGGAGTGGCCGAAAAGGAGGGGGAAGAATGGTTACCAGAGAGCGAAGTGACATAATCCATAACCGTGACACTTGAGTCGATTTCTGTTTGTCTGTGAACCTCAAAAGAATGCTGACGGTTGGGGGATGTGGATATCGATATCTGTTGTTGTTGGTTCATGTATCGTATCCCCTGTTAAGGGGTATATTGCTTACGCCATGTTCTATGCAGATCTCTAAGCAGAAGGAGGATCGACAGGCGAGAGAGCCATCTCTACCCCTCTTGGGGTACTTCTTCTCGTACATACAAATAAAGGGTACATATCTGAAGCTATTAAAGCTGGTTCTTGGAACTCTACCCTTTTTTGAGACCCAAAAACGGAGCATCCAATAGTCGGAGATCATTGAAGATTGTTTTCTTATATTTCTTTGTATCTTTTTCTCGCGTCCGCTCATTCGAACGAACAATTAAAGTCGTTCTGTGGTTTCTACGGTTCTCACAGATCTCACACATCTCTGGTCTCTGTGGAGGATACTCGTATTTGTAAGTAGAAACAAATATTTCTTACGGGTACGGAATGGCGGAAGTTGTTTGGTTTTTTCGCTATGCCTTTTGTTTGGCATCAAAAACCAGTTCGGAATGTACCGCCTCCGATCTACCGGCTACACTCTCTCACATAACTACTCGCACATGTTCATGTGACGCCTGGCTCTGCCTCTGCCACTGCCTGTGTCGTTCAATCAAACCCAATCAATCGTCAACTCTGTGGTTCCGCAATGTGTGAATGAGAATAGCTTTAGAAAAAACAATAAATAAATATAAATTACAAGTGCCTCGAAAGCAAAAACCAAAGACGGAACCAAATCACATGGGTGGGCCCCTGCCGCCGCCGCTCCATAGAGTTCTCCGGGAGGCTCCACCGTCAAGTGGCATGGGGCTGGGTGGGCAATCAATATGCAAAACGGAAACAGCAGGCACTTCCAATAAGCAACATTTACGAGTAGCCGATGATTTGAATCGGTTATGAACGTTGATTAATGAAAACAGCAGCAGGAGGAGGAGGCGGAGGAGGAGGAGAGGTGTGGAAGTCACAGGAGGAAACAATCCACGAGATCTAATTTAGAGAACCAGCTTTAGAGATCATATAAGCTGTGATCATAAATCTATGATTGATGTTGCGTGCCATAGAGGAAGTCACTGGCGATTAATACGGATATGCAAATCAGTTATAGTTACAGTTTATTGATTCTTATTGAAAGCATTTTGATCCGGTTTTAATTATTTTATTTATAGAGAAAATGTTCTCATTTTCCTAGAGAAAAAGCTCAATGCTCCTAGCATTAATAGGGTTCGTAGACCAGGTGTTCAAATAGCCAACACGACGGGTTTAATATTGATCCGATCTGCTCTCTGAAAATTCCATAAATACTAATAATTTTTATGAATTTTCTGCCTTTCCACAAAACAAGTTTTCCGTAATCCTTGGGACAAGAAATTAGGATGATTATTTCATTTATTTGATAAATATTTCAAAAATCCAAGGCGTAGATTATTAATTGGTGGAAAAATCGCTCAAAAATATATATAGAAAATTTATTGAGCATTGGGGATTTTTGGCAGCTGCATTTGGAATTATTTCACTTTTTGGCACACTTTAATAAACATTTTTATGGCTGCTCTTCACGATTCATCGATTGCTGAGCGATCAGCGACAATAAATCAAATAAGTTTATAAATAAATGAAGAATGAAGAGTACTTTTGTCCAACACTCAGACAGACATCTCAAGTGGCTTTTGTGCTGTGATGTTTCTGGCATATAAATATATGTATTATTGTTCATTGTTGATGTACTTAAACATATGTATAGACTGTGTATTTGTTTGTGTAATTATGACATTTTTTTCACGCCAACTCAAGCAAACAAAACAGGCAGTAAGCCCTCTTTGTTTGGGCCACGAGTAAAAATCCAGTACACTGCGAGATATCCCATAAATTAAACACATAAAAAGGCGAAAACACATCATAAAAAATATATATATAATTTAATTATTGAGAAAGAAATATGTAAATATTCTCCTGTCCTGTGACAAGCCTCCTTTTGGGCAGCAATCAACAGAAATGATTCAGCGGCAGAGACCGAGGCTCCGCCACGTACTTCCTCATCGCCTCAGCTTGGGGGCAGGGGGATATGGAAATGACTGAACAATCAATAAGATACAAAACCAGATGCAACAGCTATGCGTAGATACGCTGTCAACAATTTTTGCATTTCCGTATTTCTTTTATTTGTATTTTTTTCATTGATTTGCATAGTCGGTCGATTGATTGCGCTTTTTCGTGGCCCACGCCCCAGGAATCAATAAAAAAATATATGCTATACATACAACGAAATCTATAGAAAATTTGTTGATAATTTTTACTATCACGTGAGGCTTTAAATTTATGCACATTTATTTATGCCGGGACACCATGATAAATGGATTTGTCAAGTGGAAATTATATCAACATTTTGTGCCGTTCGACGCCGAGAAATTGAAAAGTTAATGCCGCATTAATTATGCTTATCAAAATGGTTGATGGAGTGTCTCAAACTACGAATATTTATATTTATTTCGAGGGCAGAAAGGGAAACAAATTACGGTGGAAATAAATATTTATCAATTTTTAGAAAATTAGAACACCTTAAACTTCTGAGCCTTAGGCTTTTCTAACCCTTTTTAACCATCTTTTAACGATCCATTTCTAGTATTCTTCCAAGTCTTACGCATGTCAAATTTTAACTTTAAGAAATCTAATTTTAATTTGTTTTTCTGCTGATCATTTTACGCATTTTTTTTTGAGGCGGCTATTTATAAAAACATAAACAACAAGAGAGACCACTCGATCGAGCCAGAGAGAGCAGAGAGAAAGAGATTATCGCACATTTCTTTCTCGAAAAACTGGCACAATAGCCGCCAAACAGTCTGCAAGATCATGAATCTCTGACCCCCTCCTCTCGGGGGAATTTTGATATTATTATTTCAAATTTTGCAACATTTGGCCCCCTTGCACCTCTGCCACCTACCACATCAAATTGTTTGTTTTCCTTTCAATTTTTATGGCCCCTCTTAGCAGGTCAAGCCGTAAAGCCACAAGAAGGGGGAAAAAACCAACTGTATTTATGGGGGCGCTGATTACTTTTTTTGTTTTTTGTTTTTGGAATACCGTTGGTTGCCTTTTAATTCTCCACACAAATGGCATCGTAGGGCCATAGACGAAATCAGAAAATCAGAAATGACACAGACAGAAGACGAAAACCAGCGACAGACAGTGAAACTTGATGCCGGTTGAACTTTTTTCTTTGAGGGTATGTAATTATTAGAGATGGCAGCGTGAGCCAACACGAGAACACTTTAACCGAAGCGAAGTGGAAGTCTTACAACGGAGGAGCACCACATTTCATCGGTATTTTGGAAGTCAAAAGAATTTCTTTGCCTTCCCCCCAACCAGTCACGAAATTTAGTCTCGTTGACAGTCTTCATATCTTGCCCATCTCTAGTAATAGTTACTGCCTTTTGCTACTTCTTCTTTTTCCTCTGTTGCCATTGTGTTTGCTGTTGTTTTATTGTGCTGATGACCTTAAATTAGGCGTAGGTCTTTGGTTGATTTTTTTTTTTTATCGTATTCGTATTCGTCATTGTTGGCCAAGTTTTTTGTGCTGGTCAGCTGTTTTTTGTTTCTTATTATTTGAGCTTCGTTGTTTGGCCTCACATTGTAATAAATTACCACAGAAAAAAACGTATATTACATGCTCATAAAAGAAAAAAAAAATAGCAAGAGAAGAATGGACGAGGATTGGCTTTGAATGTCATGACCTGCAGGCAAAAGTGCTTAAGAATACAGTGAAACTTCGCTAGCGTGGCATTTCTTGAGACAAAGAATGTCTGTCTTCAAGTAAACATATATTTGGGGGTACCTCTCAGAGAGGTTTGACTGTCTCTCCTATAAAAGTGAATGTCAGGCAAATGCAGAAACCAAGGAACACAAGAACAAGGGGCTCAGAGGAGGCTAGAGAGGACCATTCCAACGGTAAAGCAAACCATTCCAAAAAAAACCTGCACAAACAAAGGGAGGCGGCCAAAGAAACCGCTAGCCGCGTCTAATACAATCACACGAGAGACAGAGAGAGAGAGCGACTAGAAGTAGGGAGAGGAACACACTGAGAGAGAGAGAGAGGCTCGGCTTAGGTTTTATTTAGCCCAGACGGCTTGCTCTCAAAATTGCAAGCGCAGTAATTAGTTTCCTTTTACTTCTTGCATCACACACACACAAACAAAATTATTTAACCGTTGCTTTACCTTAATCGTTGTCTTTGGGTGTTTCTGCTCTGCTGTTTAGCTCTCTCCTCCTATTTATATGGGATTTATGCACTGATATTCTTTGATTTTGTTAGTCACATTTCTCATCGATATTAATTTCACTTTTTTGGCACTTGCGTTGATTTTTGCACCGGAACACACGCGGAAATAATGATTTCAATTATTTATTTATGCTTTAGTTTAGCTTTTTCTTTTAACTCTTTGGACATTGGACGAAGAGCAGATAAGTTGGCTGGATTCTGTGGATTTGTTTGGTTTTCATTGATTAGTATTTCTGATTTTGGGAGTTGCATTCAACATTCACACGATTTTTGTATTTGCCCAAGAAGAAATGGAATTCTGGTAAAAATTGCAGACAAATTTCCCTTTTTATTGGTGCTAAATTTCCCTTTCTATCCGCTATAACTGCATTTTGGGATACATTGGGAAACTCTGAGACGCAGGAAAAATTAATTTAATTTTTCAATGTGTACAATTTCCCCCTCTATAGTTCTTATATTTCTTTTTGACACGCCCCAGGGTTAAAGAACTTTTTAACGGATTTCACTTCAAATTAAATTTTGGTCATGAAATTGTTATAAACATAACCTGAAAAGCCACAATGGCGGGTAGCATACAGCGGTCAACGGGCAGCGGAAAACGGACATGAGTAACCAGAAAATGAGCACAGACATCACCAGCAATTGTCATAATTTTCATGAGACAAATTTATTTTTACTTTTATTTTATTTAGCACAGATGCGCGCGCGCGTTTTTTGTTGCTCCGTCTTCTAGGCTTTTTCTTTTTCTATTTCTTTTACTTTTTCTCCAGTTTAACTGTTTTTGTGGAACGGAAGAGCTGTAAAAGACTCTGTTTCTGTTTCGTTTACTCTTTCGATTTCGTTTGGCGCCGACTCTCAATTGGGGTTTTGTTGCTTTTGATTTTTGGGGGGAGATCGGGAGCTACGGTGTTGCGTTCGTTGCAAATGAAAAACTTAAAATGATCGAACGAAAATTTCTACGGTGAGGAGTGTCTCAGAAAGTCGAGTCGGGCAGAGCGGCGACGTCAGCGACAACGTCGACTGCGACGACGGCCGAAAAAAGCAACAACGAAACGAATTAACCGATCGCTGCCGACGACGACGACGACAGCGACAGCGACGACGACGCTGAGACTTGTGTAAATTATGCTATTAATTGCTCTCTCTCTCTCTCCGTCTTTGTGCTCGGATTGCCTGCTCAAGCTAAATACAGGTGAGGCATTAACAGAAGCGCTCTCACGGTAGTTGACGCAGAGAAGCGCGAAGAAGACGGAAAGTTCACAAAGGGATTAAAAATCATTAAAATATTTTAAAATACTATAGAAATTTCAAAACATTCGAGAGAAGGATTAAGAATTGCCTTATTTTCTTATTGTGCGTTCTGATATGCGAATCGCGCTTTAGAAATATGCACCAAAATTATGTAGCAGTCAACTCGCCTTTCCTTATACCAATATACCTTGGACTGGCTTTAAGCTCTCTCTTTATCTCTCTCTTTACCGATAGCTTGGGTCTCTTTGGCATGTTTGTGTTTTGTGTTGTTGCCATCGTATGCAGGTGTGTGACAGCAAGTTCACAAAGGGATCAAAAATCATTAAAATAATTTAAAACACGATAGAAAACCCAAAACATTCGAGAGAAGGAGTTCTTTCTGTTCTCTATGTGCTTTCTGCTATGAGCAACTCGCGTTTCCTTACATCAATATACCTTGGACTGGCTTTAAGCTCTCTCTTTATCTCTCGCTCTACCGATCGCTTGGCTCTCTTTGGCATGTTTGTGTTTTGTGTTGTTGCCATCGTATGGCGCGCATGTGCAATGAACTTGTTTGGAATTGCAATTGCGATACAATTGTTGTTGTTGCGCTGCTTTAATACCCTTCATAATGGGCATTATGCTTTGAAGGAGATATTTTCACGAAAGATTTCCGTCCCCACGAGATCGGATCACTATATCACTATGTCACTATGTCTTAAGGAACGAATAATAGAAATGATCACTCTAAAGGGTATCAAACGCCTCGTTCGTTGAATTTTTGTCTGTTTTTTGGAGGTTATTTAGTTGCGGCGACTTTGTGATTTACTTTAAATTACTCATACGCCATGTGACGCCGCTCTGTAATTATTTGATATTTGCTTTTGGGATCTGCGGCACATCACTCTCTGCTAACGGACAGCAGTATCAACAGCATCAGGAATTCATTTCCTCAACTTTAATGTAGGTCATTGTTAAGGGGGTGAAAGTGCTGCAATTATAGATGCCCCTCTACCGTCCACCCTGCCGGCGTACCCTCTCCCAATAAGGAAATTATGGCCAAGGTCAAAGAATTTACCGTAAGGTGAACTGCAATTCATCTTAAACGAAAGACGGAGAGAGACAGGGCGAGACGAGAGAGAGGGAGAGGGAGGGAATTTCCTATGCAACCTTGAGAACTCATGGGAATTCTCTTTCATTTAGCTGGTAACGGTTGACTATGTTATACCTGATAGCCGCAGGTCATTTTGGGTATACTGTATTTGTGAAAATATATGTAACAGACCTTTGGAAACCTGAACACTGATACAAGAACTATTCTTAATCCGTGGAGGGAAGAAACGTAGTGAAGATCCTTAAGATGATTGACAAAAATCATCCTGAAACATGGGAAAGTTTTACTCTTTCCTATGCACTTTTATTCTATGCTGTAGATATCCCCTTAGTGGGTACCTCTAAAGTCCCAACATAGAGTGAACATAGAGCATTCTTATTGGGATTCCGTTTCTTTCCTTCTTTGCCTCACTTTTCAGCTCATTTAAAACGCATGACTTGGCTCAAATTGCAAATTATGCAAATTTCACAAACGAACTTTTGTGCAAAAATCAGAAAAACTGCAACATCATTTTGTGGCCGACTGTTCTCCATCTCGCAGTCTCTCTCTCTCTCTCTCTCTCTCTATCTTTTGTGTATTTACAGTTTTTCGGACTCGAACATTTTCAATAATTTCAATAGCCTTCAATACTATTACACAATCATAAATTGTCTGAACGAAAATGTAAATGTTTTTCGAATACGATACGCCTTGGGGGGCTATAAAAAATGTGCAATCGCATGTGGTGCTATGGCTATGCCCTGCCTATGGCTATAGCTATGACTATATCCAATGGAGCGACTACGACTATGGCTAATGGTCAGTGGAATATGTTTGAGCACTGTGCACAACCGTACTCGTATCAGGGTCTCAGTCGGGTTTCAATGGGGAATACTCAACATAAATATTGCCAATCGAAATGGAATGCAGTCTTGAAAAACCTATTTACCGAAGGATAGTGAATGTTCTCAATACACAGACAGGACATTGGGCTCAGAAATACTTCAAGTGTCCGCCCAAGCTTCATATTGGGATTAAGGTAAAGTTTTCTAGTTCAAAATTTATCGAAATTGAACAAAGGTTAATAAACCCGAAAGAGCCACCTGCCTCGCTGCTTCCGTCTTGTATCTGAACGCCAAATGTTAATTAACTTTTTATAAACCATAAAGAAATCAATTAAGGTATTGATTTTGGGGCTTGTCTGCAATTATCTTTGAATAAAATAAATTGAAACAATGCCAATGCCATTCACTTCAGAAATCTCTTGTACTCTTTTTAAATTTCTTTGAATTTGAAATATTTGAATTTTCTTAAATATTTGCACTCTTTTAGAACCATGAGATCCGTATCACATGGCATCCCATGACAGTCATTACCATAACAAACTTATATTATCCTTTTCCGTCAAACTGAAAGCAAACTGCCCTTTCAAGGAGCTTCATTTAAATAACAAATGCAATTTTCTTTGCTCCCCCGAACCCCCCCCCCCCCCCCCCGATTGCAGCTTAACAAATTTTCCCATTTTCCGGAGACGGGAACTGTCAGAGTTCTCGGAGTCTCGCTCTCCATCCTCCGCTTTGAAGCTGATGAATATGCAACAAAGATTTACTTTTCAATTTTTTGTTTTGTTTTTCGTCAGCTTTTGCACATTTTTTGTCCGCTTTTTCCCCTCACTTGCTTTTTGTTGTCTTTCCTGCGGCATATGACGGAAGGTACAACACTGTTTCGACAGTGCAACTTTTTGTTGCAGCTGCTAAAAATAGCAAAAAGGCGCTGCAGCAGCGGTACCAGAAACAGCATTGATTGCAAGTTGTTTGGTTTGGCAAATGACGACGACAAACACCATGGCATGGTGGTGCCACAGAGTGTGGTCCAATAATGAAAACGGAGATGATGAAAAAAAAAGTGAAACCGGCTTGACAGGAAAATACGAATTTTCGTTGAAAATGAGGAAAAAATGTAAACGATTTCGATGTGGAGGCTGGCTGGGAAGTTGGTAAAGGTATTTGGCTTTTTTTGTGGGGGATTTAGTCGGCGGTAATCCGCGTCCTTCCCACTCTTCCGAAATACTATTTTCCGTGGTATTTAAGTAGCTGTTTAGGAGCTCCAAAAACTACGAAAAACACTTCACAAATGAAGAGCACGAGGAACAGAAATTGCCGGGTTTATACCCACCGTTCATCCTTGATTCCATTTTTAATGTCATCTACAGGACTCTTATTGAGAGACTACAAGCGTGGCCACTGGGAAGCTGTTCAGATGGTATCGATCTCTGAACACCCTTCCTCTTCTCTATGGATAATTGCTATTTTTGTTTACTTTTCATTTGCGCCATTTAATTGAATTGCTGCATAAAAATGAATGAATTTCTATGACTGCACTAAATGATCATCGGCCGCCGCCTTTGAATGTGATTTTTATTTGTTTGTTGTCTTTGAATTGAGCTTTTGTTTTTGTTTTCTCAATCAAAAGTCTCGCTTTTGGTGCGCCATTTGAATTTTCATCGAAATAAATTTGCCATAAATTTTGAACAGCAATTGTAAAAACGTGCAACAATTTCGGGTGGGACCCACCAATGACAATCTCTGTACCCGAAATCCGAAATGGAAGTTGCACCCAAATGCGATTCGGAAAAAGTTTTTTAATGGGATTTAAATTGCAAATGGGATGAGGGGATTAATGGTAGGATTTCTGGCAATTTCCGCATGGAATTCGTAGTTTTTAAAGAGACCTTTTTTAAAGGTCTATCTTTTTGATAAATGGGAGAAGTGGTAGATGTTTTCTGGTAATATTTTAACTTAATAACATTATAGATTAAGAAATGGATGGAAAAGAATGTCTATATAAATTAAATCTTCTATAAATCGCGTCATAAATACATGGATTTTTCACGGATTAAAGATAAGGGGCCTTATGCTGTGACAACTTATTCTCTAAGATACAATGAAACCTCAAAGATTAAAGGATTAAATGTAATTCAGATTAAATGCCTCTTCCATCTATGTTTCTGATAAACATTTCTCCTCGGCTTTTACACGCATCCATCACCTTTCTTTTCCTACAGAGTATTCAAAAGCGATTGCCAATTTAATCTGATTTTGGAATATATAATTTTATTCGGCTGTCAGCAAGATCGTTATTCAAATCAAAATATATGTCTGTCTGTATGGATCCATTTGTTGTTGAATTTTTCAATTAATTAATGGATTTTCTGTACTCGAAAAAGACTGTCAAAGGTTGCAAAACGATAGATAAATTCTAGTTTCAGAACTCGAAATGTCAAAAGGTAGTGACAAACGCATTGACAGTTGTCCAAGGAGGGGGTCCCACAGAGGTGGCAAAACATTTGTCATTCGCACATTTAAATATTCATTCAATTTTGTGGAGAATTCTATTTCGATTGCAGTTCCAATTATGCATTCAATCAATTTGTTTTTCCCCATATAGAACAAACCCGAACTCCTATTGATTTATAATTTATTTACATTTATTGGTTTTTGTGTTTTTTTTTTTATTTTTATCAACATTTCGCTCACCGCATGGGGCGCCATTAATTGGGGTCAATGTCAGGTTTCTCCCACCCTCTCCTCCTCCTCCTCCTTGTTGTTCTTTGTGGCAAAGGTAAACATTTCATTTCTGGTGTTGGAAGGGGAACATCAATTATAAATGGGATACCAGCGAGCACGCAATCGAATTATTATAAATGGCCCATCAATGGAATCACAAGACTTAAAAGATGGTGATGCATCACCCACCACTGAAAAGCCTGTCCGAAATATACATTTCTTATAAAACTCAATTATAAAGTTGATATTTTGTTGGTCTTTGTGGCTGAGGGTTGGGGGGGGAGACTCCTCTGCGTTTTAGTTTATCTTTTCTTAGTATGCGATAAGGAATGGTAGCTGGTGGAAAACAAATGTTGAGGAATCATGGAAAAGGAATTTGATTGGATAAATTAGTCTAAAATTGGCAACATAGATTGATGGATGTTATGTTCGAAGCTCAAAACTTTCCATAGATTCCATGTATTTTTCCCCTGTTTTCTCCTATCTTCAGAGACTTTTTCTGGAACCTTTCCAGATGGCATGCGTGATCGTGATGCAAAGCAAGCGACAAACAGACTCCCCAATCGTTATTTTTCCATTAGCTTGCAAATATGTATGTTTACCTATCATCTACGCGTACGAGTACCTACATCAGTCAGTCAGCCAGCCCTCAAATAAAGATCAAACACAGCTGAAATCTTGGATGTGCGAGGAGACTTTATGACATTCAAAGATTGAGGTTTTTCGGGAAATTTCCATTTAGCGAAAATGTAAATTTTACTGCGTTCTTTTTGTTCTTATCGGATCGGAGCGGCTTTCTTTGCCTTTGAGTCGAGTCGCGGCGAGGGGCGGGGCCGGGCAGGGCCGGGCAGGTCCAATAATTGCGGACAAATATCAGGTAGCTGATGGCGATAAGCAATGGGTTCTGTATTTATAATTAAATAAACCAGCCAGAGCCGAAGGCAAATAAGGAGAGTGAGAGATTAGTGAAACTGAAATTTGATCAGTTGTGCGCGAGGGAAAAGCCCTCCAAAAATTAATGATAGCACGAGTATTTTTTCGGCTGGCAAAAATATTTATATTCTGTAAATATTAGATGCAATTTGCCTTCCCAGAAATTGTGTTGCCTGTCAGTAAAGCCATTAAGTAATTGAGCTGTTTAGCCATTTATGGTGGCCCCTGATCTGGGGCTCACGTGTCACCACTCCCCTGGGTCGTCGACTCACATCCTTGTCTATCAAGCGATCAACCGATCCCCATTTCATTTGTTTAGGCCAATTTCCAAAGCAATAAATTTGTAAAGCAAATCATAATGTTGGAAGGACAACGAGCAAAACAAGATCCGAGACTAGCGATAGCGCGTCGAACAATGTTCGCGTAATGTACAATAATGACAGATAATTATATTGATATATGTGCTCGATCTCGAGACGATTGAATGCCAAAACTGATTGGCATGGCGGGTCGCCTAAGGTGGCATTGAGACACCCAAACGGAGAGGGTGTGAAAATCGATTAAATGTGGAGAGAATATGCATATTCCTTGGAGGTTCAGGGAGCTGGACCACATTCTCTTTGATGGAAAGCGCTTTCAATTAGGTCTCTCTCCCGGTTTCCAATTTAAAATGAATAAATGATAGTCTTGCAAATCACTTTGTTTCCCCTAAATAATTCCATTGGATTTTACAGCGCATTAAAGTCCCCGAAAATTGGCCACTTGCAACAGCAGCCAGCAGGCATTTTTACTGCCACATGCTAAAATATTCATGAACAATAAACGTACTGGGGAATATATGTATTTTTCTTAGATAACGAATTATAATTCGTCGCAATTTATGAAAAGAAATACGCGAAAATTGTTTACAAAGTGTCCGTCCATCCGCAACAATGGCATTGTGTGTGGGGGAAAGGGAAACCCGAACCGTGCCTATGTATATCGGGTTATATATTATATAGATATAGTATCTGTCAGTGTTTTTCAAGTGCCAAAAGTTTTACTACTGCACGGGTCATTGCTTTATTAAGAAAACTGAAAGCGAGCGAAAGGAAATTTCGAAATATTTCATATAGTTTTGGGTACCGGTTAAATCGGGATGGATATACTATATAAAGGAATGAACTATAATTAGCTGCCTCGTGTGTGTCGGTGTGACAATCGTTGGAAACTGTTCATCGCTCGTAAATAATGATGGAAATAGTAATTAATGGGTTGTATATTTAGGTGGGATTAACACTTGGTAGGGGTGATTAGAGCGCCACGAGCGTCACGCTGCGAACGAGAGATAGAGTTATGGAATGGGGTTGATTTACGATTGAGAGCCTTGCTACGATAGGGGCATGGAAAGCCCCACAGGGAAATGAATGAATTCTAATAGATAGAACTAATGAAAAAGATTATGATCTAAGATCTTCCTGGACTTTTCTACCCCTAAAACTTCATCTGGAAATCTATGTAAATAGCTAAGGAAATACATTTATGAATAATATTCTCACCCAATGCCCAATGCTTACGCAATGCCATTTGCATGCTGAATAATGTCCAATTAATTGTGGCAATTAATTCATATTAAAAAGCGGCATTGCTCATACGCCGCGTGGGACACAGCCGCAGAGCAGCCACAGAGCAGGTCGTGTAACGATTTGGCTTCTGTTTGATTTGGCTTCTGTTTTCGATTAAACGCAGTTTCATAATCGTTATGCAAACGATTGTGGTGGCCTGTGGGGTGGGGGGCCAGAGCACACAATGCACAATGGCCACGCCCCAGGACAAACGAGGTCCGCAGACAGGAGGCAGCTGGCAGCCACAGGCCGCGACATCAATGGCAGCGACAACTACAACGACAGCGGCGACATAACACTAATGAAAATTTGCGAAAACAGCAGGACACAGCGAACCAGGAGCAAGAGGAGGTGCAGCAGGAGGTGGCGGACAAGTTGCAGCAGAAGATGGAGCAGCAGCAGGTGGACATGGAGGTGGAGCTGGACAGCAGACAGCGGATAGCGGACAACATTGACATTGCACTTAATCCTCGGCTACAGACACGACCGCAGCCACGGGCCCAAAAACATGGATAGGCCGAGAGCGCCTATCGGATGAGCACTGTGATGGGTGGCACTGTGGCACAGGATATGCACTCTTCTTAGAATTTATTCGATAAGCTCGATAAGATCATATTTCTTTCAATACTGTAACATTGACAGTCATAATAAAACGTGTTGTTTTTCCGCTTTTTCAGACTTCAGCGCACATCAAATCGAAGGCCCAAGACCCCGTCTTGTCTCTCATTAGCTATTAGCCATTGCTTGTAAAATCGCGTCTGGCAGTGCTATTTATAGAATGCTTTCGAAATTCAGTTCGTATGTTCGACCCACTATGCAATCGATGCAAATTATGGCCAAAAACAATGCCGGAGAGCAGCCGAACGAATGGCAGCGGAATGTTAGTGCCATTTGTTGTATGTTGCTATTGTTGTTGCATGTTGTTTCGGTTTCGGTTTCGGTTTCGGTTTCTGTTGCTGCTGTTGTCATAGTGCTGGCGCTGACAGTGTTGCAGCTCTCGTCACAGCTGCAAGTGAAAGTCAAACATGAAACGCTTTTAGACAGCCACACAGATACACACCAACACTGGCACACATGAGCACACAATTTAACAGATATTTAGAAGAGAGAGAGAGGGACGGAGAGAGGTCGAGGGAGGAATGTGCCTCATTTCAGGGTCAACTGCTATTTACAGTCGCTGTCAGTATAAGTTATACAGAACAGGACCGAGCCGACGACGACTAGAGCAGAGTCCCACACATCCATGGCCACCATCATCCCACACATTCCTTCACGCACCCATTACCATCTCTTCATTATCGCTATTATCATTATTATCAGACCCGTTCCGCATAAACCGTCACACTTCCCACCATACAAGAGTGTTATAGAGCCTCTGTCGGGCCCGACTTGTGGGCCGGACTCTTGCCGCTGTCTGGTCTGTGGCGTTCTTTATGATATCATTTTATTATGGTTTATATGCGGCGCGAAACAAAAGCCACAAAACTCCCCATCGCTCCTGAAATTTCAATTAGCATTCCAAGGCGGGCTTCAAGATTGATTTTTTGCTTGGGCGTCACTCAATGCGAATATTTTTGCCATGTGAATCGATGGTAGATATGAAGATCTGACTCTAGATGGGGTCAAGGTTGCTTATCCCATATTTCTTTAGATATATTCTCAATGAAATTGTTCAATGGCGAGCATGATTATATGTTTCTTGCAGTGTATCATTATGGTTGAGATGATGAGACCTCAAGAGCCAATTACGAATAAGTATTCTCTGACAAGATCTTGGCGGATGCTTCAAGACTAACTTGTTTTGAGTCATATTTAATGTAGAAATATAACCAAAAGTGGGACAAATGCTTTAAGAATCCTTCCAAAAGCAGAGAAATAAATATCATCCTTAACTTACTCTTTATACTCGTATCCTATGTACTACTCCTCAGTGCTCGCAAACAAAGAAAAAACTCTTTAAAGAAACTGGTTTTCTGTTTGAAGACTCCCCTGCTGACTCTCTTACTGAAGAGCTCTTGGAGGGCTTTCAGCCTAAGCGAATATCAAGGAGGGCTCTTCCATCAGACTGCAATTCCCATTTATGTAACACGTTTATCCCTCATAATGCGAAAAGTGCACAACGAATTTCGTAACTCAAGTGTCTGGCATGGGGTCTGGCCTGCAAATGGGGATTGTCTGTGTCTGTGTCTGTGTCTGGGATAGGGACTGACTCTCGGTATGAAACAACAAAGAAAAGTGACCAAACAACAACTTGAAAAGGCCTTAAAGGGGAAGAGGGCTAAGGAGAGATATAGACATGTTGAAAAGAAGCCCGAGAAGCAGATATACAGGGCCGAAGGAGAGGAAGCACCGCCAAGAAGAGGGCCTAAAGAGTGACTGAAGGAGACGCAGTGCTGTAGGGGAGAGGGCTTTAAACATCAGGTAGACAAAAGGCCGCAACGAAATCTGCGATCAAGGCCAACGAAAAAGGGTTTCAAGGTTATAAATTACCAGCCGCAGGGCGACAGTTGCGGCTTAAAGTGTTTTAAAGGAAGTGTCCCCAGCACGCCACTACACTAAAAAAAAAACGATATGCCTGTATCTAGAACATTGAACAGTTAAAGTTCTAAGAAAATAACACAAAAAGTTGCAGTGTAGAAGGACATACGCTCTCCCTTCCACTTCCAGTGTGGCTTAGCAGCAACGGGAGGAGTACTATGGATTTTTTTCGAGTGTAGTTGCAGAACAAGTTTGAAGACAGAGACAAAGGGTATAAAACAGAAATAAGCAGGGAGGGAGAATGAGTGAAGAGAAACTAGGGAGAAGGAGGGGCAGTGAAAGAGTGAGAGACAAGTGAGAAGAGGAAAGGGGGGCAGGGGAGTGGCGACTGAGTAGAAGTGCAATCAACTCCCCTCCCGCTCTGCCATTCTCTGGCCTCTCTGTTCTCTGGGCAACAAAAAAACTTTGAAGGTCAACAACGATAACTACCCGGAGCCCCGAGCCCCCAGCCCCGAGGAGAGTCTACTATATAAAAATTCTATATAATGAAAATGACACAACGATGTGGTGATGAAAGGGACGGGGATGGGGCAGGGGCAGGGGAAGGGCAAACCATGTAGTGAAAGTTTTATAGAACAAGAAATATTACGCATACGCCGTGTGGCAAATAACTCAACTCGAGTGAACTTTTACTTTCACTTGAATGATGGCGGAAAAGTGCTACCTCAACGGGTGCCCCCAGCACTGAGAGAAAAAACAGTAGCTATTATTTGGTCTTAGAATGTTATTTAAGAAGGAGAATTTTGGGATAACAGCTAGAAGCAGAATCCTATGGAAGGATCGCTAGAAGAGATGTCCTATATATATGAATATATCTGCGGGATCTGTGGATCTCTATTCACCTTTTGGCTTGGGTTCTCTACAAAATGCCTTTTTTCTGAGTGTTTCTGCCTGCTAAATGAAATGTCCAAAAAGTTGGCCAAGCATTTGCCAAAAAAATTGTTGTTGTTGCCGCTGGAACCAGAACTTTTGAACTGGCTTTAGAAAAACTTTTTGATGGCGAAAACGTAGGGGGACAAAGCGGTTAACGTTGTGTAGGCGCAGAGGGTAACGTGAGGAGGGGCTGTGGCAAAGTGGGTGGCAAAGAGGCATGTTTGATGACCTCAAGGCTTGTCGCACGTGCTTCAATTGTTTTGCAAATAAATAGCAAGTTTTCTTGCTGTTCTTTTTGACTTTTCGGTGGAGAATCAAAATCTAGGCGGAACGGAGAAGGGGATCCACCTTTCCACCAGCCTTTCGGTTGGGGCTTTAATTTTTTACCTTTCCAAAGGATAATTCATAGTTTGAGGACTTTTTTATTAAATGAAGGTTGTTTTAAGAGTTGAAAAATACGTACCAAGTCCTTGAAAGAAGGTTCCAGGTAACTGTAATCTAAATGCCACATTTTGCAAAGACCAATCATGCTTGAAGCCACTTTGCAAACAAATTGTGTAATCAAATTAAATGCCATTCCTGGAAATAAGATAACCTCCTCTACAAAATGGATTTCCTAGAACCACACAAATTGCGACTTTTCTGCAAACAGTTTTCCTGTGAAAAATAATACTTTTCCGTCCGTTCCGCTTTAGCTTAATTTAAGGACCAGTGCATCGACTGCACCTTGCATTGCTCCCTTTTTAGTGACACCTGTTCCCTCAACGTGTGTCTCCTTATTATTTATTTTAATTATGCAATGTGCCGCAACTCTTTTTTCGGATGATTGTTTTTTGTTTTTGACGACTGGGTGCCTTCAGTAGGGGAGGGGGCTCCGGTTCGGGTGCTGGTTTGGGGAATTAAAATGTCAAATTCAATTGATTTATGGCCTGGCGATTCGTTTCGTCTGTTACCATTTAAATTGCAAAATTGCTTTGTGTGTACGTAGGTCTTGTTTTTGTGCGCTTTTCTCTGACGATTTCCCCATATTCGATTTTATATTTTTTTTTCCGGAATCTGTTAATGCGCAAACATCTCCAGACGTCAATCACCCTTTAGGGAACCGGGTAATATGTATATTATTTATAGTCAGGACTGTGTGAGTAAGCACAGAGATTGCTCTGGCAATGTGTTAGAATTTAAGTTTCCTTTCGTATATTTTTGGATTTTTTTCGGGAAGTGTTATTCAGTATGTTCATTGGACAACAATTCTATAAATATTTTCCCATCAATTGTTTATTACCATTTCGGTAATCGTATTTGTTTACTAGATTTGTTTACAAACTAGAATACCATAAAATACATCGATAATATCTTTACAATTCATAACTAAGAGTATTCCAAATATTTCTGCAATATCCAATGGATACCATTTTCGATAAGTACCGATTAAATCAGAGAAGCACAAGCACACTTCCTTGATGATATCTCTCCTTGATGAGTTACCTCCGTTTATACTCCCTTCCCATATATAATACATAAAAGAGATCTATATTCTATCTGCACTTACCAACATTTGTACCTAGATTTGAGCTGGAAGTTTATTTCGGGTTTATTTTTGTACTTTTTATCAAAAGTGCTGTGCTTCAAAGTGCTTTAATTTTTTTTTACCAGACTCTCAGTGGAGTTTTTGGGTGTTTTTAAGTGTTTACTGGCTCTACATGGTGCATTTAGAGGATATTCGTGTGGATTCTAACTAAATTCGAGTTCAAGTCTAAGAAGAAAAAGCTTCAAAGTGCACTTTGAGATCTCAACCAAGACCTCATACGGGTAGTATATCTTGAACTACTGAAAATTGGAACTCTACAGACAAAGAATGTTAACAAAATTGGTTGGTGTTTGTTTGGTGGTAAAAAAGTGATATACAAATTACAGAACAAAAGGTCAAAATTTCAAGAAGCATTGACAGAACGAAAAGAGGGGCTAAAACATCATGACTTACTGCCAGGAGAAGCTGCCGGTGATGCCGTCTTTGAGTCGATCCCTCAGAGATCGCTGTCGACTGGGTCCCGAGCCGGTCAGGGGCGGCAGGATGGGATTCTCGCCATCCTCGAGGACCGTGGCTATGTTCGTGGCGGAGGTGGAGATGGGCGCGCCGGCATGCTCCATGATCGGTGGCTGTTGGTGGTGGTACTGATGGTTCGATTGCTGATGGTGTGGCGATCCCGGCGGTGCCCCGGCGGCCGGCGAGTCTCTGTTGTTCAGATGTCGTCGAAACGAGCCGTGACGGGGCGAATTTTCGCGTGACATTTCGTTAGGTATTTGTTCGTGATTGTGGTTATATTTTGATGATGTATTTCGTGGTTAATTGATTGATAGATTTACAGAAGTTTGGCATAAAACAATTAGAAGCATAAAACAATTAGTTCAATTGGAGCCAATTATTTGCAGTTTTGTATCTTTTTCTTTGGTTTTGGTTTTGGTTTTGGTTTACTTAGATTTTAGAGATGAATAAAACGAGCGAGCGATTTGAAGTTGCTTTTGATAATTAATTGATTCTCTTTGGTTTCTGTTTAAAGTTTTGTTTCTTAGAGGTGGTGGAGTTTATTTAGATATTAAATTGCACATAGAGCCAAAAATATCAAACGGTGTGTAAAAGTTCTATTCGGCTATTCGGAGGGGTAAGGCATGTCACAAAAAGAAAGGAATATCAAAGAAAATGACAGTTGTAGAGAACGGTTATAGATAAACGTATAAGATCAGTAGAGTACGAGTGTAAATTTTGAAATAAACTATGCAAAAATAGCATACGCGACACTTAGAGGCAAACATTTGTGATGGGGGGAGGTCTATCCGGTCTTGATAGGGTCTTCGATATTTTAAGCAATGGAAATGGTGCAGTGTATAAGCGGCGAGAATGTTGTATAAGAGTGTAAGTTCTAGATTGTAGAAGAGTTGTTATGTAGTGTATAAAATGTTGTAGTAGTAGAGTTGTTAATATATTTAGTTCCGATTATAATGATTATCATATTGTTGTATAAGAGCTGTAGTATAGTTGTAGTAGAGTTTTTTTTATTTTAGTAGTAGCTTATTATAGTGTATTATAGTGTAAAGCACGCAATATTAGGTAAGGATATAAGAGATAATGGATGTATAAGAGCGAAAATATACGAGAGAAAGTATTTATTAGAGCTTATAGAATCAGCAGAGGCAGTAAAAGACGCATAAGACTTGTATAAGAGTTGTATTAGAGTCGTATTAGAGTATTATTTGAATATTAAGCGTTCACAAGCAGCATGCCTAGTATAAGCTTTGTATAAGAGTTTTTTTTAGAAATTTGGAAAAATATTTTGGAAAAATCGTTAAAATTTAGATGGAAATTCGTGTGTTTAAGGATGAACTTGAGGTTGAGAAAGGAAAAACGCACATTTCAGTTCGTGTCTCGTGGCGGATCTGGATCTGTACACAGAGACGTTTGTGTATAAGAGTATGTCCTTAGCGAATCCAATTACAAACAGAAAATCGAGCAATACGAGGCATAGCAGCCTCACGATTGTGAGTATAGACAGTATTTACATAAAGTTGGGGTGTTGTTTCAGACTGGGTATAGACACGGTATAGAGTCAAGTCAGGTTAGCTATAGGTGGCATAGCAGGGCATAGCAGGATCAGCCGCGGTAGCAGTTGCTACAGGAGCGATTTCAGTTGCAGTTGCAGTTGCACAAACGAAGGCACATACAGAGTACGATTGGGTGTTCATTATTGCGAGTGTCATTACGGGTTGGACAGCGATTAAACAGCAAATTGTGTGTGTACATTTGGGCAGACATCTATATCGTAGGGAGTAGGGGGAGCAAGGCAATCTATTGTATATTTCAGTATTTGTTTAATGTTTTTTTTGTTGTTGTTAATTGTTAATTCTGTTTCGTTTTTGTTTCAGTGTTTGTTTTTCTTTTGCTGCTAAACTGTTGCGCAAATATTTGACATACATCTACATATAGTACATAGATACATACATACATATGTGGCTGGCTATAGGCAGACGATTATACGAATATACGAATAAGTAATATATGTATATATACGAGTCTGTTATACGAGCATTGTTTCGCTTAATTAGCTTTAGGCTATTCATAATTTAATTAGCAATATGCATATTCTTTCTATTTGATATTTCTATTTCTATTTCAGTGTATCTGTATCTGTAGCTGTATCTGTATCTGTATCTGTTGAGTGCTGCTAGGGACCTCCTCCCAGTGTCTGGGGCTTGGGGTCTGGTCCCTGGTGTCTGTTGTCTGTGGTGTTCGAATTTTGGGTTTGGTTTCGTTTTTGTTTGTGTGCGCTAGATAGTTGTATTATTAGCTTTATCGTTAGTTTTATAAGTGGATTAGATATTGGTTATCTAGTGGGCAACGAACCTGCAATGACAAAAGTATACGAAATGCTTTATTATTATTAGTGATTGATGATTTATAAGTGCCCAAGATAACTGCTATCTTAAGGATAAGTTTCAAATTTGTTTAGCTTTTGAACCCATCCGAAGCCCAAGCAAACCCCCTTCAAGGTCACATAAGCCCGGAACTCATCCCGAATCAAATCATTCCCCCACCCGCCCAAAAATGCCATCAACGACAAGAAGAACAACAACTGGATTAACAAAGTGTAACTCAACTAAAAAACTTTCGACAGGGTTCTTAACTGCCTGCATAAACTGGATGACAAGAAGTTAGCCAAAAGCGAAAATAGGGAAAAGTCCCCTAACAACTTTTTGGCCAACATTCAAAGCCAATTTGCAGGGCGCTTTCCTTGTTTCCCCGGATGTTTGGCTGCTATTTATGCCATGTTGTAGCTTTTGTTATAAAGTGTGCAAAATGGCATGAAACTTTGGCTTTGGTTTGTCCTTGCTGTATCGTACGGGGAAGGGGGAAGCGAGGGGACAGCCGTGGGGCGCCTGCAGCCAGCGAGACATGAATTTATAATAATTATGAGATGAATGCAGATTTTACCCTTACTATAAACAGGATACCAGTATCCATATATGGCTATGGATATGGGAAAACAATTTCAGTAAATGGACAACCTTTTATTTTTACCATTTTCAGCGGCAGTTTCCAACCGAAAACTAAGTTCAAAACTTCTTTCTGTTTCGTGGGGGATGACTCCACTTTCTGTAGCGATACTCCTCATTTTTTGAGTTTACAGACTATACCTAGACCCCCGAAAGGGTATTCTCTTTGAGTGGCACACGATTCCCCAACAATTTTCCATCCCCAAGCACTCTGCGTTGATTGCCAAATGGACGCACGTGCAGCCGGCGAACGGCACGAAAAAAAGCCCCAATCCCCGCAAGGACATGCCAGCCATCAACAATAAGGATTACCATAGTCCTACTAAATGTTCGCTTGTTTGTCGATTGGCAGAATGCATTTGAAGTCATCAAATTCTGAAAACTAAACGCACTCAATGCCATTCAAAAATACCGAAAATGTTCGTGCCCTCAATGCCCGCCCATTTTCTGCTCACATTCCGAATGAATTGTAACAGGATATGTAATGCCAAAAAAAAAAAACAGAAAACAAAAAACCAAACCTTGAAGCCTTCTAAGCCCTGCTCTCCCTCTCTCTCTGTCTCTCTTTCTCTGGGCCATGGCCCAGAGTAGGCTCAATGTCAAGTTGCATTAGAGTGTTTGGGCCCTCAAAATATTCAGAAGCCGCTAAATGAATTATGCATGCCACAGGGTGGCACGGTCCCAGGGGGCATGGCATCCCATCCGCATTATGCATTGGCAAATGCTAAACGGATTCATGGGGATGATGATGGTGGGGGAGTGGGAGTGGCAGGGGCAGTGCCAGTGGCAGGGAGCCACGGGCCATATAGTTAAGTAGAGCTAGAGTGATGGGTAGTGATAGTTGGCTTATTTAAATGCTCCTAAAATTAGGTTATCCTGCTCCCCATTATATCCCCTTAAGCATAGCTTTCCCGACTCATTCTTTTCTCAAAATCAATCCCCACCAAGAGCCTCCATTCCATCCAAAATGCGACCATTAGCCCCGCATAGGCAGCTCCATTTTGATTAGTTGTATTTCCAGTGGCCGCGCAAGAGTATGCTATAAATTTTGAAATCTGTTCAATGGGTTAATGGTCGGGGGACCATTACAGCGCTCGTCGTACTGCTCGCGTATCGGCAATTAATCTCAGTCATTGCAAATTACATTCGCATACGGCACTCGCATGCTCGTTCAATATTTAATTTACTGCGCGAAGAATCGCTGGATCCCCGGCTTGATGTGTGTCCTTTTTGCAATGTAATTACGGCATCCATACGCCAGAGCCTCGGGGCAGGAGCTTACGCTACGAAGAAGGACCAGCCGCACATAAAAGGACTTTAACTGTCTCTACTTTATCCTTACACTCACACGCTCTTTATGATTGTTGCGCACACTACAAAGGGATAGTATGGCTTTGAGGGAATGCTTGGAATTAGCTTCTTTTCGATCTTGATCTGATCTATAAAGTCAATGTATAGATAGATGATATCAGTGCACTAATATTATATGGTTATAGCTCTGATAGAAACTGACTTTATGGGAAAATTGTTAACATTTTTGAAGATATACGATCCAAACTTTTCAGCCTATAGTTTTATTTATTCCTTTCCAAAATATAGCCTGAAAATCGGATCATTCTATGGAAATAATAGTTATATATGTATCTGTTAGGGTATCATATGCCTCGACTCTTAATCCTACGAATTTTGTGTCTTCCTTTTTCGTTATGAGTAGTTTTTTCTTTCTGCCGGCGGAATGTCTGTTGCTTTACCCTTCGACGTAATGGGCCACCCTTCACTCTCCTCTCCTCTCCTCTACTCCACTCTTTTCTGCTCTTTCTTTTACTGTTCTTTCTGTTTGCTTTGTGCCCCACAATGTTGTTGTTGCTGCTGTTGCATTCTGTTGGATGCTGTGGCAGAAGGAGGTGGCACCAGCAATGCCATAAAATGAGCAACGAGGCACATTTAATACTCGCACTTGAAGCGCATTTTGTAAAGGCCGCACAGTGGGTGGGATTCAAGGAACAGAAAGTAAAAACTATAAGGCGTCATTAAATATTTCGTTGCAAAAATGCATCGCTTCTAAGGGAGTTTGCACGATCACCCACTGTGGCTCCAGAAGTTTTTCCTCTCCCAATTATAAGCCCTTGTATGAGCCCACTGTGCCTGCCGTGCTGCCTCTCTCTCTCTCTGTCTCTGAGCGGAAGTGAATGTGTAGACATTTGCGGCCATGAGCATTACAAGTTCTCTCTTTTTCAATGTGTGCGTGCCCCACTGTGTGTGTGTGTGTGCGTAGGTGTGGGTTGAGTAATGACTGCATTCAGCCTTAGACAGAGGGAGTGAGAGACAGCGACAGCGACAGCGATAGAGCCGGAGCATTGGAAACGCGTTCCAATGTCCTTAGCCAGACAGTCCTTACGCTTGTTCGTTTCAGTTTTTGAAGGCTATGCACTTAGGCGAGGTCATAAATATGCGGCTCAAATGTTATGTAAAATGTGTGCGCCAACTTAAAGCCCCTTGCAGGCTTTAATTGTGGCCCACACACCCACACACACACACACGCATACAGGCACTCTCGTGCCCTCATGGTGAGGACATTTGCATAAAGAATCGCGTACAGCTTCCGCTTACGCATCCTTTGGCGCCCCGCTTGGACTTCCTTTTGGCTCTGGCTTTTGCATTCATTCATAATTGCAGGATGCATTTTGTTTTAGTTCTTTTCTCTGTTTTGGCCCGTCCTTTTTTACTCTTTTCCCTCTTGCTGTTTCTCTTCGCTCTTTTTCGCTCTCTCTCTGTGGCTATGCAAACATCAAGGATATCCTTGAGTTTGCAGTGAACAAATATTTGGCTTTTGCTCAGTTCGCTTTTAAAATATAGGGTACTCGTTGAGTCTAAGGGTGCACTGCGTTTCCTGCGAGTGTTACGCGCATGTAACAGGTAGAAGGAAGCCGCCAACTCTTGGACTGCTGAGGCCCTAGGAAATAGAGAAGGAGACACCATAGAACAGTATTCAATGGAAATTCGATAGCGTTCCCTTGGATAATCTATGTTCCAATTATTACAGGAGTAAATGTAAGAAATAAGTCCAACAGATGGATATCCCTCTGTCGTATCCCACTTCATTCTACAATAGTCTTCATGGGTTTTCCGCGGTTTCGTTTCTCCACTTAAATCTTTGGCTTTAAGGGAAATTGTTCAACTCTCATTTGCCTCAATTGAGTTCCCCACCAGCGCTGAAAGGGGGGCGGGGCATTAAACAAATTTAGTTACTCTTTGTCCTGCGTGTGTGTCCAGTAAATGCAAATTGCATTCGCATATTTCACATGCCCTTCGGGGGCCACCAGGGCGCATACGTAATGGAATTGACAGCGTGGAAAATCGGAAATTCTAGCCAGAAACAGACAGAGAAAGTAGGGAGGGAGGAGAGGTCGACCAGCTGCATAAACTGAACCGTGTGCAGGCCAGGACTCTGCTCTGCTCTGCTCTGTTCTGGTTTCAGGCCAATGTAATTTATGCCTATAATAGCGTCGAGTCCTTTTCGCCTGCCATGTGGCTTTTGTTCTCGCAGGACATCTATTGCCGGAGAGGCGGAGGAGGCAGATGGAGGGAAATGACACATGGATATGGGCGATCAAGCAGTTAATGCCCTGGGATTGGCTTGAATGAGCACGAGCCCAGACCAAAGTGGATTTGGAATACGTTTTAGGGATTACTCGTGGCGTAGTTGGGTTTGCATTTTGAATTCAAAGTTTAATGGGTATTCCACTTGGACGGGCAGTCATTCTATTGTTGGTTCTATTGTGGTCAGTATTCTATGCGAATTTAGGGGATTTCTATTTTACAGAAAGAGCTCTTAATTAGTGGGAAACGGATTGTTCGACTAGCTCAGGACTTCTCAATTCCCTGCCTCCTTTCAGCAACTCAATAGCTAAAAATTCCCCCATGAGCACACCAAATAGACCTGCTGTTACCATCCGGCACAAACATCCGCATAAATTTCATGTACAACATTGTAGAAAGCACCAAAATATTTGTACGGCTTCCGGCTGAAACTATTTCCAAAGGGAATCCGCAGAGAAAAACGTACTTCGGAGGTTTAGGTGCGGTGTAGGCCTGATATGACAGAATTTACCTCGGCACGAGCGTTGAATTGTTTTGGTTTTTTGGTTTTCATGACAAAATCAATTGGCTGGCGGCAGACAGAGCGACAAAACAAAATCAAACCAATTAAGTTGTTACCACGAGAGAAACAGCCAGGCAGAAGGCACAAGAGAGAGAGGGACAGGGAGGAGATCAAAATATTTGGCAGCAAACTGGGTCAATAGCTAACCAGAGGATATACCATCATGTTAAGGGGATTAGTAGCCAGGCAGCTGGCAATTTCTGTACAACGTTGCGTATGCGTACCTTGCCCCAAGGCTTTAGCCTTCGTCTGCTCCCTCTGTGAAGCAATTTGCTTATTATTTAACAAGAACCTTTATGCCTAGGGATCTAGGAGGGCCCTGTTCTCCCACTGGGAAGCCACTTAATGAGAGGACAGTCCTCAGAGTGTCTTCAGAAAACTGAACAATAGAACTAATGCTTTGACATTGAGAGACTTAGACCCGATGTTGACATGACTCTCATTCCCCGCCTCACGAGCTTCGCAATTTGCATTTGCATTCGCCTTCGCATTCCCATTTCCATTCCTGCCATCTGCATCTTTGGGGGCCCGCTCTGTCAATTATTCCCCTGCATCCGTAATTGCAATTTGTACGCCCCAAAGGGAAGAGCGAGAGGACAGGTATTAGACAATCACAAAAGCGCATTACAAGTGGCTTTAATGGCAGGCTTACTGCTGAAGCTCTTCCAACCCCCTGCACATTACGTATACGCAGTGTTTGCCGTAGTATTTGCTTAGACAGGGCATGGGCTCGGTTCGTTCGCTCGTTCGTTCGTTCACTGGTTAGTTATGCATTGAATGCTCAAGGAATTAGCCATGGCTAACAGCTACTGCCAGAAGATGTCAAGGCAAGAGACACGAGACGACACTGTGTCGAGTTCTGGGGGAAAACGGCTAACTTATTCATGGCAGAATTCTGCTGAAATGTGAGCAGAAGTATTGCGTTACACCCAATTGACAAGTTAATCTTTGAAGCAACTGGAGGCATATTCAAAGGAATTGTGTCTGAAATAAGAAAAAAGGCGGGGAGATTACCAGTGATGTGAAAATCTGGTTGTACATTTCAAATATTCCCTCTGAAAGTCATATTTGCACATCTTTAGCGCTGAAATTTCATCACTCTTTCTGTTTTTCCTGTAAAATCACACAAGGAAATCTTAAAGTTAGGAACCATTTAGATGTTATAGTACAAATCACCAAAAATATATATCATCGCTGAATCTGAATCCCAATTAGAGTCTCACGATTCCGCCTTAATTATTCGTTCTACCTTTACTCCGGCTCACATCCTACTATATCATGCTCGTGGCTCTGGCTCTGTCTGCGTGGACTCAACAATTTATCAACGCTTTAATTAACATACGCATAAAAATAATTTCCTGCAGGGACCATAAAATATTACGACAAGTGGGTGGCACTGTGGGCGGAGAGTGGGGTGTTGGTGCCAAGGCCAGGGCACGTGCCTTGCAATTAAAATGAAAATGATGACAATTAAATGCGCGATCTGTGAATGGGTTCGGTAATGGGTCAACGCCATCACACTTGAGTCCTTCCAAAAGTCCCCAAAAAGTCATAAACAAAACTAAGACAGAATTCTTTATTAGAGGACTCGTACTAAAGGATACCCTCTGCAGGTGTTTGTCTTGGCTACTTACTGATCAGAAAATTAACAGACAGTCGTATAATGTAAGAATTGAAGAATACAAGAGAGTTTCTTTGGGATTCTTTGGAAAAAGGATATAGTCTTGGCAACGTGTCAAACACATCGGAGGAATACGTGTAGGTGCTGTTGTAGCCAAAAGATATACCTATGTAAATCTCCACTGAACAAAAACCATATCTCTTTAAAGGTATAGATACAACACCTTTTTATTCATCGCTACTCTCTATGGCCTTTGTGCCACAATAATTTAAATTTCATATAATTGGATATATGTCTATTTCGCTGCTAATATGCCCTATGAATACATAATGGGTATGAAAAGTGACCCCAAAATAATAGGAGGGGCAAAAGGGAGCCTTGATTTAGGGGCCAAGAAGTGAAAGTCCTGCGGGCGCTGCGGTTTCTTTACTGTCTTCTTTGTAACTATTAAGCAATTTTGGAATTTCACAGAACTTATGCGCATTTTGCACGCGAATGGAAGATACAAAAGCGCACACACACACACACTCAGATAGCACCGACAGCACACACTCACAGAGCGCGCAGCACGCCCACGCAAAGCGTTTCCGCCTTGGAAAAAGTGTGTTTTTTTTCCCAGTTTCGTTCTTCTTCTTTTTTTTAGTGAATGAACACGGGCGCAGGCAGCGCTAACGGTAAAGCTGTGTGCTCTCCCACGCTTTCAGTCTCTCTCTAGCTCTTCCTCCTTTGCTCTCTTTCCCCATCCCCTTTCCACTTTTGTGTCGAATATGAAACATGTTGGAAAAAAACAAAACCTTGTCAACGCAGCCACAAAACAGCTGAGCGGCCGATTTGTTGTTGCCTCGTATTGAGAGCCTCTCTCTAACACTCTCTCTCTCTCTCTCTCTCTGTCTTTCCGTCTCTCTGTTAGGCAATGCGCATGCTGTTAGCTTAACAGCTGTTATATGGACGTCTGTTAATGTGTCTGGTGCCGCTGTTAACCGAAGCATTGATTATTGCCTTTCATTGCTAAATAAGTACAGTGGAGCCTCTCAAAAGTTTGAGATTTATTATACACGCTCTCTTTTCATTCAGAGTTATAAATCAAGAAGCAGGAATCACTATGGAACCCAAAGACGCTTTCAAATGTCCCCATTGATACTGAGATCTTGTAGATCTGAAAAAATATTAAAGGAAATTGGACATAAGGACGTCTCAGGTGTCCCAGCAGGTTATTTCAATGTATTTATTTGGTTCCAAATTCGATGGTATCTACAATTTTAAAAATAAAAATCTCCATTTTGCTAGCATAACTTACAATGATATTATCTAGCTATCCGTCAATAATCACCACGATTGTTTAAGCATAACAGCAGAAATCGGAAAGGAAATATCTGTATTTATTGTGATTACAGGCCTAAACTGTATTTGGAGTGGGTGGAGTGGGTGGAGAGGGTGGAGTGTATAGTTTCGTCCTGTTTAGAACCTTTTCTAGTTACTCCAAAGCAAACAAAACTTCCCCCATCCTTTTTAACCCATTTTTACTGTACTTCCTTCCCCCAAGCAAACAAAGTTACGTTACGCATTATAATTGAGTTGAAGTGTGGAGGAAGCCCTGCCATGAAAAAGGAATCCCTGTACCGAGCCGGAACATATTTTCTCTACACATAATGTCAACAAACTTTTTATTAGCTTTGACATTTTGGCCAAGTTTAATGGCCAAAAGCCCGCCCCTGGCTCTCTCCCCGTTGCACACTTCTAAGGCTAATTTTTCTGTGTATACTCGTACTTTTGCTGCTGGGTCTTCCCGGCTGGTTTTACGAGTGTGTGTCGCCAACTTTTGGGTTCGACGGATTCCAGGACGGATCAAACCTCAAGCGAATGTCAGCCCCAGGCGAAGCGAATCAAATCAAGTCAAACGCCGCCTTGGGCTGGGGCCTCATTTGGGCCAACTATTGTTTTATTTGCTCACTGGCCATAAAAATGCAAAATTTAGAGGGTCGAAAACTTTAAGCCAAATGCTTCATTAAAAGTTAGTCAGCAATGAGCACTAGATCTAGGAAAGGGAATAATCCTATTACTCCTAAAGTGATTTTTAAAGTATGAACAGACAGAAAGGGGGATAGCTTTATATATTCATTTGAATCCAGGCTTCTATGACATCCTTAGACTATCTATTGGTAAGTGTCTTTCAATATCCATTAAATTCCATCCTGCAACTGCCAGACCAACCATCGACTCTTACCATCCAACCGACAACCACAGCTGCAGTTTAAATCTTTGGCTTTGGACATAAACTTTATATACAGACATCTACGATGTGTACTTATATACTTGAATATTGTGTGTGTGTATCAATTCATTTGCCTTGAAAGCCAAAGAGGAAAAAGGTGTTAAAAAACACATTTCGAAATGGTTGAATGGTTAAACGCAAAAGCATTAGTAAAATTTAATGGTATAAAAGGGGATATCTCTCTACATGAAGGACATATGGGTGCCTCAACCTTGTATCTGTAACGGATATCTCTGTCGAGTGAGTCAATGATCCCCTAAAATATCCTTCTGAGCATTTTGAGAGCATCAACCCACTGCAAGCAGCATCTTTTCTAACCATAACTCCCCAGTTCTGTGCCACAAAGTAATGTGATGGCAATGCAATGGCCGCAAGGAAAGTCTCTTGACACTCGAAGGAAGCATCCATTGAAGCCACTCCTCATGCCTCATCCCCTGAAACTGACTGATGATGGCTGACCAGCAAATGGCTAAAATGCTTCACAGTCGAGATCCTGCAGTAGGGAAAGCGGCAACAAGAACAATGCAAAAGGAAGGGGAGGGCAGTGAAGGAGAAAGAAAAGAGGAGCAAAAACCAAAGGCAATAAACAGGAAAACAAATGAAATGGCGGGCAAACGCAGGCAGCGAAAATGTGTCCTGGAAATGACGGGGACTTTGTCTTCTCCGTGGGTGGTCAGGCACAGACGCACACATCCAAAGATACAAAGAAGAACACTTAGACACACAGATACACACGCACACCGATACACAGATGAAGCAGCAGCAAGATACAATGCTCGTGTACGTATACGTAACAACAATGGGAGCCGACAAAAAGAAGCGTGCAGCAGGAAAAGCGGGCCAGAAGTACATGCGTTTCCCAACAGAAATATAAAGAGGGGAAGATGCCAGGAGAGGGAGCCAGATGGAGTAGTGGGGAGAAAGGGAGGTTCTGAAAATGAGAAACAATTCAAGCACAGATGAAGCAGCCAAGGAACACCCAAGAACAACTCAAACTTGTAGCATAAATACAAATAAAAACCATCTGCTTTTCTAATCGAAAATAAGAGAAATACGATACAAGGGAAAAACAGGAAAGAACACAGGGCAGATGCTGGGAAATAAAGATTGTATATATCCTTCAAAGCGAACTCTCATATTCAGAGTTTCCATCATTAAACGCCTACAAAAGTCGCCTTCGTAAATGTTCTCTTACCGTTTTCCAGACTTATTAACTTTTCCCCGTTTTAACCTCCGCATAACCTCATTTTCGCATTTAATTTGTGTCGCCAATCAATCTCCTAAAATATTCATCTAACCTGATCCCAAAGTCAATTCGTTACAGTGACAGATGATAATCATTAGAGATGTCTGCGGGCACTGCCGGACCAGCTCCCAAGCCACCAATGAATTTGTCCCAAGACTAGGGAGACCCTTGGACTCTTCCACAAATCAATCAAACTCTTTGGGGATTCAGTTTCTGGCCTTTCAGCCGTAAGATATTCAAGCCGGATCCCCTCTATAGTACACGATGATATTGCCCATTTCAGGTCAGAGGCCAGGGCCCAAAAAAAGGTGGAAAGTGGCGACAGTATAAGAGCAAGAAAGGAGAGGCCTGAAAGGTAGGGAGAAAAAGAGAAAAAGCCAGGAAAAAAAAAGGAAAATAACGAGTCAACTGCGTGGGCGATGGCCCCAAAGGAAAGAGCAGCGAAAGAGGGAGTACCTCAGAAAGAAGGAGAGATTAGGAGATAGAGAGAATAAGAGAGAGTGAGAGTAAAAAAGAAAAGAGAAATTAACAAACTTGAGGCACAAAACAAAACACAAAAGCCAAGTGTGCGGTTATTAAATTTTGCAAGCAATTGACTTGACCAGAAGACTGGGTGGGGGCAGCCCTGAAGGGAGGTGGCCCTAGACCCCACCAATAATCAATAAATGTGGTGGAAAATATAGCACGCTGGGAAATTGCTACACATGTTCCTGCTAATGGAGCGAAATCAAGTGAAATTGAAACCAAAACGGAAACTTAAAATGGAACAGACGTCCCGGCCAACAAGCCCCACAGTGTTGACCGGTTTTCAATGTCAGATACACGTAAAAATTGATGGCCGAGGTCAGGCTTGTAAAACGTAGAGTATCAAATAAATAGAGGAAACATTTATGGGAAATCTTTTGAATGGGAATACTGTTGATTTGATGTTGTCTTTTTACGGCCAGCTGTCTTGGCTAAGCGCAGTAATCATGGATCATTTGCATTTAAAATACATTGCTTACATTGCTTTGACTGGTTCTGGTTGTTCTTCGATTGTATCTTGTAGATGGTAGATCTGTTGCTGGTCACCTCTCTTCTTACACTGCTTTCTGTCAACCGCTGCGTATGCGTAATATTTTCGAGTGGAAACTATCACTTAATTGACCCCGAAAACAGCTTTTGCTTTCATTGAATGGAACCGAAATATTGACTAAGCCACACACAAAAGATATACAGGACGCAATTCGAAATGTTTCGGGGAGTTTCTATTCTAAAAATTTGTTGCTTTTGCTGTTGTTTGTACCGTACACACACACACGCACACGCATGGAGGGGCACCACTCACACACTCACGCACACATCCAACGAGATTTATGTAACACACAGCTGAGCCGAAGAAAAACTTTTACAAATTTTCCGAACAAAAATATTAAAACCGTTTGCTTGTTCACGTTTTTTTTTTGTATTTTTTTGTTTTTTTTTCTATGCTTTTAAGGCAGCCATTTTGTTTTTTATCGGATTTGTGTGGCGGTTGGCGGCGGGCAAGGGGGGTAAAGGGTTTATGGGTCTTTTGTTTGTTTAGTTGCTGTTTCTTCTTCTAATTTTTGTTGTGTATTTTCTCTGTTTTGCTAGATGTTTGTTGGTCTTCTGTTTGGCTCGAGTTGCACGGTGTTTTGTTTTTCGGATTGCACAAACTTGCACGCTCTACGGTTTACGATGTACTGTGCTAACGGTATTTACGTCGGAGCACCTAGAAGTCCGCACACAGACACAAACAAGAGGGAGAGAGAGCAAGCCGAGAGAGCAAAGAACACATCTCTCTCTCTCTCCCTCTCTCTCTGTGGAGCCGTCTCTGTCCCGCCTGTGGCTTGCATTTTAACAGTTTAGCAGAGCGGAGTGCTATCCTCGTAATGTTAAATTCTTACAGTTAAAAAGTTCTTTGATTAGATTGGAGGGAGTCCTTATGTCGACCCGTAACAATCACACAATATGCCCAATAAAATCTATTTTCAAGTTACGTCTCTCCTTCGGGATCGTTTTGGTGCTGAGTACATTATAATGACCATACTTATTTCTTTCTTATTAATTGGTTAATTTTATAATAAATATATTTATATATATGCTGTATAGCCTGTTTCTTGTTCTCTTTAAAGTTTCGTTGGATTTCTATCCACCAAAACCGTTGCCTACTGTTCGGCATTGCTGTTATCTAACAGCACGCTGTAAACTTCAAAAATTTCACTTTATTGTTGTTGTAACACTTTCACTCTCTGCCTCGCTGACAGTTGGAATGTCTGCTTCAAGGTATATGTGTATAAGGTATGGTAAAGATTTGGCCGCCTGCTAACGCTGCACTCCAAACGTTTGGAAGTTCGGATCTAAGTGGGCGGAAAATTAACCATTAATCCGATATGTGATAGTAAGGCTCACCTTATATGACGACACCTTGGAGCGCCTGCTGTCCCTAGCTGCCTGCCCTTCGGCCCTTCTGCTCTCTCTCCCACTTTCTGTGAACTTGCTGTTGTTGTTGGAGAGTGCGCAGGCTCCCAGAGAGAGCGCTGCTATTGTAGTTGTTGCTGGACGGTAGGCCTTTTTTCCACTTGGGGGCTTGTTTTCGGTTTTCAATGTTAAGTGCGTAGAAGAAACTGTATGCAAAAGAGAGAGGGAGACACCGACAGAGAGTGAGTAAGCGCAACGATAGCGATAACGACAAGTGGAGGCGACACCAGAAGGACAGAGGAGACGAAGAGACAGACAGAGGGACAGACGGAGGAGATAGTGGGGAGCGTCATGAACGGCGCGTGGAGTATTCCCCTGGCGTTGGGCGCTGCCAATGCAAAATGCTCTATGGTTCCGCCCACGCATACGCGTATGTAGTGGTATGTGGAAAGAGGCAATGGCCACGCACCCAGACCCACATCCAAGCACATGTACATATCTGATACACACATACACACTTATACGAAGACAATCAGCGCCACGCAATTATTTATTAATTATACCGTAAGATTTCGTGCACTGCGCGCTACAATGCTCACAATACAATTCATTTAGTTTCTGTTTCATTATACGAAGATACTCTTAAAGGTGGGATATGGTCACTTTTTCGGGTGGTTCGGCAATGAAAGCAAGGATTGGGCAATGATTGTTAAGATTGTTGCTGTTGAGATCTTTTTAAATTACCTATTCTGTCATAATTTGTTGATCTGTTAATGGAATTAGGTTCAAGGATTTCCACATATTCTTTTTAATCTTTTTAGTTCAAAAAACCATTACAGGACATCTAATGGTCGTCTAGCTGTAATTCCATTTGTTCTCTTTTCTTATCATGTTTCAGCTGTGGCTGTTGTTCTCCTTCTTCTCTCCCTTCGTGTTGCCTTTTGCCGTTAGGCTTCGTTGAAGTCTTTGTAAATTGCAAACAGCTGTTTGTTGCTGTTTTCCCCGCTCTCGCTTTCTCTCTTTTCCTTTAGCATAGTACCCGTCGTACATACATACGTACATATGTATGTGTATTCCATCTCGCTTTCACTCGATAGCGTGGGCTGAAGGTTGAGTGACTGACCTGACTGACTGACAGGCTGCCTGATACGACACTCACATTCAGAACGGAATACTACGTTCGGGCGGGGAACGTACATGTGTACGTGTGTGTTATGTAACTGTAACTGTTTATGATTGAATTTTTCGCTTCGTTTTGGCCATTAATTTTTGTGGCTGCCATGTTTCTTGCGTATTGTAGCGAGGCGCGTGGCCACGTTAATTGAAAATGGCTGTTGTTGTTGTTGTTGCTGTTTGTCTCTCCGGGAAGCATAGCGGAGGCCTGGAATGGTCTAGATTGGCAGGGAGGGGCCTTGTATGGGACTACAAACATCAAGTGGGACTGTAAATGATTTTAATTGGCCTACGACGGATTAAAGGGGAACTATGGGAAAATTTGAGATTTTGTATGCAATTTAAAACAAAATTCCACCTCTTAGCGCAATAAGCAGCAAGTACATATCCAGAAATATGTATATTTCAAATCCCATTAAGAGTATAGCATTACACTTTAAATATGAAATGTAAATTTGTAAATTCTTAGAATTTGTGTGGACATGAATGATAAATTGCATGCTGTATACAGGGTGCATTTTTAATATATTTCATATACGACTCGTACTTTAATAAACAAATAAATTCCCTGGCCTTTCTGAAAGTATGCAGCAAATTTCTTTCTTGCTGTTGCCAGCCACTCGTGCGTATACGCAACATATACTCCATAAGAGTGTGATAAGGGAAAGGAGAAGCAAGCATTACACACACCATCAAGCAAGCAAGCAGGCAAGCAAACAAACAAACAAAAAAGCAGGGAAACATTCAAACATTTTGTGTCAATCTGTCAGTCATTCAGTCACTCAAAGAACCCCTCCTCGAAGCCCCTTTGCCCATTGCCGTTGCCCGCTGATAAACTGGAATCGATAAAGAGGGGATGTAGATGTACACACCTACCACCCACACCCCTGCCACACCCCTTGCCACGATGAGTCCTGCTTATCAACGGTCACATAGGAAATACAATACAAAATGGGATACAATGCGAAGGAGGCGGATGTGTCCTGGCTCAACAAAGGATAGCAATGGGTAGGGTAGGAAGACAAACATATATACATATTTATAAATATAAATATATTTCTTGTATAGGACACGTGTGTGAGAGCATTTAACGCGATAAACGTAAATCAATAAACGCACAGAACGGAAATTATCAACACCTGTAAAAGATAATTGACGCAAAATTAAATTATATGTTGCCACAGCATGTGGCAATAATGATGATTCCATTAAAACACAAGCACTGTGCCCTGTCTTAAACAGTGCATTACGCAGGTGAATGGCTATAGAACATCTACATACACACGCGTATACAAATTGGGATTCTTATGAAACTCTTTGGAGCCACAAAGGATTGGTTAATGTATTGGAAAGGGTTCACTTTCGAAGAGTTATTCTGAGAAAAACCTGAAAGTGGACCATTACTTTTGGCATTTTAAGCATATTCTATATCCTATCATATTGAAATCTGTTATTTATCTGTGCGGCAACATTCGGGTAAAGATCTGTCGATCCCTCGATCTCCCATCCTTTCCAGAAGAATATCCTAGGCATCTTTGTTGCTGCTTCTTATTTATGCAAAAATGGTTACAAGGACAACCCGATTATAAGAATCTATAAATGAATGTGTGGGTTGGGTTTCTTTTGGGTTGGGTTCTGTTAACATTTGACCTTACTTAGCTCACTTAGCGCGCAGAGCGGCGGTGGAGCAGTGGCAGGATGAGCAGACAAAGCGTTGACAATGGCACAAACAAAAGAAACAGAAAACAGACGAGCAGATAATGGACGTAGCGTTTGTGGGGCGGAACGGAGACGAGCGGAGACCAATGGCAAAACGTATTTACATAGCTTATACCTACTATGTATGGTCGGGATAAGCTCCATTGTTTTACGAGTATGCATGCAAATAGAAACAATGCCGGGACGAAGGAACGAGACATTCAGAGATGCTTCGCCTTCAGATTGCAGTTTCCAGAGGTATGCAGGTACCTGCACCGGGTTTCGTGGCAAAGGATGCTCTGTCAGTTATTGGGCATTCGTTGGACATTCGCAGATTACCACTAACTAGGTGTGCAATTACGTTCTTTAGCCATGACATGATTTTTTATTTTTTATTTTCAGATGAATGTGAAGGCTACACATACATATATGTACGGAATCAATTAGGGAACGGGTTAAATCGGTCTTTAGGACTCGAATCCTATAGATTCCTAGAATTAAGTCATCCAATACTCTAGTCCAATAACATTTATATTTAATTAATAATCATTAAGATCATTTGAACACCTTGGATAAAGATATTCCTTCCTATTTTTTATTTGTATCAATAAAATGCGCTGAAGGAACCAAAGTTCCATTTTATAATGACAATATTTTCAAATTAAATACCATGTAAATAGTATTATAAATTATTTTTTCGTTTCCACATATAAAGATGGTTAGCTTCCGCCCCTCAATTTGTAAATTAAATATGAAAGCGCTTCCCTTGATAGCATTTAAGTAAATTTAATTTGTTGGTTTTGTTGCATGATTTGATGGTCTAATACAAATCGAACTCGTTTCGGTTTCGCGTTCGCTTCACATAAAAATTCCACTAAATTATAAATTAATGAACTAATAGTAGGATGCGGCGGCAATCGGGCAGTCACAGTCATGAGAAGAGACTACAGCTCGGTGTGAGCGTATTCCTCGTGATCGTTTTCCTTATCCTTGGGCACAATAAACAGACCCTCCGCCGTGGTCCAGCGCGTTCCATGCTGCGGCCTGTGCAGTCCTACGATCTCCATTTGGCCGGAGATGGGTCGCCCGTAGGAGCGTCCCGACATGCCCAGGTACATGCCCGTGTCGATGTGACGCAGCCGAATATGTGCATCGCGCATCCACTTATCATTCGTGCAGATCACCTCCCAGTGGTCGCCGGTATCGCCCACACCGTCCGTGCCGTAGGCGGACACCTCCTGTTCGCCGGAGAGTGGCGACGAGAAGTGATGCGAGTGCAAGTTCTTTTTTGTGGTCAAATGCTCCAGGCGGATAGTGTACCCGCAGGCGATGGGCTCTCCCCGTTCGCACAGCTCATTCGACTGGGCTTTGATCATCCAATGGCTGTTGACATCCTCCTTTTGCTCCACGCCCGTCACCGACTGTTGCCCAGACCCAGAGCCGTATTTCACGTCGTGTGAGTGGAGCCGGTAGTTGTAATCCGAGTTGAGGAGCTTTAGTATGGAGCCACACGTCACCACATTGGTTTGGGTGGCTACACTCGCAGATGATTAAAAGATAATAGATCAATAATACTTCTGCATTGTAAAGGGGCGGCGTGGCCAATCACAGAAGACCACATAAACGCCGCCTCTGCGGCTTCTCGCTGGCACTTACCGGAGACGATGCTCAGGCAGCTAATCAGGGCCAGTACGGGTAGCAATAGTGTGTGCAGCATCCTCCTTCCTTGTCTTTGCTCTCTTTCTGAGTTTTATATATCTAAAGTAACAATATTTTGTACAATTTCTAATTTTTTGCTTTGAACACGCAAACAAAGTTAGCGATGATGTTGAGGATGTATCGATATAGAAGTATACCGATATATGCACTGCCCTGGCGATGGATGTATCGGCTATTCATATCGCAAAATATCGGTCGACTGCAAATATAATATACAAATATATCGATATCATCCCGAAACGCAATTTTCACTAAAATAACCCAATAAAAGTGAAGAAAATTGAAATTAAACAAAAATTAATGGCACACAAGCGTTTGTTCATCTACGCTGTGTTACTGGCGATATGTTATTTAGTTGGCGTGACATGGGTGAGTGCCGAAAACCGGTTTGTATAGCGAGCATCACATGACTTCACTATTTGTTTCGTCAACAAAGGCTGAGAGTGCATCACAAACCCTGCCAGTGGGTGGTGGCAGCAGCAGCAACAACGCCAGCCAAGGAGGTGCGTTGCCACCAGCGGGTGCAGCAGCGATAGCAGGAGCAGGAGTGGCAGCAGGAGCAGCAAGTGGTCCAGCACCAAAACAAACTGTCGTGACTCCTGCTCCAACGGCCGCGGCGCCACCGAAAGCTATTATCACGCCTGCTCCTGGCCATAGTTCTTCCAATGCCAGCAGCACAGCGAACCCAGCAACAGAATGGTAAGTAAATCCCATTCTACACTAAACTGCAATTAGCTTTGATCTTTAATCTGTATTCCTCTTTTTCAGTGTCTGTGCTGGGGCTTTGCTTCCTCGTCTGGATGCCAATGGCAAGGAGCTGCCCATCTGTGCCGAGTGCAAGTGCTCCCATGTGGCGCGAAATACGACACTTATAAAGGTAGCTTCGTTAAACCCCCACCAACCAACCCCCACACCCCTTTAATATACTCCGTTTCCCATCCACAGGTCGTTGTCATCATTGTGATTTGGATAATATCCATTTTAGTGATATATATGCTCTTCCTGATGTGCTTGGATCCATTGCTGAATAAGCGCGTAAAGGCCAATTACCAGGAGCACACCAATGAAGATGTACATAGCAAACATTCTAAGAAATATGCAGGCATACAGTATAGTCTACTAGTTACAGCCCCTGATATTGATGATGATGATGAGGCTGAACTAGTTGACAATAAAGAAGCACCACACATTTGAATAGATTTTAATTGCGAACCTTTTTTGTTTCATTTTTACGTTTATGTTCCCCTAACCCCCCGCACCCCATCGCCTCGCCGCGACACAACTAACCCACTGACTGAGTTTCTTTTAAGCCACAACCAACCCATTAATTTCCTTTATTCCCCAACTAATGCGAAAATCTTTCACCTTTTCTTTTCTGCCTCCCAGGATGAGCCGACACCGCCCATGCCCGCCGCCACTAACCAAGAGCTCAGCGCCAGAGCCAATGTCCTCAATCGCGTGGGCCACCAGCAGGACAAATGGAAGCGACAAGTGCGAGAGCAAAGACGCCACATCTACGACAGGCACACCATGCTCAACTGAGACCAGCAGGGGCTTTGAGCAAAAGGTGGATTAGCAGCGAAGGCGACTTAAGACATGTATTCCAAGCAGTAAACCATATTGGCCACTCATTAGTTTGATCAAAATTATCATATATCTAGCCGCAATTTATTTAAATATATTACATGTAAACGAATTTTTGATTGGAAAAGTAATTTTTATTCATCGAAAAACCGCCACAAGCTTAAATCATACATTCTATCGGCTCTATCGGAGTTTTACTCTAATATCCCTTGATGGTGGCGGCAAAGGTCCAGTTCTCGCTGACCTTGCAGGGTCCATCGATGGTGGTGCCGCTGGCGTTGCATACGCCAACAGTGTACTGGGCCATGTTGCGGGTATCACGATAGTAGAGCACCTCCATGCATTTACGGATCTAAAAACAAAAACAAGGATTACAATCATTCAGTTCTTTAGGACAGAATTGCAGTCTATGTCCTACCAATTCGGAAGCCTCTTCGGCTGTGAATTCACGATCCTTTGGCTTGCGTTCGCGGACTAAAGGCAGAGCCAAATGGCGAGCGAATCCTGTGGCCACCACATAGTCCTCATAGGCACGTCCACGCAAATCTACATTGGCCAGGTATGGCGTACCATCCTGCTCAATGCCGCCCACAACCACATCAATGTACAAGGGGTTCATGCGCGAGCGACGATTGTAGAGGACACGCGTCAGCCAGCTGGACAGAGCCTTGGGCTTCATGGTGATACCATCCGCATAGCACTGATCCTCGATCATCTTCTGGTCAATGGTGCGCTTGATCGACTGTATATCAGCAAAGTCGCCACCGCCGCCCAAAATGATGTTATTGTTAATGGGAAATACGCGCAAAATGTTCTGGTAGCGTGCCAGAGAGCCGTAGGAGACCAGTGTGTCAGCAGCAATCATGACGCCGCCATCGTATCGTATACCCAAAACGGAGGAGCCTGTGGTAATGGAAGAGCTGAGGAAGGAAGTAGTATGAATTATGAAGTGGATTCAATATAGTCAATGGCACCCTACGTGCTGCGCTTTGTTCCGAAAGGGCCTGCCGCGGTCAGCTCTTTTGGCAACTTCTGGGTCTGCTGCTGTCCGCCAGTGAAGTTGTAGAACGCACCGGGTGTGGGTCCATTCTGCCACAGAGGCTGGGCCATGCTGTTGTAGTTGTTCAACATGTTAATTTACTCGTTTTTAATAATAATAATAGAAAATCTTAAATTGTTAGCGATTTTTTGCCGGAGAATGACGAGCACAAATAAACAATGTGACCAGCGGACTTATCGTTAAAATATACCGTCTGACCCTCAGAAATATACCAAAACATACCATCCCAATTAAAAAATATACCGCAAAAAACCTGGCGAGTACAAGTTCTTTCATACATATTAATAAATTTTGATATTCCGTGGAATATTACCATCTATATAGAAAATTTAGCCATGTCCACATAATTTTATACGATTGTTGGATAAATTTTCTACTTGACTAGCTTGTTTTAAATACTTGCTTTTATTGGATTTTGTCTAAAAAAAGCTTTTCGCGAAAAAGGTCAAAGTGACGAGGGATTTGGCGGCGAGGAAAACTCCCTCCACGAAGAGAGGATATCCCTTCACAAAATAGACATCAAATCAAAAAAAAAGAGAGCAAGTGCCACCAAACTTGAGCGCCAAATAGAAATAGTTTGAAAGTGAATGATCGAAATGGATTTAAATACAATCCATTGGAATAAATGATGCACGTAAATTCGATTTGAGAGGGCGAAAAGTTTATATACCTCATGTTCTTAAAAAAACCTTTAAAAACGTAATATAATAGATTAACTTTGACCTCAAAAAATACCAAATCAGGGATGCAACGAATTTAGCCCAACTAAGCCCCTCTATTTAAACAGTGCAACGAAATGTCCTTTTCTACATGGATGCGACACGGTAACTACGTATTTGCTACATATCAACAGCACATTTATGGAGTCTGGACATTTGTATACCCTATGTTTGTTCCTCGCATATCCACCCATTTTTTTCCTTACAAAAAAGGTAACCAAGATATTCTGTTCGACATGAATATATAGGATATGGATTGGATCGGACTGCTTTAGAGCTGCCCCAACAGAAATGTAGATTAATTGATCAGGTTCCTGATTCATTTACAGACAAGTCTGAAATCTTTATTAATACCGAAAGCTATCGGAATTTAATAGGTTGGACAGATGAAATTATCCATTTCTTAAAAGAGCAAACAATTTTAATTTTGAATTTAAACATTATAACACTTTGTTTTTATTGCCAGTATACCAATATATAATATATATGTATATTTCATATATTTCAGTGTATGTATAATGCAGACCTTTCCTTTGGGGATTGGAATGTTTCCGTTTGCTTGGCGCATCTTTCAGATGCCGTAATACAGTCAAGAATATCAGTTACATGGTTTCTTTTGAGCTATGCTAAAACAATAATAGTTGAGGGGAGACCCCTACGAGTACGAATACGAATACCCTACGCAAAACTACAAGCTACTTGTCACGGCCAATTGGTTTAGGTTTAGGTTTAGATTTAGATTAATTTGTGTTTAAAGCTTCTTCTAGTCCTTGCAGCAGCAATACACATTGTCGCTGGAGCTGGCTGGCGTTGAGGGGGCAGTGCCGCTCTTGAGCGGCTTGCTATAGGAATGCGGACCGCGCATGAAGACCTCTATAAGCTGACAATGCGATCTGGAAGGAGCGAGAGAGGATGATCATTAGCTTTTGCTGGAGGGAATCTACAGAGGCAATACCTCATGGTTATGTCCAAGTCGGTGACCACCTCGCCATCACAGTTCCAGCTGGAATACTCTGAGGAGGAGCTGCTGCCGACCTCCGCCTGTGCTATGGGCTGGCAAGAGCCTGCAATGCTGTAGTCGTCACCATTGGCCGCTGCGAATGTCCTAAACTGGAACTTTCTTGTGCGATAGACATCCACAAAGGGCAAATTTCGCTGTAAAACAAATTGTGTTAGTACACTTCTAGCGCAAAGCACTAAGATACTTACTATATCTCCACTTCGGCCGGCTGTATTTAACAGAAATCTCACATTATTGAGCAGCGAGGTCTTCTTGACGAGAATCAGATCCAGGCAGCCATCGCCCAGATGACTATACCGGGAGATTCCGTTGGGACTGCGGGCGCAGGCACAGGTTATATTGGCGCCGCAGATCATGAAGAAGTTGCCCTTTATGACCTTCCATTGCTCAGAGGCAAGGCTCTTCATGGAGTGGACGCTGCCCACTGGCAGCTGGAGCTTGTCGGGCCGCGGCCTGGGTCTGAGCAGAGCCGCCTCGCTGGGCGTTAGATGGGACTCCTCTGGGTCGGCCTCCTCCAGTGTAGCGCTGCTTGTGTTCTCCACTTCTGCGTCTTCCGCGTGGACAAACAGAGAGGAGCGTTGCTGCTCCTGCATGGAGCTGGCAAAGCTGCAGCGCTGGCAATTGGCATAGCAAATGGAGGGCACAGACTCGCCCAGAGAGCACACACTGTCCGGACTCTGCGGGAGATTCTCCTCCAGCGGTGTGGGCTGCAGATCCGGCTCCTCCAGCAGCCGCAGCTCGGCGTCGTAGCCCCGGTTGTTGATGAAAGCCTTGACGCCGCTGTACTCGTATCTCTTAGGCCCCATCCAGCGGTAGTTCTCGCTCTGGGCAGCCACATCCCCCAGGTAGCCGTAGCTGAGGACGCTGGCGCAGAACCTCAGCAGCGATTGGCTGTTGCTCACGCTGCAGACGTCCAGGCCGCGATGCTGGCCGAGGATCACATGTATGGCCGCCGTCCGGACATCTGCCGTCCCATGCATGCTGTAGGCAATGGTGTCCGTGCTTCCGGCTGGGATTACACCCACTGGGATCTCAGGTCGCGGTATGTACGAGGGTCGTTGCTCGTCGATGCCCAGTTCCCGCATTCGCCGGAACAGCAGGCCGTTGATGACCTCCGCCACAGTGCCGTCGCCACCCACACAGCAGACGGCGTCGTAGCAGCTCAGGTCGTGGCTCAGCAGGATGTCCCTCACCTGATTCGCCCGCTGGGTGGTAATGCACGTGGCATCGATGCCCGCCAACTGGAATATGGGCCGCACATGTCGCTCATAGGTCTGCGAGCCGGCCTTCCGCCCGCCATACGGATTGATGAACACCAGCAGGCGGCGCACTCGCAGTCGCGTGCTCGATGGCTGGTGGAGGCGTGCCTGCAGCTCCTGGTCCCACTGCCGCACAATGTACGGGTCCGCATTGAAGAACGTGAGGCGTCGCAGCTCCCAGCGGTTGCAGTCCGTCTGGGACTTGGTCAGGCGCAGGGCATAGTTGATGGTCAGGTACTGAGAAGTGGGCCTGGTATCGGCTTCTCCCTGGGCATTGATGGCCTGGGGATTCGGCGGCTGGATGGAGGCTATCTTTGTGTCTCCCGCCCGCACGCTGATCACATCGTCCACATGGAGTATGTGACTCTTGGGGCCATAGCCGCGCTGTCCCTCCGGCGAGGGCGGATCCTCGGGCAGCGGCGCCTTGGTCTCCTGGCTGCTCTTCGACTGCTTCACCTTCTGCATGCGCTCCCACACCAGCTGCTGGCCATGGAGCAGCACCCGATAGGACTTCTTCTTTAGCTGGAAATTGTTCAGCAGAATGTCATGCGACGGCGAGAGGTCTCCCGCTGCTGTTGCCGTGGCTGTGGCTCTGGCGGAGGAGCAGGTCCCATAGTTGTTGGAGGAGCAGGGGGCGTAGGTGGATGACCCCCCCAGTGACTGTTTACTTTGCGTCATCTCTGCTCTCCGTCGATGGCTTTGTCGGCGCTGCAAAAGGCAGAAAAGAAAACAGGTTTCCATTAGAAACGGCAAACGGGAGGGCACAGGGGGGAGCAGCAGGGGGAGTGGTGGAGCTGCTGGGAGGTGAAGAAAAGGTGATTCGTCTCTGCCATTAATTTTGAGTTACGACGACGCGTCGCCTCCATTCTCTTTTTTTGGTCTTAATTGATGTAATGAGGGATGGAGGAAGAGGTGATAAAAGAACAGGTAAAGAGTACAGAGTGCGGGGGTTACCCCCCTCCCCCCAGATCCCCAGTAATCCAATCAAATCTTTCAGAGTCATTAGCATTTCCATGCTAACGATTTGTGGAATGAAAACCTTTGATGAAACCCCCAACAACATTCGTTGGTTGAATGAAGGTTCTATGCGGTTCAATGATCATCAACTAAACCCATATTTCGGCGTATAATAACAGTCATTATATTGCAGTATCCAAACCATCCATCAATGAGGTTCATAACGATGATAGTGATTATTGATAAACAGGGCAGACGGTTATAGGAATGTGTGACTCAGAAATATAGAGCTTTCGGATAAAAGTATAATTTAAGGGGGGTCCCGTGCAGAAGGAAACCCATCTATAAGCACCTTAAAGATAGTAAGACCCTCATTTAACTGACATTTAGTCCACATGGGTTCCCTCCCATTTACAAAACATATCTTTCCCTTGAGTTAAAATAAAATAAAATTCCCCCTAGCATGCCATCCACTATCACGTTCTCCATCAAGCAGTGCACTGCTTATGGGATTACTGGCGAGTCCCCTGCAGGAATATTGTACTTTTCCTTCCATAAATACATATATAGTAGTTGCCTTCGCTTCGTCGTTTCAGTGCTTATCAGCGGCACAAAAAAGTGCACATTCTGAGAACTTGTTCCACCTCTTACCATATAACCTTATAAGCATGATTGTGCACACGATTGTACCCATACATACATATATATATGGCTATAAGTACATGGGAATGTGCTACACTTATTTCGTGCTCATAGCGCACTGAACTCGAACCAACGTGAGGTGAGGACGGACGCCTTGGGGGCACTGCGCAAAAGTGTAAATTTTGTAAAGAAAAACTGGTTTAAATTGTTGCTTGCTTTTGCAATCGTAGAGGGGAAACACAAAAGACACAATGCAGGCGCAGAGTTGATTGAACTCTCAATTTCAAGCGGGAAATGCAAGGGAAAAGGGAAGTAGATTATTCAAGACCCAAGAATCCCCAAGAATTCCCCAAGAAATCCAAGAAATGGTTTGAAAATTCACGGTTTTTAGTAGAGTTCTTTAGAAATCAAAGCCAAACTTAATGCAATCAAAGTGTTTCATTAAAATACCATAAAAAAGACGGAATTCCTTAAAAATAATCTCCAGAACACTCGTATTTCATAGTAATTTCAATGCTGGCAACTACTCCCACATTCAGGTCATGTTTGCTCTATAAATTTTATGCATTAGATATTTGACACAAAAAGAGATCCAGAGATCCAGAGAGCGAGAGACGCCGAAAATAAACTCTGGGATAAACATCTTTGAGAGTTGAGTTCTTAAGAGTTATGCCCCGAAGAACAATGAATCTTTTTCTTATTTGAGAAGAACAAACTGAATATTGTCATATGTCTATGCAAATTTATTTAAGAGAGTGGAAAAGAGAATGTGTTCAATGATATTTCGAATATGGGGATATCCAGTAATTCAATATATCCAGAGATCAATGTAGTCCCCCAATTTTCCAAGGAATACTTTCTTTTTAGAGAAGAGTTTGGTAGATAAAACCTATACTGGTTTACTATGAATACTATAATCATTAAAAGAGGTAGATGTAGGGGCATTCTATACCTTTTTGTTTGATTTACAAAGTCTAAAGTTAACGTGGAATTTCAAGTTTATAGCACAATATAGCATAGGTAATTGTTTTTCTCCACCTTGTTCCACCTGTGTTTACCCTTGTACGCCCCACCGTACCGTGTAGAAATATAATATATTCAATGTTTAGTTAGTCATACCTTTAGTCAGCCACAAGGCGACTCTCTCGAGAGCTCCAGCACTTTGTTGTTGCTAATTAGAGACCAGACACTTGAATACTTGAAACCAGAACTGAACACACCGACGGTTGACAGACGACAGACGACGGACCAGAGACCCCCGTTTCACGCGTCGTGTGAGGCAACGTTCAAGGTTATCCCCCACTGAAAAGTGCGACAGCCAGACAGACGGAACGGAACAGAACGGACCGGACCGATCCGCAGCACCCAAAACCCGCAAAAAAACTAAGTTTTAGAATCGTTGAGCCGCTCAGCCACAGCCGCAGAGTGAGGAAGCTGCGTTCGCTCTCAAAAAGCAGTTTGGAAAACGAGTTCTCTCTCGTCTACTCCAATCTACTCTGCTCTCTCCTCTCCGCTCCGATTGCGTGCAGCACACGGCTTGACCTTCGCCTTGAATCGCTCTGTTGTTCACAAAATAACCGGGCTTGTACTCAAGATCTCAACGGAAACTGCATTGAAACGGCAGCTGCGCCATACTTGTGACTCTGCAGCCAGTTTTGAATCATTTCCTGCCACTACTCGTACGGGTACGGGTATATATGTATATATATTCCGATCTTGACATTCAGATGCTCATATTTTGATGGGGTCTTTAACTGCAGCCATTCGGCCATGAAGGGCACTCAAATGGCAGTGCAAAAAGTTAATTAAGCTCGCTTTAATGTTTGCTTTTTTATGGTCGTCGTTCAAATACTCGTATAAAAAGTGTATTTTGGCCATCGGAATGTTTGGTTTAAATGATGCCTCAAACAGAGGGAGGGAAGAACTTAAAGAACTTACCAACGAATTCTCTGAATTGTTATAGATTTTATTTTATTTGACTAAAAATAAAGGGAAAATGTGATCTAGATTACTGGTTTTGAAAAGATGGGATTGTGGGAAGGGATTCAGATACATTAGAGCCCTTTCTGGAGACCGGAATCCATTAATTTATTTATAGCCCCTTTCTAGGGATACATCTCTGAAGAAACCTCATTATACTACACATAAATCGCATCTCACAAACACAATCATCTTCACTTTCTCGCTTTTTGCCAATTAAATGCAAAAACTGCAGGCATTTTCATCTTGAAGGCAGATCCCGACACTCGAAGCTATTTTTGATGCCAAAAAGTAATTAATTTTTACAAAAGAAATGCCTTTTGTAGAGGGAATACGAACAAAACTTAATTATAAATAAACATGGTCTCAAAATAAATGTTTGCTTTGCTCTCTCTCTTTCTCTATTTTCTATGTACAAATCAATCATAAATGAGGGATGGGGGAATGGATGTACCTCTCATCGGAAAAAAAAACAAGAGGCGGCCCCCTCAGGAAATGTGTAAACAAAATACACGATAAGTAAATAAAATCAAATATGAACGGAAAGTGGGGGATATTTCTGATTGGGGGAAACCACTCATTTCCTATTCCAGAAAAATAAAAAAAAAATGGGGGAAATATTCTTAATAAATGCCGCTAATGGCGGGTGTTATTCCCATTTGTTATTTTCAAATGCCACGAATCTCTACAAAATGATGATGTTAGCCCCTAATTAAGGGTCACGCAAGCGATGCAATGATTACCTGTTTAACATCATAGTTAGTCGATTAGTCAAACAAACTGGCTCCATTACGTACGAGAGTACTGCCCTTTGTGAGAGTACAAACCACAAAGAATCTATTGTTCAGAAGGACGGGACTTATCGCTAAAACCAAACAATAACATTCGAGTGCTTTAGTACCCCATATACGACGTATATACATATGTACACTTGTGTGCGTGTACATATGTGTATTCGAGGGTTATCTCGGGTAGCAATCGGAGAATACTATATATTTTTTTGCGCTATTCGTTTACCAAAGATAAGATATGACCGATGACATCTAGTATTATATGGGGGTTAGGGTACAACGTGTAGAAAAGGGGCATGATTCCTAGAGATACATATTTGATATTCTCGAACTTTCACAATGAAAATCTTACGAATCGATAATAATAGATAATTTTTTGGACATTTTCAAACATGTGTGTCCCACAAACAGAGTTCTCAGTTGTAAATTTCACTAAAAGTGACTCATATCCGAACACATGATATCAATAAATATTTAATTAAAATACATTAAAGCTTGTAAGACACTTTTGAGCGGAGCGGAGTATAAGACCTCGTGGCATACGATAAAATATAAATCAATCTGTGGGTCTGTGTTTTCAGAGCGGAAATGTTGACTCCCTCCACAGAGGGGGAGTCCACCGATAAGAGGACACATTTATCAAATATAGCAAAAAGTACCACTTCTTTGATAAGTAAAAAAAAGCCACTTAAGACCACAATAATTGGCTTTAAAATTCAATTTGAATGCAAGATTTATAAATAAGGAAATTAAACTGCTTGCTAAGTGACAAGCAGTGGGGTATTTACCGCTATCTTAATACCCCTTTAACATGTTCTTACTTAACCCTTGTGCACCGTCTGTTACAAACTTGACCCGCTTTGTCGCAGTCGGTCATAGATCCAACCCACGTCTGACCTTTCAGACACCACACAGACACACACGCAATCGATAAGAGAAATATTATTAAGAGCTCCCACTAAAATGTGTGAAGCCATTAATCTGTGACCCAGAAAGCCAGGAAAACCAGCTGGCCAAAGAAAATCAAAAGGAAATTGTTCTAAATAAACTTTTTGCTTTATGGCTAAACAAAATGATTTAAAGAAATGTAAATTGCAGTGAAATTAAACAAAAATTGTATAAGGTACAGGGGTAGCTCTCAGAAAAGAACCACTTAGCTACACTTTCCCAAGAGACTTAATTCATAAATTAAATTTCACTTTCTTTTGGTTTAGTTTTAGTTTTTAGAAATTCTATAATTTCTATTCTTTAAAAGTAATTCTTATTCAGTGACCACTGTATCTGGTATGCATTTACAGTTGTTCTAGCTCCTGGCCACGTGCCAAATGGGAATGGGTTGCAACGCCGAACAGCAGGGCTTTTTCAGTGCACTCGCACTCGCCTAAAACAGCATGTGCGAGGGGGAGAGTATTAGACAGAGATGGAGCGAAACCAATTGGGGGCAGCATCATTCCATCCTCTCCCCCGCTGAAATTCTCCCTTACACAGTTATCACAATACCAGACAGCTGTGAGAACAACAGCAACAACTCAGCTGTAGCTTTTGAGTGTGTGTGTGTGAGCTTGCGGAATTCCTGTGAGTGTATGGGGAGAGAATTTGTGTGTATGCATTCATGTATGTGTGCCCGACTTGTTTGTCTGCCCATTATTTCAATAGCTAGAAATGTTTTACTGTTGTTGCAAGAGTATCCAATATCCAATTGGAATGCCGGTTGCTGATTGTAATTGACTAAACGAGGCAGGGGTGGGGTGTGGGGACAACTTACCTATTATATAGGTATATCCGTATATCCATACAAGCACCGTGTGTAAGTGTTGAATGCAGCTACGTCGCGGTTGGGGAAATCAAGAAAATTCAATACGGACACGCATTGCACTTTCGCACACTTAACACACTCTCAAGCACAAACATATACAGATAAGACGGGAAAACTAATGGCAATTCTTAATGACTTTTTCAATTAGGTACTTTAACTACTCAAAAACTCTGTACAGAAGAATTTGCAATAACAATTAACAAACTCAAACTGCCGTTAGAAATGCTCGAAGGGAAGATTTACACGTCGGAAAGGGTTGTTTCCCACAAACTTCGGCTCTACAAACAATTATGATTCGAATTCCACACTAAACAAGCACTTTAAAACTAAATATTTTAATGCACAGAACTGATTGTTCATAATTTATGCATTGCACATTTTAAAATGTTTTTCTAAAGACAAGAAAAACGCGCGACGCAACCGACCCCGCTCGAAGAACTTTTTTTTTTGAGTGTGGCGCAGTGTGACCTCGTGTTTATCGTTGAAATATGCCGACCGACCCTCAGAAATATACCAAAATATATCGTCTCATTTTAAAAATATACCGTAAATATACTGACGAGTTCAAGTTCTATTACACATATTCCTCGTTTTTGATCTTCCGGGGAATATTACCAGCTAGATAGAACATTTAGCCATGCCCACATAATTTTATACGATTATTGAATAAATTTTCTACTTGACTGGTTTGTTTTATATACTGACTTTTGTTGGATTTGGTCTAAAAAAGGTTTAACGAAGAAGGTCAAATAAATAAAACGTAATAAAACGTAAGAGAAAAATCGTTACTATTGCTCAATTTTGATATTCCGTTGAATAATTCTGACTAACTAAAACCTTTAGCTCTGACGAATACATTTTCTACAAGATTAGCTGTGTTCAAGTACTCCTTTTTATTATATTGTGTCTAAAACATGGTTTAAGCCAAAATTATCAACAAAAAACAGTGGTAACGTAAGTGTAAACGTAAGTAAAGACGTCAACCGGAGTTTGGGCAATTGTATACCCTTTTTCGTTAATATAATATGAAGAAACTGTTTAAATACGTAATTAGTTAAGAAATTATCTCAGATTGTTTTGTTTTTGACATATTAATGCATATGATTAAATATATCTCGATCCCGATACCCCCAGGGTATGAGTGTACATGGAATTGGCAATTTAAAAGTATGGAATGGGAATTATTTTATAGATTTCAGGCATAGATTCTATAAATTATCGTAAAATGTCTAAAAAAGTACACATTAGGCATGAATGCTACTTTCGTTCAGTGGAGGTCTCCACCGGATCACCTATCATGTCCGTTCATCATGCTCGATGATCAAATTCAATCATACCTCAATGATACATAGATCTTCAGGTACAGTCATTGTATCTTGTAATTAATCCGATGAAATATCCTTCAATTCTCTTTTCAACCCATCAATTGGCAAAGTGAAAATTACATATGAAGTGTGCAGTCTCAGAGTTATTTAGTATATTGCAAATTAGAAGTACTCGAAGTATCCTACGACGTAATTTTTGTACGAAGCACAAATTCACTGTGTTATCAAAAAAATAAATAAAAATTCATATAAGTATTCAACATCCTAGTCGCAATTGTACACATGTAATTATTTGACTTACCTTAATTTGAAATTAACGTCTTTTGACGTTGGAGTCATTGATTGATTATTGAACAAAATTACAATGTACCATATTGTTCTTGTCTTTTTTATTTTCTTGGTATAGCGAGCGCAGCTCGAGGCTCTGGAGTACTAGGTCATATTAAAGCGCCTCCACGATCAGCAACTCTTTCTGGACTATTCCATTCCATCAAGCCGAAGCCTGTTAGGAGCCACAAAGGGCTGAAATATAAAGGTGTACAAAATTTTGATATGATATACATATCAAGAAGAGCGAAATGCAGAAATGTCCGCCAGTAAAACTGTAGTTGCAACTATTGGTGACCCTTCGGTCGGCTCGGTTTGACTATGTCTTGTGGAAACCATTTAAATCCAACAGCGGAGTCCTGCAAAAAAGCAAGTATTCAGAGGAGTTTGGAGTCTGTATTCAGAAAAGCAAATGGTAAATGGTATACCCGGTACTCAGTCAGTATATACAACACATATGTACATACATACATATGTGAGCTTATGATTTATGTAATTCATCCAATATATTTTATATTTCGTTTGGTATCGTTGTTCAAAAAGCGATAAATTGATTTTCTTCTTTTTTTTGCCTGTTTTTACATATGCCTCTTTTTTTATTCTCACATCTCTCCAGAGATATGCTCTAACTTATAGTCTTGTAGTCTCTGAGAACTAGGCGCTCATCGGGACAGACGGACGGACAGACAGATATGGCAATATCGACTCGGCTGCTGATGCCGGTCCAGAATATATATACTTTATGGGATCGGAAACGCTTTCTTCTGGGTGTTGCAGACATCCACCTTCATACCCCCAATATACCCCTATGCTCCTCGAGTATCAGGTATAATAAAACAGTTGGAAAAAAGTGCCAAGTAGTAAGTGTCTCCTTATTTGGGGCATACGTTCAACATTTGTTGTAGATGTCAGATGTGTTCCCATTTTGTTTCCGGCCAGTAAGTGAGCGAAAATGTGTGAGTATTCGTTTTATTTTGACTGTCTAGCCGCAATAATGAGTGGTTCATGCTTGCAGCAACCCCCTGTGGCAAGTGCACCAACTGCCCTTGCGGCGTAAGTGGTAGCATAGCGACAACAGGCACGCCACAGCAGCCCCGCTCCCAGCCACCGCCACCCCCGCCACAGCAGCAACCACCAGAGGATCTATCGTACCCGCAGATGCCTCCACAACAACGGCAATCAGAATACCAGTCGGACCAATACCAGCAACAATTATACCAGCAGCAGCCTCGCTATCAATCAACTTTGCAGCCACAGGAAGCACGCTATCAATCGACCTTGCAGCCGCAGGAACCGCGTTATCAATCAACTTTGCAGCCACAGGACTCCACCCAGATACAAGAAGCTAGATACCTACCAGTAGCGCAATCCCCACCACCGCCTGGCCAACCACAACAACCAGGAACCGGAGGGGGAGGATGTCACGGCTACTGCCAAAGATTCCAAGGACAATACCCCCCGGAACAATGTTTGACAGATGCTGCACCGCGATCCACAGGATACCGCCAAGATCCAGCATTCCGCCAGGATCCGTCATTCGTTCAATACCAATCGGCCCCCAGCCCCCAGGCAGTGAGGCAAACATACCCCATGGCGCAATCACCACCACAATACGCCGCAGGACAACTATCGCCGCAGTATCCCCAGGCACAATCGACGCCACAGTACTCGCCACCACCGCTGCCGCGAGAGCAGTCCTACGTGGCGCCACAGCAAGTGGGGGGCTACGACCAGCCAATGTCGCAGCCAGAACTGCAGCCGGGGCAGAAGCAAACGGAAGTGGCGAGCTGTGTTTTACCAACTACAAAAGTTCAAAAGAGAAAAAACGCCACCATGAGTTGCAATTGCGGTAAAAACAGGACCCGCAATACGAAAATTGGACCTGGTGGTCGCAAACGTCCGGTAGCAGCAACGGGTGCAACGCAGCCAGAGGAGGACGACCTGCCAGTTGCGGATACCTATACGTGCACTCGTCCCCAACGAAAGCCAGATTCTCTGCAGGATGGGCCCGGGATGGTGGCCGGAGTACCGGAGTTGCGATGCAACTGCCACGAGAAGAAGAAAGTGGACTGTTTCTGCAAAACGCCGGTCAAGCCAATCGCGAAAGAGGCACCACCCCCTGCTAGGGAACTCACTCATGCCTACGTGGGCTGCGGTCAGCCCTATTCGGGTCCACCGACGTACCAGGGTAACGGGAGGGGCAAATGCGGACACTGTTCGCATAAAAAGAAGTGTGCTATTCAGTGATCGATCCGAACAGGCGTAGCAGGCGCTCGCATCCCCCACGAAGGGGGCTCGGCCTGGAATGTGAATGGGCAATGGAACACATTTCTAAATTTAAAATCTTCCAAATTCTCAGTGCTGCTTCAGCAACCCAGCTAAGCTACTCTACGCTTCCCTAAATTTTTCAGCAACAAAATGTGGACAATAAACCAAATGTTATAGCTAAATGGGCAGGCATAAGAAGCACAACAAAATCCCATTCAATTCCGGAATTTCTTGGAGAGGGCCAGATTGGGGAGGTTTATTATATGCATAAAGGAAGCTTTGTATAGAGTTTCAAAGTCATTACAGATTCCTGTAGCACGCTAATGGAAACGGTAGAAAATTCAAAAAACGCGACTCTGCACGAGAACGAAACGTTTCAGTAGAAGGTTCGAGTTGAGCAAATAAAACGAAAAAAAACAACGAGAAAGTTGTCAAGATTAAGTTTATTATAAAAGAAATATTTTCCACAATTTTAGTAGCTGTCAGATCTGTTTCATTGCGTTTTTTGGCCTGTATGTTGTTGCCTTGGCCAGGCTGAGATAAAATGGGTCGCAGTAAGTATAACCGAATGAGTATTAATACATTCGCATTGTCCTACCACACTTTAATTGTGCAGAGTCCAGCTCCGACAAGGACAAACAATGTGCGTGCCCGCCTGGATACCAACCACAACCAGTACCAGCAGCACAGGTAGTGCCAGCGGCTCACGGGCAATCACAATCCGAGGGGTGTCAATGGTGCCAATCAGTTCCGGATCCTCCACCGAAATCCTCATTCTCTTGCAAAAAGACCTGCAGAAGCTGCAGCTCTTCCAAAAAGAAGTGCGTTATTCTATGATGGAGTCGTTAACCCAGGGATATGTTGAACAGGAGCAGAAGGCGCTACAGAAACACTCGGCCAAGGGCAATGGTAGACATTTCTACTCTCGGCCTTTCTAAACCTTTCAGCAACAAACTACGAAAAATAAACCAAATGTTATAGCTAAATGGGCAGGCATAAGAGCACAACAAAATCCCATTCAATTCCGGAATTTCTTGGAGAGGGACAGATTGGGGAGGTTTATTATATGCATTACAGATTCCAGTAGCACGCTAATGGAAACGGTAGAAAATTAAAAAAACGCGACTCCGCACGAGACCGAAACGTTTCAGTAGAAGGTTCGAGTTGAGCAAATAAAGCGAAAAAAAAACGACGAGAAAGTTGTCAAGATTAAGTTTATTATAAAAGAAATATTTTCCACAACTTTAGTAGCTGTCAGATCTGTTTCCTTGCGTTTTTTGGCCTGTATGTTGTTGCCTTGGCCAGGCTGAGATAAAATGGGTCGCAGTAAGTATAAGCGAATGTGTATTAATAAATTCGCATTGTCCTACCACACTTTAATTGTGCAGAGTCCAGCTCCGACAAGGGCAAACGATGTAAGTGCAAGCTGACTGGTAGCGTAACGGTAATTTTACCGCCTGGATACCAACCACAAGCAGTACCAGCAGCACAGGTAGTGCCAGCAGCTCACGGGCAATCACAATCCGAGGGGTGTCGATGGTGCCAATCAGTGGCGGATCCTCCACCGAAATCCTCATCCCCTTGCAAAAAGACCTGCGGAAGGTGCAGTTCTTCAAAAAAGAAGTGCGTTATTCTATGATGGATCTGTTGAACACTCGGCCAAGGGCAGTTTTAAAGCTATCCAAATTTCCAGTGTTCTTTCGATATCCCAGATCTTGCCTTACTCTCGGCATTTCTAAACCTTTCAGCAACAAACTGCGAAAAATAAACCAAATGTTATAGCTTGTGGCCAGGTAGCATACACGTACAACCAACTTCCTTCCAATTCTGGAACTTATTTTGGTAGGGATTATTTTGCCAACTACCGTTTCGAGCAGGATAGAGTGGTATAAACTTCCGGGGGGTTTATTTGTGTAATTTAAAGCTAAGTACTTTTACATAAGAAACTCTGCTTGCTGCAGGACATCAGGTCAAAAGATCCAAGAATTTTCCATCTGGATATCATACATTTACTTTTATGCTTTTACGATACTTTTGTATCGCTGTTCTCTCCTAAAGGAGAGGCGGGATCTCTAAGCGATCTCTTTGAAATTTGCTCGCAATTGTCATGGGATGAATTAGATCTTTGCTTATCCTCTTTCCACCTAATGACCTATTTGATTAGAATTTTCGCTCACCTCCGCCATAGCACGCACACTGTACGAGGAGGAGTGTGTGATAGAGAGGGAGATAGTGAGTAAGCCAGTGGAAGGCTTTGCGTAGCCACTGCAGTAGTTGGATTACTCGTATCTTCAAGAACGTGGATGTGGGGGAGGAAAGGGGCAGGTCGAAATTTGTATAGATACTTTGAACAGTGGGATATCACAGGGTCGGAAACGATTCCTTCTGGGGGCTGCTCACGCCCACTTCCACCACAAAACTAAGAAATATACCCCTATACTCTTTGTATCGGGTATAAAATGTAAAGGAAACGAAAAAGAGCACGAGAAAGGTGCCATGTATTAAGTGTCTTACTTACGGAGCACTTTCAACAGTCTTAGCAGTTGCCAGATCTGTTTCATTGTGTTCATTGTGTTCATTGTGTTCGTTGCCCTGCTTGTGTCTACGTCTACATTTGATCTAAAATGGGTCGTAGTAAGTAAAAATTAATTTGTATTAACGAACTTGATCTGATTAATCTGATTTTATCTGCGCAGAAGCCAAATCCAACAAGTGCAAACAGTGCCCGTGCGGGATGACTGGTAGCGTAACGATAATTACGGAGAACGAAGTGCAACATCAGCCAGCACGAGTAGTACCGCAAGGACCCCCAACCGGTGGGTGTAAAGTGTACCGAGGCCCACCACCAGGATTTCCGGGACACTTGGAAGCAGAAAACCCTGCGATTCGAGAGAGGCCCGCTGGCCAAAGTCGCTACCACTGCGGACACTGCAATCAAAGCTCGAAAGGCAGTAGTTGTGTTGTTCAATAATGGATGATCGGCTTGAACAGGCGTAGCAGGCGCTACTTGCGAAGGCAAACACTCGGCCAAGGGCAATGGAACACATTTCTAAATTCATAGCTATCCAAATTTTCAGTTTTCTCTCAATATCCCACTCTCGGCCTTCTCAAACCTCTCAATATGCGCCAACAATAAACCAAATGTTATAGCCAATGGGCAAGTAACAGCCAGCATAAAGCACACAACAAAATCCAACCCAATCTCAATCCGATCTATTTCGCTAGGGAACCACTCCAGCTACAGTTCGGAGCGATCGGATTGTGACCTGTCATCCGATAGTTGCTCCAATGACAGTACCTGCAGCTGTTGCTCGGACCAGCCTCCGCCACCGCAATGTCGCCCGCAGCAGCCACCGGCGGTTCGGCCACGGCCAAGTCCCCAGACTTTCAACGATGATACTAGCTTCTGTCCTCCGGCGCTCCTGCCTCCAGCAAGCGTTCAGTTTGGTGCCACAAATTTTGACAATGTCTGTCCTATGGACTGGACGCCAGTTTATGTGCTTCCACAGTGCTGCTGCATGCCAACGATGCCTCCATCGATGAGGTCAGCAGCTCAGCAATTCTGTGCCCCCTCCGCACCAAGATTTCAAGAGCGATCCTTAGACCAGACGGATGGGCAGAGGGCTAGTTTCGGCACTGAAATGCTCTGCTACTGTATACCAAAGAACCCGACACCGATGATGCCAGCAGCTCAGCAAGTATGTTTTCCTCCCGAACCAAGAACTCAAGAGCGGTTCGTTGACCATGGCCAGAGGGATAGTTTCGGCAAGGACATGCTCTGCTGCTGTAAGGCGACGATGGCTCCACCGATGAGGCCAGCAGCTCAGAAAGTCTCTTCCCCTCCCGAACCAAGAACTCAAGAGCGGTCCGTTGACCATGGCCAGAGGGGTGGTTTCCGCAATGAAATGATCTGCTGCTGTAAGGCGACGATGGCCCCACCGATGAGGCCAGCAGCTCAGCAGGTCTGTTCTCCCCCTGAACCAAGAACTCAAGAGCGGTCCGTTGACCATGGCCAGAGGGGTGGTTTCGGCAATGAAATGCTCTGCTGCTGTAAGGCGACTATGGCTCCACCGATGAGGCCAGCTGCTCAGCAGGTCTGTTTCCCTCCCGAAGCAAGAACTCAAGACCGATCCTTTGACCATGAAAACTGTAATTTGGACGATGACAATATCTATCTCGAGCAATCGGCTCCGCCTGTTTCTAAGCGTACAAAGAGATGCAGCAAGCAGCCGCCTCCAGAGAGCAGTCGACGGCAGACGGATTCGGGGTGCCAGAGATCAAAGCGGCCACCAGCTCAGGTGCGATGCTTTAAGCAAGGGCAATGCGGGCAAAGAGGACAAAGCGGACATAGAAGTCACAGAGGTGGGGGAAAATGTTACCCCAATGCGTATCCCGTGCCTGTGTTGGGCAGACAGATGGCCAATACGATGGATTCGCTGGATCCGGTGGATTCGGATCAGATGGATCCGCTGGGTCCGAGGTGCGACTTTGGGGAATCTTCGGAAGCAGCGTCAGCAGCTATCGATACCGATGCTCGCGCACAACCAAACGAGTCGATCAGACCGTTACAGCGTATAGGACAAGCCCGTCATGGGGCGGGTATAAACGAACCTTTCGATCAGTATTACCAACACCCGTGCACATCCCGAAGAGCCCCGGAGATGAATCCAATGGCTAACTTTGATCCAGATCGATTTGACAGTGATCAGCGTGGTGGTATCGGGCGTCTGCGAAATGTTAATATACGCACTCACATCGATTATGACTATGCTCAGATTCCGGGCAATGAGAACCCGCCACGCCCGCTCCCGCGAAATTATCCGGAAAATCCACCATCGCCGCAATCTCCAGGACAAAATATACCTTCCTTCCCTCACGGGTAAGCTGAAACGGGCCAACCAAACGGCTTCTACTTTCGCAATCAGAAATCTCCAAAACCAGGTGTTAACGTTGAACGTCGGCGAAATGTCGAATAATTTAATAATCTAATAAATCACTATCCATTAATACCTCAAATAATGGCAAACAACTTTTTTGATTTTCATTGCAAAACTCCGAAATATCTCAAAATTTGCGATGTATGTTGACTTTTTTCCTTGACTGTATATTTTCTTGAATTTCCACAATATTTTGCAACTTATTTTCTTCTTACAGAGACGAAAAATAAGTATCGGGATCAGGATATACAGGAAATCAATTATATGGACAGATCTAAGGGTTTATTCAGCATTATTCAACGGAATATCTAAATTAAGCAGTAGGAACGATTTTTCTCTTACGTTTTATTTTGTTGACCTTTCCAATAAAAGCAAGTATGTAAAATAAGTCAGTTAAGTAGAAAATTGATTCATTGCTCGGATTAAATTATTTGGGCAGGGCTGAGAGTTCTATCTAGCTAGTAATATTCGACGGAATATCAAAAACGAGTAATATGTATAAATGAACTGAATTCGTCAGTATATTTACGGTATATTTTCCAAATGAGACGGTATGTTTCGGAATATTTCTAAGGGTCGGACGGTATATTTTATCGATAAGGTCATACTGGTGAAAACACGCGAAAACACGCCGAATAAAAAGCTATTTTATTTCTAAATCACTTATTAATTGATATTAAAACCAAACTATACTATGGATGAAGAGGATTACGGCAATGATGAGTAAGTATCACTGAAAAGTCTCAATATTCCACCCGGACTCCACCACATGGTCTCTGACTCTTACAGCGTTGGTGGAGACGATTTCGACGACGTTGACGAGGATGTAGATGAAGATATTAATCCGGAGGAAGAGGCGGATAACATTGAGATTATTGCGCCCGGTGGAACAGGGGGCGGCGGTGTGCCCAAGTCGAAGCGCATTACCACCAAATACATGACGAAATATGAGCGTGCGCGCGTCCTGGGCACGCGGGCTCTGCAGATTGCCATGTGCGCACCCATCATGGTGGAGCTGGACGGCGAAACGGATCCCCTGCAGATCGCCATGAAAGAACTGAAGCAGAAGAAGATACCTATCATCATACGCCGCTATCTACCTGATCATTCCTACGAGGATTGGAGCATCGACGAGCTCATCATGGTGGACAACTAGAGCGGGGTATATACATAGCAATACATACATAGCAACTTTATTACATACAACAAATATACAACTTAAGACAAGCTGTTGGCCAACTGGCTCGAATTAATCAACTCCAAGCATAGCCCTCGCCCCGCTGATAGCACACACGTTCTAGAAGTCCGACAGCATGCTGGCCAGTGCGACAGATAGAGCCCACCACGGATGGCAGGAGGCCGCACTCTGAGAGATTCTGCTCGCCAAACACCTGGTCGGCCGCGGTGCCTTCCTTTCGGTCCTCCTGAGGCGCTTCTGGCGAATCCAAAACTTTCTGCGAGGCCTTGCTGAAGGCCAATGTATTGGTGCTGCTGGCCAGAGTGGAGCTGAACATCTGGCGCGTCTCGCAGAGCAGCTCCGCCACGCTGGGCAGAAATGTGGGCAGGATCAGTCCCTTGATGTCGATGCTGAAGTAATCCACGCCATCGAGTCGAACCTTTTTGGAGCGCGGCACCAGGTGCTGCATGGTAGCCTTCGGGAATGCAACTGGCGAGAGCAGAGTGGGTGGTACTCCCGCCAGACGACCCACATTGCTGATGGCGCTCTTGGCATTCAGCAGATAGCTGAAGAATCCTTGGCACTCCACTCCATCAATGAGCAGCAGCGAGTTGTCGCTGAAATCCTCTCGCATCTCGGCTGCCTGCTGTTTCCTAGCGTGGGAGGACTGTATGCGTCGTAGTTCTCGCTCGTCGACGCCCAAGCTCTCCAGCCAGGCCTCATCATCGTCCTCATCGTCTTCTCCGGTAGGAGGAGGCACCGAAGCTTCCTCTGGTGCATCCATCGTAGAGCTGCTGCTGCTCTCCTCTGTGAAGCTGCCATCGCCACCACCTGCTTCGCTCTTCAGGGGCATGGTAAACTCTATTCCCTCCTGGCGCAGGGCCATCCTCATGCCACGCGTGGAGGGTGTGACAAGGGCATGGCTCTCGGCGCGGCCGCCAATTCCCGCTGCCCGGAACAGCACCGTGAACGAGTTGGCGCACAAATAGAAGTAGGGGCACTGGCGGGCACGCAGCAACTGGAAGAGTCCGCGGAAGCTGTAGTCCCACTCCTCGGCCAGCGCCTTCCGTTCGCGCTCGCCGACCGTCACACCGATGTTCTCCTTGGAGTTGCGCGGGTAGAGCGTCAGCCAGGGCAGATGCGGATGCTGCCAGTAGTAGGTGCACTGGTTGAAACGCGTGGCATCCGAGATGTCCAGCGTGCTCTCCGACTGTTGGGTGTCGATGCAGCGCACGAAGCTGGTCAGTCCGCTGGCCAGCTGGGAGGTCTTCAACTGAATGGCAGGCAGTTCCGTGGGGCAAAAGAAGCGAGCGCGCGTCTTCAGGCACCAGTCCACAGGCAGATGCGCTGTGTGCTTCTGTTGAGCAGCCAGGGCGGCATCGTCCTCCTCTTCGGCGTACGGCTGCTGCAGCAGCTTGGCAAAGGCCTGGGCATCGAATTTCTGTAGCACAAGCTTGGCCGCCGGCGGACGTGTGGGCGTCTCTCGGACAAAGCAGGAGGAGGCCGTGACCACAGGCAGGTCGTGGACCTCGGCCTCAACTCTCTGCTTTTTCGCAACTTCTGTGGATCTGAGAGAAGTAGCTCATATGGTTTTTAGGTCAACAGCTGATCTACAAAATTAAACATGAACACTCACTTGGCAAAGGGATTCTTTCTTTTCTGCGCTAGTTTTGCTTCTAAAAGTTTGCTCTTATCAGTCTCATCCAATTGTAGTGTTGGCCTTTTGCAATTGTTGTTATTGCTTACACGTGCTGCCAATTGTTTCTTCTTTTGTTTAAGCCGTTGGAGCTTGATAAACTGCAAAATTCCAGAGATTTACATATATGTTTTGGTTTATCTGAGCTGAAATTTTCACTTAATGCGCACATCATCTGGACGGGTCCATTTGGATGCTAGTGTAGCGTCGCTGGACATGGCGTATGGTATGGTTAAAATAATATAAAAATTTGCAATTCAGCAAATATCCCGCGCAAATTTCCACTTCGGTGTGACCGTAATCAAAAACAATTCAACAGCTGGTTGGCTGGTATCGATACATTGAGCATCGATATAGTATAATTGTATTTATTGAATAAAACATTCTATTAACTTTTAGCTGCACAGCTTTAAGTTGCGAGGAATTTAGTTGCAAAATAGTATATCCATGAAACTTGAAATAGTGAAAATTAGCAATAAAATAGCTTATTTGACGACAGTGCACACGATACGATACCAATACACGCCATCGCTATCGGTGCTCATCTCTATGGCTCATCTCAGGGTCACATCATTTGCGTGTAAAGTTTTTATAAATAAATAAATAAATATCATGGATATCAAACTAGTTTGCCGGATTTGCGCTAATAAAATAAAGGACAAGAAACGCGAAAGACATTTGTTCAAATACATGCGCGGAAAGCTGCTTTGCCAACTGAAGATGATAACTGGTGTCGAGGTAATGTAATCAATGGCAATGTTAATGTTATTGTTACATTATACATTGTCCTTTCCAGTTGTCTACCAATCAAGGTTTGCCGGAGTTTATCTGCGAGCGCTGCTTCTCCGAACTGGATCTTGCTGTGAAGTTTCGCGAGCGTTGCATCTTCTCCCAAAAGTACTTGCTGGAGATGGTCATGAAGACCACTGAAGAGGACCGCAGGAAGTTTCCAATTCCGGAGCTCCACGAAATCGAAATTGATGCGGACCAATTGGAGCCAACCAATAACGATGACATGGAGCTCTTGGGGTTTGTCGAAGGGGATGACGTAGAGGACGATGAGGATGCCCAGGCGGCTGTGCTTATCGCAGCGGAAGAGGCGTACAAAGCTGAGATAAAGGAAGAGCAGATGAGACGAGTAGCAAAGCGACGCCGTAACTTCTTCATATGTGAACAATGCGGTCAGTTCTACGACGACGAATACGCCTACAATGAGCACTTGGATGCGCATCAAGAACGGAAGGAAATGAAGATGTTCTTCCCATGTACAGAATGCCCGGAAACCTTCACGAAAAAGACGGATTTGAAACAGCATCGCTCACAATTCCATAATGGGCAATGGCGGCAGTTCAAATGCTCGACTTGTGGTAAAGTGTTCGTTTCAATGGATGCCAAGCTACGCCATGAAAAGTAAGACAATAAAAAGGAGCACTTTCTGACACTTAATTAATTTAATTTATATACTCCTACAGAGCCCATGAAAATGAACGACCTTATCCCTGTCTGCAGTGCGGAAAGATATTCTCCTGTGTTTCGGAACTAAGTGAACATCATGCCACACACACGGCCACAAATATGAAATACAAATGTGAGCCATGCAGCAAGGGTTTCATGACCAAACCGCTCCTGGTGGCACATAAGCAATCAAAGAATCACAAACGCGCTCTTAAAAAAATTCAGGATGAAATTGATTTGATGGGTATCTTAGACAGTGATTAATCTTTCAAATCATTATTCTGGATTTATTGGAACTATTTCCTACTAAGAATCTCTTTGAGAATCAAAGTATGATTTTCCATTTTAAATTTGTATTTTTTTCAATGTTGAAGGGAATTAAATTGGCTGACCACATACATATGCACTATGCACGAAAGTGCATATACTATGTAGTGCATAGTTTCCTGATGTGGTTCTTTTTGTATTGCCTAGTACATATTTAAAATACTGTTGTTTCAATTCTATAACATTTAAGTATGCTTTTCTGGAGGTAGGACTTTCCCAACCCGAAAAAGCTTTCATAGACCGCGCCTGCGCACTTTTTTCACCATCTTATCAGCTTTAAATGATTTATAAAGAGGGCTGGGAATGCACTTTTCGAGTATTCTGAGTATTCAACTGGTAGTCAGCACATCGGCACCGAGAGAACCAACCGTATAACATTGTTATACATACAGATACCCGAGTGTTTCAAGCAGCTGGCGCCCGAAAAATCAATAAACTTACCAAACTTCTACGTGGACAGTGATATTTCAGTGAAAATGCGCAATATGTTGTCCCGGTCGCAAAGTGAGTTCTTTAAAAATAGTGAAAAATATATAATTTAAGCTGAATAAATGGCATTCGACGATTTTCAGGTCTTAAAATGCTGATTTACATGCTCCTTCTGGTGTCGGGGGGCTCGCAGGTGCAGTCCTATGGCTCGAAGGATAACATTTTCGCTGATGTTCTGCTGACGGATCTGCTCAATCGCATGGATAACGACATGCAGGTAGGCTACTACGATGTGGACAATGATGGCGATATGGCAGCCGTTGCGCCCAAGGACAATGTGGATCTCGTCTCTCGATCAGAGTATTCCAGGCTGTGCGATGGTGGCAGCGACTGTGTGCTGCAGTCGGCTGTCAACTCGAATCCCTCGCTGCGGGATCACGAATTCCTGCAGCACAGCTCGCTTTGGGGGCACCAGTTCATCTCGGGCGGCATGGGCGAGGGGCCCAACCGCTTCAACAATATTGTGAAGAACGATGCTGGCTTGCCAGCCTACTGCAATCCACCCAATCCCTGCCCTGAGGGCTATGACATGGACTCCCAGGGAGGCAGCTGCCTAATGGACTTTGAAAACACGGCCATCTTCAGTCGCGAGTTCCAGGCTGCCCAGGACTGCACCTGCGACAACGAGCATATGTTCGACTGCTCGGAGCAGGACAGTGCCGATTCTGGCTCGGACAAAGGCGACCTCAACTCGGCCGTGGAGCAGTACATCCTCCAGATGGGCCAGGAGAATAGCCTCAACAATGTTAACAGTTTGGTAAAGAAGGCCGGCTATCCGGCCATGCCCGATCCACGCATGGACGCTGTCATGAATCCGTTCCTCCAGGGCGATCGCCTGCCCATAGCCGCCAAGAAGGGCAACATGCTCTTCCACTAAGCGATTGGGTGTTGGGTCCTCACGTAAACTCACACATCTACGAAGCATATTTAATTCGTTTTCGGTATTTGGGTGTCTACTACTATTATTAGCTATCATAGTTGGTTATTAATGTTGTCCCGCTCAGTGGAGCTTCCAAGCAGAGTCTATACAAATATTTACAGTCCCCATACTACACCACCAAATAAAGTTATTCATATTAAACGAGGGCTCAAAGCCAGAAACAACAAGAGAGTCTGTGTGTATCTGCTAGTTGACGAGTAGATCCTGCAGATCTACTGGTTCACTTGGATTCGATATTCTCATTTATTTATCGTATCAAAAGTTGTACTCAATTATTACAAAAGAACTACTATTTCAGTATTATATGGAATATTTATAAATAGGTAATTTCACTGCTGCACTTTCGAATCAGATCCGAGCGATGAGTATTTTGTGTCAGCATGCACTGGCAGTGTGTCCGCTCCGCCGCACAGGGCTCGGCGCATCCACACAGATTGACTTAAACATAACCTAACAAATGATGTAGTATAGTACATAGTATGAATGTTGTTGCCATTGTTGTGCAACACATCGGGAATGTTCTGACGATATATATCGTAGCATATAATCGGGCCCACACATCGTCACTGGCAGTGTGATTAGCTAAGCATTATGTTCGTTGTGTCGACAAGGCTCCAGCAATGTCCTATATCTCTCTCTCTCTCTCTCTCTATCTATTCTCATGTCTCTAATAACGAGTATGTACAACACAATATGTTCTTGACTATAGCTCTAGATATACAGGTCTATGTTTAGTCAGTTTATGGAAAGAGGCGGAATTCGTTAACAAGATTTCTAGCTTACAAATATACGTAGTTTACAGGCGTCCCGTGGCGTTGCCGCCGCTAGTGTTCTGGCCCCAGGATACCTGGGGATGCGGATGGGGATTGCGAGTGGTCAGACGCAGCGAGTTGCCATCGCCGTCCTCATCGATGACATGCTCGTAGCCCTGATTGATAGTGCCCCCGCCATTAGAGCCATAAATTTGCTGTTAAATGGAAGATTATTTATCAGTTCTATGGCGGCATTATCCTGATATAGAACTCACCTCTGGCGGAATGCCGTTCACATTGAACACATCTTTGATGCTAATGCCAGCATTCGAAACGCGACCACTTCTCTGGTTGGGCAGACCACCATTGTTGTTAACCTAGGGAATGCACAAACCATCTTTGAATATCTCTCTTCTCAAGATCCTTCTTCTCTTCGTTTCTTACCGGTGCCCCTGTGGTAATCCCGTACTCATTCTTCGCCCCCAGTGTCTGCATGGCCGACTTGCGTCTTTCGGCCATCACTGAATTCTTTCGCACCTCCAGTGCCCGTATGGTTTCGGCCCTCATGGTCAGCCGACGCGTGAGAATGGGCGTCGCAGGGTTATTCTCTGCATCGGCAGTCAGTTTGAGGAATCGTTTCTTAAATGCCACATCCAGGGTGCCTATTTGACGACGAGGCTGTCTGGCCTTCTCCAGGTTCTGGATGGTCTTGCGGCGGGCTATACGATCGGGTCCAGAACCAGAATCATTATCATAGTCCCCATCGATGCCCTGCAATCGCTGCAGATTCTTGACGATCTCCACAGCATGCTGGAAGGAAATACAAAGATGTAAGTGGATTGTGGCTTGGAAATATTTCCAGATATGTGGACTCACCTTATCTATAAGCTGATCCTGTGTGAGATCCTCCGATTTCTTTTTGCAAAAGTTCAGTTCAGTGGAGGCCAAAATATGCGAGATGGTGCCAAAACGATGGAACAACATGGCCGTAAATTGTATGACCAAAATGAGGGCAAAGAAGAACACAAAGACCAGACCTATGGGCTCCAACTGCAGATACTCCTTGGAGATGTGAACCTGTGAAATCATTGCGAATTAGTGGACTGTTCAGCAGAGTACCATTTGGGTTAGTGACATTGAACAATTTGATTGGTAGATTGGTAGATTGGTTTTTGGGCTCGGATAAATGGCTGAACATAATACCAATTGTCGGTGATTGTGGCATGTTGAAGTGTGATACCATTTGGGGGAGGTACGAGTAGGAGGTTATACGAGTATGTAGGAACAATGAAACATGCTTTTGTGGCTCCGCCAGCCATGGCTCTGGGCATGTGTACAGATAGATATCTTGGATTATACAGATATACTTAGTATATATATGGCTTTCAGTTAACCGTGTTTCCTTTTTCTTTGGGAGAGGAGAGGGGATAACTGTTAGAAACCATTGTGATGTCAATGTCAATGTGTGGTTGTAAGATTTGTTTTTACATGATGCACGAGTATTTATTTGTTTCGTATGATATGCCTGAACCATTAGGATGGGGTTCAACCAAGGGGAGTACGTATAAGAACAAGAACAAAGAACATCATTAGCTTTTGGGTGTGATGTGGCATGTTGTGGTAAACATAGAGTGAGACAGAGAGTGGGACAGGCGGGAAGTTAGAGGAGGAGACAGACCCTTTTGAGGCACACGCAAACACACAGAGTGGCTCAGTGGTTCAGTGATTCAGTGGTTAGATAGAACATCATATAAGTAACATTTTTTGTAAACCTCAGATGTCTCTTCGATATAGGTAATGTTCGTTTTAACGCCCAACGGCCAAACGATATGCAATTTATCCTTGTTCAGTTGCAACAAGAATACAATCAACACGAACAAGGCGTTGGCCATGAAAAACGCAAACACCGACTTGTTCCGCAGCTCAATCAGATCGGAGGCAATGCGGGCCTTCAAATCGTTCCACAAATTGGCAAAAGAAAGAAAACGAGAAAAACGAGAGTTGTGTTAGTACGGCATGCAGTGGTTTCTTTACCTCCTGGGTGGACTCGTCGTAGGTGATGTTGGTGCGGACGCCAAAGGGCCACTTCACGTGGATGTTGTCCTTGTTCAGTTGCAGCAGGAACACGATCAGCACAAACAGCGCGTTGATCATGAAAAAGGCGAACACCGACGAGTCGCGCAGCTCTTTCAGATCTTTTGCTATGCGGGCCTACAAGAGTGTTATGCGATGCGATTCGATTTGGTTTGGGGATCATTTTTTAATTTTTGTTAACAAAAGAAAGTAATACTCAAAGAGATGATAGATTCGGAGGACCGAATCTTTAGCTACCCTTGCAGATTGCATTAAAAACTGAAAAGTTTCTCTCGGAATACCCTTGAAAAATGCTTCATACCGCATCTGCAAGGGTACAAAGTCTTCCCCAACAAAAGCCCCTTCCAAGACTCTTCGTAACATACCTGTTCCGCGGGATCATTGTCAATGGGATAGAGATACTGATCGATGAGATCTTTCCAGAACTGAATCTCGGTGCTCGACAAAAAGTCCACTTCGCCCTTGCGCACATCAGGATCCTCGATCCAGTAGGGGTTCGTGAGGAAGTCGCGCTCCTGCTTGGGCTCTGCCGAAGTATCCGAATCGGATACGTCCGACTCATCGCCTGATTTCTCCGCCACCGAAGTGAGCAGATGGTGATCCTTGGAGCCGCTGGAAGTGGTCCTGCGCCTGTTGTGCCGCGAGGCATGATGTCCATGAGGATCGACGGCACTCTCGATGGTGTCCATGCGCTGCTTGATCGTGTCCAGGGACTCGGCAATGGTCGTCAGCTGCTGCTTCTCGTCGGAGGTCTTTCCATGAGTGCAGAAGATGCAGCGGAAGAGTCCGGCGAGGGAGAACTCCACAGAGCCCTCCTCGTCGCCATTGTCGCCGATGCCGCTCTGCAGGAAGCTGAGCATGCTCTTCTGCTTGACCCGCTTCTTGGCCTCCTCGGTGGCCTTCTTTTCGGCCTCCAGCTCCTTCTTGGTCTTCTTGGCCACCACCTCGCGGGTGCCCCACGAGACGACATTCAGATTGATGATCGAGTAGAGGATGAGCAGCAGGTACATGGAGGGTATGGACAGCAGATAGATCAAGCCGCATGTTATGCACCAGAACTCCTGGGGATGCAAACATGCGGCTATGAAGAATGACCCCACCATGGATATCAAGAAGATGGCCGAGGGAGAACCTATCCCATCCTCGCCCAACTGCAACGCCGTACCCACGATCACCGCCATCATAATCAGCGCATACGCAGTGGATAGCACCTGTGCCACAAATAGTTGAATGTTGGATTTGCAGGTGAAGCAGACGAACATGAAGGCCAGAATCGGAACGATGTTGTAGTGGAAGGAGGTCCAATTGTCGATGCGGAAGGCAGCCACGAAGGCACCCACCAACATAAGGAAGATCGTGCCTGGTCCCAGGATGGTGCCGCCCATCAACATCATCTGGTAGAAGATGTACAGCAGCGAGATGTTGTCGTTGATCTTGATCGTGCGCTTCGCGTCTGCCAGCAGATCCATGATGTTGGCAATGGTCGAGGGTACCCAGCGACGTCGCTGGTTGTAGAACTCGTTGAAGCCCTCCGGACAATGGGTGTAGGCATCACTGGCAGCCGAGTACTCCACACGATAGCCGCGCTGGAGGAGCAGGGTGCAGAGCCAACGATCCTCGCCCTGATCGTACTGCACATAGTGCCGGGCCTCGTCCGATCGCGTCGTGTACTTCTTCATCACGTTGTCGTCCATCAGAGCCTTGCCACGGAACAGGGAGAAGCAGCCGGGGGAACAGAGCACACAGCCGATCATGTGTTCGGTGGCCTTCTGCAGCCAATGACCAATCGCGTACTCGAACAGCTGGTACCACACCATGGGCCCAGAGCCCACCGGATGGATGCGGCCACAGGCGGCGCCCAGATTCTTGTTCTTCTTCATCAGATCCACCAGCAGGGTAACCGCATTCGGCTTGAAGTCAATGTCTCCGTCCAGGGTCAGCAGGTAGGTGTTCTCCGCAATGGCATCCTTGCGATCCACCGATATGGGGAGCTCCATGAGGCGGTGTCCAAGCAGATAGTACATGTACATGACCTGGGACCAGCGCTTGCGATGACGAATACGGTCCTTGTCCTTCAGATGGGTAATGAACTTGGTCTTGCCGGGCAGTGTCCACACCAGGCGGCCGCCATACGGGGTGGGATACTTCTTGGGCGGACGCAACCGTATCGTGGTCTGATGTATCTCCGAGGCTGCCTCGTCCATGGTGGAAATCAAGAGCTTAACGAAACGATTGCATTGGATGTCATCGTCGCTGTGATCGGAGATCTCAAAGGCGTCATCGAAGAAGATGTGAGCTGGAAGAACAGTCAACGGTTAGGCTCTATCAATGCAGGATTGATGGTGTCTTTACTCACTCTCAAACTCGTAGTAGTCCGGGTCTAGCACTCGCAAATACTTCTGGGCCACGCGGCGCGCACACTGGTCCTCGTCCATCCGCATAATGCTCTTCAAGAACTCAATCATCTCGTCCCTGGTTTCATGCCACATGGTGGCACACGAGTAGATGCGGGTGATGTTGTCCGAGGACTTGATCGAGGGTTTATTCGGGGCAGAAGAGCGATCGGTGTGCACTGATATGGTTTCATAGTACTCATCGCCCTTTTCCTTTTCAATCTCCGACAGATCCTCCGTTTTCACGTCCGCCTGATCGTCGCGTCTTCGATTGAGAGCCATGGACTGATCAATCAGCAGGGAGGAGTACATGGGCTTCACAAACAGCTTCTCCGTGGTGGCCAGACGCTCGCACTTAGGCGTCCAGATGTGCAGGGCTATCCAGGTCTGGCTGAGGAGCCACAGGATCCACGCCCAGGCCATTTGCTCCGTCACAAAGTTGTTAAAGCGGAAGTTCGAGGGACTCGTGAAGAACAAATAGTCCGGTATGGTGTCGTGGAAGAAGCATGGATCATCGATGCGGATGCCACAGGCCGAAATCAGTAGGGTGACGGCCAGGGGAACGGTTAGGCTCACGGGGAAGGCATAGCTGAAGCCCTGGATGAGGATCTTGCAGGCGAACTTGCCAAAGATGTAGCACAAATAGGCGCCAAAGATCTGCAGGAGCAGGACATAGACCACCGTATTGTAGGCGGCGTCCACCTCGACCGTGTCTATGTTGGCCGATTCCAGGGTGTCGGGTAGGACTCCGCCCAGACCCGCTGGCAGCTCGTAGACAATGATCTTGTGCGGTCCGAAGGCGTCGCCGTACATGGCAAATAGATTGCCGGGTTCCTCGCCCTGGGCCCAGTAGATGAGCAAAGCGAGGCAGAAGAACAGCAGGATCTTCCAGATCGACAGGAACATGTGACAGAAGTAGCGCGTGTAGCGCATCTCCTCCTTGATGCGTCCCAGGGCTCGCACCAGGCCCAGAGACGACTGCGGCGACACGTAGTTCTCCCACCAGCCGCACGAGATCATCACACAGGCCACCGGAATGACCCACAGCTCCCGGCGGTTCTCCAGCAAAGGCCAGATGACGAGACCCGTCACCTGCGCCGCCACGGCCGCCAGATCGATGATGGCCTTGACGAACCGCTTGCCCTCCTTGGAGGTCCGCGAGAGCAGGCCAAAAATGCCTGGGATCACGCACAGGCAGTTGGTAAGCATCGCTCCCTGGATGGCATCGATCTGGGGCAGCACCACGAACATCAGCAGCGCCGTCCCCATCGCGTTGAAGCTCTCCATCAGCCAGACGAACAGGAAGTGCCCTGTCTTGGGCACCTTGAAGGTCTTGAAGAAGCAGATGCGGGCGGATCGAATCAAAGCCCCAATCTCGGGCAGAGCATAGGCTATCATTAGAGCCCAGATCCAGGCCACTCGCTCCTCCTCGGGCAGACGCACCACAAAGCTTTTGTCGCGTCCCTAAGAGGTGGGGTGAAAGGGAATCATTCAATTGGAATCTAAATGGACTCGGAATCTGCTATGTGGACATACCAAGTCTTTGTTGCAGTACTCCATCTTCTTGTCCTTTCTCACTTGCGAGGTCATGAAGAGCATGGTGCCCTTGGCTATGACACCTCCGGTTAAAACTATGATAAACGTAATTATATAGGCAAAGATCTTCAAGATCTTGATGGTTAGCTCTAGACACTCCTGATTCGCCGTGGATCCTGTTTCAATTTTGATCGGTGGATCCCGGAAGACATCCCAACCCTTTGTTTCTTGTATCGTGCGTTGGCTGAAAGGATTGGATGATTGACAGATTGGAGGTTATTGAACAACAGTTCCATCATACGTATGGTAGAGATTCATGGAAGTAACAGATTTCTTCCAGTAGAAAGGAATAGGGGATGGGGATGTAAACTAGATATTTCACTCGACTGATCACTGCTTATTACGATGATCGCACACTGGGCTATAGCCTTTGCTGGCTATATGATCTTCACTTCCGGCATTTCATTGCCTCGACTCGACTCGACTCGACCCCGCCCTGCTCTGAAAGTGATTGTGAAACAAGAGCCTAGACAGAGCTGGAGGGGCTAATTATACTGGTAGTTGTCTGGGCCTGAGACACTTTAGTTCCGGCTGTCTTTCGGCTGTTTGTTGGTGGTTCCCTCCATCTGGCCAGGCCAGCAATTTGCATAAATTTGGGGGAGAAGACCTACCTGCCGCCGTATATATCGTGTGTCAGAGGCGAGCTCTCGTCGTCGGTGAAGTTGTTGTCATCGCTATCGCCATGATCCCCGGGCGCCCCGGCTCCGGCCCCGGCACCCGGACCTGGCGGTGCCATCGGACGATGCCGCATTGCAGACATCTCCCACGGTTGCTGCTAGCCCCGTGCCCCGTGCTGGCCCAATCTTGGAGTGCGAATGGAGATGGCTCTGCAAATATGTACGAGTATGTTGTGCTGTTGTTGTTGCCTGCAATGAGTCGGAGAGTGGAAAATAATTGAGCCCAAGTCGTTGACGTCGATGTCGTGTCTCGATAAGCCGGTTTTAATGGATATGCAATTTATGGCCACACAATGGATGTGGACTCTGGCTGCCCAAGGACAAGCGTCCTTTGACCCAACCAGTCTGCAGTGCATACCGGTTTAGGTCTGGCTTGAACCTTGAAAGCTTCTTCCAGCTGGATTCCAGCTCTTACACGACTCCGGTTAGTAGTGAGTCATCTCTTAAGCACTTCGGACTCTTCCCCCGTCCAGTGTCCAGTTCCCATCAAAACTTCACTTTCACTTTAGTAATTTTAGCTTAAAGTTAATTTATAAATTGTTTGGGGCTACAGCAATGCTACACGTAAGACTTATGCGCAACTTGATGCCGACTCTTGGATTCGGCTCGGACACGCCTCAGTTGTTCCACATGTGGCACGGAACTCATGCTGCCTCTGGGGCTCTTCATTCGTTTTCTTGGAGTGTGTTTTTATGGTAATTAAGTACGATTACTCGTCTCACTGGCAGTTGCAACTAGCAAGCAGCCCTGCTGCTCGTATTGTTCTGTGACAGAGAAGGCCTTGTGCCAGATTCTGGTCCTAGTGCAATATTTATGATTATGTGGCAAATTGAAGATGATATTCCAATTGGTATTGGCAGGGTGATGGAAGCGAAGAGATTTCTGAAACCAAAACGAGCAAAGACTCAACAGAGGTTCTCCAGAAAGAACATAAAAGAAGGTTTCCTTCGGACAAAGAAACGAAACTATAGTAAAGGTCAATCAAAATCACAAATGGGCAACAACGAAACTTCAGATCATACACTTTAACCATTTATTTTCCTCAATCAAAGATTGATTACAAAGAGGGAAAACATTCATTACTTAGACTGGAACGTAAGACTTTCTTTGTAACCAATATTTAAAGAAGATGACGGGGAGTGTACACTTAATAGATTGCTATGGGAAAGTCATAGAATATATCAGATAAACTTTCTGAGAGTTCTTTAGGTTTGGCCTTAGCCTTGATCTTGGCCGTAGAGGATACTGAAGAGGTTACTCGGGCGGCTACAGGAGCGGCTACAGAAGCAGCTACAGGAGCGGCTGCAGGAGCGGCTACAGGAGCGGCTACAGGAGCAGTTACAGGAGCGGCTACAGGAGCAGTTACAGGAGCGGCTACAGGAGCGTTAGGTAGATACATTTTTGATTCATTTACTGGTTCTTTTTCTTGAGCGGATAGCGGTACTTTAATTTTAGGACTTTCAGTTGTTTTGGCAAACCTCTGCTTGAGTTTTTCCATTAACTTAATCGACAGCTCTTCGGGTGCTACGATATTTTTGCAAATGATTGGAGGATTGGAAGTGATTTTTGCTTGAGCGCCTCCTTGTTTTCTTGACGTCATACTAGTAGATGGTGTCACAACATCAAAGTAATCAGAAGGTTCTTCTTCTTTTTGGTCCTGGTTGTTGGCTTCAGGCTGGATTTCTGTGGTAGAACTTTTTTGGGATCTGTGTCTGCTTCCCATGCTAAGTGTCTTCACCGGATTGGATGGAGGATTGGATGGTACTTTTGGTTGGGCTCCTCCTTGTTTCCTTGATGGAACTGAACACTTGCGAAGCTTGGACGTCTTACTAGTAGATGGTATCACATCATCAGCGGAATCAGAGGGTCTTTCATGCTTATCTTGGCTCTGGGTGTTGGCTTCTTTGGTAGAGTTTAGCTTGGATCTGTTTCTGCTATCCATGCTGAGTGTCACCACCAGATTGGATCGCTCCTCCTTGAATTTGCCCTTGAGTATCTCCAGATCCTGCAACAGCAGCCGGTCGGCTGGCTGAAGCGACCTCTTCGAGTTAAGTGCGCGCATGTCCCTGGTAATGGATACCTCGGACATGAAGACCTTCACCAGCCGCTTCAAGTGAACATCGAACTGCCGATCGGTGAGCACCACTGTCTGGGACCTCGCCTCCACCAGCCGAAAACGGGCATCCACCACGTCCTCTGGCTCCACCCGACTCTGGAGCGTTAGAGGCGGAAGCCGGACTCCGCCATCGCTCCCCAGGTCCACACTGCACACTTGGGCCACATCAAAGCTCTTGGCAGCTGCTTTGCCAGGCGGCGCGGTCTTCACTGTTGAGGGAGATGTCTTGACAATTTTTGGGTTCTTCAACATGGTGTTTTTGTTTGCTGAGGTCTTCATAATTTAGCAGGGAATAAGCTTTGACAAAACTTTTTTAAAGTTTTTTTTGGAGTGGAAAGCGAGAAATTTTGTAACCGGTCAAAAACTATTGATTTGCTAGATCTAGAGTGTTTTTGAAAAACTAACTAGACTCAGAAATTATTGTTTAAATTGTGAGTTATAAGGAGCATTTAGGGAACCATTTAGGAGTACTGCAGCACATGAGACGGACTGGCAAACATGAGAGCAATAGCTATCCAATCTTTATGAAATTGTTTAATTGGACAAACAGATGAAATCAGATGGTCTGCCGCAAGAACAGCTGACTGCTCGAGGGATGCTGTGGGGTTTGCTACTGGCCACCCAGTCAAAGATTCTGCGCAGAAGGACGTCCAACGCGCGCGTCATAGGATGTGCCACCCCCAGTGGCCGGCACTCGGTGTCATCCACCCTCAAGAAGCAACGCACAATCTGGGTGGTTGGCTCGGGCGTGGGTGAGTGGGTGGGCGAGAGTGTGACAGTGTGTGGGTCGGGGTGGTTCGGGGACATGTGTGAGTGGGTGGGTGCGGATGCTTTCTGGGCAAAAGCGTAGAGGTGTGCCGCCCGTTTTGCGCTTTTTAGGGCAGGAACTAACGTGGCGTTACAACGGGACCGTGTGGCCTAAAGGATAAGGCGTCGGACTTCGAATCCGAAGATTGCAGGTTCGAGTCCTGTCACGGTCGTCTGCACAACCTTTTTGTCGTACGGCTGCTACTCATTTGGGTCTTTTTCGCATTGAAATTGATGTCTGATTTGGTGCTTAAATTTTGATTTAATCACTGCCGTGGCATAATTTAGCATCTCGTTTGCTGGCAATTGGTAAATCATCTCCTCGTCTCCGCCTCCCCTATCGGTTTCATATCAAAATCAAAACCCGTTTAGTCTTCGATGTTCGACTCTTTGGCAATTCAAAAATGCGAAATCAATTTGATATGGGAAAAAACATATATATACCTATACGTATATATGCAATTGAGCAACGAACAGTCGACAGACGCAGACGACAGTCGGCAAAAAACCAATTAAGTTGCCCCACTGCCAATGTGAGTCCAACAGAAATCTTGACTTCTCCACACAGATGCCTCCCTTAAATGTCAAATGTCCGCTAGAATGGTTCTCCTCGACTGGTTGAACTTGGATTCATACATTTATACATTGTTTTTCATTCAGATATCATTCGATTTGTATTAGCCATGAAAGAAGTATGCGATTCGGGAGCTTAACTTGAGAATATAACCTGAGATATACTCGTATCTATTTGTTTCAGAAACTAGTTGGGAATTATCGGGTTTTGTTATCATTTTGTTTAAGCCATCTAATGAGACATTAATCTGAGCATTTGAGGAGTGGACAACAACCTAAATTAATTGATAATTAGTATGTCAAAAGCGGATTTAGGTTGAATGTTAAAGAAGAAACAGCTGACATCTCAATAGAACTGGGAACTATCATTCTCACTTAAACCTTAATCCAATTTCTATCTGAAAGTATATCCACTTCACTTCCGAACCTCCACAAACAATACCTAGATGCTTAAAGAAAAGCACAACCAAGCGGCATGAACTCTGATAACCCTTGGACAACCTCAACATGGGAATAGTGCTGGAGCTCGTAGTACTTTTACCCACACACCATAAGTACGTGTCTGCCATACCAAATATGACCTAAGCTGAAGGAAATTCAAGACAACTCAGACACGCAGATAATTAAGTATTCATGTCAATGCGTTTAATGAAACACGAGGGCCAGAAAGATCGAGTCGAAAAAGGATTACACAGCCCACAATTAAGGCCAGAGTATATGAATTCTTAGATCTCTGATAGTGTGTATCGAACCGGTTGGACAGGAAGGCAAGCGGGCAAACTGGAGCGGGGTCCATGGGCGGGGGCCAGGGCGGGCCGTGGACTGTGGCTCCATTGTGGTGCGACTGCTACCCACAACAGACAATGGGGCACAGCTGCAGGCGTTTTGGCGATTTAATAATTTTCGTCTGTTGTAATCACATTAGCGCCTGTTTTGGGTGGAGGAGAGAGAGACAGAAAGACAGAGAGAGAGAGAGAGGACTGTGTGTTGCAAAGTGAATGGCTATTGAAATAATGGACACATACCACAAGCGATACAGATACAAATATAAATACATATGTATCCCTATATCTGAATGAATGTTTTTGGGTTTTTTTTCTTGTGTTTGGTTCCAAGACTCGTTACCCGCCAAAGAAGGCAAACAATTAAAACCCGCGCTCCACCAACAGACAGCAAGAAATAAAAAGTGAAAGTCCAGATACAAGTACAAATAAATGTTATAGAAAAAAAAACAGATTGTATACAATCTATGAGATACTTGGCCACAGATACAGATACAGCTGCAGCTACAGGCCACAGCCACTGCTCACTGGGGCTGCAACTGGTGGCGCATAAATTGATTGCTACATTTAAGCCAACTAGTCAAAACGGGAACACGGCCGAACCGGCCCAGGCCTGGGCCACGCCAGGCAGCAGCTGCCGGACTGCTGCCGGACTGCTGCTCGGACAACCAGTTCTCGGTGGCCAACAGGAAAAGCAGCCACCTCTTGGCCAAGCCAAGAAATATGCGCCAATAAGAGTAAAATTGTAAATTGCAATCGAAGCAAGCCGGAACGGAACGAAGCGACATGGTGACATGGCTGAGATGGGGAAGGCAGGCTCTGATTCGGTGGCACGGTAGCAGGGGTTCCATGGGTGTGGGTTCAGATCACTGGAATTGACCATTTAAGTTATTGATTTATGCATGCTACGGCCAGAGTGGCTGCGCTGCTGCCTGAAGGTTGTTCGCGATCTAACAGGCAGGAATGCCACCTTGAGGGGATTGGCTTGTATGAATCATAGGTATAGATCTTTGGCCATACGAGTATTCCTAGAAATTAACCTAAGTTCAGTTAAAGCAAAGCATTTGCTAAACTCGAGGCAGTTTATGGGGATAAAGAGATTCTAAAAGAAGCTATATATTCTGGGAATTATAAATAAAACTACTTGACTCTACAAACAGGCCAGTATCTAAGGAAGTATCTTTGTGGTATCTATGGCTATCATCTGTAGAGAAGTTTCAATTAACATTCGACTGATAATTTACATTTAAAGCTAATGAAACAAATATACAAAAGCAAATTCGAAGTTCCAGCTTTTCAAACCAGTAAAGGGAAAAGCAAAAACTTTCTGTGATATATATTGTCTATAAACAAAACTAAAGTTTTACTGATGCTGTCTTAAACACGGAACTGTTATTGAGAAAGTCTTGGACCATATTCTGAAGAAGCGAAACCCTCTAACCACAAACTTGTTTCCAATTGGCGTGAATTTTCTTCCAAAATGAATAAAGTATGAACATAGCATTTCAATGATGAATCACATAAGATAATGGATTCAAAAGAACTCCTAAAAATATATATATAGGACATTACTATAGCCCTACCTCCTGGCTTCGCTTCTGTGCCATAAAAAAAGACACTTTAACTTCTTGCCAACTCATTTTTTTTAAGTTCCTTCAACTTGTTTTGTTTTTTCTGTTTGTCTGTTAAGCATTTTACCGTTATATCCGTGCAAATAATATACAAAGAAACAGCACAACCTTTCGACTTGGAAGTGCAGCAAAATGATATGTGACTCACCAAAACATTTTTTGGGTACAATACAAGAGAGTTTTTCAGTTTACAAATTTTTCGTTTTCAGCCAATTAAAAGGCATTAAAATGCAAGAATTACAATGCTATTGAGGGATTCATGTGGCACTCGGATGTTGTGCATCTATAAACTGATTCGAAGTGATTTTAACAAGTGTGAAATGAGTCACAGTAGAGCTTAATGTTTGGTTTTTACGTTATGCGTAAGTCGAATATCATCTTTCGTGCTCTTGTGCATTCGTGGTCTGAGAATGATTTGTCTCTTGTTTGGATTGGGGGGACTGGGGGCTTTCATTGATGACTAAATTGAAGGACTTATTCATGAATCCCCTGATGAGTTGTCAAAATTAATTATTTAACATAGTTATCATAGTGAAATATGATTTAGCCTTGAAATTGGTAAAAGGTGTTCCCCCACCAATTTCAACATCAATTATGTTTCGTTTTAACGATGTTTGAGTGTATTTTTGAAGCTTAAAGTGAGAGAAAATAAACGTTTGCTGATGCTTTTGTTGGGCTGTGGGGAAGAAGAGTAAACAGCAGATGAAGAAGCGAGAGATACAACAAAGAGAGACCGAGCAGACCTCGAGACTGTGAGATTGCGGTGGAGGTGGAGGCGGAGGCGTGTCAACAAATGTGATTGGAAATGCCAAACAGATGATTTGGCAGCTATATACGAGTACATATCTACATATGTATGATCTAGAGAAGATCTTGGGATGAAAATAAGCGTATTTCCTGAGAAAGAAGCTTAGCAAAAACCCCACAAAGTGTTAGCCAGTCTCTGCTAAATGCCAAGAAAATGGTTTGACTTGAGATGCCTTGCTAATTTAATTTTATAATTTATAGAACAAGTTGCTCGGTTTTTGGGTGTGTTTTCGGATTCAGGGGAACGGGTTTTTCGCCACTGAGGGACTCTGGTCTCTGCGCAAACAACACAAATCGTTTCCAAGTCTGAAATGCTAAATAGCCAGAGCCACACGGCCAGCTGGGGATAGGGGGGGAGGCCCCTTAGGCTGGTGGTTGGCTGCAACCTTATAAGAAAGCAAAAGTGTTGCCAAAGTCTTACAGAAAAACCCGTTAGTACCCCTCCCCCTGCCCACTTCTGTGGCCAAAGCAGAAGAAACAGAAGCAGTAGAAAAGAAAAACATAAAACTGACAAACGGAATAGAAATAGAAAGAGATTTGTGGTATGGCGCATAACTTTCACATGCCTTGGGTCTCTATAAGAAAATTGTACAGCTAAAGCTGCTGATGCGGCTGCGGCTGCGGCTGACGATGACAACGATGGAAACAACGACAGCGATGGAGACGACGATGACGATGAAATGGCACAAAAGAAAAGGCCAAGAGATCGTATGATGTTTGGCCCAGTAGCTGTCGCTGTGGCTCTCTCACAGATAGCGAGAGTGAGTGAAATGTAGAAGTGAATGTTGTTTGATTTCGGTTTAAAGAACAAAGAATATCCCAAATGGCGTTGGGCAGCGACACACACTTTTTGAATAGATAGTTTCACTTGGTATCATATATATTCTGCTGCTGCACTGGTATTCGCCTGCGTGGCTCACTAATTTTTAAAATTTGATTTCTTTTTCATTAATTTGATTTCTTCTCTTCGCTTGGCTTTTTGGCTTACTTATAAGTATTGGCCGTGTGTTGGTTAGCCGTCGTTCGTACTCGTGAATATGTACAATATGGCTGCATAAAACGCTTTTAGCCAGATACCGATACCCACACACAAACACACTCTCTCAGGCACATACACATGCACGTACAGACACAGAGACGACTACGCATGCGCGCACGTACCGTTTTGTAAGACGCAGACGTGATTATTATTTCTCTTTCTACCTTTTTTCCGTTCCGTTCCGTTCCGTTTCGATCCGCGACCAAGCTCTTTTCGGGTTCGTTGTCTTCGCCAAACTGAATTGAAGTCTTTCGTTTTTGCCCATTGGAAGTGGCCGTCGTCGCTGTCGCTGTCGCTGCCGCAGTGACTGGAAATGATTTTTTATGAGAGCCGTTTTTACTGGGATTGTTGCCTGGCTATTACTTGTTTTTGTTTTTGTTTTTGCTTGTTGCTGTTCTGCGGACTGGTGAGTGGTAACGGTACGAGTATGCTGGAAGTCCTCCAAATAAACCTGTGTCCATAAGCTACTATACATATCTTTAGCTTTATATCTTTATATCCTTCTACCATCAAGTTAAGTGAAAGTTTTGGATAACGAACTGGATGTTTCATATATGTTTGTATGATAATTGACAAAATTCCTTTCATATAAGAAAAATCCTAACCTAATTTTATTCCACTAAAATCCATATCTCCATTACTCTCCCCCAAATTTACCGTTACTCTCAAAAAAGTACCGCTTCAGGTTCTGTAGCGGTCTCTCTCTTTCATCCTCTCTTTCCTCCCTGTGAATGTGCTTGGGATTATAATTTGCATGCCTTTATTTCTTTCGTTTTTTGCGACAAGTTTGGTCGAGGTCGTCTGGTTTCTTGTTTTATTTCTTACTTTTCTACAGCGCCGCTTTCTGTCGCGCCTGCGCTGCTCCAGTATACCGTTTGGAGAGCGGCGTTGCACCTGGAAGTCGACTGGAATGATACAGAGAGAGAGCATGCGCAACAGCGCCAGAAATTCAAGAGTAAAATTATTGTAGTAATTGCAGTATGTGAATAAAAAATAGTAGAATGTAGGCAATCAAGTTAATTTCTTACACTATACGTAAAAACAATACAAATTACTAAAGAAAAGCTGTGAAAATTTAGATAAAATTGTATTCCAGTTGAACACATTTAAAATATCCCCGTACCTATCGATAGTGAGATATAAATCGATATTTTGTGCCATTCCAAGTGTTTACGATGATGTGGCAGGGCCGTCAGATCTGTCAGGTCGTCTGTCAGATTTCAAAATGGACGTAATGGATTCGTAACGTATTAAGATATTACCAAACAATAAGATTTAAAAATCTTCATGGATTTTCATATCTAATTATTATGAGAATATGTATATTTCTACGGTTTTTAACCATTGATTTTTCGACTTTTACATTTGGGGATTCAGGTTCTAGTGGCGCCACTAAACACATTTTACATTCCAATATTATTTAATTAAATATAGCAACCTCTAGAGCATAAATGAGATATATTCGAATTGAAGGAATTTTAAAAACATTCAGAACATAACGATTAGATGAAATATAACTTCTATTCAGTGGTGCCCCTTGTGTTCTTTTCTGGAACTACGCTATTTTACGAATCCATGTCAATCTACACACACATTCTACATGTGCCGCCTGAAAGCATGCAGCAACTATTTAATGGAACCAATGCGCCATCTAGTGATAGTCTGCCAGGAGAGGCCTGAAATTTAGCAGAAAAACTATGTTAATGGAATTTCACGATTTTCCTACTAGGAAATGTTTATCAATCTCTCAAACAATTGGGAAGATCAATTCATTGTGGAGAGACGTGAGTTCGTCATAATTACCCCCATTTTAATTTAATCCTTATCATTCTTGCTCTCATTAAGGATAAATTTAATATGTATTAGAATAAACCGTAAACAATATTTAAACAAATTAGTAATAAAAATGTTGTTTCTGTTTTTCATTATCTCCATAGTTTTAATATAATTATTATATTTTTTTATGATCACAGAAAATGCTTTGATTTGCTGCCTTTCACAATATTCGTCAGCAAATGTCTCTGCCTTGCGGTTAAATGTGAATTGATCAGGGCCTGTGCTTTCTAGAGAAAAGCACAATCCATTGGATTTTCTTAGGATTTATGCGTTCTCACTCACTTGTTGCGTTGAGTTTGTGCTGCTTCTGATGCGAAGAAAGGTCATAACCAAACCACTGCAAGAGCAGGAGAGATTGGTCTGACGTCAATCTGGCCCCATTATCACAAGAAATTCTAAGCAAGAACAATGAGGCTGAACATATGAGTACATATGTATATGTACTCCTCGCGCTATCACTGCATTAATTTCCCAGAAGTACTCAAATAGTATGATTGTCAAACACAATGTCCCCCTACGACACCCCATCGTCATCGTCAAATGGATCCGTCCTTAAGAAAGAAAGAGAGATAGAAGATATATTGCATTAGTATAAAAAACAAAAATTTAGCGGGAAACAATGGATCCGTTTAACCCTGCAGATATTAGGGTTATAGGAAAAGACATCATTAGGTACAGTCCGAAAATATTTTGATACTCGTATGCTATATGTACTTGTATAAAATGTAAATAAATTGACAGTTAACCAATGTAACAATATCATTTCCACGAAATGCCCACCGCATCATTCATTATCCACTTTTTGTTGGGTCTTTTGAGAACTTCTCAGGCATCTCTGTGGAACTGGGTCACACAAACACCTGTAAGAGCAGAAACTCACACACCAATGCAAATATTATGAAATCCCCCACCGCCACGAAAGAAAGCAAGTTTAAAACCACAAACATGACTCCGTATCGTCGTACCGTCGTACCGCCACCGCCACCAAAACCAAAACAACGACAACAACCATTTCTCCAGCAGATTCACTCTTGATGATTATACTGGTGAGCTTTTGTTGTACGAGTATGTTTCGGTCTCGGGGCTTGGGACCTGACTGCTGACCCAGCTCCTCCTCCAGCCCATCCACTGGCCGGCTGTTTTGCTTTCCTTTCATTATCGAGCGGCAAAATATTGGTTAAGCAAGCAAGCCAAAAGCAATGAAAACGAAACAAACTACAATTCGTTGGGCTGAGGCTCCACACAAAAGGGCGAAGATTGGATACCCTAAGAAGCCACAGAACAACTGAATATACCTGAACTGAACTGTACCTTGGTTTAGAATTGAAAACTATTAAATAATGATCGCATCATCGTAACGTTATAGCTGTGGGCACTCCTAAGCTTTCATCCAGGAATTGTTGGAGTTCCAAAGCACTCTTCCAAAGAAATGGACCTGCCTGTAAGAGAATTTTAACCAAATTCCCAGCGTGACCAACAAATGACGAAGGCGATGCGCCAGCAGCATCTTCATCTCCTCGTTCCCAAAAACAAAGCAACAAAACCTCCATGAGATCATGATCAGAACCTTAACTTAAAGCTCATTACGATGCCTATCAAGTGGGAGACGGAGCAAAGACAAAAGACAGCAGACAACAGACAGCAGACAACGGAGAGGTAGTACAGTAGATGTTGAAGAAGAAGCGTGGGTACAGCAGGCGAAATAATGAAGCAGAATCGCCTGCATGACAATGATTATTCCCAGCCAGCCGAAAAAGAAATGAGCAGGCGGGAAAGGGGGGGGAAAGACAAGATCGAGAAAGGGAAAGAGACAGCCAACCCGCAGCATTGGCCATCCCACTCCCACTCTCACTCCCACTCGAGCTGAAGTTGGGAACCGAGCCGAGCCGCTGTCAGCTTTTTAAGAATATTTGGGCCAAAGCGCCAAACGTAAACAAAACAAAACGGAAAAAACCTCCAAAGATGATGATGATGGTTACTTAACAATCTCGAACAATAAATGAGACCCAAATATGCGTGTGTATGCGTGTGCGGGTGTGCGTGATTTGGGTGGGTGCCCGCCCGGTGCAAGTTCTTGTAGGTGTTGTGAAATCATATAAAGCGAGAGAAGGATGAAGGGGAATGCAGGTGCCTAGGGCCTTACCCGATTTGACTCATCCAATTACAGCTTAAAGGAAGTTTCTCTGTAATTCGGGAATGATCTTAACGTGGAAATCCGCAGGGATCGATCTTCACTCAAAATTTGAATTAACAATTCACTGAATATTTTAGAGATGTGGTTCTAATTAGGCTAGGAAATAACTGTATACATATTTACATAGATAGATATTATTTTAGATAATATTATACAATTATTTCCTCAAAGTTCTTGAGTTCTCAACTCCCATTAGTTCTAAGAAAAGTAAAATCTAGACCAATAATAACAAGTTTCTTCTATTCTACCTACGATGTACGATTATGTGGTCAGGAATACCTCTGGAGTCTAGACCTTTCTCTACATTCTCCTTCTGTACGATCAGACCTCCCTCCCATATGATGTCATTTTGTAGGTGACCAGCTTCTATACCTGTATACAATAGCATTTTTTTTGGGGGTTTCCTAAGCATAATTTATATTCGGGTATTGCCTCTCTTTTGGGGGCTTACGCTTGCTCTTTCGCCAGCGACTCATACTCGTCGCTGCCACCTCCATAAGAAAGTCTCCTCCGTCTTTCATATCCCAACGCCCCAACGCCCCGGCTGCCAAGCTCCCCATCTCCCTCGCTCTCATCTTGTCTTTGCTTCTCAAAGTTTTCGTCTCTCTCCCACTCTCTGAGACACAATTTGCAAATGAGTTTTTGGTTGATTCTTTTGGCTTTGGGCACTGGGCTCTGGGCTCTGGGCTTTGGCTTTGGGTTAATTAGTGAGTATCTTTCCTCAGCACGCACAACAAAAACAACACCAATAATGTTTTAGTATCTGTATGTGTGAGTGAGTGTGTGTGTGTGTTTGTGTGGGTAATGGCGGCGGCATTGCTGTTCTTATTAGCGTTGTACGCTGAAGCTTTTAAGCTTAAGCCTGCCCCGAAAATCTGGGTCACTAGTGTCGTTAAAGCTTAATGGTGTGTGTGTGTGAGAGTATCTGCGTGTCTGTGTGAGTGCGCAAATTAAATATTCACAGCGTTGGTTAAGCAAATAAAATCTCCATTCCATCCAAAGTCGCGGCTCTGTTGTTGCTGTCATACCATTCCAACAACGATGTTGGTGTTGTTGCATTTCCTTTTGGCCACTTTTGCTGCCGCTGACGGTTATTTAGCCGTTTAGCCTTAGCCTGAACAATCGCAGATTGTTCGGCGCATGAAAGTGAATCAGAATGTCTTAGTTGTTTCTGCTGTAGCCGCGTCTGCTTCTGCCTCTGCTTCTGCCTCTGCGTCTGCCTCTGCTGATGATGATAATGATTCTTTGCAAAGCAAATGAGATCAAAAGTGGGCTTAAGTCGCATCTCTTTAACCTGAATATGTCAACCGTGCTTCTTTGCATTTTTTGGCAGAAGAAAGGTAGAAAAAGCCACGCAGCGCATTCGACTCTTAATGGCAAATATTTGTATGCCCCTTTGTTGAATTTATTGTAAACATTGTAAAGCGAAAGAAGAACTTAAGCGGAAGATAAAGAGGAATGAGGTCTATAGAATGGACATCGGAAATGATCTCTGAAGATTAAGCAACCGATGTGAAAGTCTTTTCCAAGACATTTCAATCTTCGGAACAAAGGAATACCATCAGATCGGGAATGCAAAAGCAGATCTTATAGTATCAGTAGAAATATTCTTAAAAAAATGAAATCCTGATCAGAATGGTTCAAAAGCAATAAAGTGAGATTCTATGGCTCTACATATGAATTTACTTTGATTTTTGATGCCTCTTTCAATTGCAAATCGAATACATTTGGAACTATTTTCAATATCTAAGACCTTAGTACTTTTGAATATAAATTGCAGAGGTATTCTAAGCGTCCTGAAGCCACAGAATCTTTCTTTCTTTTGGTACAAAAATTCTGGTTACATTCTTTGTGTAAATCATTCATTCCGTTGGGCAAACTTAAGTGTCGATTTGTGAAAAAATAATGATACAAGACAACAAATTCATTCTGTTTGCCGTGGGCGTTCCTTGTTATGAGTTATACTTATGAGATGGCCATACGGTTCGAGTATTTCGGGTGTAGATTCCGTCAGCCGTTGGCCACAAAGAGGTGTGCCCTGACCCAATTTTTTCTCCTCTCTCTGCCTGCTTTATTTATTCACGCATGAGCTCAGCGGCCCACGATGGCCAGAAAAGATCCGGCGAAAGAGTTGGCTGATTTTATAGTTCCAGGGGAATAGTAAAAGCATTCAGAACCCTTTCCCTAGCAGGATGTCATTAAGCAAACACCCATTTTTGCATCATTCCTGGGCCCATACCTGTGTACGGATCTTGGGTTTGGAAGTTATTGGTGGCAATAGAGGCAGATACACAATGTCAAAGGACGGAGAACGGTGAAATTTACAATTTTATGGCGGACTTTAAGTGGAAAATGGCCAACAGTCAGCGACAGCATCGGAGGCACCATGAGGCAGCGGCGGCAGAAATTTTATGGCCATGACAAAAGACGGCCCGACGACAAATGTTGCATCCGCATTGCTATTGCTGCCCCTGCCTCAGACCCTGCTGCTGCTGCTGCTGCTCTGGCTCTGGCTCTTTCTGTTTCTGTTTCTGTTACTCTTGGTCTTGCCCCTGAAGAGTCGTAAATCATGCGGCAATGTTTTGCATGTGACACAGACACAGACCGGAGCACGAAGCAGAGTGACAGAAGATTGACCTTATTTTCTCAACGAATACACACCGTGTCGAATCTTCTGGTGTAAACCCCTTTTGGAATATGTCGGAAATTAAATCCTTAGATCAATCTTCATTCACGAATGACCTTCAAATGATGTAATATTTCCTTCAATTGCTGTAATATCCCCTAACAAAAGGGACAAAAGGGAATTTTCTGCAATTGTTATGTAATACATGACTGGGCTAGGGACGGGGGCAGGGGCGGGACCATTATCCCTTTTGTCCAGGCACACGACTCAAACACATGTGTGGAGGAGGCTGCGGCCACGTGGGCGGATAGCCTTCACTTAAATGGCTATAAACTTATGTTACATAACCTCCAGTCAATGAATGAAATGTTCCATCTCCTTTGGACATCTGGAATGCGAATATTCTGTTGAGATACGAAGGTATCTGTAATAAATAAACGGCTTTATGCGAACAAGAATTTCTTGGGAATGGAAATGGATGTGTGGATAAAGTTAAAGATTTTAGTCACCGCTGAAACATAAATATTATATTATATTATATTATTACTTAAATATTATATATATTGTGTCCTTGAACCATATTTCTGTTTCTTTCAATGAAAAGCTGCATCTAATCAAAAGACTTAGGCGACAAACTGAGGTAGGAACATGGTTGTAATTTCTTTATTCCTTGCAGAACAGTAAAGTCCTTAGTTATACCAAATATATCATTTGCACAGCAATGAATCAAAATTTAAATTGCATAAATATTTGTAGACAAAACAGATTTCCACGTGAATTCGTACTCAGCATAATGACTGCAATTATGCTGCCCCCAAACGAGAGAGTTTTCAAAGGCATAGAAACATACAACAAAATATGAAAGAAGAAAAACTGTTACTTTCACATCAGCTAAAATTCAAGATCCCCAGCAATAAGAGAAGCGTAATAGTTGCTAATTTTGTGCATAGCTGGCCCCAAAAAAAAGTCAACAAAAAGGGCTAATTACGAGCACACTTTCGTCCAAAAGCAGACGGAAAGGGTGACTCGCAGACAATGCAAAAGAATCACGTCGTTAGAGTATGTTTTTCTTGTTGTTGGCCCATTGAAATGGGAATCTTTTGGTGGAACTTTTCAGGGTAGTACAGTGCACAAAAAGGTAAGCACTTAAATAAAAGTTGCCCCAAAATATGGTCGGGCTTTTCGTGAGTGTACCGGAAAAGTGAGAGAAGAGAAAGAGAGAGTGGCGGACAGACAGAACCAAAAGGTTTCGAGTTTTCTATGAGAGTTTATAATTCCAAAAGGGTTTAAGTAGAGCTTCATAATCGGAATAAAAGGATATCTAGGTGGTTTTGGAAAGGATTTCTATTAAACAATACTTTTTTTGCACAGTATTCTTTTGCGTTGTTGAATTTCTTGTTTTTCCACACTTTTTTTAATATTCTCCTCTTTAGAAATACATTCTTCCAAATCTGTTTTATATGCCCTAAACATCTGGTACATCAGATAGCATAATTAGAAAGAAAAGCCAAATTATTATGCTTGGGGTTCCTCGCACCCGTGCATGACTGTTCTGTGGCCTGGAGTGTGGAGGCGTGGCGCTTCTGGAGAGGGTATTACAAGAGAGTGCCAGGCGGGTGTATTACCGTAATTGAACCCGAGGTTCGGCTCGAGGAGGAGTACGAGTGTATCTTGGTTTGGGCCATGTGTCATGCTTATTAAACTTTTGGTTCTGTTCCAAAAACTATTTTGGACGGCCGCACTTTATGATTGGTAATTAAAAAAAAATTTTGGTTACTTTGGTTCGGTTTTGTATTTTTACGAGTATCTTTTTGAGCCGTCTGTAGCCTCTTTTTGGCTGCTCCAAGTTACGCTTGGCTCGTCTGGACTTGGCTTGCTCCCATTGAGGAGACACCAAACGGGTTGGTTGCCAAAGTGCGTAAGTTATGGCCGGGTGGGAGGGGCTGGGCCGCAGGCAGGCAGACACCCCAAAAGCCAACAAAACCACAAGCCAAATGTTGCACTACATTTTGTTGTTTTCTAGCTGGGTAAAGTTGCTCCTGCACCCGGATTTCAAACCGGAGTCGGAGCTGGACTTGGAGCTGTACTTGGAGCTGGAATCATCATCAGCAGCCACCGACAGTTGCTAAACTTGTTGCACATGTCGGGTACGAGTCGGCCCGGCCAGCTTTATTGAGTGGAAACTGAAGCCAAACTGAAGCTGGAGCTCGAGATCGAGATGCTGCTGACGGAGATGGGGTTGACTGGGGGGCTGAGGCTGTTCCTAGTTTTTTATATCAAAAACACTTAACAACTTGTAAAATTCTCCAACTTCGCCGTGCAGTTGACACACATCTGTCACAGGCTGCCAAGTGGGTCAGGTGGTGGTTCAGTTGGCGGAGAGTGGAGCACCACACCGGAGTGGAGTGGAGTGGCGAAGTGGAGTGGAGTGGAGTGGTGCGATCTTGTTAATCGTTTTTGATTGCAGCGTTGATGTACCACCACCTGAAGCACTCCGCTCAAATGATGATTGTCGTTTAGAGCGCTGAGGCGGCTGTCACAGATTCTTGGCTTTTTCCCCCGTGTCGTGTGGCTCGGCTCTCTTGTTGCCTGATTGTTGGTTATTATTTGTTATAGTTGTAGTCGTTTTTCTAGTCGTTGTTGTTGTTGTTGTTGTTGTGGCGGCTACTTAACAAACATTGCTTATTATATGCATTATTAGCTCAACTTGTTGCTTGATGGTTTCCCGCCTGGACTGGACTGGAACTGGAGTAGACTTTCAATAGTTGGCAGTGAACTACATACAAAGGAAGGAGGGAAAAAGAGCTGCGGAGGCATCTGCTACAAGGGTGACGTTACAGATACAGTATCTGTATCCATTCCCCACACCATCTTTAATGGCTCTTTATGCGGATGAATATATTCCATACTCCAGGTCATGTCTCAATGGATCTATTTAAAAGTTGAGTGCATTGAAACCGTTTCGACTTCTTCCCTCTCCCCACCCCATTACAGAACGTGTAGAAGTATTACGTGCCCCAGCAATTAGCATCGCATAAAAAGCTGAATGAGAAGAATCGACAGAACGAACCCCAAAATTCTGTCACACACGATCTGCTTCCCCTTCTCCTCGGGCTCAGGTCATGCCCACTTTTAATATTCAATAAAGATTTAACGAGACATGTTAACCGCTTTGGCAGTCACAGAATGCATAAATAATTATAGAATTGAGCAACAATTTCAGCAAAGTCGTAAAAAACGAACAAAATGCCCCGAAAACAGCAGTTGAGATACGGCAATTAAATTCAATTTTGTGGTCAATGGAGAGAAATGACCATAAAGATGAGAAAGAGTAAAGAGTAAAGAGAGAGAGAGAAAGAGTGCAGAGAATCGTGTAAGAGGGAAGGAACAGTTATGGACAAACATTGGGATAATAATTTTGTTTAAATTTAATTGTGAGTTATATTTGTACGGTAAATCACGTACGACTAAGAAAAGGGGATGGTTGGATGGGAGTGGAGTGGAGTGGAGTGGAGTGTAGTCGAGTGCAGGGTCTGTGATGGGGGATAATAACAATGTATTGGTCATGGCCCAGGGGGAAGCCTAATTGGCCAAATTGATATATTACTTTATATACACACGAGCCTGTACATGTGTGTGTACATGTCTGCCTCTCTTTGTGGCAATTGAAGCATGAATATGCCAGCAGAATGGCGGAGTAGATGGCGAAAAAGGCAAAAGAAAATCTCAAGACTGGAATAACATTTGAACCGGGCTTTAACTGTCACTTTCGCATAGCTAAAGATGAAGAACGTCTTCTTTACTGGGCTTCAAAATTCACCAATATATTTCTAAGGTGTTAATTAATTTTGTTGTGCTTTTGCAGAGGGTTCCATGGAATTGGAGACCCATAAAATATATATATTAGTGATAGGAATCTTCCTGAATTTGGGCTCTGATTTCAATGACAATCTATAGCTGTTGCGTTATATTTTTAATAAAATACTTACCAGGTTTTCTTTTGTCGATATTCAGCAAATATACAGCTCTTGTACTTGTTGTTTATGTTTATTTTTAGTGAAAATTATCTCGTTAATTAATTGATTTGTTTATTGTATTTCTATTTTTATAGTTTGCATATCGGGCTATAGCAAAAAGTAAATTAATGTATAACAATAAAACTCTTTAATAGATATAAATGGAAGCATAAAGAAAGCAATTCTTTGACCAAACACAAATAGCTTAAAAAAAAACAACAAAAGCTAAGCAAGAAGGGGTAGAAGAAGCGGAGATGGCAGAAAGAGGAGAAAGAAGCCAACACACAAAAGGAAAGAAAGAAATAAAGAATAAACGAAAGAGAGAAAGAAATGTGTGCAAAGGCAAGAAGTCGGTCATGAAATCGCAAGTGACCCACTTGGCAAACGAACGACGGCAAAAAAGCACACCACCAACACAAAAGAAGAGGCAGAAGAAAACCGATAGAAGGAGAGGGGAACCAGAGAAAGAGTGGAGGAGGGTAAGAGGGAGAGGCACAAAAAGACGAAAGACTCAGGCAACAAACGCGAGGCAGACAAATATGACAAGCGACGCTAGAGCCAACGATAGAGACAGACAACAAGCCGTGGAGCGCGATGGATGGAGCTGGAGGGAGATAGTCGGAGGCGGGCAACGTAGCGAATCTAAAAGAGGACACCATAATTGGCAGTGCACACAGAAAGAAAGAGAGAGAGAGAGAGAGAGACACAGACTATGCGAGAGGGAGACAGCAGAGGAGGCCAGACCACAGCAAGTGGCAAACCTGCCATGAATGACTCGCCAGAGCCACAGCCAGAGCCCGAGCCAGAGCCCGAGCCGGACCTGTATGCGTCACTAAACTTGACCAAATTGTACAAGGAAGTCCGCAGACTCCATCGCCACTTGCCACTTGCCACATGCCTCTGTCCCCGCCCTGTCAACCACCCTGTCTCCACCCCTCCCCCTTGTTATGTTAGCTAATGACATTTTGTGGGTCTTCATCGTCTCCGCGCACGAATACATATCTTCTTGTGTCTGTGGCTAGGTCTGGCCCGGACCGGACCGGGCAGCAGGTTCAAGCCAAAGTGCGGGTGTCTTTGGATACTTTTTTCTTGGGAACATTTTTTCGTAGAGGAGTCTCCCGGTTAGCGTGGTTGTTTTCTTTATTTGTGGTTGCTGTGCAGCAAGTGAAAGCAAAGGATGTGATTAGCTGGGTGACTTACAAGAATTCAGCATCAAGTGGGAGCCAGAGAGAGACAGAGAGAGAGTACACCCTGGAGCCCTCTAGCGGAGAGTGGAAATATTCAAATTATTATAATCAAAATATTTGAACCTATTCAGTTGAGCGGCACTGTAAATATAAATCATATTTAAATAAAATATATTTCCTACAAATTTAATATAAAATATTTATTTATATTATTTATATTATTATATTATATTTAGATTACAAAATGAGCTGTATTAAAATGACTTTTTAGTAAATATATATTAATATCAATATGAATTCTATTAAATTTAATTTTTTTTGTATTTCAAAACCGTATATTTAATGTTGATATGGTAGTATTTCTTTTTACTATGCCATAGTCTATAGTACTAGACCTTTTTTTGTAGGAGGAATTGTTCTGAAGATTAAAATTATATTTATACTATCTTTATATTATATGGGAAGGCCATTACATGTTCCAATAGTATCCATTCAATATATCCAGCAACAAAACATCTACATAAAAGGTGTTCACATGCTTTAAAACGATGTCTTCTGTGATATTGCCCCACAGCATCACATAACATAAATTGAAAATTTACAGAGATTTATATCTGAATATTGGGTGAATGGAAACAGCAGAACGGGAGAACATGTTTTATATAAATGCCTTTCACTCTACAGAAAAATATCTGAACATTAATCGATTGGAACGGAGTCACCCTACTGGTTCGGACCCAAGAAAGTACCTAGGGCACGAGATCAATCTATAATTGCGATGGAAACAGTGAAAACAAGAGGCAAGAGATTGTTAAAGGAATAAATCTTTAAATTAGGACTTTGCTCCAATATGTTTCAAGCCAAGGCAGCAATCGATAGTGTTTATCATACATCATAGAAATATTCCCCAAGTAAAACTTATATTTTATATGCTTAGTTCTTAGGAAAGTCTTTTAAGCAAAATAATTATTGAATTTCAAACTTCCGTTAAGCTTCCCATCTGTATTCCTTAAAGCACGAAAGCCTAACCACTGCTTTCAGGTTATCTCTAGAGCAATCTCTCATATGCTTAACGTTGAACTATTTTTCCGACAATTTTCTTGATATTTCCCCCACTTGAAGCCGGGCTTTGCAGTGTGTGGGGCTCTAGACATGGCAGACAATCCACCAATAGCCGCATACCGCATAATAGACTTGGCCTACATTCAAAACACTCAGACACTCAAGGCATTCTTTGAACACACTCACTCCGTCAGTCACTTTTACTCTCTGCTCATAAGCATAATCATGCTTACTCACGATAATCAGACTCTGTTTCTGTTTCTTGGCTGTGCTGCTGCTCATTACCATGCCAGCGGCAACGGCAACAACAGCCACGATAGTAACAATAACAATTATTATACCGGCATTAACTAGTTTCCACACTTGGCCTGGTCTACTCGCAGGCCCAATCGCAGTCTGAGCGGCAGGCAACCCTCACAATTTTCCATTTCCATTTTCTTTTGCCAATGCGGTCGTCTTTTCATCGTCTTTCTTCCCTCCCTCCTGCCATATTTATGATTGAAAAAAATTATAAGAAATTAAGAAAAAATAAAACCGATCTCAGATTGGGGGGGAATTTTATGGGGAATTGCTTTCAGATGTGCCAATAATTTGACTAATTAAAATTATTGCCCCAATGATCAGGGGTCCTGACAAAACAGTGGTGTAATTTGGTAAACATTCTTGCAAATTTTTCCAGCACATACAAATTAAAGTTAAATGCATCAAACATTTCATATAAGACCAAATATTTCAATGGCAATATATTTGGAAAAACCCGAGTGATTGATTGTGTCCGAAAGCCAGGTGTTCTTAGAGGAAAATTAAAGGTGAATACTATACCAATACTATACCTTCCAGTAAGGTATTATTAAACTAAGCTATTGAAAAGGATTCCGCATGTGGATATTATAATATAAGACGAATTTATATGCTGCAACTTCAATAATAATATTTCTAGTTTTTATTTAAACCAGTTTTGGGTAGTCGTCATCCAGACCTTTCCCCCTAGTATCAAAATAATAATAATATTTTTACTAAATAATGGTTCTAGGTTTTTAATATATATTTTTATTTGTATTTTGTGTGTGCGAATGATGGTAACATCGAATTATTCATTAAAACTTGAATGAGCCATGAACATAAACGTGCGCCCGGCACTGACTCATTATAGTGCCCGAAAATGACAGTCCCAAAACTGTGGACAACGCCATCGGGAAGCAGGATGTGGATGTGCAGCCAAATCGGTACCACTGTACACTGCAGCGGCGCTGCCACATGAAAGAGCCACGCACTTGCACTCGCACTCACACACTCACACACTCACAAGCGACCAAAAACACCCATACAAACACTCAGCAGAAATGCGGCTTAAAACGTTTTTCGAATATTTTGAATAACGGTTCATGGTGCATACCAAAATCAAATCAAGTGGAATCGCTGACCGGGTCTGGGCTCGGATTTTTTTGGTGTTTATGCGCCTACAGAGGGTATTATGATTTTGAGAAGCTGTTGGCAACGAATGGAATAAAGCATCCACACAGATTTGGTATAGTATCCACGGTATAGTCGATGAATCGGAGGAATACAGATCGGTTCATAAACGCTTTTGTTTCTAGCAAAAAGCATCCAAATTGGATCACTACACAATAAGAGTACATGCTTTTGTGGCAGCCAAGGGTATCAAGAGATTCGGTCAGGCAAGGCATATGGTCTTACTTTCATGCCGGCTCTGGGATTGGGGCTGGATCCCCACTACAGAAAACCCACGAAACGACAAAACGAGACGCATATGAAATTTGTTTCTTCTTTTTGGGCGATGGCGATGGCGATGGCAACAAGTGCGTCGCTTCGACTGACCAAAAAATTTAACCGAAACCTGTTGGCCCATATCACGTACCTTCTGGTCCCGCAACTGCCTTTCCTCCGCCTCCTGGTAGGCCTTCTCCGCATTGGGGATCCACATAAAAAGTTGGGCCGCCGTCGCCGAAGCCGCCGCCGCCGTCGCCGCCGCTTGGCGGAATTAATTATGTAGCCCAAAGCTGAATTATATGCGAAAGCAACTACACTGACTGGCCCCCCTCTTGGCCCCCACCGCACTTTCTTCCACTTCTTGCCTCCCCTTCCCCACGGACAGTTTTTGTTGTTGTTGTCCCCCTTTTTTAGTTTATCTTCCAAATGCGATGCGAAACTTGTTTGTGCATTTAATTTATGGGCGCGACGCGAAGAACAGAAGATACCCGGGAGAAACGGAGAGAGATGCGACGAGAGGAGAGGAGAGACAAGCCCATTGCACTTGTCATAGGAGAGGGGAAGGTGAGGCAAGGCAAAGGCAAAGGCACAGGGTAAAGATCTTACGCACTCACAGCCCAGCCTCTGGCAGCGCCTCGTATCACGAATACAAAACAACAAAGAGCGGCGGCTGCCAGTGGCATCAGATACTTCGGATACCCTTAAAAAACCATCGTTTCTATGAGAGCTATATGATAGGGATATGATAAGAAGGAAAATTCTTTAAAATATGAAATTATATACTCATTTCAGCAATGAATGTGCTCAGAAGTCCATCGAAATTGATTCGACTGTTGATACTGCTCAGGAATATATTCAAATGCGTTTCAAAACTCATATTCACTCGCGGAAAGAGTATTAAATCATTGTCCGATCCCAGCACGTGACCCAATTTGTGGTTTGCTTCTTATGGCCGAGTGGCAAGCGGTAGTTGAGGGGGCAGGAGGTGCCGGTGTGGCAGGAGGGTTTCTGTGGAGTCGGCCTGGGAATGGGGCAGGATAGGATGGCATCCTTTGTCCACTTTGATTATGTTGCGCCTCTCATAATTGGGTTAATTTCGTGTGGCACAACCACAGCCGAGCCGGCCAATTCGCTGCATTCTTCTCTCCCATTTCAGCATTTCACCATTTTCCTGTTTCCCTTCCGCTGCCCCTCATATTTCTGCCTGACAACTGCCTGACAGGCGTTAAATTTTGGCAAAAGATTTCTGCTGTGGCCGTGGTTAAAGGTGAACAGTGAAAAATTTGAGTCGAGTTCATCTTCTGCGGCTCCTTCTGCATCGCCTTCACAGCATTTGATTTTGACAGCCATGACATATGCAACATAATGCACGAAATTAATGGGAATTCAAAATGATTTCAGGGGAGTAGTCCGGGGGACAGGTTTCATGTGTTGCTTATGGGAGAGAGAGAGACTGATGAAAGAAAAGCAATCTGAGGTGAAGCTTTTCCATTTACAAATGTAAAACCTCTCTGCAAAATCAAAAGACTTAAGCGACGAACTCGTTGGGAGTTCCTACAAATATATTTAGAAAATATTACACAAAAGAAATATTTTCATGCGAACCTTATGAAAGGATTTACCAAAGCGAACATCAATCAATGGGAATACATCAGAAACTGGAAAGAAAAGATATAGTAGGTCACAAAAACTTCTTTAAAACCTGATCTATCGATCTTAAGATCTTTCTTAACTTTATATAAAATTGGATGAATATAAATCTTACAATAGTTACGGGAATACCCTCGATGTTCGACAAGAAATATTAAGCCACAGTTCAGTTGGAAATATTCGAAAATTCGACTTAAAGATTGATGCAGTTTAGCAAACCCCCAACAAAATACCTTAAAAACAAATACAAAACAAAGTGTGAACAATTTAGAAAGATTGTATTCCAAATAAACAATTTTGCATCTAATCACAGATTTGGTAGTGCTCGATCTGCGGCGAATAGTGGGCAAGGACCTTCCAGCAACCCAGTCCGGACCCGATTCCGATCTATGCACATCCGGGAAAAAAATCCCTATACTGTGATAGTGCTGAAATATACTGGCTCCGGATAGGTGTCTATTACATATAATACTGTGTTAAGACGGAGTCTGCCTTCATTTTGCTGATGGCATCATCATCTGTCCCCAGGTCCTGGTCCACTTAAATCTCTTGGGAACTCGTTTCGAATTTTCCTACTGTGAAAAGCAGACGCTTTAGGATTATTGGTTTGGAAATGCTTCCTTCTCTGCTCAAAAACATATTACATCTAACATTTCCAGAGAACTAATTTCACCCGAATCGAGAGAGAGAGAAAAAGAAATTCTTTAATCTGAGATCAAGTGAGTTATGGATTACTTAAGATCCGAGTGCTGCTGCCATCCAATGCTATCCACCCATCGGGCTACCGCAGGAGCAGCAGCCGCGGCAACAGCTGCTGCAGAATTTCTTTTTCCATCAGAGTGTATCTGGCAGATACTTGTACACGGGCAGAGTTTGGCTTTGGCCCGGGCCTCATTCTGGTTAATGACAAACTGATTGCAAAGTGACACGGAAAGAGACACGGCCGACACCCGCCGATATGCAAAAGAGCGCCAAATGAGAGCAGGCGATACCCGTATGCAATGGGAGCAGAGCCAGAGACCAGACCCCAGAGCCCAGAGCCGGAGGTGAACCCAATCCCATCCGAAAGCGACTCCCTCCTGTGTGTGATCCGCTGCAAATTGATTAATTTGCCACGCTGGGGCTTGCCACAACGGGAATGGGCACAGAAATCCTCAACCCAAAAAACAGTAAACCCCACCAATCTGATGACAATTAAGCAGTGCTCAAAGCGGCTTAAACGGTGACCGCTTCGGGCCGTCTCCTGCTCCGAGTGCACGTGCACCCAAAACCAAAATAAATGTTGCCGCCGCCGCCGCTGCACAAAGTAGAGGAAAATTCAATTAAAAAACACCAGTCAACAGATATCAGTGGAGGGGAGGGGAGGGGAGAACCAGAGCCAGAGAACCCCCCGCCGCACACAATGAGCCCAGTCATGGAGATCGACTGGCTGCATCAGTGCCACATGGACCCGCTGCAGGTGCAGCCAGACCAGACCCATTTGTATCTGATAGATGCGAGAAAAGTGAAAAAAAGTGCCGTTGTTGTTGTCGTTGTGGGTTGGGATTGGGGAGCTGGTGGTGCTCCTTAAGCTTCATGGACCATTAACCGTTAGACAAAACGCCGTGCTGCGCTTCTTACGCTTTTTGGGGGATTCTGTTTTGGCCGTTATGATTGTTGCTGGAGCTGTTCTTTGAGCTTGGCTGCCCTTTTCCGACCATATCAAGCGGCAAAGCTGGTTGGCTGTATCTGTATCTGTAACTGTATCTGTGTCTGTAACTGTATCTGTATGTGTGTGTCTGGCTGGCAGTCTGTCTTCGTGCCTCAGTTCTCTGTTGAATGGCAATAAATTCCTGCCCCAAACCGCAATCAATGAGGAATCGCACATACTTACTCGTATGTTTGTCTGTTTGTCTGTCTTGCCACCTTCTCTCTCACGCATCCAGCGTCTCTGTTTCATTGGCCATAAACCAGCCAGATCGAAGAACTAAACGAATAAAAACTTGTCCAGAAACAATCTGGCCAAAAAGCACAACAAGCTAGGGAGAAATGGTGGTAAAGCATTCAAATTTTATAGAATCCATGGAAATACTGTATAATGGTATATTATAAAATCCTTCCTTTCTGCAATTTCAAAGAATGGTAGCTCCTAAGTTTATCGTGAATTCCACTAAATTGTTGTACGCCCTTTTTCCCTAAATCGTTGCTTGGGTCTCGTGTACATCCCCATCCAGAAAGTCGCAGCTGTAACCATCTTAAAATGCGTAAAGTTCTGGCAACCTTTTCTGTGTGGTGCCACCATATATCTCCCTGTCTGTCTCTATCGCCATCTCTCTGTCTATCTCCTTCTGCCCACTCTTTCACCTTCTCAATGGAACTTCATTAGATGCAATGCAGCGAAAAAGTTTGTCAAGAGCGAAGTCTGCCCCAGCCATGCCCATGACACTCCAATCCCAACCATGCCACTCCACTCGACTCCACTCCACTCGAGTCGACACAGCCGTGGAGGCAGACACCGTGTGGCAGGCTTTTGTCTGCCTGTCTATATGCCTCCATGCCTCCTTTCCCCTATCCCTCCCCCCATGACACCGCCTGCTTTTTGGGGGCCATTGGCAATGTTAATGGTGTGCATTATTTTCATGTTTATTTATGTTGCTGGCACACACAACAACATCGGCAACAACAACTGCAACTGCAACTGCAACATGTGGCAAATGCAATTTGCATTTGCATCTCAATTGCATTTGGCATTGTCTGATGTTTGTTTTGTGCTGTGTGTGTGCTGTTTGTTTGGTTGTTGTTACGAGAATACCCTCGTGGAGGGTATAATGAGCCATCGTAGACATCTACCATCTCCATAAAGAACCGATTGGGGATGATCAGCAGCAGTAGTAAGCAATATATAAATACGATTTGAAGGATCAAACACAGGTCAAAGGAATCCCTATATCATACAGCGGCAATAGGTCTATAATCGATTGATTGCTTTGGCTTTCTGTCTTCAAATATTCCACTGTGACGATCCATCGGCCAGGGTATGAAATGCTGCGTACCCCCAGAGCTGGAGTTCCCTTCTTGTTTGTTGTTGCTGTTGCCGTTTGTTGGTTATCTCTTTCCACACACACAGCTGCGTTTGCATTTGACGATGCGGATCCGGTTTTCGTTGACCCACTTCCGGTTGCCAGAGTTGCAGCCAGCAGCAGCAGCAGCAGAGTTGCCAGAGCTGCGTTTTGTCTTGACCTTTGCCACCCACTGCACACCCACACGCGGATACAGAGCAACGCCCACCCCAAACGCCTCCCACACGTTGCACTACATTCATATTTCTCCCAGGTCTACATATTTCCGACAGATCCATTTCTTCTGCTCCCCCCATACTCTGCAGCCATCTCTTTTGCTCTCACATGTGGCAATTTATTTTGCATTTTTATTGCTGCCTCGTTTTGTTGCTCTCGTTTCTCCCTGCCTCGCGCTCTCCTTTTCTTTTATTGCTGTCTTTTGCGTGTTATTAGCGTTGATAGGCCTTCTATCTCTATCTCCCTCTCCATCTCTTTCTCTTCTTCCATGTCTATCTCCCTCTGTCGAGGGTATGTGACGCCCGCACCTTGGCTCAAAAAAAACGCTGCAGAAGAGTCGCAGAAGAATAGAAAATTATGCATGCAAAATTTACAGAATTATTACTATTGATGTTTGTTCGTGTCGTTGGTGTTGTTTTTGGTGTTGCTGTTAGAGATGATGCGAAATTTATGCAACGTTTGACATCAATTCAAAGTTTAAGTTACTCCAAAAAGAGATGAACTTTTTCGAAAATTGTTTTTGGGGAGAAAATATCTGTGTTGGGGTTGGAAAAATAATGTTGAAATGGTTGGTTTGCAGAGAAGAATTGGGAAGCTTATAGATTTATAGATTTATATGGGATATTGGGTTAGAAATAGAGCTTGAGATGCAGAGAAAGAGGGGCGTGTTTCGATCCTTCACTGTTAAGACACTCTGGGAGAGAGAAAGGGAGTCTGCTAATGAATTTGGAATAAAAATACATATTAAGGAATACACAAATTTCAGGTCCTATATCTACAAATTTATCTTAGGTATGGCATTCCTTAATTTATTTATCCAAAACGGTTGCTCTATATTTTTGCTGCAGCAAATTGGTTTCAGTTTCGCCCAGCAAAACAAATGACTTAGGACACATACTTCACTGTGACCGAAGACCGAAGACCGAAAGACCCAAATATTGTGCTCTATTTAGCTCAGCCACCCGCTACGACACTGCCACCGGATGGGTCTGGATCTGGGACTGAATTCGGCGGCACAACAGCAAACAGTTCAATTTGCAACACTTAATGGAAGATCCTACCTGTGTTCTGCCTCTCCCACGCGGACCACCCAACGGGCACTTGTTCGTTCTGTCACATTTGCAGCTCGTTTTTGGACTTTGTGTTTTGTTTTGGGCAAATAGAAAGGTGCGTCTGGCTGGGATGCGTTGCAAATTGTTTTGACTTCTGAGCAATCGCTTGTTTGCACCTCAATTGACAGATCTTTTGCGGTCAGAAGGAGGCAGGAGCGGTGGGCCACCGCCCGTGGAGACTTACCCAGAAGATCTTCATTTTGTTTCGGCATAGTCTTGCTTTTATTACGAGTACATATTTCTTCTGTTTGGGGTTTGTCTAACCCAAATGTGTGTCTTGTGGTGTCGGCCCCTGCCGCTGCCCCTGACAAATGCACAAATCTTGTTCTGAGGGCCTGACCCCCATGTCAATATTTACACAATGTGCGGTTGGGTTTCTGTACATTCTTGTTTTGTTTCTTTTACTTTTTCACCGTTGCCCCATTGACCCGGCCGCGGTGCTTGCCCCCTTTTGGAGTCTTCTGGCGTTTGCCCGGATCTGATTGCTTGCCTTTATTTGCCTGGAACAAAATGGTTTGAGTGATGGCTTGACTTCGGAGGCACTTTCCTATGTGGAGGTACACTCTTAAACCCCTAAATTGTTCGCTTCCCCCGTCCCCCTTTTGGATGAAGTGTCACGCTGTCCAAGTTCAATTAGTTTTGTATGCGCTCTTCACAAGTTTTGCCGAACTTCTTCTGGTTTCTCGACTCTTTAATGCCGAGATTGATTCCCCATCGTACTGTGCCCGCTAGATTGACATTTGACGTGCATAGAATTTGTCTAACTGTATTTTTCCCTTTGCCACGGCTCTGACGACCGACCCGATCCGACCCGTCCGAAAAGCCATCCCAAAAGCTTGCCTCTTGTCTCGGCATCTGCCACTGCCTCCGACTCTCTGTCTCTGTCTCCGTTTGCGTTGGGTCTGGTCTCTGTTTGTCCGACCGTAAAAATTATTGATCTTGGACTTGGAACCGGGAACCCGAAGCGGGGGGCAATGGGGCGGGTTCTTTATTGGAGAAGACAATGGACAGTGGAGCGGGAATATTTATTGAAATTTATTTGGGTTCATTGTATGTCTTTCAATTGATTGATATTACAATTATTGCAAACTGTAAAGATGTCAGACTTCATTGGTTACTTCTTATTTGTTGGTGGAGTAGTTCCATGAAGGAAGTGAACATAAAGATTTTATTCGTATTTCTACATGAAGTTCTGTATCAGAAATCACATTACATCACCACAGCTGGCGAAATACTATGGTATCTGTGATAAAATATGGTATATGGTATTGCGTATGAATTAAAGATAACTTCAATAAAGTTTTCATCATTTTTTGTGGAGGAATTGAGGGCCTCCTGGCCCACTCCCTTTTCTTATTCGCAATCCACCTGAAATCTGAAGTCCAAACAAAAGACTCAGGCCACAAACTTGGCCATGAAACACTCCCTCAAAAGGGAGCCACAAAGTAGGTGACAAAGTTCACGACAATCCCAAGATAACGCGTTTTAATCACCCTCATGAGTCACGCACAGCGGACAAAAACGAAAATATGTATGTTGTGTGGAAAAAATGCCCCAACATGCAGATAAAATATTTTTGCGAAATAAAAAACGCAAGTTAATTCCAGCGAAAAAAAAGTCAGACACAAGAAGAGGAGGCGCAGGGGGAGGAGCGGCAGCAGCAGCAGCCGATGAAAAACAAATCATGAGCCATAAACATGACCAACAAATCAGACGGACCCGGCGGAGGCGACGGGGAAAGTGGCCAGTGACGCAGTTGCATTTGGTCAATACGATGATGAGGCGGCTCTTGTTTATGCTAATGCCAGTGCTAGTCAACACCAACAATAACCAAGCTTGGGAATAAATAGAGAGAGAGAGAGAGGGGCTAACCAAGAGCCGAAGATGTAGATACCCTTGAAGAGGGAACTATGGTTCCCATGGCATCAAATCTAGCTGAATCTACGAGTTAACGCTTCTTTGTCTGAGCATCTCTTTGCGTTTGGCAAACTTTTGAATGAAACCATGATACCCTCTCTTTAAGGGTATGTAACAATGCCAACAACAGCAGAGGAGACACAAAAGTCGTGAGCAAAAACACAAAAATTCACACAAAACCCGGCACTCCGCGGTGGGCAACCTGTGAGCCGGGCTCTGCTCTGCTCGGAGCTTTCATTTTCGCAGCGGTACCGTTAGCTGCAGCACCGACTGCAATAACAAAAAACAAATACACCAACAATATATGCAGCGCAGCAAAACAAGCAAGCAACAAAAAGAAGCAACAGCAACAACCATAGCAGCAGCAAGTGCAAAAGAGGAAATGCAACAACACCAACTACCAGCGACAGCAGGCCGAAGCCTCAGCAACATGTTGCTCGGCTGCCGGCAAACTGTAAATTGCTGCCAACATGTTTACAAGGCGGAATAACAGGAAAAAATTTTAAATTTTTGTTAAGTAGGTCAAGTTGTGTGCCAGCGAGAGAGCAGTGAGAGAGTAGCGCGAGAGAACCACGATCAGGCAGAGAGAAGAAGAGAGTCGTATCAGACCAGAGAGAGCCAGAGAATGAATAACATGATTTTGGCTTATAAGAATACATATAGTAAGTATATAGCAAATATAGCCAAGAAAATCTTCTAAAAATCTGAATTAATTTTATTTTAATTTAACTTCCTAAAGTCATACCTTCAGCAGCATCAACAAACATAGCCCTGACTTTGAACTGCGTCTCAGAGTGACCTCGAGGGGGGCCACGGCTTAACCAAAATGTTGCTCAACATGTTGCCATCAGCCATCACCGTCACTTCACGCTCTTGTGCTCTCCGCTCTCAGAGCGTGATTTTGGTAGCTGCGCTCTTCTAACGCTGTCGACGTCGGCGCTGAACTTCTTGGCTCGGAAATTTCTTTTCGTGTTGCGCCTGCGCACATTTCAGTTGGCTTTCTTCTACCGTTGACGTCTTCGGAGTTGTGCGGATACCAGAGCGTTTTTGCGTATTCACGTTTCGCGTGCCCCGTGCCCGTGCTCGTGCCCCGGTTCGGTTTTGGATTGTGGACGTGGACCCCCCCTCATACACACAGAGCAGCACAGCACACAGACAAACCCGTGAAGTGGCTTTAATCGAAAGAGCAAGCAACAGAAATTAGAACAAACCAACAGCAAAAATAATACAAAAAGCAAAAAAAGAATAAAGAATAAAATACAGTGAACAACATCTACCATTACCATCTATTATAATGGATAAAAGGCGGCCTAAAAATTGTGAAAATGGTTGACGAAAAGTCCGAGAAGAATTGTTCGAATACATTCCAAATAAAATGAAATACAGGAAAAAGTGCTACAGCTAAAAGTGTTCCAAAAACAGTGCAATAAAAACCACAACAACAGCAAAGGAAATACGCTTCTGAAAAAGTTACAAATCAAAATAAAACCAATCAAAGAATTGATCAGTTATCTGCAATAATTACAAATACATATACATACATATATGCTAAATACTCCCAGAACGCTGTTGTAAATATTTTCACAAATATCGGAAAACTACAAAAACAGCATTTTCCCACTGTATATAAAAAGAAACCCGAAAAAAACCAAGATAATTCGAAAACCTATATAAATAAAACCACTATCCATAGCGGGACTATCATCCAACATTGCTGGGCTGCAATCAAATATATCCACATATATCCCATATATACTATAAACAATCCACTCGTACTACTCCCCGTTCATTTTTTTTATGCATAGTTTTATGTCTTCCTCCCATTGTTTTTGTGAGTATACAAAAATATTATTCTTTGATTTTTTCCTTTATTTTCCATATCTTTATCTTCTTTATTTTCCTACTGGTTTTGTTGGGTTTCCCCATTCTTTTATTTTGGTGTGTGGCCTTTTCCCTCAATCCTCGCAAAAATTAACCCATGAATAACCAGAAACAACAATATACTAAAAGGAATCTCAATCTATGCCCCAAGGATTATACATATTTGATAAACACGGATAATTTTAAAGACGAGCTACAAGCAAAGAGACTCGAACAGAAGATATTCCACAAATAAATATTGATATATTTTTTCGAAAATTACTCAAAATGTTTATTAGCTGAAGCTGCAATTTCGTAACAGTAAGTAATGAATGAATTTTCTACGCCCGACCGAAACTCGAAAATAAAATAAAACACAAACAAAAATCCACAGAAACAGCAACAGAAATTCCTCAAGTCAACGGCCTCGCCGTAAGAAGAATATTCTCAGGTCTGGCTTATAAACAAATCAGGCAAAAGTCATTGACCGAATTCGTTTCCGATATGTTTGCATATTACTCACCTGTTATGAAATACAAATAGATCTGTATATACTATATATTCTATAGTAGACGCATTGGGAGCGCCGTGCGGTGGAATGTTCTGTTAGGGTTCTACTTATGACAATAGTGAAATTCACAGGCCTCTAATGGGCAGTGACAAGGCATCTTATGAGGGACGGGGCTGCTAATTAGGACTTGGATCTGTTTAGGTGAGATAATAGTATCAGACTGCTAAGGATGGAATACCCAGAGGAAGAGACAAATTGGATAGTGTTTGTATATTCCATTAAGACCAATCTCAGCACTGAATATTCATTTGGGCAAAGCAGTGGACTGGATAGTATCCGAGAAGCAGTGCATTGGTCTAAGAAACAGTAAAGTACTAGGACTATATTCTTTAGGTTCTCTAACTATTTTTTATGGCCATAGCTGGGTAGAAGTACATCTCTTGGATAGCTGGAGGATAAACTTTAATCTGACAATCCAATGATTCCTTACGAAGATCCCAAATATCACTAAAGGTTCCCAAATTGATCGCTTGGAATAGAACATTATCAACTTCTAAATGCTTCTAAAAAGTGTTACCAATCTCATTACACTCCACAGACGTTTCCCATCCCTCCACCCCTCCTCACACCTATTTGGATAATCCCATTTCCCAGGCCTTTTCCCACATGACGTATGCGCAATGCACATGAGCCCACTAAATGCGAGTACGAATCCAATTTCAAACCAATTAAGCCTCTTTAGGCGACCCCAAAACGAACTTTCCGAACTGCACTCGGAAGTAAAAAGCTCTCTCTCTGTTCTCTGTTCTCTTCCGCCCTCTGGTTCATTCTCTTCTTCGCAGTTTTACAGCTAGCACTTAAATTTTACTCTTTTTTTTGGGAAGCTCGTGTAGGTAGGGGTAAGGGCAGGGGCGACGGAGGGGGCGACTGCTGTTGCCATGCCGTTGGAGAAGCTAAAAATAAATCATAAAACCGTTTGTTTGTCTGACAAAAATGGTCTAAAATACAACAACAATAACAACAACAACGGAATGGCAATGCCAGCCCCAAAAAAAAAAAAAAATACCAACAGCAACAACAGTAGCGGCTGTTTGTACCGTTAGATGACGCAAAATTACGCTTACTCATTCAGCAAGCGGCAAGTTCCCCAAAAACAAAAGACAGAGGAGAAAGAAGGAGGGAGATAGGGGCAGAGAAAGAGTCAGAGACAGAGCAAAGAGTAGAAACAGCTGAGAAAGAGCAAGAGAATCGAGTCACAGCCAAAATAGGCACAGAAAAGAGTAGCAATATTCTCGAACCGAAACTTGAAATACCCTTCCGCACAAAAAGATTATATTTCTATGGATATGTAATATTTATTATTTCTGTTTTTAAACTAAAATTGCTGGAGATCTTCGAAAGCTAAGAGGTAATACTCTGAAAACTTGGGATATGACCGATTTTTATACAGCAGCTATATCTAGAGAATATCGAATCTAGTGAGCTTTGTAGAAAGTCTTTAATCCGATCAAGAGAGACAACAAAGTCATGTGTCTTCTATCTGCTTCTCCCAGAGTGGCTTAGCAGTAGTGGGATATCTGCTATAAACACTGGAAAACGCTTCCTTCTTTGCACTACAAACCTCTGCTCGTATTCGTTGCACCCTCTGTTAGGGTAAGCTACCAACAGAGAGACCAACTAAGTATAACAACTCTTTCAGCTGTCTGGCATCGTCAATGAGCGTAACAAATTCGCTAGGCATTAAGTTGCATTTTGGGTTAAAGATGTTTTTGTTCATTTTCATTTTTGTTGAATTCTTCATTTCTTCATTTCTTTATTTCTTTCTTTCTTATTTTCATCTTTCATTTTTAATTGAATCTCAAAATTGAGCTCCGCAATCGGCTCCGATTCGATCTTTAATTAAGAGGTGTGCTGGGCGGGTTTTGCTCGTAGTACGGGGTAGCAGGAGGGGATCCATAACATATCAATTACAAAAGAGATTAAACTGAATTGGGTTCTTAGGCCAGCATCAACCATGACTATACAGATACCATAATTATAGTATTCGATTCAAAGCTGCATTTTTTTGTACTAAATTTGGTGATTGTTTCATATCGGGGTGTATGCAATGTTGTGCTCTTCTTTATCGATCAAATATGATTCGGGGATTAGTTTGAATGCAAGGAAGTTCCATGATTTCTATATTATCCTACATGCAATTCTCACGTTCTTCTTCTTTGGAAATATTGGAAAATAGCTTGGATTTCTTTGGGGTTCAGCAAGCTCATCATTCCTTATATTTCTTGACCCCTGAAGCCCTCCACTTCCATCACCAAAATGATCAAATTATCAGAAATGTATGGGATTTCCATATTTCTGACTCTTATGCTTAATTTGCACATTTAGCTGCAAAAACGAAACAAAATTTAGTTAAAAAAAGATGAAATAATATAAAATAATTATTATTCTCACAAATCCAACAGCTGGTGGAAAAAGTTCGCTGACCCGGGCAATGCTTTTTGGGACCTGCTAGACATGTTGTCATAGTGGTTGTTGTACGAGTATTCTGGCTCTCGGCTGACCACAAACAGCAACCAAAAAACTAAAAAATAATAATAATAATAGAGTCTCGACACGCACACACACACACACACACAGGGAGCGGGACTCCAACGCGGGCGTCATTTAAATAACAACAAAAAAACCAACTAAAAATAGTTAAGCATCATAAAAAAAAATACACACAAATTTGCATAGTGGTTGTTGTTGTTGCTGATGATGGGTCCACTAGGCAGAGGCATAGCCAAAGCCATAGGGAGTGGAGCTCTCCCGTTCTCCCGTTCTGCCATGTACATACAGCCTCAGTCATAAAAATATAGCCAAGCCTTGCTCCCAGCCCCAGTCCCAGTGCCAGCCTCAGCTCCAGGTCGGGTTTATCGCTGACTTGTCATCTCGCTTGTCGGACACATGTTGGCCACACAGAAAAGGGAGTGGAGTGTGGCCCCTGCCGGCTAACGGGAGTTGTAGTCGCAACGGACTCCAAGTCAGAGCCAAAGTCAAGTCGAGAGGAGTCAAGTGTTGACCAGAGTAAATTGTTGTGGCCGAAGTTCATTCATGGCTGAAGCAGCGATAAAACTCCATTAGCACAACAGAAACCACCAAAAGTTTACAAAACATTTAAAAACGGACAGGAAAATAGGAGTTACAAGATAAATTCTAATTATTGCAGATCTGAATCTTAGAAATACACCAGTGCTAATCCTTTAGGTCTTTACAATGTAACATTCAAGGTATTGCACTGACTACTAGACTAAATGAATTCTCATTTACTTATGGAACCACCCTAAGAAGAAGTACAGGAACCACTTGGTTAATATATTTCTTAGATGTAGCCCATATCCTCATCCTTCACTTTATGAAGCAAAAGCAGATTCCCCACTTAATTAAAAGATATATTTGATAGGCGTGCTTCCGATTCCAATATCATCTTTTACACTATGGAACCGTAAACATAACCTGAAACATTCTTTTCAATTAAGAAATCATCCAGCAAATTTGATTTTTATAGCACTATGAGAGTCTATCACGCTAAAACAGGTCCACCAAATGATGTGGAACAAAGTTTCCGGCACGCCACTCAAAACCCATTCGAGTCTCTACTCCACTCCATTCTTGTCTCTATCTCGATCTAGTGCACTCCTCCTCCTCCTGCTGCCATCAGCCAGTAACTGGTGCTAGACTAGTTAATTTAAAACCTAATTTACACCTTGAATAACATTATTCATGTGCCAGAGATAGCCGGCCCATCTAGCATTTACCAACTCATTTGATATACCACATGGCCATGGTGATGGCCGGCAGGCAGGCGAGTGGGCGGGGTCGGGGCCGGGGCCGGGGCCCCCATCGAGTACGCCCACCCATTTGCCAAAGTCTTCAGGCTTCCCCTCAACATTGTTGTTCTTTTTGACCATTCCTGAGGCACACACATCCCCACACGAGCCCCAGAGAAAACAAGATTCTGATGGCGTCTAGAGCATGGGGCTGCGGTCTACAGATGGGCTTGGCTCTGGCTCCAGCTCCGGCTCTGTCTCTGGGTTAGTTAGTCATTCAGGAGGTGAGCAGAAGAAGTCTATGCAACAATTCACACACAGCTCCACACGTGCCACATGTGCGGTCAAGTGCGCAGCTGCCAAGGAGATGAAGAACTGGAACCCCAAGCACGTTTCCCAGTTTTCAGTTTCCAGTTTAAGCCACTCTCTGTGCTTTTCTCGGTAAAAGAAGTAGGAGTGGAGTATACCCTGCTTCACGCAAGAGTATATTACATTTCAAAACGTTCATAAGAAATACTTAGCCTTAGGTAGACGTCCATAGAATGGATTTCCCCTATTCCCAACCTTTATAGCAGATCTTTATAGAGCCCCATCGAAAGAGTATTCATGCAATCGGTGGACAACCGATCTCCAGTCTTGCCACTTCTTGTCTCGTTCTTTTCATTGCCAGCAATTTGTTGCATCCACAACTGAGTGGGGCACGGGGAATAGTGGCAGTGGCGGAGACGCAGCATCGCAGCAAAAACCTTCAATGACTGATGGCGACCTCAATGCAAGCCACACGTTTCCGAGGCTTTTTTCGGCTTCTCGGTCTTGGTCAAAGTTTTGTTGTTGCTGTTGCCGTTGCTGTTTCACAGCCTTGTGGATGCTGCTGCTACGTGCGGTTTTTCCTCGTCCAAGTGGAAATCATTGCGGTTGTAAATTTTGCAATCAAATAATTTTTCATTCGCTTTTTCCAGCCATCCTCTCTGCCTCCTCGTCACCTCAACACCGCCGCCAATGTCTCGACCTGATTTTTCTTTTCATTTTGGGTCTGCTCTGAGACCTGAGCTCTTCTCCGCTGAGAGGAGGTGCTTTAAAGGAGGATGGTGCATGGGGGAGGAGCAGGAAAGTGTTTGCAGCTTGACTTTGGCCAAAACGTTTTGACCTTTGACGCTGCATCGTGTTCGAACATTTAAACGGAAGTTGATTGCCGCCAAAGGTTAAGCTCAATTTCCGTTCGAGTTCGCGTTCGCGTTTGAACTGGGCTTTTCGTTCTCTCTTCTCGGCCAAGTTAAGAACTCAATTTCCACAAACAGCTGGTGTGTTGTTGTAGCCATTGTTGCCGCTCATGACGATGCTGATGTAGTTTAGAGTTCATTTCGTTGGTCAATTGCTCGGGTCAGACGTTTAGTTGCCTGTTAGATTGTTAAATAAGTTATTTTTGTTGTCTTCGCCAAGTTGTGACCCTCTCGGATCGTTACAAGAGCGGGGCCATTGTTTGGGCCATTTTCACAAGATTTCTGGTAGGGAACAGAATGTTTTTATGGCTAAAGAAAGGTATGCTTGTGGAATTGTTATCGGGTTTCTTTTTTGGTTAGATGTACTTTGTAAGAAATGGTGATAGGGGGCTTCTATGCACTGGATATACCTTAATAGAAAGAGGAAAATCGGTTTAAGATGATTACAAAACATTTTTATCCATGTTATAATATCAACTAGTAATATATGGGCTCCATTTTTCAATCCAAACGGATCAATTAGACCACCTTTTCAGGATGGTTCTCCTGGCTCTTCTCTGTCCCGCGCACTGTCTCTCTCGCTCTCTCTTAAACACACACAGAGTAGCTTAACATATCTCTTTCTCTTTCTTCGCCACTAGCTCTATCTCAGAGAACATCCTCCTTTAGAACTTCCTCGAAGGACAACTGAGTTGATCTTGACCTTCCAATTTTCTAGATAATACTCTTCTCAACACATCTCTACAACTTTGTAACAAATACTCAACAATCTTTTACAACATTTCTAAAGATATCATTGTGGACGGAAGTCCACGTTAGGAGCATACTAAGACTTTGAATGTCTCGTGGAATCAGGTATTTTCTTACATTTCAATATCATATGCACATGAATATGCATATTCACCTATCCCTATCCAATATATTACCCCCTTAAAAGTCATAAAAAGAGCTCAACAAACTCGGAGGGTGGAGGACGGTCATAAAATCAGTCGACTGTCAAAAATTCGCACTAATTCGTTTGGAAACACCGTTAAAAGCGTTCATAGTGGGACAGAGTCTGAGTGGGGCATAGAAGTAATTATAATGGCCCCACAGCCGATCGAGCTGCTGTCCGCTGACATTGTCCGTGGAATCTCTTGACCATTTACCATTTACAATCTCGGCTCACAATAGAGGCCCATTGTGATTGTGTGGCGCGCCCCCGCAATTTGTGCGAGTGTGAGTGGGTGTCCGCGTCCGCGTCCGCGCCGGTGTCGGTGTCGGTGTCGGTGTCCGTCTCCATCTCCGTCTCCGTGTCCGCTGTGGGGCATTCAAATGCAAACGGGCCAACGGACCACCGTTACAATGTGGCTCATTAAAACCAAAATGCTCATGTAGCAGCCGCCAAACAATAAAACAGCAACACAGCAAACAGAAATGTGTAAAATCTGACGCGCAGTCAAACCATAACAATAGAAGAATCAGAATCGGAATCAGAATCAGAACCAGAGTCGGAATGGGAGTTCGGAATGGGAGGGAGTTCAGACTCGGAAAGGAATGGAATGGAATGAAAGAGCGGAGCGTTTTTTTTTTGTTTTCCATAAAATATTTCACGCCAATTCCGATTCTCCGTAGAGGAATGGAGTGCTCTAAAGACAGCATCAAAACGTCACTCAGACATCAGGCGCCTCCAAAGCGACGGGCAGAATTTTAAAATTCATTAAATCGAAAAGAGAAGCGAAACAACAAGAAAGATTGAATAGCTTCGAGGCGATGCTTTGGATACCCTAACAGTTCGATTATTTACATCAGCGGAAAGTGCACTGCCGCTCACGTACACATGTATAGCGGTGGCTGGCACCACAGAGCCCTGATTTACATACATACGCACGCTTTTGAGGGACAAAAACAGAGAAACAACACTCTTATAAGCAATACATTGAGTATTTTGTTTTTGCATTCTCGGACTTTTTTTCCAGCCGAAGCATAAATCTCTACGCAAATGGCAGCATTTAGGAGCAAGGGCTTGGTTTATTAAAGTAGTTTTCTTAAAGCAAACCCTTTAGAATCAATCGATATCTCAATGTCTATATCGTTAATATCTTCCCCGACATATAGTACCCTCTGCAATACCCTTTGAAAACCATGAAACTGTGCCAAGCAATGAGCAAAAGCAAGAGACGTGAGCGCGAGCATGAGCATCCGAGAAGCCAGCAATTACACACAATGAAACAAACGGCAGCTCAGAGAGCAAGACAAGAGAGACAGAGAGAGAGAGCATTAAAGCCGGGCCTGCCTCGTATCACGGAAGTATGTCAGCAGGTCGTCTCTCTCTCTCTCTCTCGCTCTGTCTCTCGGTTAACGGTTGTTTTTCCACTGCTTGCTGCTTGCTGCCACGCTTAGCTGCGCATGCTTAGCCGACTGCGCTGCTGCGCTGCTTCGATGGCGCTGCTTCTTTCCGCATACTAAGCCTAGCTCTGGCAACATGTTGCTGGAGCTAGAAATGTAATGTTGCTACGGCAACAACCTGTTGAAAGCGAAATTTTCTCTTTCGCCCAAAGCTGGACAATGTCTAGCTTTTGATTGCGGCTTCTTCTTTGGGGCACCCATACACTGGCACACACACACACACACACACACGTGCACAAACGAGCGAGCGTACGACAGGCCAAGCCTCAAAATCAAGTTAACTGTTAATGCACCAAAAGAGAGACAGAGAGAACAGAGCCAGGCCAGCTTGCTTTACCGTTTCTTTCATTCCCCGTTTCGTTTCTTTTCGTTTTGTGCTTCCAAATGAACTTCTATAATTGTTGTTGGTGTGGGCTGCCTCCTCCAGCTCCTCCTCACCTTCCCTCCCCACCCCACCCCTCCTTCTCTGACTCTTTTTTTGGGATCCACACCTGTACTTTCATTGTCGGGTCTTTTATATGATGTTGCTGTGGCTCTGGCTCTGACTCTTGGGAGAACTTCCACTTGCCCCAATCAAGCGTGGTGCCCCATCGAAATACAAATAATCGAATACGATAACACATTCGTAGCCAAATGCGTTCTCTCTCTCTCGCTCTGTCTCTCTCTCTTTCTGACCAATTTATATGCTAATTTAACTGATTATTAATGTTTTGACCCAAATTCCATTTGGAAATTATTATTGGCCGATTCTGGTATCGGTTTTAGTTTTCTTCGTTTTGTCATTTCTTCTTCATTTTCGTGTGCATCCGTATCTTCCTCTCTTTCTTCTTGTTTATGGATATTATAGCTTATCGAATGTCTTAACTTAATCTATCTGTTCGGCTCCGTCTCCGTGCCCCTCTGATGCCGGACAGGGACAGGGGCCGGAGGAATGAAAGCCCCGTGGAACCCTATTTTTGGTCAACAGGCGGACCGACGTTCTTCGATTTTTGTTTAATATTTTCATATTAAAGAATCATTAGTGGGGACCTATCAGTGTGTGGGGATCGATGTTGCTGCAGGTTGTCTGTCAGCAAGTGCCGGGATTGGGGAGATTGGGGAGAGATCATTAGGCAGGCGACGGAGAAAGATTCCTCCATGGCGGAAGCATTTCTTGTAAGCTCAATGGGAATCCAGGCTGTGTCTATGGGAAGATCAAAGATAATCCATTACACTATTAGGAATGAAATATGAATGGGACTTAACCTATCAGTGGGGATTCTCTGTGATCTAATGTAACCTAGAGAATATCATTTAGAGGAATGCAAAGAACTACCTGTTACAATAGTCATCTCTTAATACTAGATATGCATCTCCAAACTAACACATTTTGTTGATAAATAACTTGAGATTTGCACCATGACTAAATGCGATATGTGCTTCTGTTTTATATTTGCAGTTGAAGCTTGGTCATTGGATTGTTTGAAACGTGCTATTCCAAGGATCGGCAGAAGATTCGTATCGATCGCCTGGGTCAACTGACAATGAAGTTTTGCAGCATGAACGGCCCAAGTGAATCGGAAGTTGAAAGCCTCTTGATGAGTCCCTGCTGGGGACCGCCACAGAACAGCGGCCAGGACCAGTATCTGCTGGATGGCCACAAGCTGCTGCTCGAGCACGACCTGGACTCCCTGCCTAGCGATGCGGATCAGAAGAACTCGCTGGACGTGCTGGACAATCTGCTGCTCAATGGCTCCTCATTGAATGGGCTGTCCGACCTGAAGCCGCTGCCCCCCTTCACCGGCTACACGGGCCACCTGTCCATCAATGGCATCTCGGGCCACCACTACCATGCCATTGCCCAGCGGCTGCCGGACGAGAGCAACAACAACTACATACAGAGCGCCTACCAGGCCAACCCCAATGCCAATCCCACATCGACGACGGCCCAGAGCGGGCCCAACGGCGGTGGCGGTGGCGGTGGGGGGAGTGGCGGCGGGAGCAGCAACTCCTCCAACGAGCACAACATAGTCTCCTCCTCCACCTGCCTGCCCGAGAGCGTACTGAGCGGGGATCCCTGTGCGGACGCCTGCCTGGCCGATGTCAAGCTCTTTGCCGATAGTCAACTAGATTCTAAGCTTTACTCCGTCGCCGACAGCTGTGTGATGAGCGGGCCCGGCGGCGGAGGACCAGGTGGAGCGGGATCGGGCGGCGGGGGACAGGGGAACGGCCCGAGCATAGCCACATTGACGCCGATCGACCAGGTGGCCGACTCGCTGCATGGCAGCGGGGTGCGCATCTACAAGGACCTGACGGAATACGTGGACATGAACTCCATCGACGATATTGCGGCCATCATTGGATCGGCCATTGCGGACACGACGGTGCCCAATCAGCTGGACAAGGACGAGGGCAACGACACGCGGGACAGCTGGATGGATCTCGACGCCTGGATCGACGGCAACTGCATCCAGCAGGAGGGCAAGGTGCTCGTCTCGCAGCAGGACTCGCTGGGCGACTTCATGCTGCCCCACTCGCCACTGCCCATGCACGCCAGCAGCTCTACGCTGCAGAGTCTGCTCAGCCATGGCTACATGCCGCTCCTGCAGAACCGCCTCCAGCACGGTCCCCCTGGCTCTGGAAACAACAACAATAATCACTCCCACAACAACAACAATAATCACTCTCACAACAACAACAGCAACAACTCATCCTCGGCGACCACGACAGGGACATCCAAGGGGGAGGCGCCCACATCTACCTCATACTGCAATGAACTGTCGGCGGCAACGAGCAGCAGCTGCAGTCCGCCGGGCTCCGTGGTCAGCACCACGGACAACAGCCTGATGATCAATCCCCGCTACCTGTCCAACCAATCCCAGTCGAATCCGAACGGATCCAATTCCCACCAGCAGCAGCAGGCCGCCTACCAGCTCTCCGGCTCTGGCATGGGACCCCTCAATGGCCCAAACTCGATGAAGGACGGAGGACTCTGCTCCCCGGACATGCTGGGCAACTATCCGCACACGACGACGGCCACCACGACGGGCTCCGAGCTGCGGACGGGCACCCCCAAGGCCAAGCGATCGCGGGCCCAAAAGAAGTCCAGCCAACAGCACCAACAGCAACAGCAACAACAGCAGCAGCAGCAGCAGGGAGATAGTGGAAATGGCCCGTCCACGCCCCAGATGAGCGCCATTTCGCCCTCGAGCGTGGGCAGCTTCAGTGCCAGCGACTTGAGTGGACTGCTGGGGAAGGAGAAGCCCGTGCACCGGTGCAGCATCTGCAATCGGGGATTCCTCAACAAGTCCAACATCAAGGTGCATCTGCGCACCCACACCGGCGAGAAGCCCTTCCGGTGCGATGTCTGCGCCAAGGCCTTCCGCCAGAAGGCGCACTTGCTCAAACATCAACAGATACATAAGAGAATTGGGCGTGACTGACCGAGGCGGCGGCAGGCTCCTCGACAAATTTCTTGATTCTTGATTCGCTGGACCAACAAGAGGCAGAGAGCACGCTCTGAGTGTCTGCATCTGACCCCAGAGGCGGGGAGGGCCCCACTCCAAGGTCATGTCTAGTCATCGCATCACCAGCAATACGGGTTCTTCTTCTCGGGATCTGGATTGCTTGATCGGTGACTGCTTCTCCTGGCCAAAGGCTTCTCCCTGCTTCTGTGTGCGTGTGCGTCATTGCTTGGCCGGGACACTGGCCGGAGTGGCACAGGCACTCCGCCACTATCCCACACAGGTCGAGCAATCTCATACACACACTTTTTGATATTCGTTGTTGTTGGTTGCTTTTGATCTCTATAGCTAAATCGTAGTTACATACTCGTACATAGTGGAAATTATCAGGATTCGATTGATGAACAAAACTAAAGAACAATCTGCAGTACATTTCAGTTTTAAAGAAAGAAAAACTCTACATATTCAACATTGAAAGTAACTTGAAAGTGTACTTTAAGTGAGTGCTGTCTATTTTGAGAGGTCTTTATTAGAAAAGATTATTATTTGAAGGATTTGAGAACCGAGAGTTTCCGTGAGTTCTGTTCCATAGATATTTCAGGCATTAGTTGCAAACCAAATCAAGAACTTTAAAAGGCTATGTGTACATTGTCAGGCTAGCAAACAAAATCAACCTACTACCTCCAAGCAGGCAAATGGAGATACTATTTCCCACAAACGATATCCCTAAGATAGAGCTGACGATAGGCCAAAGAGACCACAAGCAATGTAAGAACAACGAAGCGTCCAATTGTCTTTCTGCAACTGTTGTTCTGTTTTGATGCAAATAAGCGTACTTCTAGCGACCAAGGTCCTGGCACAGGTAAAACATACATACATACATACACATATATTTATATATATATATATATAGAAATCAAAATCTAGACAATAATACCAACTAAGAGATGGGAGCGGAAGTCCCAGTTGTATAAAGTTCTGAAATGTTGTCTGTACCTCATCATGTTGAAGAAGCATACAAATTAAAGGTTTAACTAAAATTAATCAAGGAAGAGCAATACAATTTTAAATTACAATTATGTTATAGTTTCTGTACAAACCAATTAAAGAGCATTATTTATAAACATACATTTTATGGTAAGATTCAGTAGCGGGCTTGGCAAAATATTATTCTTAATAATCAATTTGCACAAAAATCTTAAATGTGGAAAGAGAAGTACGGAGAGTTGTTTAGCAATGTACTCAAGTAATAAATACGAATACGATTTAATTTAGCTAATATCTTAAAGCGTTGTTAATTTGTTTTTTAAAAAAAGTTTGTTGCTAAAGTTTTAAAGTTAATCTTAACCGTAAACCTTAAATTATGTTCGATATGCATGAAATTATTTATGATTAATTAACTATTTTGGAACACACACTCAAGCAAACAGTAAATTACATTTTAAACATAAATTAATGTAATTTTAATGGATGTTAATTCTATGGAAAAAAGCAAAAAACAATATCAATTGTGTTATTTTAGTTAACGTGCAATTTTATTTATTTTGTTCAACACATTTCGATTTGTAAATATTTATTTCGTAATTTTAATGCCTAATATTTAATTAATTCTATTTAAATAAATTCGAATGTCATTCAAAATGTGCAGAAAACAAATTAAGCTTACAATTTGGAAAATGTCTATTTTATTTTTAGAGTTTTGTTTCGTTCTATTTTTGGGATTCTTGGGCCTATGGGACCTCCAGGCGTATGCGTAATGAATGGAAATCGTCTTAAGAATTTGGTTTTCGAATGCGATTTTTGGAACCTAAGAAATGACTTTTGGGTGTCGCCGCATTGCATATGCCCCACACGGACCGGATCCCATTAGCAACCTGACTGCGTCGCGCTGAGGCACGTTCGGCCACAAAATGGAGTAGCAACAGACCCCAAGACAGAGCCCAAACCGAAACCTGACCGAACCGAACCGAACAGAAACCAAGAAACCGAGCAGAAACCAAACCAAACCAAACCAAACCGACAAGTCGGGTAGAATCATTATATTGACCACAAAGAAAGCCAGTGGAAGAAAGAGTCAAAGAAAGAGGGAGAAGCCCACACAGTGGTATGAGATACATATATACAAAGTCGGAGACGGAGTCGGAGACGGAGACAGAGAATGCCATACATACTGTGCCACTGACCCAATTTCCAAGACTCGTTTCTCGTTTGCCACAGCAGAACCGCAGCGGATTTGAAATGTTAACTCGAAGCAGCAGCAGCCAACCCAACGGCAAACAGATACAAAGATACTTTGCTCTTTCACCGCAGCAAGTCTGGAGGTAGACAACGATATACTGCCTCCTCTGCAGCCATGGCTACGACGGAATATAGGAGTGCATATGTGTGTGTGTGTATCTGAAGTGGAGTCTCGACTTCAGGCGAGTCGGGTTGAGTCGGGTCTCGCATCCGCATTTCTATGCTGCAGAGTCTCTTCATCTGGTGGTCGTGGTGGTGCTGCTTGCTGGTTGCTGCTTCTCCTGCTTCTTGATGTATCTGTAACTCGTTTCTGTATCTTGCGCCTTGTATCTGTGGCACTTAAATTTATGCAACATCATGGCAATGTCTCTGATGGTACTGGTACCGTACCCCTCCCCATCTCCCTCTCCCTGTCCCTGTTTCTACCGCATCCATGTCTTTCTCTGTCGCTTCGTTTTGTTCTAATCAAACTGTGCTACGTGTTGCGGCTGTCGCGCTGTCATGGGTTAAGCTTTTGTTGTACTCAACGACCGAAGTATCAAAAATTTCGAGATTTTGGCAAAAGAGAACTTAATGATGTAATTGGAAATGCATTAGAAACGGAAGATCTCCTCCAACCCCATCCCCATCCCCCTCGAAGCTCATTTCTGTGGAATCTCTTTTATCTGTTTTCTTTTCTTCTCTTGTCTATTTCTAATTAAAGTTTATGTCAATTAAAAGTTATTTTCCACTCATTCATCTTTTATTTTTTGGCCACTTAATTGCAGGCAGCTAACACTGTGCCCAAGCCTGACCCAGATCGTGCAGACCAAGTAGATAACACGGCAGATGGGGGAATCCTATAGGATTGAAATGCCTAAACAGTCATTTAAGACTCTCAGTAGTTACCATAGAATGGGCTCTGACAAAGACAGAGAGTGGGAAAGATGCTCCAAAGTTTGGTTACAGAGAACTTAATGGGAATTTAATTTAATTATGAAATATAATTTAATTCATTCAATTAGGTAGGTATAAACAAATCAATCGACAAAAACCAATATCAGCAGGAGAGCTTCTCCAAGACTACTGTAAGTATATTCGTATACTGCACCATTTTATTTCCCATACTCACCATCCCAAAAGGGTATCCAAGAGTGCATCTCCCATTTGCTTTGTCTCCTTCTTCGTCACTTCTTCTTTTCCCTGAATCCTATGTACATGACTCATCTAGTGGTAAAAGCTTGCTCTCGACCTTTCCAGGCGGCCTCGTCCAGTCGAGGCTATGCTTTTTCGCCTCTCCGCCATTCCCCCACTTCGTGAGCAGCCGTTGCAGTGTTTACCATTTGCTTTGGTTTATTTTTGGCACATGCAGTGGCTCACCCGCTGGCTCCTCCTACTCCCATTCTCTCCTCTTTCTGACAGACAGACAGACAGGATAGTCCAATGTAGGTTTTATAGGAGGGGTAGCAACTTGTAGTCTGTGAGCCTGAGACTGAGAGAGGATGATCACATACGGAGATCGGGACCTAACCCGATGCCTCACCTCATTTTCACACATACCCTGGGCAAGTCACTCTTTTAGTTGTTTTCGTTCAAAATAGCAAATCGGGCGTCGGTCGGCGGCGGTCGGTCGGTCGTGGGTCTTCGTCGCATATTCATATTGTCCAGCAGCTGTTGTTGTTGCTGCTGCTGAGGCTGCCTAGGCTGTGTGGCGCAGTTAAAGACACAATGACCTTGGGTGAAAGTTGCTCTCCATTTCTATTTTGTATCTGTTTGTCTGTGTGTATGTACTGTTTGTTGTTTGTCTATTTTTTGTGGCACTGTCACTGCTGCTACTGCTGCTACTGCTGCCGCTGCCGATGCTGTTGTTGCTAATGTTGTTTTGTTGCTGCTTATACTATGCCATTTTTGTACCTATGCACATACATATGTACATATGTACATGGTGGATGTATACAAACAGATGTCCATATGTACCTTTATTCATGCATATATTTTTACATACAGGTACAGTGAACGATCAATAATTGGCATACCTTTTCCATCAGAAGCACCACTGCAACATCATTGTAGACTCTGTAAATGGAAATATTGGTTTCAAAACAGATACAAATATTTTAAAATCAAATACTCAGATATCCCAATTAACAAATATTTCACGAAGTCAAAATCTTCCTTGGGAATTTTCCCATTTATAGGTAATATTCCTAGATTAGACCCTTTGTTTCTAGGTATCAAACGTCCACTGTATTGTCAGTTTCAAGTTAACGATTTTGTTTTGTCTCCATGTTTGCTTTGTGTCTGTATTTCTCCGTCTTCCCCTTTGGTGCTGCAGTTTTGATTACTTTTGCTCTTGATTGAGACTTTGATTGATGCACAGTCAAGCAGAAGATGGGAGGTGGAGCGGTAGAGGTATAGGTATAGGTAGAGCTAGAGCCACAAAACAGAACGGAAATGGATCGCGTGCCGGAAGTAGAGGGCGCGAGGAAGCACGACACGGGGTACTGCTTGAATTTCAGGTGGACTTGGACTTGTTAAATGCGAAAATGTTGCAATATTCATAATTTATGCATTCGCTTTTTCGGCAATTAAAACTATAATTCATATCCGAAACTGCAATGTTTTCATTTTGCAATGTTTTTACCACCCCGGAGCGCCACTGCGAAACACTGAGACTTTGTTTTCACGCATCGCCGATCGGCTGACCAAGATTCTGAGCAGAATAAATCATGTCTGTAATAACATTATAATCAATTATTAATATTTAAGTGTTGTGCTGGTTTTATTATTGTTTTTTCCTCGTTTTTACCAACTTTAATTAACAGCAAAAGCAAACAGTGCACAACGGAAAATCTTATGAAATACGCAATTAAACTTGATTATGATTCTGAGCCAAAAAACACTCGTACTACTAAAAGTATTACCAGCAAAGAAGCATTGCTAACAAGATCAAAGACAAGTACACTGAAAGGTGTGCGACATAACAACAGTACAGTGTTGCCAATAACTTCGATCTTGCATATCAAAGAAATAACTTACGACCATCTTCAATTCGGAGACTCTCCGTACTCGGATCTAGAAAAAACCAAAATCAAAGAAAATAAATTAATTATTAGCACATATGTATGTATAAACAAATGAACTCTCCGCTTCTTGTCTTTTTTTATCTATTTTAAATGTATGAAAAATCTCCATTTGAGCCATAGCCTGTCCAAGGGTACTCGTAGACATTTGCATATGTTTGTACGTATTTATTTATTTGCCCATAGCGAAAGTCTTTCTCTCCGACGGGGGGATATTTCACCATATCTTCCGTTGCGTTGTCAAGTTCGTGGTGCATTTTAATGGCACACACGATGGATGGCCTAAAACTGGTTAAGAACGGTTAAAGCCGAACAACAACAAAACGAAGACGAGGCGACGCGACGCGACTGCAATTAATTTACAATGCACAAGAGGCAAGAACAAGTAAAGTTAGCTTTTGAGGCCGAATCTATTGATACCCTAGCAGGACGATCCCTCCTCTAAGCCGTTGTGCGTATATGATCATTAAATTTGGTTAAACTTTGGCTTAGATACGATTGGGTAGATTTTGTTACACTATCTGTGAAAACAATCCATTTTGCAGCTGTATAAAATAGGATCTGTGCAAACTCTTAATGCTGATCGAAAACGATTTCGATTTTTCGATATATTTGCAAAGATCTGATTAAAATCGTTGTACCCTCTTTAAGAGTATCGCCACAGACGGCGCGTGATCTATGCGATCAATGGTCAGTGGGGTAGTGGTTGTGTTGTTGTGGGCGAGAAGGGGCGAGTGGTGAGGCAGAGGGACCTGGTACAGGGGGAACTGGCTGGTCAGCGACAAGTGACCTCATTTTTATTGGAACCTCTCTCGCGGCCTCTCTTGGTTGCGTGGCACGGCGTGTGTTGTACGTGTTGTTGTGCTTCTTTGTTGTTGTTGCTTGTTGTACGTTGTTCTACTTTGAAATTTCACTTTTCAAATGTGAGTTTTATAAGCGTGCTCGTATGGGTGAGTGTGTGCTAGTATTTGTGCTGAAGAAACACTAAGTAATTAATAGTCTAAATATTTTCCTCTATGCGTGAGGTTCGATGTTATTTCCTTGCAAGTTTGCGGCTTAAGTCATTCGAATGCAACTGGAATTTGCAAAAAAAAACAGTACAGTGGAAACTTCACACGATGGAAGAAGAGGAAGCCCCTGAAAACTGAGATCCCAAATAGCACAAATATGTACAGGAGTCATATTACAGGAACCTAGATGATGGTTACTTAAATGTCAGGACTACTCCTTGAACATACAGTAAAGGTATAGCTATACAACTATATACAGTATACCCCATAGCTAAAAATATAAATTTTAGAACTAATATTCGGATTTTATTCGGGTATAAATGTAGAGTAGCGGCCCTAGCTGCGCTTCTTTAGATATGTACAATATATATATATTCTATTGAGAACTTTTTTTGTTTTCTTATAATGAGCTTATTCCTGATTCCTACTGCAATACTAGTATGTATGACTTATGATATAGCTTGGGGTATATAATAAATTTATTTATAATTTAAACTTCAAATCAAATCATTATTATTTGGACACTAGTTTCATCTCCCTCGAACTCGAACGAGCTGTATTTTTCTTAATGAATCAATCGAGTCTCTCAGTGGCTTTTTAAGTAAACGGCATACCGGCTCAATCGAAAGAGCAGCACAGCCGAAAGAGCAACGGACAAAAGCAAGGCAACTCGATTTAACCTCAAACTTCAAAGTGTCACTGTCACGGCCCTTTTACTACTCTGCAGCCAAACAGCAAACGCAGCAACAACAAAGTCGTAGTCGCCATAACCTGTTGGCAATTCAGTTTATGACTTTTTTGCCTGAACTACGGTGGGCAAAATTCCACAAAACCGAACGACAAGCAGTGCCGGCTGCACTTCTCAGCTTTCACCACGTCTGTGTTCCACTGTGCAGTCGCACGTATTGCCACCAAAAAGTGGGTCAACATGAAACAAGCCAGAAAAAAAGTGGAAAAAAGCAACAGCAGCAGCAGTCAGAGCCAGAAACAACTACAAAGCGGCAAAATCACGCTGACGAACACGAACTGGCTCGCATCGGCTGGGAGCAAGAGAGATGCCACCAATAACTTGTTGAATTGCCTTGTGCTTGGAGCTGGCCGAAGATTTATTTTTGGGGGTTTGGCCTTTTTGGAATTTATGTAAAGTTTCCTAGGCTGGAGGGAGCAAAGGTGGCTCAGGCGCCTGGGGTTTGTGAGTGGGTGTGAGCAGCAGATATAAGCCGTGTTTATGTGTGTAACTGTACATTTTTGCAGGAAATATGCAGCGTCTCGACAAGTTTTTTAATGACATTCAAATTTTAAATTCCCGCCAAACTTGACAAGGCGCCATCTATTGCGAAAGTCCAGTACTACATAAGCTGTGTTTTTGCTTGTGGCGTTAGGGAATTTTTGCGACTCTAGTGTGACCAAAGTGACGAACAGTTTTCTTCCCCCGGCAGAAATCTATTAATTTAATTTTCAATTTTATATAGAAATCCAATAAAAGCAAATATTTCGAATAGGCCAATCATGTATAGAATTGATTCATCAATCGTATAAAATTGAGTGGGCATGGCTAAATGTTCCATATAGATAGTATTATTCAACGGAACAAAGAATTGGTCGTTTTTTGAATCGAATTTGAATTCGGCGCAGTTCGCCGCAGTTCGCCGCAGTTTGCCCCAGTTCGCTTTAGCAACAATGAGTCTCATTCCATACAATGTTGCTAATTCCATGCACAAATGTTGCGAATTCCAAGCACACATACCCTGGGGGAAATGAATGTTATAGAATTGTGAATACGTTTGTCTTCCAAGGCTCAGTAGGTATCAGGATCGACATAAATATATACAAGATACTAATAATGTACTTGAATATGTTTAAAGAATATCAATTTGAGAAAAGGTCTTAATAAATTACGTTTGATCATCATATAAAATTAGCGAAAGAGGGTGTCCAAAGGGCTATAAACGCATTACGTCTTCAAATACCAGCAACATTGCGACTCTTTTTTGGTTGGACTTTTTCGTTTAACCCTGTTTTTACGCAAAATCCAATAAAAGCAAGGATTAAAAACTATCCAATCTTGTAGAAAATTGATTCATTAATCGTGTAAAATTATGTGGGCATGGCTAAATGTTCTATTTAGCTGGTAATATTCAACGGAACAAAGAATATGAGGAATATGGTTTCCAATCCTGACGGAGAACGATTAACCTATTACAAGCCAAGGGGGTATTTCAATTTTCCACTGAAAATAATGAAAATTTAATCATTTTAGCGCAGTTCAGCTGAAAAATATCGTGTTTTTTTTTTAAGTTTATTGTAGAGATGGCATGAATCCTCAAGAAGAATTTACAATCAGTAAATCCTCAGTAATACCTCAAGTAGTTGAACTATTTAAATACAGGGGGCTTTAGTGGGAATCCGATAGAACCGAACATCGACAGGGTTGCCAATATTTTTCAATTTTTTTATTTTCCAGAAAAAAAAAACTGTTTTTACATTTATTGAAACATTTTTCAAGTTTTGCGGCTAATGTTGTTCCCCAAATAAAATATTTATAGTTTCGATTGTAAATTGAGTTGTCAGCCTAGGCAAGCATATCGGACATCCGTCGGAGGGAGTTTTCGACGTAGCAAATGTGAACGCAAAGTGGTGGGCAGACAACAACAAAACGCACAAATCAAGGAGCAGGCTTTGCCATACTGTGAGTCCAGCGGAAGCCAGCCGACGCCATGAATGCTCTGCGGCAATTCTATCTGGAGATCCCGGTCGTCACCAGGGCCTACACAACGGTCTGCGTGCTCACAACGCTGGCGGTGGTAAGTCATTGTCCCGATTAAGGCCGCCGCCTCCAGTGGGTGACGTGTACTCTCCCATCAGCCTGCTAACCATTTTTGTTTTGGCTCCTCCAGCACCTGGACCTGGTGTCGCCGCTACAGCTGTACTTTAATCCCACGCTGATTGTGCGCAAATTCCAAATCTGGCGACTGGCCACCACATTCCTGTACTTTGGAACCATCGGCATTACCTTCTTTTTTAATATGGTCTTCACATATCGCTACTGTCGCATGCTGGAGGACGGCTCCTTTCGCGGGCGTAGCTCGGACTTTGTCATGATGTTCATCTTTGGCGGCGTGCTGATGACATTCTTTGGAATATTTGTTAACCTGTTGTTCCTGGGCCAGGCCTTCACTCTGATGCTGGTCTATGTGTGGTCGCGACGAAATCCTTCGGTGCCCATGAACTTTTTCGGCGTGCTCAACTTTCAGGTGAGTCCAAGAGGTCTCTGAGAATAAGCTGCAAGTGTACTAATCTTGTTTGGACAGGCTCCCTATCTTCCCTGGGTGCTGCTCTGCTGCTCCATGATTCTGGGCAACACGGTTTGGGTGGACATTATTGGCATGGGCGTGGGCCACATCTACTATGTGCTGGAGGACGTATATCCAACACTCTCCAATGGTTACAGACTGATTAAGACTCCATATTTTCTGTAAGTTCTATTCTAATGAAAGCCACAATTCGCTTAAGCATGGCTCCTTCCCTTTTAGAAAACGGCTTTTCAATGAGCACATTGAGCGCAACTACCAGGCGGCCGCCGAGGATCGTCCCGGCGGATTTCCATGGGGCGGCGAGGGGGGAGAACCACTGCTAGGCCAAAACGGAGGGCAGCCTGAACCGGCGAATCAAGAGCCACCGGCTGCAGTGGCGCCGCAATAACAAAACTGAATTGTTAAAAAATTGTTTTCTATTCTGACGACGACAATGTTGTGTACCCCTCCGCCACCTCCCATTTGGTGCTTGGTATCATTAGGCGTATAGTATTGAGAGAGGTGTGCAATAGTTAGCCAAAGTTAATTCAAGGTGTGAGCGTGTATATAATTTATTGGGTTATTTTCTGATGCAGATGCAGTCCAATACACACAATACACATGCCACTAAATGTACTTTAAATTTGACCCTAAGAGATGCATTCATGATAGATTGAACGTTACACTGCACATGTGATTATATATATACAGACATGCTACAAATAAACGAAATTGAAAATGGATTTATTTTGAAAAATAAACCCTCTCATTCTTTAGTCCGCTCCTGTAATGGCGGCGCGCCATCTAGAGGTTGTTTTTGGCAGATCAGCTGTTTTTCTTGTCTACTGCTGTAATTTCAATTTGTGTTTCATTTTGAGTTCTGTTGACTCATAAAGTATTAGTTTGTGTAAGAAAATAACGATGTCAAATCTTGTGGTAAATCAACTCACACACCCGCAGCGCGTGCGTTTGCTTTATAAAACCATACTCCGCCTGCATCGAGGTGAGTTGCCCACATGGCTTGCATCTTGTTGTCAGCGTAAACTTCGTTGGTAACGGATTGGTGTTATTTCCAGGAATGCCCACAGAACTGCGTGCCCTGGGCGATGGCTATGTGCGAGACGAGTTCAGGAGGCATCTCAAATGTAATCCGATGGAGGCACAGCTCTTTATGACAGAATGGGCCGTAAGTTTTACGTAATTACCAAGAGGCAGACCTCGCAACTGACAGTTCTTTACGCAGCGCTATGCTTCCACAATTACCCAGCAGCTGGGCCTGCGAGGTAAGCCCAAGGGAGAGCTGGGCGAGGAAATGGATCCCAATGCAGTGGAAATGCTGAAGGATGACCAGGTGGTGCAGCTCTACGAACTCATGCTAGCCGCCAAGGGACTGGACGGCGATACAATCACGGCAGACGATGTGCGCGGCAGTAGTAAAAGCAAATAAATGCACAAATCGGTTTATTATTCTCGTTTTTCCAAAACCTTGTACTCATACTTAATGCCATTCTCCTCCTGCACGCCTACGGGTGTGTCCGCATCGGGCGGCACCTCACGAAAGCAGTCTGGAATACTGGGAAAGAAGGTATCACACTCGAAATTCTGCTGGATTTTGGTTATGTACAGCCGGTTGCAACGGGACGAGGCCATGGCTTCCTCGTAAACTCCACTACCGCCCACAATCCAGACGTTCTCGATTTGGTCGCGCAAGGTCTCCTCTTCCAGATGCTTCATGGCTTCCTCTAGGCTGGGGCACAAGACCACATCACTGGGAAGCTCTGCGGGCTGCAACGTGGTGCTCAAAACAATGTTCAAACGCTCTGGCAGCGGACGCTTGCTGGCGGGCACTCCAAAATATGTCTTTCTGCCCATTATTACCACATTGCGTTTGTTGGGATCGCTGGTTCGCTTGGTGGTGCGACTAAAATACTTCAGCTCGGATCTGCAGTCGTTCCCGCAGATATTAGGCACAGTATTAACTTATTGGTTCTAAATAACTTACTTTAGGCGCCATGGCAGATCTCCCTTTAAGCCAATGCCGAAGTTCTCGGACACCGCGACAATTAGATTAAAACGCAACATTTTTTTGCCAGTCATCTAGTGAATGTGACTATATATACAGCGTAAGTATCTCTAAACCGGAATCAAAAACAAATTAAAAGAAATCATGAACAGCTGGTGTCCGAATGACGCGCCAAAAATTAGTCGAAATTTGAAATGGACTATAAAAGAGGGTATGGGCCACAGGCAAAAAACCACCAAATCAAATTGCAAGGTTCGTACGAACCTCACCTTGCGTGCGATTTTGTCTTTCAAGGTATATTAGGCAAAAAGGGTTGATTTTACATTGTATTTTCCGGGCCATGTTACCTGTTGTCCATACCCCTTTTTCTCAACGCCTTCCGGTCGGATCTGAGAGAACGGTTGGAATTTGAAATTACAAGTACAAAAGTGGAAGCCAATCAGCCAATCGGCACACATTCGAACACAATAAGCATCAGATACTGGTTGGTAGCTAGGGCAACGTCGCTCGACGACGGGCCAGAACAGCAGCCTCCTTCATTCGGGCATGACATACTACATAACCTCGCTGCTGGTGCTCCAGATCGAAAGCAGAAATCACAGCACTGATGTGTTCACTGGCAAATGGCACAAAGGTGAGCCTCTTGGCCAATTTGGACAGCCGTTCGACATTGCCATAGCATAGCCATTGACATAGACAGCGGGGAGGGTGTGGCACCAGCGTCCCCCTGGATACATTGATTTGAACAAAAACTGTATATCCGGCTCCCGTCACAGCGCCAACTCCAAAAGGACTGCCCGGTAAATCAGAAAATGAAATTTATTAATTATTAAGACGCCGGATTATTATTATATAATTGGTCAAGTCAATTGATAGTGCTACAATATTACTCCGGTCCTTCCAGCAGCCAAAAAGTTTCCATCTCGCCCTTGCCTTTGACCTTGACCAAGCCACGCAGCTCCAATTTGTATCCGATCTTTCGTACCTTTGTGGCTGTGTAGTTAGAGAGCTGAATCTTCCAGGGATCGCTGCTGCTCTCCATGCGGGAGGCGGTATTGACCGTATCCCCGAAAAGGCAATAACGGGGCACCTTTTGGCCAACGACTCCGGCCACCACGGGACCCGAGTTGATGCCCACCCGAATAGCCACGCCGGGCAGCGCATGGGCCTTTACCTTCTTCATCACGCGCAGGGCCAGATCACATGCGTGCTCCGCATGCAAAGGATTAACGTCGGGTGCTCCTGACACGGCCATATATACCATGCCCACGGTCTCCACTTTGTATACGAACGGGGAAATAATTTCTTCATCGAGAGCCGAGAATACCTTGTTCAGTGTGGTCACAGCTTGCATAGCGTCTTGGATGTTGTTCGAGCCGCTGTCGTAAACATTCAGCACCTCGATGAAGATGACGGAGACCTCCTCAAAGCTTTGGCAGACATGCTCCTCACTCTTCCTCATGCGTTCGGCAATGGGACGAGGGATCATGGAGTAGAGGAGCTCATCACCCTGACGTTTCCAGGAATCAGCGAGCTCTAAGGACTTTTCCAGCTCATCGGAACGCTGCTCCTCCTTCTCGAACATGATCTCCAGCTTGGAGCAGTGCTGCCAGCCAGCCATGACCAGCTCCCTGCTGAGGCCATGCGGGTTGAGATCGTTTAGGTACAGACCAATGCCGTGCAACTCATCCAGATTCTCGATCAACGGACTGCACAGGAATATCAGCGAGTCCACATCCTTAATGTAGAACATCTGACCCTTGAGCAGGATGGATCGGAGACCTACAGAGGGACGACGCTGTCCCGTGGCAGGGTCGATTTCATCCTTCGTGGCGGCAGCAGCTTCGTCGTCCTTGGCGTGCTCCACACTGAATTCCTTGGCACTGGCCACGGCCATGGCTTGGGCTTCGTTGAGGCTGGCATCGTCGAAGGTGTCGTAGTCAAAGTTTAGGGCTGCATCGTATGCCGCGCGATTGTGACCCGTGCGGATAAGCTCAAACTCAAAGAGAACCGTTCGCATCTGGAGAATGGTCTCCCACTCGATCTTGGTGTCCTTGGGCCTCCTGCACTTAAACAAATCCAAAATGTGACTGCCAATGAAGCTCTTCGGATTCACCCCCGGATTGTGCAGTATCCACGTTTCGATGATCTTCTCGCCAGCGAGTGTTATCTTCATGTCGTGGTTCAACACGATCGTGAAGGGAAACAGCTCCAGGAACACGTTTAGGTCCACCGATGGCATCTTCATCTGGGACGGATGGGCAACGACGTTCACCCTCTTGGCCATATAGTCGCGATTATCAAAGTCCAGGCGGTACTTGACGATCACAGTCATCGGACCCTCCGACAGCTTGATGGGACCCGCTGTTCCGCCGCAAATGTCGTTCTGGCTCTCCAGAACATACGCAGTCATGTCCAGGTTATAGAACTCCTTAGCCACCTCCGTCATCTGCCCAATAAGGTACTTGGACATGCCTGTTCGTCCACTGCGATAGAGGATAACAGCTCCTTTGTCATCCATGTTGGTCAGCTGCATGCTCGGGGATTTCATCTTGGGATAGGTGAACCGCATCTGAAGGTGTATGTTGTCGATGGACTGCAGAAAGTCGCAGAAATATCGGCCCGTGGAGCGAATCATCTTGTCGTAGCCAAAGTTGGTGAAGAACCTCACGAAGCATTTGCCGAAGAAGTTCATACAGAAATCGAAGGACTCGCCGCTGCAGGCGGAGAGGGCTGCGGCAAAGTCCGGCATCATCTTGTCCGGATAGATCTGGTGGGTCTTAAAGCTGTTGTGCTTGCAGTCGATTATCTGGCAGATCTTTTTCCACATCTCCATCCCATACTCCTTCTGGATGTAGTGCTGCACGCTCTCGTACAGCATTCCATACATGATGGCGGCTGTTTGGGCGGCTCCTTTGGGATCAGTGTGTCAGTGGGGGCTATGTTGAGGTCTCTCGTGGCGAATGGTCAGTTTTCGCTCTTTCTGTCGCACAAATTGCCTGGGCAAAAGTTTCTCTGCAACGAGGAAAAGTTTGAGAACACATAATTAGGATAACAAAGTTTTTCCATTATTCACTGCTGGTAATTAGGTGAAGTCTGCCCCCAGGATATGAGAGAGTGTGTCAGGCCAGGGATTAGCTAGCGAAGATAAGCTCGAGTGATTGATGAGAGCTTAAGTGAGAGACCGCCTACCCCGTAAGCCATCAAATAAAATCATCAGGCGTTAAATTGACTTGGATTTTAAAGAACATTAAGTAACATATTCCAGGAAAATGAATTACTGCAGTCCTCTCCTATCTACTCCTCAACAGGCGCTAGGGAAAGTTAAGCCTGCTTTCCTTTTCCTTGCCTTTTGATTTATTGCCTCTACAGTTTAATTTGGCCACATGTGCCATGTGCCAGGACCAGGCACGCGCCTCCTCTGAGTCGTTTACTCATGTTCCGCAGTGCTCGTCACGTCCTTGCCAGAGCTCGTTGTCCCCTTGACTTATTTCCTTTGGCTCTTTGTTGCCGTTAATTCGCCTTGTTGCGGTGGCTTCTTTTCAATTTTACCGCCCCAAGCCCCCCGGGCCGGTCGAAGGTTAAACTTGCTGTTGGGCCATAAATTTTCCAACATCTTTCGGGAGTTTGTGTATTCAATTTTGACCAAAACAGGCACATTTCTCTTAGGCCAAGAGTCGTAAAAATATGTATACATATATATACCAACAAATTCTTTAGTCTGCATTTGGAAGTGGTATAGGAAAATGCTGGCGTTTGATTAATGTTTCCGGATGTTAACTGACAAATAAAAATGTATTAAAGCGGATTCTCTTTTCTATTACGAGTATTCATACTTTTCCAATAAATAAGATAATGTATCCTTTAAATCCTCACAATAAATTTTGTATATTATTAAGTAATAAAAAATTGTGCAAAGGTGATAATCTTTGTATCCTCAGTTTTATCACTCTTATAACAAAATGAGCTGATTTTCAGGATTTAAATTTACATATTTCTGGGCTCATCTCTTCAATCATATTTTAGATATCATTCGTAATGATGAGATGAGTGGATGGGATTAAGTATTAAAATAATCAGATTATTCAATTATCAATAAATAATTGTATAATAATAAATAATCTACTAATAAAACGGTTTCTCAAAAAAGGCGACCCAACGTAATTAATTACAAACAAATTCAACACCCAAAGTAAAAGCTCTCTATAAATATCTAGGGATCCATTTAAAATACACGCCAAGAGGCTGCCCAACCTTTGCTTCGCTCGGAAAACCAATGAAAAATTAATACCCACTTAAACATAGTTGATTTCCCTGATAAATCCCTCCCACAAGTGGCTGTGAAATTAGCATATTGTATCCCTGCTAATCCGGCTTACATTAGATTGCCTTTTCGCCTTTCGCCGTTGATTAAATCGCCATCAGGTATTCCAGATATTCAAATTTTGTTTCGCACTTCTTTCGTTAGACCACGGGTATATGATTCTGAAGTTTTAATTTTATCCACGCGGCATTTGCTTGTAGCTTATTTATAATTTACGGGAACCTGCCCGAACACTCACACAAACACTTTTGGGGCATATGCTCACACACAGCCTCCTCCCGGATACGTTAAGACTCGATATGTATATTTTTTTTCTGTGGAGCTCTTTCTCTCTCCCTGTTTCTGGGTCCGTGTTCCGTCGTCGTCTGTTGCTATTGTTACACTAAATTTGTTTGTCCGCCTGTCGCAGCTTCTTTGGCTTTTTCCCGTGTGATTTGCTCCATGATTCCTCTGACAGAACTTCGTGAGTCTGGGTCGGAGTCGATGTCGTCGGTTCCGTCGTGCAAAGCTTTTCCCTCAGCCGGCAATCAGACAGGCGGTCGTCGTACGAATGGAGCGTGTATCGTTGTCGGTCTGTCCTTTTATAGCCCCCCGGCAGCCAGATTCCTGCTGGATGGATGTTTCCGGGCCACTTACGACCTCCGTGTTTGCGCCTCGACACGCACTTCTCTGTTTGACCATCATCATCATCATCATTATGGACATCGGCAGTCAATGCTCTTGGCTTCGGGTCTCTGGGTCCTCCGTCCTCCGTCCTATGTCAATTGCCACTTTCTCTCTTTCTCGATAAAGTATCAACATTGACACACTGCCAAAGAACTCATTTTTCTCTCTGTTCGTTTCTTTTATGGTACACACACAATACGCATCGAATACGTGCTCGCGTTCTTGGTATTCCGTGCAAAATATTGTCCCTTGTCTCAAACTCCTTTGCGTTACACTTAAAAGGTTTTCACAGGGATGGGTAATACTCGTACATACATCTTTGGCTTCTTAGAGAAGAGCTTTACTTCTCTGATCTGAATAAACTTTTTATATGGAGGGGGTTTGAGCGTTTTTATAGAAACACTTGAACAGATTCTTCATAAAGTAGGAAAATATTCCATCGAAGGTTATTTTTTTGGGGGTTATAAAGGATTTTTATATAGATTTTTTACATTACGACGAGCTGCACTTAAAAAAACAAAAGTTCCCCAAATCTTAGAATTTTTCTCGTGATACACCGTCTTGTTTCACAGTAGAAAATGTGATTTGAAGATTGGTTTCAGCGGCTGTACGAGTAAAGTGTATCTATCATCATGGAGAATATTTTGAACGGCAATAAAATAATTTTCAATAAATGGTTACGGACCTAAAAGGCCTCCTACATATAACTAAGGCTTCAACTATTTTTTTGTTCTTTCATCAATGATAATCAATATTTTGAACACTTAATCAACTCAGCTTAATCTGAGTTGGTACGTATGTTATATAAAGCCTGAACTCTTTTCCAAATCTAGCTCTATCCATTCCGTTATATGGGAATGTTCTTGACACTCGTCCAGCCCTGGAAGTCTTTGCTTTTAACTGCTCGTCAAATGTATCATTGTCGTAGCCTTTCGCTTTCGTTTTTGCCTTGGCATTTTCCCATTTCCCTTGGTGGTTGGATGGGTGACAGTGGGTTGGGGCTACTGTTTTTAATGCCATTCCATTTTCACGCATACTTTTGCAATAAATACATACAAACGTTCATAAACATGTGTGTGTGAATGAGAGAGTCCTGGCTACATATTTGATGTTGTGCTTTAAAGCAATTTAAAGAGGATTTCGGATTTGTCTATCGTGGGGCTCCCCCACAGCATTACAGCCTCACAGCCTCCCAACCGAACCTTTGTCCTACTTTACCCAAACGGCTGTCCGGGAGAGCTTTTCAAATAAGCGTTGACAATCTTATGGGCAGCGCATGAATTGCCAAAAGTGAAGATAGTGTGCGAGGACATGGGCCAGCGAGCATCTCTGCTGGATGTCAGAGTCACGGACACGGAACGGAAGGGCTATTTTGGCAACGCTTAAAACCCACTCAAAATGTCATTAATAACGCACAGGAAAGGGCCGATTAAAATGAGAAATTGAGCTAAAACTAAATACGAGAGGGACATCATGTTTTGTCCCTTCATTTCACCAAAATAAAAAACTTAATTAGTCCTGTGTGGGGGTGCGATTGGTCATTGTCATTATTGGTCTAGAATTAATTGGCAGACGTCCAGGCACTTGAGCTTCTCTGCGGTGCACGCAAAATGGCTTAATTTCATTTCGGTAAGAAGAGCAGGGTAAGTAAAGGAACTCCAAAAGCCATCGACGTGAACGCACTTAGAGAAAACTAATTACATCTTGAGCAATTTAATTTTAGATATAGGTCGAGTAAATTCTTAAGGGATGTTTCCTTCAATACTTAAAACTAGTTTGGAACTTAAAAACAGTATCGGGATATATTTAATTCGTGTAAATGTATGTAACAGGATCCCATAAAGGATCAATAGCCGAGGCGATATCTGCACGTCTCTTTATAACTATTATAAGGGGATAATATAGCAAGTATAACCAGATTCTGTGTGCAGAATCGTATGGCATAATCTTCTGGCAATCAAAAGCTTCCAGAGACGCAAAGGTGGAAAAGACGATAAAGGTGGCCCAATATCTTTCTATCCTGATCTATTTCCACGCTACGATCTATGTATCTATTAACTCTCATAAATGTACATACATATCTTTAAGGATCTGGGGTCCAAGTAGAAAAACCTACACTCGTATTCTTGATATCAAAGATTTTTTCTCAGTGCAGAACCCAGTCCATTTACGACTTACATGGGCTTCTGATAGTTGGGCCTGCTTGGATAGCTATAGATGGTGTGCCAAACGACACGCAATCTCCCCATAAAAGTTATTAAAAAGGGATATTCGGAAATGGGTTGTCTGCTGGGAATGGGGCTAGATATGAGACCCTCGTCAGTTAGACGAGGAGTTCCGTTCGAGCAAAAGGAAAGCGGTTGTTAACTAAATTCCCGTTTACGAGTGTCGTTAAACTAGGGTTTGTGACCTCAGATGAGATATCTGATATACTTAGACTTAGATTCAATCAAACTGAAAGTAGAAAGAGGGAAATTCTCTTTTATTGCAACTAGTTTTAAGTGTAGTACAATATTTTTAGTGCAGGTGTTCTACATTAAATCATAAATAATTTTTTTTTTCATTTCTATTCAATCGTTTAGCCCTCTGGTCCCTCGAGCAGCCAATAGGTCTCCATTTCGCCCTTACCCTTGACCTTGACAGTACCACGGGACTCGACCTTATAGCCAAGTTCTCGCACCTTGTCTGCCGTGTATTTGGAGAGCTGAATCTTCCAAGGATCACTGCTGCTCTCCATGCGGGAGGCGGTATTGACCGTATCCCCGAAGAGGCAATAACGGGGAACCTTTTGGCCAACGACTCCGGCCACCACGGGACCCGAGTTGATGCCCACCCGAATAGCCACATCGCCCATATCCTTGGGATGAAACTTCTTCATCACGCGCAGTGCCATATCGCACGCGTGCTGCGCATGCAAGGGATTGACGTCCGGTGCCCCGGACACCGCCATGTAGACCATGCCCACTGTCTCCACTTTGTAGACGAACGGGGAAATGATTTCCTTATCGAGAACCGAGAAAACCTTGTTCAGCGTATTCACTGCCATCATGGCTCCCTGAATGCTGTTCAAGCCGCCGTCGTAGACATTCAGGACCTCGATGAAGATGACGGAGACCTCCTCGAAGCTCTCACAAACCTGCTCCTGGCTGTTCCTCATTCGTTCGGCAATGGGACGTGGGATCATGGAGTATAGGAGGTCATCACCCTGACGTTTCCAAGAGTCAGCAAGCTCTAAGGACTTTTCCAGTTCATCAGATCGCTGCTCCTCCTTCTCGAACATGATCTCTAGCTTCGAGCAGTGTTGCCAGCCAGCCATGACCAGCTCCCTGCTGAGGCCATGCGGGTTGAGATCGTTCAGGTACAGACCAATGGCATGCAGTTCATCCAGGTTCTCGATCAACGGACTGCACAGGAAAATCAGCGAGTCCACATCCTTGATGTAGAACATCTGACCCTTGAGCAGAATGGATTTCAGGCCCTGGGAGGAGCGACGTTCACCCGTGGCCGGATCGATTTCGTCCTCTCCAGCAGCCAGCTCCGCCTCGGCAGGATGTGCGTCATTGAACTCCTTGGCCTTAGTGATGGCCATGGTCTGCGCCTCGTTTAGATCCATTTCGTCGTAGTTCTCAAAGTCCATGTTCAGGGCTGCGTCGTAGGCATCCCGATTATGCCCCGTACGGATCAGCTCGAACTCGAAGAGAACCGCCCGCATCTGGATCAATGTGTCCCAATCGATGGTGGTGTCCTTGGGCCGTCGACAGTGGAACAGGTCCATCACGTGAGTGCCTATGAAGCCCTTGAGATTAGCCCCAGGATTGTGCATTATCCATGTCTCCACAATCTTCTCCCCGGCATGTGTAATCTTCATGTCGTGGTTCAGGACGAAGGTGAAGGGGAACAGGTCCAGAAAAACGTCCAGTTTCACCGTGGGCATCTTCAGCTGCGAGGGATGCGCCTCCGTGTTCACACGCTTGGCCATATATTCAGAGTTGTCGAAGTCCAGGCGATACTTCACGATGACAGTAAGCGGACCCTCCGTCATCTTGATGGGACCCGCCGTCCCGCCGCTGATGTCGTTTTGGCTCTCGATTACATATGCCTTGATGTGCAGTCCATAAAATTCCTGAGCCACCTCCGTCATCTGCCCAATAAGGTACTTGGACATGCCCGTTCGGCTGCTCCGATAGAGGATGACAGCCCCCTTGTCGTCCATGCTGGTCAGCTGCATGCTCGGCGACTTCATCTTGGGATAGGTGAACCGCATGATCAGGTGAATGTTGTCGATGGACTGCAGAAAGTCGCAGAAATATCGGCCCGTGGAGCGAATCATCTTGTCGTAGCCAAAGTTGCTAAAGAACCTGACGAAGCACTTCCCAAAGAAGTTCATACAGGAGTCGAAGGACTCGCCCGTGCAGGCGGACAGGGCCGCCGCTATGTCCGGCATCAGCTTGTCCGGATAGATCTGGTGGGTCTTGAAACTGTTGTGCTTGCAGTCGATGATCTGACAGACCTTCTTCCAAACGTGTGTGCCGTACTCCTCCTGCACATAGTGCTGGACACTCTCATAGAGCATGCCATACATGATTGATGGATCTGTGAATCTGTGAAAGTAAATAGGAACATAAAAGATTCTCCATCATCCCATCTCCCAGCTTTCTATCTCTCTGTCAATGATAACTCAATGGTATGCCTCACCTTGTTCAACAGGTCCAACTTCTTCAATGATAGCTCAATGGTATGCCTCACCTTGTTCAACAGGTCCAACTTCTATGGCACACTTTAAGACTCGCTCAAAATTCTTTTTTAAACGTTACTTATTTTCTCTTTTATTTCCGTTTTAGTTGGCAATCTTCTCCGGCAGAATCCGAGCCCTATTTAGTTTCTAATTTGAAGGAAATTCAATTTATGACACACAGGCGTCCCCAAGCAGGCTGCACTTCACACACGAACACACACGCAATCCCGCAGAGTCGACAATTTTACCATTATATTCTTCAGTCGGTCTCGTTGCTCGTCCTTTGCTTTTTCCGTTGTGGCTTTAATTTCCTTGTTCTGCTTCACTGATGGAGGATGCTGTCGTGTGTGGGTGTGACTGTGGCTGTGGGGACATGGCTTCGGACCTTGTGCGGTCCTTGTGGATGGTATGTACTGTGTTAAAGCTTTCCTGCTGGCTTTGTCTGTGCGAATGAAACGTCTACCCCTGGGTTCCAGCTCTTTTATAGTCGACCAGCACTCAGCTTACACTCTTACTCTTACCCCTCTTAGTAGTCCGTCCGCACTTATTCCCTTTCAGTACCCCCCACCTAGTCGGGCAGTATTACATTTCATGTCATTGCTCCTTGTTGAGGCCAATTGACTGTCGCATTTCGATAAAGTATCAAAAATGAAGTATTTTCCCCTAGTTTATGGCTTTTATAATAATAACTCACACGCTAAAGCCGCTTTCCCTACAGTGCGGAATGGTACGGAGGGTTTTACTTGAAGCTAAATCTCTATAAAAGACAATTCTGTGTCCCTTTCTGTTTGCGATGTTATTTTTCTTGGAATTATTTTGCTTTTGATGTCGGATTATTTGTCCTGTCTAACGCCGCAATTTACATTTGGGGATTTAAAAATTCCCCCCAACCGAATTCGGTTGCATTGTTTATAGAAGTTCTTGGGGCAGAGGGATTTATAGGGGTATAGCAAACACACAAAAACACCTACACTTGCACACAAATATTTGACATTGGTGCGACGCCAGGATTGTCAAAGTGATGATAACGGTTAAATGTGGTTGGAGAGAGAGCGGAAAGTACGGTGGACTCCCGACGGGATGAACTCAATAAGATATATCATTTGTGACTGTATCAGAAAATGTAAAAGAGGTAAGCAAACGAAGCCGGATCAACGGATCTGGCCTTAGAAAGTACTGTACAAACTGCAGATCGAAGATCCTACGTTCTAGGATTATGGCACCGACTCAGCTTTCCAGACAAAACAGACGTGCCGAATATGCCGCGGGCCACGGTCAGTAACGAAGCATATATGAAAGGAGAATTAAAACCTTGCACAACCCTGTCTACGGCCCACTTTTTGTGCAACATATTGTTATAGTATAGTCCTTGATAATTATCAACTATTATCGGTAGCAGTAAAAAAATTCCTCTAGCATGTTCATTGATTTATGCTTTGGATAATCTTCATTTATTAGTCTCTCTCGAGACTCGAGTGTTCACTGTAGCAAGGAGCTTGGTATTTGCATTACCGCCATCTGGTGCCGGGGGATGGTATGCCAGGGACCAGGCTATAAACGTGACAACGTATTTAATAAGCGACCAAGCCACCTCTCTAGTCAACGAAATTGATTGGGCCACGTGCAGGGAGAGCGTTGACACTTCACTTGTGACCTATGCAGACACCGGTATCGGTGTCCAACAGGCCGTCCTGACACTTGACAGACACGCAATCAGGGAATAAAAGTTATAAAATACGCTTAACGATATAAATGATGAAACAAATTGATTGATGAGAAGGCAATGCCATAGCTGCTGCTGTCCAAAGTACATTTCAAATAAACGAACCTCGTCCCAAAGAGTACCCAAACAACTAAGGAATAATTCTGTAAGCAGTCATTTGGCTGTCTGGAGTCTAGCTAGTAGCGTTTTTAAAGAAAAATTTCAATCCACTCGGTGTATTTTGAAATCAATAGAAATATCGTATTTTATAATGATCTAATGCAGCGAGGCCCTATTTTCCCAGGCCCACCTTATTGAAGAGCTTATCCTTGACTATCTGGGCCATCAGGCCGTGTATCAACTCAATTGTGGAGCGGCTGCAGTCGCGCGTAGCTTTGGACAGCTTGTCCTCGGAGCGTTTCTCGTTAACATCGGTGCCTGTGAAATAAGAAGCTGGCACTTAGAAGGCTCAAGACTCGGCTTCTATTCGATATTTACCGCGACCCAGAAAGTTTTCACTCTGCTCCAGCTTCTCGGACAAGTCCATGATCTGGCCAGTGGTGTATTCCGTGTTGGTCAGCAGCCCAGAGCTGCCCAGGGTGTTCACCCAGTACTTGTTCCACAAGGAGTCGAGCAATTTGCGGTCCAGAGCCGACTTGAAGTAGCTAATCTCCAGCGGATAGTACTGCTTGCAGTGCACACCGAAATCCTCAATCTTGTTCAACGGTATGGTCTGGTACTCGGATGGCTCCTCGTTTGGGGGCTTATAGCCCTTTGGATAGGTGCGGAAGGCACCCAGACAAACCTTGCCAGCAGAGACAGTGCGCACAGGATCGACCACAATAGCCACGAAGGGCTCCTGGTAGGTCTGGTTCAGCATCTGTGTGGAAACGTCAATGCCAGACAGCCAGCAGCCGTATCCGGGGTGGCTGTGGTACCAGCCGACGGCATGCTCCATGCGCCCAACCTCCTTGGCAGCCTCCATGTAGGCAGTCATGTACTCATAGGCCTGCGCCTGGGCATTCACGCGTGTCTCAGTGCCCTCCACTGGCAGGGCAAACGCGTCCATCACAATCTACCGGCGAATGAGACTTCAGCGTAAGAGGTTCTTTGTCTTTTTGTTTGTTATTTTTGTTTGCTCACCATCGTGTTGTCCTCAACCTTGCCCAGCATTAAGCCCATAACCTCGAGAGTGCCGCCGGAGCGGGCGTGCATGACTATCTTCAGCAGCGCCAGAGCTGAAATCTTTATGTCCTTAAAGAAATGTGGATCTTTTTCCCAGGGCTTGGCGTCAATAATCTGACGCTGCTGTTCGGCATCATAGCGGAAGATTTCGTCACAGCTGGGCAGAGTCTGTATGTTGTTCTCCAGCTCCCAAGTCTTTTGTGCAGCATCGACATCCATTTTGTTCGTAGATTCTTCTAATATTTCTTTATCAATTCTTTTTTGTTTTATTCCGGCTATTGGGATCACATTTATCGATAGAATATATCGACCTTTCGAAATATACCAAAATATACCGTAAATATACTGACAAATTTATGTTCTATTATACATATTCCTCTTTTTTGGTATTCCGTCTAATGTTACTAGCTAATTTTATACGAATGATGAGTTATGTTTCTATATGACTGCCAACGACCATAGTACGCTCATACATCGGCTCTCGTCCAAATTGTTTTTTTTTATTATTTCGATATCAATTATTAGTATGACCAGATTGGCATATGCAACTCGTGAAATTCTCGACTATTTCTTGTTATTTAATTGTTAAGTGTAGTTATGTCATGAAGCTACTCACAAACAGCTAAAATCCGCAAACGTAGCTTTTCTTTTATTTTGTTTGTTAATGAAAAACTGGAAAACCTATTCCTGCATAATATACATTTAAGCGAGTTGTCAGCCCCAAAGAACTCAATTTCGAACTTAACGCCTACATTGGCGCAATTGCATCCGATTGGCAGGTCACACTCGCGCGTCCATTGCAAAAAAAAATTCCGTCAGATATTAAAAATATCGTACTGCAGGGGGAAACAGCATAGTTGTTGTGTGAAAAGTGTACCAATTACTGTGAACAACTATTAGGCCAGGTGTTTATTCGCGACTCGCTTAAGTCTCGCTCGTCTCCTCCGCCGTGCGGCTTCTTTTCGGTTTTTTTTTTGCACCCAAGCCAAAGCCAAAGTTGCGCCACTCACACTCCTACTTTGCGGCCGGGCCGCAGCATTTCCAGCAAAATGTCTTTGGATGGCGCTAAATTGCGGTATGTTGACGAAAGCGGCTTGCCCGTGGTTGTGGCGGCCAAAGGACGCACCTTCCAGGTGGGTTCGTATCTGAGCTGTGACCTGGTCCTGGATGGGCCCCAGGTTGAGGAGCTGCTTTGCGAAATAAAATGCGACGCCTTCGGCAGGGTGAGTGGAGGGGGGAGTGCATCGATTTGCCCTATCAACAGCATGTGCTTGTCCCCAGGTAACCATCAACAACAAATCGCTTAAGGAGCTCGTCCATCTGAACGATAAGGTTCTGCATGGCAAGCGGCCGCTGCTACATGGCGGACGCATCACCATACTCAATCAGGTCTACACTTGGGAGTTCCCCAAGATCTCCGAGACGGAAGATGTGCCGCGCACTCCCGAACGCCTGTCGCCCGTTGAGCAGGCTTCCAACTCCTGCCCATCCCTGAAGGTATGTCGATTCGGAGTATCTGCAGAGGCCACATACAGTACCAAGTACAGTTTCTCAAGACGAACTTTCCCTTTGTTTCCCTCTGTTTGCCTTACAGTTGCAGTCCCACCGTCCTCAGATCGACAAGCGTTTGACCGTGCACAAGTAAGTGAAGCCGTCTGGCAGGGCCGGCAGTCACCCAGGTAGACGACGGCCAACCCTAAAATATCCTTCATCACTCTGGGTGTGTTTGTGTGTGTGTGTTTTTTTTCCGTTTGTGTCTGTGTCTGTGCACACATATTCCCTACATATGTTGGTTGTCCTAGAATTTGGCCCTATAATCATCAATGTTTTCTTTGCAGCTTTCGCTATTGCATCAATTCGGATGACGAGGGCAACACTTCGATTGAGTCGCGGGATGAAAGCGATGCCCATGTGGAGGCAGACGAAAGCCAACGCTGCAAGACTCCGCCAAATGCAGACGACGAGCCAGCAGCCGAAGCTGGTCAGACTCCGAAAGTAGATCTTCTGGATGCCACGCAAAACAAAGAGAACACCGCCACCCCACCAGCCAGTCACAAAAAGCTGCTGAAGCTCTGTGCCCTCTCCGATGTGGTCATCACCTCGTTCTCGCCCCGCGAGACTGGTGTCAAGACGGAGAAGTCCTTCACATGTGTCCGCAAACCCAACGTGACGACAATCTCCACGCCCAAGAGCGTCTACAGCACGCCAAAGAGCGTGCTGTCGGAGCTGAATGAGGACAGCTGCAGTCGGGATCTGCTCGACTTCAGCACACCATCCACATCGAAGAAGACCCGGCGGAAGACCTCCATGTATCTCATTGACCTGACAACACCACAAAAGCTGCGTCCCACGCTCAAGCATACGCCCATCATTGTGTCCGACAGCGCCGACGAATCGTCAGGTGCCTCGCCGCTCGTCATAGACATAACCCAAGCGGACACGCCGCCATCTCCAGCTCCAGCTCCGTCGCACCAAGTGGCCAAGACACCCAAGAGACTGGCGGCTGCGGCGACCCCCAAGCGAACGCCACAGTCCCTGATGAAACGGGCTCTGCTGACGAGTACCAAAAAGCAGATTGCTGCCAATCGAGCAGAGCCAACCACGCCTGTGGCCGCGCCGAAACGACCATCTCTGCTGCAGGCGCGTCGTCAGTGCCTCACCACACCGACTCGTCTGCCTTTCCATCCACTGAAACGAACCGCTGCCCAACGAGCGGCCGATCAGGAGAAGGCCAAGACACCCAGGACCTCGCCTCGCAAGCGACCATCTCTGTTCTTTGCCAGTCCCCGGGAGAACAAACTGTCCCAGATGAGGCAGTCCCTGGCTGGGGCCAGGCGCAGTCCCAATGTGGAAATGAGCAACAAGTTGGTGTCCAAGGCTCGACGCTCCCTCAGCAACTCTCCCAGGGATGGTTCCCCCAAGCTAGGGTCGCCTAGGATCGGGTCACCCAGGCATGGATCACCCAAGCCAGCCTCGTCCATCGCCCCATTGACACCACAAACGAGCGGAAGCGTGGGGAAGGAATTAAATATATCCAAAAGCAAATGCTCCACCCCGGAGAAGCTGGACGACTCTGGGGATGATCTGAGCCGCACGTTTACCATCAAGGATGATGATGATGAAAGCGGAGGAGAGCCAAGCAGAGCGGGATCAACAGTCGAGGCTTTTGCTTCTTTAATGGCCGGAGAAATGGGCAGCACTAAAGCCACCCAGGAGGTCATAGAAGACAGTTTAAAGAGTCTCAAAACAGCGGTAGCCACTGAAGAGCCACCAGTAGATGCAGTAGATGAGATTCCCATTATCGAGGATAGCATATGTGAAGAGATTCACGTAGATTTGCCCGAGAAAATCGTCGAGGGTAAGTGGGGAAAAGGAATCTTTGAATCGAGTCCAGTTCGTACAGCATAAACCCTTTTTTCCTTCAGGTGCGGTTTTGATTGACGACAGCATTTGCGAGGAGCTCCCCACAGATCCGAAAGCCAATGCAGAAGGTAAGACATGAATTGCATTTCAGAATGAATGGCCCTCAACAAGCCTTGATTTTAGAAGCATCACAAAAGGACCAACTGGAGAGTCTGGAGACGATTGAAGAGGACAAAACTTCCCTTGTAAAAGCGTCAACAGTTGAGAAGCCGGCTATGGAAGTGGAGAAAGAAGCTCCAGCTTTACAGACACCCCTGCCTCGAAGGAGTTCGCGGCGCCTCTCCGCTGACCAGAGGACTTTGGCCACCACTCCGCGACGCAGCACTCGCCGAGCCTCTGTCGAGGTCAATAGCGGCCAGAATGTAATCGGCCAATGCACGCGACGCGCCTCTTGCTCTGCGGCCGATACACAGGCCCTGGCCACGCCCACGCGAAAGCGTCGTCTGACAGAGGAGATGGGCACGCCAACGCGGCAGTCGAAGCGCCTGCTAAACACGCCCAAGCGAACCAATTTAGTCGATGAATCCGTCGGCGACATGGGCGTCATTGTGGAGGAAGCTGCTCCGGCAGATGGTAGGCTGATAATTAGACACGTCCTTGGGATTAAATATATCTCAAGTGTTTGCTTTGTTACAGAAAAAGAAAAAGCGGCCGCTGAAGACGAGGATTACGGCACGGAACTGGCCACAGATGAGCCCGACAATGTGGACTATCATGGCCTGAGGGATATGCTAAAGACGCCCAAGAGCTGCAGCACGCCGTTGTACAAGGGCTTGCGGGAACTGATGCAGACCCCCAAGATGCCTGCCTCGCCCATTCTGGGCAACATTGAGGAGCTGCTGGAGCGCTCTGACAGCGTCTCGGACACGCCGCGAAGGAGCAGGCACAGAGCACCAGCGGAAGAGCCAGAAGGCAGGGACCTCGACCGTATTTTGAAGACACCCAGTGCCAAGAACATCATGGTCCCCAATGAGCCGGCCAGTGCGGTGCTACATTCGCGCAAGGATTACACCAGCGACTCGGTGCTGATAAGTTGCAATTTGAGCGTTGGAAGGCACACTCTGCCCCTGGACAATATCTTCCACGATGTACCCAGCACGTCCGCTGTCCATGCGCACGACAGTGAATTCGAAATAAATGTGACTTCCATCAGCACAGCCACTGACGCCGATCCCCTGGCTGCCTCCAAGCGAAACGAATCGGTCTCGTCGGAGGACCTGATGAACTTGAGTGCTGCCACGACTTACAGGAAGACTGCGACGACCAGCACCACCTACAAAGCTGCCATCAGGGCGGACCTAAACCTCAGCACACTGACTGAGGAGAGAGGGGCGTCCAGGGACACCTCGCCAAGCGTCAACGACATAAGCGGCATCCAGCTGCTGGATCAGACCTCGGATTCGATGTTCTCCGACCCTCTGGTAGTGTCAGTCTCTGGTGTTGAATCGGGCGACGTGACCGTGGAGGAGACCAAGGCTCAGACCGTCCGTCCGCCATCTGAACCGATCCCGAGTGACGATCGTTCCGACACTGACTCAATCGTGGGTCTGAGCGAACCCTTGGTGTTCAGCGATGATGAGGAGACAATCGCAGAAAAAGACATTCCCCACAAGAAGGTGGAAGAATCTGCTGTGACATCGCCCAACAAACACGCTGCCACAGACCCAACTAATACAAATGGCAAAGATATACCTATATCCGTCGAGGAATCCATAGAAGCCGTCGATTCTTTAGTCGATGAGATTTCGTTGATCGAAGTACAAGACATCACGACTGAAAGCAGCATCAATGCCACCAAAGGCAACACCATGTCCAACGACTCTTCAATGATAATTGAACTGGACTTAAGCGAAGACACCAAAGCACCGCAGGCTAAAGAAACGGATGTCTCCTCTGTCGTGGAGGCTACGATTACCGAGTCCGAGACTTATCCTCTGGACTCTACAATCGAATATTCGGCCATTGAGCTGAACGTCTCAAGCCCAGTCACAGCTGCCAAACCGGAAATACTCGTATCAGAAGTGGAAGCATCGTCCTCCAAGGAGTTGCCAGAGGAAAGCGCAGCCGAAAAGTCTGAGGTTGAAGTTGAATCGGCACCCAAAGAGCTGCCAGAAGAAAGCATCACAGACAAGGGCACTGAAAGGAAGCCTGTGGAAGAGAGGTCACCAATCAAGGAGGCCCCAGAGAGTGCAGTCCGAGACATAGATGAGGAGGAGAAGGAGAGTTGTGAAGAATATCCAGCTCCAAAGGAAAAGGAAGATACTCCATCAGTTGAGAATAGTTTGGATATCATTGAGCAAATGCCAGAAGCAAAGGAAACGCCAACCGATGTATCTTTGGTCGAAGAAGGATCTGAGGTAGAGGATATCCTGGGACTGTCGGCTGTTGTAAACGCTGTTCAAGATACAATTGACTTCGAAGATCCACAGACACTATCCCATGAGACGGCTACAAGCACAGACGAACCCGAACACAAAGAATTGGAAGCTTCCAGTGCGCCCAAGCCTGCTGGGGAACAACAAAGCGAAGCGTCTCCTGCTACAGAGTCAGCAAGTGAACCAGCAAAAGAAGCCCATAGTCTGGAAGTGGACTCAAATGTAGTGGACGTGACACAAGACATCAGCAGAGCTGAGAGTCCAAAGGAAGCTGAGACACCACCTGAAGATGGGGCAATTCAATTGGATGCATTCAGCATTTTAGAAACTGTTGACCAAGAGTCCACGTCCATCATCGATCCACCGCAAGAAGCTGATGTGGTGCCAGAAAAATCTTTGATTGAAAAGTTACCAGAAGAGTCTTTGATTGAAGAAGTGCCAGAGGAATCTTTGATTAAAGAGGTGCCAGAGGAATCGTTGATTAAACAGGTGCCAGAAGAATCTTTGATTGAAGAGGAGCCAGAGGAATCATTGATTGAAGAGGTGCCAGAGGAATCGTTGATTAAAGATGTGCCAGAGGAATCTTTGATTGAAGAGGAGCCAGAGGGATCTTTGATTGAAGAGGTGCCAGAGGAATCGTTGATTAAAGATGTGCCAGAGGAATCTTTGATTGAAGAGGAGCCAGAGGGATCTTTGATTGAAGAGGTGCCAGAGGAATCGTTGATTAAAGATGTGCCAGAGGAATCTTTGATTGAAGAGGAGCCAGAGGGATCTTTGATTGATGAGGTGCCAGAGGAATCGTTGATTAAAAATGTGCCAGAGAAATCTTTGATTGAAAAGTTACCAGAAGAGTCTTTGATTGAAGAGGTGCCACAAGAGTCTTTGATTGAAGAGGAGCCAGAGGAATCGTTGATTAAAGAGGCGCCACAAGAATCGTTGATTAAAGAGGTGCCAGAAGAATCTTTAATCGAAGAGGTGCCAGAGGAATCTTTGATTAAAGAGGACCCAGAAGAATCTTTGATTGAAGAGGAGCCAGAGGAATCGTTGATAAAAGAGGTGCTAGAGGAATCTTTAGTCGAAGAGGTGCAAGAAGAATCGTTGATTGAAGAGGCGCCAGAGGAATCTTTAGTTGACGACTTGCCAGAGGAATCTTTTATCGAAGAGGTGCCAGAGGACTCTTTAATTGAAGAGATTCAAGACGATTCCATTGCATTGGAAACCACGCTAGATGAAATTCGACCTGAGGATCAGCAGACCAATGGTCCCAAAGTGGAAGAGCTGCCCAGCCGAAACCAGAAAGAGGACGCGTCCCCACTGGACGTGCCTAGCGATGCGGAGGCAAACGAGAAACCTGCAGCTGGAGGGCAGGATGGCAGCACGAAATCCGCAATCGACACAGCAAAGGAAACAAATAATCTGGATGAATCAACTGCCGGGGATCTAGCTGAAGATGAGGTGATTCAATTGGATGCCTCAAACCGACTTGAAGATGTTTCCACCGTCGAGGAAATGCCAGAACCTGAAGCATCTCCAGCCGAAGAACCTGCAGATGGAAAGGATAAAGAGGATGCCATTCAACAAGATGCAAAGCCAGAAGACACAACCCAAAACGAGAGTCCAAGTGAAGGTCAACGGAGCAATGGCCAGGATGCGGAAACATCGGCCTCGGAAGCTGCCGAGAAAACGTCTCCCAGCGACAAATCTGTTATCGGGAAACCTGAAGAGGCTTTCCTTCTGGAGGAGTCAACAGACATGGAGTTAACGAAGGATGAGTTCATCCCGGAGGTCGCAAAGGAAGTCGAGAAATCCCCAACGAAGGAACCTGCCAGAGAGAACGGAAATGACGAAGAGGTCATCCAATTAGATGACTCCAACACTTTTGAAGATGTGGTGGCCACCTCAGATGGTCGCAAATCCCCAAGCGATGAACTCCTTAAAGCAGTTGATGAAGAACTCGCCCACGAAGCGGAGACATTGCCCTCGGAACAGACTTCAGTCCAGAGGAAATCGACTAACGACGACAAAGTCATTCCAGGGGATGCCTCGAGCAATGCAGAAACGCACGAAGCCGACATCGATCAGTCACTTTCTGGCCACACGACGGAGGATGAGATCACTGCTGACGTCTCAGCTGTAGACCCTAAAGCAACGCCAACAGCCACAGCCATTGAGTTACCCAAAGAAATTGAAATGAAGTCCACATCTGAGGCGGAAGTCATCCCCGAGACTTGCACAACCAACGAAGCGGCTGCTTCTCCAGAGGATTCAACTTCTGAGAAAGTTTCGGAAGCAACTCCGAATGAACATAAAGTCGAAGCGATTATCTCAACACCAGAACGGAATATTCAACATGAAACTGAAACAGAAACCGGACCTGAAGCTGAGCAAAGAGGTCCATCCCCTTCAGTTGAGGCGCCTGTAGATGCAGCGAAAGAACTGCCTCAATCAACCCCAGGAAAAGAAGAGGAAACATCAGAGATTGTTTTGCGATCTACTAAGGAACCTGCTCTTAGTGACCCATGTTCTATCGCTGAGGGATCTGTCACCCCACCACCTGCAGTTCATCCTGTTAAGAATCCATTGCCTGAAAAGGAAGAGGAATCCGCACAGACTGAAAGTTCTGAAGTTCCTGTTCCCAGTGCTCCAACTTCTATCGTTGAGGAAGGCACCCCTTCTCTTGCAGACGAGAAGGCATTAGGGGAATCAAAGGAACTGCCCCAATCATCAGCACAGAAAGAAACATCAGAGATTATTTTTGAATCTACTAAGGAACCTTCTCTTAGTGCCCAAAGTTCCATCGCTGAGGAAAGCACCCCATCACCTGTAGTCGAGGTTCCTGGACCAGAAAAAGCAGAGGAATCCGCACAAACTCGCTCCGAACATTCTAGGGGATCTGTTCCCAATGCTCCGACTTCAAGCGTTCAGGAAGAGCCCGCTCCACTGGCAGTTCAGGAGCCATTGGGAGAACTCTCTCAATCATCACCAGACAAAGGACAGGTATCAGTAGAGATTCGATCAGACTCTACTAAGGAACCTGCTCCCAATGCACCGATCTGCATCGATGATGAAAGCACACCTTTATCCACCGAGGAAATACAATCAGTTTCCTCAACATCAGAGTCTGAAGAAGTAGTCGATGAGACCCCCACAAATCAGTCGATAATCGGCTTGAATGCTGCAAACAAACCATCTGCAAGTACAGGTCAAAGTGCGAACGACGAGATCCAAATAATATCAGACGATAGTCAGTCAGTGTCGTCCCCGAAAGAAGAAACTTCCAGCCAAGATGACGACGAAGATGACGATGAGGATTGCGATGAGGCCATGGACATGCTGGAAGAACAAGTCGATCCTGTGGATCTGCACGTGAATAGAAGGGAAACCACCACCAAAGTGTTCCCCTCTAAGGTCCAAATGGATGATGATGTGATTGAGTTGAGCGACTCAAATTCGAGCCACGATCCGCAGGAGAAAGTACCAACAGAAACTACAGCAGCCACAGTGGAAGCCGCAACAGAAGCCCCTGAAGCAGAGAAACCTTCGTCTTCGGGTGCGCCCGCTGGGGTTGTGGAGCCCAAAGCCATGTCTGTTAAATCATATACTACTGGTTCTGCAAAGGAAGATGAAGTTGCAGCCGCAACCGCCCCTGAAGATACACCAAGAGAGGCCGCACTCGAGCTTACTCCGGCCCCAACTGAAACGACAGGTGCCTCCGTATCCGAGACACAAACACTTGGATCCGCTCTGGATGAAGAACAGGATATCGCAGCTGAGTCTGAACGAGACAGAAGGAATACGCTAGCTACGGAAAAGCCGCTCGAAAAGCCGAATTCTGAAAACGGGAATCAAGCGCTTGAAGAAAACACCTTGAAAAATGTTGAAGAAGAGAAGGATGCAGAAAACAGGGAAAAGCAAGAGCCAGAGGTGGCTGCAGAAGAAGCAGTCAAGCAGGAGGCGAGGAAGGTAACAAGACTGGCACGCAATGACGGGCAGCCGCCCGCTAAGGAGATTCAGCCAGCCGCCAAAAGAGCCAGAAAGGGCTCGTCCGTGGAGAGAACTGCAGAGGCCAGCGAATTGGAGAGGCCAAGGCGGCGGGGCCGCAAACCGTCCGCCGAGGTACAGCCAATCCTCGAGGAAAAGGAAGTCATCACGAACACGAGACGGGGACGAAAGCCGTCCAAGCAATCATCAGAGGAGGCAAAGGACAACGAAGCACAGCCGAAGACGGAGGAGATTCTGAATCCCATCACAGAGGACAACATGCCTTCCGAACATGTTAAACAAATGGATCCACCAAAGCGAAACCAGGAGGAATCCAAGGAGCTGCTCCCTTCGACAACAAAGCGTGGACGCGGACGTCCTCCATCAGCGGAGAAGGATCAAGCACGGAAGGCCAAAGCCCAGAACCTCCTGGCAGCCGTCAAAGTAGATCAAACAGTGGACTCCGCGCCAAAGAAGCTCCCAAAACGAGTTCGCAAAACACCCGAAGTGGTCCAGGAGGAGCATATGGAGGTTATGCCTGAGACATCAAAGCGAAACAGACGAGCTCCAACAGCAGAGAAGGAGGCCACAAAGGATGATCCACACATCCCCAAAACCCAGGAGCATCTGGCAGCCATCATAGAAGATCCACCAGCTCTGGATGAACCAAAGAAGACCCTGAAACGAGCCCGCAAGTCCTCAGAGCTTGTAAAAACCGAGGAGGCCAGTCAGCAGCCGGCTAAAGAGGGCCAGCCAGATGCCCAGGCAGATAGACCCAAGCGACGTGGACGCAAACCTTCCATGGATGTGGAGGTGGCAGCTCCGGAGGTGCCCGAGCATCCCAGGCGCCGAGGACAGAAAGCAGATCCAACACCAGAGAAAGAATCAGCCTTAATGAAGCCCGTGGACCATCATCTGGAGGAGATCGCTGAGGAAATCGAGCGAGAGCCAGAGCCAAAGAAGCTGCTGCTGGACGAGGAGGAGCCCAAGGCACGGCGACGCGGACGCAAAGCCACAGCCGAGACGACGGATGTCCCAGTGGAGCATGTCGAGGCTGCCAGCTCTCGGCGGCGCGGACGCAAGGCGACCGTGGAGGAGGGCACGGCCGACCAGGTGGAGCCCAAATCAAAGCGTCACAGCGGAGAGGGCCCACCACTGGAGACTCCTCTTCCCGAGATCCAGGAAGCATCAACGGTAAAGCCAACGCGACGCGGTCGCAAACCAAGCGTGGATGTGGATACAGCAGAGAAGAAGCAGCCAACGCGAGCTCTCCGGAAGCCATCGACGAGTGTCGACGAGGGGACACCCCAAGCCAAAAAGACAACGGCACGAAGAGGACGCAAAGCTTCCGCCCAAGCTGAAGGTATCGATGCACAGAAAAATGTGCAGGATGTGACCACAGAGTTGTCAGCCACCGTTACTGCCACCACTTTGGCCTCCGCAGAGAAGCCCAACGATGGGGTATACCCCTCGCCCTCCCACACCGAGGATGAACTGACGCCGCGTCGACGCGAGGGACGCAATCTTCCACGGAAGAACTACACAGAAGTTCCCGACGATGACAAGCCCAGCTCTGGATCACGGCGTAACCGAAAGCCGGTGACCAGCGGCAAGGCAGCAGCTGCCAAGACGCTCGAGATGGAGGTGCATCCCACCACGCCAACACCCTCTCAGAAGGGGCCACCGATCGAAGAGGCAGTCAGAGCTACCCCAGCCACTCCAGAGATGGCCACGGTGACCTTGCCGGACCCCACAACTTCGCAGAGACGTGAGGGACGAAATCTGCCGCGCAAGAACTACACAGAAGCCCCCGACGATGACAAGCCGACCCCGTCCCGCAGCCGGCGCCAAAGGAATCCGACGGTCAAGGCCCTGGAGCTGATTGTGGACACCACGCCCAGACCAGCCACGCCCAGGCGACGCAGGGGAAAGGCCGGCACTGAGGAGCCGCACGAGGAAGCGCCTGCAGCGAAGAAGGTGGCCGAGGAAACAGAGGTAGCAACGGTCGCCGCAGTCAAAGGACGTGGCACCCGGCGCAAGGCCGAGGATGAGGCTGAAGCAGATTCTGCAGCGCCCACCAAGCATGCGGCACGAGCAGGCAACGCACGCAAAGCCAAGGTCGAGACTGAGCCAGATTCAGAGGACCAGCCGGCCACCAAGAAAGCACGTGGCGGAGCCCGTGCTAAGACACCAGCGGTGATCATTTCTGACGAGGAGTCTGCAGAGCAGCCCGTGGTGGCTGTGTCCGCCAAAAAACCAGCCGCCCGTGGACGCGGACGAGCTGCCAAGGCAGTCCCAATTGTCGAGCCAGAGGCAATGCAGCCCGTTCCGTCGGCGGAAGCCGCTGCCCCCTCAGCCTCGACGGCACGCAGCGGCCGTGCCAAGAAGGTGCACTTCGAGGCCACTCTCCCAGTGGCAGATTCCGCCACCAGCAACGACGAGGCGCCCAAGAGAGCGACACGCTCCCGCCGCAAATAAGGAACTTCATTTGCATCTTGCATTTGCCCCATTGTTTATACATATATAAATATTCTCTATCGTACAATTGTTTTTAAGCTTTCACACATTTTACGAACTTCTGTATAAAATAAAATTACATCTATGCATGGCTATTTCTAAGCTCTATCATTAGTACTACGTGCATACAATCCTCTCCTGTCAGCCCCGCAAAAGGTTCACATTCCCTCGCTCAGAAATGTAAGACCTTAATAGACCTAGGCATACCATATATACAGATATACATACATATACATATATAATGTAAGACATCCCCCCAAATAATAAAGAAAAATTAAACAAAACTTTGTTCCAATCTACAATTAATGGACGCGTTCACCAGGACCAGCCGAAATGAGGCGGGAAAATCGAAACTGAACAAATCGGATAAGTTTAAAAGATACCTATGAACTTTTAAAGTTGACCATATGCATCCTTCGGATCGATTCTCAAAGAGTATAGGAGTATATTAGGTTTGTGGTGGAAGTGAATGGGTGTAGACCCAGAAGGAAGCGTTTCCGATCCCATAAAGTATATATATTCTCGATCAACATCAATAGCCGGGTCGATGTAGCCATGTCTGGTCTGTCCATCCATGCGTCCGTCTAGATCTCAGAGACTAAAAAACCAAAACAACCAAATTTTGTATTTACACTCCTGTGATATCACACTGTTACAAGTTTATTTCGCCCACACAAAGTACGAAAATCTGTGGCATCCACAATTTTGAAACTACGAGAAACCGCAAACGCAGAATCATAGAGAATGATTATATAACAACCAGTTTCAGGAGTCTGGTTTAGATGGATGCAATATTGGATGAGTGGATGTCATTTAATTAACTTATGATCCACATTTTCGATGAGGGAATCGACCGTCTGGTAAGTCATGTTAGGATCATTTTGAAGAATTTATACCATTGCCATCACACCGGATACCTCGAACACCGTACAGGCAGCTTCTCTCGCTCAGCAATATACAATTTATTAAAACGGAAGAAAACCCTTATATGCGTCATTTATCTAAACCTTTTACCGACTGATAATACAAATGCTGACAAGCTGAGCAGATGCATCTATAAGAAAACGCTTAGACTTGATTTTTGAGTTTATATCAATCTTTTCCACTATCTTTATTTACTCATCGGATCATCGTGTCGTAATAAAATGAAATTTTCATCATTGTTTTTTTTGGTATAGTCGTATAGATAATGCTCGTTGGAACACAAATCGTTTGCTCTTCTCGGATTAGACGTAAGAAACTTAATTGTATTTGTTGTCGGGACTTGGTCTTAGACAAGTTATTCTTTTGGGATCTGCATAACAATGGGAACATTCGTGAAAAATGGCCAAATGTTCGGCATTCTAGAAAAGCTGCGCGTGTATGTTTGTATATACTACATACATATATAGAGCACATCAAAAAAGCAATATACTACCTTATGGGGTATACATTTGTGTACATGCGAGTATAGTACATGTGTAGAAATATCGTACAAAATTTGAGAACAGAACATATCAGGCAGGGTATATGAAAATATAGACATAATTAAATAGAAAACATATATAAAAATAAACAAACAGGACGTCAATATAAAAAATAAAATATAAAAAGCATCCTGTAGCGGACAATAAATAAAGCACAAAACCTATTCAGACATAAATATACAGCTTCAATCTCACTGGTACAGCTAGTGGTACTGGTGCACAACGGGTAATACTTTCAAAAGCTTCTACAGATACGGAACACGTACTAAAAACGCATTTTATAAACACATATCGAGTGTGGGGGAGGGGAGTGAACGTGGGCACTAAAAACGAATTACTCTTAAGAATTAAGTGTGGCGCAGCTAAATGCAAACAGTTTCTCTGTATGTGCGCTCCTGTCTGAGTTGTCTGAGTTGTGTTCGTTGACTTCCTCGCTGGTGAGTGGAACACCTTAGGCCTTCATCAGTAGATGCGGCTCGGAGCGCAGCGAGTCGGTCAAATATTGGATCTTCATGGTCTTCTGAAAATAGCGCTTCTCGTTGGGCGAGTTCACCATGTAGACGATTGGACGGACGCCAACATTGCGCCACAGGTCGGCAATGTGCCTGCCAAAAGCCAATTAAACATTAAAGAGTAGTCCAAAAAGAGAATACCAATGAATGGCTTACAAATTGAACTCTTCTTTGCTGAGAAAAACGACGCTTATGCCGATCACGGGGGCAATGATATTGCGAAAGATTGCACCATAGATTGAGGTAATCAGTGTGGAGGATTTGAGTATGGCCAGCGATAGATAGGTCTCATGCCACAGGCCACAAATGATCTCCGGACGCAGTTTGCGCAGCTGAAAAGAATAACAGGCATCAAAAGCATTCCCATAGAAGCATCCTCCTCTATGCATACCTGATAAATGGCAAGCGGCGAGCGACTAATAACAATTGTTCGCTGCGTAAACGCCTCATTGGCGGCCATAAACTTCTGCAGCTGGTCAAGCATGCGGGCACTGTTGTCGTGCAGGCGCAGGAAGAGCGTGGCCGAGGTAGCCTCCGCCTCCACATAGTCGGAGAGCTGCCTTAGCGTGGTCACTGACTCTGCCTCGAAGTGGGACCTGTGTATTGACATTTGAGTTTAATGAAGTTCCACTTGATTTGCCTCAGGCTCATGTCTCACCCCATAGGATGCTGCTCCGTGATGTTGAGTTTTTGCAGCTCGCTCAACGGCTGCTGAGCCACAGCCAGGCGACTGGGGTTAGCTATAACAATTTCCCCGCAGGATGTGAGACCGGCATCGAGAAGCACGTTCCGATATCCACGTGTTAGGCACTGAAAATGAGGGATGTTATTGATTTTTGCTGGGGTAAGGGCCGAAGCAACCACCGCCTCATGACGTCACCTTTTTGATTGCTGCCTTCGAGTTCTCGGGCGCATCGTAGCCGGCCGCCCGATTAGCGATGGGCCAGTAGCTCGGCCAATCATCCGGCGCGCTCAGCAGGCTGAGGAGCCGCTTCTCGTTGGGACTGCGCTGCAGCTTCACGAACTTGGAGGCCACACAGACGACGACGAGGCTCAGGGTGCACCAGGGTATGGCCAGGTTGCAGAACAGCCAAAACACGTTGAAGCAGAAGAAGATCATGCTCACCGAGCAGCACAGCAGCTGGTAGATCATCTTAATGCAGAGCCACAACCAGCGCCAGTACATTCAGCAGAGGGAACTGTTGAAAGATTGCACTTAAGTGTCTGTTTAGGGTCTATTTTTACCTCTAGTATTTGTTAGTTTCGTTGCTTTCTTGTGTCTTGTGTAAATGCACCGCACTCACCCTAAATAGAATGCGTGCCGCCACCACCACACCACCCGCTCTGCTCTGTTCCACCCGCTGATGCCGTTGCCACTCCCACGGCTGTTTTTCCTAGAATATATCACTGCCACCGCCCCACTGTTGACTCAGAACTTGGTTAAAGTCTAGCCCTCGATTTAGGTTCGGTTCAAAATTGTTTTTGTAACGGGCAGGGCCTAAAATAACCGTTCAAAAAAACTAAAATCTCGCACAAAACGAGTAAATCAGTGTGACCGCAGACTTTTCGCTAAAATATACAGTCAGTGTTGCCATTTCAGCTTATTTTAAGCTAGATTTGGCTTATTTTAAAACAAAATAGCTTGAAAAATATCTATCTTATTTAAAATTTCATTTAGCTTATTTTGGCTTCAAAAAATTTGGTACAAAACAATTTTTGCTATTTGATTGTATTGTTATATTTGTTAATTTTTAGCGAGAAATCGGACAAAAATCATATATCTTGTTCGTATTTTGGTATATCATCCAATTTTGTGTATATATGTATGGTAATAGCGTACTGCTGCTTTTGTAAGTCAACAATTGGGGCCAAGTCGTGGGAATTACGGCAGTATGCTGTCGCTATAAAACATATGCGTCCATTGCTAGCATGACACAAACTAACAAAATACCTCTTGTTAGAAAGTCCTCAAAAACAGAGGAGCAAAAGGCTCATAATGAAGTGGATAAAATCATGTTATTACTTTCTTTAAAAATTGAATTATATGTCCATTATTTTCATGGGTTTTTAATGTTAGATTATTTTTAAGCTTTTTTTTAATATTTAGCTTATTCCAGCTTATTTTTTCTTCAATCTAGCTTATGCTGACTCTCAAAATCTGGCAGCACTGGTACCCAGTGTGCCCGCAGCGCACTCCAACGGCCACATTACCCGCTGAATTTTGTATATAAAGCAGCTACGAGAAAGCCATAACCGGCCCGCCAGAATTCGAATTCCTCTCCTTTAACCTCCGCAACCACACTTCTTGGAGCGTAATCGAACCTCCGCAACCACACTTCTTGGAGCGTAATTGAACCTCCGCAACCACACTTCTTGGAGCGTTATTGAACCTCCGCAACCACACTTCTTGGAACGTTATTGAACCTCCGCAACCACACTTCTTGGAGCGTAATCGAACCTCCGCAACCACACTTCTTGGAGCGTTATTGAACCTCCGCAACCACACTTCTTGGAACGTTATTGAACCTCCGCAACCACACTTCTTGGAGCGTAATTGAACCTCCGCAACCAATCTTCTTCTCGGGGGGGCATGGCTTTTGATTCTATTAGTCGGTTTAAATTGATTAAAACTAAATTATTTAAAAGCTTATTAAAACTTAAATTAAATAAACCCTCGGCACAAAACATTGCCTGACCTGATGACGCACCTAGAAGTTGCTTAGCTTTTTGTGCCAAGCTTTGTCTTTGCTCATTATACCCACCCAGAACTGTGAGATCTGCTCCATGAGTCTGTAAGAGTAGTCCAGCCTGGGGACACCATCGACTGGCCTCAGATCGCCAATACTTTCAACTGGTTTCCCCAAACAGAAGCGTTTGTTGGTTTCCCTCTCGGGGCTTGGCTTCGTCGTCATCGATCCCGGATGCTCTCCCGGTATCTGGAACCTTAATTTGGTTTTTGAGATAAATCATGAATATGGTTGTGGTGTGGTTGCGGAGGTTTAATTCATTAGTTTACAATATTTAAGCTGCTTGACCAGACAGGAACTATCGATGAGGTTAGCGCGCACATTCAAAATAGGCTATCACGCATGTTATCCCGTATATTTCCTTTATTGATGGAGATTTACAATTTGGTGAGCAGACGTATCCAACGGCGTACAGTGGGGTGGGCCAGACGAGTGTACACGCCTGGATAATAGGGATCCGCACAGCTGACCCCCCAGGAAACGATGCCAATCAGAGTGCCTTCGGCACTGATGGGACCTCCGCTGTCGCCTTGACAGGCGTCCGTGTTTCTTGCGGCCGCACAGAACATTCTAGACAAGATGGTTGGACATTAATTAGAGATTCCAAGTGCCAAATCTCTCTCCCTATCTCTGCTCTCTGTACACTTACGCATCAGTGACGCCGCCGTGATTTTTCAAGGCGCTGTCACACTTTTCCTGATTAACGGTCTGCACAGTGGTGCTCATGAGGACCGGCGCCAGGACGGGATTAATGATATCCATGTGTCCCCAGCCAGAGACGACGGCGGACATGCCCTCCGGGATAGCCTCGCCCACAGCTGGCAGGCGGATGGGCGTCGTGGAAAGAGCTCCGACGGCAGTCCGCAGCAGAGCCACATCGAAATTCATGTCCGTTCGATCGTACGCGGGATGCTTGTAGATGGTCTGCACGGGCTGGATGGAACCGCCTGTGGTGCGCAGGACAGTGCCCTGGCGCAGGGTGAACTCGCGGGGACTCGTCTCGTGGTTGTCGATGCAGTGGGCCGCTGTTATAGCCCAGTTGCTGGCGAGGATGGAGGCACCACAGATGTGGATGGTGTGGCGCCGCAGTGAGAGCTGATAGGGGAACTCCCCCTCTGCGGCCTCTCGCCCATTAACAATGCGGCTATCCGGCAACCTCTGGGCAGCCGCATCGACGTTGGAGACGGCTAAAAGAGTCCCGACGACGAGGAGTGGAAGAAGCTTCTGCATGGCGCTGCTGACTCTTGAAAACTAAACATTATAGCGAGCCAATGAGTCGATATATTTGCTGCTTCTGTCTTTATCAATTGTCGTCGTTATCTCCGGGGTGTACATGATTTCTGTAGAAGCTGTATCTGTAATTAACCCTTGTCAATTGCTGCGCAGGGGCATCCATGGGTTTTTTTCCTCTGATATCTCTGAGATTCGGTGATTCTATTATTTTTTAAAGCGGGGACGGCAATGAACTTCCGCTTAAGCATGGGTGTAACATTGAGCTTGCTGATTATCAACTGGGAGTGCTCATGGGTTTTTTTTGTAGGTATTTCTCAGTTTAATTGGACTTTGCTATCATAAGCTATGACAGCTTCATTTTTCGAATTTTTCCTTGCCGTTACGTGCATATTACACTACCTGAACTTCGATGCGTTTCTTTGGGTAGATATCGATGTTTGTCTGTCGATATCTTACGTTTCATTTTATTAAACGCCCTCTTTGGTTTGATCGAACCGGCCAAGCGAACTCGAACATCGACTCGAACCGCTGGGCTATGGAAAGGTATGGACAACAGGCAAATACAGCCAACGGAAATTGCAAGGCTCGTACGAACCTTACCTAGCCCTGTCTCTACATATGATATGCTATGAGGACGAGGAATTTTTTGTATTTCCCACAACATCCCCCTGCATCTGCACCATATAGAAAAGGATATAATACAATCGAGGAAATGTTTGTCATCTGGCTCCAATATAGGCAGAAACTAGTCAGTCTCTGTTTTCAAGCTATTTTAGCGATCTTCTTACAGAGACCTAGAATAGGTATCCGCAAAACACGCATCTGTATATATGCATAGGTCAAAAACATTTCCATCATTATAAGTTAATTTTTAAAGCAGCTTGGAATTTTAACATTATTAAAATAAATAGGGTATACAAATGACCCATACGCATAACAGAAACCTGTTGACAAGCAACCATAACGTAAAATTGCATACACACGTTTCATTCCGAGTTTTGACTTTTTTGTCTAAACATTTTTTTAAAAAAAGGAAAACAAAGCAAGGACTTAAAACTAACCAATCTTGTAGAAAATGTATTTATCAATATGATAAGACTGGGAGATGATGGGGCAGAGCTAAGGGTCTTAGTGAGCCAGAATTATTCAATGGAATATCAAAATTGAGCAATAGGAAGGATTACTCTCTCACGGGTTTTCGTTTGACTTTTTCGTGAAAACCTTTTTTTATACAAGTTCCAATAAAAAAAAGTATTTCAAATAGACCAGTTAAGTGGAAAATCAATTCGCTAATCGAATAAACTTATTATTGGTGATAATATAGTAAATACTAGTAATATTAAATAGAATATCAAATTCGATCAGAATCGAAATCCCGATTAACCCATTGTAGACCAGTGGGTATTACAATGCACTTCACAAATATTATGAATCTTAAAGAACTTGGGCGCAGTTCAGATGAAAGACATCGGGGTGATTTTTGGTTAGTAAAAAGATTTTTTTGTGGATAATAATAAGAATGCACAGTTTCATATTCCGTGGTTTCGATCGCCTTCCTATTCTGCTTAAATAGAGGGGGCTTTAGTGGGCTAAGTTAGTTTCTTCATCGCGCTTGTACACCAGTGTTTCCATTTTAGCTTATTTTAAGCTAGATTTGGATTATTTTAAAATCAAATAGGTTGAAAGCCAATTAAAATGCCTATAGCTTGAAATCTAGCTTATTTAAAAGTTAGTTTATTTGGGCTAAACATAATTAAGTACAAAACAATTTCTGTTTTTTTATTTTTGTAATTGTAATATATGTTAATTTTTAGCGAAAAATCTGACAAAAATCAAGAATCAAGAAGAAACTAAGTCGTGGGAATTACGGCAGCATGCACAAAATACCTTTTGTTAAAAAGTCCTCAAAACAGAGATACAGGAGGCTGCGGTAATCATGTCATTAGTAACAATTAAAGTTTCCATTATTTTGATGTGTTTTTATGGTTAGTTTATTTTTAAGCTATTTTAGTTTTTAGCTTTTTCTAGCTTATTTTTTTCAGCAATCTAGCTTATGGTGACTCTAAAAATCTGGCAGCACTGTTGTACACAACAGTTAACAACACATTTGAACCAACAGCGGGTGTGCTGCCGCGTCTAACTTCGAAAATAAATTCGCATCGTTCTTCTTAAAATATAAAACAACAAAAATAAATAAACAAAAATAATAAAAATTGTAAAATTAATTTAACCATTGCGCCTTGAAAAAGAAAAAAAGAAGCGCGTGTGTTGGTTTGTTAGTGCGGGTGTATGTGTCTGTATAAGGATTTACGGGACCTGCATTTAGACCTGTGTGTGGGTGTAAGCACATGTGTGTGTTGGTGCTGTTAACAAGTATTGACGGATTTCAAAAGGTAAGAGATGAAATCCTGAACAGATAGCAGTTGTGAAAGATGAAAGACATTGAACTTGTAAGAATCAATAGAAAACCAACCCCCGCTTCAGTCAGCATCTCTGCTTATTTTCTTCCGAAACCGGATTCTGTGTCCCTTCAATAGAATATTTCTTTCGTTCTGGTTAAATTTCCTAAATAATCAAATCATTTGAGCAAAAGCGCACCTGAGACTCTCGATCAAGCGTGCCCGTCGTCTACCTCTGCTTCAGAATTTGTATTCAATTTTATCTGTAAAAAAAAATAGAACACAAATACAAAAGCACAGGCTAAAAGAGCAGACATGTCTGCCTCCCCCAACCACTCCCCACAGCGGCTCCTTTACAAATTGTTACAAAATTGCAACAGAGACCCCAAAGGTGGAGAAAGAGAGAGGAGTCTAATTTATGCATCTCATCTTTATTTAGCCTCTGCTTGCGCTTACTTGATTTCCCATTCATTGAGAATCTTTTCATCTCCGTCTCACGAAAACCCGTTTCGTTTCTTTTGGCTCATCTTGTTGTTGTGTTGTTGCTGTTGCTGTTGCTGTAAATGTGCCATGCAATTCTCTGTTCTCTGTTGTCTGCGTATGTACGAGTATGTTTGTCTGTTGTTGGTGTTGTATAATTCAATTTAGATTGATTTTTTCGTTGTGTCTGTGTGCTGCGGTGTTTGTTTTTTGCCTCCCTCTTTCTGTTGTCTCTCCATGCTTTCTATTGAGTACGCATTTTGCGCACACATTGTTTTTGGTCACAGTCCATCTATCTAGCCCTTGTACCTCTGTTCCCCTCTAAATCTCCATTGCTTTCTAGTGCTGTTTGCTCTTGAACCCAATTTCTGTGTCTAATCTCGACTTAGTTGGGTCTCTTCTGTAGTTGCTGTTTGTTATGTACGTCATACCCGTTACTTGTAAAGTACAAGGGTATATTGGCTATGGGAGATTGGGGAAGCGTTTTTCTCGGTAATTTTTATTGGTGGCCAAACATTCCCCAGCTATCTTCTCCATCCTCGGTCTTTTCTCGGTCTTGGCTGGAACAGTTTTCACGCCTTGAAATCCCCATTAGCGTACCACAAATCAATCTGATTGGCGGCTATCCCATAGTCGGATTATCGGCCACAGCCGAGCCCCCCCTTCTTGTTGCTTTTCGCACGCTATTAGTGCTCCGACTCTTTGTTATTTCTTTATTGACTGTTGCTAAGAATATACTAGTGCTCGTACTAAATCAAGTCGGTGTAAAATAGTTTTATTCCTTTGCGTGCCGTGTCGCAGCGAATTAAGTTAGTCTCGCGCTCTAAAGATAAACATCAGACTAGACACGAACATCGTGGAGATTTCTCGACCCTCTGGCGGCTGGGGGTTCACGCAGGGGTCACAGACGAAGTAGAATGGGCTTGTAACTCAATTCGGTGCCGGGTGCCGGCTGGGATTTGCTAATTTGCAATTTCCAAACATTAAATATGCTAATCGTGTGTGCGAAACACACATTTCCAGCTGATAAGCGGATTGGCATCCGTCGAATCGATGTCCCCCACCCATGCCCATTAGCATCGGACGGCCATTAGGTGACATGGTAATACTTTGGCTTTGGCAACGGGGGAGGGGAATAAATATCATCATAACCATCGATCGATCATCAAATAGAATGGCCTAAAACACCACACCACCCATCCCACTGCAAAGGCTTCACCCCACTGCTGGTCAAGTGGCCAATGGAGCTGAAGGGCTTTTTGTCGGTTAAGCCCCAAAACTTAGCTGGTTCATTGACTTGTCACGATGATGGGGCTGGGGATGGGGATGGGTGTGGGGCTGTTGCTGTGGCTCGGGCCGGGCATGATGACGGAACCGCAACAGTTACAGCAGCAATAACAATGCCACTTGCAGCCAACAGCTGGAAAACCCAAAAACAAAACCGAACCGCAAAAATGAAACCAACAAAAATGAAACCTTCAAGGATTTGAAGTTCGTGATACCCTAAAAGGTGCGCAAATAAATATACAATGCATATTTCTAATACAATAATATTCAGACAATCGATTAACTCGATTTGTATTATTAAGAGAATATATAACCGTTGACCCGAAGTACACGGATTCTATAAGCCAGAGGTGTATACTTCCAACTGTTCCCATTCCTCCGAGCTTATTCTTCGATAACCCACGCCAGCCAGACGCAAAAGCGAATGCTGCAAAAGAGAAATCAAAAACAAAGTACATGTCGCGTGCTTGACTGTTCGAATCCGGTTTCGCTTATAAGGATTGATACCCTCTGCAAGGGTATAGCAAAAGACAGAAAGAGAAACGCTGAGGCTAAACGAAACGAAACGAGATTTCAATGCAGGACTTTCCATTACAAATGTTGCGGTTGTGATTGCTGTTGCTGCTGTTGTTCTTGCTGTTGGTTTGTCGGTGACGTTCCCTGGTTGGATGACTTTTGTCAACTACTGTTGGGATATGGATGGGATGCTATGGGATGTGCCGAGATTGCAGCCGGGACGGGACCCGGTGATTGCGACTGGTGCAACTGGAAAACTCTCAACAGCTCTGCTGGCAATTTGACAAACGCTGCACGCACTCAACTAGTGACTGCTTACTGGTTCCGACTGGCAGGCCAGACAGACCTTTCCACCGTTACACGTTCATGTTGAGTGCAAAACTCAAATGTCGCTGGGGCTCTGGAGTGCTGCCAACTCGGACTGGGATGCAATTGACCTGCAAACGAAAAGAGAGGAAGGGACGGGACTGAGAGGGAACGGAGTGCAAACTCGTTCGAGTTGATTTGGCATCTTTGTATTCATCTTGTGGTTCAATGAGTCCGTCCATCCGTCTATCCCGTCGGGCTACGAGTGCCCCCACTGCCGCATTTCCGATGCTTGTTGATCTCCCCCCCCCCCCCCGTCTTCCTCTCTTGCCTCAATCATTTGGCCAACAACAGATGCCATTTGGCAGGCGGCAAATGCGAAAGGCACAGGCCCATGTTCCGGATGTTCCCTTCAAATTAAGCTCAAACAAATGCAGCCCATCCGACATAGAGGGAACCAATAAAAACAGAAAGGTGTAAAATCCAAAAACGGAAATCTTAAGCATTAATTTAACTTTTAACAAAATGGATACAATCTTCAAGGAATCATACTTATTTCAATGTTAAACAGCAACCGAAGGGATACAATACTCCTATTGATATCCAAAATGAACAGAGAAGTATTGCTTCGCTTCCCAAACCCCAGTGGAGCTCCGGGAACTCTGTCTTGAATGTCTTCATAATTTGTGCCTTCCTTTGTTAATGCCTTCACTTGCACTTGGCTCGTCTGCGTCTTCCTCTCTCTCTCTCTCTTAATCTCACCCTCATACCATCATAATCTTCTTCGTTCCGCCATTTGTCGGTCGGTTGGCAGTCGCCGTTGTTTCATTTGCGTGGGCTTGAAGAACTTTTTTCAAGGGCCTGTGCCAATTCCCGAATGCTCTCTTTCCGTTTCTGTTTTGTTCCCATTTCTTTGCTCTGCTCTGCTCTGCCTTTGTCTTCTTCTATGCCTGCCTTTACTCCGTTCTGTTCTGCCTTCGTAGTCGTCGGGCAATCAATAAACAACGACCTTCCTCTTCCTCTGCTTTTTCGCTTTCGCATTTTGGCTCTCAAGTGAACTGCTAAAAGTTACTTTGAGCATTCTTCTTTATGCCCCGGCCCAGTTCTTTTGTCTCTCCCCGTTTAGGAGAGCTTAGTCTCCACTTGGCACGGCGTCCCGCTCAGGGGCCACTCGAGATGCAGGCAGGGCACAGATCCCCACAACCCATCATCCATCCATCCATCCGCCCTTCCACTTGTTCCACTCCGTTGCATTGGTTCATCGTAGGCGTTCGAATACCCTCTGCAGAGGGTAATATAGTGTTTGCACCCGAAAATATTATGGTATAATACAATATTCCTCTAGATTTAACAGCATCTTGGCTGTAGCTCTTAATTTTGCTGCACGGATTGTTCAAAGGAACTGTGGGATTGCCAGGGTATTAAAAGCTTCGGCATCCCAACGCTGGCCTTCGTAATTGCTCCGTGGAGGAGAGAAGGTAATCGCCTGAGATATGCAGCAAATGCATTCGGGGTTGGGTTTGGGTTTTAGCGAACCCGACGCTCTCTCGAGTCTTGCCGCCACTTCTGGGCAGGATTCGGAGTCAGTTCGCAGATTAAGGCCATCGTAGAGATTTCCACGTGGTGGCTGCAACGAACCAAAACAATGGTTCATCAAAGGCCACCAACGTTCAAGAACTCTACAACAGCTGCAAAAGGAGAGGAGACTATCTGGAATCGTCTCTGGAAGTGCTCCACAGATCCACAGGGAAGATCAAAGCGTGGAGCCCGGAGAATGCACAATTTCGAAATGACATAAACGCATTCCTTTCCATTCCATTCCATTCGAGAATGATATACGAACTACGATTATCATTCCCGTGGCTCGGGCACACTGCCCGTAATCCCCAGGAGCAAATAATTAATAATTACAGCTGTCAACACTTGACAAAAACAACAACAACAACAACAAAAACAAACAGCATTATGCAATCTTTTGACAAACAAGGAACCCAACCGGAGAATACCTGCCATTTCCCCATGGCACTCAACCGCCAACCAGTTGTACAGCTGCCGTTTCTGCTCCAACAAGAACAACAAAAGAAGAGAAGAATATCACGAGGAGAGCAGCTTCAGCAAACACCTCCGCATTCCAGGGCGTTCAACGGTGTAAGGAGGAGGAGGAGATGGAGGAGGAGGGGGTGTAAGGAGTCGGGAGCCCTGCGACGACGCTAACGCTGACGTTGACGGCGCCGACAAAGCAAAGACAAAGCCAAAAGCCAAAAGAATCAAAACAAAAGCAACGCAATAAAACAGAACGCAGCAGCAACAGCAGCAACGACAGCAACGACAGACGACAGCACAGACCTAAGCCGACGACCGACCCCCCACTTGCGGAAAAGAGAAAGGTGCTGCCAGGGTCGATCAAGAAGAAGGTAAGGCAGCACGCCCAGTAATTGGCAGCCGCAGCGTGGCAGCTCCTTTCCCTCTTGTTGACATGCCTTGGGGGCCGAAACGAGGCGCTGCAATTGCCGGCTGCTACCCGAACGACGACCCAACGCCGACCCGACCCGAACGAGCGGCGCTGCCTTGGCTGCACGTCTCGGCTTGCCTTCAGTTGCGTTTCGTCGCTGGCAGAGGGCGCTTCGCGATTGAGTACCGTTAACGTCAAGCGTCGCGTCGGTCGCGGCAGCAAAGGACACCCAGCGCGAGTGGAAAAATACAAAAAACACACAAATTAAAGCGCGAGTGAAATGCAGATGGAGTGAGGGCAGAGAGCAAACTATACAGCAAATCGGAGTGAAAGGTCAACAATGGCATTGTCTCTCTAATTACGAGTATCCTATGCCGAGGAGCCAATAAAAAGGATTCACTTCTCAAAGGATTAATTTTCACAGAACAGAACAGAACAGAAGGTGGAAAACTTTTGTTTCCATCTCCATTCATTCGGTAAAAAGAAAGAACAACTTTTACCTTTCACCCGCTTCTGTGTCCGTGTCCGTGTGTGTGTGTGTGTGTTGATTTATGTGTGTTTGTCCTTGTTCCGCGCCAGCACCAAAGGACTTTTTTTTGCCTTCCTGATTTGTGTGTAAGTTGTTATTGTAACTTTATGTAACAGACATTGAAATTACGAGGTGTTGGGTCTGTTGTTTCATTTTGGGAATAAAGGGAACAGTGTTTCGTGACAGGAGCGATCTATTCTTCTGTTATTCAAGGATTCTTTGGAGGAAAAATCTACACCTCCTTACTGTCTGCCCTTAAATTGGTGGGGTGCCAATGGATGATGATCCATCTTGCCTAGCAATCCTAGCAATCTACTCGTATGATATTCCCTTTCAGTTTCGGGTTTCTCTTTCTTCTTCCGCCTCGAATGTGCCACACGCCTTCGATCAGTCCCGTCTCAGGGTCCGACTCGTATCGATTACCCCCCCACAAAAAAGAGTATCTTTTTGGTTTTCGTGCAACTAAATTTAGTATCTGGCAACGACCCCCAACAAAGAGAGAGAGAGACAGAGAGGTAGAGGGGGACAACAATCGAATCGAGGACTCCATGAAGTTGTTCCATGTGGTTATTATTTATTTTCATTAGTTTGTACTCAAATTTCAGTCCGTTCTCCGCTCTGCTCCTCCACTCCGTCCACTTTTCAGATGGCGTGCTGTCAATTTTTCCGGTGGCAGGTATTTTTTTGTGTTGTTTTTTTGGTTATTGTGTCGCACACTTTACGGCCATGTCATGTCATCATGCAATCATATCGCTTTACCACAAATAATCATCCGATCACTCCTCCCCTGAAGAGATCCCTCCAGAATAAGCGCCTCGCCCGTCTCTGTCCCATTGTCTGCCACTAATGATGCGTGACAATGCGGCACCAAGTGGCATGACTTGACCAAAACGTATGTACGGTACTGCTGCGCCACGTACGTACGAATTGCGATTGTTACCAATGGATGGATGGTTGGATGGATGGATGTTCCGGCTCCAGCGCGTTATTGAATTTAGTGAAGCCCAGTTAGTTACAGTTGGATTGGTGGCTCGAACCGAGTTTTTGCCTTGATAAATAGTGCAGAACCCGCTCTGAGGTTGATCGTTTGGTGTGTGATCTGACCCATTTCAATGGAACAAAAACTGCCCTGTAAGTGAGAATGGTATTGATATCTGGGAGCATCAAAAGTGAGGGAACACAATGTAGATCCCACTTGATTCCGGTTTGCAAAGGGTTTCTCAGTGGAATCATTTGAAAACAGATCCGAGACATGGGGAAATCTGTTTTCTTGACCACAAACCCCTAAAAATAGATCTCTTTTGGAGACTATCAAGTGGTTGAGACCTACTTTACACCACACATTTTCTCCTGGCCGTTTTCGGGGAGGGAGGGAGGTAGGGAAAAGCGGTGTCAGCACCTCCATCGGAGGAGGACTCGCAGTTGGAGTCTTTTTCCCACAATGCCGAGCCACACGCGTCTTTTGGATTGTGTATTGTGTGGCATAACCCATATATGGAAGTGCGATTCGTAACTGTAAACCTGTTACATATAGTACGATATGGTGGTATGCGTATGCGTGCAGTATCTGTGTGAGGCTTTCCCACCATTTAACAGCATGAAATTGAAACGGAACAGAAAATTTCATAATCAAAGCAATAAACGTGGCTATTGTTTGCACTGCTCTGCCCCTCCATCCCTCCGCCCCTACTCTTCCCTCCGCCTCCTCTGCGGTACGAGTAATTCTTTTGTCTTGAAGGCAAAAAAAACAAAAACCAAAAACCAGAATTAATATTCATTTCATTTTCCTCTCTGCGTACAAAAGCAAAACCAACGACCAAAAGAAAACTCTCCGGAAAGACCTTCCCCACCTACCTCCCCCCTCCCCCTCCCTCCCGTGATGATCTGAATGTAAAAAGTCTCACGTTGCCCCCAGCCCCAACCCCAACCCCCACCCCCGCCCCCAGCCGCAGCGGGAAAAAGAAACCAAGAAAACCTTCTTCTTGTGGCTTTGTGCTTTATCAGCATTATCCAGCGTTTTTATAGCTTTCGGCGTTGGGGTCTTAGCCGAAAGCCATATCAATAAACTAATATGATTTAAATGCCCAAGTAAAAGGTTAGAGAGCACGAATGAAGGGCTCTTTCTGCAGTACCGAATGGGGGATTATATTCAATGAACTATTCGAAATGGCCCTTTGTTTGAACGGGAAAGTAATTGCTGTTGTAACGAGATTTTTGCCGCTAGAAACTAACAAAGTTCTGTAATATAATAAAACGAGATGGGAGCACACATATCGTCTTCTGCGCCTATTCCTTGTTCATTTCTTAGGCCTTTTCTCATAGATCAAATGTATGCAAATATGAGGGGAATTTGTTTTATAAAAATTCAGAGGGTGAATTGATTCATCAGAATCAATACGATATACAATGACAACTCCAAGTCCCCTTATTGCAGCAGGTGGGATAAACCCCACACTTTGAATGCCAATCGACTGGTGGGGCCCATGGAAAAGCCGTTTAATGAGCGGCAATCGATTTGACTCACCTAATTAGAGAAAATATATAGACGAACCGACCATATGCCGTGGATAAATTGATTAACGTTTGAATGAACGGAGCGGAAGTGCTTTCTGTGAGCCACTCGTATCCTTATCTCTCTCTCTCTCTCTCTATGGTGATTCTTTGGGTCTGTTCTTTTTTTATGGGTCACTTTTCCGCAATCGATTGCAGATATTTATTAGCAAATGAGCTTTGATTGCTCGAGCCATTCGATTGCTTAATAATAAACGCTGAGACCGCTAGAAAGCAAAAAAATAAACAATTTTATTGTGATACCCAGAGAAAGAGGTTCGTTTAAGTAAAATGTGTGAGAGAGAGGTTGTGCGCTCTCTTATTGCTAAGCCACACTGTGAGAGATGGCGCTCAGCCTTGGCTTGGAAACTGAATCCCTGTACAAGGGAAATATGTATCATTAGTAAATCTGAAATCCCTGAATCCCTCCAGTCCTTCCAATGTTATGGCTATAGATGTAGGTTTAAGAAAAACTCTTCTATCCAGATATTCCAACATATCCCAACAATCTATTGCGATCTATTACACGGTAGTATAACAGAACAAAAAGAAGTGTTCGATAATGATAGCTGCCGACGCGTCGGCTGCAACTTTCTCTCTCCTTTGACTTTCCCCCGAGAATTATTACCTCCAGATACTGTATCTATATAATTGTCGTCTACCGTATGCTTGAGTATCTTATTGGTTCTTTTCCTGCTGACATTTAATCAACGGTTTGTGCGGCCAAACTCCAAGCGCTCTCCGTCCGTTCGTCCGTCCGTCCGTCCCTTTATGGACTGTCTGCTTGTGCTTTTGGCCAAGTTTATGGCCATACATAAGCTGGCTTTAATGTTTTGTTTTTTTTTTGTGTTGTGGCTTGGCGTCGGTCGTCGGTCGTCGAATGGCGACTGGCGAACCCCGCTGCATAAGTGAGTAACTGTGAACGCGACTCGGAGCCGGCCGCTGCTCGAATGTTCTACTTGTCTAACGGCTTTCGGTTCTCCCTCTCCCTCTCTCTGTTACACCCACACTGTGGTGGCTCTCCCACTCCTCCCTGTCGCTCGCTTCGTTGGTCTGCCTTTGACACATGGAAGGCGTAGGAGGAGGAACCGAAGCACGGGGCAGAGGCGGAGGCGTAATGCAGTTAGAGTATTTTTTCCATCATTTTATTCCATTTTTTTCTACCATTTTATACGGTATGTTTTTGAGGTATTATGATTTTAAGTAGATCCTATTTCTTGTACATCAATCGGAACCACCAGAATGGATGGGACCATTAATTTTTGTGACAAATACCCTCCAGAGTTCAACCAAATTTTAGGTAAATCCGAAGACTGTAGATACATCCTCGAGGGTATCAAATAGTCGACCCCCGCCGAGAGACTCTCTTTCTTTGCTTTTGTTTTACTCAATTGCGGCTATCAAGTGGGTGAAGGGAAGTGGAAGAACTTTGTTTTTATGGCCTGTAAACAGAAAAAATTGCTGTAAAATCCATTGGATTTGGTAACAGTTGGGGGTCAACAGGGGAGGGGGGGCCTGGCCTGGCATAGTAGACCAAAGAAAAGTTAGTTTAAACTTTAAACGCTTTGTTTATTTGCTATTATTAAATCAATGTGCATCATATACTCGTCGTGCAATAAATTGGTTTGTTAGCCCAACAATTATTCCGTGATTTTCCCCCACAACATTCTCGGAATAATTGCCTGTCTTTTCTCTGGAAACGATTTAAATTGTATAAAAAAAAGTGAGATTTGTGGCTGTTAAAAGTAGATTAGAAACTTGAGTAACGAACCCTGTTTTGGCTCCGATCGCACCGACTATTGATGGTGTAGTAGATAAAGTCCTTGCTTATAATGAGGCAGTTTCCTTAAGAAATTTGTGAAGAAAAGCGAGTAAAATCCATCACCGATTGAAGCGTAATTACGTTTGATCTAAACCAGGTGCAATGACAATCATATTTTCCATATCTCATCGCACAGATCTTGACAACTTCCTCTGGCAAATGCCGTACAGAGAATAGGTAGAGTATATACGACTATGTATGCCTTTGGGTAGCCGCTCTTCCCCGCTCTTCCATGGCCATAATTCTTGGGCTTGTTGTCTGTCTGTCTATCATTATTGTTGTTGCTTCGCTGGCTATGCTAATGGCCTATAGACCTATAGACGGGGCCCCCTCTTTGGCCCGACAGCGATTTCAATTCTCTTTTTTGTGTGTCTCATGCGATTATACTACGAGTATGGGACTGTGGGCCATGGGCTATGGCCGATGGGCACATGCCAAACCCACACGCTCCACTGACAGCAGCTTAACCGCCGCATTACTCATGCTCATCTGCTCCGGAAAATTGCCATAACTAGTTGAGTGCCCCCCCCTGGCCCCACTGCCCCTTGTTTCTTTAATTAAAAAAAGCCTGAACTCCCAGAAGTTCCGGAACCTTTTCTCCTTTGCTCTAACACCAGCAAAGGAGGCAGGCACATTGAACCTCAGTGGCACTCCTGACACTGGCACTCCTTAAGCCTCCGACCCCCCAAAGTCACAGTTGAAAGTTCTGCATCTTTTTTTGGCTCTTTTTCCAGGGGCACATTTTGCGTTTAACGCCAAATCTTTTGATACACGAGTGAAAGAGCCACCGAGGAGCACTCGGTAATATATAATTCCATCGGTGTTCCCTACGAAAAGCGTCGGCAGAAAACGTATCGTGTAACAGGAGCTTCCACGGCCAAAAACTCTTATTATTTGCAACTCTTTTTTCCGCCAAGAAAAACAGTTTTTTAACCGTTTTAAGTTTGAGTTTCGGGGAAACGGAAAAACGGAAAAGGCAGGATATTCGTTTTCTTTTCTTTCCTTTCCTTTCGTTTCCTTCTGGTGGGGCTGGAGCTGGCGCTGCAATTTCCGTGCCGTTTATGCAAACTCCCGAGTATTGTCCTAGGACTGAAATTATGTTCACACTTTTGCCTTCGGCCTGCTTTTTGTGTTGGCTTTTCATTTCAGCCGTTTTCCTAGTTTCCCGAATGACTTTCAATTAACTTTTTAATGGGAAAGTTTTCATTAAGCGGAAACTCTAGATTAAAGGCACCTTCCCCGTTTCCCCATGAACAAAAGTTGAAATCAAATTGAAAAAGTATTATAAAATGGAATTATATCAAAATTTTGGGATACCAAAGTTCATATCTTCCATTCACAGAAAACCGGCAACAAAAATCAAACAGAAAAAGTTTACAATTGATTCGGGGAGTGCTTTCCGATCCGAAAACTTTTCCATACACAAAACTACAATTTTTGGTTGGGTTTTGCTTGGCTCAAAGTAAAAACAACAATTCCAATCAATGCAGGAAACAGGAATACCAATAACACCAGCAAAAAGTGTAGGAAATTGATTGTCCTACGGCTAGCAACTACGAAGTACCCTCTAATGACTCTAATGAAATGGAAAGAGGGAGGAATGATCCCATTTGATGACCATCAAAGGAAGAAGTTTAACATTAAGTAGTTACCAGTGGATATTTCTGGGTATTGGTGCACCCAATGTAACATATATTACATCCCTGATCATATTTCTGAATGTTCTACGACTATATTTTGATCTGAGTTCCATTGTTCCCAAGGCACAGATTGTACTGATATTTCAGGTACATCTTATAACCCAGAAAATCAAGAGATTATCAATTGCTAAGCTACTCTGTAAAAGGGAAGAGGGAAAGGAGGAGAGCTAGAGAGAGAGAGAGAGTGTGTGCTCGTGGCTGGAAAGTCCGCCTATCCCCAACGGAAGAATGAATAAATCAACTCGATTTGATGTTTATTTTTCCCGATGCCGAGTATACCCTGGGGCAGGGCTGTACGCCTGCTGCTGGGTAGCAAAATGATCCATTTGCATTGAGAACACTCACATGAGCGCTTCAAGTTGCAACTTCCAAACGAGAGGCCAAAGGAGCACCCGATGGGAGGGTAAACGTGGCTCAAAGCCAGGACAGGACATGACGGCTGAAGGAGGGGGCCTGTCGTGATGGGTGTGGGTGGACGGTGGCGGTGAACTAACTTTTTGAGTTGGGTTTTGCTGATGGCAGGAAAGAGCAGAGCACGCACACGTCCCGAAAACGGGAGGAAAAAGGCCAAAAAATCATTTGCAAAGTGGAAATTATATTGCACCAGACGTGGGGGGGGGGGACCTGTCAAAAGAAAACACCAAAAACCAAAAATGGGCTATTCTACGACACACCCACCCGACGACGACGACGACGTGTTGACTTCCAGACGAAGAAGGTTGTCATCCAAAGAGAAAGGAAAGGAAAAAACAGGACAGGACGGTTGACAGAGTGCAATTTGCGATGGAATCAAATATGCCAGAACTGAACAGAACAGAAAACAGAAAACAGAAAAGTTTTCCAAACAATCGCCCAACTCCCAGCAGCCGTTGACAGGGCCGAAAGCAATCTTCATGGCAAGGATTCAAGGGGCTATGATAGGGGTCAAGGACGATGGCTGGTCTCCTGCTTCCTTCTCCAGGAAGTTGTTATGGAAACGAAGGAAGGATGTGCAAATGTTGGACTAATTGAAATAATTGAAGGGAATGGCATTTCTACTTCAGAGCAGCATCAAAGACCTCTAAATGGTGGGACCCCTCCGCCCCTCACCTCAAGAGGTTTATCTCTTCTGAATGTTTTCAGTGGTTTCATTGTGTGGTTTTTTCCTTACGATTTCCTCACTTTTTCCACCATTTTCTTTCCTTTGAGTGGCTTTCTCTTGCCCCTAGATCTGCTCCCCTTTCAGTGGTTTCTCTCCTGCCATTTTGCCCCCTATTTAAACGAACTCTCTCTGTCCCACTCTCTCTCTTGAGCTGTAGTTTCTCACTCTTTGGTTTCTCTAATGCGCCTCAAAGAGGGATTAATGGGGACTCTTGTGTGAAAATTAACATATGAGGGGGTCTCAAAGAGGGCGTCGGAGAGCTGCTAATGAAAAGGAACCGCCAGAGGAGTGGCTTGGGGTCTGGGACAATGCTTTTCATTTGCATCGTGGTGCCAGGTGCTGGGACATCGTTGGGGACTCCCCCGTTTACCCACCTTCTTCCCCCTAGCCCTCCACTTAGCCTTCGACTAATTGAGGTCTGAATTTGGATCGCACAGGAGCGACACTGGCACAAAGCGATCCACATTCAGCGCTCAAATGCGCTTTAAATTTATTATAAAATTTAATTTAATATTTCAGCAAGGGGCACACGAGAAGGGGGCGTTCAGGAGGGGGCTAAACGGTGCGGTGCAGGGGCAGAGTGGCTCTCGAGCGCTAAAACAGATGGAAGATAATGCTTTTTCTGCGTGTTAAACCGAAATAAAAACATAAATTATGCCAAACACAGAAACAAAAGTAAATAAATCATCAAAAGGGGTGGGGTTGGGGGGGGATTGTTCAATTGTTTTTTGTGGTTTTTAGCGCAGGGCTTTCAACTTTGTTTGGGATATACCCTGACAGCTTTGGGATAGATTGTAGGTTTTTGAGTAGAGTTTGTGAAGCACGGAATACGGCCTTGAGCGGAGGACTTCGAGGAGGTCTCTGGCATCTCTGGATACAGATATCTGGCATGAATAAGGCTAAAACCCTTTAGGCTTGCTATAATATCGAAATCAGATTCGTATAATAAACTGAAATGAGTTATTTAGAGAAAGTTTCTAAAGGAAAAACCATCTTAAACCTAAATAATAAGTACTTCCAGAAATCGAAGCGCAATTATCCAAAGAAAACGAACGTTTTCGACTCTCAGAGGTACATATATGTAATGTGCTCTCTAAACGGCCCCTAAGCCCCCGTTTTAGTTCGAAATATAGACAATTCCAGTTACAGACGTTCGAGGCAGGGTATCCCCAGCTTCGTTGTGCCGATTGCATCGTTTCTTTCGCTCCTTTTTTGCGGAACTACTTAAACAAATTTTTGTGTTTGGTTTGTTGGCTATTAATTTATTTGCCTGACACACACAAGCAGCTGGGGCGAAATGGAGGCAAAACCGTGGATGGAGGAGCACGGGCCTGGGGCTGGGGCCGGGGCTGGGGCTGGGGCTGGGGCCGGGGCTGGGGCTGGGGCCGCGGCTGGGGCTGAGGCTGGGGCCGGGGCTGGGGCTGGGGCTGGGGCCTTGCAACTTCAGGGCAAAAGTTTGTGGGGGAAAACTATGAATTAATTTCATCATTGCAAAAAGTTCTTCTGCTCTGCCAACATGTGAAGAGTTTTTGATTGAGTTTTCGGTTTGCACAAACTCTCTGTGTGTGGGGGAGGTGTGTGTGGGGGGTTGTCTGTTCGTTAGCTGCTTGCTCTTTCTGTTTGCGAATCCGGAACCAGCCCCCCGTCCCATGTACAACCGTATGTGGGACGACGCCAGAGAGGGAAGGACGTTCAACCTTTGACTTTAGCGACACGAACATTTGTAGAACATAATCGTTAATTGTTGTTTGAAATGTGATCTCAAGGGAACACACACACATATTAATTATGCAAATCGGCAGGAGCAGGGCCTGCACCGCATCGAGATTCGATAAGCTTAAGAGAGGAAGCCTCTGAATGGCCCTCAACTTAACCGAAACAATAGGGAACACCTACCTATAACAGCCCTTGGGATACCCTTGTGTTTCTAGGCGTTTTCATAGGGCGGACACTTGCCTTAGATAGAGAAAGATATGCATAAGAGAAGCCCCATAGAAAGCTTTTACTTCGCTTAAACTCTGGAGTTATCTGTTAAATATAGTTGTAAAATTTAGCATTTTCCATTTTCCATGTCGATGTGCAAATTGAATTTCGAAAAGCATCCTTACACCTCGGCTCGCCCGCAGACTTTGGCTTATCCTGCAGCCAGCACGAATGTGCCACAAGCATTTTACACGTGCCCCAAGCCAGGGCATGCCAGCATCCTGGGGCCTTAATTAAATTCCCCACAAAACACACATTCCCCTTCTCGTCCGCATGAAAAATGCAAAACACTCGAGGGATGTGTGTTACGGGGACAGGCAGCAGAAATAACTGGCACTAGAAGTAGAGGTGGTAGTTGAAGGTGGTAGGTGGAGGAGATAGATAGATGTATTTTATTACCCAATTGGAAGTGGAGATTATCTTTAATCTACTCGTATTGCAGGGGTCGGGCTCCCATTAACATTTGCAGCCATTCCACTTAATCCCAAAGTGCCTTCAATGGTCGCAAAAGAACCCACAGAAATCATTCAAGCTAAGACTGTTGAAATTATAGAGAAAAGTCGCTGGTACCCTTCGGGGTATTCAAGGATTCAACCATCCCTTACTCGTAATCCCTAAAACTCGCGTTGGAATAGCTCTTGAAATGATTTGTGCGTACATTTTGAAATGTTTGTCATATAATAATTGAATACATACATAATTAATTACATACACACATGACGAAAATTAAAGTTGATTTCTCTGGGAAGCACAAGAATTACACGAGACTGTCGATGGATCTCAAGACCTATCCCCTTCAAAATCTTTCAGATGTAGAACAGCGTCGGTCCGAGGAAGACGCGCAGCAGCAGCAGCAACGCCTCAGTCTCCTGGCCAGGATGTCGTTCAAGCTGTTTCGACGCGGATCTGCGCGGTGCATTGGCCTGCTGTCGGCCTTCGTGACGATCCTGCTCTGCCTCTACTACATCTCCATTGGCCAGCCCAATCCGACGCCCCTCTCCGATAGTGGGTCCCCCACGGCGGCGGGGCTGCAGCGCGGAGTAGGACCATTTGGAGGAGGAGGCATCACTGGCATCACTGGATTCAGTGTGCAGCAGCAGCAACAGCAGCAGCAGAAGAAGATTCATGCAGCGGGCATCGTGTCGAACCAGAAGAGATCCTCCGAGCAGAAGGCGGAGGAGGTGCCAGTAGAGCAGGAGCCAGTGGGGGCCGACTCGCACGTGGAGTATGCCAGGGCCAACTGGGGCGACAAGTGCTACGTCCTGCTCCAGAGCGACACGAACATAACGGCCAACGAGGAGCACAGCAGATTCGACTTTCAGGTAAGGGGGGGGGGGGGGGGGGGGGGGGGGGGAGGGGTGGCTGGAGGGCCTAGACCAAGACCAATCAAAGGAATTCCAAAGTAATGCCGTCTGTCTTGCAGCCTGAGTGGATGCGATCGAAGGAGTACTGGGACCGGGGCTTCGAGGAGCGCTTCGACGTGCAGAAGAAGGATAAGCAGCGTCCCCCGCTGAAGATCATCGTGGTGCCGCACTCGCACAACGATCCCGGCTGGCTGAAGACCTTCACCAACTACTTCCAGTCGGACTCGCGCCAGATCCTCAATCTGCTGGTGACCAAGATGCAGGAGTACAAGGACATGACGTTCATCTGGTCCGAGATCTCATTCCTGCAGCTGTGGTGGGACCAGGCCCATCCCACCAAGCAGCGGGCTCTGCGGCGCCTCGTCGACTCCGGCCGCATCGAGATCACGACCGGCGGCTGGGTTATGACCGACGAGGCGAATGTCCACATCTATCCGATGCTCGACCAGCTGATCGAGGGCCACCAGTGGCTGAAGAACAACCTGAACGTGACCCCCAAGGTGGGCTGGTCCATCGATCCCTTTGGCCACGGCAGCACCGTCCCCTACCTGCTGTCCGGGGCGAACTTCGAGGGGGCCATCATCCAGAGGATCCACTACGCGTGGAAGCAGTGGTTCGCCCGCCAGCAGATGGGCGACTTCGTGTGGACGCCCTACTGGCGGACAAGGGGGGCAGTGGGAGCTGTCGGAACAGATGGAGCGGCCGGAAGCCTGCTCACACACAACATGCCCTTTGACATCTACTCGATCAAGGGCTCCTGCGGGCCACATCCGTTCATCTGCCTGAACTTTGACTTCCGCAAGATCCCCGGCGAGTACACCGAGTACTCGGTGAAGGCGCAGTTCATCACCGACGACAACGTGGAGGAGAAGGCCCAGCTGCTGCTGGAGCAGTACGCCCGCACCGCCTCGCTCTTCCCGCACAACGTGGCCCTCATCCCCGTGGGCGACGACTTCCGCTACAACAAGGAGCGCGAGGTGGACCAGCAGTACCAGAACTACAAGAAGCTCATCGACCACATCATGGCCAACAGGCGGCTCTACAACACGGACATCAGGTTCGGGACGCCCAGCGACTACTTTGCGGCCATCAGGGAGCGGATGAGGGGCAAGAGCCCCGGCTTTCCCAGCTTCAAGGGGGACTTCTTCGTGTACTCGGACATCTTCTCGGAGGGAAGGCCCGCCTACTGGTCGGGCTACTTCACCACGCGACCCTTCTACAAGCTGCTCAGCTCCGAGCTGGAGCACAACCTGCGCGCCGCCGAGATCCTCTTCACGCTGGCGTACAACACAGCCCGCCAGGCGCGGCGGGAGAGCGCCATCAAGATCGACGAGAAGAACTACGAGAAGATAATCCACGCGCGACGCAATCTGGGTCTGTTCCAGCACCACGACGCCATCACGGGCACCTCCAAGGCGGCGGTGATGCGGGACTACGCCATGCGGCTGTTCGAGAGCATCCAGAACATGGTCAAGATGCAGGAGTCGTCCATTGAGCAGCTGCTGCAGAAGGGCCAGCCCCGCCACCACGGCTTCATCATCAGCGAATTCGAGCGGGACAACTTCAACAAGCTGCCCCGCAAGATGCCCATCCAGATGGTCAGTGGGGACGACTCCACGAGCACCGGAGGCGGAAGCTCAGGGGCAGGGGCCCCTTCTGCCGGAGGATCCATTGGCAGCTTCGTTTTGTACAACTCCCTGGCCCAGAAGCGCGTCGAGATCGTCACCCTGCGGGTCCAGCATCCGAATGTGAAGATCCTTAACCACGAGGGCGTCGAACTGAAGCACATCCAGATCAATCCCGTGTGGAACATCACGGACATCTACGACATGGTGCTCGGGACGACCACCACGGGCACCATCGGACGCATTCGCACGAGCACGCGGCAGTACGAGGTGATGTTCGTGGCCGAGCTGGAGGCCCTGTCCCTCAGCACGTACCGCGTCCAGGTGGATGAGGCCAGCTACAGGCGGAACATTGCCACCATCTACTGCGATGACTGCCACGAGGGCTCTGCTTCGGCGAGTGCCACGACGCCCGAAGGAACCACTGGCGCCACAGTGAACGATTTTGAGGTGCGGGCCAAGCCAGCGGGTGAGTAGATCTATCCAGATCCCTAACCATCGAAGAATTACTTAACAACATTCAATGTAAATCTGTGATTAGGCGACATCCAGCTGGAGAATCCCCACATGCGTCTGCTGTTCGACGAGAAGAGCGGCTTCCTGAAGACCGTCACGCGGAAGAACCAGCGGAAGGAGCTGATGAAGCCGATGCAGTGCAACATCAAGTTTGCCGCCTACCGCAGCGCCCAGTTCCACTCGGGGGCTTACCTCTTCAAGACGGATCCCGAGCAGAGCGAGGCCGAGAAGGATGTGCTGGAGGGCTACACCGATGTGCGGATCATCATCACCTCCGGACCGATTGCCAGCGATGTGACTGTGATATATGGCCCCTTCCTGGCCCACACCGTGCGCATCTTCAACACGCGCACGCACCTGGATGCCGCCATCTACGTGGAGAACGACATCGACTTCGAGCCGCCGCCCAAGAACCGCGAAACGGAGCTCTTCATGCGCCTGATCACGAACATAGACAACATTGCGGGGGCGCCGCTGCAGAAGGATCCCCTCAAGGAGCCCACGGACACGGGCACCATCCCAGAGCTGCCTGTCTTCTACAGCGATCAGAACGGTTTCCAGTACCACGAGTGAGTAAAGAATGGCTCAAAAAGTCCCCTATCCAACACGTCCAACCGCACTTTCTGTTCCTCCTTTAGACGCATTAAGGTGCCGGCCATTGGCATCGAGGGCAACTACTTCCCCATCACCTCGGGCGCCTTCATCCAGGACACGCGCCTGCGCCTCACTCTGCTCACCACCCACGCCCAGGGAGCGGCCAGCTACGAGCCTGGGCAGCTGGAGGTGATGCTCGATCGGCGAACCCTCTACGACGACTACAGGGGCATGGGCGAGGGCGTGGTCGACAGCCACCTGACGCGCCACAAATTCTGGCTGCTGGTGGAGGACATGCCGCGGGGACAGCACGCGGCCAAGCCGCCCGGCTACCAGGTGCCCAGCATACAGGGACAGATGCTGGCCAATGCGCTGCGATACCCGCCGAATCTGTACTTCCTGAGCAGCGTGGAGCAGCCGCTGGCGGGTCTGCAGGACCAGGTCCGGCTGCTGCCCAAGGGGGCACTGCCCTGCGACGTGCACCTGACCACCCTGCGCACACTCTCCGACCCGGAGCTGCAGCTGTTTCCGTCCGCCTCCGCTCTGATGGTCCTCCATCGGCAGGGCTTCGACTGCAGCGTGAGTGCCGTGGGGGGCAGGGAGCTGGGCCTGGACGCCGTCTGTCCGCTGTCGAACGGAGGACTCGGTCCCGTCCAGCTGGGCAAACTGAGTCTGCGCACCATCGAGGCCACCAGCCTGACGGGGCTGGAGCAGGCGAAGGAGAAGGCAAAGGAGAACTTCCGCATCCGCTCTCTGGCGGAAGTGAGCCTGCAGCCGATGGAGCTGCGCACCTTCAACCTCACCTTCAGCGATAGATCGTGAAGCAGTGGCATCTATTAATTGTGTATTTTATTTATTGAGTCTATTGTATTGTGTTGTGGCCCTGAAACCTAGTTTTAAGCGTAAAATACGACGAAAGTTCTCAGCTTTATTTAGTTCTCGTCTGCAGTTCTCTCTCCAGCAGTTTTTGAAAGTACAAAGCACACATAAACTATATTGATCCAACTCTTGACTGCCCATAGCAATGCATTCCGGTTTAGCCAATTCCCCACCCGTTCGCTCGTCCCGCTCCATAGATTCCAGGCACACGCTTTGAAGGGCAATAACCTTTGACTAAACACAGCCCACGCTAGCCTAAGGACTAGCTTGATTATAGCCGACAAATATTTAGATGCAAATATACCTCTATTATAGCCAGCAATTTAGATAAATTACGTATTCGTGTTCGTATTCGTGTTCGTTTTCTTTTGCCTTCGCATCCATTTGTTTAGACTGATTACTGACTAAAACCAAAGCGAATGCAAATATATTACGACTCTTAACTACTATCCTCAATCGCATGCACTCTAACCTTTAACCCTCTAACCCTTTAGCTCCTTAAACCCTAACCTTATGACTATGCAAACTGAATTGTAACCCCCTAGGTGTAAGTTTTAAATGAGAAACAGAGTAGCAAAAGGATAAGCCAAATATTAAACTAGCACTACAATTAGCAATGTTGTAAATAGACGAATACAAATTCAAGGCACGGTCAAAATAGCTCTAATATATTTACGATCCGATAGTCCCCCAGTTAGGCTTAAGGCCCCCGCCGCCCTCTCTAGTGTATCCCCGAAATCACCAGAGCTTTTCGAATAGTTACTACTACGACGACTACCACGTACACATGTAGACCTAATGCATTCAGAGCAAGCAAGACATCAACTTTAGGATACCCAGGACATACGTATAGGAGATAGGAATATATAGGAATACAAATAACGAAGACAAATGACCGAAAGACATGCGGAAATCAAACGACGAACATTTCAAACTGATACAACAAATGTTTTGAGTATTTATTTATGAAAAACTTATTACAATATATGTACGAGTATGTAGTTTTATGAATACCAGATAATAAAAAGTATTAAATGAAACCAATAACAAAGCGTCTTTTTATTGACAATGGATTAAAAATAGGTCTCCAACAGATGAAGTACTACGCCCGCGTAGATTGGAAAGATCTCTGATAGATCTATTGGGATCCCAAAGATGATACAGATACGAGTAGTGATATATTTTATAGGAAGTCCATTTCAATCTAGTTTATAAATTCTAGAATGTTGTTTCTGAACCAATTACGAGAAATTTTTCAAGAGGATGATCAAACAGATCGCTAGGAATGGGTAAATTATTTAAAGAGATCATCACAACTTCGGTAGGGAGATGACAAAGGTGTGTCATCAAATACTTTTGTGTATATATGGGATATATGGGGCTAATCAAAGACGTTCCTTCCATCTTTCATTTCTCACTTATTTATCCGTCTGATTATGCAGAAATATCGCATATATACTCCACTACATCTCTAGTTTAAAATAGAGTAAGTTGATAAATAACAAATTGCTCTAATACATATACAGGATATAGAGTGTTTATATTATTTTGAATTTTTCTCCTCAAAGTATACAACAAAAATGGGGTTTTTGACAGAACCAAAGAAAACTTCTGGGTATTGATGAGGCATGATCAAGGGAATCCCATTTGATAAACCAATCGGGGGCTACTGGTCCGTGTTGTAATCTCAACAAATTAACGCGGGAAATTGATAAAAGCGTAAACATTTAACGAGCGTAGAGTTCTACTTAGAAGCAACGTCCAGACGCCTCAACTTAAATAAATATCAATTACAAATATTGACACTGCCATTTGTCTAGTCCGGAACCACTTCGTACATGTTTACGCCCTTCTTGAGCAAATGTCCGCCCATGTTGGCTATCTCCACCAGCTGGCTGATGCCCGTCAAGATACCCGCTCGCGTCCCAATCTCCTTCAGCTCCTCGAACTCGAAGATGCGCCGTCCCAGCGCCACGGCCCGCAACTGCATCATGTGGACAAAGTTACGCAATTGAGAGGCTCTTCCGCCTCCTCCGACGGCGGCCACTTTACGCGAGCCGCGTCTCATCTCGCCGCAGCCTTCCGCCTTGAGACTGGTCTCGGTGATGCTCTCGGTTAGCAGGGCGATTACATCACGCACGTGTTGCGGCGTGACCACGTTGGACAAATCCAGACGCGCTCGGGCCTGGGATAAGTGAATCAGGCCGAGAAGTTGCCTGAAAGAAAGAGGCAGGCGAAAGCATTAGAGTGGGGTAGAACGTTCGTTGCTTAAGTCTTTCGTTTGGCGGTTCCACTCGTTCTATACCCTAGCAAGGGGTATACTCTTGTATCACCTGTCACAGAGTGGCGTATCAGTAAAGCAGTAAAGCAGAGCACACTACTGACACTACTCTTCTGTTTCAGAATATGGAAAAGATAATATCAATTCGCAAAAGAAAACAATTAACTTTGGTTACTATTGATTTTCCCTACCATTAGATCATACATACTCGCAGATCAGAGACTATCTAGTGAGTATTTGATGTTTCTTTACTCGATCGTTCTCGATTGTCTTGGTTATTTTCTATAATTAATGTTTAGGCTGACCCTAGGGCCCCAAATATAGCAAATTAGTTTCATATTTTGTTTTATGCAAAATCTACGCAGTTCTGTTAACTCCAAATACGCATATAATACATACTCGTATATGAACATTTGTTTACGACTTGTATATAGAAAGAGATTTTCCCTTCCTCTGCGTATTTGGCAAGTGGATTTTACAAAATCGCCAAACTTGTTTCGCCACAGAACTTTTTACGAGGTATGGTAAGTTATATCTTTGATGTTTTTTAAAGCCCTAGCGCCGTCTATGACCTAACATTCGTGGCTAATAACTGCCAACCAGGCGGTAACCGAAAAATTTTCATTTTCATAGTTAGTTGACCATAAATCTGTTTGGGTTGTGGGCGATTCCGGCCTGAGGCCTAAGGGCCTCATCAGCCAGCATCGAACATGTTCCAATGTTTTATATATTTGACGGAAACCAACGCATCACTCGGCTGGGGGGGGGGAAACCATTTGGAAACCATTCGTCTGGGCCCGACTTGATGATCATTGAGGCAACTGCAACTGCAGAGGCAGGGCAGTGACAGTGGCAGAGGCAGAGGCTTGAGGCTTTAACCAGACCCATCTGCTTGGGCCGCATTTCATTCTCGGCTCGCACGTCGTCGCAAACGGTTCACCAGCTAAGTGGCTCTGATCGGCGGTTCAGTTCGGTTTGGTTTGATTCGATTTCGGTTTTCAGTCTCAATCCAAGAGCTATCAGTGGCCAGTGGCCGAGTGCATTTCCTAACATTGGCATTGGCCAGACCAGACCCCTGCTCTGTGCGTGCATCTGCTTTGTTTTACTTCATTTATTTTGGATCGGATCGGATCGGTTCGGATCGCAGCCGTTGATGAAATTTCGTCTTCTTATTGTTATTAGTGCTGCTGCATTTTGTCTGTCGTCTCTGAGCCCACGGCAATTTTCGTTGGCGGGGTGACGAAAGTGCAAAGAGTCGCCCAAGCTTCCATTAATTAGAGAGTGTGTATTACGATTACTGATTGGATTGATTGGAGCTCGGAGCCCACCATGTTGCCACAGATCGTGTCTTTAGCGGCGATTTTAACGGCTGCGCAATGCTTTCAATTGAACAGTAAGTCGGCGTCGGGACTTAAGATTAAGTTGATTTATGGGCCCATAAAAATATTCTGATAATTGCTAGGAAGGGCTAGGTTTAATGGAGGAATGGAGATCTAACAATTAGATAAAGTCATGGGAAAGATACCAAAGAATGGAACGGGCAATGGGAATGATTTTAGGATTTATTACTTGAATGGTCTTCAAAGGGATCATTTCATGGGGGATATTCGTTGTTAAAGATCTTTTATGTTCCTATGTGAAACGATAGAATGATATTATACCAAAAGGGGCAGACAATGAAAATTGTGTTATGTGGTTATAGGAAAAATATCAAGTAATCCGAAGAAAAAGTTAGTGATAGAATTGGAGAACCAGAAGAGGCACAAGAAAGATCTAGAATCTTTTGGAAGAACTTTTTTTTTTGTCTCCCACTGCAAAAACAACATACATGTCGCGGGCTTGACACGGCACATTGATGCTCGATACAAGGTTTAGCTGATAAGAGTTTTATGATGTTGTTCTTGTGGCTGGTCTGCTCTGAAATTTAAATTATTCTTTATAAATAAATGATTCACGAATATATTGATGAAAAAATCGTAAAGTTTTTAGCCTGCATTAAAGAATAATAAAGGAAAAATGATGAACAAATTAATAAAGTCATTTAAGAGCACTTAAAAGGGTGATGAGATGGAATGAGCCATAAGAAAGGGCCGGAAACAGATAGAGAATTCGTAAGGATTGAAATCTTAGGGTTACGAAAAGAATCGAACGGCCTTTCCAAATGAGTTCTTTCCATAGAAAAAAAAAAGGAAGATTAAGTACTTTCAGATTGTTGGCTGTAAAATTACCCCAAGTGTGAAATTTTTATCGCGAAATGATGAATTGTGGTTAAGAAAATGCTAAAAGCAACACAAAAGCAATTAAAGCATACGATTAATTTGAATTAAATGAAGTAAAACTTTTTACGTAGTTCGTTTTCCAGAGTCTAGCGAGTCTAATCGCTCTCTCTTTCTCTAGGGGGAAATACTAGTCGTCGTATCACATAATCCATTACGGTGACATCCGTTAAGATCGCATGCTATCGTATGCTTGTCAATCGAACGATCCAACAATTGAACGTTTTAGGGAGCAACGATAGGATTGCCCTCTCATCTACATCTCCATAAGCCTCCTCCGCCCAGTTGCGTGTTCTCTCCGGCAAAAGTTCCCCAGCCAGAAACCACAAAAAAAACATCTCCAGACTGGGCATGATTGGACGTTATTTATATTTGAATGAAGCAAACAATTAACTCAGACGAAGCGTCGCCTGGAATCTGACAAGAGATTGAGGCTCTTCATCAGCAAAACAATTATCGTCTTACACTTGAATCTTTGTTTGTTTGTTTTTCTCCACCAATTGGAATAGATAAAGTTATTAAAGGTATATGCAGCTTGTGGGGTGGCGGGGATGCAAAACAAGTTCAAAGAAAACTAGTTTCCTTTCACTTGAATTAACAGCCATTGAACCCCGGTTATGGTTCTAGCGAAAAAGGATCTTCCCAGGCAAAAAAACAAAAAAAACTAGTTTCTGATGAGCCTCTTAATGGGCTGATTCATCCGAATGATTCTACATATATTCTGTTTCTTCAACTGCCTCATCCCCTTGCGAGCTCCAATATGTTGTTTCTTCGCTTCCTGTTTTGCAGTGACGCAGTTCTATGAGATGCCGCAGCTGTACGACTTGGACGACTACGACCGCTGCATGCAGGAACTGGATGGGGAGACCTCCAGCTACTGCTTTGTCCGGGCCCAAGTCCAGCCGGATGAGTCGGTGGCCGCCTGGCGAGCCATCGCCGAGATCTCGCGCTACGATCGCCATCACTTCGACCATCGCCAGCTGTACTTTGGCCTCTGCCTGAGGGAATGCGAGGCCTCCCTGGCCGGACTGGACGACGCCGAGCTGGAATCGCTGCTGCCGGGTCTGCTCACGGAAAATGAGAAGGTGAGACCATCAGCATCGGATTGTGGGCCATTTAATTCAATCTTCAAACACGATTTTGAATTTATTGCGATATTGCCAAACTCCTCTCGGGCCAAGGCGTCGCTCGTAATGGCCGATCAGCCACCAAACGCCACACAAAGCACAGAAGCTGTGAAAACAGTTCAAAAGTTTATTCAACTCGAAATCAGATTCGATCTGGGGGAATTTTTAATGGGCCAGCAGCAGCAGCAGCAGCAGCGCCTCTGTCTCGGGCCTTCGGTCTGCCTCTGAATTCGTGATCTGCATCTGCATCTGCATTTACCTATAAATATTGCATAAATTACTCGAATGCACGGGAGGGAAAATCCGCTGATTAAACGTTGGATAGATGATGGGCAAATGGGAGACGGTGTGGCCGATGCCATTGATCCAGTGGATCGATGCCATCAAAATGCATTCACGATGGCTGATTACACAAAGCTGACTTGCTGTTGATCGTTGGGCGTTGGTCGAAAATGGAAATGGATACCAATCCAATCAACGCAAATACATTTCTTTCAAGGCCAAGGGCTTGGGATAGATTCGGGTCTGGGTCTGGGTCTGGGTCTCTGTCTGGCATTTTGATGGCCCATTCATGGTTATCTCTGTCCCCATGCAGGTGAATGTGTACCTGGGGCTGTTCGCTATGGAGGCGCAGAACCGAGAGCAACATCAGCGGCTGACGAGTGCCTGCCTCAACTGGCGGCTGAAGCGGCGAGGATTCAGTCTGCGGGCCAAGAGCGTGGTGGAATACTGCGATGAGGCTGGACGAGTGGTCCAGGATGGTGGGTATTCTTTACTCTTCACGTCGGACATAGAATCATAGCCTTAACATAATCCCTAAAGATGCCTGGAACTTGACATTCTATGGGCTACTGTGCGGTCTGATGGTTCTGGCCAGCTTGGGCAGTCTCGTGGATCTCTTGCTCAAGCGGCGGCGTCACGACAAGATGCTCAAGGAGCGGGATCACTACAAGACCCCACCCAAGAGCCTCGCCCAGCAGCTGCTGCTCACCTTCTCGGTGGCTCGGAACTGGTATCGGCTCAACCAGGAGCCCAACGGCAAGATCGGACGCGAGCTGCGCTTCCTCGACTGCTTCAAGTTTTTCTCCATGTTCATGGTTATCTTCGCGCACACCAACTGGGTGATCTATGAGAGCGCCATCAGCAATCCCCAGGATCCCGAGCGTCTTTTACACACGGCCGCGGGCACACTCCTCGTCTCCGGCTCTCTCATCACGGTCACGTTCTTTGTGATCAGTGGCCTCCTTCTCACCATCAACTGGTTGGCCGTGGCGCGTACGCTGCAGTCCAAAGCAGAGTCCTGGACCTTTCTGCAGTACGCCGTGCTCTTTGTCAAGTTCAACGTGTTTCGCTACATTCGTCTGACAGTGCCCTATGCCTTTGTTCTGCTCTTGAGCGGCGTGTACTTTGACACTGCCGGAGGGCCGCTCTGGCGGCACATCTACGAGCGGGAGCAACTGGCCTGCCGTCGTAACTGGTGGACCAATCTCCTGTACATCAACAACTTTGTGCAGACGGACGAGCGCGTAAGTGGATCCAACCCGAGCTGCTAAGGAGCTGCTTTTGATGTTTGCTTTATTCCCATCCTGACATCCTGACAGTGCCTGCTCCAGGGATGGTATCTGGCCGCGGACACGCAATCCTTTGTGCTCAGCTTGGTGCTGCTGATGCTGGGCCATCGCTTTGCCAAATGGAGCAAGCAGCTCTACGCGGTGATCCTGGCGATCTTCATGGCCCTTCCTGTGCTGCTCACGTACGCCCTGGACTACTATCCGATCTTTGTGCCTACGCCGCAGTAAGTTCGAGTCTCTTTTACACTCTCACTCTTTTCAATGCCATTCAATCCTTGAAACCAGAACCCAAAAGGACTCGTTCATTGGGGATCGCCAGTTCACGGAGTTCTATACCTCGTCGCTGATGAACTTTGGCTGCTATTTCTGCGGAGTTCTGGCCGCCTTGGTCTACGACCAGCTGGCCCTGAAGCAGTACAAGTTGCGGGAGTTGCGCAGCTTCCAGCTCCTGTGGTTCGCCCTCATTCCGGTGGGCATCCTCTGGCTCTTCACCGCTCACCCCATTTTCCAGCACTACTATGTGGCTCCGTCGGCCATATGGGGCGCCATCTACGCGGGGCTGCAGCGGAACCTCTGGGCCTTTGGTCTCAGCATCTTTATTGTGGGCATGGCCGGGAAGGTCGGCTGTAAGTATCCTCGAGGGATACGGTTTTCCGCTTGGATTCTCCGCTCATATTGGTGTTTTGTTTGCTTTCCAGGGATCTTCCGCAAGTTCGCCTGTCTGCCCATCTTCCGTATACTGGGACGCCTCACCTATGGAGCGTTCATCGTCCATCTGCTGGTGGCGCGTATCGTCCTGGCCACCGTGCGGGAGCCCATCTACTTTGGCACCGGCATGATGGTGAGATGGGACCTTAGACTCCGTTCAGCTTTCCTTATTCCATTTTTCTCTTCCACAGTTTGCCTTCATCTTCTTCACGATGACCGTGTCGTATCTGTGCTCCTTCCTGCTGGCCATCTTCCTGGAGCTGCCCGTCTCCTCCCTCCTGAAGCTGATGCGATAGCAATAGTTCTCTCGAAGTAATTTTAGTTGTAGCATTAGTTAACTTAAATTAAAGACAATCTTACCCCGACCCAAGCTGGCTCTGCTCGGTATCCTCCCCTCCTCCAGTCCTACCGCCTTCGCGCAGCTTCATGAAGAATCGCACGATGGAGCGGCTGGCCGCCTCGTTCAGCAACGGATTCACATTCTGGCGGGCATAGGCCAGGAATTTCTTGATGAGTATAGGTGGCAGGAGATCCAGTTCAGCGTCCTCCTCCTGCAGCTCGAGTCGCTTGTCCAGATCGTAGTCCTGCTGCATGATGCTGTCGTTGTCCTCGCTGTCGTCATCGGTCCTCACATCGTAGAAGGTGCCCTCGCACATGGAGTCGCTGGTCTTAGGCTTGAGCGCATAGCGCGCCGCGATCTGTGCGCGCTTCTTGGCCCCCGCGTGGAGGGCGCGCACATGAGCCGTCAGGGATATGTCGCGCACGACCGAGGGCTTGTCCAGCAGGACATACACCAGATGGAACTCCTTGAGCAGGGAGGGCACGATGTGGATGTTCTGCAGCAGGTAGCGCCCCTCATCATACTGTCCTCGCTGGGGATTCGCACAAGCAATGATCGAGGGCTGGGCCAGGAACGTGGAGAAGGCGCCCGGCAGCGGCATATTGATCTCGCCCGACTGCATGCACTGCAGGAGCACGGCCTGCTTCGAGGCCAGCTTGTCCACATCGTCTAGGGTGCAGTGGCCCGGACTGCTCGCCGTCATGAGGCCCCCGGCCTGGAGCACGCGCTTGTTTCGTCCCGTGAAGGTCGGCCCCAGTCTCTGGGCGGATTGGGCGCCGCGTTTTCCGCTAATGTGCGAGCCTCGCTCCGTGATCTGCGCGCAGTTCTGTAAGATTTTGGACTTGCCGATGCCGGGATCGCCCACAAGCAGCACATTGACCCCTCCAGCGCCGCCTCCGAGAAGGGAGAGCAGACAGGCGGCCTTGGGCAGCTCGTGGCCATGCACCTCGGGAGCCAGGGACTGCACCAGCAGCTTGAAGCTGTTCGGCTCCGCATTGATCATGGCAATGGCCTCTAGGTCGCGCTCGCTGAACTCTCGCTTCTTGTGGCGCGCATCCTGGACGCTCGCTGCCTTGAGGTAGGCCTTCAACTCGTTGGAATCCCCTGCCACAGATCCAGTGGCGGTGGTCACATCTTCGCCTAGATCGCGCAGTTTGAGCACTCCGTTGACGACTATCTCCTGGCCCACGTGGACGCAGTCCACCAGATCGTGGCGCAGCTCCACATCTATCTCCCCAGGAAGTATGCTGTCATAGTCCGCGATTAGCGACAGACTCGACTCCTCCAGGCGAACGATCTGCTTGGCCGAGATGCGCGTGTAGGGCGAGCTTCGGAGCGGCACAAAGCTATCCTTGGCCACACACTGCGCCTGCTTGCAATGGTAGGGGCGGGGTTGGAAGGACCCACGCTGACGCATCGCCTGCTCCGTCTGGCACCGGGAGCAGCGAAACGATTGCCAGGCTATGCTGTACGTTGGTTCACCCACGCTGCTGACAATGCCGCGGACCGAGAAGAACGTGTCCACGCGGTCGGCACTAATGCCGGTCGTTAGCTCCACTGGCGTAAAGTCCTCGGGGCGCACGTAAATTTTTCGGGTGCGGGTCGGCGGAGGCACATACTGCTCCAGGCTGGACTGCTCCAGGGGGGCTGACGTGTCATTCGCGTCCAAGTTGTGATTGATCACTACCGTGTGCATGGCCACGGCCAGGGTGGACAGGCTGCGCTGTGGGTGCTCGCGCAGATCCTCCGCCAGCCGGGGCCACACCTTCTTCAATTGCTCGTCGTGGACGATGCCGAGGGCGGGCAGCTTGAAGAATCCCTGCTCTCGTATCCGCACAAAGTCGTACTTCTGAGGATTCCGCTGGTAGTGTGCCTCCACGGCAGTGATGCGTTTGGCCTGGTCACTGTCCTCCGTGTAGGTGTCGCGCAGAAAGTACAACCGCCAGCCGGGACAGGCCTTCGGATTGTCAACCGCTATGCTCTGCACTTGCAGGCCATCCTCTGGAGCTGCATAGTTCTCGGGCCGGAGAAAGCTGCAGTCTAGGTTGGTGTCGCGACCGCGCTTACTGGCCGGACGATTCCATCCTCTTGCCGGAGGCAGCCGATTTTCAGCCGCCCCGGCGCTCGTGCCCGCCTCTGCCTCTTGGCCCGGTTGGCGATTCCCGCGTGCAGGGATGACGCGGCCATTGCGGCGGAAATAAAAGTAAGGCCGATAGCCTCCACCTCCACGACCACGTCCACGTATGAATCTGGAAGGCGCACGTCCACGCGGAGCCGGTGGATTCATTGAAAAGTGTCCTACAATTTGTACAAATTTACGCGCTTCAGATAGAGATGACATTTATGCAGTGACCACCAAAATATTTTAGTGAATCACTGTTGGAAAAGTAATCGATGTGTTACGATTTCGCACGCGTGGCAGCACTGGCATATTTGACTAATTAGCCGCTTCAAGAATATATTTATTTATCTATAGCGATTTTTGTAAGAATAGAGAAAACAAGACAGATTTAAACAAAAATGAAAACAGATAAAATCTTATATATAACGAGCTTTATACCCGCTACTCAGTCAGTATATATGTATGTGAATTGTATTAGGTTAGGTTAGGTCACGTCTGAATATAATTAAGGATTGTCCATATAAAAAGATGTATAGCTGGATTTATTCTAGTGAGTTTTGGTGGCACGATGTTTAAATATAATACTATCTATATATCTAGGGATTCATCTTGGAAATATTCTTTAATATTCTTGAGTATGGTCTTATATTGCCTCAGCTGCTGCGCAATTTCCCGCTTTTCGCGCATATAATACGACTTAGACATTTGCACATATTCCTCGCCTTTGAAGATGAACGTCGATACCTCTGTGGGGTCTATTGCCTGGTCTTCGACAACAGAAGGCTCCTGCTTTGCAGGGGGCTCTGAAAGTGGTATTAGCTCAACAGTGGTTCTCGAGCGTTTGGTGGAAGGTGGCGCAAGACTAATTTCAACTAAAAATACAATTTCCAGATCATTAGGTTTCCACATATGTATATGTAGCTTGTAATATATTTGATTACTTACTACCATTCTTAAAAGTCTGTGGCAGTGTTACCATGCGCTTGGAACTGCCTGTGGTTGACTCCACATTGTTGATGCTCAGCTCGTCGCTGTCGATCAGATTTATGAAGTAACTTTCCTGCGAGGATGTCGACGCCACTTGTTCAAGAGCCTCCGCCTCCTCCGGCTCGGGCGAACCTTCGTAAGGATATGGCACCGCCTCGCCTACTAATATCTTGCGATTCTTGCTGCACGATATGTATTTCTTATCAAAGTGTTCGAAGCACATAAACATTTTGTGTGGCGGAATCTTCGGGTGAACCCGTCCATTTTTGCGCCAGATTTGTGCACGTTCCGGCTGCTTGGGAGGGGCGAAGAGTGTTGTTGAGGTGCTGTCGTTGATAAGATAGTAATTCTCACAGTCCTTATAGGTACAAACTCTTGAAGCCATTTCTATTTTTTTTTTTCGTGTTTTGCTTAGCGTTGTATTTAGAGATGGGATATATCTGAGTCAGTCACGAACTAGAGCGAACTAGAACCAAAAAAAAAGTCGATACTACCAGCGAAGAAACATCGCAATTTACTCCACAAATACCAGCGGTCTGGCAGCCTAAAGTAACGGGATAAATGCTTCTTCACCCTAACATTATTTTGCAAATATTTATTAATCATGTTTGTGAGTGCCAAAAACTGTGCAATGGACAGCACCATGTCGACCTGCGACTCTGAACTGGAGAGCCACAGTGGTGGTATTGATCTTACCTCAAAGAAACCGCGCCAATCCGCTAACGTTGCGACCGTCTGCAAGGGATTCCTTACCACATATGAAGAATACTGCTCCCACACCTCCTTGCACGGTGTACAGTACCTGGGCGACCACCAACGTCCGATGCGGGAGAGGATATTTTGGCTGTGCGCCTTTCTGATCTCCATTTACGGCTGTGCCACGCTGATATCCAGCGCCTACACCAAGTGGACGGAGACGGTAGGGGATCTATTGCCTAACATCTGTAATTGGCCGTTGTTGATGGTGTATCTTTCCAGCCTGTGATTGTTAGCTTTGCTGAGAAATCAACGCCCGTGTGGAACATACCCTTTCCCGCCATCACAGTCTGCTCCGAAACCAAGCGAGTGCTGAAACCGAAAGGTTGGACAAATGATTGATTAACCAGTTACGTTGCCTAAAATGTAACCTTTTTCCAGGCGAGGAGACTTCGTTTGCGGATCTTTACAGTCAGTTCAATATTGAGATGCGCTCCTCGCGCGTTTTCAAACCGCAAAACATCACCGCCCTGGAGATGGAGGAGTTTCGAACACTTCTTCACGTGTGCAACACGCAGTTAATTGACCAGGCCATGCCGCTAATTTCTGGCGATGATGTTGACTACTTTGATGTGCTGGAACGAATGCTGCCCCAGTTCGATCGGTATTTCTTCTACTGCCGCTGGCTGAGCCGCTTTGGTGAATGCGACAAGTTCTTTCGGAAAACGCTCACGGTGAGCGTTAAGAAATCTGACTAATCCGCTCTTTAACATTTTCTTCCGTGTTATTCTTTAAGGAGGAGGGCATCTGCTACACTTTCAACGGGCTGAGCGCGACCGACATCTACCGGGAAGACACCTACCAGTATCGGTACAGTGCCGGTGCCTTGGACATGGAAAACATCAGTTCACACTCGGCCTGGTCGCTGGAAACGGGCTATGATGTGGAGAGCGATGTGGTAACGTATCCAGCTCGCGTGCTCAGTGCTGGGGCTCGGTCGGGCATCTTTCTGGCCCTGCAGAGCTTCAAGCAGGAGGTGGACTACGCTTGCCGTGGTCCTGTGCAAGGATTTAAAGTTCTACTACATGCCCCGGACGACGTGCCGCAGGTCTCAAAGCAATTCGTGCGCATTCCCATGGGCAAGGAGGTCCTCATTGCGGTCAAGCCAAGCATGATTACGACGTCATCGGGAATTGCCGAGTACCATCCGCTGCGGCGGCAGTGCTTCCTCAGCCATGAGCGGGCCCTGCGCTTCTTCAAGATCTACACCGAGTCCAATTGTCAGCTTGAGTGCTTGGCCAACTTCACGCTGACCAAATGCGGCTGCGTCAAGTTCTCGATGCCCAGGAATATGGATATGCCGGTGTGTGGCGAGGACAAAATCTATTGCTACGATCGAGCCGAGCGGCAGCTCCTCGTGAGGGAGTTCCATCGCGTGAAAGCACTGAATGCGGAGCGAGACGCTCCGCGGGGAGTAGAAACGGCGTGCAATTGCATGCCGGCGTGTACTTCTCTGGCCTACAACACGGAAATCTCGCAGGCGAACTTTGATCTGGAGGAAATGCTGATTGCCGAAGGTGACACAGATTTCATGAAGGAGTATGCCGGCTCCCAGATGTCCCGGCTCTCCATCTACTTCAAGCAGGACCAGTTTATAACCTCGAAGCGGTCGGAGCTGTACGGCATAACCGAGTTTCTAGCCAATTGTGGGGGTATTTTCGGCCTCTTCATGGGCTTTTCCATACTCAGCCTGGTGGAGATGATTTATCACTTTACCCTGCGTTTCTGTACTAATATGAAACACTTGGTCAAAGTGGAGGAATAATTCATACATATGTAATTCAGATTTTCCCTGTCCCTGGACCACGGCAATGTTGCCCAGGGCAACAGTGAAAATTCTTACCTCAGTTTGTTTAATTTATTTTATATTTATATTATGTGTTAAATATCTGTTGCATTCAAAAATATAGCTCATTTAATTTAAATCTCAACCGACAGTTTGAGATGCAAATTGGTGGCGGCCCTGGGTGTTTTCGCTTGCGCGCCAAAACTATCGTATCACAGTGGCCTTAGTGCTGCCACATGCGTGAAATTTACAATTGAAATTGCCAGTTTCCAGTCAAAAATAAATGAATTTCTACAAAAGTTATATTTGAATAGCACTTTAACTCATAAAATAAGTCAAGTATCACCCTCAAAAGGAGCAATAAAATTGAAACGCACAGAATACAACTCTGCTCAGAAAATTGCGAGATTTTGGCAACCCGGCTTCCCGTCTTCTATTGTTCTGCCCTGCTCTTTTTTAAGGCGGCCTTCGTCGCGTGAAGATTGTGAAAATTGTGGTTTTCTAATTACTTTTGTGTCAATTGCAATTAATTTGATTTAATTACAACACAACATGTCTGCAGACCAGGCCCAGTTCCAGCAGCTCTTGGTTTCCCTGCTATCTACGGATAATGATGTGCGCCAGCAGGCCGAGGTGAGTGGCTCGTGCTTGAGAAGGGTGGCAGTGAAGGAGGGGGGATCAACAAGAAAAATTGAATTGCAGCAATTTCGTGATGCGCAATATGCATATTGGCGTGCCATCGAGTATACAAAATTGGGCACAGACATTGCCTCTTGTCTGCGATATCCCTTTTGTTCGCAGGCATATTTTTTCCTATTAAATTTGTGCCCTGAATCATCCGCACACAAAACGTGTTTTTGCTCTCCCTTTTGACGCCACATTCGCATGTGTGTTGCGTCTCTTTCGGATGAAGAGCGATAGCGAGAGAGACACGAATCGGAGGAACAAAGCAAAATACCATTTGAGAATTGAACAATTTCAAATTTTTTATGATATAAGTATGTATTTTTCGGGCAAACGGAAACAAAGAGCAGGTGCAAAAGTGCGGTGGAATGACGCATTGGATAGATGGTGGATGGGAAAATGCAATCTGTTTAATATTCCGTGTTGATAAGCGCCGTGCTCGGCGGTCGAGCACATGGCAACGCCCGCCGACCTTGAGGCAACGGCTCCACCCACCTGGAAACCAAATCTGTTTTCGTTCGTTATTCACGTTTCGGTTTGCTTTTTCTGATATTCCGATTTCAGGATGCCTACAACGCCCTACAGCGGGATCTGAAGGTGACACATCTTCTGGCCAACATCCACAATGGGCAGCAATCCGAGGAGGCCCGCCAGATGGCCGCCGTTCTGCTGCGTCGTCTCTTCACTACCGACTTCCCAGATTTCTACAAAGAGGTTGGAAATGCAACTGAAAGGAGTTCCTGAAAGAGTGGTTTTCTAATGAAATTTCTACCGCTCCGTAGATTCCACCAGAGTCCCAGAACCAGCTGCTGCAGCAGATTCTGCTGGCCGTGCAGCAGGAGGTGACGCCCCAGCTGAGGAGGAAGATCTGCGAGGTGGTGGCCGAGGTGGCGCGCAGTCTGATCGACGATGATGGCAACAACCAGTGGCCGGATATCCTGCAGTTTCTCTTCCAATGCGCCAACTCGCCGACGCCCCAGCTGCAGGAGGCCGCGCTGCGGATCTTCACGAGCGTTCCATCGATCTTTGGCAACCAGGAGACGCAGTACATTGATCTGATCAAGCAGATGCTGGCCAAGAGCATGGACCCCAGCTCGGATCCTGAGGTGCGCATCCAGGCTGTGCGCGCTGTTGGCGCCTTCATCCTCTTCCACGACAAGGAGAAGGAAGTGGTAGTGTACAAGCACTTCAGCGACATGCTGCACCGGATGCTTGTCATCACCGGCGAAACTATCGAGGCCCAGGACGACCAGAGTCTGCTTAAGCTGCTGATCGACATGACCGAGAGCTGTCCCAAGTTCCTGCGGCCCCAACTGGAGTTCATCTTCGAGATCTGCATGAAGGTGTTCAGCTCAAAGGACTTCGAGGACACCTGGCGTCATCTGGTCCTGGAGGTGATGGTCTCCCTCTCCGAGAATGCTCCTGCCATGGTGCGCAAGCGTGCGGAGAAGTACATCGTTGCCCTGATCCCCCTGGTGCTGCAGATGATGACGGATCTGGACGACGACGATGACTGGTCGACCACCGATGTAGTGGACGATGACGATCACAGCGACAACAATGTGATTGCCGAGTCCTCGCTGGACCGCCTCGCCTGCGGCCTGGGAGGCAAGATGATTCTGCCCCAGGTGATGAGCTCCCTGCCGGCGATGTTGAGCCACAGCGATTGGAAGCACCGCTTTGCCGCCCTCATGGCCATCTCGTCCATCGGCGAGGGCTGCCACAAGCAGATGGAGGCCATACTGGATGAGGTGATGTCGGGCGTGCTAAACTTCCTGCGGGATCCCCATCCGCGCGTGCGGTACTCCGCCTGCAATGCCATCGGCCAGATGTCCACGGACTTTGCCCCAATCTTTGAGAAGAAGTTCCACAGCCAGGTATATGATCGCACATAAACGAAATCTTGAAATGAATCTGATCTTTGCCTTGTCCTCGTTTAGGTGATTCCCGGCTTGATGCTGCTGCTGGACGATGTGCAGAATCCCCGTGTGCAGGCTCATGCCGGCGCCGCTTTGGTCAATTTCAGCGAGGATTGTCCCAAGAATATTTTGACACGCTATCTGGACGGGATCATGGCCAAGCTGGAGGCCATTCTAAACTCCAAGTTCAAGGAGCTGGTAGAGAAGGGCAACAAGCTGGTGCTGGAGCAGGTCGTGACCACCATCGCCTCTGTGGCGGACACATGCGAGGCCGAGTTCGTGACCTACTACGATCGCCTGATGCCGTGCCTCAAGTTCATCATCCAGAACGCCAATTCCGAGGATCTGCGCATGCTGCGCGGCAAGACCATCGAGTGCGTGAGCCTCATCGGACTGGCCGTGGGCCGGGACAAGTTCATTGGGGATGCCGGCGAGATCATGGACATGCTGCTGGTCAATCACACCGAGGGCGCAGAGCTGGCCGACGACGATCCGCAGACCTCTTACCTGATCACGGCTTGGGCACGCATGTGCAAGATCCTGGGCAAGCAGTTTGAGCAGTATCTGCCCCTGGTGATGGGCCCAGTGATGCGCACCGCCTCCATGAAGCCCGAGGTGGCAATGCTGGACAACGACGAGGTCGAGGACATTGAGGGCGATGTCGACTGGTCGTTCATCAATCTGGGGGAGCAGCAGAACTTTGCCATTCGCACTGCCGGCATGGACGACAAGGCCTCCGCCTGCGAGATGCTGGTCTGCTACGCCCGAGAGCTGAAGGAGGGATTCGCCGAGTACGCCGAGGAGGTGGTCCGCCTAATGCTGCCCATGCTCAAGTTCTACTTCCACGATGGAGTCCGAACAGCCGCCGCCGAGTCGCTGCCGTATCTGCTCGACTGCGCCAAGATCAAGGGACCCCAGTACTTGGAGGGTATGTGGCTCTACATTTGCCCCGAGCTCTTGAAAGTCATCGTCACTGAACCGGAGCCGGAGGTGCAGTCCGAGCTGCTCAATTCGTTGGCCAAGTGCATCGAGACCTTGGGCCCGAACTGCCTCAACGAGGAGGCCATGAAGCAGGTCCTCGAGATCATCAACAAGTATGTCCTGGAGCACTTTGAGCGCGCCGACAAGCGTCTAGCTGCCCGCAACGAGGAGGACTACGACGATGGCGTCGAGGAGGAGCTGGCCGAGCAGGACGACACCGATGTCTACATCCTGTCCAAGGTGATTGACATCACACACGCCCTCTTCCTGACGAACAAGGCCCTGTTTCTGCCAGCCTTCGAGCAGGTGGCTCCGCACTTTGTGAAGCTTCTGGATCCCAGTCGTCCACCAACCGATCGCCAATGGGGTGTGTGTGTCTTTGATGATTTGATTGGTGAGTGGAGAGCGCGGAATATTGGATCCTATAGAATAAAATGAACATATCGTTTTCAATGTTGCAGAGTTTTGTGGCCCAGCCTGTGCCCCGTACCAGCAGATCTTTACGCCAGCCCTGCTGCAGTATGTGGGCGACAAGTCACCGGAGGTGCGCCAGGCTGCTGCTTATGGCTGCGGTGTTCTGGCCCAGTTTGGTGGCGAGCAATTTGCGGTCACATGCGCTCAGATCATTCCATTACTGGTGCAGGTCATCAATGATCCCAAGGCCCGCGAAATCGAGAACATCAATGCCACGGAGAACGCCATATCGGCCTTTGCCAAAATCCTCAAGTATAACAAGTCGGCGCTTTCGAATGTGGATGAACTGATTGGCGTGTGGTTCTCCTGGCTGCCCATCTCCGAGGATCCCGAGGAGGCCACCCACATATATGGCTACATGTGCGATCTGATCGAGGCCAATCATCCTGTAATTCTGGGCGCCAACAACTCCAATCTGCCGCGCATCGTCTCGATCATCGCCGAAGCGTACTGCACCAAGGTGTTGGAGGCCACCAGTGCGACCGGTACCCGTATGCTCACCATCGTCAAGCAAGTCGAGTCGAATCCCGATGTGATGCAGGCCTGTGCCAGCAGCCTGAGTGCCGAGCAGCAGCAGGCTCTGCAGGACGCCTACCGGGAGCTGGCCAGCAAGGCGGCTGCCTAAAGAGGGGATCATCACCATATAATCCATCCCCCCACTTTTGGATCCATAAAAAAGGATGGAAGGAGCATTACTCTCGTTATTATTTTTTACTCTTGCCGACAGTATCGTCGTGTGTCGGCAAATGCATTAAAAACTATGTTAAAACAAGGATCCACACACATTTTTGTGTGCATCCATCCATAGAGTTATACAGAAAATGATTCTATATATACATTGTGATTTCAATCAAAACTCTTCTCTCACGAAGACAAAAGTCTGCGACTTCTTAGAATTTGACATGTTGAATGGATGGAACCCATTGCCATCATCAGAAATACAAATTCCAATAGATTATTTTCGTTATTCAAGTTATCGTGTTATATACAGGATATACATATATTGTATATTTGGCCAATAACCACGGCCACCACCTCTCTTCCCCACATACAAAACTCTCTCACACACAACACACCCACGAAAGTCAGGATGTGAGCGTCGTCCGAATCGAACGAAATGTAATATGCATTCAAATGATAAAAATGTATTTTAAAAATCATTAAAAAGGTCGAAATAAATATCAAGTAAAACGAAATAATTAATAAAAACTATATTTCAAAAATATTACATTAAGAATGTGCATCGCATCATGCGATGAGATGTTCTCAAGCGTATTTCAAACGAATCGGAACCACAGTTAAAACTACTCGCAACGCTCTTCGTTCTGTTTGGCCCTTTGTTGTTCTGCGAATCCGGCTGTTCGACGGGCGGCAGCTGAAAGAAAACGGAATGCAAACTAATACGAATTTGGGCAATGGATTTGGCTGCCGCCGGTGGACCATTCTACTGGTACTTTTGCTGCTGCAGCTTCAGTTTCTTCAGCTCCAAACTGACTCTGGCCATGGTGGCCGAGTATTCCTTAATCCTTAATGGCAGTGAATATCTCCTGGGTTGTGCGCAATGCCGTGGCCTTTTGGGCATTGCCGCAGAACGTATGGATGTGAGCTGTGGGGCCACTAGGTCCGTGTCGGGTCTCCGCTGGGCGCCGTCGGTTTAATCAGTCAGATATCCTAGAGTGGATGGCCCACACTCTATGGCATAGAACTGCTCGCGACGCTCTTTGCTCAGATTGGCTCTTTGTTCTACTTAAAAAAAGTTATTAGTAAAGTTCATGCCGCATCTGTCTCCAACATTTGCTTCAATGCCTCTGGCTGGAGAAGCGATTATGCTTCGTCCGATGGATGATATGAGTGACGATGGACTCATATCGTCACACCCGGCATAGAGGCCAGCGCGACCAATCCGCACAGCCTCGGGGCCGAGAACATACAGAAAAACCCTTAAAAATGAGTATTAATTAATAACTGTCAGTTTAATAAACAAATGATAGCTTGGAGAAATATGGAAAAACATTTCTTTGAGGGAGGGGAGCCCTGGTGCAATGTGGTGTAGAAGAATGTGGTGCTGCCATCCTGCCAGGCGGAGTCTTCTCTAACATTGGCCCGGCACATGGGGCATGTTTGCTCGCGTTTGCACCACGTCTGAACTCACTCATCACAGAAAGTTTGTCCACACACTATGGCAGATGGGACAGACAGAGAGGTATGCTGCCCATCACAAATGCATCCCGATTGTGCTCTCGGAGACCACAAACATAAATCGAAAAAGAAATTTCAAAAGTTCGGTACGGCCGACTGGTGGCAGGATCAACTTGATCTCGAACCTCCAGCATTATGCGAATGCTCCTTTCGTAGTGATATACGATTTAAATTCATAGGATTTGGTAATATCGGTGTTTTTGTAATTGTAATATTTCGTCAGTTGTTTCTTACCTTTAATTATGTGGCCGATGTTTTTTTACACTATATTTTAACTACACTAGTGCATAAAAATGTATTGTTCTATCCATACACGATGAAATCAATTGGCAGAAATTTTGCTTGCTTATGCAGCGATAAAACACTAAAGAGATGCAATATACATAGCTAAAACAAGCAGAATGTATTAAAAAAGATCGAGTCATTCTAAAAGTAGTTTGCAAATTTGATTGGATATTGAAAATTTAATAAAAGGATATATAGTCTTTAAAAAGCTCAAAATTACGCATCTCTAGATATGTACGTATTTTATAGTTACTGACTGAACGTAGCTAAGCCTCCCTAAGAAACAGCTGGATAAGAAGCACAAGAAAAAACAGACTAAGCAAAACAGAAACGCAAAAAGCAAACATTCCACAACCAACTCGAACACTTTTTGAACGAATTTAGCAATGATAATTATTAATTTAAGTTTGATTCTCACATAAAAAACGGCAACAAGAAGCTTTCTATTATACAGGTAAGGCCAAAGCCCGGAAAATGGCTGGTGAGTGTTAAAAAATTGCGAAATATGTAAAATCCATGACGAAATCTTAGAGAACACGACGTGTCGCCACATTATTTCTAGATCGATGATTTACTGATCAAAGTACATCCGAATCCGATTGAATCTCAATGAAAGGGAAAGTTCTGGCAGAGTCAGTTAAGCTTGAAGACAAGAAAAGAGGGTGAGTGCAACAAGTGGGCGTGATAAATCCGATTGTGAATGCAGCAAAGCGAAAGAAATTTAGTTGGCCAAAATTCAATTTTGAGGAGAGGCAACAGCTGCCGCTTGAAAAACTCACGAACCGCAGGCGAGGCCACCCCGAAGATGATCCTAAATCGAAGAAATATAACCTTCGAATCGTGGAGAAACTAGAGGATGCCTCTATATCGTGGCGGAGATGTCATCGAGTCGGAGCAGAAAACGAATGTGCCTCGACATACAATATAAATCTCATACATCGGAGAAGAAAAAGAGCGCACAAACGGTAGAAGAAACACCGAAGATGTCTGACGCATTTTGTCAGCAATGAAACGGAAACTGCGCGAAAAGTGTACATTTTTCAGTTGGTTTTTCGTAGCTGAACAGCAAAGATGGATATCTACCAACAAGTTTGATTTTCTATGAATTAAAATTATGCAAAATTGAAGTACTTTTTTATTTTTATTTCATCAGCTACTAAATTTCGTAATGGCATCCACGGAAACCGAGTTCCTCGAGGCGTATGGTCAAATCCAAGCGGCCTACAAGGCCGCTATGACGCAAGTAGAGCTGGCCCTAGACCGCGAGGAGCAGGAGGACACGCAACAAACTATTGGTGCGTATGAGCGAGCCCTGGAAATGATTGAAGAAACCTTTGCCATACCGGTGGGCCTGCCCGATGAGATTGATGCTGTGCAGACGCAATGGAATGACGCTTGCTCCCTGATACAGAAGTTAAAGAGCGCCAAGACGGAGGTTAGCTATCGCGTTAAGGTGTTGAAAGCCAAGAGCCTCCCCATCGATGACAGTGCAGAGGAGGCAAAGGAGAGGGAGCGCACCGAAGCAGATGGACAGAGTACCAGCCGTCAGCGACCCTTGCTGGCCGAAAATCCATCGACCTTTTACGACATAGCCAATGCCAGCGGCACTCCCAGAACTTACAGGGAGATGGCTGTCGGTTTGCGAGAGCTCTTGGCCAACCACGAGGCTAATGCTCAGCTGGACGAGCTCTTCCAGGCTCAGATCAAGCTCTATCGCATCGAATCCAGCGGTGTGGTAACCACCATTACAGGAAGCACCACCATGTCCCTGGTGATGTGCACCGTGGCCGGCAAGTGGAAATATCTCAGCGGAAGCACCTTTATCCAGTGCTCTATGACAGAGCAAGAGACTCCCACGGCTACTGGTATGATCTGGCTGTACCCGCTGGTGCCCTTGATCACCAATTGTTATCGCACGGAATACGGAGCCTTCATTTTCCCCGATATGGAGTGCCAGGAGCCGGGCAACGCCTTCGGCATCATGCTAGTGAAGCCACAGCGTCCGCTGAGCTCAACGGCCGGGGAGTCGGAGGAGGAGCAGATGCAGGATCTGCAGCAGTTTTTCCTTGACCTCCTCGAGGCTGTGCTGGCGGGCACTGTAGAGCAGCTGAAATCGCCGAGCACCCAACGTGCTGGCTCCGGTCCGAGCACCAGCTCGGAGCAGGTGTCCAAGCACATTGTGTGCGCGGCCGATTTCATAGCTCGCAATCTGGTCAAGGGAGCGGAGAAGACAGGCGGTCTGATGATGCGAACTACGCCGTACCTCATCTCCAAGATGTCGCCAGCCTCGACGGAGGCCCCCACTCAGGTGCCGTCCTCCGTACAGTCGTCAGGTGAGTCTTCAGCTGAAGTAATTTCTCCAGGATTTCATTGACTTTCTGCCGCAGTGGAGGTGGCTCAGAAGGTAACCCACGCGGCGGTTGGAATGACTGGTTGGTTAGCCGGAAAGGTGGGCACCGCCTCGATGGCCGTTGGTCGCTATCTGGCGCCGCACATCCAGGAGCAGGGCTCAAAGCTGCTGCAGAAGGGTTTCGGCTACGACACCACCGAAGCGAACAGCACCATGGACGGGGCCCTAACAATAGCAGCGGGAGCTGTCGAGGGCTTCAGCACTGTCTTCGATGGACTTGAAACATCGGCCAAGATCCTGGGCAACAGCCTGAGCGAGAACTCGGTCAAGATTATAGAGCACAAGTGAGATCAAGCGTTTAGGCTCACTAGAACCATTTTCACATATCATTTTCCCTTACAGATATGGACCATCGGCTGGGAATTTGGCCTGCGGAACCTTCGATACGGTGGGCAATGCTTTTGTCATCAGCCAGAACGTGAATTATATATCGCCCAAGGGCATAGCCAAGAAACTCGCCAAGCGGACCGGCGAGGCCGTTGTTAGCGATTATAAACGCGATTTGCGTAAACCGGAATCTCATTATATTAACGCCGGAGCCCTCTATCCAGATCTCAGAGCAATGAAGGAGTGATGAGGAGTAACCAAAGATATTTCACATATGAATATATAATTCTCGTTAAAATTACATATATTTATAGATATGATATCCAATTTATTGCATATTTTATAAATCAAACCTAGAAAATTTGTTTCATGAACATACATATATTATGCCAAACAAAGAGAAACCAAAAACCGAAGCTTACCAATTGTTATTTGTAAAATTTTTAATAGTAAATTATCCAAGATTTGCTTAACGCTTCGAACCAAACCGATTTTGTCTGATAGATCTGGGCCTTTAAGGACTTTTAATGAATTATTCATGAACTTTGCATTTCTGATAAGCTAATAAATGCACCTATGCACGAGTATCAGGCCCAAAAACTGTGTAGTTTCAGCTTACCATCTGGAAAAATTAAGATATAGTGCTTTAAAAATCAAAATGTATCATTTTTGGTGGTATTTTTTCTCCAATATTTTGACTTTGAAATCTCGGTAAAGCCCGAAAAACAATATTTCTTGGGCTTTCTTTTTGTTCTTTGATAAGTAATTCATAATTACATTGATATGTAGTTGTCATGTAGAATTGGTGTAGTTGCCGTGTGAGAAAACTGCTTAAGTGCAAATTTTTAATTGTTTAAACTGTTACGAACATTTTCCTTCCTTTTGTTTTGTCTTCCTTATTATTTGTACGTTAACTTCATACTTTTACATGGCATCATTACTAGCTTATGCCCGCCTATTCATAACCCCTTAATCGAATCAGTTCGATATAAATAAATAGGAATAATTAATATAGTAAATATAAATAAGTTACATATAAGAAAGAATATATAAAAATAGATATGGACGGAGTAAATAAGTTAATTAGTGATCTATTCTCTCTCCCTAAAAGGGAGTGGGACACGCACTACGTGGCCAGGATAGTTCCGCGAGACCAGCAAAAAGCAAGCCAGGATGGCGGATTATGGATTTGCCAACAAAAAGAATACATTTGGGGTTTCTTTCCTGAAAGAAATATAGAAGAATTCCTGTTCGTGCTAGCCAGTAACTAAACTGAGAAAAAATATAATTTCCGGTCAAGAACAAACTAGAACGATTAACCCATTGTCTACTAGTCGGCATGGAAATACACTTTAAGAAAATCAAGTAACTTGAAGATAAGTGCAATATATTTTAAAATATTTTGAATTTTTTTAAGGAAAAAATAAAAGGAAGAATATAATTTAGAAACAGTATTAGTTTTCGTAGCTTAACAAAAGTTTAAATACAGGGTTTTTAATGCTGGGTTAAATGGGTTAACTTCATACTACCGCTCACTACACGTCAGTGTTTAGTTTTTAATATAGGCAAAAATAATAGGCGAAAAGTTCATCAGAAAATCGGTGGCTAGTCAGAAAATAATGCGGCGACGATGACCAATGGAGGCAAAAGGCGATTTGCATAACGATTAAATAACAGAATATACACAGCGGCCTGTGTTTCCAGCGAGCAAAGAGCACGAAAAAAGCGTCGTGCGGTTCCAAAATTATACCAAAAACGGACACAAAATCTATAAAGGCCGCACAACAACAACGCGGCAATCGTCAGAAAGGGGAGGGCAGGTGCAACGGTATAGATTAGCCACAACATCTGCCACGCTAGACACATCTGACGTGCGTGTCGTTTCGGACAGCAACTTTAAATCACGCCCACATCATCCGCACCCACCTGAGAGAGAGACAAGGTACACGTAGCTATGGCCTTGCCTTTAAGCGATCTACTTATGCTAGGCAGTGGTGAGAAGAGGCTTGCCGCCTGTGTGGTGCTGCTGCTCTTGGAGCTCTTCCTGGAAGGTGCGTATCATTTGTGTGTTTGTTTTGTCAACAACGGGTGTGATCCACGTCATTGTTTTATGCAGGCGCCGAGTCAGTGCCCAACCAGGCCGATATCGACAACCATCTGGAGTTGGGCAAAGAGTTCTTGGCCCGCGGACAGCTGTCGGATGCACTGACGCACTACCATGCGGCTGTCGGTGGGTGAATCGCTTACGATTTCTTTTGTGTCGAATGTTATTCATTTTGGGGAATCTTTGCAGAGGGCGATGCCAACAATTATCTGACGCTGTTCAAGCGGGGCACAGTCTATCTGGCCCTGGGCAAGACACGCTTTGCCATTCAGGACTTTAGTCGCGTCCTCGAGTTGAAGCCCGACTTCACGGCGGCACGTGCCCAACGCGGTCTAGTGCACATGAAGAGCGGCGAATACGAGCAGGCGCTGACGGACTTTAGTGTGGTGCTCCGGGAGGAGCCCAACAATGCTCTGGTCATTGAACAGTACTCGCGACTGGAGCCGGCCAACGAGCAGTGGCATAATGTGCAGCATCATGTTGCCCATGGCGACTATCACAATGCCATTAATTTGATCACACAGCTTCTGGAGCTGTCGCCTTGGTCGGTGCCGTTCCGGCAGACACGCTCCGATCTCTACATCAAGGTAAACGATGCTATCGCAGCCATTTCCGACCTCAGGCAGGTGAACCGCCTGACCCAGGACAGCACGGAGGGGCACTACAACATTGCCAAGCTGCTGTACACGATTGGACATGCCCCCAATGCCTTGAAGGAGATACGCGAGTGCCTGAAATTCGATCCAGAGCACAAGCTGTGTTTCCCCTTCTACAAGAAGCTGCGAAAGGTGGAGAAGCAGCTGACGAATGCCGAGCAGGCCAAGGAGGAGAAACAGTTCTCCGACTGCATAGCCGCTGGCGAGGCGGTGCTCAAGCACGAGCCCGAGGAGACCATGATACGCTACGAGGCGCACAAGATTCTCTGCAATTGCTACACTGGCGACGAGGAGTTTGGCAAGGCGCTGACACAGTGCAAGGAAGCGCTGGATATCATGAAGGACGCCCAAGTGTACTGTGATCGTGCCGAGGCTCTGATCGGCACCGAAATGTATGATGATGCCATACACTCGTTCCAGGCAGCCCTCGAGCTGGACGAGAACAGCCAGCGGGCCAAGGAAGGTATACAGAAGGCCAAGAAGCTGCAGAAGCAGGCCGAGCGCAGGGACTACTACAAGATACTGGGCGTAAAGCGCACGGCCAACAAGCAAGAGATTGTCAAGGCGTACCGCAAGGCGGCCCAGAAATGGCATCCGGACAACTTCAGGGACGAGGAGAAGAAGGTGGCCGAAAAGAAGTTCATTGATATCGCAGCGGCCAAGGAGGTACTTACAGATCCCGAGAAGCGGCGCCAGTTTGACGAAGGCGAGGATCCCCTGGACCCTGAGGCGAACCAGCGTGGTGGTGGCCAGCATCCGTTTGCCCACTTCCAGCACGGATCGCCCTTCCAGTTCAAGTTCCACTTCAATTAGTCAGCCAGCGCCAGCGCCACTTAGCAGCCAGCCATTTGTGTCATTTGTTAAGAGTGATTCGTTTCTTTGTGATGTCCTTGCATCGCCGGCCCCCCGCCCTCAAGCAGATCCCTGTCCCAGATCCTTACGATTTTACACAAAACTTGTTTTCCACTCTTGAATAGCGTGTAAATAGTAGAATAAAGATCCCTATCCCCTTGTTCCGATAAAACTCTTAAAACTGAAAGCAGAAACACACACAACAAAATGCAAAACACTGAACCTTTACATTTAATTAGTTTATTTAATACAAATAATTATAATGTAGTACATTTTTCTAATTATGTATAAAGCGGAAATCATAAGCAAAACAAGAAATAAAAGACTTGGCGATTGAACTCTAGCCCGTATCCGTATCCTGTGTCTGTAGTCTGGTCTGGAGTTTCTTAAGGAAACAAAATGCACGCAATTATTTATTCGTCTTTGAACGAAAGCCCGTTTATTTTTTAATATTTGAATGTAAGTCTTTTTGTAACAATTATTATATTAGTCTGAAACGTTCAAGATACACCTCAAACAGCGGGCGTCAGGACCACATACAGCATAGTAACCACCATCACAGCCACACACAGGAGGAAATAAAACTTGAGATGATACTGACGATCCAGAGAGCGGAATGCCTCACGGAAGTGTGTCATGGGCGACACCTGTCCTGGCTTCTGCTTGGCTGACAGTGTTGGGCGTGCTAGTGGCGATGAGCGTGCTCGCGACAGATGGCTGCCTCGTAGCTGAGGCTCCTCCGCCTCCGATTCGCTGTCGGTTTCCATGGGATGAGCGTTGTTGTCCGGTTGATCGTAGAACTGGTTCAGTGTCGGATAGAGTGTGTTCATGGAGGTTCTCGGTTGGAGTGGCTGTCTAAAGCCAGTAGTTGACCCGCTCTGGCGCTGACGTGGTTGAGTTGCAGCCACTTCACCAAAAGGCTTGGCCGAGCCGCTGAATGTGTGCCGTGGGCCAGCATCCTCCTGATAGCTGGTCGAGTTCAGTTGTGTCTGTACGTTCTGTGTTTTAGAGAGAGCATCCAGATCCAGGTACATGGGGCGTCTGTAGGGTTGATCGAGGCGCGGCATGTAGCTGGGCAATGTGTTTAGAGGCGCACGCTCATAGTTGTGGCTTTTGGGTATGTCCATCTCCTGCCGTTCATCAAGCGGCTGCTCCACCTCGCGTGTGTAGGATGTGGTCAGCACTCCAGACTTGTTCAACGAGACATTCTTGCGATTGGGTGGCGTTTGCGGCAAATTCGAGTGCCGGACTGGCGAATCCACCACATGGAAATCATCGTCCTCCGACTGGGAGCCCACATCCGAGACGGTAGTTGTGGTCTCTACTGAGCGCCCCGAGACGGATATGTTGTCCAGGCCATAGGCAATCGTGCGACGACCAGAATGAGCGCTCTGGTTGTTGTTGTTGTTGTTGCTGCTGAAGCTGCTGTTGCCACTGCGACTTGGACTTTTACCTGCTGTGCGTCCCACGTTTTCCGCAGCGGGCGTCACCTTGCTGCCGTGTATGATTTCACGCCTAGGAGCCGTCTTCTTTGTAGCTGAAGCAGCAGTTTTGCCTTTGTTCAACGGCAAGCCCAAGATGGTTGCGCGCAAACGACGAGTGATGACATTGCGAGTGCTATCAGTCACCGGGATGTCGGGCAGGCCATGTTCCAAGCATTTGGCCAGCAGCTCCTTTTTGGAGAGTGTGTCCAAGTACGAGAGGTCCGACATATTTACAAAAGTTGCGAAACTAAAACGAAAAACAAAAATAGAAATATGACGACTTCTTTCAAAACTAACTTAGCCCAACTACGCCCCCTCTATTTAAACAATTCAATGACTTGAGGCAAATGGCAGAAAATATTACAAATTGTAAATTCTTGAAAATCTATGCTATCTTTCCTCTGAACTTACAATTGCGTTATCTTTCACCTAAACTGCTCTAAAATGATTCGATTTTCATTATTGTCGGTGGAGTGTTAAAATACCCCCTTGGTCTACAGTGGGTTAATCGTTCTCAGTCAAGCGAAAAATAATATTATACCGATATACCATAAAATCACCTCAATTTAGACGTCAAAATGTGCAGAAATATACCGAAAATGGTCACCCTGGTCCTACATTGATCAAGTGCGGCTGTATTGCGGCATACCTAATATTGTTATACCATGCGGTCAAGTGCCTACCTTTTATCGTTTATTTGGTTTTTCTTATTTGTGACGTGAAACAACAGAAAAATAATATTAATTTTCGCCAAACACTCAGAAAAGTAGTTCCTTTGATGATATATTCTGCAAAAGTATCCAAACTAATATATTCACCAGACCAAAAAATTAATCGATAGATGTATCGAATATATTTAACATCGCTAGCATGGAGTAAACAAACAAAACAATCGGAATTTTCAAACGAAAAGGTTGTGTCGCGGCGCGTTGTCTTTTTCTCGACGCGCAACAGGTGTTTAATTACAAACAACACGCTCAATTAAATTGAAATAAACGCCGCGTGCAAAGTGCTGTTACAAGCCAAAGAAAACTAAGCAGAAATAAGTATAAAGAAGCGAAGGCAAACGCCACAAAACGGCAGGCGCATCCGAAAAGCCAACACCTGTTTGCCTGCATTCCTGTGCCTGTACGAATCCTCCTGGTACTGCGCTTGCGTGTGGTGTGTTTTGTTCGGGAATGGTTTTTTGTTATGTTAAATTGTGCGCTTAGGATTTTCGTTTAAATTTGAATCTTTTAACAATTTGCTGGATGAAACATTGCAACATTTTTCCAAAAGTTTTCCCTACAAACTCGACTCGACTCGCGTCTGCGTAAAAGAAACAACAAAAGCGATGGCAACAGCAACAGCAACAGCAACAGCATAAACATAAGCCCAAAAACCGGTTAATACGAATACAGCCAAGCCATCAAGAAGCAGCCCAAGAAAACGGCGCCCCCCATAAAAGAGCAAGGCAATACGATAACAATAAAACCCGACGAAGAAAGAGGAAATCCATCGATTTTGGCTTTGGCCCCCAAGGAATTCCATATAGTAATTGTGTTATTCTTTGTTTTCGCGTGTGGTACAGTGGATACAGATACAGCCTTATCGCTCCGATCGAATCGAAAGTGACCGGAATAATTGTCGAAACTCTTTCGCGTGGCCTTTTTTAAGGCCCTTTCTTATCGCGAGCAGAACAACAACAGCCTCGTCAGGTGGGTAATAAATTTACACACATCCCCCCCCCCCCCCAATATCAATTGCAGTCTATTGTGCTTTAAATATATTTGGGGCACGTGAGGCAGTCCATAATGATAAGGCTATAGCCAATAAATAAACGCAATTCCTGCAGAAACCAGACCATTTTTGGAGGGGGGGCAATTCCCCAGAGTTTGGTCAACGCAAGTCCACAAAAAATGAAAATGATAAGAGTATTACCAAAAAAAAAAATCCATTTCTAAAGTGTCTAGACTATAGTGTTATTGTTGCCCCATTTTCCTAGTGCCGCCTATTGTGGCTCACCGTTTAAATATAGAACATCTTGACTTTGGCTCACGTGAGCCAGTCCATAAAGTCCATAAAGTACTTGTAGTATGGCCGATAAAGATAAGCCCAAAGGCTGAAAGATTACCTTAATCCCTGAACTACTAATAGACCAACCAACCATATTCGGTGGAGGCCCAGTTCATTGACACAACCTTTAAGCAAAACATTGTTTTGAACCTCAACGTCAACTTTCACTGAATGGGCCGGGGCACTCGGCACACGGCACTCCAAAAAGCGGCATAAATCAACAACCACAGCAACAGGCAATAACAAAAAAATACAAAAAATGTTGTAAATGCCAAAATTGAAATGCAGCCTCAAGTTAATAAAATCAAATTTGTTGCTCAGGTTGTTGGTGGTTTGTTTGCTTTTGCTTTTGTTTTATCTTATGTTACTATTTATATAAGCCATGGTTAATTTTCCACGAGCATCATTAAACAACAAATTGAGGCACACGAGAAGATGATTATGAGATAATCAGTAAATTGCACAAGACCCAATGGAGTCATCAGAGTCATTGAGTGTGGATTGGATCAGAGTGGATTGTGGATTGGAGTGCTGTGGAGTGGAGTGGCGACTGATGTCGAGAAAGAGACTAAATTGAATGAAAATTATGATATATTTGTCTGGAGAGAGAGAGAGCGAGAGAGAGAGAGAGAGACTAAATTAAATGATTTATCTACTGAATTGGTTAGAGATTGGAGCGGGAAAATCTTTGAAATGGTATCCCTCTATTCCGGCACATTTCCCAATATTACAACGAATGAATGACTCACGCTCCCGCTCTCCCTCTGGAGTGCATTACTCAGATTCGGAGACCAGACCTCTATTGTGTCTCCTGCCGCCCCTCTCCCACTCCCAAACACAAGACAAAATTCCAATTTCATGAAAAACAAAATGCCAAATATTCCCACCAAAAATATGCACAAATCTCAAAGCAACAACAACACGTTTATAAAAACACAACAACAAAACTATGCACATGGAAAGAAAAACAACGTTATATAAAAAACACGTTCAAAACCCAAACCGCATTTGCCTTTAGAGACAGAGAGAGAGAGAGGGAGAGCGAGAGAGAGGGAGAGCGAGAGAGAGACGTTGGTGGATGCGAGATGGCCAGATCAAGTGGGTTAGATGGGCGGGAGCGGGAGAGGCATAGGGAGGGGTGTGTGTGTGTGTGTCTGTGTGTTCGCTCACTTTGAGCCACGCTTCAATTGCAAATGCGCCCCAAGTAAGCCAAGTTAACAGAAAAACAAAAACAAGATCTAAATGGCTTTTGCTTTTGAAGCGAAACTATGAATACTCTTGCCCGAAAGATAATTTCTTTGTTTGTGCAGATATGACCAGGAATATGAGGGAATATACTATACACTAATTTTCTTAAAAATTAGCATAGTAGTTGGATTATTCACATATTAACATAGAAGATAGAGGGTCAACCAAAGATCTAACCAAAGGCCTAACTATACGGGGATCTACTACACAATCCTACTGGCCAGTACAAGAAATCAATCAATACATGGTCGAGGTGCAGTGTAGTCTTATGGGCTACAGAATATGAAGTAACCGACTCCAGACTTCGTAAAGTTCGAGCTATAGAAGGGTACAATCAATTTATATGGTTGTTCCATGAAGAACCTTCTTCCCAAAGGAAGATGGCTTTGCCTTCTGCTCCACAGAATGGCTATACCCCTTTATGGAGAGGGTATGACTCTCGTAAAAAGCATTGACGCAGATACGCGCTGTTTTACCAGTTGCTGTGATGTTGTTGTAATTGTAAATTCTACAGGTTTCTCGATACATACATATATACCATACCATATCGTGTGCATGTGGATGTGTGGCACGTATGTTTGTTGGTCTGGTCTGGTTTGCCTGCATGTGTTGTAGCTGTTTGTAGCTGTTGTTGCCTTAATGGTGCACATACAAGCAACAACAACAAGATCGCTCTGCAATTTTACGCCAAAGCTAAAAAGTCGACCGATCGAGCCGCAATCGAAACGATCAACAGAGTGATCTGAAGGCAAAAGCATGGGATGGGGGGATTACGATGGGGAGGAAGCAGAGCTCCAGCGAGTGGAGGAGGCGAGGTTGTGGGGGCTGTGATTGTGGGGTGACAAGGAGAGGCCAATCCATTCGCAGGCCAGTTATCAAGTGGAATGGGATCTAAATCGGGAATTCTTTCAAGCTTTCGGCACATTTTAGGTTCAGAACCAACTTTTATTCGCGAAAAATTCGTTTCCGTGTAGGCTTTTGAATATCCTGAACAATGATTTCCATTCAAATAAACATCGGATTTTCTTTCCAAACTATATTTATCCACTCTAAAAAGCCACTTCCACTGTGCAGCCCCAAAACGTTGCAATATGCCGCCGAGTAGCCGCCAACCGTCTCCCAACTGCTTGGCCAACTTGGCGTTCATTTCAGCCTGGCTTTTTCGTACTCGCATTCGCATTCGTATTCGCATTCGTACTCGTAATTGTTTCATGAAAAACTGGCCAACACTCCACTCCACTCCAGTGGCTATGGCGGGACGGGGAGGGGGTATCTGCCTTCTCTCTCCAACTCCAAACAGGTGCGCAATATTTTTTTGGTTTTCTGGTTTTTGTTTTTGGCGACTCCGAATCGGACTCCGACTCCGACTTCGAGTTGGATTTTGGGGCCAACAGTTTTTCAATTTTAATTATGGTTTATGTGTCGCCTTACGAACACGAACACGAAAACGGCATTCGACAATCGGTGATCGGTGATCGGTGATCGGCATATACTTATCCAATAAGCGGTATATATGTATATGTATGTATGTACAATCCGTATGAGTATATAGCCCAATGCCTTTAATGGACCTCAAGCGTTACAAGGTTGCCGCTCCGAGGAGGAGAGTGACATGAACCGGAGGAGACAGAGACAGAGACAGGCCACGCCACGCCACGCCGGGGCGACATTGAGGTTACCTGGTAATTGTGAATGAATGCCTGGCCACCACTGCCTTCTGGGCGGATCGGTTCGGTTCGGATCGATCGGTCGGAATGGAACTTGCAGTTGGGGGACCCAGAGAGCCGGAGAGCTAGAGAGAGTGCCGCTTGGAATGGCTAAGAGTTATTGGAGTGGAAACCAGCAACCCCTCCAGCAAAAAGTGGATTGCATTCAGGAATTTATAATTATTTAAGCCATGTCTTATCAGGAGGAAAAGTAACAATCTGTTTTGATGAGCGACTTACTATGAGAACTGATTAAAATTGCAGGTGAATCATACAAAAAAAGAGAGCTATAATTGCTATTAAAACTATGGCGATACCTTATATACCTATGTAGGGATTTTTGGTAGATAGGTATTGAGAACTACATATATCTTAAGAGCAGGGTAACAATTGCCCAGGTCTTCTGTGGGCATACCAGAAGTACAGAGATATATCCAGATGGTGTAATACTCCCCTATAATAACCCTCTCTAAAAAGTAGAGGGTACCTCAGGCGAGTTTAATGCCTTCCCTCAAGTTTATCGTCGATCCCTCTCCATTACACATTACAACCGACAGGCGACATCACAGATCGCTCTCATCTTGTAAAACACAAACAATACAGAAGCACACAGAGATATCTCAACACTATCTGGTGACCCAAATTGAGTCATCAGATACAGATACGTACGTAGTGGCATCCCCATCGGAGGAGAGGAGAAGATCAGAGCTGATGCCAGCTGATTCTAGCTGATTCACGGGGCTCTGGGGCTAATGTCAAGGCATCAGTCACACGGAGACTTAATAAATATTAGATTGCGGCAATCCAGCAGATACATACAAGCGATTGTATCTCGTAGTTGCAAGCGCACACACGTGCTTTTCGCCTCAACAGCTGCAGTGTAATTTGTATCTGGCGGACACATTCCGTGCCTTGCATAAAAGCCGCCAGAAGAAGGCCTTAACTGTAACCTGGATGACATTTCGGAATGGTAGTGTACGAGTATCTGCCAGATACGTAAATGCAATGCACGCACCAATCGCACAATCACAAACAGATGCCGATACACACACTCTTCTGGCCTTATTAATATTTATCAATTTGTTATTTAACTCGTTTCGGAATATCTTTCGCTGAGGCAACGTCTTTTTGTCTCCTCCCGAAATTAGCATAAAGCCGTACAAAAGATACATATATACATATGTACACTTGCAAGATTAAAACTTGACTCGTTTGAAATTTTTGGTTTTGTTTGGTTTTGTTTTCCTTTGGAGGCACTTTTCGCCTGTTGTTGCTGTTTGTTTTTGGCTTTGGGCTTTTGTTTTTGATCCTAAATTGCCAATTTGACCTTATTAAGTGTATGATTTGGTAAATGCCTTGCGTGCGTCGTTTAATTAATTGATTTGTTGATGAACTGAAGCTGAAATTCCATTTTGTGCCGATAAATATATCTAATTCCCCCCCGCCGAAGCGTGTCACGGCGTTTATAACTGCATTTCTTGGTAGAATGCAGGCCGCCGGGCTAGTTGGAGGAACTTGGATTAGTAACTCGGCTTTCTATCGCTCGCAGAAGCCCCACAGCTGGCAGCTGTTCGTAAAATGGTATAAATGGCGATAAATGGCGATGGTTTTTTGTTGAAAATATTTGCATTGTGAAGCGTATGCTACGATATGGGTTACATCTCTCTCTCTGCCAATTATGACACGCTTTTCAAGATGATTGTTCTCCAAATATTTGCCAAAGGTAAAGCCCCTTCATTAGCTATATATTAAGGGTCTATTATAGATCTTTTCGAGTGCTGGAGTGCTGAAGTGGTACTTGTTATCAAAGCGGATGTGCGTGTTGGCTGGGATTATGTGGTAGATAAGCCCCCACAAATGCGATAGCCAAAGGAGAAAGTCCCAAGGTCGCAAAGAAAATTAAGCACTCTCCAATAATTAGGTTTATCGCAAAAAAAAAATATTGTGCAATCAGCGGAAATACAAAGGAAATAAGTTGACTCTTCCAAAAAAATACCAAAAAATAGAACATCTTTACATAAAGAAAAGTTGGGATAGCAATAGAATTGTAGGATACCACTCCATCGAATAATCCCCCGCACTGTATGGAAAGTCAGTCGAATAAGAGGGGACTCCAGAAAGCGTTCTTTAAGATTGCAAATGCGGGAAAGTACATATTGTTCTTTGAACATATTCTGCGGAAAATAGGGGTTTTAAACCAAAGAAACGAAAAGAACTTCTAACAAAATAGGGGCTTCCATTCACCTATGCGTTCCACTGGGATGGCCATTCCCACGTTCACGGATGACTGCCGCGCGATTCCGCCAAAAATCGTAACAGGTGTAGCAATACTTTTGCTTAAAAAATAATAGAAAATAATGTTATAAAATTGCGCCTATAAAAAAATACATTTATTTATCGGATAAAATAATTTTTCCTTTAATTTTTTGCATTGGAATTGCTTTTAAAAAAGCATTAAACTAAAAAGTTATTGCTGTGCAATTACTTAAGTGCGGCACTGTACGTGTGTGCGTCGAGATCCACTAGTTGAATCGAATTATGTTCGTGTGGCCGTTCACTTAAGGGAAATTCGTGCAGCGAGTGCCATTCAAATAATTCGATGAATGTTCTGTGGATTAGAAGTTGGAAGTCTACTTTTAGAGATGATGAAGCCGTTCTCTTCTGGGAAATTTGTGCAGAGCACCATTCCATGGGTTCCTATAGTCTTATCGGTGGAAAGCATATCTGGAATGCACTTCAGTGAAAGATGTGTACCTCTAAAAATAAAACTATGCCATAAAGAGTGCCGATAAGATGGGGTACTGTACATTTGCTGGATAAGATTCCCCTATTACGCATTTGCTGAAGCCTTCCCTACTCATAAGGCTCCCAGATAAGGCTTAGGATATCATCTAATACGAGTCTAATCTGCTTCAATTTTGTTTCTTACTTTCTTTCGTAACTCTTCGAAGCGAATGTGATTCATTTTTATGCCACTGCCATAGAGATACAATCCATCTACTGTTTTGAGTCGAAAGTTTTCACTACTATTTCTTCACTGCGGAAGAGGCGGAAAAGGTACTGGGGGGGTACTGGGGTTACTGGGGGTACAGCCTGCTCCATTACGCACAATTGTGTGCCCTGCCCTGCATCCTCCTCCATTATTATTATGGTTGGAAAATGATGGAAAAAGAAACACAGCATTTCCCAGCAATTTGTCATTGTTTGATTTTTCTCTTAACTCTCTTTTTTTTTGGGGGGGTATTTGATTGCTTTATTTCAGTTTACAACGCAAATTGGTGGCTTTTGGCATTGTCTATGGATGGATAGGTGGACCGTGATACTTCCTGCCTCTGCTCTGCTCTGCCATGGCTAATTATGAACAATCAGCAACTGGAAGACAGGGGGTACTGTCTGGTACTCGGCTTGTTGCTGCAGTTTGTTGCATGATTACATTTAATGGGCAAAGCCAAGCCAAAACATAATCATTTCGATTAAATAATCAGCTACTGAAGCGGACTGCAAGTCAAGTCTTCGCACATTTACACTGCCACCAGCCAACAGCCACCAGCCAAGAGCCACTAGCCACACAGCCACCAGGACAGGAGGAGTTTGCCTTGTTTGTAATTATGAAAGTTTTCTCCACTATCGTTTCTTGTTTTTTTCTTGAACGTTATGAACTCATTTGCGGCAGAGTCAAGTTTAGATGTGCAACAGGTAACAGGCAGCACTGAGTCAGAGACAGAGCCAGAGCCAGAGACTCCACTCCAGACCTGGAGTCTCTCGGACTCATTTCATTCATAGCCACAAGCCATCGGAAGTGTTGCTCCGGCTGCTGCTGCTCCTGCTGTAGTGAAATGTTGTTGACCACAAAAGTGGCTTGAACCTGAAAACGCCTTGCAATGTGATACAAAAATGTTATTGCCACTCGATGCAGCAGCGGCAGCGGCATCAGGGGCAACAACAGCAACAATCTGAGACGAGTTTTACATCAATTTCCGCCGCTGCCGCTGGAAAGGTTAAAGACTTTGTGTCTCTCTCGTTTTCATAAAGGGAACGGAATGCTTTTTTCTGTCTATAATTTTAATCGAGCTTTAATGTGGCAATTGCCGTTTGATGGTGCCTCTAATTGAAAAAGGAAAAACTGGGAAAAACTGGGGAAAAACATGATTACCGTGGGGAGGGCGATACATGAGATATTCATATATTTTGGATCTTTGAAGAACCTGAATCTTCGGCCATCCTCTCTTTTCGATCTGGAATGCGGGTAGCACCCCTGCCAGATAGAATATAAAGATTCGGCCAGATAGATTGATGGATCAATCAGTCTCTATCAAGTGGAAAATTATGGAATTGAAAATGTTGACTTCCGTGAAATGTCTGAAATATTTCTAGCCCATTTATAAATCTCGGGCCCGTTTATGCTTTGTATTCGCATTGTTTTCACGCGCTATTCTTTTTTTTTTTTGTTTAAAACATTTGTTAAATAAACATAAAAAGCTAACACACACACACATGTTTGCCCGGGTCCGAGTATTTCCGTTGTTTGTGAGAGGTTTTTTTTTTATTTGTATTGTATTATTTGTTTTTTTTTTTTGTGGTTCTTTTTATTTTTTTGCGGGTGTTCTGTTTTATTTTTTACTGCCTGATTTTTTTGTGGGTTAGCAAGCCAAACACTGAACCTTGAAAATTACTGTCTATTGCTTTTTTATTTTTTGCACAGCACATGTTTAAACCGTAATTTATGGACGCAATTTGTTTGGGTTTCTTGCGGTGATGAGAGAAGAGAGGCATACGTTTAACCCATAAATATTCATCATATTTTAAGGGAAATTCCATTCCATCAAAAATGATGTATTGGCGTACAAATGTTCTCTTTTTGTCCACGAAATCTATGTAGATATATGTGACAATACATCTAACAACTAAATAGGGAATACCCCTGATACAAATGTACCACATACGAGTATCTACTTGCCATGAACACCCTGTGCTATGAAGACCTTTACAATAAAATGAATAATCTGTTCTGTATCAATCTATTATACCATATCATAATCCCCAACATTTTACAGGAAAGGCGGGAATTCGTAAGAGTTTGAGAAGATTTTTATTCCATACTTTCTTCATTATTTCAAACATTTCCATTTATAATTCACATCGCTTCAAATGATTATTTTTTAAACCGACAAAAGTACCAAATACCAATGTTTTTTCATTAAATTTTCCGCTGTTTAGTTTCTTTATTCTATGGAAATTTACTTAATCTAAACAAATATTTGTTTATTTCCAAGAGAAATTGTGGTGATTCTAGCAATTAAATGTGGCATAAATTTCCATTCGGTTTGGCATTTTATGTTCATTTTTTATTAAACTTTAGCTAGGAAACCCGCAGTCTGTTGAGAAAGTTGAAAATTGAACCCAAATCTTGGCTGAACATAAATGTTTATCATTTGGCTCAAGGTCGTGACTAAATTGTATGTTTATTATACCCTTCTTGAGGGTATACTTATTTTAAAAAGATTTTTGGAGCATTGAAAAGGAAATATGATGATTTTTTAACCCATTACAGATGGAAAACATATATAGTTTATTGAGTACAATAGTTTTTCAATGATTTATAGTCCCTTTCCTAAGTTATTTAATTGTCCTGCATTCATTCGAGAAGTGGGAATCTATGGGAACACTGTATAAACGTATCATATATCTGATACAAGACTTCAACCGAAAATGAATTATATAATTTTTGTATGCTCCAATCTCAAGCTTTTTTCGATTCATATTCGAGGCACAATGATTCGAAACTGGAACCGAGTCGAATCCAACAACAAAATACATGTCGTGTGCACGATAAGATCGAACTGCAAGTGTATTAAATGCCTCGGCCCACAATTGCCGTCCTTAATTTCTTGTTTTTGTTCGTTGAGAGCAAACATTTTTGCATCTCGTCAAACATAAATTGGGGTTGGGGTTTTCTGCAACCCAACAAGCAACCAGTTTTTGAGGCTGCCTTTTGGGTGCGACATTTTGATTGATTTAAGTGTGGATTCGGCATCGGGAAAAAAAACGAAGAAGCCACAAACTGCTTTTAGCCATGATTGCGCTGATTACGTGACTCTGTCAATTGATTTGTGTGCGCAAAATGGAAGACAAAAAGAGGCATGGAAGCCTCTGCTGGCCCGGCCTGGCCCATATGAATGAAATGCGGCCCAAAAGGCAGGCAGCAGCGGTGGCAATCGTGCAGCACACAACCAAACCAATTCGTGGCTAATTTTTCATGAAGGTTTTTCAATTGTCTGCTGGCCAAAGGCCTCAATTTGTTTTGTTGTGTGCATTGAATTTTTAATTTTTTTCTGTATATTTTTTTTTTTATTTTTTCTAGTAGCCATTTTGAATTTTTGTTTTTTTAATGCCAATTTATTTTATTTTTATTGCCTGAAAAATACACAATAATAGGAGACACATTGAGTGGAAATAAATGTAATTAAATGTACTTAAAAAAGGAAACAAGGGCCAATCATTTTATTAAATGGTGGAAAATATGATTATTCTTTATTGGTATTTGTTTTGTATCTATTTTTATATATTTGTATTGCTTTGAAGTGGTGCTCATCGACGTATTGGCTGAAAGTTGTTTGTTTTAATTAAATCCTGAAAAAGTAATTAATCCTGAATGAGTACATAAATCAATTAGCAAGTTATAAAAAGAGATATTTTCATTATATTATATAACAATTATAACTAAATTATATGCCTGGAAATTTATTATATTTATATTTCTAACCAATCAATAGAACCAATAATTGCTTCATCCATTTCACAATTGATCTATATATTTTTGTGGCTAACTACTGTATCTACAGATGTGCTAAACTGTCTGCCCAAATACGATTAGTTCAGTAAATCCCCCAAAATGTTCAGACACTTCTCGTATTCCTGCTAAAATAAAAAACCACAAACCCGTCTGGAACCTTTCCACGAAACGCCAAATAATAAAAAACCTGTACGTAACGATGCTGCTGAATACTAAATTATGGCAAATGAGTAAAAAATATATACATATACAACGTAAAATATATTAAAAAGGAATAATCATTATAAATAAAAGCCACGTCGCAGGTATTCGAATTTATTACAAAACTCTCACAACTACTCGTAAATAAAGACAGAGACGATCTTTGGTTGAAGCGATTCTAGGGGCAAAACCTGACGAGCATTAAGGCTGGAATTGCTCAAACAATTAGCTCGAAACGTATTTAAAGATGTTGGCGAATGGCAATAGACTAACAACAAACTATGAAATTGCCGCCATCTAAAGTTATTGCCAGATAAAATGTACTCGCCCCGTGCACTGAATAATTACTGCAAAGGCGGCGGCAGTCGAAGGGGGTTGAAAATTACTGAATTGTACTAGGAAAATCAAAGAAAATGGCTAGAAATTAATCATTGGTGTGGGGGTTTATCTGCCATCTAGAGATCTGTAAGAGTAAGCCCTTTAGATTTTCTTAAAGTAAGAGATATTTGAGAAATGTGCCAGATATAGCCCACAGAAGGAAGAGGCTTTAAGCACTCTTTTTTTCTCTCTCTCTCTCTCCCAGTGTGGAGAGCCGCAACACACCCCCTTCTCTCTCTGTCTGTTAGATGGAGTTTCAATATTATTTTCACTGTTATCTAGGGAGTGGTCCCCCGCCGACCCACTCTAAATCCGACTATCTCCACAATTATCAATGTGTCTGGCTGCCCGTCTATCCACCTGATTCTAACCCCCTTCTCCAACCAGCCCCCTGGCTACGGCTCTGTGCCCGTGCTATCGGCTCTATCAGATCACGCTCTCGACATATGATAGCTGATAAAAATAGTAGTCCCCTCGGCACAGGCAGAAGCGTGTCGTGTCCTAGCATTTAATTGGATTTCTGTTACGTCCGCTCGTCCGATGTCCAAAGCAATTAGAGCTTAAGCGATATTTATCATTTTATTTTTAGCGACAACAATTTGAGGCTTCGTGTGAAGCTCGAATCACGCTTCAAATGAAGTCTCTTTCTAGCCGGAGGGCTATTTTTGGATCTTTAGAGCCGAAATCTTGAGAGTAGACGCACCGCACCGCACCGCAATGCCCCGCCCCGCACCGCCCTGGGTCCAAGGGGCAGCAGCAGGCCCCAATCGTTGGAGCGTTAAGCGAGGAAACAATTGATTTCAATTTTAATTAACACCCACATGCACCGCCCCCGCCCCCGACCCTGCCCCCGCCCTGTCGCATACAGTTTTAATTGCCACTTGGTCTTTGGTGGTCGAGGTTCGCTGAATCTTAGCCCCCATCATCCCCGGCCGTCCATCGAAGACGGAGTCAGCCAGCGGCACAAATTAATGAATGGCATTACACCGAAGACGGATACGGAGGGTATCTGCACTCCCACCCCTTGGGGCAATGGTGGATCCCAGGGTTTATTTAACAATCAGTTTGCTGTCTAAATTTATACCTTTCCCATTCATATTCTGATGGTCCTTCGCTCATGATGATGTATAAGGGATTTTTGGGAGATTCCTGGATTTCTCCATTCAAATTGAAGCTCCGAAATTATCCCAAAATTTTCGATAAGACACTGCCAAATCTTGTAGCTTAAGATGGTAGAAAAACTAATATTGGGTAAGCTTAATGGCCTGCTCAGCCCCCCTGGGGTTGATCTGGAAAGCAGAGCCTCATCCTACCCTCGTCTTTGATGGGCTGCCTCTCCCTGGGAGGTGGTTAAGGAGCTTCAAGTGGTCTTTTATTCGACTGTTTTTTGGTTTGTTGATCTTTCTCGTTCAGTGCACCTGGGAGGATCACGGTGGCGGAGAGAGGGTTCTCCATAGGAACAATTATATTCTATATATAACAAGAAGTATCTGGATTTTTCCTGCCTGCCTAGCTTTTAAATATAAAGAAACAAAACGTTTATTCTTGACTTGTTTTGCCGGAAAGAGAGGCGGGTCTTGGTTTGACAATTAACAGAAACTGCGTGGGTTCTTACAGAAGTGCCACATGCCACATTTGGTGGCTACAAATGTAAAGCCGTAGGTGTTCATAGATGGATCCTGCGGGAGACTATAGTTTCTCGAGTTGAATAAATCCAAGCCCCTATCAAAAAAATCTACAAATTTGTATCTTTGGAAACCATTCGATCTATATCGTTTATTTTGTATCTTTTGTTCTCTTTGCCATTTGCATAGTAAAATAATTTCATAAGAAATTCATTCATTCATTCGGTCGTTGGTTTGTTCATTCATTCATACGAACGCCTCCGCAGATTCCCCCATTGACTGCCACCCACTCAAACATATATGTATCTGTAGATACTGTCGTTTCTGTTTCTGTTTTTGCTTCAGTATTTTGTATGGTATTCTGCCGCCAGTAGTTCAGTTCCCTCTGGTCTCGGGCTCCCTGCCCTCTCTCTGGGGTCTGGTCATTGAAGTCACTTAAACTTGACCTTTATTTTCATTTATTGCTTATTACTGCACGTTGTGTGGCTTTGTATTCTGTTGTGTATAGTCTTTGTATTGTATTCTCCTTCTGTCTCTCTCTCTCTGAATGGGCGCCACCCACTTGCACTTTGCATGGGCTTTTGTAGGGATCAGAGGCGTAGGCTGGAAATCAGGCAGGGGATGAAATATCTGTCACAGTGTGGCTTAGCAGCAGGGAGGTGCCCAAGCATATTGTTTTCCTAGGAAACGTCATATAGAGCTCTCAAATATACAAAATCGATCTACAGCTGCAGCGGCAGGTTTCTGCTACAATGAAATCCAATAGCCGACTACACCTTTGAGCAGAACCCACATACAATGTATCTATCTATCTATCTATCTATCTACTGCCTCGGCACAGTCTCTGGCATGTTCTGTTCTGGTAATTTCCTCGTCATTATTGCGCAAACCGAACCGAACCGAGCCAAACTACGAGTATTACTAAATATTAGCATGGGGGGGAAATTAATATCTCTCTTTCTCCCTCCCCCTCCCTCTCTCTCTCCCTCTGGCAATGTGGCGGGATCTGTTTGTTCGGTTATTACTCATTAAATATGCATCAGAATGGAATACAGAATTGCGCATAAATCACAGACCTGGGATGGGCCTTAGCTGTGGCTTTTCTTTCTTTCTTTTCACTTTGATATACGATCTCTCCGGTGTATGATGATATATGAGCTGGCTATTAGTTTAGTTCTTAAATGAATCATCTGCTGTTGGGTGTTGGAAAATTTACTATTGTCTTTCGACTGGCATCGATGAAATCCCACAGAACAGAAGAGTTGTCTGTCTCGAAGAACTCAAAGAATGGGGAAGCATGCCATAAAAATTCCAATACCAACTTGAATTTAATGTCGGTTTTTTTTTTGGGTGTTTTGTTTGGCTTATTTGTTTCCTAAACTAAGCGTTAAAACATTAAAACTACCAGTTAACTCGAGTGTCTAGACAGCTGAGGAGGAGGAGGGGGAGGAGGAGGAGTTCTAAAAATCAGTTTGGAAAACCAGTTTTCAAATTAACACAAAATGAGGCTTAGAAGAGGGATTTCGGAAAACAAAAACCATGCATTCTTTGATCGGATGGAAATGGAATTTATTTTGAATGCACATTGAGGGAGGGATATTTTTTGGGACTGGTTTTCAAGAGAGCGGTCTTTCTTCTCACCTTTTTGATGTTGGTAGCCGACAGAGTGGTAGGAGTCTGTCGCGTCTATGAGAATTTGATTTCTTATAATCAGATTCATGGAATTTGTGTGTGTTTTTAGGCGCGGCTTTGCCTCAGTGGAATGATCAATCAAGTGCAGCATCGGAGAGCCAGAGTCGGATACAGATTCAAATACAGAGTCGGAGGCACAGGCACGGGCAGATGAATACCTAATGAGTATGGGTTGACTCTTACACTCACACACAGGCGTACAGGCCCGTACCACTCAAACTGGTTTAATTGATTCAAATGATGTTCATGATGATGATGTTGAATGAATGACGTTTGTCTATCTGTCTGTCTATTCCAGCTTAGGCTTCAGCATCGGGGCTTCAGGTTTTGTTTGTGGCTTTTATACGGATTTCAGTAATATGTAAATCGATGCATGACAATCCACAAAACTTCCCCTCTCGGTAGCCCCTGGACACCATCCTCAGATCAAAATATATATATATATACAAATAAGAGACAATGCTCTGCAGTGGAGTGCCTCGACAATGAGGCTACTCATGGGGCGTCATTGAAATTAAGAACTACAGGAAAATCTAGTAGGAAATCTGGAAAAAGGAGAGTAGGAGAGTGAGGCTGCAATCGGAATGATATGTGGAATAAAGGTCCAATTCTTCAGATGTCTGCGGAGCAGAAAGACCTGTGTGGAAGGGACTCTTTCTCTCCATGAATACATCACACCCTTGATTTCTGCAAGTACTGGGTATCTGGAAAAATCACATGCAACAGTTGGATGTTGTTTGTTTTTGTTTCTGTGTTTTTCTGTTGTTGGTGGCGTGTCATGCAACGTTTTGTGCTCACCCTTTTATGGCTGCAATTGTGTATTTGTATTTATAATTGTCTCAGATGTAACCGCTCCCATCCTGAGTCTCCCACCCTCCCCCCCGCCCCCCAACCATCGCATTGAGCACTTGTCAGTCAGGGGCATACCCTCCATCGGCATCGAAAATGTACTTTTGATGCTCTACCCAGAAAGGGTATTCAATCAGTGTATGAGTAAATGCATTTTCAACTTTATTATTGTATCGACCATGATCCCATTTCAATATCCAACAAATCTCTAATCGATCTGAGCAGAAACTTATCTTATAAAGATCACTAGAATATTTATGGCTATTGGATGTGAATGATTATAATAAAATTAGTAGCTGCCATTAAATTAGTAGCTATATTTGTTGTTTTCTATTTAGAGAATGTTGTATTCCAAACTTTGTCATATTGGAGCAGTTGGGAACAGTTCTGGCATTAAACTTGGTGAAGACTAGATTTTAATTGTTTTAGACCAGTGTTTCAGGTTGAATGAGGCCTTGATTCGCAGAAAAAGTGTCCCATAAGCGAAAGGACTCAAGCAAGGCACCCCAGAGCTTCTATTGTAGCACTTTCTCAAGGAAAGCCCATCACCTGAAGTCTCTCTTCGTGGTTCTCCCTTCCTATCTCTTCAATTGTGGCACTGATGTGAATAAATATGGTTTTTCATTAAGATATCATGAGTAATGATTAGTAATAAGTGAATTAAATACTATTCCCCATTGAATTGGTGTCTATTTCAGTTGATAAAGATGTCAAACTTACTTGGGGACTACTCTAGACTTTGAAGATAATTTATGAACAACTATTCTCAGCACCTTTGGAAAATTCCAACCCTCATAAGATAAGCAGGTTGGGACTTTGTTTAAAGTGTTCCAGAACTAATTTGAAACGAATCGCGTTCCACTTGAAAAAATAGTTCCCACAGAAACCCCTTGAAAATTCCCACAGTCTTGTGAGGAAGGGTATTCAAGCTTCGTTGCTTCGTTTCCCGTTTGCTTTGTTGTATTTGCATTTGCCTGTTGGATATACACATGTAATACTCGTATTGTTGCGGTCAAAGTTGACTGACAGTTGCCCATGTGAATGTCAATTTGTGGCCAGACCCGGGCCCCTCCGGGCTTGCCCTCTTGGTTGACTCCAGTGTTGTTTTCCATTCAATTATTAAAATTAGCTCGCATTGCTAATTGTTGAAAGATGCAATTAGCCGGCACTGCGTACTCGGACAGAGATAGAAAAAGAAACAGAGACGGCGATGGCGACAGATATGAAGATACAGATAGCTGGGGATCGGGCGGTGTAAGGTTCGTAACCTGAAAGGTTGGGATATGCCCAGACTTTTGTCTCTCAATAGAGCTCTGGCTGCAGGTAGAGAGATTCTTTGTTGTGTGGCGATAAGTACGATAGAAGACGAACCCACCCTCATAATTCGTGGACGGAAGTCGGGGTCTGTCTGGCTCATAAATACCTAATCTTTATGGAGTTGGGAATCAAAGAACTTGACTTGTTTATGCTTCCTTTCGCTCCCACCTGACTCCGGCCACTAATTACTTGGACATTCCTTCGGACAAGATCCAGGATAAGCAGACAAATCCTTAAGTCCAAAGAGCATTCAAATGCTAGAGGCAGACCACAGACGGAACCAACCGCAGGGGAACCTCCTGCCACAGGTAGAAACCACTAAATAAAATCATTAAAAATAATGAACGCACTTCCGTTGCAATTGTCGGGGGTCTTAGAACTTTACACAACATTAAAATGAGGCAGCCCCTGCTGGGGAATGCCGCACAAATTAAAAGGTAGAAGAGGCCTGATCCAAAACCGATCCCCAACTCGTTGTCGGACTCGTTGTTCGGGTGTCGTGAGTGCAATTACATGTGTAAGAAGGAGAGCGAAACGGAAATAAAGCTCACTCTCTTCCCACCTCCAGACGCTGTAGAGCCCGAGACGTCGTCTGTCGATAAAAAACAAAGGCACTCACTCGCTGGGTTACTTGATTGTGGGGGCTGGACGACACATATAAATTATCAACGATGCAGCCCCAGACCCAGACCGAGACCCAGAGCCGGAGCCAGTGCCAGACCTGCCCAGGCCTGTTCTTTGCTAGTTATGCATACTCGTAGATATTCAGATACAGATACATGGCCTGGAAGGTTGGTCCGGCGATACAGGTACAGCCTACGCCAAAAACGACAAAACTCATCGTTTATGAAATTGGTTTATGGACCCCAAAAACTATTTAATGCTTTATTCGAATCGTGCGAGGAAAGTGTGCAACTAGAACATATTCCAGCCGATGCTGAAGATCTGATAAGACTGGGAAAAGTGGGGAAAAACCTAAGACTACAGGCAATCTTAAATATGCTAAGCCACACTGGAAGAGGGGGAGAAAAATGGTGCCAGCAAGGCCTGAAAGTCCCATACAAAATTCATTTTCGATTTAAATAAATTTCCCAAGATCTAACCTTCATCAAAACTAAATTAATTTTGAGCGTACAAAAAGTTCAATAATATTGATTGATTCGTGATATTACAGCCGCTTTAAGCATTGTTTTAATTTGTAGTAAATAAATAAACAAATAGACTGGGGTCATCCCAATGATTAATTGAAACCAAATTCTTAATTCGAAAATTAATATTTTTTAAACGGAATGTCCGGAAGACCCCATACAGCCCCGGCAGCATGGCTAATCGAAATAATAGTGGGACCACCCTAGGGTGGAACATGTCCAAATTGAATCTACATTCTTTTGGGTAGCATCATTATATTTGACCCACTTTTCGTCACAGTAGTCGTCGTAGGCCTCGGGTGCTCTTCGCGATGTGGCTGGAAGTGTGACACATATCGGATGGCAAAGATCAATTAGCTGTGGAAATGGACCACAACTGGGGCAGAACGTCCCACCGTTCCACCGTCCCACCGTCCGTTCTGTGGCATTAGTTCCACTGCTAAAAGGTGAGCCGGGAATGACTCTTGGAGTGTTTAGACAACTGTTGAAACAGTGGCAAAGTGCGGAATCATGTTTGGGAAGGGGCTTTGCTTTTCAACACGCCGTTTTGTTTTCCTACTACTTTTCTCTCTCCTCTATTTTGGTGCTTTATTAGCCACACTTTTCAGAATTGCTTGGCAAAAAACACAAAAAAAAGAGGCAGGCAAAGAGGGAAACAAGGTCAGGCCCAGAACTTTCCCAAAAAAAAAGAAGACAGCGGCGACAGATACGCAGCAGCCTCAGATGCAGAACAAACAATTAGTCAGGTCTGTGTGTGTCGTCTCCCCGAGCGATTTGTATCTGTTGCCGCGCGCGTTTTTTCACACTGCTCTTTTGGGTTAACGTTAACCCGTTTGCCAGGCCCGGCCGGCCAATTACATTACCCCGCCCCATAAGCCAATCCATCAACATGAATATATCTCTTAAAACAGAACCCAACAATTGCTTGATTCATGACTAAAAAAGAAGTCTGAAAACAGCTGGAGAAAGAGGAAACCGAGCAACAACCTACATAAAGTATCTTTGTATCTTTTGCAGTCTCTCTGTCGCTGTCTCTGTCTGTGTCTGTTTCTGTTTCGGTTTCGGTCTTGTGACGCATCTGTGATCCCCAAGAAATATAAAGAAATACAACTGCAGCTTGAAGTTGTTGGATGCCTCTGTGGATGCCACTTGATTGCTTTTGATTGAGTCTTGTGTTTTTTCTGTGCTTTGCTTCCCCTCCCCCCTCCCATTATTTCCCATTGAGCAAGAGTTTTGATTTCGATTTTCTGTGATTTGATTTGATTTGATTTCGTTTCTTTTCGAGACGATTTTTTGTTTTCATTTTCAATAAATCGCCCCATAATTGCACGCCCCGTGGTGGGGGGATTACCAATCCAGAGGAAAGGTCTAGCCATGTGAAAGCTGCCATCCGCGAGGCGTGTGAAAACTGCTTTTCCGAATTGAATATATTTCACCATGTTCCTCAAATATTTTAATCGTTTTATCTCTCTCTTTTGCAGGCTGCACGCAGCACCCTTCAAAGATTTACTTAAGATTTGTGGAATTCTTCAGGTAACTATAAAACCTACTATTTCCTCAATGACGTGCAGACCTAAACACTCCCTAAAAAAACAACATTGTTGCCTCAGTTTAATGCACGTTCCATCCAGCTGCAGGCTCGGACAAACTATTCATAACTCACGTGCACGCAAACAGTGTTGCATGCCTCACTGCCTCTCTCTCACATTTAGAACCTCAAATCAAATATGGGTCAGTTTCTTGTAGAGTTCGAAGTTGTGTACACAAAGTTGTGTACTTCTTGCATAACTGTCCTATAAATGGGGTATACGGTGATGCGAATGCGGTTTAAACATCATTTAGAATAGCCAGAATGAGCAAAATGTCTTCTAGAATGTCTCTCGATCTCTCTCGCGGAGTAGCTTAGCAACACAGGTCATCTTTGGCAACTTTTCTCTTGGAAAACTAGTATTAATTTAGTATTATTTCGGTAGACAAGAACTTTTACTGCTCTAAGGTTATTCTATATGCTTTTAACTTAATGGTTATAATATTTTGTCTAGTAGTTTTGTTTAGTATTTTGCGTTGTATGTTCTAGTATTTTTTCTAGTATTATGCTTAATATTTTTGTAGTTTTTTTTTCTAGTATTTAGTAGTATTTTTTCTAGTTTTTTGTCTAGTATTTATTATTATTTTTCTACTATTTGGCGGTTATATTCCACTGACTTCTATAGCTGTAAAAAGTATATCCCCACAGAGAAAAAGAGAGGTATTTCTTTTAGTAGTAAAATATTTGCCTACAGAGCACTCTTCTAGTCCATCATTTTACACACTGAATTTTAGTCTTAGTTCTAATTGCCGCTGGTCATACGAGTAGAATAAGCGCGCGGACTAACTGTTGAGCGGCACTTAAATGCTAATTTGCGGATTTGAGTGACCGTTGAGTGCCTTACTGTTCCCGTGAGTGTGTGTTTACTGCCTTCCAGCACTGTGTTTTTGTCTGCGTTTTAATTGCATCGAGAGACCCATTTAAATGTTGGCCCTTTTAGCCCCGATTCTCTCGGTTTTTGCTCTGCCGCATGCCGCATGCCGCATGCCGCGTATCGATGGCCTGCCAGCCTTTCGAAGCAAATTGCAATTCCACGCACAACAAATGAGGTCGCCAGAGATCAACGATCTGTATCTCATTTGGTTTATGTTTCTTTTTTAATCGGTAATCCCGTGTGTAACTGATGTTTTCAACGGGCCAGAAGTAGGCCCATCAGGGCTTCTTTATTACCATTTCTTATTGGTATCTGATTCAGTTGTTAGATTAAATATATAGTCAAAGCATCATAATACGAATGATCCGCCCATACAAACTTTATGGTATCTCCGATGCGTACCAAGGACTCTCTATATTTGAAGGCCCAAAAGATAAGTGGTACCATCAGGACGATCGGTACCACCTCCATATATGAGATCTTGAATTTTTTTTTAGGGATCGTAACGAGCCCGTCGCAGTGTAGCTCAAGGAATACTCCACCTTGCCGAATATACTTTGGGGAAGGGTCCGGAAGAGGATCTCGCACTTTGTTCGCTGGCAAATGCTTTCGAATAATCTCTGGATCAATGGCCCAAACAGGTCGCTTGACATGCACCGATTCTCCTGCTGCCTCCCACCTCAGTTCATCTTCAGATAATTCGCAGATATTATCCATGGCAGATCTGAACAAAAAGAGTGCAATTATAAAAACGAAAATTTTGTTTAAAAAATTCGAAATACTAACAGAAGTATAATTTGTGCTGACTTTGGAGTTGTATTCAAAGAATGAAAGATTTTTCTAGACCTAGTATATACTCGTACATAAGTGACAGTTTGGAAAACAAGAAAACTATCGAGAAACAGCAGATGATCGATGATCGATCCATGATCCATCGATCCGCACTCGAGCATTACGATCTGTAGCTGCAATACTCGACTTTGAACGTTCTTCTTGATCATTTCATTCACTTGGGACTACGATAATCCATAGCATTATGAAATGATATATACTCGAACTCGTTTAAGTATACATCTGAGGTCGTTCGTTCATGCTTGGTTGCCTGCCATCGATCGATCTTCGAAATTGCATTAGAGAGTAGAGAGATATCTCCCGATTTTCAAACAATACGAATTTGTCAACGGAAATGATGAACGGCAACAATTGCCGACATGCAATGAATATAATTTTGTTTAGATCATAAATTTGCGTCATTCTCCTCTGCATTTGCACTCCTCGCATTTTGTATCTCTGAAATTGCGCAATTTCCCCTCTCAAAGTTAAGTATCTCAATTACTGTAGATTTTCATGGGACTTTTCCTACTTCTTAACGTCCAAACTTGTTCCTCTAATCGGCTTAATACGGCAAATCGCTTCAGTAAACACACTGATCATCTCGTAATACGATTATCTGAACTTTGAACTTGAACCAAGCACAAAGTGTTTACAAATTTGAATACATTTTAACTCAAATGTGAATACATTTAGCAATCAATGCGGGAATGACAAAATGTGTATAAATAAATCAATTTCGCAATGTCAGCCGAGTGTTATTCCCCCCTTACCAGAAAGACAAGCTACAATCGAAGGAAAGATATCGTTTATTGTACGTTTGTATCTTTAGAGAACGTGATGTTTGCTCAAAGATTCGTTTATGTTGCAGTTTGTTTTAATTTGCACTGATATTTGATAAATGTTTTGATATAGCTATCAATGTGTAATGGAAAATCTATCCTCTGTTACTGAAGATCTATGTATATATTCGGTCCCCCTCTATTGTCTAAAGATCATTGAATTAGAAAGCACTGCTGATAGTTTGTTTGTTCCACATGCCCAGATATGTATATCTTTCCACTGATCTCGCGATAGAATCATCCACACAGCTGTGGTAAAAGTTTTGCTAATCTCATTCTGTGCCTCGTTTTTGCATCAAACTTTATGTCTCTGGACTCCGGACATGGACATGAACATGGCTTGTCTGAGTGATTTTTTTTTGTTTGGTTTTGGTTTTGGTTTTCAATTTCACTTGAACGATGCGGCACGTAGCCGGAGATACTACTCGCAGACATTTGACACATCACCTGACATGTCAGCCTGGCCTGTCGGTCTTTTGAGCGCAGTGAGAGTTTTTCCAGCGCCAACAAATTCTTTGAGTAAAAGTGAACACACACAGAGAGAGAATTAATCCGAAAACGAGCTCAAGTTCAGCCGACGGCCAACGGCCAGCAGGAGGCAAATTGTTTTGGCACATGCCAAAAATAAAAAGCTGAAACGATTAGAGCCAGACCTGTCTGGATGGCCGAAAAAAGAAGCATTATAAATTCATTAGGCAACAAAAAATCTTTAAAAATCTTTAATAATTATAGTTGGAAACGAGGGGGATCTTTGCTGAATACTCGAATATTTCTTTGTACCTCGCGTGACGCGTTTCGTTTGGTTTTGTTTTTGTTTTGATCTAGCCAAACCACAAAAAACCAGCAGGGCCCCCAGGTGATAAGTTCATTTATCTGCTATACATATTTATTGTTTTTCATCCGACGCGTGCTCCATTGAGTCTTGTGTTAATTTGTAATAATTAATTTGCGAATGGGCAGAAGCTTATAAATTATTATTTTTAACTCCCTTGGACACGACTGGAAATACCTGGGAACAACTGGGAATATCCGGTGTTTTCCCGCTCAACATTCCTGGAAAGTAGCTGGGGAGCAGAGAATTGCAAGCATTTATTTATTGTGGTTAATATTTCTGGGAAAATATAAATGATAATTATGTTCTACGTAAGAAATCTTTATTGGCTTAGATCGGATCAATATCATAGCTCTCCTCTCTCGCACACAATCTCTCTCTCTCTCTCCCAGTGTGACTTAGCAGAAGACGGGGAAATATCATTTCTTGAAAAAGGCGAGAAGAGATTTATCCCAGAGAGATTTAAACTCTAAAAATACCCCGAAAATACCCAGAGATACATAAAAAAAATATTTTAAAGTATAAATTATAATTATAATTAAACAATAAATAAAAATATACAAAAATATAGTGTCGAGTCAAAGTGTGAATCAAACGTTCCAGCTGGTTTAATTTTAAATTCTGGGCACTTTTTATTTTAAAAACATTTCATAAACAAGGTTTAAATTTATTTAAAATACTTTTTTAATTTAATTAGGAAAGAAAGTAATTTACTGATGTGTTGATTAATTAACAGCCATCGTTGATTTATATATACAATATTTATTGTTATTTTTGCATACCTCCTTTTCAATTGATTGCCTTTCGCGTCATCAATTGCCAGCCCAACCATTTTGCTGGCATGTATTCGCTTTCAATCATCGTTGCGCTGGCCGACTGCACAATTACCGCGGCCAAAACGCGGAATGAGGCAACGTTTTGGCATACCTCAAATTGCATTTAACCGAACACGGAAGATGGCACCCCCCGCCCCGCCTCGATGGTTGCGTGTGCCACATGCCACATGCCGATGAGGGAGGTACTGGGTCTGTGTGCCTCCAAAATTGCATTCGCTGGCTGCAGCCTGTCCTGTGGCGGGGGGGTCTATGTATATTTAAACGGGTTAATGTCTGGAACGGAAAAATCTGAAAATAAAACAGAGACGACAACGGATAAGGCCCCTGTTAAAGCCCACTTCATTATTAGCCATTATCTTTGTCATGTCATTTAGTTTAATATCAATGTGCCCTGCACATTGCAATATAATTTCTCCCCCCAACCCCCACCCCCCCGTGCTAAGCGTGTGCCTCTAAAGCCCACGTGTACTTTGAGATATTCCTCAATTTTCTACCGGTATTTTTCCAATTAGAGAATTGCGCACTTTGAGTACGGTTCTGTTCTGTTCTGTTCTGTTATGTTCTGTCGTTGCTTGTGGCATCTGACATGCATGACACTCGCTTGGCCTGCCATTTCATATGTAATTAAGTAATCGAGTAATGGTGGCTAAGCATAAGCTCATTTAATATGATTACCCCTTGGGATCACAGCGGTTAGAACTGCGTAGAAAGACATCTGGATAGACATGCACATTTCTGTAGGTTATTCCAGGAACAATTCAAATTTTTAAAGATTTTCTAAAGGGAATAATTTGATTTGTATTCACAGCCTCAATATTTTTTTTTAGAAATGAAGCTGCGGTTTGCAAATTTATAAATAAATGATGTATTGCTGATATTTTTACACCATTTAAATATATATAAATATTACTTGTTAATTGAATTAAATCTTGGAATATTTCCATTTGCATTTAGGGAGCTTTCCATTCTATAGGGTGGAAAAGCCCCTGTTAAAATTTGTATCAACTCCTTACTTTCGATTGAAACATTTCCACTCATTTGCCATTTAACCGCAGCTCAAAAACTACTCGACCATATCTCGCAGATACGTATGTATATCCATCCATGCATCCATTACTTGCTACAGATCGAAAGATACGTCTGTTTGCTCAATTCGTTAGCTCGTCATGAATGAAATCGACTGACTTGGCTTTTAGCGTAGTGCCGAAAAGTAAATTAGCAGAGAGCCGAGCATAAATCAAAAGCAAGTCACTTAATTTTACTTTAATTCATTTTTACTGTGCCAAGCCATCAATAAATGTTGTTGGTATTTGATTTGGCAATTTTTCCTTCAAGATAATTTCATGCGCATTTGTTTGGTTTGCATTGGGGTTTTTTTTTATTATTATTATTTTTGTTATTGAAATAGGAATTGCAAGTGGAATTTGTAAGCAATTCGAACGTTAATTGAAATTCAATTCAAGTCCACGATGAATCGAAGTAAGTGGAGAGCACCCAGACGCCAGGGTTTTTGCGACAATTGCAATGCAAAAAGATTTTCTACATTTTTCTACTTTTGTGTGAGATGCATATCAATTGTTCAAATTTATAGCAACAGAAATATGTGTATATATAGTAAAGAAATAATAGAACTCGGGCTGTACTAGCTGTTAAGCTACTCTGAGAGAGAGAGAGTCATCGTTTTCTGTACGGCTTTGGCTTTGGAGAGGCTTACTTCACATCTTCTTGAATAACCCTGTATTCTCTGACTTTTAGTAGAATTTATTAAACGATTATTAAAGATTTTTTGATCAACTTGTTCCCCTTTTCTTTTGAAAGAAAGAAGGGCTTATGTTGAACTTCTTTCGCATCAGATGCCCCATCAATCAGGGGTCCCAAAAATCAACCAAAACGAAGACAAAAATATCCAAAGAACCCTTCAGCAGAGGCCAAGATGCGGCTTGCCAGATGAATGCATTTATTAGCAGCCGTCCTTCTAGATCCGAAAAGATCAGATCGAAACGGAATGGACCCCAATCCGAACAAAAAAGCCCCAAATGTAACATTTTTGTTTTTTTTTTTTTGGCAGTTGGCTGGACACTGAAAAAATTAAAATAAAACTAAAAAAAATATCGGTATGGAGTTGGAGTTTTTTTGCAAGCAAAAATTTTCTCACGTAACAAGTACAACAGGCCCCAGACCCCCAGACACGGAGCTGCGGGAAAAACTGAGCAAACTGAAAAGCAGAAAACCAGAGACTAGAGACTAGAGACCACAGACCGGGCCAAGTAAATTGCTTGTGTGTTGGCCAATTTTTTGGCGTCTGCGCAATCCATAAGAGGGCATTAAAGTGGTGCTGCTGGTGCTGGCTGCTGTTGGCCGATTCTAAATATCAGGCAAGGCGATTGCAAGTAGCAACAACAACAACAACAACCTTGGCTAATGGCCAGTCAACGGCAACTGACACAGGCGATATCATGCACCCCGTCTTGGAGGGGGGGCGGGGGGCCCAAAAGCTCAAGTTAATGGCTCACTGACTGGCCTTTCCATTGCATATTCCTCGTCCGCCTCTTCAAACTCTGCTGCAGCATGTGTGCCTGCCTGGCTGCCTGCAATTTGCTGGCCCAAAACTATGACTAAGCCCTGCTTATCTTGGCCAAGAATTTGACTCTTGCTCTTTTCGCTGGCTCCGCGAGTACTCGCATAAAGTATCGGAATTTGAGTGGAAAATTTTCACACGAAATTCAACAAATGTTCGTTAATTGCTTGACAAAATAAACGAATAAACGAGCCAAGCAAACAGGGGGACAAGAATTGGCACTGGTCGAGAGATCTCTTTGATATATCAAATTATCATTTTGCACCATCACGATGATCGCTTTGGGGCCGCCTCACAAAAAACACTTGTCTATCACTTGTCCGTCGCGCAAAGGGTGTCAACGAAACACCTCTAGAAAATGTATTCACTCCACTGTTTCCGACCATAATCCCATAGAGCTGGAGGAGAGACGACAAATTGCAAGAATAAAGTACAGCTTTGTTGGAATATTCCTCAGACCAGCGGTGGTCGGTTTTGTTTTTGCATTCTCGGCACCGAGTCGCAGCTGTCTTTTAATGTAATATAAAGAGGGAACTCTTTAGAGAACTGTGTAGCCATTAGACCAAACTAATTAAAAATTGAATCTGTATATAATTTTCAATGATATGAGTCTCAATAAAAAAGTGTATAACGAAAACAAGACTTGATTTCAGGCGAGGAACTATCATAGACGACACGTGTATTTTGTTTACCACCGCTGTTTTATGCTGTATCCAATCACGGTATAAACTTTGATTCCAAAGTCTGTTTTAAAGCATTGGAAAACTTTGATCAACCCAAAAGTTTCCTATACGCCTTTTACGATAGCCCCACAAATAAATTAAAACAACGGAAAGGTATACCAATATTGTAATAAAATCATTAACGAGTCATCAATGTGGATCGATCGATCGCCAGCTGCCGTGACTAAATGGGGATACTCCCAAATACCGAAAACAAAACCAGAAATATGATAAGAGTTTATAAGTTCAATTGAATAGATTAGAGGAGTTCCACGAGTAGATATGATAGGGCTTCTCCCAGCAAACAGAGATGGGAATTTATGCCATCCACGAATGGCTGGAATAATCATTGGGAATTCTGGATAATTCAAACTGTGACCAAAATGTGTGTTCCACTCCACAGTCCTCATTTGTGCACAGCCATGTCTCAAGTCAGGCACATATGTACTTGTACGTAAAATAATAATAATAATGATGACAACCCTTTGGCTTTAGCCATGAAGTCATCTCCCGTCGCCCATCGAGACACCACCTCAGGGAATTTGTGTACAACGCCATATTCCATATTCGTATGAGACACGACATACGATTGGATCACAGATTCTTTCACTAATTGTTGTTTACAAAAAACTGACCATTCCCATTGCCATTGCCGTTTCCAGCCATTCTCTGGATACATTTGCTGGCTATTTATTTTCACTTTCCGCCTGTTGGAGATACAGAGAGAGAGAGATGGAGAGGATTGTTGATGATAACCAGCCCAACCTGTCCCGTGTAATCGTTAGCTTTTTTAATGGGGTTCGGTTCGGTTCTAACAGAATCAAGAATTCGATTTAATCGAATCGCAGCTGGTGGCTCCACACTGGGGATCTACAATACCTGTTCAAAACCTGTGCTTCGTTATTCAATCAAATATTATTAATCGATGATGCACACGCTAAGGCTTAGGCACAGGCTTAGGCTCTTCCCACCTGATAATTATATTTTGAATTTGATTAATTTTTGACCAGGCTGCATTTTTCCTTAATTTTTGTTTGTGGTATTTTCTAGTTTAAATTCGTTTTTTGCTGCTTCTGCTTCTGCTGTTAGCATTGATGTGATAATAAATAAAACTGAAATCGTGTTTGAACGTTCTTGAGTTCCTTTTATTTATGGCATTCATCATTAGACGCCAGCATGATTTGAATGAATAAATAGAGGCCCAGAACCCCGTAGCCTGTGGCTGGGACTGTGACTGCGACTGTGACTGGGACTGGGACTGTGACTGGGTGTGAATAATAAGGAGGGAGTGTGCGACTCCTCCTCCCCATCCCGAGTGACTGGGGTACTTAAGTGGCAATGCTTTGTGTTGTGTCCAGCAGTAGTTCCGCGTTGGAATCGATCCATTCGAAATGCTATACTAAAACATTGCCTAACCATCGGAGGGGATTAAAAATACGTATTACATTGGCGGAGAAACTCTCTCCTCCTCTCTCTCTCTCTCTGTTTCTCTCTAAGCCGATCCGATAATTGTAATTCCTGAGCTCCAACTTTTACCGCCTCGGGCTGCACTCGACAGCAGATAAGATTGCAAACAAAATTAATTAAAAATATCAAAAGTAGACAACGGCCAAGGCAAAAGCAACATCAAATCAAACTACAAAATAAAACTCGAAATTCAATTATGAACAATGCCTGGATGTTGCAGCCATGCAACAAAATGTCAAATGGTCAAATCAAAGTGGTTGTAAAACTGTCGAGGGGCTTACGAGGGGCCTCCAGGATTCACTGACTCACGGCCCCACAGGAAATGATTCATTTGTGGGGTTGGACAAAAGAAGCTGACAGAAATGTATCCCAAAAGGGATGGCAATCTGTATCGGTAGTTCTGGGAAATCTTTAACAGAATTCTGGATGTCTTTAAAAACAGTTTACATCAATCTTCTATCTATCTTTAAGGGAGGTTCTGTTAAACCAAGATCTGTGAAATAGTAGAAGAAAGTATTACCTCTCTAATTCTTCTTAAGCTCCATAGATCTAAGCCCAGAGCTACTCGAATAGGGTAACGTACACTCTGTAAATGATATTTTGCAATCCCAAGTAGAGAAATTGTTTTGTTTTTTTTTTATGAAGCCACAAGACGAGTGCCAGTACCATCTGGCGGGGCAATATATCAGCTGGACTACAAGCTGTGAATACAAATGGTTGCCAAACTGTACAACTACGAGTACGAGTACGAGTACGAGTATTGCGGCAACAGAGAGGCATCATTGCAATGCAGTTGTTATGGCTATACCCTAGGGTATAGAGAGGGTATTTCTATTTCGAAATGCACAAAAGATACCCGAGGAGACAGTCTGTTATTCTCCCCCAACTTTCAGCTTTGATAAGATCAAATCACTATATAATATGGACCAATGGATCTGCCAGGGTATCCATTGTTTCGACGCCTAGAAACACACACACATTAGGCATCATTTTGCCGGAGCTTTTAGCATGTTTTTCATTTCAGCCATTGCTCAATTAACCCGCTTAGACGGCATTTTTTTCTATTAACCAATAAATTGTTGGGGCCCAGCAAGGGGGAGACGAAGATGACAAACCATTTACATGGCACGCCCACAAGTGCCCCATTGTGACGTTGGGACTGGCGGCAAAATACCGAAAAACACTCGGCGACAAATTTATATGGGAACTACGAGTGTTTCTGCGCATTTCTCAGCTATGTGCATAGCTCTAATCTCTAATAATAATTAGAAAAAAAGATCTCCGCAGAGCTTAACTTTCTCCCAGCGACACATTCGCGTAGAGGCCGCGAGGCACTTTAATTAAAAAATTGCCCATGCATAAATATTTGCCTGGTCTTTGGTAGATAATTCTCCACAGATCTTTATTGTTTGTCTTCTTAAAAGGTTTTTGTTTTGCATTTTGCTAAACAAACAAATATGAATACGCATAAATTATAGCTGAGAATTCGATGTATTCGAGGGGATCCAGTTAATCCAGTTGTATTTAGCAGTGAATATGATTTATTAAAACATAAATGGAAAACAGAACTCGACTGTGCAGATCATGGTGCTGTAACCACGAATGGCCAGTACTATCTCACGATCCTCTGTCATAGCCGTTTTTATAAGAGGTATTACAAAGCACAGGGTGTGGATAATCCTTCTGGCATAATCCAAGATAAGTCCACGAGCCCATCAAACGAGAATTTTGATGGTAAATGATCTGTGGATCGTACTGGAACTGTTCATCGGGCTTTGGGTATTTGTAGTACTCTGGCGATATATTTTACTGGACTTGAGCAAAAACATAAACGAAATATTTAAAATACAATATAAATTGTAAACAAAATGATGTCAAGGCATTCACTTTCAAAAAGAGCCAAGAAATTATAATACAAAACAAAATGTATGAAAGGTGTTCTCTTTTTTTTTTAGAAGAACGAAGTTCCAATACACTACTGCTCTTGAATAGGCGAACTGTAAAGGGTTATGAATCATGTAATCCTACTACTAATAAGCTCAAAGCCTGTGACACATAATTTCTAGAAAGTTTTGTACCCTCATGGAATGGTAATACGATTTTGAATCAATATATGCCTCCGATATTAGCCCTTGAATCTTTGGATATACGATTAGTAGATAGAATTACTGAATACCTTATAGTATGGATATGATTTCCCCGCTTAAACGTTATGCTCTCTCTCTCTCCCAGTGTAGCTTAGTAGTAAGAATTGCCATGGCTGATGGGACCAAAGGGTGTACCCTCTGAAAAGAGTATGAAAAAGAGAATTACGCAGGCATACAAAATATATATATATATAGTATATACTCGTACATATATATAATTTGTAAAACAAAAAACCTGCTGCGGCTACTTCAACTCAATTAACCCACCAACAGCAGCCGCAGCATTGTGTTGGATCAACTTTTGAGCTCCCATTAAGGCTCCCCTGTCGCTGTCGCAGCACACCCTTCCCCGCAGCCCCTGACCTCATTAAACCGAAACATAGTACTCTCGTAAATCTTCCTGGACCTCTCTGACGTCCGGCCGACACTATAACAAATATTTGCCATGATATTATTTCACTCCACGTTTTGTTCTTTCTGCCAAAAATTGTTTCTGCTTTGTTTTTTATGGGACAATTTGCTTTATTTCGGTCTATAAAAAGAAATTAAAGCAAATTGCGGGGTTTTTTTTCGTTAACACTATTAATTGTTAATGTCTGGGGATTAGGTAAGGAGAATTCAAGTGAATTTTGGCACAGCGCAAATAAAAGTAAAAGAAAAGACAAGCCAAAAACCAAAACCAAAAGCCAATGTCATTTATTTCTTTGTTTTGTGATGAGAACTGAATTTTAAGTTACGGAGTTACGGCTGAAGGTTACGTACGGGAGGAGATAATCTTAATAGATTGTACATGTGCGATACCATAGGGGTACAATTATATGAATAACACGGTCTAAAACATTCGATTAAAGTGGGGGGGAAGTGTAAGCTTCTTACAGAAGTGGAGACGAAGGATATAAAGGAACTCTTAGCAGTAAAGAGTGGAGGGCACACAACATCTCTATCCATCTCTGGGTCTAACCCAGGCAGACTCCTGAGAAATCATTTAAAAACAACTAAAGTCAACAAACGATTTCTACATAAACGCCTTCGAAAAGGGATTTGTACGACTGTAGGTGGTAAAACCTAAGAAGATTAAGCAGTTGTAATACTCTGAATTTCCCATTCAGCTACCTGCAAGGGAACACAGCACCACACATTCCCACGTTACTCAAAAGGTATTCGGGAAAAGGGCTGCCAAATGTGTGCCTAATCTTTGCCACCACAAAACCCCGCACTTGATTTCTCTCTCTAACGAACGACAATAATAATAATAATAATAACAATAATGGTAATGCTAATGATGCTGCTGGGGTTCTGGCTGGGCTCCTTTTGAGGTGTGGTGTGGTGTGTCTGTTTGCCAATCACTTCCATACAAATTTATGGCATACATTATAGTTTATTCAATCATTCAATTAAATGCATTCCAATGCGTTCGCACGTTGACTTCCTTTGCGCCTTACTCTCTTTGCAACTCCTCTGTGTCTCGCCCGATCTCTACTCCGAGTGGGGCACATGACACACATGCCCAAAAAAACAACAAACAAACAAACAAAAAGTATACGTACTCGTACGAATACGAATTGCGAAACTGTTTAATTTAGTTGCGAGTCACTTTTTTTCGTATTTATTTTGAGACATTCTTTAGAGCCGCCGCGGCGGGCCTTGTCTGGGGTCCGAAGCTCTGAAGCTGAGGCTGCGGCTGCGGCTGAGCCCCCAATCAGAATTTACGATTTACGATTTATTTAACCTGACACTGGCAGCCACACACCGAGCCAGACTTAGAGCTACAGCTAGAGCCATGGCTAAATTGATATTTCTCTGCTCTTTTGAGTAAACATTAGAATCAACTTTTTCGAAATTTGCTGTTGACACAGTTTATGCCCAGGCAATCGGCCGCCTGCACCTGAGTATCTCTGTATCTTTGTATCTCTGCGGGTCCCTGAGCGAGCGCCGCTAAGAGCCAGGTCTTAACAATAATAAATTGCATTCTCAGATGCCTGGCCGGGTCTGGCCGGGCCTGGCCTGGCCTCTATTGAGAACTCTCGAGTGGCTCGAGTGTTTTCAATCTAAACAAATAACTTGGTTGTGGTTTTTGCATTTTAAGCAGCCTGGGAACACACACACTGGAGCTCTCTGGAACCCAAATTTAGCTGTTAACAAGCTACAAATATGAACAGAAAATGCTTAAAAATATACACTTTTGATAAATGACTTGGCAGTTTGTCTCCCCAGCCAAAGCTGGACAAAAGATTGCCCGAAACAGAAACAGAAATAGAAACATCCGTATAATATAAGTTGAAAGCGTTTACCATTATTATATGATATGATGATCAATCAAGTGGTAGCATTTCGAAAAAAGTAGCTAAAAATGTGCACAAATCAAATGCTGACATAAGTAAAAGTCTTTGTTAATGATTGGCATCTGTTTCGATCATTAAATAGTATTTATTGAAACGCGATAAAGTTCTCCAGCAGCGCGAAAGGAAGTTGTTAAATTTCTCTCTCTTTCGTCTTTTTTCAGACCCTTGGGCGCTCTGAAACGCTCCTGGCGTGATTTGATTAAAATTTTGCACACAAAACTGTCGTCCACATGGCAAACACTTCCTCATTACGCCTTTTGCATTTTGCGCTCATTTTTGTATGAAAAGTACAGTGGAGCGTCTGTTAGGAGGAAAAATTCGACTTGGAGAGTCTTTGAGCTGGGGAAAATCTGTAAAAAAAATGCTACTATTAAATTTGTATAAATATCTGAACTTACTTTTCAAGCTAGTGGATAATGGATAGTTCATTCTTAATGGAAATTATCCATCAAAGGGGGATCCATCATTAGGGATCTTTTAGTTTTTATGAATCATTACAATTATAAAGAATTTTGATTCTATCAGAGGTCTATCCCTCTAAGAGCTTTACTTCCGATTATAATAGCTATTCCCAATCTATAGCTCATCTTTCACATCTTTCTTAAATAAATCTTGATTTTTATAGAAGTTCGAACTATAGACGTTTGACTGTCTATTTATTTTGTATACCCTTTTTTTTCGTTAATTTAATGTGAGTTGAGGTTTTTAAAATGCGCGCTCACGCCCTGTACAAAACTTTGCAATTATGGACAGCCGGGGGGAAGTAGAATACAAAAAAGGTGGAAGAAAACCGAGGAAAAGGCATAAATGATAATGGCTGGGCTGAGGAATGAGGTAGGGCAGGGCAGGGCAGTGCAGGGCAGGGCAGGGCTCCATACAAAACAATTATTTAGTTTTTGTTTTTTGTTTAAATTTTCTTACAAATTCAGCGCGCTTTCTTTGCCTTCTTTTTTCATCACGATGGTGATCATGGTGTGGAGAAAACGAAAACGAAAACGAAGACGACAGCGACAGCCGCCGATGTCAATGGCCCCAAGGGATGGGAATGGGATGGGTGGGATACCAACTACTGGGCTTTCTCATATATGTGTGTGTGTGCGACGAGTGTATCTATGAATGGAGATGGCAACCGCCCGCATACGTTGACATTTACATAGTACAACAAAGCATAAATGGATGTTGTGGTCGATGTCGAAGTCGAAGTCCCCATCGAAGACGAAGACTCGAAACAGCAAAAAAAGTGAAAGCCAGCTACTTTATTGACTCCCCAAAGACACCTGCAGACACTCAAGGTCATTGCATAGAGAGAAACAACACACATACCCATACTTTTATTACTAATGATATGGCCATAGACCTGCCTTTTGTCCGAGCCCGAAGTTGAGGCTGAGGCTGAGAGCCGAGGCTTTTATCGGGTATCAACTTCCTATGGAATTGGCTCTTTTATGCCGCTGCTGCAATTGCTAGCCAGCTAGCCAGTCAGCCATAAATTACCATAAATTCCAAGCCTTAATATTTATATTTCTAAATCACGAGCACGATTTCTTTTCAGCTTTATAGTTGGTCGTAAAAATCAGAGTATATCACACGAAAACAGAACAGAAAATTGCGAACATGATTAGATAACCCACAGAGCCACACAGCCACACAGCCACAGGTAGCAGGCCCCTCCGATCAGATTTAGATTAGACCTAGACCACCGTATCCGTAACACACAATGATAGGCATGACCGTGTAGAATGGTGCCAGAAGCTAGTGTTTCCAATTGAAGATAGACCCCAGTACAAATATGATTAAGTGGTTCAAGTGCAAATCAAATCAAAACGGCTGGAGGATACGACTAGAGGATACCTAAACTATAATGTTTATGAATATGTATAGTCAAAGGAGAAATTTGGCAACAGTTTAACATAAACAACGCCCTTATCGGCGAGACTGTTGTCGAGCAGCGATGTGTTTTGTGTGTCTTTCAGGTGTGGTTTTTTATAAGATAAAATCTTGGAGAAATTGGGTAATAGAGGCAAGAACTAACGACTATCTAGAAGTTTCGGCAGACCTCTGAAAAATACCGATATGCCCTGGCCTCTCTACAAATTTGGTAGCTACAAAAATTACCTTCCAGAGATCTCAGTTCTAGCCACAGTGTCGCACACACAGAAGTGTATTTTCGCCGAGCCCCATTCTCGTGTTAGTCCACAGACAATTACAGGCACTGGTATTCGCAGGTATATTCCATATAGAAAATGCAAACCAAACATCTGCCTTTGTTGTTCCATAATTTGCGACACTTAAGCAGGGTCTTTCAGGCGTTTAAATCACTCTCGGATACTCGTAGTGGTTGCATCCTTAACTAGCTGTTTATCAAACAATTTGCTATCTGAATAATGCGAAAAACTTGGTAGTACTTACGTGCCCCTGGCAAAGTCGTGTGGCAAAAAAAAAAGTTAATTATAATAGCGAAAAATATTTGCATATTGTAAGATGCTGTGAGAAAAAAAACACAGCAAAATACAGAAGACAGAAGACTGTTTACAGCTGCCGGAGAAGGAGTGTTAATTATGCGGTAATTTATTATTACAATCGCGGTTGACACTCGCCTTTCGGTGCAAGTACTTGCCAAATCTTCAAATTGGGTGTGAATTGGTGCCTAATGAGGAGTGAAAGTGTGTGTTCGCCTTTTACCTTTAAATTGTGTGAACAAAATGAGAGTTACAACACCTAATTGGGTAATTAATTTTAATATATTTATATTCTATTGGAGTTCCCTTTATTTTAATTTCCTTTTTGAAAGTATGAATAGTAGATCTTTTTTTTATGTTGAAAATTTGTATTTTATTTTAAACAAGTTTACTGCTACCTTTCGGGGCAACTTAAGAAGACCGGCACTCTTCGGAAGACCGTTTTTGGCTAAAAAAATATTTAAATTGCAATTTTAAAAATTAAGAAATTGTGTGTTTATTTTTTAAAATTTATTTTAATACAAATAATAATCATTTTAAAATTGTATTTCAAAGATTAAAAATTGAATTTTTATTTCAATTTTTATCATAAAAGCTAAAAATATGAATTAATAAATAAATTAATAAGTTAATTTAAAAAAAAATTTTTAATTTAAAAATTAATTTTCTTTTCCATATATCAATTAAGATGTGATTCTGATTTTAATAATAATAAATAATTATTTTATTTTGAATAGTTTTTTATTTTATAAAATAAAAATCTTATAATTCCTTTCCTAAATTTCACTTTTGAAAAATTCGAATTATATTAAACATATACTATTTCTTCTATTGCCTTTCAGATCTATCTAATTTTAACATGTTGGTGGATACAAACGGATTTTGATCCGAATAAAATATAGTTACAACAACAACCAAAATCATAATGGAGAACAGCAACAGAAACTCAACAATGGAACCCCCCGCAACGGAGACGGTCGGCTCTGATGAGGTGGACTTTATTGTGGCACCGCACAACAATAACAATGAGTACGAGGATCTGAGGAGCGTCAGTCAAGCGGTGATTAACACCAAAGCAACACTAACAATCGCACCAACAATCACACCAACAACAATTACACCAAACAACGAACCAAATGTTGCCAACAGCAACACCAACAGCAACACCAACACCAACACTAACAACACACTGAAGAAGTCCAAGGAAAGGCGCACACTGTTCCACTTTGGCAGCAGCAGCAGCAAAAAATCAAAGGAGGAGACCAAGGCCAAGGAGTCCAGGGCCAGCCTACCACCCACACCCACACCAATGCCACTAGTTCCCATTGGAACACCGCCGCGACAGCACAAGTTCGTGAAGAGCAACAGCCTGGCCCGATTGCTGGGCAACACCTACAATGCCAAGAAGTTCGAGAAGCAGGAGCAAAAGCGCCTCGAGGGGTGCAAATTCAACACGTACAGTGGCCGACGGGGCCGGGCAGGACCCTATCTGGAGCGCTTCAAGCGGGTGTCCAAAGAGGATGGCGACATCGCCGGCGGGGGGGACAACGAGACAGTGAGGGTCACAAATGTGGTTACCCTCACGACGGACTCGCGGGATCTGCAGTATGGCAGCCGGCAGGAGCACGTGGGCCGCCAGAGCAGCAGTAACCAGGAGCAGCAGGATCAGATGAGCAGCTCGAAGGCCATGCGCACGCTGACCCGCAGCCTGGGCAAGTTGTGGAAGCGCACACACAGCGTGGATATCAGCACACCCGATCCGGAGTTCAAGGTGTCGTACCTGGGCAACGTGCTAACTGGATGGGCCAAAGGTGAGTACTCCTCCCGATCCGCTTACGAGTCCCGGAGCTAATTTTGTTCCTCCAGCAGGTGAGGGTTGCGTGGAGAAGCAACTGAATACGCTGTGGCGCAACTACACGCAGCACACGAAGCCGGATGTGATTATGCGACTGAAGGTGTGTGCCTCTGGGCTGAAGGCCACCACACGCCAGCACGGACTCACCGAGTACTGGGCCCATAGGATTACCTACTGCTGTGCCCCAAAGAACTATCCGCGCGTCTTCTGCTGGATCTACCGCCACGAGGGCAGGAAGCTGAAGCACGAGCTTCGCTGCCATGCGGTGCTCTGCAGCAAGGAGAAGATAGCCCAGGATATATGCGATACTTTGCGGGTGAGTCATCCATACTGCTCTTCGAATTAAACCCTTACTCATCCTTGATCTTCTTCGAATCTTGCAGGAGAACCTGGAGAGCGCTTTGCGTGAATTTAAGCGAGAGAAAATTCTTAAGCAAAACGCTCGTCTCAGCCTGGCCAACGCTGTCTACGACAATCCGAGCCTGCCGCGCCGCAAAATCATGCTGAGCGTGGGCGGCAACAACTATCGACCGCCGCTGGAGCGCTCCAAGTCGGCGCCCAAGCTGATGGCCATCGAGGAGGCCATTGGCGAGGAGGAGGGCGACGAGATCGAGGACACCAACGAGCCGGAGATGCGGGCCTGCTGTCAGCGCGACTCCTTGTACCCGGCCATGACTCTGGGACGGCGTCGCTGCCGTCGCGGCCACTCGATACGACGCACTGGAAAGATCCAAGTCCCTTGCTGTTCCCATCAGCAGGAGCTGGAATCGCCCAGGGAGGAGGCCAACATCATTTGCCCAGCGGCCATCAACGATGGCTCCGACTCGGACGACTTTGAGAAGCTGCTGAAGTTCGACACGACATTGAGCAACGAGCTGTTGCCGTACTTTGACATGCAGCTCCACAAGACCAGCAGCCAGAGCATGGTCAGCCTCAGCGAGCTCAAGGTCGATGAGGAGGAGGATGGAGAGCCGCTGAGTCTGCTGCCCACCATCAATAGCGATCCCAGCGCCGATCCCCAGGCTGACTACGACACGGAAGATCACGATGTGCCTGCCATGCGTCGCAGTGGAGTCTGCAGCGATGGCGAGGAGGACTTTTTGGACGATGCGGATGATCACTATTTCCGCCATGCAGCGATGCTGACAATGCTGCATCGCAGCTCCATGCGGAAGCTGCGGGCCAGCGATCAGGCCAGCCTTCAGTATCGCCATCAGGCCCAGTCCTCCATATCCTCCAATGCATCCAGCTCGACGACGGCGAGCACCTCGGCGGCGGCTGGCACGGGATCCGGGGCACAGCAGGGCCTTGTCGGGCCGGACAGTGATGAGGGTTCGATATCCAGCGGCTGCGAGACGGCCAGCACAGTCACAAACGCAAATCACGAGGAGTACATCAAGAGGGGTCAGGACCAGGGACCGGAGTTGGAGCAGGCGCAGGTGCTAGAGCAGATGATGATCTACCAAAGACTGGAGCAGCAGCTGCGCAACAACAGCGATGCCACCAACTACAGCAGTTCCAGCAGCATCACGCTGAAGCGGAGCGACGACTCCACTAGCGATGACCTGGATATGGCCGACAAGCCGGCCGGCAGGAATAACCAGAACATGCCGGACGATGGCTCTGATAGCGACGAAAGCGGCTACGTGGAGTTTCAGGAGAAGGAGCGCATTGTCCAGGCCAGCAACGAGCCACCACACATGGCCATGTCCCTGGTGAAGGTCGCCGTTAAGCCGCAGATACCACCAAAGCCGGCTCCACGCCGTTCGCTCAGTCTGAACGCGAAGGCAGCCACAGCTGCAACAGGAGCCGGCAAGGCTTCGGGCACGGCGGTCTAAGGTGGACTCCCCCACGTCCCCGCCCCAGAGAGAGAGAGAGAGAGAGAGAGAGGAAGGGAGAGAGAATGCTTTAACACAAAGGAAACCCGTTTACAAATTGTTATTTCTGCGCACCCGTCAGCAACCATAGCAAATACAAATACAATACAAAAAGTGCGAGAAATTTAATTCCTAGTTGTAGTCTATTATCCATTATCACCTAGCAAGTAGCGGATAAGTCATTTGTTGTTGGTTCATCGTCCGAGGAAGACCTAACGATATTATACATACGAGTATATATTTGATCCTTACCCAATTCGCATCCCATCATCGAAATTAATGAATTTATATTGTAAATATTACTAGAAGCCATAGGCACCAATTTATTACACGATTGGATTGTAATTGATGAACTGTATCTTATGTACCCATATAAATTATTGTCTGAAAAGTCTGTGTCCGTTGTTTCAATATGTGTGTCCCCTAAGTAAGATGTTCTTGTTTAAGACGGGCGGCCGAGAGAACCAGTTTCTGAATATTTAATTTCATTCCAAAGTTGTGGCAGTTTTACATTGCATTGTATGTACATTTACTAGACTGGACTGGGCTTCACTGGCAGAGTGGGGAGCCGCTGGGCAGCAAGTTTTGTTGACGCAACAAATGGCATACCGTGCCGCGGAAATCGCGAAGCGAATGGTCCTGCAGCTGCTGATTGAATACCTGTTGCAAGTGGAAAACGAAATCGAAACGAAAACGAGAAACCAGTTAAATGCTCCATTCGATTACGATGGCCGGCCGATCGGAGATTGAGAGTACTTACGCCATTGTAGACAATGGTGGGAATGAAGCTCGGCTGATATGATTTGGTCACCAGCTCCGCTTGCAGCTGCAGCTTGGTGCCAGTCTCGCTGTCTGCGCAATGGTCCACGTCGGTGAGGAGACCAGCCTCGCTGGCACACTGTGGTCGTTGGGACATTGGGACATTGGGATATGTAAATGGCTTGTTAATCATTTGGGCAAACACACTGGGCTGCGGCTTTCACCATCGCACATACCTGATCAGCGCGAGAAGAATCCAAGGCGAACATCTGGCAGACAACGAATTTCACTTGAGCCGACTGATTGGCGGTGCTGCTGATGACACAACTCTGGACACGGTTGCCCTCGCACTCGGCGGGTCCATGCTGGCAGTGGAAGATGGCGCCGCCCTGCTCGGACCGGGACTTGCCGAACGGCACCAACTGGATGTCCATGTACTGTTGCAGCTCCTCGTGGACGGGTCCCAGTTGGTGCATGAAATTCCTGCTATCCGGACAAAGGGACTCGTACAGCAACGTGATGTGCAGCTAAGGAGATGGATGAGAAATCAATGTTTGCATGGGAGTTTCAGAGGTAATAGCATCGAGAGCAGAACCTTATCCGCCTGACGTTTATCGCGTGGCTTTTCCTCCAGTTCAGCCCAGCAGCTAACGGCCAGCATGAGCCCTAGCAGGAAACTCATGCTCAAGGCAGTGGGAAATTTTAGCATGTTGGGCAAATATTTTGAGCTATATCAGCGAAAATCGATTGGCCTTCGATGGGTTCCGTTCGAGAATGACCGTTTATTTGTTCGTGCGCGCGGTGGTTGCCTTCAGGTGAATGCCAAGCCCAGCCCAATATTATGCGACCGTCGAATTCGATTTTAGTTAAACAACTGAGCGCAGTTTTGTCACATTTGGTGCTTATTTTCGGCCAGCACCAGAAGCCGGACCAGACAACAGCAGAGCATGTTCGGTGGGTGTCTCTCTTCAGCATTCTCGCTGGCAAGCCGGTTTCTTGAGTCAGCTTATTTCGTTCGAGCAGATACTATATTCCCTTATTCACACCTTAAGCTAACAATGGGACTATGGTAAACAGTTTTAAGACCTGTTTTAGCACACGATAAACCGTATTCTGTAAATCCCCTTTTGCTGTATATCGAGACCGTTACACCAAGACTATAATCGATAACCTCTCACCTGCTTCAATTGAAAAAGACTCTGCTCGCACAATTTTCGCAGCAACGACTGGTGGTACCTGATGCCTTGCCATATGAAAAATATCAATATGACCGTTAAAATTATATTCACGCGGACACCTCCCATGTTCAGAAGAATAAAAAACGTTTGCAACTAAAGAGCCTTGAAACTTTACAGATGTGTATATCAATATTTCAATATTGCACGGCTACCGTGAAAATACAATTTAATGCTTATTTTTAAAACAGTATGTTGGCTCTTCGATTCCAGTTTCCACTATGGCCCTGCATATACTCTTTTTGAGTTTATCAGTGGCCTCATCTTGTAGACTTTCATCGAAATCCTTGAAAAAATTGTTGAAACATTATAAAAACTATATTCTCAATGATGATAGTACCTACATCATTGTATATTATGGCCGGAATTTGATCGAACTCGTACATGTTGGTGATTCTCTCGGATTGTTTCTGATATGTCCTCGACCGGCCATTTCGACCCATACATTCAGTAATATACCTCTTGATGGCCGATGATTTGATGCATTTTGTATCTATCTTAGTTACCAATTTTCTGTTTGTTATCTGACAAGTGACGTAGCTCAATTTTTCTAATTGGGTCATGTCGGTATGAAGAGCACAATCCTGAATTCTATTTCCCTTACATTCTTTAGGACCATGTTGGCAAACTGTTCCTCCATGCTGGTGGGAAGAGAGAGAGAGAGAGAGAGAGAGAGATCTTTTCAAATATTGTTCATAAACAATAGTGTTCACTTACCGAAGCTTTGCCGTAGGGAACCAACTGGAGGTCAATGTATCCATTTAACTTTTTGAAAACAGGTAACAAACTTGTCAAATAATCTACAGAATCCACACACAAAACCTCGTACAGAACGGTCATTTTTAGGCGCTATGGGGATAACGGTAGCTTGTTAATATTAATCACAGAACCTACAATATAAGCAACACCTTTTGATCCTGTTCACATCCATGTGGCAAGACATGGCAAACCAGCAGCAAAAATATTAGCTGGGACATGTTTCACGGTTCATGTTTCAATGGCAACAAACAGTGATAAGGAAAATGTATAATTTTTAATTCAATTGGATTCGATTCAAATCTGAAGCGTAACGCGCGCTTTATAGTGCTTACAAAATATCTATTCATTGATATATATATTGACGTCGAAATTGAATTTAATGTTTATTTAGTGAATATTACTTACGGTATATCGGTATAATAATATTTTCCGTGGAATATATATATGTTTAACTGTATGGCTATTAGCTTAACTAAAGTTGTTAACTTCTTTGAATAGAGGGGGGGTCAAGTGGGTTAATACAAGGAATGAGCCCGCGGTCCAGGGTGACCATTTACGTATTTTTAATACTTTTCGGTATAATTTGAGGTCAAAATTGAACCGACGGTATAGGTATAGAATAGGCCAGTTAAGTAGAAAATTGATTCATCAATCGCATAAGGCTATGTGGGCAAAGCTAAATGGTCTATTTAGCTGGTAATATTCGATGGAAGATCAAAATTGAGGAATATGAATAATTCGTCGGTATATTTTCAAAATAATACCGTATATTTCGTTATTTATTTGAATCGGGTATGAATCGCTAATAACCGGTTCACAACAATGAGTCCCATTCCATGTACTTGGATATCGACTTAGGGTGCACAAGCATTATGTCTTCAAATTCCAGGAACATTGCAACTGTTTTTTTTTTTGTTGAACTATTTTGTTTAAGCGTTTTTTTAGTCAAAATGCAATAAAAGCAAATGTTTAAAAAAAACTAATCGCTTGGAAAATAGATTCATTAATAAGATAAAATGATGTGGACATAGCTAAATGTTCTATATAGTTTGTAATAATCCACGGAATATCAAAAACGAGGAATAGGTAAAATATATCTTGAAATCGTCAGTATATTTTCGGTATATTTTTAAAATGACACGGTATATTTCTGAGGGTCGGACGGTATATTTTATCGCTGCCGCGGTCACACTGATCAAAAAATATCAACAAACAAAATTATAGCTTTTACGGCCCTCTTTTTCAATGTTTAAAGGCAATAAGTAACGTGGTTTGTGCCAAAAGGATGGACGAACTATGTCGAATTTGCAGGTCGCATTCCGTGACTTTATTCGGCATATTTGACGAGCGCGAGCGTCGCCAATGGGAGGGGGAAATGGAACCGATTCTCGCCGACATGGTAATGGCATGTGCCGACGTAAAGATCGAACCCGGGGATGAGCTTCCCCAAAACATATGCATGTCCTGTATCCTCAATGCCCAAAGCTCGTATCGCTTCAAGCGAAGATGTGAAAGGAGTCACGAGGAATTTTATCTGGCGATTCAAACGCAATCCCATCAGGAATTACTGAGTATCAAGATGGAACCCATGCTGGATACGATAGAGTTCGAGGAAGAAAGTTTCATTGTTGAAGATATGTTTGACGCTGAAACGGAAGTCAAGCTGAAGCTGGAGAAGCCAATAGTTGAACAGAAATCTCCAAAAATAGAAGTTGAAGAGAAAAGACAGAAAAGACTGACCTCTGGAGCCCGCAAGCAGCTACAGGAAACTAACAAAGAGGCTTTTAAGTGCGACCTCTGCATCAAGCAGTTCCAGCGTAAAAGAAATCTTGATGAACATATGAAGTGAGTTTAATTTCAGAATTGATTCATGAATTGATTGATTCATGATTCAGAGTATCTGTTTTCCTCCACAGAATTCACACTAGGTCCCACATTTGCCAAACTTGCGAACAGCGTTTCCTATTTAAGACGGATCTTGACGTACACATGACTGTCCACAAGAGCAAACGACCATATCAATGCCCCCTATGCATGAAGAGCTTTGCCACAAGCCAAAATAGAACCAACCATAAATGCCTGCTGGAGGAGGATCGCCCCTTCAAATGCACTCACTGCCCGCAAACTTTTGTCCATAACTACTATCTCAAGGAGCACATGCTCAGCCACACCGAGGAGGAATCTAATAAGCCTGGCACCGGCCCACACAAGTGCACGCACTGCGAGGTTGGATTCCACAACAAGACTGCACTAAAAGTCCACACTCTCTCTCACACTGGCGAAAGACCGCACACCTGCGCCTTCTGTGCATCTTCATTCCGCTCCAAACAGACTCTAAAAATCCACATTCGCATACATACGGGGGAAAAGCCCTACAAATGTCCCGAATGCCAACACGCCTTTGCCGATAACAAAAATCTCTGCAAGCACCGAAGACGCCACACAGACGACCGACCCTACAAGTGTCCCCATTGCGTGATGGCCTTCAGGGAGAAGCATCATATGAAACGGCATGTGCTGCGAAAGCATCGTACCAGTGAGAATGATCAGGAGTGATTAAAAAATGAATTCAGTGAATATTGTTGAACATGATACAGATCAGATGAAATTTGATTTTTGAATTTATAAGTTGTTACGAAGCTTTGTTTTCTTTGGGGGAAGGCCCGCTAGCCAGTCATCGTTTGCAGTTTTTTATTGTCGGTTACTTTTGTTTTTTGAATTGGTCCGAGATGTCCAATTAGTTGGTATATTGTGCGACCTGAGGTCTTGGGAAGTACATAGCCCTGGGATGTGTAACAAAAGAAGTGCGCAATTTAAAAATGTACCGCCTTACAAGAACTAGTGTGTTTTCTTTTTTTTTAGCAAATTGTGGTACTACGGTCACACTGGTCACTGTTATCGTCATCGGTGAGTGACATATGTGCTCCCACCCCCCGCCCTTCTATTTGTTTTTATTGTTGATTTGAAGTGAGAATTGAAAATATTAAAATCAAAATGAAGAAAAAGGTAATGTACTTGAGGGTAAACTGATCCTGGCTTTGTATTAAATGCACGTTTGACTCGAATCAGGTGCTGCTGATGGGGAAGAGCGGCTCTGGCAAGACCAGCATGCGTTCCATTATCTTTGCCAACTATATAGCCCGTGATACGACACGCCTTGGAGCAACAAGTGAGTAATATGTGTATATATTCCGATTCACAGTCTATAACTATAGTACCCGACAATTGCAGTTGATGTGGAGCACTCACATGTGAAGTTTCTTGGCAATCTGGTCCTTAATCTGTGGGACTGTGGCGGCCAGGAAGGCTTTATGAAACAGTACATTGCGCAGCAGCGTGACAACATATTCCGCAATGTAGAGGTACTCATCTATGTCTTCGATGTGGAGAGCCAGGAGATGGAGCGCGATGTCCACTACTATCAGAGCTGCCTGGAGGCGTTGCTGCAGAATTCGCCGGAGGCGTTAATCTTTTGTCTTGTCCATAAGATGGACCTGGTGCCCGAAGAGCACCGCGAGGGTGTGTTCAAAGAGCGCGAAGAGGACCTCATACGCTTGTCGAGGCCGGGAAATGTGACCTGCTTCCGTACCAGCATCTGGGACGAAACATTGTACAAGTCGGTGGCGAATGAGATTTCACAAAAACGACTTTTATTCACCCTCTAAATCATTGCAGAGCCTGGTCTTCCATTGTAACCATGCTGATACCCAATGTGGCCGCCCTGAAGAACTCTGTAACGCATTTTGCCAATGTGATTGAGGCGGACGAGGTGTTGCTCTTCGAGAAGGCAACCTTTCTGGTCATATCCTATTTTCAGAGCAAAAAGAATCGTGACTCGCATCGATTTGAGAAGGTCTCGAACATCATCAAACAGTTCAAGTTGAGCTGCTCCAAGCTGGGCGCCAAATTCCAGTCGATGGAGGTGCGAAACAGCGCCTTTGCCGCCTTCATCGACACTTTCACGAGCAACACCTACGTCATGGTGGTCATGTCTGATCCCACTCTGCCCTCGGAGGCCACGCTCGTCAACATACGGAATGCTCGCAAGCACTTTGAAGAGCTAGAGAACCCGAATAACAGTGCCATGAACCACCATAGCCACAAGTACCATTGATGACGCCGCGCTGATTCGTTGTTTTCTGTTTCCCCGTGCCTGCTCTGCCTGTTTATTCTGTTTCAAAAGACAATGCCCCACTGTCTGTTGTTGTGCACACATCGAAGCGCCCAGGGTGCCGCCCCCTCCCCGAAAAGTCTTGCTGCTTCCCTTACTGATTAATATAAATATAGCCATCTCCTTCGTTGATTTTTCTTAGATTTGTAAGTTTGAACCTTTGTAGGCCGTAAGTTTATATACACAAAAATTACACACTTATAAATATACATACAAAAGAAACCTAACAATTAGTCATTTGTAAATGCAGTACGCAATATAAGGCCTAACTTTTTGTTGCACATATCACAGATAATCCAGAAAATCCATATGTATATCTGGCCTACGAGTAGAACCTTCGAACCTCAGCGGACAGACGATCCACGCTGTCCTCGTCAACGGCTATGAACTGCTTGGCTCCGCGACTAAAGTAGTAGATGTCTCCCGTATAGATATCGAACCAAAGCGCGTGTATATGGAGATCATGTGACTCCAGGCGCGCCTTAAGGAAGCCATACGAGGCAATGTTCGACATCTGCTGAAGCGTATTGATTTGGGAAAGCTTATCCTCAATGGCGAACTTTTTCTCCGAGTCTATGTAGGCCACGAAACGACGAAGGGGCGTTTCGGAAGAGAAAAATATGGGATCTTTCATTCCAGCATCGTGCCATTCCTGAAATTTCTCCAGACTGGTGTTGGCATGCGTGCAGAGCCATGAACGCAGCGGAGAGAGTCGTCGATTTAACTAGATTTGGGGGCAGGACAAATTCAGTTAAAAGGTTCATACTTGAAAGCTAACACAATCTGTACCTTGGAAGCAAACTCCGGATCCCTTAGCTGGTACAACAGATTCATGGCCTTACAATCACTGTGTCCGCATACAATGATGTGCCGGATATCGTTCACCACACAACCCAGCTCCAGGGCTGCCGGCTCGCAGCTGAAGTACTCATCCTGAAAGTGCTGGGCATGGGGTATCAGATTTCCCGCATTCCTCACTTATCCGTGGGAAACAAACAGTATGTTAGTACATTATTAACATATAGAGGTATACAAGTATATAACATACCCACAAACATATCGCCCACGTGAGTGTCCGTATATCTGGTGGGAATCATTCTACTGTCCATGCAGGTGAAAAACACGGCCTTGGGCTGGTAGATAAAACATATCAGGAGTTAGCACAAATATCGGTACGTGCGTAGTGAAATATATTTAAAGGAAAATCAAAACCATTTGTGCTCTAGTTATGACACACTTGGCAGATAGCCAAAGTGTCCACCAGAGGGGCCGGTTCAAGGCTGTTCACCAGAGAATTTCAAAATCATTGGAAAACTATTGACAGGGAATATAACATATGTATGGGAGGGGAATTATGTATTTATAGTGTTATTGTTCTAGTAGTAAAAATACAAATAATGCCAACTAAAACGTAGATAAAGAACGATCTTATCGTGTTCGTGTTCCTGAAACATAAACTAAAGCCTTTATGGACTGGGAAGGAATGTTCAATCAGTTTTGATCGTAGTGTTATTTCTGATAAATATTAACTAAAGTTAACAATCATAGGGTATTTTCGTTTCGTGCTTAAAAACAATGATTCGCCACATTTCCAATTAGAACAGAAACAAAATTAATTTATACATTAGCAGGGCCGCCAATGCACGAACTCAAACCCCAAAAGAAACGAAAACAATCACTTAAGTATATAAAAATAAAACGTAAAAAACGTAATAATAAAAAGAGTGGGGTAGGGGCTGGACAACGACAACCAACCGGTTCGTAGAGAGCCTTAAATGTTTGTTTACCAAAAATAAAGCTACAACAAAACGGTGAGTCGAGAGACTCTAGTATGTACTAGAGAGGGTAGAGAGGCAGACTGTCTGACAAGCCAGACAAATATGTGATAATAGGCCTGCACAAGGCAAAAGCATGTTCTGGGGCCTCTCTATTTAACAATTTATGTGAATGCTCAATGTCAAATTGAGCTAAGTTATTTCCTAATTTCACGCACACGGGTATAGGTTCTAGTTCTAATCTTGACCTACAAACTTTTGCCTCACCTCTGGATTATCGCGCACTTTCTGGAACTCTTTGACCATTTGCTCGCGCGTCGTATTACGATACCGCATCACACCTCTCAGAATGCGCTCCATTCTTGGAAACGTTTGATATTGTCTTTAATCGAATGATAAGCTCCTATGATTTTACTACACGCACTTCACCCTTCGAATTGATTTTTGTTTGATGGGTATATACAATATACAGCAGCTCTCGTAATAATCACGCACACACGCCGCGTTCTCATCCAACAGTAACAAAATGAGCGGATGGAGCTCCGTTGACGGGCAGTGGAGCATTTGAAATGGAATTGTTGCTTCCGAAACACGCGACGCATACCCCAGCAGCTGTTGCTGTTTCTCGCTGAGAGCGCCAAAACCGTTGGGGCTTCGAGAGCTTTACAAAGAGAGAGCGTAGGAACGAGTACAAAAATGTCTAATGGGGATGAGTGTGATACCATTGTAGTTTTTATTGGACTGGAGTCGATTTAATACCTTTGTGAAACCTTTGCTAATCGAATTAGATTTAATTATATATCCATCAAATATTCCATTCATTAAAAAGAGCTATTTTTATACATGCAAACAGCTCTTCTCTTTTTTTACTGGGCTGCTTTAAGAGAAGAGAGTCAATTTGTTTGCACGAGAGAAGTTGTCATTAATATTGCTCCCCCAAAAGCTAAGACACTCCTAAATATAATATTTACTCATTAAATATTGTTTCAGGGAGAATTGTGGGCAAATTAATCGCTTAATGAAATTTCGCAGGGCAAACGACTCTGCTCTGGCAAATTCCCGACAGACAACCAACCATATTCTAGTTTCAATGGCAGACAAGCGCTTATCAGTCCTGAGCAGGGGAAACGGAGGAATCGAAGCAGCCAGATGATTTTATTGATTACATTCATACTATATTATAGCGCTCGGAAGTTTTTATTGTTTTTTTATTGAACATGGAAATTTTTTTTATGATTTTATTGACATTAATGACATACGCGGATATAGAGTAATATTAGAATAGGTTTATGGCAGTCATACGGATTAATATACACTGAATTTATGCATATTCCTTGTAGCGCCAGTAGGGATAGATCCAATATATCGTTTTTTTTAAGCCCAGACTAGGGGTTGGAGCTCTACGAAGGCGGGAAGCCCTCCAAACAAACCCGTGGCTGGAAACCATTCTAAATATTTAAAGCTTTCTATTATACTAAGTGGGACTTTTTGGTTGATATTAATTTATAATTCAAACTATAACGTAATACATCAAGTATTAGAGTTCTTATTGAATACGTCAGAACAATAAAAATCTTTAGCAGCAGTGAACGGTTAACATCCTGTTCCAGTTGAAAACATTTAAAATTTGCGCGTATCTATCGATATAGCAAGCAAAACATCGATTGTGCTATCAATGTGCCCATTCCCATTATGGCAAATAAAACACTAAATTTGAAACGTGAACAACCAAAACTCCGAACTCTGAAACGTCATTCCGTTGATATATATCACACAAAAACATCCATTTCATATTCATATTTTCGATACAGTCCAATATTATCACCTAACCATTGATAACTCATTGTCGTATTAAAATGCATGCATGAATATTAAGAAACTGGTCTTTTTTAAAGTTATTATATCTATACAAGGAACATTTAACAACTCAAATTAAACCTGTTAAAAAAAGAAGTTAATGTTTTTCACCGGTATATTTACGTTTTTTTCGAGGTTTAAACGGTCACACTGCTGCACTGCAACGAAAACATGAGTCGTGAGAGGATAATTTTTAATGGGCTATGGAATGGGGTATGGACAGCAGGCCAAAACAGTCAAGTCGAATTGCAAGGTTCGTACGAACCTCACCTCGCGTATGAGGACAATATACCTTGGAGACAAAATGTAGTATATTAGGCAAAACGGGTGAATTTTACCTTGTATGCGTTGCATTATCTGGGCCGTGTTGCCTATTGTCCATACCCTCTTTTCCCCACAATATGTAGTTACCGTGTAGTTGCCATGTTGTAAATTAAGCGAATGTAAAATGTAAACAAAAAAACAAACACAAAATTAATGTTCGTCGCGCAAAATAAATCACCGAGGCAGTCAAACAAAACAATAATAAAGACAACCAACCTGATAAAAATAAGGCAAACATAGTATAGATTCAGGCACAAATCCGAAACAGACACTATACACACGCACACAAATCAAAAAGCAAACAAGGCGGCTGTGCGGGGCAGAGGTAAGAATTTTCATCAATTTTAATACAAATATACTTTTATATATATAAATGTATATATTGCCTCTAGGATCCTTTCTTTGCTGTTTGATAGGAAACCGAGGCACTGTTGTGCTTGCGTCCGCCACAAAAATGGGCGCTTGTGTATGTCGCATGAATCCCGACAACGAGACTATGAGCGTCTCGTCGGCGAGCATATCGCGTCCACCCAGTGCAGGTGAGTGGCCTTCACATCGGTGGCATCAATACCCCTTAATCGGCAATCTGTTTTTGATTTGTGACGTTTTCGCAGGCATTGCCTTGGGCGCGTCGCGCAAAAATCGCCCACTCTGCCATGAGACAATACGCTGGCGTTCCGATGTGCCATTGACCGAGGGACAGCTGCGCTCAAAGCGGGACGAGTTCTGGGATACAGCCCCGGCCTTTGATGGTCGCAAAGAAATCTGGGATGCCCTGCGCGCCGCCACCAATGCCGCCGAAGGGCTGGATTTTCAAATGGCCCAGGCCATACTGGATGGGGCCAACGTGTCAGTGCCAAATGGGTGAGTTGAGTTGAGTCCTTTTCCATTATGGCCCACAGTATGCTAATTGCTCTCGTCTGCACTCGCCCGACGTGAGAAAATCAATAGCATATAGTGATTTTTTTTATAGCCATAACTCCATTAATGCATGACAGCGGTTCGTTGGGTCCCTTAATGGACGATGCCTGGGGTGTTATAAATTTGTGATGAGGCATGCTAGTGGGTTAGAAAACATTTGGAATCTATTCTTCGTGCAGGCATTTAGGAATGGTTTAGTAAGAGCTTTCCGAAAATAGAACCAAGTTCGGTTTGCTTGGTAATTCTTTAGTAGATATTTATTGCAAATAGATACAACTTTGACATATCTAATACTCCCTTAAGAAAGTGCCCACAAATAAACCAATTATCTTGGATTTTATGGCTTTCCAAATCAGTTCGATCATATTCCATAGCTATTGGTATTCCTTCATTTATGACGCACCACATGGCCAAAATATAGATCAATTATGTAGTACTACTTCACAAGCAGGGAGAGCATTAGAGGCTTCGCCATGTGTCTCTTTATTTGCGCGCTAACGTTTTTATTAGACATCGATTTTTGACTGCCCCACGACGCTGGCATTCAATTCCATCGGACTGTAAACCATATTTATTTAAATGCAGCGCTGACCTTTCCACTCCACTGTCTGACGGCGTGCATGTGGCCCAGTCCATGTCCTTGCTACCCCACCGTCCCATTCCATATGTCACATACGTCATTTCCTCTTTTATCAGACTCTTATCGGAGTCTATGCCCGACCCCAGCTGGCATTGAATCATTAGCATTAGGGCCAAATCGTTGGGTAATGTATTTATGGGGAGGGAAGGGGACTGGATGGTGGATTTGAGATAAGATAGTGATAGTGGATTGCCCGCCTGGTTACTAATTTGGCTAACATTCGTCTTGCAGCTACCTCACAGAGTGCTACGATGAGCTGGGCACGCAGTACAAGGTGCCTATATACTGTCTGTCATATCCCATTAATATCGTGAAGGAGGAGAATGGACGAGACTCGCCCGCTGAATACTCAGAGCCAGTGGATGGCGGCACCGAGATCTTTCTCAAGCTGCGCATATCATCGAGCATGACTGATGTTAAACTGCCAGTATACTCCAAGGATACGGTGGGACAGTGCAAGAAGAAGTTGCAGGTGAGTTGAGCTCTGTATGTAGTAGGACTTAAATAATTATCCAATTCATGGATTTCCGATATTTAGGCTACGGAGGGTGTGGATGCATGTTGCCAGCGTTGGTTCTACAGTGGGAAACTGTTGGGCGACAAGGTGCCCATCGACGAATGCAGCATACACCAGGGCTATGTGGTCCAAGTGATTATCAATACGGAGCACTACAACCACGACAATAGCACGAGTACGGTGCACATGTCGCTTGCGAGCTAGCGGCGCAAGCAACACAAACTAGTCAACAGCAAGCCACGACAGCAGCAGCAACAAGCACAGGAACAACAGGAGCAACACTCGCAGAAGGCGGAGGACGAGGCCAAAGGAAACAGAATCATGAATAATGTCATATACTCAATCTGTCGCACAAAAAGCCCAATCTGTGATGATGTACAGCGCAAAGGGAGACAGCAAAGGCTACAGCAACAGCAAACATATTGCATTTATCAAAATCCGCAGCAATTACAAATTGTTGCTCTCTCTGCCTTGTTGTTATTGTTGTTTATATGGCTGCTCGCCTTGTTATGCTTTGTGTAATATATTTAAAAACAAAAAATCAAATAACAAAAAAAAGAAACCACAAAAAAATGATAGAAAGGGAAATTGCAAAGGGAAAATGCTTGTAAGAAGAACATAAAATATAATGTAATATTATACATATATATTTTTTTGATAATAATTACAGATAATACAACAGATTAAGGCAATCTTTATAAAGCATATATAATTTATATATAAATGAAGGCAGAGAGCATTACTGAACTTCTCGATTGAACAACTAGAAACTGTACATTTTTATATCGAAATCAGCAACAACAAAATTGAAGAGTAGAGCAAACCATAAGCTAATTATTAACTAATTGTAAGCAAGTGTTAGAGCATTTGCCTAATTCTAATATCTGAAGCAAATTAGCTAAAATCTGTAGTATTTCGGCCGCAACAAAACCAATCAAACCGATTTTTTGATACTGTACAAAATGCCAAGCACAATAAAAGATTGTGAGAGAAAACCCGTAAGTAGAAACAATACAAAAACAGAAAAAAACAATACAAATAATTGTTAAACATCTATATTTCTTGCTCAAAATGTAGTTAACACGATTGAGGGGGGGGTTTGATTATACGAGTAGTGGGAGGAGAAGTATCGGAGTTGAAGAGTTAACCCAAGTACCTTATAAATGTATATGATTTATTTCGCTTTTAGTGTTAAGAATGCAATCGGAAACGAAACTGAAGTGAATATTATTTATTTATCTGTCAAGCACATACATTTTTTTGGTTCTTCTCTTTATATTGTATAATTTTTCTTTCAAAATAAATTCGATTACGGAAATGATTGCAAGGAAGGAAATAAAATAAATGAATAATACTGAGATTAGCGGATCGGCCCTCATGGATTTTATATGTTAGTTCATCATTAGTTTTACTCTATTTACCTTTCTACATACATACTTATACATATATGAAAATTAAGTGCGTTGCGAAACTATAAGAGAAAGGCGGGATTTTCCTGTACATATTCTTATAATATATCAAAATTAATATCATTAATTAAACAAAATAAGAAAACATGATGATGAGAAGATTAATTCGGTTTCCACTTGAATTCATTAGATAAATTAGATTGTTGACGCACATTAACCCGAAATATGCCGATTAATTTCGATCTTATGTAATGGTAAACTAAATTGTTTGTAAATTCATAACCAAATCGGTTGTTGAATGGTTAAGAAACCTTGATATTAGATGGATTTTGATTTTTATTGGATAATAGAGTATTAAATAACAGGTAAATGATGAATCTAATACAAAATTGACTCGGTTTGTTTCGAACAAGATGTAACATCTGAGTTAATCGATAATTCGAAACCTTTTTTCTCTAATTTTCTGTATTGTCGTTCGACATTTTCATATACATATGTATGCTGTAGTTGATATAATTCAATTACTGAATCTATTCGAAAAAATATTGAAGTTAATTATTTTCCATAAATTCATAACTAAATCTGAATGAAAGAATTTTGACTAAAATTGTATGAAATAATTTACTTGATTAGAACCAGAAATATAAATACTTTAAAGGAATTATTTTTAGTTTCCAATTTGATGCAATTTGAATATATTGAAACACTGAAACATTTAAGCTTTAGTTTGAGAGAATATTTCTGGTTAACCTTGCACAATTTCGACTGTCTTATAGCTTCGAAACGCACTGTATGAGAGTGTAATGTGTGAGCCATTGCCAAAGTTGATAGAATTATTGAGGAAATATGAATTAAAACCATGAGTTTGCATCTGTTTATTAAAATGCTAATATTTTTTATAATTACTAAAAATTGTATAAATAAAATCAAAAATCGAAATCCGAACGATTGTCTAGCCCCGAGCATCCATCTTTTGGAGGAGCGTGAGAAATGAGAAGGCTGTGGTGATGGTCTGGAAGGGAACCGACTAAATTATAAGGTGAAAATTTAAAAAAGTAATCGAATTCTAAGATACCCCTCTAAAGCGATCCACATTCAGGTTGGTGATCTTTCCCGCCGTTAACTGGAACTGTTTCCGGGCATTCAGCATGAAGAACATATAATCGCTGCGTATTTCTCGAAGGTGTCTCTGCCAGGGACTCCTCCATAGGGCCTCGCCACACCTTTGGCTGTTCTGGTAGACCACATCCGCAAAGTAGCAGATTATGAAGAGCTCGTAGAGCACCAGTAGCAAGTACTGCCCGAGGGATACCATCCGCATAAACGAGTTGGCCGTAGTGCTTTTGGTTGAGACGAAAGCCACAAGGCACATGAGGAAGGTGACCTCTCCAATCTTGAGAAACCAAATGGGACTGTAGAAGCGCTCCATTTTCTTGAGTACGTCTACTATATAGCGATGGTGGTCAATGCAGTGCCTGAAGGATCGCTTGAAGGCTTTGAGGAAATCTCTAGAGGATTCATCTTGCCGTGGATGCTGGAGTAGCTGCTCTAAAGGGGTCTGTTCTTCATGGGAATAGGCATACTGATTGGGTTCAGCATCGGCAATAGACTGTTCAGATTGGAGTTGTCTATAGATGGGAAACTAATGGATATTAAGGTTTTCATTTGAGTTTTTGAATGTAAACCTCAGTTCTGCCATATTCCCGCCCATATGTATATAACTGGTGACCAAGACATTCTTCAGGCTGCAGAAAAGAACGTCATATTGCCCCGATAAAAGCACACAGAACACCATATGAAGACCACTAGAAGACGCGAAAGAAGCTGCCACTTGGATCTGGCCAATGGCCTGTAGAAAGAAGACTGTTTCATATACAATAGGTTGCTAGAGAAAAGATTACATTATTTTACATTTAGTCAGAGATAGAGAACTATATTCACCGTATAATCAAATGGATACCAACAGGCCAGAGGCAGACTCTTGTCCCTATAGGCAATGGGTAGCACGAGCCAGAATATGGTTCCAATATAACAGCAATAAACATACGTTTTAATCCACAATTTAGACACGTGATGGGCCCCCGACATGGTCACATAGCTGAAACCCAGGGCAGAACGCGTGTGATAGTTCTCATTGATTATTGACATAATTTCATCGAGCATCTTTGGCCGGAACCGTCTGAAGTACAGCTTCATGGCGATGGTCCACAGATAGATGATTGTTTGTATCATGCAGTTGACGAAGAAGTCCAAGTCCCCCTGGCCATAGTTGATGTAAATGGTGCAGATGTACAAGCCAAGAATATGCACGGACACAAAGTAGTTGAAGATCTCGTAGAACCAATCCAGTACTCGCACCAGGAGCCCCAGGAAGCTCGATCCCTTGAGGGAATACCCAAATGGATACATGGCTGCTATGCACATGGTATAACGCACAAAGACGAATAGATCTCGACGTTCTGAGTCGTCTTTAATCTTAAGTGGAGGGTTTCTTTCTTTCATGGTGTCTTTACGGATTATTAGGAGCATTTCTGATTTGATATCCTTATATATGCTGAATATTTCTATCATTTTATTTCTATAAGCTAGAAATTATATACTCTCGACCAAGAAAACTTTAAATTACACGTTGCAATGAGGCAAGACAGCAGCAGACACCCAAAATGGCTCTACAAATTAATATAATTTGAATAAATAATAAGCAAATTGATTTAGGAAAACTTTTGGTTGAAGCAATTACCAAAAGTTTGGCAACTTTGTGGTGGAAATAACTTAATGAATGATTAACCGTACGAAAGAAGAATTTTCCCCATTAATTATTAACAATATTTGTTTCTTCATTTCGAAAACTGTTGCAGCACAATGTGTGATTCCTCAACCAATTTGTGGGGAATGCATTTGTTCATACTTCATTTAATTCCATTTGGCTTAAGACCTTATCTGTGAAGTTGGTCAACAGACATTTACTCCAAAATATGGTTTAGTTGTGGGAAATTTGGCAACATTTCTTTGCAAATCATAACGCCACTTGACCGTCTAGGCAGGCAAACAAATTCTTAGCCATTCCTCAGACTGACATACGACTTAAAAAAGAAAGGAAATTTACAAAAATCTTTACATTGAAAGGCAGTGCAGAGCAGACCATGTCCGGAGTCGAGTCGTGACTGCGAAATGTCGGCCACGCTTGATTTCGTACGCCGAATCGCTCACAGGACAATGGGAAAAGGAACCAATATGTCAGGCGAAGTAAGTCAAGTGGGAGGATTGTCCTGCTCCGCCTTGCCCTTTGCCTCCCCTAGTGCCGTGGGAGGAGGAACTGCGACAAGTTTCCGTTTCCGCCATCAATGTGCATGTTGCACAAAGTGGAGACATGCGACGCGACGAGTGAAATATGCTCTTGTATGCATCTGTGTCTGCATCTGGGTGTGTGTGTGTGTGTGTGTGTGTGTGGGGGTGCTCTTGTGGCAGATGCAATCAACAATCGGATAGTCAGTGCAGTCAGTAGTCTTCACTATATTCGTGGCCATTACTTGTACTTTAATGGTGCATTCGCTGAGAAATGTCGAGTCGTATTTTTCATTTCGATGCTTTCGTTGTTCACCCGCCCAATGCCACTTCTCCTTGTTGGATAGTGTAAACGACATGTGGATTTTATTTATTCATTCCTTAATATGCTGCTGCTTCTTTATTATTGTATGTAATTACTGCGATGTACGAATGAGAAGATATATACGAGTACGAGTATATGTAGTAAATAGATAATGGAACAGGCGACAGAATGAAGCGTTTAAGCAATAGTAGTGCACATGAGCTTGGACTAAACAAATGAGTGGCTAAAATATACACAAGTAGATGCGCTTGGGGCATAAGGCATGGTGCGTGGGTATGCGGATGCGTGATCAATCGATGTTCAGCTGACGGAAGGTACCTTCCATGCCGAACAGATCATCGCTGGTCTTTGGGGCGCCGGGGCGCAGAGATTCATTGGCCTTCTTATCCTCCTGTTCCTGGAACCACTTGGTGTTGTCGGCCAGCTTCTGCTTCCACCACTTATTGAGCTCCACGACGCTGCCAGCCTTGCCGCCGTACTCATCGGGCAAGAGATCTTTGGGCACCACCTTGTAGAGACTGTCGATATCGTTGTGGAAGGTGATGCGGCTGCGGATCTTCTCCTTCACGAATGGCTTCACAAAGTTGAAGATGGTGTCGACCAGCGGGGAGATGTTGATCACATGGACCTCCTTCACCTTCACTGGATAGCCCTCCTGGACGGCAATCAGAAACTTCTTCACCACCGAGGGTGAGAATTTGGCAAAGTGAGCGGCACTGGCTGGGGCCGCGTCCAGAATGAAGATGTCACCGGCAATGCCGATTGTCTCCTCCGCCAGACGGACATCTCCGATCATCAGAGCCACCTTCATGGCGTCCAGAATGTGGTGCGGCTGGAAGTCGCAGTCGATGCCCCTCACAAACGTGATCCGACGTCCATTGGGAGTGATCCCTGGCAGGGTGGGACAGTGTCTAAAGGGATATCAATAGGTTAGGAACAGTTGCCCAGACTATGGCTACTCTTCTACTTACACATAGTCAAGCACAAGGCTAAGCTCCTCGCGGTTGATGTCCCGATTCGAGAAGACCTCCGGTACCGCATTCCGCATCGTGTAGTACATGTCTAGCTTCTTCTTTACCTTCTCCAGGCTGAACTTGCAGCCGCGCAGGAACGTGGTCAAACGCATGTCGTCCATGTCCTTGGGCAGATGCGGCTGTGTCTCCAGCCACTCGCGGATCAGCTTGATATCACGCTCAATGTCGGCTGGATCCTCGGGTTCGCGCAGCTCCTCGCGAATGGTTACGCGCTGAGCGGGTGTGGGGTGTAGCATCATCATCTGGGGATAGAAGAGACGGATATATTCGATTATGGAAGGTAAAAAGTGTAACTTTTCTGAAGGTAAACGTCTTCCAAAGGAAATATAAATTGTTCATTGTGCATTAAATTTAGTTCCCTAATTTTTTCTACAGATCAAAGTCACATCTGAGGTCCATTATAATGACAATCCCTCATTCTACGCTTACCGCTCTATTGCAACACTTTATTTTTATTATTTTTGACATTTTAATTGCGCGCTTTCAAAATGCTTCCCCCGTCTTGCGGTCACACGTCAGTGCCTCGATTCATTACTTTGCATGGAGCTATGGCCAAATATGCATTACTCCAGACCCGCCCCTGCCCAGAGCAGGTGTTCGGGTACTTAGAGACCCTACTTTGCGTAAGGGCCACAACAAAATTAGCTGACATCGACCTCAAAAACTATTCATGGCTTTGCTTCTTTCTCTTTCTCTCTGTCAGCTCTGCTGTTTGTGCGATCATCCATATAAGAAAACCCGAAATGCGTAACAAAATACATATAGTATGTTGGGAGGAAGGGATATCAAATAATTATAATGCAAATCTCTTCTGATCTTAGGTAAAGCTTTGGTTTGGGGAGCGTAAAATAGTGATAAATGTATAATGTATATACTATGTATTACTATATTATATATTTTGTTTAAATACTTTAGAGCTTTTGTTTACGCTCTTTGGGGCGTGATTTTCTGTTTTGGCTTGTTGATTTTTCTTTGTCTCTTTTTTTTAGTCAGGCATACAATTTTACTTTCTGCCATGAGGTAATTGACTTTTGAAGATTTATACGAGTATATGTTTATAAATTAGCTTGAGTAGAGAATGAAAGCTATTAGAGTTCAAGGCGACATTCCGAATAATATAAAGAATAATTGTGGAATAAATCATTACCTTTCTATAATGGAAACCAATCTTTTTGTGTTGATCAGAAGAAGTTTTCTATCTATGTAAATTTGCGCCCCACACAGCAAAAATTTGATTTGAATATTATATCAATATTTCACACTGTTTTTTCTGTGTATAAATTTCGAAAGTTCAACTGAAACTAATTTCCAGTTTTAGCCAAAACATTTGGAACACATCAACAAAATTTCGTATCAATTTTCAACACTTCAGACTCAGATTCCATTTGGGGTCAACAGCAAAAACAATTGGTAAGAGGCAGAGCTCTCGAAATAAGCCAAAAACCTAAGCTCAAGCTAGCGAAAATGAAAGCGATTTGATTTAGGATACTTTATGCCCCATTTACCACCAGCAGCTGCAAGTATGAAGTTGCATATTGCAACCTGTTAGAATTGCAATTACCGGCGCTGATGTTGGCGGTGATTTTTCAGGAGGAGGCACGTCTAGACTCGAAATTACTGTGTGTATGTGGTTACTGCTGATGTTGCAGCCACTGCTAATGGCCATTGCGTCTGTTGCAAATGTGACTGGCTTGCAACTCTGCGGCACATATTGCGAAAATCTTCAGCAAAACAAAACAGCGCGAAACCAGACGATAATCAAGTGGCCAAGAGTCAAGAAAAATGGTCAGAAAACTGGTTTTACCAACTCATTTTTCCTTCTTTTTTCGGTCTTTTCAGGCTTCAGTGGAAGTGCTTTCGGTTTTAGACTCTTTCAGCTTTTGTCTCTCCTCTGTACCTGTCTCTCTCTTTGCGCCATTTGCCATTACAATAATTCTGTTTGCCCATTTGTTTTGTAATGCTATTACTTTTTGAGTAAGAATTTCAGCAACATTTGTGGGTAACATTTAAGTGCCTGAGGAAGTGGCCTGCAAACAAGTACGAGTTTCGGCCTTAAAGAAGAACGAAGACGAATTGAAAGGGCTTGGCATTCTTCATACTAAATGTTATTTACTTCTTATGAGGGATTATAATTATGAAGAATTTTTAATAGATTTAAGGTATTATTTTTGTTAAAAGTAAAGGTATTTTAAAGCAATTATAAATTCCAAGAATGACTTTTACTTTTTTAATTCAAGGGAATCAATCGATTGGTTTTCATTTGTACACAAACTTGATAGATTACGTTTTTGAAAGAAAACTTTGTTAAAAAAATGAGTCCAAAACTAGTTTCAGCTTTGAGTTTGGGAACTGGGATTGATGTACTATACTTAGATGAACTCCAAAGCTTATTTTGATTATATTGCATTTTTCAACTCTTTTATTATTATTATATCCAAAAATTAGAAATATTCCTGATAAATATGTATACGAATTATATTTCATTGTTAACTAATTAAAAAGACTACCCAAATAATAAAAATAATTTCTCCTTGTCACTCACTTCTGTCATATTTCCCACATAATAAAAAAGTCATTAAACTCTGAGCTTCAAAAACTACACCAAAGTTATTCCTTGCATATGTGATGCATTTTATGAATTCTCTTAAGATTCTTTTGAACATTGTTGGACAGCATAAATCTCTATTCTTATTATTCTTTGGCATTCAGCTTGAGTTATTTGCACAATTTTAAAGCGAGTTATTGTTCCATTGTGGAATTTATGGACCTCCGTTGGATGGTCACCCCCAAAAATCCTTCACTTCTTTTGTATGTCTGACATTCCACACATGATTTGCACACTTTATCGCGTTTATTATCCGTCGCACTCATTTAAATTCCATGCATTGTCCTCCGCTGTACACATGACAACTGCCCCGCAAAAATGTTGCCACTTCAGAGATATACGAGATGTACTATATGTACGTGTGGTATGAGTAGGGCTCACCTTGGTTAGAGAGTGTTTTGTTAGTTAGTCAGTGAGTAATCCTTTAGTATCCAATGGACAACGCGACGTATGATTGACACAACCGAAGCGCTCAAGATGTTAACTGAAACTGTATGTCTGCAAACATGTTTCGTGCCACTTAAATACTCCGCGAACTTTGAAAACGAAGAGATACGACAGAAAACGAACCGCGTTCGGATCGCACACGATTGCAACAACGAATGGCAAAAGAAAACCGAAAGCCATAAAACAGATCATGCCATGAAAATCGGTCAAAGAGAAAAATGCACGCGCTGACTGTTGCCCGTTGGAGGGGGGACGGAGACGGAGAGGAGAGAAGTGCTGCCCATTTGCGCAAGAGGAGTTCAATGAGCGGCGCAGACTGCTGGCCACGCTCCACTGCCGATCCTCCCAACAACTAAACACCATTCGACCAGCAGACAATAATCAGACACTCCACGTCGCACCAGACACAGATCCAACACTCAGACACCAGACAGTGATTCACATCGGACAGATACGATACCATGCACGGCACCTACTTGTCTTATACCCCAATCGACCCTTGACGGCAACCCAAGGGTTTAGCCAAGTTTCGCACCCAAGTTCGTGTCTTCAGTCTTTTATTTTGGAACAATGTTATGCGGAGCTATCATTCGTTCTTTTAAGGGCTAAGCTACTTTTGGAGCCATCATTCCCCCCTTAAAAATCTTCCATTTCGGATCCCACATCATTCCCACCCAACTGCTCTTCTTAAACCTAAAAAGTGCGTGCAAAAAGTGAGCAATTATAAAAGCACTGCCACATCTATCGAAACGGCTTGCATTACGAGTATTGTCTGTCATAATTGTTTCTTTATATTGTACATTTTCAACATTTTCACAATTAAGCAATCTATTGCACATGTGGATTCGTAGGCGCAGTCGAAATTGGATTCGAATTGGATTCCCAATTGAAATTTTACGAATATCTTTCACCGAGTCGTTGAACTTGCCAGGCGTTTCCTCATTTTCATTTAAATAAAAATGTACATTTTCCATAAGTCTAAGCATTGCGTTTTGCCTCTATTTTCTTCGTTTTTCTCTGGTTTTTTGGTTAAGTTTTTATTGTTCCACTAGCTGATTGCCAGCAATTATATACGCTCGTATTGGCCAGAGAAGCGGGCTTTCAAAGGGGTTTGCGGGACTGCTGAAAGGGGGTGGAGGGTTTTGACTTTGACTTTGCATGCATTGAACTTGCTCTCGCCCTTTTTTTTGCCATGAAGCGAACACTACCAGACGCTGCAAGTGTGGAAATAAACGTGAAGCCAAATGAAAAAAAAAATATGGAAAAATGTTGTAACTAACCAAAGCTAGGACTGCACCTATAATGGCAGTATAAGAACTTGAAATGCAACAGAAAAAAGCTGATGATGTTGGTGTCTTATGCGTGTTTTATGAATGAATGAAATTATCTGGGATACCATAAGAACTAACATATTTTTTTTTCAGTTTTTCGCATGTGAAAAAGTTGTAGCTCTGACACGGAAGTTGTTGTATGCCCAAGAAAGATGTTTTAATTATTACAATGGCTACTCGTATATATTACCTTTTTTAATATTGGAAGAAGCAGTAATATTATGAGGCACAATTTTCTCCTAAAAGAAAACATTATCCGCAATGCCTCATTCCACCAAATATTTTTCTTTTCAGTCTTCTTTAGTCTGTTCTGGAGGAACAGCATATAAGGAAATGTACTCGGTCCAAATTGGACTATGCATTGAAAAATCATCAACACTTTTCGCTTTAAAATGAACCTAAATTATAGCCTTTCAAGAAGCAAAATCTACTATATATATTTGCAATGTCAACTTTTGAACTCTGAAATTTCTCCATTATGCATTGTCAAATAAAAACAACTCAAAACGGAAGAGTTATGTAAACGAAATGTGTAAAGCAGTATATAAAAGTGTCATTAACATGTCGAATATTAAAAAATGTTTGGTACTCGTACAGTGTGGTATGTTGATGACTTGTACTCTTATTTTAATGACTCTATTCGTGAGATGTTTAATGTAAACCCCGAAAAGAAATCGCACTGCCAATTGACAAATGAGGTTGAACAACAAAAATCGCATATACAATTTAAGTTTCGGAAGAACCAGATGTTTGTTTACAAAAGAAAAAAAATTTAGCAAAGAAAACTAATTAAATAGTAGATTTATAAGTTAAGCAGAGTTTCTGCTGTTGCTGGGCCTTCTGTACCGCCTGTTGTTGCATTTCCAAAGTCAAGAAACTTTCATTGGCAGACGAAAGTCGGCGCAATAAAGAAATTAACAGTAAGAAGTGGTTGGTTAGGAGGGATGGGAGGGTGACTAGCTAGTATATACACTTCTACGACGCCTTACCTGTACCTCACACACACTCTGCCAGCTTAGGTTGTATTGCTTCGTTGTTCGCTTTTCGTTTTTGTACTCTTAAAAAGGTAGAGGATATTATGCCGTTGATAAGGTTTGGTACAAACAAAAACAAAAAAAGAGAGTGGAATTTTGACCCTATGAAACATATTTTTGAAATCATTATCAGAATCAGAATTAGTTTCAATGATATCTGGTCGAAAGATTTACTTCTTGTAGCAAATGCTGCCACAGTTCTGATGAAAATATTGTTCTTTAACGTCTTACCAATTTATCAAATTAATAAATCACTTTATTAAATAGCAGACCAAAAATAATTCAATTCTAAGAGTATGTACTTCTTCGGTGGCCAAGCAAGGCCTTTCTTTCCTTTTGTTTTATGAAAGCTGTAAGAAATAAAAACTTTTGGCTGAATGTACCGAGCGTGGCCGCATTAAAAGTTCGAGTTGTATAGCGTTTTCTTAACTCTTAGCTGTTTCTTAGCTCTGTTTTCTCGAGTTCAGTTCCAGCAGCGAGCTCCGACCGAAGTTGGGCAATTTCAAAAACCATAAAGTGCGCTTTCAAAATGCCAACAAAAAAATATAAGAGCAGCACACATGTGTATACAAATATGTACCATATATATAAAAATGCGCGTATGTAGATATGTGTGATTTGAAACTACACTTTTGCCACATTTCGTTTAATTGTTCGCATTCGGCTGCAATTGTGGATGATTGTTTAGTGCTTCTATTATTGCGCCAGCCCACTTGGCCATTAATTGCCACCGCGATTGCCAAAAAATATATCATTCGAAGAGATGGAAAGATGGAAAACTCTGGCCAAAGATGGTGATACATAATTTATATTCAATTAAGTTCGTTTTGGCCATGCGGCGGGGGGAAAACTATGGGAGCATGCAACGGCAGTGAAGCGTGTGATGGCTGTGGCTGTGGCTGGGCATGAATCAGAGTCTGCATCGTTAAGAGCATGCCACACGTGGAGAAGGTCTGGCCACTGATTAAGTTACAGAGCTAACACTAAATAAACCCCAGCTCAACCATCTTGAAGAGGCACTGGCTCCAGACTAGCATTCCGTAATATGTGGTCTCCCAGAGAAACCATAATTATCCTGCTGCCATTAACCAGCTGGCACTTTACTGACACTTACCGACCCCACTCCCCTTGCATTTTCACTACACATTTATTTGGTTTGCATCTTGAGTTTACATTGAAAGCTCTACATGTGTACAAAAATCGATAAATATTTCAAGGCCTCTATTTGCGCCCCAGCATGTTAGTATTCCAGGTCCCACGGGGCTCGTTCGTCGTCCTTCGACTTGGTATGGTATAAAATATATATAATTTGCGTTATAATTGCTCTACAATGTGTGGTTTGTTGAGGGGGAGTCGTTGTAGTCGTTGTAGAGGGGTTTAGTTTGGGGCTTAGCACGGGGACTCCTTGGCATTCGCTTTCCAGGCACAGACTATCCATCAATCCATCAAGTCCGCCGGGAGCCGTTCACTTGAGCTGCACCAGCACCATGAAATAGGTGACAACGGCGCCCAGAACCTGCAATGCATACGATGCAGGTTTTAATGTATTTGTTACCTTATTTATTTTCCAATCGAGTGGACGGGAAATCCAATTCGAAGAACGTACCGAGGCAAACAAATCCAGCGAGACGGTAAAGAACTTGGCACCCGATATGCTCATGGCCTTCTGGCACTGCTGGCACACGATCTGAACGAAGGTCTTGGCCTCCTCGGAGCCATCGTACCAGTGGCAGGAGTAGGCGGCCTCCATGACAGATGAGCTCTGTTGCAAGCAGCCTCAAAAGTTAGTTATTCCATGTGGAATACTCGGCTCAGCCCTCCCCACTCACCTCCTCAATCAGCCGATTGCCAAAGATGCAAAAGTGAAACACCTGTGCCAGGGCATAGCCCAAATATCCGACAACCGTAAAGGCGTAGACATTGACTCCGGTAATTTTCGTTGCCTGATAGGCGAGCAGGGTCAGCTTGATGGTCGAGGTCAACATGTGCAGCAGCAGGGCAGCTCCGTAGGTGTCGCCAATGGCAGCCACCAGGCTGCCAACGAGAGTGGTAAAAGGGTTAGAGAGTGGGTCAATAAGTTGGTCAACAAATCCCGAAACTCCCAGACTTTACAAGGCAAACAATGCTAAAGGGAATGGGCAGCCTCTGGGGCACGAGACGATGCAATCATTTAACAGAGAGTCCAACGACAGGCATTGCAATTGAGGAAATAATCTAGCAAATCAAATAAACTGCAGCAAGTCCTGGGCACGGCCAATGAATGCTCTGAATAAGTGTGTTTGTAGCTTAGATAGAGAGATAGAGAAATTTAATTTTCGAAACAAACAATGAAATTGATTGTCATGTAAGATAGGAAAGAGAAGTTATTGAATGGTAGTTGCTCGAATTTACAGGCATTTATCTTTATCTATATTCATTGCTTTTTAATAAGAGTTATCTCAGACTATCAAGCTGTCAGGTAATAAACTACGAATGATAAACTACGATTTCTACAATTTATGGATATTTATCTAAAGAAGTTGGAGTAAAGTAAATATTCTCTAGTTCTAATAATGTTCTGGGTTAGAAATGGCTTTAATTTGATTCTTCTTTAATGGAATTTATTTAGTATTAAAAGATGTTTATTCAAATATGTTATTTTGGATAGTATAATACAATTCACTCAAAACCTTTTAGAATTATCAGCAACCCTTCAACTGCAGTAAAAAACTTTTGAATTTCTCTCACCGAATTGCAAAACCAATTTCAAGCCCTGAACCACACAACTTATTAAGTGCACAAAAAGCAATCACAGGACACAGGACACTCCATCTGTCTATCTGTCCTTCAACCGAAACAAAACCCCAGAAGCCCAGCCATAATCTAGATGTAAAATTGTGCAGTTTTTGACTCACCGCACCACGTGCTTGTGCCGCTCCACCCAGTACTTGATGGCGCTGCGCACCATCATCTCCTGTTTTTTGGTCAGGCCATTGGGATTAGCCCCGTTTGCCGCTCCGCCGCCGTTGCCATTACCATTGCCATTGCCAAAGGACTGGAGGGTGGTCGGTGCACGGAACTGGGCGCCCCAGTCGGCTTTGGAACTGTAGACGCCGGACATGTCCAGGTCGTTGCCGGGATCCTTTTCTGCAATTCAATTCCAGCTGAATGAAGCAATTAGTGGGGATGTAAACGGGGACTCACCCTCATTTCGAATGAGCTCGGACTTGGATTGGGCCGAGAGCGATCTGAAGAGAGCAGCCGAGTTGGGTCTGTACGTGTCCAGAGAGGCGGATAGCTCCATCAGTGGCTTCATGATGCCCTTGAGATGCTGCAGCTGTTCGCAGGCGAAGATCAGCCACGAGCAGAACATCACGTCGCACAGGTTCGAGTGAATCATAGAGAAGAGAACGTAGTAGACCTGAAAGGCAAAGCTTATCATGTAGAACATGCCATGGAATGCATTCCACGGATAGAACGACTTGATGGGCAGTCGTGGTATTTCCACGGCCATGCTGGAGTTAGTCTCATGGTCAACCACCATCTTGACACTGTCCCCGAAGAAGGTGATGGTGGTCCAGGCAGTGGCCGAGAGGATGGTCGTTAGCATCACCAGAAAGAAGAGCTTCCGCATTTTGGCCAAAGCAATCGAGTGGTAGCGGGCATCCGACTCGGCGAACAATGGATGAGAGTTCACCTGATTCCAGATGTTCAGAGTTCTGCAAAGGAATGACATAAGTGGTCAGAAAATGCTTACCCCTCCACAGGGACAGGGACCACATTCACCTGTAAAAATTCTTCTGATTCACAGCCAAATATATAAATTTTGTGATGCAATGAGTAAAGAACAATGCAGTAATTGTATTCCCTGACAATTCATTGACTTCCTCTGCATTCAGAGCCATATTAACCAGAATGAAGATGAATTGCATCAGCAACATGACCAGATGAATCGAAGAGTACACCTTCTTCATGAACCCGCTTCCGCCGGTGAAATTGTGCATAAAAAGGCCCGAATACTTCATGGCCCGTATATTGGGCATCAGATCGGCCACGAGGCCCGTATACTTGCTGGGCTGCATTGTCGTTGTCATCCTGTCAGAGATGAAGAGATGGAAGAGAACCGGGGAAAATCAACGAGGAAATTAATTGGGTTTTCGCCAATTTAATTAGCAATTATTGCAAATGGATTAAGTGGGGTGGATGGGGATGTGGATGGTGGAAATCTCTGCCAGAGTTGGGGAGTATTTCTGGAGCTTTGTCTGATGTCGTGGCTCAAAGGAAAAAATCAGTCCCCAATTTATTCGATTTCGCATGTTTTATTCATGCCAAAAGACCGTCTGATTCTGAGCTATAATTTAGCTCCGCAATGGATAGCCAGCTTTGTGTGTTCTTAACCAGATTCATGGAGACATTTAATCAGTTAAGCTCATGAATAATTTCAATGGAAAATGCAGCCAACAAATTAGTGGCTTATTTCTTCGTTCTTCTTCTCCTCCTCAAGAACAGATTTCCAGTGAATTCAACTTTAATTAAATGTACAGCTTAGGAATAGTTTTTAAAAGAAAGTAATATTCTCACATAAAATAATTAATTTATCCAACAAAATAATAATTTCTTTATGATGAAGAAATTTCCAAATATACAATTATTAATTCAGAAAACATTTAGGGTCGAGAAACTTAAATTCTTTGTTCATTAAAAAAATCTAATTGTGATTTCTTTGAATTCTAAAAATTAAAAAATCATATCTTATTGTTAGATAATTTATTAAAATCAATTTTGAAATTAAAAATATATTCATGTAATTGAAATAAATGAAACAAATAATCCAAACAGTTTAAACTTAAATTTTGAAATACGAACACTGTACCTTGCCGCTTGTTTTTAAAAAATTCAAATTTAATTGTATTTAAGTTTCCTTAATTAGTTTTTTTAACAATTTGCTGCCCTTTTAGGCCAACATTTCACGCACTGGTTGGTACTTTCAAAAAGTTATACAAATTAATTTCTGATGTTATTTCAGAGAAACCGCAACGAGAACCAAGTTAACCTGCCAGCAAGGCGCTGTCGACGTTAATGAAATGTGAAATCTGAAAAGTTAACAAGTTTTGCTCCTCTTTCGCTGAGGGTTGCGGTCATTGGGGCTGTGCTGTACATAAAGACGTGTACTTTGAGGAAGGAGTTCCCACGGTTGGGTTAAGGCCACGTCCCTCACACACTGGTAATGAAAAAATATATAGTTTCCTTGGCTAAAAAGCTGAATTTTTAAGCACTCCTAGGCCGAGTTGTATATCGACCAAGTCCGGCTACGTGGTGTGTGCGTTCCCACAATTAAATCGAACGCCCACGAACCTGTCACCGCCGTCTCCAGGTCCATCGTTGTGCGGTTCAGAGGGGTCTGGGTCTGGGTTTGGTTCTGGGTCTGTCTCTGGCTCCAGCTGAGTTCACGGCAACGCGGCATGTGCGCAATGTGGAAATGGAAAATGGGATATATGGAAATGCGAGGCTCTGGTGTAGCATCTGTGGTATCCAAACTTATGCAAATTTTAAAAGCATCGATTATTTTATTATGCCTGTGTGTATTTGTTGGTCGTAAGTGCCCACCAGAAGGAGGGTGTTGTGCTCTCCTTGGCAGGCACCCATCCAGTTTGCCACAGATGCCCCTCTCCAAATTGCTGACCTAAAATAATAAAGAAAAAAGTAGCATTTATATATTTGCATGGAAATGTGTGGGCTCGTGGCTCGACCTGATGGATAGTTCACGGCTTTGTTGCCAGTTCGAGTGTACTTAGCCTCAATGGGTTCAGCCAGGCATCGAACTCAAATCAAATCTCCTGAGAGGCTTTGATAGATGAACTATTTGAGTTTTGCAATTGGAAATGCTGAAATATTTGTAGAGTACATTTTATTTTAACTGATGTTAATGGTGCTTGAACTAGTATTTTAAAATTATTATTTAAAAGCTTTTTGATTGCTATTGCTGGGAAAACCGTTTGCAGGACTGAAGGACTAAATACACCTGAAGCACCCTGTATTCATTTATTCCTGGCCTAAATGGAATTTGTACATGTACAAAGTAACACAAATTAGAGAACGAAAGGAACAAAACAACTACAAGTATTGGCCGACTGCCATTCATGTGTGGTGGACGCACATCCGAAATGAGTTTTAACCAACATTAAAATGTTTTCGGCGACGTGTTTAAACGCTGACAAAGCACTTACCAATACGAATTTCGATTGTTGTTGTAACTGGACAGGATTTGGGGTATCCGGGTGCTTTGCCAGTTAGTTTACCCTCCCATTCAGATGGCTTTCAATACAGTGAATGTACGGGTAGACTCGAATGTACATATAAGCTCTCACACACGCATATCCGAGGGCGGGACACATGGATTATTCAAATGCTGGGTATTTACGCACACCAATTGCGAATACCCCTATGTACCCGTTTACACACGCACGTGCATGTGTGTGTGTTTTTGTGGGAGATTTAACAATATTGATTCAACATTTAATTGGCCCTGCAAGTGAGCCGATTTCATCCATGTTAACGAAGTTCCCGCATGAAAATTTCGCATTTTTTGTTCCCGGATTTCCTCTTTTTTGCTGTTGATTTATTTTTACGGCCTTTCGACTGAAAATTTAATTACGCAGATGCGTTTGCCTCAATTAGCTAACCGCGGTAGTCTGGTCTGGGCAATGTATCAACATTAATTATTTAACAAACATAAATGCCCAGCGGCCTTACATTCATTTACAATTACAATTAATTTGACTAATCTAATGGGGTTTTATGTTTTTGATCGTTTCTCTCGCTCTTTTGCATTGATTAAATACACTTTTGGTAATTATGGCATTTCATATTTGCAGCTGTTTGGGAATTGCATAATTTTATGAAATTGATAATAGGACTCCTCCCATTTATCTCCCTTCCTCTTTTAAAGATTCCAATAAATTTCATTCAAATGATGTACCCATCAGGAACACAATTCATCAAAAAAAACCGTCACCCGTTCCAAGCTTTAATCCTTAAAAGCGCCACCCAAAAGTAGGCAACGCTTTTTGTTGTCACTTACTTACTCATGCAACAATAAATATGAACCACATTTAAGCCCAAAACGAAAGGCTGGCTGGCACCCATGTGTGCCGCCGGTAGCCCTCCATCCCCCCCCACGAAAAGCCACAAACAGCAGCATATGACATGCCACAAGCCCCGGCAAACAGACGAACCACACAGGCGGCGGCCACAACAATAAAAACTCAAAAATAAACATAAAAAAATTATTTGCGCAATCCATCAAATTGCTCATAAATTACGAAATCAATGCGACACAAGGACATACACTCGTTCATACATATATATATACATGCGTATACTGTACATGTATGTGTGTTGGGAATGTCCTCCAAAGAATGGGCAAATATGTGGCATTAAGCCGACGAAGGAAAAATTAGAAATCAATAGCCAGAGCAAGGGGAGCAAAAATCTGTTAAATGACAAACAAACAAAAAATGGCCAAAATAACAATTGTGCGACTGTGTGTGTCCTTTCCCTCTTTCTGCCAGTGCGTGTGTCAACATCAGAAATTATCCGCTTTATTTTTGGACTACCCATAGTCGCGTGCTTTCCTCATAACCGAAGCGAATCTTCAACCAAAATTTATGGCCACGCATAGCCAAAGAAGGAAGGAAAAACAGCGAACCGATTGAAAATACATAAGTGCAAGTGTGCGTGCGTATCTGTGTGAGAAGCTGTGTGCGTGTGTGTGTGTGTTTGTCCTGCCATTAGGAAGAGCAAAAAGAAATGTTGACATTGTCATAAGAATGGCAAAGAAATGTGAGAAATGCCAAACGAACAAACGGAGTGGCATATAAAAAGCGCAAAAAATTTATTATTATTATTTATCTCTTAGATGTGAAAGATTTTTTGGGTGCCATAGAAAGGTGATGGGAGGTCATAAATTTTAGCAGAGAAATATATAATGTACAATATATAATAGATAAATGTGTGTGCCTCGGCGAGTGTCACTCCTTTTGTTGGTCGCTGCCAGGCAGACAGATTCAAGCAGGAATCGCTGTGGGCGAAGAACAGGAAATACCACTGTGGCTCGCCTGCCGTGACGGTGTCAAAAGTTTAGCATTAGATTTATTTGCTCGCCCATAGGTATTACTACGATACGAGTGTTACTTGCTAAAGATAAATCTCTCCAATGTCTAAGCGGGTCATTGCTCAGGTCACTGCTTGGGCAACTTCTAGCCCAGAAAGCCAATGCATCTTCAGTTCTCTTGTCTTTTATCCTTCTCACATTGCACTGACCATCTCTCAGGCCATCCTCGAAGACCATCCACACCACACCACCCCATATTGTCGGCATATTGTCCGTGTGTCTGTGTTTGTTTGTTGCCTGCCACAAAGTTGTCAACGCGGCAACTAAGCGAGTTTTGGTCTTGTGGTGGTCTATATATATGCACATCTATATATATTTGTTGTTAGACATTTATTTTTTTGTCCCTTTGCTGCAAAACTCGAAATTGTTTTGATGGACGAAGCGCATGTGCAGAGAGTGGACCTCAAGGGAGACAGTACGACAGTAGAAGAGATTCTATATAAGAGATTTTTATAGGCTGCCATCGTGTCTGAAATTATATAAAAAGATTATAGTTTTTAAAGTGTTTTAAAGAATAAATTATTATAATCTAAGAAAGAGATATGTATGTACTTCTCGTAAAAAATGCACATATTCCCTGTGGCTTACAAATATTCCGAGCTATACACAATATTCTTAACTATTTCTTCTCCAATTAATTTCTGTAAATTAATTTGTTAGAATTTCAGCACATCTAGAATTCCACATCTCCATTTCCACATCTTCCCAATCTATCAATAGTCTGGCAGCACTATCCACTCACGTGCGTTGCCCGCCTGCAAATGCAACAAGAGAAAGTTCTTGCAATACCCTTTCTCTTTCTCTTCGACTCTCTCGCTCTTGGTGTCTCTCTTTCGCTGTCCGTTTGTTGAACTATCTCTCATTTTTGCAAAGATTTCTCCAGGAATCGAGCAGAGACAACAACAGCCACCAATTGTTATAAGATCTCTGCTTCGTGCCGCTCTCTTTTGCTCCTCTGCTCTTGTCGCTTCGCTCCGCTCTCTGAACCCGCTCTCTGCCTTCTGTTTGCTGTTGGCCAACAACGAGGCGAGGACGACAGGCAGTCAGCAGGCTGGCAGCAGGCAGACTTCGATTTGAAGCCAGTCAAAAATGGTCCATCGACGTGAGATGAACATTAGCAAGAGCATCAGTCGACAGCAACGTCCACGGAATCGCAATCGCTGCCAAAAGCCAGAGCCAGAGCCATAGCCAGAGCCATTCGAACCGGGCCAAATCTAAGAGAACGTGTACGTGTGCTTGTCTGTGAAATAGAAGTGCTTGTGTAAGTGTTGGTGTATCTATGTGTTGTCCAAGAAGAGTCTGCTCTCCAACTTACCTTTGTTCGGGTGTGTCTGTCCATTCCTTTGGCATCGGTGCTGCTTCTGCTGCTGTAGTTGTTGCTGCTGCTTGTTAGTGTTAAAAGCACGCAGCACCATTTGGCATGGGGCACGAGGCCTGAGGCATGAGTGCGCCAAAAGAATTATCACTGGTGCAGACATACACACACCCATTCAGGAGTGGCTAAAAAAAGGCAAGCAACTAAAATGTCATTTGAATAGTTAAGCAAAAGAAAGAAAAAATATGTACTTTGGCCTCTGCTCCGCCATCCCCTCTTTTTCTGTGTGTGTGTGTGCGTTTGCACGGATTTATGCAGCGTTAGTTACATAAGCTATCATCATCATCGGCAGCAGGAGCAGCAACGGCTCAGTAGCAGCAGCAGTAACATCAACAACAACAGCAGCGTACAGCCGGAGGCCTCGTTAGCATCCGCTATGCCGCCTTTCGGCGCAAATAAGTATGCTATGATTTCTGTTTGGATTCTGAGAAACGAAAGGATGCTGTGCCGTGGTCGTGCCGCCAATACAGCTTCAATGAATATCGCATTACCATTAGGATGTGATAACAGCTGCTACCCAGACCACCCAGCCAGCCCCATCATCAGCTGCCATCGGCATCCGACATCCGACATCCAGCAACAAGCAACGACAGCATTTGGCCTGAACCCTGAACCCTGAACCTGCAATTACCAAGGCAACAATTGTTCTTCAAAGTTTGGATAACGCATACGCACTGTTGCATTTGGGAAAAAACGAGTGAATCTATAGACAGGCCCCGGCCCTCCGACAATGACTGCTATTGTGTGCTGAGGGGTTGTTCAACAATGGCCAAGTGATGCGTTGAAAGTGGGGTTTACATGGAATTCATTCATACATCATAAATTCTACCACTCCTATATAATGGTATTTCTGTGATACCTAGAATTTTCAAAGCCGTCCAATTATCTTCAACTGTGTGTGTCGCCCTATTCCTAAAAGAACTAGGGGCAGAATAGTAGCTTGTATTTGCTTTTGTTTGATAATAATTGTCATGCAATGAATACTTATAGGAGTTACATAGGTATTATTTCTTCAAAAAATAAAAGCTTCAAAAACCGATATAAATCGTTATCAATTAGCTGGCAGTAAAACAGCCCCCAATCCACACAATAGCCGGTCCCAAATTACAGCCCCACCGCATTGGCACATGCCCTCAGGTTAAGGAATTTACAAAAGCACTAACATACGACGTACTCCTCAAATCAGCTGCAGCTTCTATCGTCATTCGTTGATGTGGTTCCCTTCTGTCATTCATTGCTACTTTGACCAACTTGCTGGCCCCAGGTGGCAAGTTGGTCAGCCACTTCCATTTGCAGTCGGGAAAGTGCACGATTTTACCCATTTTTTCCCCCACAATCAGAAGGGAAGCTCATTAAAACCCACAGCCATATTAGAAATGAGCTGAAAGTTTGCCGGAAAAGTGGGCAAAAGTGTGGGGGGGAGCACACAGCGAAAGGCAAATGAGCAGAGCCCGGCGCACACACAGCATGTGGGCGTTTGGCGCCTGTGTGCGTGCTGGGGCGTGGCAAATTAGGGCAACAGCCAGCACAGGAAGAAACATGATAAGGTCTCGAAAATGTGGCCACAAACTTCATTGGCAACGGCACACTGGCTATCAAAAGTGTACAGGGCAGAATATTGCCTGTACTCTGACAGAGAGTATAATCGTTTTGATCAGATTTTGGCCATATATATTATTGAACAGCATTAAGAGAGGAGCTCTCAGTATTCAATTGAAACATTTCTTCTTTTCGCTTAACTCAAAATAAAACAGGGACTTCCTCTGTAAGGGTATCCACAGCTTCGCCCCTTCTATTATGCTTTCCATTATTGTTGGGGCGTCAGCAGCTGTGCAAAATAAACCGCAATTAAATTTGCATTAGCCCATAAAAGCAAAGGAGGAGTGGCCACTTGTTGTAGTTGCTCCATCTAACGATTGTTGCTAGCTGTCATTGTCTCCGCAGCTAATTACAAGAGTTTTCCCACCCACAACACAGCAGAAGGGGATTAAAAAAACAATAGAAAATGCGAGGACTGTAAATGCCTTTACAAAAGTGCCGTGCCACCACCACAAACATATGTAAAAAAAAAAAATATATAATATAGAACGAATTTCAAAAGATATTATGTAAAGGCCAACATGAGAGGAAAGCAACATCAGCAGCATCACTGAAACAAAGCCAACAGCAACATACTTCTGAAACTGAAAAAAGTTAAGAGAAGGAAAACGAAATACAAAAATCATAATGATGATGGATTAACTGTTCCGCAGTATTGTTGTTGTGGGCGAGAAGAGAGAGAGAGAGAGAGAGAGTGAGAGTGGAAAAGCGGAAACGGAAGCAGCAACATTGCAACACAAAACAAAAATCAGGTTAGTTCTTGTTTCTGTTGAAAGTCCATCTACTAGTCCCTCTCCCTGCTGTTCCTACTGGTTATATATGGTTCTTTTTCCATGTTCTTTTTATTTTGTTGTTTTTTTTTTGGTCATGGTCCACTCAGCGGTTGACCAAAGTTTGTGTAAATCATTATTTATGCATTAATTATTGAAATACACAAGGAGTGGCAGAGTCGTCGGAGCAGGCGGGGGCGGGGGCAATCTCCCTTCAGCAGCTGTGTGGAAGAGTCATTAATCTTGGACAGCTTACTACACGAAGGTGTGTGTTTGTGTGGGTGCCAGTACTAGTACATAGGAAATTACGACCGAAGTTTGGGCTACAGTGGAAACGAATTTAATTGAAAGTTGGTCTGGCAGATGCAAAAATGCCTCGAAGCGAATTCCATTGGAGAAATCATGAGAAATTCTAATGATTGCAGCAGGAATTTCAATTCCAAGCAGAAAAACTTTGCACAAATCCAAAGTGGAATTGACAGAAGGATTTTGGCTACATTTTGGAAATCTGTTTAGCCTTCAATTCCAGCTGAAAGTGCTTGTGGAACTCATAATTGCTTTCTGTTTGGGGGGATATCTACTCGAGCTGTAAGAGGAAATTATCTTTGTCTTCATCGAGATGAATTCCTCCCATTTCAGAGCCATGTTCAAGCAATTGAGTGATGTGAAAGATGGGAAGGGCAATCATACGAATATTCCAGTCATGTGGCCAAACCAGAGAATGTCACTCTTGTCCAGGACTCATTAGCTCAAATGACTTGTGAATCATATGCGAGGGCCATGAATTTCCATTTGAATGGAAAGAACAGGGAATGGCGAGTACGTGTTGAACACGAGATGAATGCGAAAGTACTCTGCAAGGAAGGAGGTGAGGACTCTGAGGAAATGGTATTTGTAATATTGTGAATCCAATTAAATTAAACTTTAATCCGCTTTAACCTTATTACGGCACTAAATGTATAATTGCTTGGGGCTACTCCTTGTCCCCATTTTCCGACTGCATTTCCACGTTTCTTCTTCTTCGGAAAGTTCTATTGGGCGACGCCTGTCGTCGCTGCAGGACATCGCAAAAGTTTCCCAGAAAGAAACAACTTTCCAACAGAACTAGAAACTTCTTCCTTGCCGAACGCATGTTTCATTTTATGCCCTTGCTGAAAAAAAGAAAACTTTCCACCAGACACACTCTTGGATTAAATCGCATTGGAAATAATGGAAAATAATAAAAACACGCTCAGGAGTTTGTGTGCCTTTTTGATAAACAATTCAAACACAAGGCTCAGACAACGACGCAACATGAACACACGTTTGCAAGTGCAACAACATTTTGGGAGGGGGGAAAGGAGAAAACTTTCCATTTGGCCGACCAAAAGAGAAAGATCTGAGTCAGGAAGTCCACACTCGATCTGCTATGGAGCTACCTCGGAATACAGGGCATTATTTGTGGGGTTTATTTATTAATGGAAGGACCCGGAGGAATCGTATGCTATCCATAAGCTGCACTTCAGTAATTCCACTAAATATCTGGACCAAAAAGAAGCTTGGCTTAGAGACTTCTTGCAGTCTTGCAGCGTCTGCAAATCAATACATAAGGGTGCAGAGCACCCAAAATGTTCAGCTCATATTTTATACAAATGTATAGCAATCAGATACAATCAATAAATCTGCAATGTAATGCAGATTGTGTTGCCGTATCATTTCCTCTCCTTGTGACAACATTTCCTTGAATTTTTCAACCACTTCCCATATAGTTTTCACCACCTTCGAAAGATATATTGGATAGGGTATATTCTATTCGTAATACACATTCATAATGGACTTTCCGGTTGTGCAGTAGCGAGCGTGCGTACGTGCTTCTTGTGTGTGCGTGTCCGTCCTAAGCCCTGGCACCGTGCCTGGCATTAAATGAATTTCTCAATGAAGTCATCTTTAGCCCCATCCTTATGCCCCTTTGCCATCCAATGATTCTCGCCCGCTCCGACATCCTTTGAGACCCCATTAAATGCGTCCGTCCCCCGCAGTCTCCAGTCTCCAGTCCCCTCCCCTCCTCTCCGTCTCCGATACCCGTCTGGTGCGTGTTTGTTTCTGTAATTGTAGTTGTCTCGTAAATTACAGTTTTTGTCAGGGCTCTTTGTCTCGCCTTTTGTGCAGCAGCAGTTTGAAAATTGAAATAGACATGCAAAATGGCTGACTCGACTGTCGGCAGTACGTACATACATATATATCCTGTCGTATTCAGCCGTATCCTTTACGAGCCCCTCTCTTTGTCCCTCTGTTTGTATTTGCATTTGAAATTATACTGTCGCAAGTTTGTTTGCCAAAAGACCAGGTCAGGTGAAGTTTTCAAAGTTATTAATTCGGAAAGAGGCGAGCAATTTTCGTGGCAGGAAGGCAACGTCATCATCATTCTGCTGCATGTGGGCTTAGCCAGAGAGTATATTTGTTAATGGACTCCACTGCATAACCACAAAGAAAATGCATTAAATGAAATGACTGAAAGACTTACTATCAATATCAATGGCCATGCTTCCCATGCAAATCCATCCTCCTGAATGGAGTAACGAGTCGAAAGGATATTAGGATATTACCAAATCAAAAGCCTCTTAGAGGCTTTCGATTGTATAACATTTAAAGCCAATTCAATTGAGCCAAAGCGGAAGCACGTTAAGCAGATTATGGGGTGATGGGATTATGTCCGCTGGAAACACCTGGCCAAGACAGTGCTTCCGTTCCGCTTTCGCTGGCCCACAATTAAAGACGTATTCAACGCGCCAATGCAATCCACGGCAGCTTGGGGGCACAACATTTAAGCCAGTTCAGTCATTAACCTGGCCAAAAGGAGGTCCGCTCCAAGTCCGCTCCGAGTCCGCCCTCTGCCTTCTGCCACATTCTCAGACATTCCCATTAATAATGCAACTATTTTTGGAACCTGAAGCAGCTGTCCCGAGCAGCCTGCCTTCTCTAGCTAAACTTTTGAAATTCCCAATTAAGAAACGCCATAAAAAGGGAAACAGGATATCCGAAATGAATATCGAAGGAGAATTAATTGCCAACGATATCGCCAGGGTCCGACAATCAAAGGCAATTAACCGGACACAGGCCCCGTAAGCAGCTCAAGGGGATAGAATGTCAACCATCCCTCGTCCTAAAAGCGGACACCTGCCCTTCCATTACTCTTCCCCCAAAAGATCTAAACTAATTTCAGCCATGCGTCTCCTTTTTTTTCTGCCTTCTCATAGGCAAAAAGGAGTGAAACTGCTTAAATGTTTTGGGCAATTAAAAAGGGTCATCCGCTGGCACAGAAAAAGAAAAGGCAGCAGTTCTCCCTCACAAGAAAGAAGCAGGGGCAGGAACCATTTTTGTTCAATGTTAAAATGGCCTTTGGCGAATGCGTTTGTCAGAAAATAGGGTATTGCCAGGACATGGGGTTGCTCTGGAAGGTTTATCCCTGATTAAAGATAAAGGGCCACGAACGAAAGTCCAAATGAACCTTTAATGTAAATAATTTCCTTACCTTTCACTTGTTTTTTTGACCGTTGGACTGACTTCTGGAATGCACTTAAGACTTAGCTTTCATCAAGACAATAGGATAGAAATCAATTAATCAACGAATAGCTTAGGACTCTAGGACGTTACAAAGGTACCACAAAGTCCATCACCTACTTGGTACCTCTTTTCTCTTCGCCATAACAAAACTTCTCGCTCTTTGCTTTTGTCGAATGTTGCCAGCTCGTTCTTTTCGCTTCCTTTGCCGCAGTTTTTGTTTGCCTGAAAATTGGTTTAATGGCCAAGCGCTGTGGCTAACACACACACAAACACACACACATATAGCCAGACATATACAAACACATATTGAGGCTATTTGAGGGGGCTAAGCCCTTCCACCCCTCACCCAACGCCAGCACGCGACATTCTATCTCTTTTCCGCTGTCAAAGAGAAAAACTGCTGTGGCTGCGGCTACTGGGCTACTGGAGGGAAAATAAATAAATAAATAAAATGAAACAAGCTCAACAACAACAAGGAAGAACTTTACACAAAACTTTTGTGAATGTTGTTGCAGCTTTGTTGTAATTGTAATTGTATTTGTTGGTGCTTTTTCGAGTGGCTTGTGGCCTGATAGATGTGTCAATAAAATCAATATTTACCCCTGCCTTTGCGACTAAATGTTCAATTAGCGCATCAATCAAAGACGCTCGAACGGATCAAAGGGAATGCCGTTTGTGTATTCAAGCCAAGCCACTTGATATCGGAGGCGGACTTATGATGATTTACTTGTAGAACTCGTGAATATTAACTGATGTGATTAACCCGCAAATATTTGACTAATTAGCTAATAAGTTAAGCACACAGCCACAGCCGGGACAAAATCGTTGTGTGGCCAACAAATTGAGCTCAGTCAAGGAGGGAAATGTGGCCAAGAAATTGTTCTCGTAATTGTGGTCTTGATTAAGTGGGAAAGTAAATTGTGCGGGTTATATTTAAATTGTAGTCGAAGTAGTGGATGGATAAAAGGGCTTACACAGAATGTCTAAGACAACAACCCCCCGATCAAACCCCGAACAGACCTGTGAGAGACCTCCAAAACGAAGTGCCGTTTCCCTAATTCAATTAATGAAATTATCCAAATATCTGTGCTTAACATTAAAAAGATGTATAGCCCATTGTATCATCATCATCTGCAATCAACATTATTTCTGATTCACTCGCACACACAAATCTTGATTTTCTTTGTGAAAGAGAAAGCTGCTTTCCCTTCCCCAAAGCAGTAACCAGTGTAATGCATTTGTCGGAGGGCAGCCTCTGGGAGTCCCTTGTACTGGTACTTAATCAAATGAATGGACCGACCGACCAACCGACCGACCAACCGACCAACCGACCGACCGACCCACCAGAGACATGGCCTCAACTGGATCCACCGTGATGCGATTTCAGATGCATTAACAGCAGACTGTAGACCGCGGATGCAGTTGAGATGGAATTGAGATGTGTGTGACACAACAAGGGCAGCCTCGACACAAAGCCAAAAGGGCAATTGCAATCATTTATGCGCATTTAAGGACATTAAGCCCAGTGCAGACGCATTAATCATACGCCACATGTGCCGCGGCCCTAAAGGCAGAGTCAGCTTATCGACATCGCGGGGGCTACTATCTCTCTCCTTCAGTCCCTGCGACTCCTGGCCATTGTAATCATTTGCCATGTTGACTGATTTGCAACAGCAACAGCTGCTGCTGCTGCTGACCATTCGTTACAACAAACAGCAGAAACAGCAGAAACAGCAACAACCAAGAACCATGACCACAAAGTCGCTCAAAGTTATGCAATGGAATTCGCCAACTGAACGATGCCATGCTGCTGTGTCTGTGAGTGCTGAGACTGCTGCTGTGTGAGTGTTAAGTGCACTGGTGTGTGTGTGTGTGTGTTGCTTAGTGATTTGTGTATTTGTGTGGCCGCCTGTGAGTGAAGGCAAATTTATGACTTCATTTATATGGTAGAGCCCAACCCGGGTCCCAGCACGGGTTTATCTCCCAGTCCCCGCCATTATGTACCCATAAACAAGTGCCCTCCCCTACAGGGTCTCCTTTCTGAATAATTCACTGTGCATTTTTTAACACATTTTCAATTATTTAATGTACGACAGAGAAGACAAACTTCTGGCAGGGAGGGCAATTGCTTATTTTGTAAAAATATTCGTATGATTATGTGATACTCATATAAAGAAAAGAGGTTAATTTTTCTTTAAAGTAACAAAGAGTTTTTTCAATATTGCATTTTCATTTATTGGACATCTATAAAACATTTTTGTTATATGATATGTGAACATCTGAGAGCACCTTTGTAACCCCCATTCCAGCTATTCATTTATTCAACTTTAATCCCTTAAAATTTATTATTTTCCACTAACAAATAGAAAGAAGAACAGCCAATTATATTTGGTCTGTAGCTATTGAGGCACCCATTTTTCGGCAACAACACAAGAGTCATTTCCCTTATGGCGGGCTCTGCCCTTTCCATAATTAACAGCCGATTGAAGTGTATAATTAATTGCCAGCAATAAAAGGACAGCGATAAAACATTTTTGGCTTGCATAATTTCGGAATAATCTTATATGCTGGCCACACAATATACATTTTCATCTCATGTATTTGGGTTTTAATTGGGTTACGGTCCAATCTGTATTTGGCCACGAGGCATAAACATTTTCCATGCTCCCATGCTCCAGTGCCATGTTTTAGTTGTTGATTAAATTAAAATTGATGGCCAACGTTCTATTTGGACAATTTAATGGGCGACAACACCTTAAATTATGTGTGCATTTATTTAATGAAGCATCAATGGGCTGGCCGTGGCAATAAAATTATACAACCAAACTCCACAGAATCCTGTTTATTTAAACACTTAAACGCAATTACACGTTAAAATTTCATAGAAAAACTATTTTCGAGCTAAAATTACATTCAAATGCTAGAACGACGGCAGATCCGCAGAACCGGCCAGACTGGCTCACGGTTCTAGTTCCCGATTGGTTTTTTCCTTAATGAACACTATCGGAGTTCACTTCCTTCGCCTCTGCTTCCCCATCAGGCTCTTCTTCTGAATCGCAGTGTTCTGCATCCGCACCCGTAGCTGGCTGTATCCATCTGGTCTCCTGTTTCCCGCGATCATACACCTCTGGTGGATCGATTGGTAGAAATTTCAAAGACTTATCCTACAAATGATGGAGCTTTGAACCGGGAGACTTGCCTTGAGTGGCTCAGGTTTTGGCCAGTTCGTCGACGGTGATGGCTGCGGCGTGGTAGCTGGCGCACGGCCCTGCTGTTCTTATGGTCGAGAGGTCTCTTGTGTGACTAGAACTGCTACAACGATCGCTCGAATATTGATTGAACTTTGTTTTAAAATTATCAAAGAGAATGTAGGGTAGTGGGTGGCAAGGACTCGTCTCACGATTCAATGCTCGTGCTTATGGAACCCAAACCAAACTTCACGCAGCACAGCTGCATGGACATCAGCGTCAAGGAGGGGGACATAGGCATGGAAGAGGTATCCCACAAGATTGTTGCCTGGTTCAAGCGCCCCGAGACCGCTGTGGCTTTCAAGGTATTCAACGAATTCGACCAGAATGCCGACGGCTACATTGCCCTCGCCGACCTGGGTCTAGAAAACCTCTCAGTGCCTGGCACCGAAAGCTGTGAAACAATCATAGTAGGAATTGATAGCTACAGCTCTATCCAGAACCGGAGGCTGGCGCAATGCTTGGCAACGCGTTGTTCCCTTATTATGTCTCACACTTGCCTGAGAGCCCCGATATAGTGATAGGACTCCCAGAAAGGATTGATAGGCTCCTGCTCAAGGGGTCCGACCTTTCCACTCCAATTTCTGTAAGGAAAGGCATCAATCTAAAACTAAATCTAAAAACTCTTGTAGTGTCTTCTCTTGAACCAAATTCAATCCGGAAAAGAAGACTAAACTAAAACAGAAAATCTTCTGAGACTGCTTAAAATTCGACCCTCGATTAATATGTAATAATCCCATTGGAGCCATTAACAGAGACATTCTTTGGCCACTCAGTCGAAACCCACACTCACATAGCATCGCCGCTCGTCGTCGACCCTCAAATTGCACAATTTTCGGTAACTGCCCAATTTGAATGTCACCGAAGTTCATCGAGGAGCCATCAGTGGGGACCCCATTTCCATTCCCATTCCCGAGGGCCAGCGCTATCCATAATGTGTCCGCTCATTCGGTCAGTGGCAACTTATAAATAAAAAACAGATTTGTAGCAATTTTGCGCCAGAGGCGAAAAAAAAAAAGCAAAACTTAATTTGAAATGTGGGAAACCAAAAAGAGAACAGAGGAAAAACCACATCGATATTTTTCGTCGAAGCTTTAGATACTCTTAAAAACACATCGTGGATGTGTAGGTTTTATGACAGTCAGTTTTTGAAGACAAATAACGATGATTCTCCAATAATTTAAAGTGCGCCCTTGGTCATCGGTCAGAAACGGCTTTAGCTACTCAGCTTGATAAAAAATATATATATATTGTAGTAAAAAGAACAAGTCCGTCTCTGCCTTTCTGGTGAATCAATAGTACCCTCATCTTCAAAGAGTATGAATACAACCAAAAGCCTGCAAATATTTTAACGCTTCAGCGCATCGTGTGCATGTATGGACGCCTATGTATGTATATAAGAGAGCCTATGTATGAGAGTGTGTGAGAGATGGAGTATGTTTGTGTGTGTGTGTGCGCGCTTGAGGATGGGCGTACCATTAGGCATGCATTCAAGTTCTTGGGGAAAGTTGCCCAGAGAATAGCCCCAAACGGAACCATGTGTGTGTGTGTGTGTGTGTGTGTTTGCGCGTGTGTGACTCCCAAGTCGCTGCTTAGTCAGAGGGACATAGGCTGTCGAATGGGCGTGTCAGCGTCTAGGTCTGCCCAACTAAGGGAAACCGAGTTATTTATAGATTTATGCACACTCACACTCCATACTCCCGCAGCTACGGCTCCTCCTCCAACATCAGCATCATCATCATCATCATCATCATCATCATCATCATCATCATCATCATCATCATCGCAAAGCCAGAACCAAAGCAGTGCCCTTGGGCAAGAATCGCCTTTGGGCCAACAAATAGTTAACTCTACGGCTGTGTGGGTGTGTGTGTGTGTCCACATTATTGCAGCGCGACTAAGCAAACTACTTTGCCTGTGACTCTGGGGCTGGGGCTGACCTTATTTCCTTTCAAGCAACTCAGGGGGAATCTCTCTTATCCTCGACTCATGTGAGGCGCTCGTAACGTGTCCCGGCTTGCCTTATAATTAACCCTTTTATTAACATCCTTTCTTGCTCATAAGAGCTGCCTGTCCGGGTATTTGTGTGTGGGTGTGAGCATAGTTTACCAGGAAACTTTCTTATAGTCGTGTCTGAAGACGGCGTATGTTCTCGAATCTCATTTTGTTGGAGTAGGAAAATTCCTTCATAGTTGGATAGGATGTGATCAGCATTACTATCCAATGTACTAGCAATCCCGTTTCAGATAATGGCCGCAACGAACCCAACCCCCTAAGACGAAACTGTTCTCGCTTTCAATACAAAAATCATATCCTTTTAGTTTCCAGAGTATCCACATACTCTCCACACACATTCCCAGTCAAAGCTTTGCCCATTGTTTGACGCCCCGGAGAAGTTACTCCTTTGTGTGTCCTGGCATCGATTGCCAATTATGCGAACCATTGATTTGATGAACAAAAGAAAACCCCTAGAATGGGCGGATGGTTGGGTTTTGCGAAATATATGTACGAGTATATATACTTTCTTTTGGTAGTTAATTCTGAATAAAAACAGGAAAGCGGAAAATGAGATCATATTATAAAGGGCACGTCGGATGGTGTACCCTATTGCGGTCCCTCTGGTGATCCAAGCGACGCTTGTACTTGTGGTAACTGCAAGAGCAGCAGTTGACGTTCTTCTTTGTGATCTGGCGCCCCCGTTGAACAGCGCAGTCACGTTGAGAGACGGCCAGGTGCTTTAGGTCCACCCAGTCGAAGAGAAAGTCGTTGAGCAACCCCTTGCGGAATAGAATATTCTGAATCATCCTGCGCAGATACACGTAGTCGGGCATGTCGCCGAAGTGCAGGCAACGACAGTAGCGGAGGAACAGCAAGAACTCGTCGGGCATTTGGTTGCACAGGCTATCCAGCTTGATGGAGGCCTTCATCTCGCCAATCTGCTCGAACTTCTGTGCCCTGGTGTCGGCCCGAACGCCCTGCCAGGGGAGCCTTCCCAGCCGAAAATAGATGAGCATGTAGCCCAAGGACTCCAAGTCGTCGCGGCGCCCTTGCTCGGCAAAATGCGACCGGACGGAGGAGTAACGTGGTGTGCCCACCAGCTCCCGCTTCTGGCAGTACTCGATGTGCTTCCCGGTGTAGGGATCGTAATACTTCTTGGCCAGGCCAAAGTCAATAAGGAAGACCAGGCAGCGCTGCCCGTCCAAGCCCATCAGGAAGTTATCTGGCTTGATGTCGCGATGGATGTAGCCCTTCTTGTGGACACACTCCAGGCGGGACAGCATCTGTAAGGCCAGCATTAGGGTGGTCTTCAAGCTGAAGGTGCGCGTACAAAAGTTCAGCAGATCCTCCAAGGAGGGTCCCAACAGATCCAGCACCAGAACATTAACATCTCTCTCAGGTCCATAATATCGTACTTTGGGGATTCCTTCAGCCCCAGCGAGGAGTTTGTATACCTTCGCCTCGCGCTCCAGCATCGAATGTGCGGCAGTGATGTACTCCACTTTCACAGCCACCTCCTCGCCCTTCTTGATATCTACAGCTCGGTAGAGCTCTCCAAAAGAACCATTCCCGATACACTCGATTAGGCGATACTTTCTGGCCACTATTAATTCCGACGGGTCCGTTAGGTCCACTTTGGGAGAACCTTCTGGACGTGGATTCTTGCGCTTCTTAGGTTTCTTCTCCTTCTTTATGAACTCGTAGGTATGCTTCTTCCAGGCCAAAACGATTGAATTTGGTGAGAATTTGCGTCGTTTACCACTATTACCAGTGTAAAAAAATCCATCTGCACTGTGGCACTTTTGGGTGTAGTTTTCCGCGGCAACGAGGGTTTTTGATTCGTCCAAGGAGCTTACTAAATTGTCCTCTGAATTAAGAGAGGGCGACTGAACCTCATCAGCTGTTATAGTTATACTTGTATATGTTGCATCATCAGCTTCTGAATATGTCATGGATAGAGGGCTACTCTCATCGCTCCTTTTGGACACTCTCACAATTTCCGCCATGGCTCTATAGTGTTTCCTGTTCGTTTACTCTACTTCCGAGGAGAGAAATGTATTTGAAAATATATTCTAATGGTTTTCAATACCCATGTGTTGAGTACTGAGTGAAACTACAAACTAACGTACTGAATATGAATTGTATGTCTCTAGGAAAATGCTTTGATTCGGTGTTTTTGAATCGTTCCTATTATTTTTATAAAAGCAGTAAGGTGCTTGCATCAAAAAAAATTAAATAAACAGGATAAACCCGAGCTGCGAAGGATCCCCGACAAAGCCATGCCACAACCTGTCAAGCCTTCAGCTGCAGTTGCAATAAATTTGATGCCAAAGCGAAGATTTTCGGCTCTTAAATTGGTTTTGCCAGCCAAGTTTTTACCCCCAATACTCGTACTCCTTGGGTTTTTTTTGGCAGCTTCCCAACACGCTCTTATGATACACTTTGACACTTAGTTTCCAATTAGTTGCAGCTGAGATGGCAAACTTTTTGGCCACATATGAAGGCCTCACTCATGCGCCCTGGTGTGCAGCGGCACCTCCTGCCACTTGAAAATTGATTCATTTAGTAAATTTCTTATGCAACCTGCCTGGGATCCTCATTGGCATTATTTCTGCTGCGTTGGCATCATTTACCTGTCAGGTGAGGCTGCCACTCAATTGGCCTGCTTAGACCTGCAGCTCCTTTGCTGATGCAATTTTCCATTTGCCATGTGCACTTTCAATTAAATTTATTTCAGTCTGCCATGGTGCACGTCCGCCTGTTGTTGGAGGAAATATTTCATCTGCACTCGACATAATTTTCTCATAAATAGAGAAAGAGATATCTGCCTCCTGTTGTGGCACTTTTTGTGCCCATTTCCATTATCAGTACTACTGTTTCGCGAATGCTTTCAAGTTTATTAGATTTATGGCCAAAACTGTTTATGAACATTTGTAATTACAGGACACCAGCCATGCGCATATTTCTACAGGGATTCTCCCACACAAATTCCATAAATTGTTTCATGTAAACTACAGCAATTGAATAACGTACATTCTAGTTGAGGGGGAACTATGGAAATATGTAGCTTTAAAGTATTTAAAAGGACATAAACTGCAAATAAATGTTTTTATATGGACAATGGTAGACAAACTAAAAGAGAACTAAAAGAAAAATAGAGGAAGCAATTATATAACACTGTATTTTAATTGGGCAGAAGATGCAATAATCCAACAAGTTCCAGTATGCAGTTGTATATAAATGTTATCCCATAAGATACAATTTCTTGATTGGAAGAATCTTTTTAAGTCCCTACCCACATTCATTATGTAAATACGAATATATATGTAGCTGTTCCCTTCTTTCCCTGTAAACCCCAATTAAATTCACTAAAATATTTACCTAATTTTCCATCCTTTCCTTAAATCCCAACCAATTCATTTCGCAACTATGTTGTGGCAACCCTCACCCTATCCACCCGAAATAAACCCCAAATAGCAACCCCATCAGCTATGGTTTTAGGGTTAGGGAGAGAACCCTCACAATTAATACTCATCTACATATTTTGCTGCTTATAAACTGCAATAAAATAAAATGAATGGGCGCCTTGACAATTTTAATGTGGAGTTTACTTGGGCGATTTGCATGGCAAATCGTGGTGCGGCGGCATGGTGGGCGACATGGCTGACAACCGGAAGCGGAAGTGGATCCAGCCCGTGCCCTGAGCTCTTATTTATGCGATGCGAGTGTGAGCACAACAGAAGAAGCAGTAGGAGGAGCCGAACAAAAGCCGGCTTAACACAGGCTCTCTCGGCCCCTCCCTCCATCAGTGTGTGGGTGCGTGTGTCTAGTAGTTATAGCTTCACACAGATACAACACACGCATGCAATAATGCTTCGTTTATGGTTGCTTGGGCATAGAGCCTCCTCTCACCAGCCGAGCGGCTAGCGGGTGACAGGAAGAGGCAGAATTAATTTAAAGCTTATGGCGCATTAATTTTAATTAAAATGCTGCCACAGCAACTAACAGCAATAAAAGCAGCGTCATCACTATCCCCTCTCTATCTTTTTCTCTGAAAAAACCCTCTGCTGTTTTCTGTACTTTTGTATGATGGAAAAGTTTGGCCAGCAGCTCAGAATGATTAGCCATGTTAAGTGGAGGCAGTCTCCGTTTCCCCTCCCCGTTGCTAACTGATTGGTGACAATCCACTTTCCGATTCTATTGGTGTCTCGTTTATCACTCGCTCTTTTTTTTTGCTCCCTTTTTTCTATATCGCTTTTGTTTGCCACACTTTGGTGGCCTCATCAACATCTCGTTTTTCACGTGTCCCTTGTCCCTTTTTTGGCAATTGAAAACTTGCTTCCTGACAAAAGTTGGGTTCCGTTCCCCTCGCAACTACTTCGTTTCTTGATGCCTTGTCAAAGGTCATGACCAAATTGTCTGCACATGCTACGCATATTTCATAGTTTTCCCTTTCCTTTGTGCGGTTGTTGTTGGCGCCACAAAAGTTTTTGGACAGCTAAATCATTTACATACACGATTTCAGGACAATTTCCAAACCACATCCGATGTCCCAGTGTCCCCTCCCCACTGAAGTCCCAGTTTCCAGCGGTGTCCCAGTCCCAGCTGAAGTGTGCTGCTTACATGGCGTATGAGTGATGTGTTGTCTTGAGTGTCATCTGGCTGAGGTTACTACTGTCTTGCCTTTTGTCTAGCTCACCATCCATCTCATACTCTTAACCTCCTTTTTGTAGTCTTCTCTCTCTGTCTCCCCCTCGTATAACCTCTTTTTGAGGGGTTGTCTTTCTTAACCTCCTTTTTTGGAGGTGTTGTAGCATTTGTTTTCAATTCACATGCCACCAAAAGTTGCTCATCTTTGTTTGACAAAAGTTTTACCATCTTTGATTTCAATTTGGGCTAAGAGCTTGCTTTAAGATATAAGAAAAAGGGTTGAAAGGTTTAAACTGAAGGTTAAGAGAGAATGTTAGGTCCAAAGGAGACTGCAGAAGACTATCTTTTATATTGTACAACAGCCCAATATATAGCATTGTGCACGAGCAAATAGTCCTTGAATTTTAATATTTCGATTGCTCTCGATTTGATTTTTCAGCTTTCTCTGATTTTGTCTCTATTTTTTGTTAATTTAAAAACCACAAAAATATACAAAAATCATACAATCATTCGCCGCAAGGAACCGGAGTGCTATTGTTGCTAGTTTTTAGTATTTTTCTGGACCAACTGTGCGCACTTATCCTCACACTCATATGGCAGCCATTTGGTGCAGATACTCACTTACAAAAGTCGGGTCTGACTTAGTCATATGCAAATTTCAGCCTCTTGGTCTGAAGCCTTCTTCTGTTTGTTTTGTGGTTTTTGGTTTGGCTCTGATTTGAGGAGATTCCATCCCAACCCGAGAAACTCTCTTCTTCTCTCCAAAAAACTTGACTTTTGGGGTTTTACTGTTTCTCTCGCCTTGAGATGCAAATTAGTTCAATATGACTTGGTGCTGGCATACAAAATTGCCTTAATGGAAATTATAATCATGCTGACAATGCGTCATGGCCACGCCCACTCTACAATCCCCATCCCCTGGTCCAGACCCTTTTGTAGGGGCTGGTTGGCCTGATTATCAGAAGCGGCGACAATTTCGCCGACTTTTTGCGAACAAATTTAGGAGGGCCAAGAAAGAAAGGCACCAACAAAAAAATTCTTGCACAAAAACTCATTAAAAGTGACAGAGAAGATGAACAGGAATTGTTAAGGAATTTACGGGTACCTTGTCCGGGGCCCCCTAAATATATACATAACATCAAAAATTAATGAAAAGAAAGGCGAGAAAAGAAATTGGAGACATTGACAATGGAGGAACAATGAGATGCCAAAAGTTGAAGTTCGTTCCTAACGATACAGTAGATAGATTCAAGAATGACATGCTCTCCATACTATGCTAAATACATATATCTTTAAGCTGATTTTCTCTCCCTTTTCCCCTTTTTATGGTATACTTTGGCAATTGCTTAAATACATATTCAATTTGTTGGCGGACCTCGGGGCACGTACATCCAACATCAACATAATTTCGACGCGTTTCGGCAATTTGAACACGTTCAACAACCGCATCCAAGGATCCCAGTATCCCAGGCCCCGCCCCGGCGATTGTTTGCTATTTTTAAATTCCATAGGCGTAACTAGAATTTAATTTCTCAAGCGCCTTTTGGTTGGGGGTTGTGTGACAGCTCCTGGCTTCTTGGCTTTCCACTGGAACACGTACGTACACTTGTTCTTTTCTTTTTCGTGGGGGCGTGGGCGTCGGCGTGGGCGTGGGCTCTACGTTGAGCACATCTTCAGATCCCGGCCAAAGACAACAAAAGACGGTTTGGCATACTGCTGCGGCTGCCAAAAAGTAAACGTTCAGAAAAGTGCCAACCAAGGGGAAGTTTTGTACGTTATATCTTTATTAATGGAACGGTACTCGGCCCTAAATTAGTCACAAGTGAAATTGATATTTAAATATTTCACAGGGCACCATTTTAGATTGATGAATGATCAAATACAAGTCATTAAATATATGCTGAACTCCTAGAGAAATAAATTAAAAGGTTTAATTTATAATTGGTTTACTTTAAGAAAATTATTTTTAGCAGCTGCTTTTATGGGCTTAAATATTAATTGATTTGAAAGCTGTCGAATTTTGATTTATCTCAATTTTAAGTATATTTTTGCATGTTTCCATGAATGTTCTTTGCTGGATTATTTCGATCTTCATACCCCTCTTTTCCTCATACTCTTCCTTATTGATTTTAAATGTAGCTCAATTTAAATTCGTATCTTCCACCTATTTAATGGATGATATTCCTTGCTCTTCGGATAGTATCCCCTTGCGCAATCCCCACTTATGGGTATAAGTCGCAAAAAATTCATGTCTCGTCTTTGGGTTGCTTTAATTTTAATGTTTGACACTGTCGTACATCTGAATGTTGTATTCTAGTATCTTGTATCTGCGTCTTGCCTCTGGTTGTGGTTGTCTGCCTCTTGACGCTGACTTTCATGTCCACCGCGTCTAAACATGCCCTTAACCATTAACCAGTGCCAGCCCTACATCCTCTTCCGCTTCCTCTTGCATTGCTAAAACGTTTAAAATTTTTGTTGTATATTTTTTCTGTATGTTGTTTTTTATCTCAGCTGCTGTGAAAATCCGTTGAAATATCTACTTAGGCACAAGCATGTGGTGGAGAGACGCTTTTGAGGGAGAACATGTACGAGTATCTGTGTGTGTGTGTGGGGGGCTTGGGGATGTTTGTGTGTGTGTGTGTGTTTGCGTGGGTGTTGGGCTTGTGGGGTTTGTTTGCATTGGTATGTGTGACTTGGCATCAACTCGTGCGCAAAACAGTTTAAGAAAATTTCATCTGTCTTGCATTTTAATGATTTAATTTTGCATAAGCTTGTTTCAGCCCAGGACCCACTTCCATCCTTCCGTCCTTCCGTCCCTCCTTATCGGGGTATGCCAAAAAGGATGTGTGTGCAGGCAATCGGCTTTCCCTCTGGTTTGGCTTAAGACGGAGTGACATGTCATTTGATGACATTAGCCCAAAGCCCGCTCGAGAGCCAAACCGATATGGGTCGTGGCGTAGCGTGGCTAATCTGAAGGCATTCGAAAGGAGGACTCACACCTTAGCCCTAGTTGGCGGAAAGTTTGTCCTTTCCGGTGGCGGACAATTCTCAAGTGTTTGCCGTAGTTTGTCAGTGTTCTTCAGCTTTGACTTCATTATGCCGCTCTCTGCTACAATTTCTCAAAGGATATGCGTAATTTCCGAGCCAAATGACAGCTGCCAGAGTCCGTGCTAATGATGTCCTTCATGTCAACTGTAGATTTCCCCTCCCTGCGTATCCTTCTTCCACTTTGTAGCCCCAGCCACGCCCACACGCACACACACACACACACACATACATAGATGCATACACAGACAGAACACGCCCTCGATTCGCACCTTTCGTTGACTTTGGCACGCAACTGAAATGAATCCGGCTCATCAACGTGGCTGATTTCTGCCTCCTGACTCCCAGACCCCGACTTGTGCGTGTTCATGCCGAGAATTGGGGTTTTTATTTGGATTTTCACATCCACATCCACATCCCCATCCCCATTCCCCTCTGCTGCTCGTCTCACAAAATTCCGTGTCTGTGGGTCCCAGCAGTGGTCCATCTGTAGTTTGCTTTAGCTTCAACAAATTTTATGATCAGCAAGCAAGTGCTGTGGTGCCTTCCTTATGGCTATGCCAACACGTACTATAATCTTTATCACTCGTACTATTGTGGGGGAGTGGCTGGGGCTGTGACATACATACATATATGACAGGGGCGTGACTCGTGAATCGAATTCGCAGAGATATGTAATTTCAATAAACAAATTACCAAAACAATTAGTGACAAATGGTATACATTACATTATAATTGTTAATAGTTGTTGAGGGTTTAATGGATGGTTTATTATGGCAATAATTATATGTTTTATTAGTTTAATTTTATGGAAAATTAATGAGTGTGATTACTAGAGATAGCTCAACTAATTAAACACGTGACTGACAAATGCCTGATGGGAGTATTCTTTCCTGATTCTTTAGTCGTAATCTGATAACTCTTTAATTTGATAAACGCTACTAAATCCCAAGATTGAATGACTATATACCCCCTTGGGGGTAGCAGAGAAGACTAGGGCTATTTTCTTTGGACGTTACTTATGACTGGGCTTTATTATATTATATTAGGAAAGGGAGTATACTAGTCCATGTACAGGAAACAAACTAATCAGCCCTCTAACAAACTCAAAGGAAAAACTTAATCAGCTAAGGGAAAACCAAAATACTACTTGAATATACAAATCGCATTCATCCGGTAATTTCATTACAATCCGGGGCTCAAGTTTTTGCCCCACATTCCCTATCCAGTCTCAGCCCCAACGCTGAGTAGCTCCCTGTGCAATCTCCCTTCTTCCAGGCATCAGGAACAATAGAGAATATTTAAAATAAATAAGACCCATAGCCTAGTTTTTGGGCTGCCAGGAAGCAAGCAAAGGAAGCAAAAAGGAAAGGATTCTGGCCCAAATCCATGCCACCCCCCCATAGAAAACCGCACCATGGACTATCCTAATGCCCCACTCTCTCTCCCATACTTAGCCGCCTCTTCACGGTTAACTCGTGCGGTTAAAGCTGCTTCCTTCCACTCAATTATATAAAGCTGCAGTAGCCCTCGCTATCCGTAGGAGCTGTAGGGCTGCAGGACTGCAGGGGGGAATAAATAAAAAGCGGAATCTCTTGAAATATTGGAAAAGTTTTCACGGGAAAGGGGGAAAGCGGAACGGGAAGGGGAAGAGGGAAAAGTAAACCAAATGCGAATCCATTTGCCATTGCACTTGGAATTGAGTCGAAGCTGAGACGGAGTCGGATTCGGATTCGGACAGTGTCGATTCGAGAGTGTTAAGTTCTCTGGATCGCTCTCTTCCTCTCAGACTCAAACTCAGACTGAGTCAAGCTAAACCGAAAGCTAAACAAAACAGCCAAGAAGCGAAATGAATCCGAGTGTATACTCGAATCAAGCAGCTGGTGGCTCTGCCATGCTCTGCCCTGTCTGTCCGGGATGTGGATGTACATGGGGTACACCTCCATTGCGGTAAGCCATGCCAAGCACTCGCGTATTTGCTGAACACTCAAAACGCGCACTTACAGCGACACGCGCGGCTAAGACACGCTCTCTCGGAGGCAAGGACAAATGTATGCAAAAAGGGAGTAAAACGTTTTGTTAGCGTTACGGAGGGGGGCGGCCCCCATATCTATATATATTCGCGGGGCTCTTATTATATGTGCAAGCTGAAATCAACGAAATCCAAACACATTGACAGTGCTTAAGTGTTGTGACTGGAGCCTCAGTGCCTCGTTACAATGGTGGGGTGGTAGGGCAAAGTAGCGAGGGTATGCCATGGGGAACTATATAAACGACCATTGGGGAGGAGTTGCCAAGGCTCTGGAATGGCACGAAACCTGTTTACTTACTGGCCTATAACCATTACACTGTAAAGCACAACTGGATTTTTGAATAGTTTTGTAACAGACTAGAAACCACAGACTTTAAATCAACTCACCAATTTTCCAACTTTCAATAGGCTGTTGGAAAATCAATCTTTCCCGAATACAAAGGACTCTATTATATTGTGAATATGTAAATATAACTGTATCTCATTCCACTTGGCAACCTTGTTAACCAGTGTATTCACGCACACAAGTGCACACTAAAGCGAGTAACCAAGTCAGCAGGAGTTGCCACTATCCTTAGCTCCCTCCGTATGGCACCCTATGGCCCTCTTCATGTGTCTATGTGTCTGTGTGTCTGTGTGTAGGGAAGCCAACTTCCGGCGCTGTTGCTGCTGCTGATGATGGCGTTGCCATTGCTTCCGCTGCGCTGGCTTAGATAATGCCCCCGACTAAGCAGTGGGCACAGCACGTGCTCGTGCTTTCCGGAATGCTTGGTGGCTCTGAGACGCTCCCAGGGCTTCCTGAGGCTCCGTAGCTTTTCGCTGTCCTGCTGTCCGTGATATCCCTCATTGCGACTCCACTGGCGTTAGCGTTTATTAAGCGCATATAATCGTAAAAAAATTAGCTTGTATGAAATACTACGCACAGGGACGAAACGAGGGGCAGAGAGAGGGCTAAGAAGAAAGAGATGATGAAAGAGAGGTGTGCTTAAAATGCAAATGACCTAAAATGTAGCGCATTTCCAGGAAGGAGTCGAAGCGAGACCCGTGTCATCGCGCGCTGGTGCTTACTTTGTCTTCGTTGTCGTTTCAGCGGATTCACTTCGTCATCTCCACAGATTCACTTAAGCATTTTGATTAAACGCTCTGCTCTGGTTTATTCCCATCATAATTTGAATTAATGTTGAGGGATTAAGGCGCAAATTGCTTTGTTTAAGGTAGTTTTAAGGGATTATCTGAGTGATGGGAGAGTGTATAAAAGGTAAGACATGGCATATCACCTTTGCTCTGCTATACATATCATACTACATAGAATAATGTGTAATATCAAACATTTGGAGCAATGATTTGACACACGATTCGTGCCACATGGAGCCTGCTTCAGGAGAAGTTTTCTGTGTGCCAACACGAAGGTAAATGTTGCCCATTTCCATTTCCCTGCCACCCATCGTGTGTGAAAAATGTACACACAACAAAATCAATATCCGCCCAAAAGCTACAGTTCGGTGGCATCAAATGTCACACATTTCATTTCCGTCTGTCTATCTGGCAGAGCACACAGCGAACACACATTTGCATGCCACCAGGATTCCGCATTCCTGTCTCTCCTGGATATTCGTCCTTGCTGCTCCTGTCTGCACATGTCAGCCCCTCCCCAAAATAGTTGGCCATGTGCATACACAAGAAGGATCTGGGATCTAGGACCCACCGCTTTTGCTGCTCCTTTGACAGCTTTTTGATTTGTATGCAAAAAGACCATCCAATGCTTACCTTTTTTTTTGGGTAGGAAATTATTCTTTGAACCAGCTCAAAGACTTTATTTGAAACTCTCTTGAGTGCAAACATGAAGCCCGCAATTAAAATGGTTAAAACTTTTAATTGATTGTCTCTTCGCTAAGCGTTTAATGCACTTTATACCAAAGACAAATGCCCTCTGCGGAACAACTGGGGAAAGTTGCTCTAAATACAATAAATAAAACAATAAAATTTTACTAGCACGTAGCATAAAAAAACAATGGCCAGAACAGAAAAGGAAAGAGAAAGAAAGGGAGAGAGAGAGAGAAGAGGACAAGGTGGAAGTGAGGCATAAAACAAAAGCTATAGTAAGGAAGGATAGGAAGCCAAGGCAGACAGGCCATGAAATGGTGGTGAATGGGAGGGGGGAATCGGATGCGGAATGGGTCTGGGTCTGGGTCTGGGAGTGGTTTTGTAACTCGGACCTGGACCCGACTGTCGAACTCCGACTGGGAACAGCCTGCGTGAGCCTGTCAGCATAAACATTCCTGTAACAACACCGAGTGGGGAGTGGGATGCGGAGGCGGAGGAGGATGGGACTGTAACCGAGTCCGGGGGCAGATAAAAGTATTACAATATACTGAAACACAATAAAGGCCCTGCAATTGTCTGACTTTGATTCCAATGCCAAGTCTCGCAGAGACCCTTACACTCTTTTTGGAGTGTTGCCAAAACAGAAGGAACAAAAAATGTGGAAAGTTTTCAATTGCCAGGTTTTGTGTCTCGACAATGACGCCCCCGGGCCGGGGAATGCCCACACCTCAACCTCAAAAACTTGTTTACGTACGTTTTCCGAGTACGTATCAATCAACCGGGCCACGGGGCGTATGAGCAACGAGCTTAGGGGTAAAGCAGCAAACGGGCAACCCATTCGAAATGCCCTTTATGCGCTCCCAAATGTATTGTTTTCCAAATTAAATTCACTTTTCTTTCCCCGGGAATCTAATCAAAGTTCTGGCGTTAAGACTCTGTTAAAGGGTGTTTGGAAAACAAAGTTACATACTTTCAGATTTATGTGGGCTATGTAGATTTATTCGTAGGGATAGCGATTTCATTTGCTCTCAAGGTTTTCGAATTTCTGTTTTGCCGGAATGGTACTTTGAGTTACAGTTCTTTGATCTTTTTTTTGTGGATCCTAAATTTTAAAGGGCTCTTTATTTATAGACTCTTCTGGTTCCTACCAGAAAACAAACAATTCTCCAATTTATTTACACCATTACTTTTTGCCTCTCTTTTTTCTTTGGAGTTCCTTTCAGTTCGGATTTTTTATGGCTCCTGGCTTCGATAGTTAATCGATTCGGCTTTAATGGTGCATCAAATTATTTTGCACAGCTATTTCTGATTGCTTCTTCAAACTAAACATCAAAATTTTACTAGTCTTCTGTCATCCAATCACCTTTTGATTCGTTTTAATTTGAATTTTTTGCTATCGATTCCTAACAATCAAATATTGAAATCAACTTTTCTCTGCAATAACAGTAAATACTCCTAAGTTTTTTCTTCCTAAAATAACAGACACACCTTCATTCAACCCCACCTACATATAAGGATTAACTCTCCTCCAATCTGCTGAACCAGCCTATCATTCCCCGAGTCAGAGTATTTCACACAGTTTGACTTCCTTCTTTCTGGTTTATGGCCTCCAAAAATAAAAACACAAGTCCTCATTGTCCCAGAAGGTGACTCACTTTTGTTTTTGTGTGTACGTGGGCGCTGGTGCCGGGTTGCCTCTTGAGCAACGCCCGGGCGGGGCGCCCCTCAATCATATCAGATCAAATCAAATCAGCCGCCTCGTCTTGCTCCTGGCATCCCAACAATACGCACCTACTTATGTGTGGGCGTCGTCTCGATGACGCATGGAATATATTGGGGGGGGGGAAACGGCACGAAAGGAGAGCTCCTTGCTGAAGATGTAGGAAATGTAGAAGATGTTGTAGAGATGTGTGGGGGGGGGCCTATAAATAGGCCAACGATTTGATGGCTGTGTGGCGTTTTTGGCACCCCGTCTACCCGCTCATTTCGCCCACGGCATATTTTGCGGTTATTAAATTTATTAAGTTTCCACCGCCTGCCAGGCGAAGGCGTTGAGTGGTCGGATGATAGATGAAGCTGTTGGCAGATGTCTAAACAATTACGTGGGGAAACAGCGTCCCGAAACAGCCCGCTTTAAGTATGAACCAATTTTATATAGCTGCCAAGAACATGGCTGCCCAACTTTCCATCTATCTATATAACATATTTTGGGCTAATCAACGAGCAATCTCATTTCGTTCCGAAGAAGCGCCCAAACTTTTCTAATTATAAAGCTGCTGTCGTTTAATTTACATGCACCCTGTGGTGGTTTGGTTCCTCCCAAAGTACTCAGAATAAAAAGAGAGGCAGAAACAGAATTGCCAAACATTTTTCACGCCTCACTTAATGTTTTTATTTTTTGTGCCGGTTTTTTTTCTTTTCATTTCCAGCGGAAAATAGGCAGAAGGAAAATGAGCCCTCGGGAGGCCGGTGGCAGCGCAAGACCCAGAAATCAACTTCCGTTGTGCAGCGGAAGTGAAATGTGAAATTTGAAATTTATTATTGGCAGTGCAAAGGTCGGAGCGAGGCGAGGCGAGGCGAAGCGAAAATCCAAGGGAAAACAACAACAAACAAATCAAAAGCGAGGGCCAGAGAATATTTATGTTATTAAAATGAAATCAATGTGCAATATCCGCTGGCGACTCAATAAATTTAGTTAGCAACGTCGCAGCTGATTGCCAGCAGAAGCACATTTTCCGAGGGGTGCGGAATTTTCCCCAATTTTCGTTTGAGAATTTATTGGATGCCATTGATTTGTGTTTACTTCGGTGTAGCTGTCAGATTGCTGCGGAAACTCCATTTAAATTATTATATTATGCATTATGATTGAGTTTCCAATCAGATGGGCAACAAAATTCAATTGATGGAAGAAACCGAATCATTCAATTGCTTATAAAATCGGGGATTGCGACTAAAAAAAAGAGAATACTTTTCCGTCTTCTTGGTAGCCATTTACAAACTATTTTGTTAGTCAGAGAGCGTTCTCATTGGCTGTACATTTTTATATCTTTCAGTCCATGTAAAATGATTCCAAAAACTAATTTCTTTGTAATTTCTCTCTTTCTTTCAGCACTTATTGTAGATCCAAACCACTCATAAGCACGAACATGCCTTGTCCTGCCACACAGCTCCAGCTTTCATTCCAGCTATAACCCTCCACACTCCGAAGCAAAGTCTGCTGCTTTGGGGACACCTTCTTCTATCCGAAAACCCCTTAACCGAACAAATCAGTCAAGCTGGCGTCGTTAAAGCAAAGGAATAACAACAATACTACAAGCAATTATAATAACAATATAATGTGGAGTAGTACAATATCACCAACAAACTCTAAGAAACTATTGATCGGTAGCACACGAAGCGTTGATTATGTCGGTGATAGTGCAAGGACAGCAACAGCAGCCACTAATAAAACAGGAGCAGCAGCAGCCCCAGCCCCAGCCACAGCCACAGCCACAGCCTCAGGAGCAGCAGCAGGACCAGGAGCCAAAGGAACCAAATCGAAAGCCAGTCCCATTGCCAACAAAGCCACAAAGATCTCAATTGAAATGGAGCTTCATATACAAAATAAGTGCATTTCGGCATAGCGCATCACTCTGGAGGGTGGTGCGGAGCCGCCATGGCTGCAGGGCCCCCTTAAAGCCGCATTTTTGGGGGCTACTGGCGTCGGCAAAACAAGCATATTACAGGTGGGCCATTGACTTGTATACCTATCTATGTATTAAATTTGATAAAAGTCGAGAGATTTTATATATTGTATGCATCGATTTTCTAAGCAACCACAATGCCCGTTTGTATCTATCACTGAATAGTGTTTGTGCTGCTTTCATTAGATTCCCCGTCCCCCTGTCTTAATTAAAGATATTTAAATCTATTATCCCAAATACCAAAGAACATTTGCCCAGAATCGCAACTTAATTGAAACAATTAATACGGAATTGCCATTGAAGCTTTAAATATACGTATATTAAGTGCATTGCTGTTTGTAATGCAATTAAAATTAATGGGCATAACAGTCATTATCCACAACACAAGCCCAGTCATCATTCCCCCTATCCTTCCCCTCCATAAAGGCATAGAAAGGATTTCTGTTGCCCAGTCACATTAATTAATTTTTCAATAACAAATTGCGCTTTCAATTAACACAATTCCTGATTAAAACTCTCTCTCTTTCCCTTTGGAAAAGCGTGGATGTATGCCATAATCAGGATGTGGTAAGGTGGGACAATGGGTAGGCAGGACTGCACTTTTCATGCCCGAACCTGGGCTCTAAATTTTTAATGGGGCCATGGGGCGACGGTGACGGCGATGGCGACCCCGATGAAAGCTGAAAAGTTTAGTGGAATCAGCAGCCGTGGTAGGAGCGGAGCAGCAGCAGGAGCATCAGTTTAGCGTCAAACTTTTTAATAGACCAGTCCCAGAGCAGCTGCCTCTCATTGAGGATATTTAGCGCCTCGTTCTACCTGCACCCCAAAGCTCTCCTACTCTCCTCTGCTCTGTGCGTGTTAGCCCTCCTAATTGCATTTGTGTGCGTGTAGGAGGGCCGTTAATTTGATTTGCGCTTCGCATCGCATCGTATCTTTTGTGGTTTATCTTTTGTAATTAGACAATGGCGAGGCACAGAGCCAGAAAGGCGCATATGTGTTCAGCATTCAGGAGTCTACCGAGTGGAGGGTATACCAGCTAGGATAGGGGCTTTGTAAAGACCCTAAAAATGATAAACGTAAAGGTCTTACATTTCTTATATAAGTAATTCTTTGCTTTAGACGGGAAAATTGTCCTTAAACCACTGGCCTTTGCAGTCAGTCCTTAGAGCTTTTAGTGCATGATACACTCGAAGGTTGATTCGTTTTATTCTCTATTACAATCAAGCAATGCCTCAACAGGGGACACTTTATTTGCCTTCAGATGTAACAAGACATAGACCATATCAACCATACCTAAACTCGTTCGTTAGATTTCTACCTTATTAATGCAGATCTAACTTAATTAAGTGCTTAGATGTAGGTCACTATGTCTCCTAGTTCTTTAATCGTTTTAAAAAGCGTATAAGCCCTGGCTCTTTTCCCTGCGTAAACTCCCACAGACTCCTCTTTCCCCAACAGTCTTCTTCCCGCCCATTGCGTATGCACGGCCCTTTGCTGCTCGGCAAATTCAATTAACTGCAGTTGGCAGTTCCAGTTTCAGTTCCAGTTGCGAGTTGAGTTCCGAGTTCCGGGTTGCTTTGCCATTTGCCATTTGCTTTCGCTTTGCTCTTCATTATTTTCCATACGTTTGTTTTGTCTGTGTGCGTTTTACGGCTGCGTTTAATGTCTGCGATTGTCCGTGTATTTGTGCGGGATAAGGTCTGTGCATTAGCCTCAAACTAGATCTGTTCTATTCCCTCCTAAGCCCCTGTGTCCATGTGCCAGTGCTCTCTCCCAGCTCCTTCCCAGCTGGACGTCTTTTATTGTGTGTAATGCGAGATTTGTGCATTTTTATGGCATTTTAAGCACTGCAAAATCAATTACGTCCTGTTTAATGGCTGTTTTGCGGTCAAGCTGTGAAGGAAATTGGTGGCGGGGTGGGCGAGTAGGTTTCCGGTAGGGAGAGCATGAACATGGCTGAAATCTTGATTGCTCTGTAAATGTAATGGCCGTGTAAAAGGAAATACATGTGAAATCAAATCGCCAAATACGTGCCTATACATATTCGAATCTTTGAAGAATCGTTTAAATAAAATTTATAAATGAATAAATTTAAAGAATTTTTTGTTTCGAGTAGTAGTCGAAAAGGACTGAGGTTTAATGTGAGATAAAAGATACAAGTTTGCGAAGAATCAACAGTCGCATCGATATAAATGCATCTGTCTGGGGATTAAATATTAACTACTGTTTTCATATTTCAAAACTGGTTTTTTAGTGCAAATTCAATTTACTGCCCCACTCATTGCCCAGCTTGAACTCAGTTCAATGTCCGTTCCGTTCCGTTCCGTGCCTGAATCTGCCTCAAATTGGTTGAGTAAATTGTCGAATAAACTGAAGCTAATTCCTGCAGATAAAGGAGCCAAATAAAATGCAATGCATCATAGCCATAAAGTATACGCCATGAATAACCATTTGTGTAAATTTCGAAAAGCTTCTTTCGGCTCAAGCCCGGTCGCTGCTTATTTATGTGACAGATAATGTAGCGCACTTTATGGCGCAGCAAGAAGCATAAAGAGGCGCAAAGCCGGCCATGGGGCAGAGAGGGTGTAGCAGAGGAGCAGTATAGAGCAGGATGCCAAGAGAGCACGACCGAGATGGAGACGACCATCAATGTCATTTCTTATTCAATTACCAGTTCAATAAAAATAAAACTCAATGATATGCGGCGCTGGGACATAAAAGCGTGGCATCTACGCGAGGCGATGCGATGCGATGTGACCCCTTTTCCCCATGCCATGCCCCTATGGGATCGTCTGTGTGTGCAGGATATAATTTAAAATGGCCGCTAAAAACATTCTACGCTTCGCTTTAAGGCTGTCCAGCCACTGGCCACTGGCCACTTCCGCTTCCGACGTTTGGGTGGCCGCCATCTTAGCGGATATCCTTTTTCGGTCTCGGGTAATTGAGTCGTCGTGTGCATAAATTGCATTCGATTTCATTGCAGCGAAAACAAGGGAACCGCCGATTGACAGAAAAGAATTTGCATTTATATTAGCAGAACATGAGAACGAGGACCAGAGCGGGATTGTGGTGATGGGTGTCCTCAAAATGATTCTCACTTGACTTTATTATTAGCCAAGTTATCACGCATCCGCACTGGCACACACATACATCATGTGGGATAATCGTGAATTGGCAATCTCTTGGTCTGCTCCTTGGCTGGAGTAAATGACAGGACATCACTTTAAAATGCAATCAGGCGTTAAATATCCTTTGAGCCTGTCACTCATTCAATTCATGCATTGATTCACTCACACACACACACACACATGCGCCCACAGAACACGCCCACACTACCCTTCTTTCATTATCGTTTTTCCTTTTCACTTACTTTTTTTTGTGGAAAATTTATTTTATGCCTTTCGCCGGCCTCTGCCTTATTTTCAGGGGATACTTTTCCCATTGACTGCGATTCGCTTTGGCATCGCTCTTTCTGCCCGGCTTTTAGGGGAAAATTAGATGGTCTCGAACCACACAGCCACGCACCAAATTGCTGAACTGCTGGCTTAGAGGTCTCTGCGCCGGTTAATGGGGTCATTTCGACCACGTTTCAGTGCAGATTTCGAAACAGTCCCGCGTGTTGGTTATGAGTTCCATTTCGCATTAGAGTTATGGCTCGTTATTGAAGCTTAAAACTGGCTCAAAAGCTAGTGATAAAGAGGCTAAAAATTTATTAACTAATGAAAAAGAAAATGGAAAATTATAGAGAGTGAATTTACAGGACTTTAGGTAGGGGCGATTAAATTAAAAAGAGATTTAGGAAAGATATATCTGTCTACAGATATCTTTCAATCTGATGATTGAGCAGTTAAGCACATGGAAAGGTTTTTTGTTGAATTGAACCCCGGGTAGATCTTTTTACATTAAGTTTTCACAAAAAGCTCATTATCCTCCATATAATTCAGATTTAAGGTGGAAAATCCCATCTGTTAAAACCATAATTCATTCAAATTAAGTAGAAAAACTGTAAATAAAATCTATATGATTTCAGCATAGATTAGCTCCATCTGATCCCGCTCCCCGCCACGGCTCCAGCACCCTTCATTCTGTAGATTTACTGCTTTTTACTGGCATTTTTATGTTTACATGACCACCAAGAGCATAAAATCCATAGCCCGCTTTTATGACCACACAATTTTAATAAGCTAAAAATGTGAATAAAATGTGTCCTGACCTCAGGCCTGCGCCTGCATATGGGTGAAAGAACCTCATGAGAAGCTCATATAAAAGAACCTAACAGCAGAGCAGAGCAGAGCTGAACACATATTTAAAATGTTTGCCTAACACAGAGCACAAAACAAAACCAATGGAAACAGAAACAGAAATAAACCAGCGTCCACCCGGCTTCATCTACTCGTGCTCGTGCCTCTCCTTCTATGACCAGAAAACTGGCATAGAAATCCCATAGAAGAACGAAAGAAACACATAAAAAATATAGAAAAGCTCGCTCGGTTTGCTTTAGAGCAAGGTTTCTATGGGAATCGAGCGAGTTCGCTATGGAATTTTCATTTTTATATTTAATCTCGCACTACGGCCCACGCGCCGTATGCGCAATATATTACAATCACAATAATATTCAATTTTGTGCGCTTCCATTTTTGCAGCAATTTTTCTACCATGACTTTCCCAAGACTCATCAGACGACAACACGTCGGAAGATATATAAAAACTGTTTGGTGTGCGACACCTGCATACGTGAGCTGATGGTACTGGACGTTCCACCCCAGGTGAGTACCCTAAATGCCTAGCACCAGCAACAGCGCCTCCTCCTAGCCACAGGACATCCTAACTTTCGCATAATTTAGTTATAACTTTCGCACTGTCAGCGCTAGGGGAAATATTTTATGAAAATGTGTACGATACAAACTATTTTTATGCAATTTTCCAGTGAATTTCATGGGAACCCAACATATTAGAAAATTCTCCTTTTTTACGCCGGCTGGGCAAAGTAATTTATTAAATAATTTAAATTGTCAGAGAGAGTGGGAGAGCGAGACGCAGAGAAAGCTGTTACAATCTGTTGCCAGAGGCCCGACTCGCATAAATGTATTCCGAACCCGAAGACACTTTAAGCCAGCTTTCTGTTGCGCCTGCTGTGCTATCGGGTCTGTCTAGACTCGAGAAATTTATATGGGTGCCTCGTACCTGCAGAATTTTCATTACAGTCCATTACGGTTCCCTTCCATTTTCGAATTCTCTCGTTTTTTATACCCGATACTCAAAATGAGTATTGGGGTATATTAGATTTGTGGTAAAAGTGTATGTGTGTAACGTCCAGAAGGAATCGTTTCCGACCCCATAAAGTATATATATTCTTGATCAGCATCAATAGCCGAGTCGATTGAGCCATGTCTGTCTGTCCGTCCGTCCGTCTGTCCGTCTGTCCGTCCGTCCGTCTGTCCGTCTGTCCGTCTGTCCGTCCCCTTCAGCGCCTAATGCTCAAAGACTATAAGAGCTAGAGCAACGATGTTTTGGATCCAGACTTCTGTGATATGTCACTGCTCCGAAAATATTTCAAAACTTTGCCCCGCCCACTTCCGCCCCCACAAAAGGCGAAAATCTGTGGCATCCACAATTTTAAAGATACAAGAAAACCAAAAACGCAGAATCGTAGAGAATGACCATATCTTTTAGACTGCAGAATCTGAATTGGATCGTATTATTATTATAGCCAGCATCACGAAAACAATTTAATTTTTTCTCGCCCTGTCTCTCTCTAACACACACGTAGCATAGGCGGCTTTGTTTAGAGTAAAACATTAGCGCCTAGATCTCAGAGACCATAAAAGCTAGAGCAACCAAATTTGGTATCCACACTCCTAATATATCGGACCGAGACGAGTTTGTTTCAAAATTTCGCCACACCCCCTTCCGCCCCCGCAAAGGATGCAGATCTGGGGATATTCATAAATCTCAGAGACTATTAAGGCTAGAGTAACCAAATTTGGTATCCGCACTCCTGTTAGATCTCACTATGAAACGTATATCTCAGAATTTCGCCCCGACCCCATCCGCCCGCACAAAAGACGAAAATCTGTTGCATCCACAATATTGCAGATTCGAGAAAACTAAAAACGCAGAATCATAAATAATGACCATATCTATCAGGTTGCTGAATCTGGATCAGATCGGATCATTTTTGTAGCCAAAAGCAAGAAATCAATTTTTAGTGGCTACGCAGCGCCCGACGTCACGCTCAGACTGATTTTCTGTCTCTCTCGCACGCACTCTTTGTCGTGTCGTTTAATATTAGCGGCGTCTGCCGGAGGAGAGCCATACTGACTTAGTATCGGGTATAACTGTAGAGTTGCGGTGTCCGCAGCAACTCACAACGTTCCCCCTCGTTTTTTTTTATAATCAAGCACACCAGAGCAACAGTTTACCGCAGACAACAAGTAACCACAAAAACCGAATGGCAGGCAACTGAAGCTGCTTCTGATGTTGCCACAAGCGAACTCTCTTTGGGGGTTTTACGCTTTACGTTTTATTCATTTTTCTTCATTTTTTCCAATGCCCTAAAGGCATAGAGATGTTGCTGAAGGGTTTGTCGGACTTTGTTGCATAAATTCCAAAAGAATGCAATCAGATTTGGTTACGTACAGAGAGCAGAAAGCAGCATTCGAATTCCATTTAGTAGATTGCTGGCACCAAAAGATTCGATCTAAGTTTAAAATTTAATTTAAATTTGCGTTGCAATGTTAGTTTTGTAGCAGGAAACATATTATAGATCAGTTGGCAGCACTTATCCGTTTTATCCGTTTACAATTGCAATCAAATTATATTAAGAATATCTTCTTAGTGGCTTCTAATAACTTTCTGCAAGTAAAACTTTCGTATAGAGTATTTCCAAGCCTCTCAAATTCTTTCCCATCTGTTCGGTGGCTTCTCCTGGTCGTCTGTGGGGAGATGCTTTTGCTTACTTAACATTATTAAAGTCTCCGTTCAGGCCCATAAAAAGTGGGTGCATATATAAATTTTTAATATGCCGACAGACAGTGCAGGCAAGTGGTTCTGGTGGGCAGTTTTTGTGGATATATGTATGTATCAATTTTTAACTACTCAAAAATGCCTGAACGTGTCTGCTGCCGTACGAGGTCCTTGACGTGATCCTGCCCCATTTCGTACTATTATTCGCATGGGGGAGCAATTATAGCCAGCCCATAAAGTTCGTCCTGTCTGTGGCCTTACTCTCTGTCTATCTTTTGAGGGCAGTTTGCTCTGCATAAACCTGAAAGCTCAAGGCACTGGTGTGCACTAGTTCTGGCTTGGAGTGGACCCAAGGACTGCGCCACTGACATCGGCAATTAGAGAACAGTTTTCGGTCAAACCGCAAATCACAAACTGACACCGAAATTGTTGAAGGAGATTGTCCAGGGCCCGCCTGCGGCTTGGCCTGCATCTCCATTCAGTACAGTTCTCCTCCACTCTCGTGCCCGGCCCCAAATGTGTTTGTTTGCCACGTTTAACAATCATAAAATATTTATGGGAACACACTGGCGTTAGGGCAAGTTTTTCTCTCCAGTTTTTGCCTATGCAAAGTTGAGGGAAGCCAGCTTAAAAGTAGATGTTTCTAGGGTGTTCACATTTGGTTCGGCTTCATTGGTGAATGCTACAAAAAGTAAGAGCAAATAGTAGCTTATGTACTGCTTCCCAGATAGATTCTAGATTTCAGTAATTTTCTATATCCATAAAAGACCTCGAAAAGGATTACTTAAGAGCAAAGAGAATGTTGTTGACACTTTCGTTGTCCTCCCATCAGAGCTTCTTTCGTGCATAGATCCCATGGTTTTGTTACCCAACTGTTCCCTGCTTGATGGTATATCTTATATACCCTCCGATCTATGCCTGGGATAACAGCACAAAGCCCAGAACTGGGCCAAGTGGGTGTGCTGACAATGTAGCCCAGGCACAACAAAGGGAAAAGTCTCTGTATAGTCGCTATAAATATCCGAGCATTGCCAAATACATGGACACGGCCACACCACACAGATATTACGAGTACATATACACCCAAAGAAATTTGCATTGAAATGGCAAACGATGCAAAAGAGTTGACAGGCAGCAAAAAGCAGTTGCCAGTCGGACAGTCGGACAGCCGGTAGTCGACCAGCCACAACCATTGTCATATTAACTACGTGCTACCGTTCCTCCCCTCTTCCTCCCCCTCCCCGCTCATGTAACCTCGTTTGATGGCACTGGCATGCCCCCTCCTGCCCTGGCCACCTTGCCAATGCCTTTCAACTTATTCATGTCCATTTTGGCGTGAATTTGTTTTCGAGTACAGTTCTTTTTTTCATTATTTTACTTCGTTTTTTTGGTCTGGTATTCCTCCATTGTGTTGACCAAATGGCTCTGATGCTTGTCTAAGAGGCAGGCTAAAAGAGTCAGGCGAGGACTAAGGGTGGCTCCTGTTTATTGTGGTAAATTTTTCATCGTCAAGTGCACTGGCTGGCCGTCATAACTCAAAGTCCACCTTAATGGTTTCCACTTGTACAAGCAGCAAAGCAGCATTTATTTTCCAACAGATTTTCGCCCTGAAAGAGAGAACATCTGTTCTATGTATATATGTATGTATACCTATGTATATGTCTTTGTCTGTAATTGTGTGAGTGAGTGAGTGGGTAGGCCATTTAGTTAGCCATTGTTTACTCTAAGTGGCCTCCGCAGCGAAAGTCCAGCAACTTGAAATGACAATTTATTGAGAGTCCTCTTCTCGAGGGCCCCAGAGAATGGGAACAGGTCGGAGCTGGGGACTCAATGACCTGGACTAACGATGCCTATAGGGGATGTATTCAGACGGAAAGTTTTTCTCTAAAATATTGCACAGTTCTGGTAATGGATGGACAAATTCATATTTTAACCGAGTTTTCTTAGAAGAACTTAAGCTATGGAGCATCCTGTACAAGAATTTTACTCAAATGGATGATGAGCTATGAGAGGAAGCTATTCTTTCTAAATTCGGAAACTCTTACCGCTGTCTGGTCCTTATCTAAGGATAAAATAGTTCATAAATCACGGATGTGCACTAAAATAAATCAAAAGAATCGACTATCCAAGGTCATCGTCTAAGACTTTCTTTATCTGCCGTCCAGACTTTGGGAATTTAAGTCATTCAGTCCCTTGGTTTACAAGTTGTTGGCGTGTCCTGTCGACTGCATTCAATGTTTGAGTACGCGTGTCGCCACTTGAGTTCCAAAGACCAATCCATGACGGCAACAGCCACAGTGCAGCAATTACAACGAAACAGACATTGAGTACATCCTGGGCTAACGAGCTGCTCGCATTTCAGGCCAACACATAGTCCAGCCCAGCCCGTTAATTAACAAGGCTTCGGAGAGGAGCCAGGACAGAGCCAGGGAAAAGCACAAATTAAATGAAATTTAATCAAAAACGTAAATCTAGCTAAGTTACTGCCTCCTGACGGGAGTGGCGTCGACTGGCTGCCAGCCGGTGGAGAATGACACAATACACAAACAAACAGGGGGGGGTGGGGCCGAAGCCAAAGAACCCTAAGGGCCAGACGCCCAGGCGCCAAGGAATGCGGACTCTTGAGCTGCTGCGACCATCTGTGCCGCAGATAGGGTCAGGGGTTGCTGGAGCTTGCTGGACGGCACAGGGGATTGTTTGTTTCTCCCCCAGTGTTCTGGTCTCTTCTTGGGCTATCTTTCCTTTTTAGAGTCTGTTGTCTAGTCGGCCTTTGACTTTTGTTTGCGCCTAAAATGCTGCGCCGTAAATTTAATTATAACGTTTACTTACTGTCTTGCTGTGGGCGTACAAACCAAAGACCCTGGCCCCTAGCCCCTAGCCCCCGACTCTGCTTCTGTCGTTCATTCCCACTCCTATTCTTCATTCCGTCTCCTGCTCATTAGCACAGGGGCGGGAGAGGCAAACGCAGATCCCGTGGTGTGCTTCTGATTTGCCTTTTGGGTCCTGTTTACACCGAAAACTGCAGCTCTGCTTGGGGATTGATTTATGTCATCTAAAAAGAGCAGGAAGCGGATGTGCCCGCCGTACAAGCACTAATGGAACCAGTAGTTCTTTTTTGTTGCCGAGAGAAACCACTGACAGACAGCACACACTCACATGGCCGTAAATGTTCTGTCATTTTACGAGAATTCTAGTGTAACTGCTACGTTTTATGGCTATTATGAGAGTCGCTCTGACAAAGAAATAACCGCAGAAACAAGAGCTTCAGTTACATTTAATAAACGTGAAAGCTGTTAGTAATTAAGGGAATTTTCTGAAACAGAGATGAATAAATAAATGCCATTTCTGCTGCTGCCGCTGGAGCAACGAATACTAAAAAGATTTTCATCCAACCACAATAGGGGAAAAGTAAATGCTAAATAAATAAGAGTCCCAGTGCCATTTAGCCAGATGTTTTCCATAAAGCAAATCAATTTAAAAAGATATTATATCAAACAGATTTACTCTGTTTGGGATTATTCCACTTTTAGTTCAAGGATGACAGGATATCTATTTGCACGGATTCTGTTTCGGATTATTCCATTCTCTCCCCCTCTCTCTCTATTAAATTTAATCCCAATTAAAATGCCATACAAATCCATATGCAAAAATAATTGTGTTTATCTAACGAGTTATCATGCTATAATGACATTTGAGGAATTGTTTTGATAAACCATAACTACTGATTCAACTCATATCATAAACACAATAAACACTTCTATTTTTCCTGAAAAAAAAACGATAAATATATTTCCGTATTTATGTCATCCTGCTGCCTGTTGTGTACCGCTATTAAATGACATAAAACTCTTTTCCGCTTTTCCATATTTGATTTTCATATGCGTGCCGAAATAATGCGAAACAAAAATACAACTCAACCGACCGTATTGACACATACTATACATCCGTGTGCCATACGATATTCTCTCTGGTACGGGTACGGAATTGTCTGTCGGTGCGTGCCGTGGGGTTCTGTGCTCTGTGCGCTGTGCTCTGTGCTGTCCTCGTCGAAAATATGCTGATGAAAAACAAACACTCGACCAATTGGCATGGCAATCCTTTGCCAGAAGCGATTTCCGGCTGATAACTTCGCCGAATGGAACAACGGACATCCGCTGGGGCTGCGAACGGTGCACGCATATGTGCTAGTCTATGACATGGGCAATTTGGAAACGTTTCAGGTGAGTGCCCCTGCCGCCCCATCATCATCACCATCATCAACGATATGCCCAATGGCATGCCGATTTTACCTCCTTTAATTGATTGCCAATTTACGCGATTCATTCGATTGCAGTACTGCCGCTCGATGAGAGATCAAATCTTGGACAGTTTCAGTCATCGTGATTTTAGCATAATTGTGGTTGGCAATAAATATGACAATGTGACTGAGGCGCAGGCCAATTCGCAGGTGAGTACTCTCTTAGTGGTTTTAAGAGTCAGGTAAATGAGTGCTTTGGAAAACTTTGGAAAGTGAAAGTGAACAGTTCTGGAACAGCAACAGAGTCATCTGTTTTGGATGAGAATGCATAAAGTTGTACACTAATGTTATACTAATGTTAAGAAACCCTTTCCTTAGTTCTTTAATAATAGAAAAGCCGCTCTACTTCTTTTAAGAATTGCCAGAGAATGCCTATGCTATTGATTCACCATTCGTGCTATTAGTTTCCAACGGATTGCACTCAATATTGAATCTCTTCTCTTTCATCTCACACACACTCGTCATGGTATGGCAGGAGCTCAAGGATATTTCCACGCTGGTGCGCAAACATTGGCGCTGCGGCTATGTCGAGTGCTCGGCGCAGTGAGTAATCAATATCAGCCCACAGATACCCCCACAAATACCCAGATATTCCCACACAGCACTCGTATATCAATTGCTTCGGCACCGCGGGCTGCCAAGGAAGACTAACTGGTATTCTTTTCTGGCCCTTTTTATAGATACAACTACAAAATCGGGGACGTATTCCGTGAGCTAATGGGCTGCACCAGCAGTGGGAGCAACACGAGTGGCGGAGGCGGCGGTGGTGTCGCTGGAGGAGGCGGTGGCTTGGTTGGCACTGAGTTCTCACAATCAACTAGGAATAAAGGACGCTGTACAATACTTTAGCAAATGTTGCATAAGTTTTTTAAGCAAACGTTTTGATCTAGCGCGTAAATACGAGTGTCCCGGGTGGATACTTTCGCAGCTGTTTCGTTGCCGACGACATGGGACAAGATGTGGGGCCAGATGGGGTGGCACGCTGGCGTATACGCAATCTCCTTGAGGCCAACAGCAGCATCAACAGAAGAAACAACATTGTTGCCCCTTGGCAATGCCTGCAGATGCATATTTTAGCATACATTTTAGTGGCCACACTTTGCAGTTGTCCCCGTGTGTCGACTCCCCTTCTTTTCGTTTGCCCTCTCTTCTTTTGTTTGCCATTATTACAACATTTTGCTGGCTGCTTTTATCGCATCGCTTTTTTGTTTGCAAGAGCTCCGCTCATTTAAATGGCAATGCGAATGGGAATGGGAATTGGAATGGCATGGCATGGCAATGGCTGTCGAACCAAAGATACATTTGGCCAGGAGCAAAAGCTCAGAACCCAGATCCCAAGCCAGAGCCAACCAACATCCTCTCATCCTCCTGCTGACAACTTTTTTGAATTCGCATTTGCATTTGCAATTCAATGCCCGTGAGCCAGGCAGGAGGAGCAGCTGACATGAATATGCAACAAAAAACAATAAGAGTATCCCCGAAGATGTACACGAATTGCAAAAGTTTGGATTTCATTTAATTACTATCGTTATTATCGGTATATTGTAGTTATTATTTTATTCGTCGTGGAATCGTAAATAGGCAATTAATCCCACCATAATTTACAATACATTTTATGTAACGAACGAATAACCTTGGTATGGAAACCAAACCGAAATCGTATAAGTAATATCTCTATTTAAGCTATACATACACACACATACATACATACATATATGTACGATAAACATACTTTAACGTTGTGATCATTTCAAGAATTAGTTCTTAAGCAAAACCACAAACAAAGCGTCAGCGAATGTCAAGTCTCAAACAAAAAAAAACTGGACTACAAAAAGTACGTAACTTTAAGTCATGTTGGGAAATAGAATAAATAGCCTTAAGTATTTGAGGTAGTATTACAATCATGCCATTACACTGCTCAATCGATTTATAGCCATAATTATCTGCTGCACCTCATTTCATTGCCTGTAGGGAAAGATGTTACAAGAACAAAATTATAGGTAGGCACTCACAAGTGTGAATGAAAGCTTAGGGCTCTTCTTGACTTGCTGAGAAGTGTTGGAAAACGACTAAGCTAAGCACCGTGTAGAGAACCCTAAGCATGAAGCCTAAATGCAAACAATTATGTCATAGCAAACCGATACACACTAAACTAAGAATATAATTAAAACGCACAAAACACCGACGATTGTGTTATTATTTTTAGTGATAGCGGCATTAACCATGACATACACGAAAACCGTTCACCCTTAGGCTAGAATCGAAGGCTAGAAATAAGGGTTAAGGTGCAACAGCAGGTGTTTTGTGTAGTATAGTGTAGCGGTCACATTTAGTTAGTTAGATAACGTATATCACTCTATCTGTTGGACACCGCCTGTGTAGCTGATTTAACTGAGAGTCTACTACGTAATGAATACAGACCATACCATACCGATCTCTTTCTTCACCTCAAACAGCAACAAACTCAAACAACTCAAAAGAAAAGCAATCAAGGCTGACTTTGTACATAGAGATTTCAACAAAATGAACTTTGCGAAAATGCTATGAACCGACTTTTACAGCAATATAAGTATTAATGGGGGAACTATTGTAGTTACGTACGCATATACATAATTCTAAACCTAACTGATATTCAAAGTACATAGATAACTGGGCGCACTGCCAAATTTGGTTCCACTCCCAGTTGAGTGTTCGGCTAAGAATATAGGAAAGAATTAAGATTACAAAAAACCGAAATGGAAAACAAATTTTTAGAACTTATTTGAAGGGTAAACAATGCAATGGCGATAATAAAACACACATTATATGATACAGAATTTGCAAAAAAGATATTGTTAATAAATAGGAAATACAAATTCTATAAATGTGGCTTTGATAAAGGACATATATTGTTAAAAAATCATAAATAAAAATATAGCTCAGTTTGCTTACTTGTAACCCCCCCCCCCCCCCCCCCCCCCCCCCACCCTTTTAACGTACCAAAAACGTTTCATTCTTTGTTCACCAGCACTGAACTGATCCCAACTAGAGAAATGTGTTCATGGCCACTGTCACTTTCCAACACTGAAATATACATTACTTCCACAGTCTCCCCAACAAGTAAGCAAACGGCAAGCACTAACATCGACATATTTATATGATATATACCCATATACATATATACGAGTAAATCTAAATATAATTGTATGTATTTGGTTCGTGTTTTTGCCTTTGATTTTCAACATTTACAGATTCGTCAAAATGGCTGTTAATTTTTGGAAAATAAAATAAATGCTAAACGCTAAAACAGTTGAAAGGAAATTAAACAATAAATAAAATAAAACGCAACAATGGACAATTGTTGAATTTTTGTAAATTTAAGCAACCAACGCCTTGCCTCTGCAACCGAATGACGCAAGTGGAAATACATACATTAGTGTAGCAATATAATAATTAAAATCTAAAAATTTAAATAATGTATTGATAAATGAAATGCTTCAGCCGCTTGTTGTTTGTTCAGAGCCATCTAATTAACCTTAAGTGACAGCTGCAGCAGCAGCTAAATTTAGATGCCTATTATTAAAAATGCCTAATATAAAAACGGATCTCTGTTAAATTTTTGTAAAACAATTGCAATGAAGCGTAGAAAACAAATGTTTAATCGGACAGAAGCTCGTAAACCGCACCGAAACCTAAATGTTAAGCAATTTAATATATAACAACAATTAAAGCCGCAACCCGAATATTGTCTACAAACAAATTGGGCTCAGAGTGGCATGAGAATATTCGACGACTAATCGTTAGTACTGTAGAGAAAGTTTTTGGAAAATGCGCAAAAGACGCAAATAAAACACAAAATAAAGTGATACAAAATATAAAAAAAAAACATTTAAACCCATTTTTTATTGCCCGACACTCGCATGTACTATAGCGTACCTGTATTCCCCCAGACAATGACCTGGCAATGTCATGTCATTAATAAAATCAATTATGGTTGAACATTACGCCGTCAGCAATTAGAGAACATTTCCATTTGTTTGTATTTTTAAACACTTTTATTTCTCCTTATCACCTAGATCTAAAAACAAACTTTCGCATTAGCTGATAGCACAAATCAGGAAGGGGGCTACTTCGATAGAAAAAAAACTTGGACAAACAATTTGGGGTGGGCACAACTCAATCGTAAATCATAACTCAAACTTATTCTAGCGACTGTTTTTTTTTTTTGGAGCACATCAATATAGTATGTATATTAATTATAAGTATTATAAACAAAAGCACTTTGCGACACGCAAGAGTTTAAAAGGTGAACGTAATACAAAACCTATCAAATAGAATGCTACCAATAAATGATCCTCCTATCCTACAGATAGTTTCCGAGGTCAGCGTATGAGGCATAGCCAGGTGAGAGGATGATTAAAACAGAAACGGCGATGGGACACTTTTAGTAAATAACTTACAAACGAAATGTTAACAGATGACTGAAATCGGTGTCTGCCTCGGGCCGTAGTCTATCACTAATGCTTCTGATGCTGCTGATGATCGCTGGAGCTGCTGAAGGTGCGGCTGCGACTCAAGCGACGGGCTGCCTCAGCCAGAGCCGCCTGCTCGCTGCGTCCGTCTGCCAGGTGGACGGGCAATTTCAGAATATCATGCAGCTGATTCTTCAGCTGCTTCGTCTGTGGCCGCTGTTCGGGATCGGCAGACAGCATTTTCTGTAGCAGCTCATACTGTCCGGGGTAATTGTTGGCAAAGTCTTTCGGGTACTGGCCCTCTCGCAGGGCCCGCATTGTCTTGATCCGCTCCATTTCAGTGCAGAAGTACACGTGAAGCTCGAAGAAGATCAAGCCGAGAGAATAGATATCCACTCGGTAGTCGTAATGGCGGCCCAGCAGCTGCTCTGGCGACATGTACAGGTGGGTGCCCACCTGCTGCGTGTGCCGAGCACACGAAGGAAGGCCACTCTGATCGCCACACTTGGCTACCAGATTGGGTATGTCCGCCATGTCGGTGACCAGGCCAAAGTCTCCAATTTTAATTTTACCATCCTGCGAAAAGAATATATTGCTTGGCTTCAGATCACGATGAATGAGACCCTTCAGGTGCACATAGTCCACGGCATCAACGATCTGATGGAAGATGTCGGCAATGTGCGAGGCCCGAGCCTCGGTCCGATTCTCACGCAGCCAGTCGCGAAGGCTTTCCTTGCGGCAAAGTTGCATCTGGATGTAGAGATAAACCTTACTGGGCTTGACCACTACTCCATTCTGCATGGTGGCACTCGGAGGTGTGCCATGGCTGCCATTTGGCTGATGAGGATTGTTATTGTGATTCTGGGCCAGGGCCAGAGTGAGTGGTTTCTTTCGCAGCCTATCGGAGTCCCCGGCATCGTCACTGGCATTGCCCTTGGAGCGTACGGATTCGATTTGAAATGAGTTCGAAACCAGCGGATGCTGCGAGTAGTTGATGTTCTTCAAATCGAACGACGCAGAGTGGATATCAATAGACACGGAGCTGCGATGTAGTGGTCCTTCCCTCTTACTCTCATCATCCTCATCATCGTCGTCCTCATCGTCATCATCGTCCTGCTGAACACCTGCTCGCAATGCTGCCGAGCGCGACTCACTGCGAAACTCAATAAGCGAGTCCTCTTCTTCATCGTCATCATACTCCTCCTTGATGTTTCGTAGTCCAGTATCTCCATTGCCGTGAAAGTCATGGCTGCAGGCTGTGCTATTGGCAGCATCCGAGACCCAGGACAAAAGCTGTTGCTGCCGCTTCTCCTGAAACTGATCGGCCAGTGAGGGGAATGTGCTCTCGTCGGGCGTTTCGATTTGTATGGAAGTTGAGAGCTCGTGGGCCAGAAGCTTACGATCTTCCTCCTCCTGCCAACCAATGGGTGGGGTTTCGGTCCAGGACTGCAACGAAATTAAACTGATTATAATCTCTTCACTGATTAGCACCAAAAGATCACTTACATGAAAGTAACGCACAATATTATGGTGCTCACAGCTGGCCAGAGTGCGTGCCTCACGCAACACCCGCTGCCGGGATGACTCCTTATTTGGCAGCGTTATCCGCTTGACGGCATAGTGATTCTCATCCAGCTTATTCTTGGCCTCGAATACCACACCGAACCCGCCGCGACCCAGGCATGTCATCAGATCAAAATCGGTCTGAAAACGTGAGGTGTAATGCTCACCCGAGTGTGTTGTGGACTCGGATAGCGAACGCTGTGTATTTCCACTGCCCGGAAAGCTAAAACGGTTGCCAGGACGCTGGTGCTGCTGATGATAATGTGACATTGGCACAACGGGTCCGAGAAGCGCCTGAGTGGATGCCTCAGTCGCCTCGATGGCTGTCTGTACCGGCACATGCCGTTCAATCACCAAATACTCGCGTTCCACACGCTGATTCCGTTGTCCCATGAAGATGTTCAGGATAACCGCCGAGGTGAAAGCAATAACCACAATCTCCTTCCACCAGAACCACAGCGAAAGGATGACAACCTTCACCGGAGCATCGATATCGTCTAAGCTGAAGCCCAGATCATCATTGATGCTGTGATTTCCGGTGGCATCGACTCCCCCAGTTTTGTTGCTGCCGGAAGAGGGTGGCGCCTCAATGGCGGGCAGTCCAGTGGGTGTTTCGTTCGTGCCACACTCCGAGGGTCCCTCCAGTTCAGTGGATCCAGTGAAGAAGTAATATCCGTTGCCATTCACAAACTCCGATGCATTCAGCACGGACTGGGCAGCCACAGCAAAATTCTGATCATCATATGGCACTAGTTCGTTTCCCTGCGTCGGCGGCTCTTCGCCAATTACCTCGGGATCTATCTGGTTCGCCTGGAAGATAACCAGGGAATGGCTACTGGCTGCTATGGGCTTCCAGGGTATCTTGGGCATGAGACTGGTATCTCCTGTCAGCTGCTGGTAGACCTGCGTCTGGTCCATTATCTCCTGGCGTAGCCGGATCGACTCCTGTATGTACAGCTGCTTGTCATACATCCCCAGATATATGGAGGGCGCGCTTGTTGGTCTGTTGTTGAGTAGCTCGTCCTCATCCTGGTCCCACAACCACTGGGCGGAGCTGAACAAATCAATGGCCTTCAGTTCGTCGTCGGCATTGGTATTCCAAGCACTCACAATGGGATGATCGAACTACAGGAGAAGATTGACTTAACACTGGGCTTGTTCCGTCTATGTTCCGACTCACCTTATACTTCCAGAGCATGTCGTGGGGATTGCTTTTGCTGAAAGCGCAGATGATGCCCTCCGGCACCACCACTTTGATATCCACATCTAGCACGGCCAGCTCCAGCTCGTCACGGGGCTGCATATGACACTCTGAGGCCCGCACCATATCCAGTTCGTGCTGACCGACGCTAAAATTCCAGCGTTCTATGCCCGTGCGGGATTCCACGGCACGAACAGTCTGCGTTTGGCGTCGCACCACAATAACATCGTCCAGCAGCGGATTATGGGCCACAATATAGCCAGCCTCATCTATAATGTGGTCATCATCATCAGCTGCATCATCAGACAACGGCTCCTCTTTGACGTCCTCGATAGTGTCGTTAATGGCACGTCCCTCAGCCGTGACATTAACACAGCCATTTATAGAGCATTCGTAGAGCAGCTGACCGGTACGGGCAGAGACGCCATATGTGCGGGTCTCCTTGCCACCAGATATGACCAGATCGTCGCTAAACTTGGCACTGGAACTAAGCAAATGTTCCGCTGTAATGGGTATGGGATCTATGGAGTCGCCATCGAATTTGTATATCCCACCACTGAGCGAGGGAATCATGCGGACGAACTGCCCATTGTTCGTCAGTTCCAAGCGATGGATGCTCGATGAGATCAGTGGTCCAGGTCCAGTGGGCACACTCCAGCGCAGCTTACCAGACTTGGCTATATCCAAAGCGCTCAGTCGTCCATCTAGAGTTGTTATGTAGAGGAGTCTGTGTGGAGATAACAAAACTGACATTAGAATTTTGTTCATGCAGGAAAAACACGTCAGGTCCCTGACCTAAACAACAAATTTAATTTTATCGCTAATTGATTCATTTACACCGCATAGCATCGGTATTTCTATGTTGCATCAAAATATTGCATCACTTAATACAAGGATACCCTGTGCAAAATGGTCACACTGGCACCCATCATGACAGCTTGCTTGGTAGGTGCGGCGGGGGAGACCGACACAGCTGATGCACTGCCAACAAGTGGTTTTGGCCCCTTTTCTTGGCATGCCATCTCGCTCGCACACACGGAAGAGCCGAAAATGGCGCCCTCCAAATGTCGAGCAAGGCAAACGCAAGAAATGGTGAAATTCGAAATGTTTTAAACAAACATACACTCGCAGAAAGCAAAAAAACGCAAATCAACGAAACGAAACTCGTTTTATACTGTGCGCATAACTAAACATATCGCATCGATGCCGTGTTTTTTATCTGGCACAAACAAAAACGCTAGACTAAAAACAGTTAACTTTTTCTTTTGTCCACATGACTCACCGCATGCTTGATAAGGTGCGTTCCCTGATTATACTACTATTTAAGCGTATTTGAAGGGTCAATAGATATTTTCTTAGGGATCAGTGGCTGTTCTTGAATCAATTAGATATTCTAAGGTTAGGAATGGGAACAAAACACTCAATTTTCTATGCGTCTCATCGGTTCTCGATTCTGACTTAGTAAACACGAATTTTCCCAATAGTTTAATCAAATATAAACAGCATTTTTTTCAATATTTGCTTAGCTGCTTGCTTTCTACACTGGCACTGCACTTGGGGGGAACTGTGGTGTAAAGCGAACATTCGAGAACATTTTCATCACAGTGCGTAAGAAAAGGTCACACACAACCCTCGCCGCCTAGCTTCTTCTTCTTACCGACGTCCGATCCGGCGGTCGTCCCGCTCCACACAGTGTGTAATGGCCGGCGGGATATTGGAGCTCGCCTGCTGGAGTTCCGAATCTGTTCCTGATCCTGCTGCCGCTGCCGCTGGTGCCATTGCCGCCACAATCGAGGTGATCATGGTCAGCTGGAGGATCAGGTTGCGTCGACGTTGCGTGAAGATGCCATTCAGTCCATCCTGTATGCCCATTATACGTACATATACGTAAGTTCTGATGATTTTTGTTAGTGTTCTTCGGTGTTTATGGAATGTACAATCTATGTATTAATTGGCTTGTGCAACGGTGACGTGTTGTCGCGAATTTGGTCGGTGGTGGTGTAACAGCAACAGCAGCAGGAGCACCCATCAAAGTCGGCGCACATTTCCTCATAACTTCCCGGCGCGCACAACAATAGCAAATTTATATTTATATATCTAATTGTATTATAAACTAAATTAAACAATTTTAAAGCAAATTTTTGTTTTCGTCTCGACCCGCAACACGCTGCTGTGCAGTGTGACCCGATTTTGACTATCTGAAAATACCAATTTATGACGCAAATTAAATCGCAGTTTCGTCATTGCTGGAAAAATACTAAGAAAAATCACGGAATTCCAAAGAAACGGATGCAGGAGCAGCTGTGGATTCGAATCGCCCAAGAAATTTAAGTGTCCTTTTTATTCGAATTTCGTTCATTTGTATATGTTCCGGGAATAAGTTTGAGAATGCCATCAAGATGGAAAAGCATGGGAGATGCCCCAAATCAAGCATTTGCCTGCTGCAAGTTCGGTTCTCTGTTTCGTTCCGAAATATCTGTTAGCATTCAATAGCTAAAACCGAAAACAAACATAAACCACGAAACCACCAAAGCACTTTCATTACTATATACGTTTTTGACGCATATAAGATATTCCAATAGTTGAAATATTCCCCTTGCTTCATAGTTCCGACGATATCAAATATAATGGAACCGTGGCTGCCCACAATGGAGAGCTCAACACTAAGTTTGGGTTGTAATTAAATTTAAATTGTTTCATTTATTGTAAAACGGATTTTTTACTCTGCAGGTCAATTACTTAAGTTGATTTTAACTTAAATCCTTGATGGGTAAAGCATCTGCAATAGAAACAGTTAACATTAACTATGGGGAAACCAAGATATACTTGAGGGGTAAACTTACGATGCGAATGCGGTGTCCCATGGCATGACCGGGCAGATTCCTGTTGAAACGGGCACGGACAGCGCCAGTGTTGCCATGAATGCGGATAACCTTGCCCCAGACAGCGCGGACGCGGGTCTTGCGCTCGGGATGCTGTGGCACGCACTTCTTGGTTTCTGCCTTGTAGACATAGACGCAACGCTTGCCAACATAGAATTCGCCATGCTCCTTGCGGCGGGCGCCCTCAATCTGCAATGGAGAAATTGGTTTATATCAAAATCTCAATGGAAGAAAATAGGATGGACCTACCTTGAGGATAGCCTGGTTCTCGTGCTGGTTCCTCAGACCGCGCTTGTAGCCGGTGAAGACAGCCTTGGCAAACAGACGTCCGTGACGCTTGTACTTCTTGGCGGACACTTTAGCCTCGGTGGTGGCGGCCTTCTCGGCCTTTGGTGCCTTGGCGGCCTTAGGAGCCTTTGGGGCCTTTGCGGCCTTTGGCGCAGCAGCAGCGGACTTGGCAGCTTGGGTGTCGGCCATGGCTTAACTGTTGGAGCAGAAAATTCCATCGTTAAAAACATGCACAGAACTGTGTTATATTCACAAGAAGTGTTGTTGGCCTATGCTATGGCATTGAGCATTTGTTTTGGTTATTTCATCCACAGACATCGCACAGCCAATCACTTCCTAGGCGCACAATAACTATTTGCGAACATAACACACATATCCACCGAGTCTTTCGAGGCACTATTTCTCAAAGTTACATGCATTTTCATGTATATTTTTACATTATTTAGTGCCCGAAGAAAAATCGCGTACGTACCGGAAATATGTCAAATGGCGAAAGAGGGAGAACAAGCAGGACTTATCGTATATCGATAAGAAATCGAAGTTAGCCCACTTAAGCCCCATCAATTAAAATTGTTCAACGACTTGAGGTGAATGGAGGAAAATATTAGTGATAGTAAATTCTTCTTGTAGATCCATTCCATCTTTTCAACTCACATTATTTTCGGTGGAATATTAAAATACAATGGGCTAATCGACCCTCTGAAATATACCAAAATATACCGTCTCATTTTACAAATATACCGTAAATATACCAAAATGAATCGAATATACCATTATATACCAACCTTCTACCAAACGCACTGTTGTGCTACATTTTATGATCGAATACACCGATTCGTATTTAAGGGTTTCCTTTTCATGTAATCGAATAGTTGCAAAAAAAGGATCAAATAAATACGTAAGAAATGTAAGAAAATTTAATAGTTGGGGTACATCACATTAATAATATTACGAAATAATTTGAATCCTTATTTTACTGCCATCCTCCTGTGATAATTGCAAGCTTTAGATTCAAAGTCCCCCGGAAAATAGTCTATCGGTATCGAATATAGTGAAATCGAGTGTATTTTTTCTGGTACCGAAAACAAATCAAAATTTTCATAACAATGTCGAAATCTGGATAAATTTTAAAATTTGGAAATACAATTTGAAGCACATGTAAAGCACAAAAGCCAAAAGACAGCAGCAGATAGTGCCGGAATACTCGGCCAAATAATTGCATAAAGGTGTTTTGTTTGCTCTTGGCCCCCTCCTCGCTCAGAACCGAAGACGAGTGGCGGGTTCTGCACTTGTTCCTCTGTGATTTCAGCTCGAGTGTTGAATGAGATGGGTCTCTTGATGCAAGTGTTCCAATGGGAGAGGCGGTGGCATCTAGTCAAGAGATGCGACGTAACGCTGAGGCGCGGCATCAAGAAGAATGCGGCATATCCAACCAAGTGAGTCCTTGCTTCGGGGGGTGCTGGCAGCCTTCTGTGGGTTGCTTTTCCTCTCCCATCAAAACCATTTGAATCATTATTGCATAATGCAAATCGTGTTGCAGGCTTGCGGAAGTGGGACGTCTGGTGGAGGCCAGGGATGACAAATACGAGACCGGACAGGTATTCCTGCACCGCATCTTTGGCTACCGTGGAGTGATACTCTTTCCATGGACCGCCCGTGTCTACGACCGTGATCTCCACAATCCCAGCAAGATCACCGCAACGACAACAGCGACCGCCACGGCCACGGCGACGGCCACTCCGCCCCTGGAACAAGGAACCAAAGAGGCTTCACTTAGAGTTAAGCCAACATCTGCAACGTCGCCTACTCTTACGCCAGCCGATGTCGGCTGGCCGGAGTCACAGCCCGTTGGAAGCCGTTCCGAAAGTACCACAAGCATGGGTACCGCCAAGACATCGGCCCACTCTCAGGTGGACACCAAAGAGGTCCGGGGCAAAGTGCAAACCTTCTATCAAGTGCTCATCGACACAAGGGATTGCCCGCACATTGTAAGACTAAAAAAGTAGCCTCTAATCTGCCAGAATTTAATTCTAAAGCACTTTCTAGCGGGCCCAAACGGAAGCCGTAACGTTTTTGGGGAATCAAGACTCCAATCGCAGCCTGTATGCCATACCCGGCTTGGACTATGTGGCGCACGAGGACATCATGCCCTACAGCTCCACCGAAAAGCAGCCCCTACAGCATGAATTATTCGACAAGTTCCTGACACCTGCCCCGGACTCGGATCCGCCGTTTGTAGGGCAGGACACGTTGAAGGCCTGGCAGGAGAAGAACCATCCCTGGCTGGACATGAGCGATGTACACAAGGAGACAACTGAGAATGTACGAATCACCGTGATTCCCTTCTATATGGGCTGCAGGGAGACGCCAGCCAGCTCCGTCTATTGGGTACGTCTTAGATTGAAGTCTCAAACATCAATTAATCTTTATCCATTTCTTTAGTGGCGCTACTGCATCCGTCTGGAGAACCTGGGCGAGCTGAGCGTGCAGCTGCGCGAGCGTCATTGGCGCATCTTCTCCCTGTCGGGCACTCTGGAGACGGTCCGTGGCCGTGGCGTGGTTGGGCAGGAGCCCATACTCAGCCCCCGGCTGCCCGCCTTCCAGTACAGCAGTCATGTTAGCCTGCAGGCGCCAAGTGGGCATATGTGGGGCACCTTCCGGCTGGAGCGCGAGGATGGCTACTCCTTTGACTGCAAGATTCCGCCCTTCTCGCTGGAAAGCAAGCCGGATGACATCAGTCCGCCTACCTCAAGCGCGCCCACCGGCACGGGAAACACCGAGGAATACGAGAAGAAGCGCGACGATACCGACTAAGTGACAGGCGCGCACATGGCAGTGCCACAAATGTTGTTGAGCCGTAGTTAAATGATTTTAAAGACACAATCTTATTTTGACGCCAATTCAGAAAGTACATGTGGATAGTGCAAATTATATTAATCAACAAAGAGGCAATAACGCATCAACAGATCTTCTCAGTTGCCCAGTCTCACATTCTTGGTCTCCACCTGAAGGCCAAAGTCGAAGGGCCTTCGGTTTTCGTGGATATCGAAGAGGCTTTGCAGGGCATCCAGTGCCGCCGTCTCTGTGGCTGTCGGTACATCCTCGCCAAAGCCCTTGCCCAGCAGCTGGCGATTCGCGTAGATGCCCACGTGGTAGGCAGCCAGAACTGTGTTCTTGCCACAGTCCCCCAGCAGGCGGGGCTCCACCTCTCCCAGTTTCCGCTGCTGACAGATCTCCTCGAGCAACTGCACGGGCTGCTTGGGTGTCCACAGATCCAGCAAATCTTTCTGATTCAATTGTGTGCAGATAAAGTCTCTGACGAAGAGGAAGGCCCGCTCTACGCCACTGGAATCTGCTAGAGCCCCAATCACCGCCTGAAGGGATTCGGCCAGGCTCTCGGGAGAAGGCGGGTACTCTGTGGTGAAGATGAGATCTTTGGTTCCCAAATGCGACGAAACATTGGCCAATGTCTCTGTGCTCAATAAATAGCTTGCAATGGCCTCCTGTCCTTCCTTCGGAACCTTTGGCAGCGACTGTTTCAGAAAGGCCTCTACATAGGCCCTGGCAATGTGGCTACCCATCTTGGCCAACTCCTGATTATCAGCTATTTTAAGGTCCCCTTCTTCAATGCCAAGTTTTCTCTGCTTTTCCTCCTCCTGGTGGGCATATGACCGCTGTGTGAAGGCCTCCTGCAGTTGCGGCAGCTCGAAGTTTTCCCCCAGTCGCTTGCCAAAGGCAAACAGCTCCGACCGGTAGTTCCACTCCACATAGCCCGCCCGGGGTTCCGGCTTTTGGGGCCCTTGTTTCTGTTGACGATGCGCGAGCTCACGTAACGTCGGTGCGACCCAACGTTTGATGTGACGGCGTGTTTGCACTGCCGAAATAAACATGATTACTGTATTAACTTGGCGCAATCGCTGAGACATACCTGTTCGCGAACTATTAAGCGGCCTGGCAAGCACCAGAGCACCAGCAACGCTGCGTAAAAAGGACATTTTTAAGGAAAACTAAACAATCGCAATTTCTGCGGCAGCATATGGCCAAACAGTGTGACCGAAACGAAAAAAACCGTCTCATTTGCAAAATATACCGTAAATATACCGATGAAAATACTAACTTAGCCCTCTTAAGCCTCCTCTATTTTAACAGTTAAACGACTGCTATCCATGCCATCTCTTCTCTGAACTTAAAAAAAGCCACGATATATTTCACCTGAACTGTGCTAAATTATTCAATTATATTTATTTTCGGTGGATTTAACATACCTCCTTGTTCTACAATTAATCGTTCTCCGTCAAGAATTGGAAACCACATTTCTCCGCCTGAACACATAATGTTATAGGGTTAATGTGTAGGGTTACCAACCAACCAAAACGCGAAAGACGCCATGTCCATGTCTGTGTTTGTGTATGCGGTATGAAAAATTCTGGTCTGAAAATTTGCAATTAACAAAACCACCAATAAATAAAAATAAATAAAGTCTGCTGATTTTTGGAGTATTCCCATCATGGCTCTGCAGACATACGGTGATAAGCCGGTTGCATTCCAACTGGAGGAGGGTGGCGAGTACTACTATGTGGGTTCCGAGGTGGGCAACTATATGCGCCACTTCCGCGGCATCCTCTACAAAAAGTACCCGGGTATGACGCGCATTGTCCTGTCAAATGAGGAGCGAAAACGACTGGCCGACTCTGGCCTTAGTTCACACATTTTGGCCAGCTCAGTTTCGTTGCTACGAGCGGTCGAAGTGGATGACATTATGGCTGGCAATGACGAGAAGTGAGTGTGTGACAGGAGCCGTCCGCCCGTCAGAGTCGGAGATTACTTTAATGATTGCTCGTTGCAGATATCGTGCCGTTTCGGTGAACACCTCCGATACGCCTGTGCCGCGGGAGAGTAAGTCCAAGAAGCAGCCACAGTATGTGCCCACGATGCCCAATTCGAGCCACTTGGACGCCGTGCCCCAGGCCACGCCCATTAACCGGAATCGAGTGCACACAAAGAAGGTGCGTACATTCCCCATGTGCTTTGACGACACGGACCCGACGGCGAGTCTGGAGAATGCGGCACAGAAGGAATGCCTGGTGCCCATACGCCTGGACATGGAGCTGGAGGGACAGAAGCTGCGCGACACCTTCACCTGGAACAAGAACGAGAGCATGATCACGCCCGAGCAGTTTGCCGAAGTACTCTGTGATGATCTGGACCTGAATCCCCTGCCCTTTGTGCCGGCCATCGCTCAGGCTATCCGGCAGCAGATCGAGGCCTTTCCCAACGATCCGCCCATCCTGGAGGAGAGCTGTGACCAGCGTGTTATAGTCAAGCTCAACATACACGTGGGCAACACGTCGCTCGTCGACCAGGTCGAGTGGGACATGTCGGAGAAGAACAACAACCCGGAGGAGTTTGCCATCAAACTCTGCGCCGAACTGGGATTAGGTGGAGAGTTTGTGACGGCCATAGCTTACAGCATACGTGGTCAATTGTCGTGGCACTGTCGCACGTACGCCTTTAGCGAGGCACCCCTGTCCACCATCGATGTTCCGTTCCGGAATCCCAGCGATGCCGATGCGTGGGCCCCATTCCTAGAGACGCTAACCGATGCCGAAATGGAGAAGAAGATACGCGATCAAGATAGGAATACGCGACGTATGCGACGCCTGGCCAACACCACAACCGGTTGGTGATTATCCAATTCCAAATCCGAATCCTAATATCATTATAATTATCTCCCATCTCAAATACACGTGTGTCTGTCGATTTTAAAATCTACTTGTAGTCTGTGTTACTGTGTATTACTGTGGTTGTTCTTGACCTTATTCGCATCCTTAGACTAGCACATAAGTAAGTTAATTCAACTCTCCGCCGAATCAGGCTTGTCCTGATCCTGATCCCCATCGTAGAACTCGTTCTTCGCCTCCACACTTTTGTCATCATCTGTTTGAGATATCCTCACGTCGGGATCCGTCTCCTCCTTGTTACGCAGCTCCTCGATATCCATATCGGGCGGCGTCTGCACCATCTGTACGCTAGGCGAGTGCTGGCACATTTTCAGGTTCTCATATACATGCTTCACAATCATCTCCAAATACTGTTTCGAATTGGCATTGTCCTGCCGCGAGTTAATCTCTGGATGTAGGGTAAAGTCCGGCCCAAAGAACTCGTAGTACTCCGTGATGGGCAGATCGTTGTCAATGTCCTGATCCACCAGCAGCGAAGTCTCGTGCGTCCAGCAGCGGGCCACGTTGCGCAGTGTATAGCCGCCGCCGCCAACCACCAAGGTGGGAACATTCAGTTCCTTGACAAACTTCACGCATTCGCCATGGCCCCGCGTGCTCAACGAGAAGCAGCCCAGCCGATCCCCCGCCAGTGAATCTGCACCGCATTGCAGGACGATTGCCGTGGGCCGATAGAAGTCCATGATGGCCGAGATGATGGGTTTGAAGACCTGGAAGTAGCTCTGATCGTCAATGCCCTCCTTGAGTGGCACATTCACGCTGTAGTATCGACCAGACTCCGCCCCCAGCTCATACATATCGCCCGTTCCCGGAAAGAAGTAATTTCCGTACTTGTGAAACGACGCCGTCATCACGCGATCTGTGAGATAGAAGGCCTCCTGCACCCCATCCCCATGATGCACATCGATGTCGATGTACAGCACACGCGGATGATACTTCAGCAGCTCCAAAATGCCAATCACGATGTCGTTTACATAGCAGAAACCCGATGCCTCAAACTTTTTGGCATGGTGCAGGCCGCCCGACCAGTTGATGCAGATGTCGCTATGATTGTGATTCAGCTTTTGGGCACCCTCCAGCGATGCGCCTGTGTACATGGCGCAAAAGTCAAAGAGGCCATCGAAGACGGGGCAATCTTCGCCTACACTAAAGTGCGCCAGGTACTTGGTATAGGCCACAGCTAGAAGAGAGTAATATAATATAGATTTATTAGGTTTGAGCTGATTTTTGGCCACACTTACAATTGCATTGAATGTTCTGCGGGGTCACCTGCTGTAGGTAGGCTATGTACTCGTCACTGTGAAACCTGAGCATGTCCTGGGCGCTGGCTCTGAAAACGGTTGGAGGATTATTAGTCCTATCCAAGTATGGGATCGGTTCGTGTTACTCACTTGTATGGCCTGTATATCTTCATTTTCTTGTCAAGGCCATAGTTCATCACCAGACTATGGGTCACTGCCAGCCGCTGCGGCTTCATCGGGTGCCCCGCGCCATAATGAAAGTTACCCACATCGGCGTTATAGAAGTAGGAAACCCTTCGATCTGTCATCACTTGGATGCTGAAGGTGCTGCTGCTGCTATGCGGGGTATGCTACCTACTAATCGTAATCCAGGTCGACGCCGGGTAGCAGGTACGTTTTTGCATATAAAATTAAAACCAAAACAGCCACGATAAACAATAGTCGCCGCGTTGTGTCCAATTCGCCCAACAGCATGCCGCCTTTGCTTAAATACTAAATCTGTACGGATCTAAAGCTGAAATAACTAATTAACGCGGCAAAAAACACGCTAGTAAATGACTTGTTAAAATGAAAACAACTTTAAAGGCGGCGTGGCGTCGTCTTACTCTGAATGGCCAATGCAAGGTGAATGCGCTAATAAGGTGACGTATTCACCACATCTGCTCTTTTTGGAAGGACCAGCAGAATGCAGCGAAAAGAATAAGCTTATTATTACTTTAAATCTGCATTTATTTAGTTATTAGTTATTAGGTCTTTGATTCCTTCCTTATATAAACATGTCGACAAAATTTTACCGTTCGGGAACTTCGGCAAGGAAGCGTTTCAGTACCAAGAGACGAAAGCGAACGGAGCTGTGGTGAAGAATCACATGCGTTAAATTATCGAGGTTGAGTAAAATTAGTAAGAAAAATTTCTATGATTCAGACTTAGAATGTAGACGACTGGTGCCCACTGCTGTAACGCTAAGCTAAGTGATGATCCCCGCACACCGAGTGTGTGTTTATATTTCAGTTCTTGCCAAGAGAAAGAGAAAGAAAAAGATCCACAGGACTTCGTTCAAGTCGCAAAAGTATTCTTTCCTGTTAGCTAAAACAACAACAAACGAAGAGTACCGAGCGCTGGTCTCTCTGAGAGTCGAAACGTCACCCTATTAATAATTTCACCTTGGGCCAATGTTTGGCGGGTTGAATGGTTATATTATTCGCAATAAGAAGAAGCACATGTCTGCCGCGCTTTCTTGGCCCCCAAACAAAAAGAGATAAAGCTCCCCAAAGTAATGGGGGTGTATGTGTGGTGTATGGAAGTGGAATGCAGTAATCAACAATAAATGTCAGTGGGTGCAAAGGAGTGCAAAAGTGTGTCAATTTCGCTGTAAAACACTTCCTGGGACCGTGGACATAGCAACCACTGCCTTTCGCTGCTTCTTTGAGGAAGGAAATTACGAAACCGCACATTGATTTTCAGTTTCCAATGGCATAGAGAGCGACATTAAACCATAAAATGTTGACCCTGTATTACGTGAGTGCCACTGTCCTGCAATCCTGGCGCATCCAGAAGGTCTGCAACAAAATCGCCGAGCACCTGGCACAACCCTCGAGCATTGCTTTTTATGCCCTGCCAGCGGGCAGCGATGATGGCTTTGGTGAGAATCAGATGATATCAGTCGAATCATTAGCTAATTCCTAATCTACTTCCCTTGTACAGATCCCTCATTTGCCAGTTCAGAGTTGTGCGGCAATCGTAATGCGGCCAAGGTCACGGATATTTTGTGGTTGCATGGAAACCAGCACGGCTGCTGCCTGCGTCCACTGCAGACGCTCCAGATCGCACCTTGGATAAGCTTTCCCGCGGCTCCGGGTCTGTTGCCGTTTGCCTATGCCGCCGACACCTTAACGCCAGCGACAACGCCAACGGAGCCATCGCCGTCGACGGCTAAGCAGCGCGTGACACTCTCGTCGGACAAGGAGCAGCATATGCAGCTGCTGTTGGAGGCCCAAGTAGAGCCAGCGCAAAAGGAAAGCGCACTGGACACCATAGCTGTGCGGGTAGGTTTCAGGGTAGGGTATCCTCCGCTTCGGTTTTTGCAAACCATAAACTAAACATTTTAATAGCCACAGCCACGGCCCTTCTGGCTGTGGTGGCGATGGCAGTGCGTGCGGTAATGTGATTAGGAAATATAACCCATACTGAAATAGTTAAATCGATATAGAGAGCTGGCGTCATATATTGTCTCATCTCTTTCTTTTGCTTGCCTCACCTGTGACCTGTGACATGGCCTTGGCGTTCATCAGTTGGAAGATTATGGTAAGCTAATTGCTTGGAAAATGGACTCCCACCTGGCATTGCTCATCGAGACCGATGTGGAGCACTTTACCCAACTGTTGATATCGACATTTTTACGAAATAATTTATGCATAAACGATGACCTGCCCCTGATGAGGATTGAGTGTAAGCGGGAAACTTAAATCGTCATCCATTCATACTTCCAAAAGCCCTTCCCGCACTCGACTAATTCACGTTTCTTCACATTTTTGCAGCTGTTTTGCGTTCCGGCGACCCCCAGCCCTTTGAGCTGTTGACCAAACATCTAAAGCGGCAGTCCCGCATCACCGCTGAACTAGACAAGGAAGGCTGGAAGAAGCATTTGGAGGATTTGCGTGCCGTCAGTGTGCTGGCTCATCAGGCCACTGAGTTCGAGTATCAAAAGAATCGCACCGAGGGCAAGACAGGCCTTATGAAACCAGATCTCCTTACCCAGACATCAGAGCCGGCCAGTTTCAAGGCCGTGGCTGTGGTCGAACCCACCAATAAAGCGGCCTTGTCCCCGGCCAGGGGCACTTTAAGTCCCGCCAAGAGCGAGGCTGCTCTGTCATCGTTTGCTAAGAGCGAGGCCAAGAGCACTCCCATTAAAAACGATTCAAAACTGTCTTCAGCTAAAAGCGAAGACAAAGCAATTCCCGCTAAAACCGAAGAAAGATCGACTCCACCTCAAAGCGAAGCCAAAGCAACTCCAACCAAAAGTGAAGCGCAGAGCGAGCTGGAGAAGCTGGCCGCTGCTCAGGCAGCCCAGATTCAGAAGACGTCCGTGGATGGGACTCCGGCTAAATCGGTTTCAAGCACACCCAGCAAACTCGTTGAGGCTGTGAAGCCATCCATTACTATTGAGGCCGCAAAGCCAGCCATTACTGTGAATACCACTGAACCAACTACAGTGGAGACAGTGAAGCCTGCAAAGACTTTTGAGGTGGTGAAACCTTTTTCACCGCCAGCTACTGCTCCCCCTTCACGACCGGTGTTGCGGCGCAATAAGGATAGCCTGCAGGAAAGCAAGCCCCTGAATGTTTTGGTCTACTCGGACAGTGCCAGTGCCAGAGACTCCACGTTGGCCACGCTTCAGCAACTGCTCGAGCGGAATGTGTACACCATTTACCCGCTGATGCCGCAGCAGGCAGCCCAAAAGCATTGGACCGAGCAGACAGCCCTGCTGGTGGTGTGCGGTTCGGTGTCGCCCGGGATTGGACAGATACTCGTGGATTACTTTCTGCATGGCGGCAAGGTGCTGAGCCTCTGCTCGGATATACTACACTTCATACTGCCAAACTATCGCACAGCGGAGGTGGTTATTTTAGAGGATTCCATTGATTGGAATGGGATTGTAATTTCTGTTTTCTTTGGCAGGTTCGCGAGCACGAATTGGTACAGTTCTCCTACGACAAATGGCAGCGGGTCAAGATGATGCATCACATCTTCTGCTATCAGCCATCGCCAGTGAAGAAGCACTTTTCGACAGACAGCGAGGAGTCGACCAAGTCGCATTCACGTAGACCGTAAGTACTGTTGCCATACCATACACTGAGAAGAAAGCTAATCCCCATGCAGACCGAAGACCTCTAAACTTGTAGCTTATACTGACAAAAGTACCACTAATATCCATAACCAAAGAGTATATTTAATATCCTCTACTATAATGCATGTTTTATACACCCGAAATCGAAGCAATTGCTTTTTTACTGCATAACCGCAGGCGCACTATTAAACGGGGATTTACATTGCTGCACTATGAAGAAAAATGCTCATATAAAAATATTAAAAAAAACCTTAAGAGATATTAATATTTGTGCAAATTTTGAAACTCGAGTTTTTGCCCATAGTGCAGTGGAGACAGCTGCAAATTAGAACCATTCAAATCTTCTGTTAGTTCTAATTTGTGGAGAATCCCTAGGAGAATTGATATTGAAATAATCCCGCTGTTACTAAGCAATTTCTGACTAATTCCAATTCTTATATATTGTTTCTCAAATGTTTTCATGGCTCAAATTGGCTTCAATTCTATACGTATTTGGCTTTTTTGGCTTGTATTCGATGTGCATTCCGATCATCATTCATAATCGTATTTTCCTGGTGAAATTAAACGAATTTCTTCTAATAATATTTAAACTTAACTTTTATCATAAATGTTTGACTGAATTATTATTCAAAATCAATTTTTTAAATTGGATATTTTTATTTGTTATTGCTTGAAATTTCCATTTCCTTTCTATATTCTTTCTGCGTGCCTGTGTGATCTCTCTCTCTCTTCCTGTCCTGCCCCATTCTATATCTCTGTGTGTGCTTCCTATATGTGTGTGCTATCACTATTATAATCCTACCTACCATTAACCAAACAAAAACATAATCGAAAACCATAAAACAAAATCGAAACGAAACAAAACGAAACGCTGCTCAGAGCTCTAGTATGTCCAAGGTCCATGGAACTGAAAGATCTGGCCGGCCATAGCCACAAATTGGATGTCCAAGTGCTGGGCACTGAGGAGACCTGGAACACGCCCAGTCTATTGCTGGCCAATAGCCTGAAGAGCGGTGGCAAGGCCGTCTTCTCGCAGGTAAGAATACATCCTAACGCCCATCTTCTTCCGGACTAAATGGTTTTTCGATCTATTAACAGATACATTTGGAGACAAGTCCCAGCGAGTTTGAATCGGATGAGATCAAATACTCCATCTTAAAGCAATACGAATGCACTCGTCTGGAGATCTTTGCGGATCTCTTGAGCAAGTACTTGGATGTGCAGGTCGTTAAGGCAGATGGAGTGGGTCTGTCGCAGGCAGGAGTGGTATACCAGCAGGCCTATTTTCTGGGACGCCATGAGGTTAGCACTTGCTTGGATGTTTCCCTTTTAATATACATTGAAAAACTTCTGTTATTTTCTTTTAGTCCAAATTTGAACTCCTCGATAAGTTGCGCCTGCGCTGCAGTGGCCCCGACAATGTCATAGCTACACCCAATTTGACTATGAAATTCTGTGGCAAGGATGATAAGCCGCCTGTGGCCAACAACAATGTCCTCCCTATACTCATACATTCCTGTCCAGACGATTTCTCCACCGTTGATTACTTTGATGTGCGTTGAATATCGGCCTTTTCTCAACAGAGTTGGTAACAATATTAAAATTCTTCTTGTAGCATCTGCAAACGGAGGACATTGGTCGTCTGGTCATATATGCGCCTATCGTCAGCAGTTCCATGCATGTGATCAATACTCTGGAGCTCATCAACGGCCTGGCCGTGCTTCCCCTTCAACAGACTGCCGGCATGGGTCGCAGCAATAATCAGGTGGGAATAGTTTAGCCTTTTAAAATGTTGACTTCTGTTTGTTAATGTTATGTTTTTCAGTGGCTTAGTCCATTGGGTTGTGCCATGTTCTCCTTGCAACTCCATATAGCCATGGACTCGCCACTGGGCTCTCGTTTACCTCTGATCCAGCATCTGATTGGAGCAGCCATTGTTAACACCCTAAGGGGTCATCCAACATACGGGGTGAGTGATAAAGACATATCATAGCCAGCGGAGAGCATGCTCTTCACAATTTGAGAACTGTCGAACAGCAACAATTGAAAGTGAAGATTATTAGGGGAATCTCGAGAGAAGCATTTATGTGCCTGGTCATGCACACGGCATGTTTTTTGGTCCCTCACGCAAATCGTTTTCCTTTCACTTTCTCGGGTCTTAGTTTCGCTCTTGATTGTTGCATTCTCGACCCGTGATCCCACTTATTGTACATAATAATAATCGTAGATCAATTTGGTTACAATTTGGTTGTAGTGATAAGTTTATTTGACATTTATGCTTAATTTTGCATTTAAACTCCGTTTAGCTATATACATACATTTCTGCACAATATTTGATTTAAATACTAGTATCTCTCATATACATATACTTGTATATATACACACAGACATATATCGTTTTATATTCATATATAGATAGAATATAGCTTTGCTTATACATAATTAACAATTTAGAAATTGCTCACCTGATTTCAACGTTTTACATATAGATATTTTGCCACACAGTGCTCTTTCGATTTACTTTACTAGATCCTATATACTTCTACTATACTTTTATCCCTTTCAACCTTTAAACGTGTTTGTCTTTTTCAAAGTTAACATTTTTGTGTATTTTCCTGCTTTTCTTTTGTTTTGTTTTCTTCCCTATTCTTTTCTGCATTCAATATTACGTATGTTTTATAATTTTTTAAATTTTAAAATTTTCTTACTTTGTTTTTGTTATAATTTTGTTCTCTGATATTTGTAGGTATTTACAATCTTTGCTTAACACACACATTGTTGCATATATTTGAACTTGTTTAAGAGAGGAGTCCTTGTATAGAGGAGCATACATACTCGTAAAGGAGTGGGCGAGACAGACATTTGACATATACATTTTTTACACAGCAGCTTACATTGAAATGGTACTCTTTAATTGTACTAGATACTCGTAGTAGTTGTAGTTGCAATTGTTAATAGAACCCAAGCTGTCGGCTCGCCTCAGAACACAGACTCCGCGGAGCGGGATAGATTGACGGGATGCGAGGGACTTCTAGCCAGTCGCTTCTTGGGCAATTGCTCCAGCTTGTACAAGAGTTGGGCAAACCGGGGGCGTTGCTCCTTTTCGTAGGCCCAGCACAGCATCAGCAGATCCTTGACCTCACGGCCAGACTGCAGGTTAGCCAGCGACTGCTTCATGCCGCGTCCCACCTGCCAGATAATCGATTCGGCCGGCTGATCCTTGAACGTAAACTCGCCGCAAATGAGCTCGTACCAGACGGTACCGAACGAGTAGACATCCGAATAGTAGGTGAACTGCAGGCACTCGCCCTTCGGCTTCTTCGGCATGAGGGCACGTATCAGCTCCGGTGCCATGTAGCACAACCAGTTGTGGGGTACTCCTAAGCCTATATCACAGTACAGCAGTTTGGTGGAGCTGAAGAGGCCAAAGTCCGTGATGATCACTTTGCCGTTCTCAATGAATATGTTCTTGGTGCGCAGATCCTTGTGTATGATGTCCCGTGCATGCAGATAGCCCATACCCTGGGCTATTTGTTGGGCAATCACCAACGTTCGGTTCATGGCGAACTTCTCCCGTCGCTGATGGATGTACGTGAACAAGGTGTTGCCCTTGCACAGCGATGTGACAATGGCAAGGTACGGCGGATTCATGCAGGCGCCCATAAAGAGCACCAGATTCTCGTGCCGCGTCTTCTTGAAGTTAGCCACCTCGTTGCGAAACGTCTCCAGCATATGTTCATCCTGTAGGTAGTCCTCGTTGAGCAGCTTCACCGCCACATCGCCGTGCCACAGCGCTCGATGGACGGTGCCAAAGCGCCCCTGGCCAATCCGTTCCAACAGTCGCAGATCCCCATAGGGTATATCCCACTCTTTGAGTGATATTGAGTTCTGTCGCCACTGGCCCGAGTCCCCATCCTCTGTGGAGTCTAGACGCACGGGTGTGCGATCCGAGTCTGTGCTGGCACTGCCCGTTAGCGACACGGTCTTATCGCTGTCGTTCGACTTATGGGTGTCTGTGTACTCGCTGGTGTTGGGCGCCCTCTTGTCCACGCCCGCCGTGCTCAGTTTACGTGGAAAGAAGCTGCTCGTAGTGCTCGTGGTGGTCGTAGAGTTCACTAGACTGGTTGTGGCATTCGAGGCGTTCGACACGTTCGACACTTGACTGTGGATTAGCGAGCTAATGTGGCCATTGGAGCTGTTAACCAGGCTGTCCATTAATCCGCCACCATTCATGCTATTTACCAACGAAGGGGGACCTGCCTGATACTCCGACAGGGTCTCGTTGGAGATGAGGGTTTGCACATTATGCGAGGCACTGCCGGTGTTTCCTCCGCCGCCGCCGCTGCTGCTGGTGATGGTCACATTGGGAAAGTTGAATTGACTCTGCTGCTGATGGTGCTTGGTGAGGGAGGGAGTGAGCAGGAGATTGGCACTGGAACTGCTGCCGCCGCCAGCCGACGAGCCGCCATAGCTGCCGGCGTGGTCCTGCAGGTCCCGTTCGCGCTGATGAAACAGAGCCGGACTGCTGGGCGTGGAGTTGGTGCAGCTGGAACTGGGCGAACTGCTGTCTCCATGATGCTGCTGCAGTGGCTTGTGCAGGGTGCTCTTCTTCACCAGCGGCGATCCCTTGCTCGAGCCATGTACGTGCGGCAGAGTGGAGTAGCCGCCCTGCTGCTCCTTTATGTGCCGAAACTCATCGACATATTCGCGGGGCAAGCCACACGAGGGTGGCGCGTGGGGGGCACAGCTTTTGTGGCAAATGAACTTGCAGTCGATGCACTTGAGCCACCTCGAAAATACCTGTTTTTGGCACAGTGTGCAGGTGGCCATGAATCCTATTTGTTTCGTGAACCGATGTTTTATGGTGTGTCCCATCCCGACAGGGCCCACGCCGGGAGAGCATGGAACTAGTAGGACGTTCGAGGAATTCCCAATGGAAGCCAATGGATTGCTATTACTGCTCTCGCCAAATATTTCCGAACTGGCGGAGCTATGGCTGTCCGGGCTGGGGTCTGTGGGCAGGCGATTGCGTGGTGGTGCGGGCGGCTCAATATCCGCCCCCGCCTGATTAAAGAGGGTCGTTTTGTGCTTCCTGGCGGGCGGTGGGGTGCCGCTGCCACGACTCCTCTGTGGTGTTCCATTCAGACTGCTGCTCACAGCAGTCGTCCCGCTGGAGGGTGTGAATGGGGAGTTGGGTGGCGAAGGCGTCAGCGTTAGCGTCATTTGGGATCCCTGCGTGCTGCCTGTCATGTCCTCCGTGGCCGTCGCCGGCATCGATGTGGGCGATTGGCGGCCACTGCGCGAGGTTGAGGCATTGCTTGAACCACTCTTCCCCTTAGTAGCATGCTGTCGATGATGTGCTCTTGGGGAGGCGGTGTTCAGACCCAGACCCAGGCCAATATTTCCCACACTCCCGCGATGGATGTGTATGGGTCGGTCCCATGAGTCCCAGTGCCATTGCTCCGGGTCGTTATTGCTGGCCGTATTGGCCTCCAGCGTGTCCATGCATTTGCGGAGATTCTGCATGGCCCTGGTCAGGCGACGCAGCTCCTCCTCCCGCTGGTTGGGGTTCTCGGCCAGCAGCTGCTTGAGCTCCTCATCGCTCAGCTGCAGCGTCTGCTCCAGCGTTGTCAGCCTGGTCAGACACACACTTAGCGACTCCTGGCTAAGGCCCACCACGCGCAGCCACTGCTTCAGCTCATTGCCCGTGGCATGGGGCAGCAGACCGTTGGCCGGGATGCGTTCGTTGAGCCGTATCTTGGTCAGCAGCAGCTCGGAGAAGTAGCGCACCAGCTTGGACTCCAGGCAGCGTATCTCCTGTTGCGTCAGCATCGAACTGGTGGCGCACTGGGTGCGCAGACCCTCCAAATGGTTGGCCGAGAGATCAATCATGTCCTGGATAATGATTAGGTTGCTGTCGCTGGAGCCCGACTCGTTGGCATTTGCATTGGAGCTGGAGTCAGTGGCGGCATTGTTGTTGCTGACTCCCGACGTCGTCAGCTGGGCGGCGCTGCTCATTTTTGTTGTTGTGGTACGGCCGCCCTGCAACAAAAACCCCCGAACCGATTGATTTTTTCAGACGCGCACTCACTGAGTTTTTATGATGGCACGATTTTCTGAGGCTTTGCTCCACATTCTGTAGCGTTTTAGTCAACCTTCTGGTTCGTTGTCGTTGTTCCGGCGCTCACACACACACGCCCGCAGCTCTAGACAGCATCGGCTATGCGAAAAATGCGATAATTTTTATAGTTTCTGCTTCTGTTGTTGCCTGCGCTCACGAAATTTCTCTACACCCAAGAAGCTGGCAGTGTGACCGCAAGTAAATCAGTGTGACCGTATATAAACAATCACATGCAATGAAATACTAAACTCGATAAAAGTTATTTCTCAGCTGATTTTAGTTCGATACCCAAATTCAAAAATCCATAAAAAGGACGATTTTCTTTATTCACGGATAAAATATACCGTCCGATCCTCAAGGATATACCAAAAATACGTCACAAATTTAAAAATAAACGAAATATACTGGCGTATTATTTGTATTCTATCATATTTCTCGATTTTGATATTCGGTTGATTACTAGCTATTTATTAGCTAGGACCCTCAGGCCTTAACACATAATTTTATCCGATTGACTAATCACTAAGCACTAATCTCCATCTCTATTGGATTATTTGTCCCCTGTGTAGGTCACACACCTTGCATATTTTCATATATTTTTTTAGTATTTTAAACCAGTTCGGAGCTGGAACTGGCAAAAAGTTCACAAAAACGATAATGTAAAATAATATTATGAAACAATGAATATGGAAAATATTCCATAGAGCAATGGAAAATGGATGGCACGTCAGCTATATTATACATTTAATAATTGCTTTCAGGTACTCGACATATCACTAAAGTGGCCAAACGATATCTATGCACATGGAAGCAATAAAATTGGTGGACTGATTGTCAATACCACATTGCAGGGCTCTCAGGCAATTGTTAATATTGGCAGCGGAATCAATTTAAACAATTCAAAGCCCACCCTTTGCATTAACGATATGATACGGGAGCATAATAATAATGCGGCGTCCCTGAATAAACTACCTTTGCTTCAATATGAGCAATTTATAGCCATGATATTTAATGAAATCGAAAGACTCTTAGCTGAAATACAGAATGGAGACTTTGAAAGTTTTTATGCCTTATACTACTCCCTTTGGCTTCATAGGTAATCATATCTTATATTGTGGTATAAACATTGCCTAAGAACAGATTTTCTTTGCAGCGAACAAACCGTAAAAATTTGCCTTCAAAACGAACAGGAGAAAGATGCTGAAATAATTGGAATCGACGACTTTGGCTTCTTGAAGGTAAAACTACCCACTGGTACCATCGAAACTGTACAACCGGATGGCAATAGCTTTGATATGCTAAAAGGATTGATAGTACCTAAGTACCACTAGTTAAATGGAATGGAAGAATTAAATTCTCATATAATGCGGAACTTACTTATTCCTCATACCCCACACACATATACTCGAGCTATTAACAATTTTGGTATTTTTAGGCGCATTTAGGTCAATTTATTCAGAATTAGTACTACTATTTACAAAGTGTTTCTCCTAAAGTGACTTAACCGAATTTGTCCATGCTAAAAACTTTGATGATATATTTGAAAAACATATATGAATTGTTCCATTAATTTGAACACTGCCAAAGATAAATGTGTTGCTAGAAACTTTCGACTAATTGATGTTGTATTCCAAATATACACAGGTTTGCTATATATCCAAAAATGTATTTGAAAAATATCTATATCTAGCCCCCATTCAAAAAAATTGTTAGCTGTCATGGAATTTGAAAAATTGAATTTAATAAAATTAAACAAAAAAATTGTTCGTACTGATGTATGTATATATGTAAATAATGCATCCGTATGGGGAAACGTCAATCTGCGCTATCTGATTTTCGCTCAAAGTCGGAAGAAGAAGAACCTAAACGCAGCCATCCTTACCACGCTCTACTCTCGACCCATGATTTAACCCGTTGACTTGGAGCTGACCAAAGAGGAATAACTCAATCATAATACAATGCTCTAACACTCCAAGATAAGGAGGTGGGATAGCACTAATTCGATGGATATTCTCTACGGCGTGCGGACGCGCTTCTTGGTATGCCCCTTCTTCAGTTACTCTTCTCAGCATTATTCAACGGAATATCTGAATTGAGCAATAGGAACAAGTTTTGTCTTACGTTCTATTTGTTTGACCTTCTTCGCTAAACCCTTTTTTAAAAGAAAATCCAATAAAAGCAAGTATTTGAAATAAGCCAGTCAAGTAGACAATTGATTCATTAATGGGATAAAATTATGTGGGCATGGCTGAGAGTTCTATCTGGCTAGTAATATTCGACAGAATATCAAAAGCGGGTAAGATGTACAGTAGATCTTGAATTTGTCAGTATATTTATGGTATATTTTTAAAAAGAGACGATATATTTCGGTATATCTCTAAGGTCGTATATTTTTTCGATAATCACCGTCACACTGCACACCAAGAAGAATTGAAAATTGTCGATCGAAAAGAGAATAAAACACAGAAAATATGGCTCAACGCAATCACCGGGTCGATCGATTTGCTCAAATGTCGAAGCAGGAGGAGATAATAGCCAAGAAGCGCCAGGAAATACTCGAGAAACAACGCACAGCCCAATTGGCCAAGGCGGTGGCTGCGGCACAAAATTTGCAGGCGCAACTCAAGACCACAGAAGCACCACCGCCTCTGAAGACACCCCCCGTTGTAGACGAAGAAGAAGAGGAGGAGCCCCCGCTCCCGGTGGACACTCCACCGTCCTCTATCGCGGCACCTGCCCCAACTGAAGATGGAAATGGCGTGGACGCGGGGAGTAGCGAGACGCCAGCTGGAAAGGGCAAAACTGATGACGCGATTACGCCCAAGACGCTTAACAGTTTCACCGGAAAGACTGGTAAAATCTCATTTGGCCTTAAGCGCCAGCAGCTTCCACAGCCCAGTGTGGAGCTACCGCCACCTAAAGTGCAGAACACATTCTGCAATGATGGCTCGTTTTTGGAGAACTTTAAAAAAATCCTCGAAAAACATGAGAAGCCCCCGGCACCCATGATTATACCCACTCCAGGGCTCAGGTAAGTAGCACAATGAATTCCTAGGAGTTTCCCTTCACCTAAGAGTTCCACTTGCAGCAATGATGAAAATAACTCAGGTGGCGAGGACAACAACCCACAAATGGACTCAATGCCCATTGCAATCAGCAGCTCTGCTGGTGGCATTGCTACCTCAATGCCCTGCAGTATCACTGTAACCAGCTCGGCAAGCAGTCATCTAGCTTTTAGCATGGCAGTGACAGCACCGCCGCCACCACCATTCAATCCATTCAATCAGACACTGATGCCACAGGGACCACCACAAATGCAGACTATGCAAATGCCTGCCTTCTTCCATAGTCATCTGCCCATGCAACTGCATCCGGCTGCCGTTGCACCACCTCCGCCACCCCCACCCCCACAGATGCCCATTGCCCTGACCAATATGGGACAAATTTACATGCAACTTGGACCAGGGCCCGTAGAGGGCATGCAACTGAATGCCATTCCGCCGCCGAAGGACTTTGACTTAAATGCGATACCAAAGCCTCAAATGAACCTGGAAGCTATACAAATACCCACCGTCGCTGGACAGCCGCCGGAGCAGCTTGGCCTATTGCCGGAACATTTAGTGGCCGCGGCGGCGGTTAATTCACACCCACCGCCTCCACCGCCACCTTTGGAGCTGGACTTGGAATTGGAACAGCATCAGAATCAGAATCAGCTTGGAGGATCAGTTGTACCGCCACCGCAGCCAATACAACTTCCACATCCACATCCAGTGGTTGTAGAGTCACCACCAAGGCCACTGCCACAAGGTGTGTAGCGTTATTGAAGCAATTTTTGCTGTCTGTTCTGTTCTGCCACAGCCACCAGCCACATCTCCATCCATCCTTAAAACTCCTACCTATCCACCATCCGCCATCCACATCCAAACATCCCTTTCGTTTAATTTATTATTACATGAAAAATATTTTACGAATCGTTTGAGCACGATTTTAAAGCAATTTATGTAGTTTTTTCAGAAACGTGCATACAATTGCCAACGTGCTTAGAAAACCTAATCGCACTGGTCGCGGAAAATGGTGAAGATTATGAAGATAAAATACGTTTGCATAGAAGCGAATTGCATCCGGCTTTGTGGTAAATGAGACCTGTACATTTGATTATCAACACGCGCAGACCAAAGACAGCAGACAGCAGTTGAAGGGCAGTTGCGGGTGGGGGGCAGAACAAGAAAGCATTTAGCTTAAGAGTCATAAGTTCTAGACAGATTAATTAAAAACGTAATTGCTTGTTGTATTGCTACATATTTTGAAGAGCATTTCACTTGGTTTCTATAGTTTTTTCAGTTTTCAATTTATAGAATTTAGTTTATTATTGCATTTGCCATAAGAATTCATGCAAGGCCAAAACTCAACTGTTCCACATGTTTCTGAAGAATATAATCTATGTAATATTTCATATCAATTTTCAAACAAGACACAGATCTTTTTTTTCTCGGAACTTGTTGCTTATGGCCACATAACGACTTGACTTACGGGACAGACTTTAGGTTGTAGGGACTATTTTTGCATGGACTCGTCGAAAAGCACTCTGTACCCTCGTACTCGTCCCTCGTACTCGATCATCGTCTGTAAGGAAGGAGGAACAGCTGGCACGTGGGAATGCTCAGAAAGAAAGCATTCCTCTACTCAAATGGGCGCCGCCTCAAACCAAAAACAGTTATTCCATATAATGTCTTTCGTACACGTGATTAGTATTGAGCACTTTTCATTGTATGTTTCACTTCTTTTGAATTTTGATAATAGGTTTCTTTATGATAAGAACTGCGAGCAATATCGAAGCTATCGGTCCCAAATCCTTGACTACGAGCGGCAGCGCATTGAGCGACAGCGGGAGCGGGAACAGCAGCAACAGCAGCAGCAGCAGCTGAGCAGGGAGCATCATCAGCAGAAGGAGGAGCAGCAGAAGCAGCAGCCGCAACAACACCAGGAAGAGCAGAACAGCAACTCGGCGGCGGATAAATACGATCCAGAGTCGGCCATCAGTGCGGACTTTGATTCGGACGATGAGTATATGCGTGGTATGATGGATCGTAATCGGGATAACATTAAGCGTCGCATCGAGTGCCGCAACGAGCTCAGCGATGAGGAGCGTCGCGAACGTGAGGAGGCGGCAGCCGCCGGTGTCGATGGTGAAGAACAAGATGACCCCGAGGAAAAAGAGTCCCAGCGGCAGCGTCGAAAGCGCGAACGTAAGAGTCGCTGGGGCGAAAAGGAACAACTGCTGCCATGTTCAAGTGAGTTTTTAAACTAATTTGTTGATTTGTACGCAATATACATATTTGTATAGTAGCTTCTGAAAGATAAATGAGTAATAGTTTAATTGGAAAACATCAATCTACAGTTGTTATCGAAGCATACATAAGACGATGATCTCAATCTAAAATCTAAATCTAAAATTGATACGACTTCCAGCTGGAATCCAGGGCCAGAGGAATCTGGCAGCTAATCTGAACAAACCCATGCTATCCACCATTACGCGCACAGATCCAGCTCTGCTGCAGTATGCCCGCCTTAACTATGGATCCACCCAGCTCACCGATGAGCAGTGGAAGCAATGCGAGGAACACTATAAGGTTAATCTGTTGTACCAGGACATGATGCGCAAGCGTCAGGAAATCGATCGACTGGCACGTGGTGGAAAATTCAAATACGAGTACGACTCCGATGAGGATATTGAGGGGGGAACGTGGGAGCACAAGCTGCGTAATGCAGAAATGGAGGCCACCTCGCTGTGGGCAAACGCTTTGACCAAACAGAGCGAGGGCAAGCATCATATTGGCGATTTCCTGCCGCCCGAGGAGCTCAAGAAGTTCATGGAGCAATACGAGGCGAAAAAGAACAACCGACAGCCAGATCTTAGCGATTACAAGGAATACAAGCTCAAGGAAGACAATATTGGCTTTCAAATGCTCCAGAAACTGGGCTGGAAGGAGGGACAAGGTCTGGGCCAGGATGGTGCCGGTATTGTAGATCCCGTAAACAAGTGAGTGAGGGTGATGGCTGGGAACTCTTATGATGTGACGCAACATAAGTTGTGGTTTCTTCTCTTGAACAGGGCACCGCAGCGTGATGGTAATCAGGGACTTGGTGTCAGCAGCGCTGCTGTGCCAGAGGATTGCGACAATGAATATGATGCATATAGGAAGCGCATGATGTTGGCCTATCGCTTTCGACCCAATCCACTGGTAAGTGTCCGTCTACATATATACTACTTGGAATTCACTAAGCTTCCGCACTTCTCTTGCAGAATAATCCACGTCGTGCATATTACTAGAGTCCAGCCACTTACCATCCAACCATTACGTAACACCCCACTCATGTTTACAGATTGAACTATACTATAACCCATTCTGAGTTGGCTTTGCGGTTCACTGACTTTAAATTAAACTTATTTAAATGAAACAAAATGCAGCTAATGATATAATTATATTGTTTATGGTTTTACTCTGAATAATTCGTAATTAGCTTAAGGCTACGTCGTGTGAAACAGACACAAATATTTCACACAAACTTCACTAGGGACTATCGTCAAGTGTTTAGGGAGTTCGGTTCATATAAAAAAGTACTTGAGTAGAGTATTAAGAGTCGGTTTGGTGAGCTCTATTCTATTCTACATGGAACTACATGGGGGAACGCCTAAACGCTAATAATACTAAGTTGTACTCGGAACTTGAAGCATCGCGGGGATTAGCCTATGAGTAGAGCGTAAGCACTGGTGTCTGATTGCCACGAGCCAGAGCCACAGGACATTTCATGTCCGAGGTGAGCATTTCCAGCCACGACATGTACAACGGCGCAGAGATGGCCTCCTGCAAAGCAAAGGATATACAGAGGATGAGAAACCAAGTCTCCAACCAAGATGGAGCTTCCCTGGGAGTACTTACCTTTCTGGGCATGGGCAGGGACATGACCACCAGTGAGGCATTTGATGAATGCTTGACGACCAGCTCATGGATGCGCAGCTGACGATTGGTCTTCTCCGACATGCTCTGAAGCTCCTCATCCGTGATGCCAAACTCGTTGCGTGCTCCCCGTCGGAAGGGTTCGATAAGGCGCTGATGCTTCAGCAATGTGTCCGTGCGCGGCTGTTCGGAGACGCCCTTCAGCATGATTAGCTCCGAGTACTTGATGCGGAACTTGGTCAACAGGCTGGCCATGCTGCAGACGATTGAATGCTTAGAGGCAGTTCCTTGGGAAGCTGTTGCAAGTCTTACCTCTTTTCCTCCTGTTCTTCGTCCTTGCCATGGCACATGGTAAACACCCTCAGCTTGCAGTTCTGCCAGTGGGAGCGCATGGAGATGATATACGGCAGCAGAATGGTGAGACCTGCACGGAAGAAATCAAAGTTGAGTAAAGAAAACACCAAGAAAATCGCACCTTCAGAACTCACCTCCATCATCGTACAGCCAGAAGACATCGATGGTGCCCTTGGCCTGCTTGCGCGTGAAAATGGTCATCGCATCCAGCAGATTCTGTGGAATGTCCGATCCTCCCTTGGTGTGATACGTCACCGCCGCATCTTCCTGGTTGTTCACCTTGTAGCTGCGGGAGCTGCGCTGCATATTAGGCATGGGCGCCGGCTGGGGCATTGTGTACGAGGAATTGGGACTGTCCATGCTAGCCAGATTCAGATTGGAGTCGATGTGCAGCAGCTCCGAGGCCGCATTGGCCGCCGGCATCAGTTCGTTGGTGAAGCCCTGGGCGTTTGCCGTGTGCATATGTCCCATGCCATTGGGCGGCAGATTCACCTCCGAACTCAGCTCCGAGAAATCCAAACCGTTGGGCAGCCGGAGCAGAGCCACGCCCATGCGCTGCGAGAAGGCATTGCTACAAGAAGGGAGACAGGATTAGCATGAGTTTCTACTATCTACATTAGGGATCCTCTCTAAACTTACTATAGAATGGCAAAGTAGCTCTCCACCTCCTCCTTGCGGCAGCGATTCCAATCTGGCTTGTAGCCCACCAGCACAATGTTGGGCGACATCTTGCCAAAGCCTGTGGACTTGGTCAGCGCATTGATGCCGTCCTCGAGGCTAAAGCCATCTATGACATTGTAGAAAGCCTTGATCTTGCGGGCATCCAAATACTTCTGACCATCCTTCACCAGATTCTGGCGATTCTTATAGCCCACTCGCACCGGAATGATGTTGGCCACAAACATCAGAGAGTTATTCTTGGTCAGCAGATAGCCAAAGTCCACTAGGGGAGGCCTTGTCTTGGGATCACCCGACAGCACCAGGACCTGGGGATGGTAGTTCTTAACGTGATCGGATACATTCTGCAGCCGATGCACGGCCATAAGGGCAGCCTTGTACTGCTGCGCCTGCGTGGTGGATCCCCAGTTGGCCTCTGGCTTGCGGTACATCACCACCAGATACAGCGCAAAGATGATACCAAAAGTAATAATGGCTGCCACATAATTGATGAGGAACATGATAGCCACGCACATGGCAAAACCGAAGAGACTGAGCCACGCGTTGTAGTACTTGAAGGTGGGCCGCCAGCCCAGGGGTTTGACGAAGGCCGCATGGAATGTGCAGAAGTTGATCAGAGCGTAGGAGGCCAGGTAGAAGGTGGAGATGAGCGGGGCAATCAGATTGAGCTCTCCAATGCACAGGAAGCCAGCGGAGATGAAGAAGGTCAGCACATAGCCGCGATAGGGCTCGCCATGCTTGCCGTACGGCTTGGAGAAGTAGATCAATCCCGGATAGATCTCATCAATGCCCAGAGCCTGCACCAAACGGGGCACAGACAGCAGGTTGGTCAGCGCTGTGCTGAGGGTGGCCGCAAAGCATCCGGCATAGATCAGAGGACCCCACACGGACATTGTCTGCATCATTTCGTAGGAGTTGAAGAGACCCCAGGTGCAATTGCCCGATGCCAAGCACGGCAGCTCCGAGGAAATAAGGGTGCCGTTGACCAGGTCAGCGGGAAAGCCAGAGGCATCTCGCACAGCAGCACCGCCGGCGAAGAGCACAAAGAGGGCATACGACGTCATCGAGATGAGCAGCGCCCAAAAAGTGCCCTTGGGTATGGCCGCACCGGCTTCCTTTAGATCTCCGCAAATGTTGGCTCCTGCCTGGATACCCGTCACACTGGGGAAAAAGATGGCAAACACGCTGAAGAAGTCGTGATTGACACCCTCCGCATAGCGATACTCCGACCCAAAGTTATCCTTGAAGGTGGACCCTAAATTAAAAGGTGGAACATTGGCTATAAGAAAGGAAAGCTTTCATTAATCCATCAACTCACAGGAGAATCCCACAAAACCTTTGGAGATCAGGTCTTCATTGCCCTGCGGACCGATGGCGGCACCAATCACGAAATTGAAAATGGCCAGGACAATCGTGACGATCAGGAAGTTCTGGGCCTTTGTCTCCCATTCCATGCCCACACAGCAGATCAGGATGAGCACCAAAATGGTCACAGCTCCGACAATCCGGATATCATTGATGCCATTGTCGACGATCTTCAGGCCATTGTTCTCTGAAAGAAGAGGTATTAAAGTTCAAATTAATATAAAGATACACATTTCCCCAATTAAATACTCACTCAATAGAACATTCAACGATTCACAGAAACCAATGGTGTTCATGGAGGCCGAGACGGCATTGGCGAATGCAAACACCACGCCCACGGACGCCCCAAACTCGGGTCCCAGGGAGCGGGATATAATGAAGTAGACGCCACCACCCTTGACCTCACCGTTGGTGCTAATGGCCGACAGTGAGAGGGTCGTTATGATGCAGACCACCGCCGAGATCGTAATTATAATCAATGACTGCAAGATGCCAGACTCGGCTACCACCCAACTGAGGCGCAGGAAGAGCATCACGCCCCAGATGTTGAGTAGACATGGTATGAGTACTCCCACGATCCAGCCGAGCTTGATATGACCGCCAATCTGTTCCGGTTCCGGCTCGGGTATTGTAATGCTCTGGAATGGGGAATGGGAGTTGAATTATTTAATTATGTATTTAAAATGTTGATACATTAATCTGCTCTATTAATATTTTAAGCCTACAAAGGGAGGCCAACGCTAAGTGCTTCTGATAATGATTAAATACCTCACACATCTATATGCAAATGGGGTTACAATTCCATCGGAATATCTGTTAAATACTCTGGCAAATATTTGTTGGCAATTTCAGTGCAATAATACTGAAAATTTCGGCTCGAATTAAACAGCTGTCCCCAAAAGAACCTGGCATTCGGGCATTACTCCTACGTCATGTGTGCAATTTAGTACTCGTATTCAATTAACGACCCCTCGACGCCGTAGTCAGAGTCAGAGGCCAGAACAATAGCAGCAGAACCGGAGCAGCAGCCGTAGCAGGAGCAACAACCAGATTATGAGAAGCATCAAATTGCGTCCCATTCAAATTAAAGTTGATTTTTATCGCTACTACTCTACTCTACTCGTAAAACCAGGGAACATTATAAAAATGTTGAAAGGAAAGCCGAAACCCTGAGAAAAACTCAATCAAATTAACTATTGCATAAAGCTATGCTATTCGGTCCTTAAATAAATGTCAATTCTCTGTCAGCCTTTGTCTTTATAGAGGAAATGCCATTGGAAGGGAAATTAAACCCAAAGTCTCTTGGTGTTTGGCGGGAGTTCCCTTCGGAAATTACTGTTTAAAGTGCTAAAACGAATGAGTCACCTTCTTTTTTCGAAGTCAAATTATTCTGTTTATTGTTTGTCATTTAGGGGAGGCGCTAAAAGGCTGTTCTGTGGGAACAGATGTGACTTAAATTGAAACATATTCAGTATAGTATAAATGCTTTATATTGTAAGCCGAAAAACAATATTGCTATCTAACAAAAGGATTTATAGTCTGTAAGTGTGTCAAAAATAAAACAGGAAAGATTCTACTCTATTTGGAAAGACGGAAAGGGGGACTTCAGTTGACTTATTTTCCTCTTTCAATTCCTGCACAAAAGTTTTCCATCGAGTAATAAACTGCTCTTATCACATGAGGTAATTTTCCAAGGCAGCAATTAATAACCATTAAAAAATAACTCAACTGAACAACAGAACAATTTCTTATGATTGTGATAATTTAATAAATAATTTACACAAGACGCTGGGTCTGGGTAGCCTATTTTTTCGGCTATTGTTTTGCCATTTATTTGTAGCCGGAGCCTGGAGCTCATTTATTATATTGTTTGCCCACATAATTGAATGTTTTTTAAAAAGGCGACCAATTGGAAATGGCACACGTGGCAAGGGGCAGTGAGCCAGGGTGACAGGGTTGGGCAGGACGACATCGATTGACAGAACAGAACCATCCCATTGTCCCCATGGCACACGCTGCGTATACGCAATGTTGGTTAGTTAGTCGCCCTCGATGGGTGGTTAACGTGGATTGTTTGCACATTTTTGGCGGCTCCCCAGCGAAGGCCAACACAGCGAACACAGACAGACACCACAAAACAAAACACATATAAAAACCAAGAGGAAAAGGGGATATTTATGGTCTCACTAGTATGACCCTCTGGAGCTTCCTGCCTGACTGCCTGAAGGCCTCCCTGCCATCCTTCCTGCCTTTACCATTCCCATTTCATTTAGTTAAAGACGCATTTGGCTCTGCGGTTGTTTTTTTTTCCCGCTGTCGTTGTCATCGTTCTTATTGTATCCGAAGCGTGGAAAATTCTTTTTGCGCACACAAAATTGGAATTGAAATTGGTGTTTTAGGGGAAAAGAATACAGAGACAGGACAGGGATAAACCATTCTGCCGGCAAGATTGTGGCAGTGATTGTGATTTGAGACCAGTTAATAGACAAAAATGATTCAAAATGGTAATAAAGTTAGGGAAAGGGAGGAACAGAGTGTGAAAGCCATAATCACAATATCCATAAATAGAAAACGAATTAGGTTTTCTTTTATTTGTATAGGGAATTATTTTTCAATTTGGTGGGATATGGGCGTTTGTTATTCATCTTTAAGGTTAAAGGTCGATGGAATTTGCACAGAAAAATGCGAAAAGTTATCGAGAAAGATCTTCATTTTGTTACGGATAAAGGTAAAGTTAAGTAAAAACCTTCTTATTCTGTAGATATTCGCAAACTTCAGTAGGTGATATCCCTTTGAAGTGCACTCGATTCGCACTCAACGCTAATTAGATTTGTCTGCCACATTTATAACGATGAGAACTATGCGAAATGCAACAGAAATGGGGGATAAACATACTTCTATACCTTTATAGCCCAATAATTTAATGGCAGCGTGGTAAACAAAGCAATTCTGGAGCAAGATTTTTGCATTAGGAAATCAATAGAATCGTATAAAAATAGCCCCACAGCTGAATGTATTGTAAATTACCGAATTGTAATTACAAGTGCAATACGAAAACGAATCCGTATGGGATAGGCAAATGCGCCATATATGATGAGGCGGTATCATGCTCAGACGACCAAAGTACGTCTAGCTTCAAGATGCTGATAGTACTTTCTGATATGTATATTGTGTTTTTGACAAATTACTATTGTTGAAGAGTCGAAAAATTTGATACCTGAAAAGTTTGAAGACATTGAAGGGCTCCGGGAGAACTGCTGAGAACTGGAATGGTTTTTTCGGGGTTTTGTTCGCGATGTATCTCGAGTGGTTTTTGTGTCAATTTAATTGATTAAAAATGAAAAGAAGTAATCAATTTTTCAGCTCAAACCGTTAATCGGAGTGACGTCCTGTCAGCAGCCCCTGACAGGTTCAACACACGCACACATCTGTTCCGGACTCATAGCCGTACTCTTTTCTGATAAGCAACGAATCAGCCAACGTCAATGGCAACAGCGCTGGGCTCCAGCGCCATCTGCAAACGGTGGCTGTCAATTTTAATGACACGACATGCGAGTCCTGCACTATCCTCACCCTCGCATCTCTTCACACTCCGGGTGGTGTTTACTCTATATATATATGAAAGTAGGACCCCCCCTAGGAACAGTGTCCATGGCTGATGCATGGCTGCATCTTGTTGACAATTAATTTGGCTTCAATGCTGTCATCGATAGCGTCTTGGCCATAACGTGCCATGAGTTATGGCTGAGTGCGTTGAAATCTACTTATGAATTGGCAGACAGACTGCTGCAGCCTGTAGTCACATACCCAAGGGTAAAGTACAGGCAATCGGAAAGTAAAATATGCAAATATTTTCAAGGAGAACAAAATGTGCAAGGCAACAGCACAATATGGTAATTTTCTAAAGGAGAAATTATAATTTAGAATATGAACACGTGTTGAACGATTTCTGCAAAGCAGAAGGACAAGTTACTTGTAATCTTTAAGTTAAATATTAAACTTTACTTGGGCAAAAGTTACATGTAATCCAAAAGTAATATACGGTAATTCACTGATTGAATCGGGTAGTAAAATACGGAGCTCTTTTTAAGTGCAAAGTATCACAAACTATATGAATGGATGGACATTTTCTGCCTTAGTATGGGTTTTACTCCCGGTTTAGTACTTTATTGTAGCTCAATGTTTATTATAATTAAAATATTATGTAGGTTTGGCGTCACTTTAGCCATATATATATATAAAGCAAAAGTTCTAAAGTCCTGTTCTCTACTAAATACAAATTTTGTGGCTTTAGACTGAATCTACTAGAGTAATACTTGAATGCTTGAGCTGTACTGGAAAAACTTATTCTAACATTGTATTTGTAAAGGCCTATATCATATGTCTGGTGCTCGCTTACCTCTGAAATCCAACTATTCATACAAAGTAAAACTACATTAATAGAAATATTAACAAGTACACGACTCTGTCAACCTAAATATCTTGCTCGAACAGCCCCAAACCAGAAGCCACCAGCCACTAGCCTCAAACCAGCAGCCACCAGTAGTCGAGTACCAGCTCCAAAATCAAACATCTGTCAGCAGATACAGCTACGATAGTTTTTCCGCTTATATTCAGCATAATTCTTTGGGTAAATATTTGAAGTGAATTATCACGCTGCTTTAGCCGGATTCCGTTTAAAGCTATCTTATCACTTAGAGCGTCAGGGAGCGTTCTGTGTGGCAGTTAATATGATGTATTCGAATTGGAATTCCCCTAATAAGCGGGCGGCAGTGTAATGCAATTTTTATTACATCTATCATGCGCCGTGGTGGCCCCCAAAGTAGTCCAGGAAAAAGGGAATTAATTAAACAATAGTCGTATAGAAAATATGAGTAGAACGGAGACAGGCCGGACCCACTTTTGGTATGAGAGAATACGAAGAATAGACGCATCAAATTTATTACCCTAGCGATAACCATAAAAACTGTAACACTGAGAGAGCTTATACTCGTAGTTCCTCTGCCTCTCCCTCTCTCAGAGATAAGGTTTACATGGAAAACAAAGGGAAGTTTGGAGGTTCGGAAGAGTGGGGTGGCCTTGACAAAGGTGCGGCCTGCTTATCTTAAGCAGCCCCAGCGTCATCATGATAAAAGCGCTCAAATCTCAAATCTCAATACAATCAATTATATTCGTATACACGAGTGCCTCAAAATTGCCTACGTCATGGAAAACTCACAATTTGCACGTCGGAAATGTGAAAATTGTTCAAGTAAATAGATCAGACAAGCATATTAATGATAGACAGACAGACATAACTATATACAATACAGACTACAATGCTACCGAGAGCTCGCCCAAAAGATTGTTTTTTTTTGTGATCTTCTGGTGGATCCATAACTTTGTTTTGCTTCTGCTTTTTTCGGAATTTCTTCTCTTCTTCGGCTTTGTTTATTTGCCGAGTACTTGAAATGTTTTCAGAAATGTACAGGCACTGAGTGAAGTGCCAGTGCCCTCTGCAAGGATTATGCCATAGAAAACACTAACCAGAAACTGACGCACCATAGGGATAAAGACACTCATCTTTCAGTGACAATAGCACTTGAAGCTATCACTGTTCAGTATTGTTCAATATCAAAATGCGACACGTTTATGGAAAGTATTTAGTGTGCTTTTGTGATTTGTTCAAGAGCATTCCTTATAGAAGTGAATACTATATATATTATTGGCCAAAGCCAATACATAATTGTTGACCCAATTTGGAACGAGGCTAATAAATCTATTGCTTGTGCAGGGAACTGGGAATATCTCAGACTAATGGTACTTTAAACATATTTTTGAAACTTGTTTTCTTTTGAATATCAAATGGTTCTAAGATTATATGAATATTAAGTAATATCAAAACTATAATCGTATAATTATCAATAAAATGTCTTTCATCACAGAATTTGTCTTAGTACAGGCTTCACCTTTTTAAAATCCCTATAAAACATTTTCTATATCTCCAGTATTGTAGAATTATTGTTGAACAACTTTAGAGATCCGATTATATCAGGAAAAAACCAACACATCACATGATTGAGCCACATTTTTCATAAATTATAAGCAAAAATTTTCTCACTGACTGTTGAACTCATTCAAACGAATAATTAACGATCCGAAATCAAGGATGCACGTTCATTAATATGCATACTTTGCATAATTTTATTGTTATGTCCTTTGATTATGTCATGACATTGGGAAAACTCACCTGATCTTGAAGTTCCCCCTGAAGTTCACCGATGGAAGGACGCTTCAGATTGCGCATAGAAATGCGATAATTGTCCAGACGCGGTAGTGTCTCCCTGCAATCAAACAAATAACCGATTAATAGTAATCACTTTCGCGGACTGGCGCCGGCAGGAGGTTGGAAAATTTCCATACTGATGATACGGGAGCAGAATAATCATCGCCTCGGACAGCATGACCGTTGCGTGCAGCGAGCCGAGCACAAATATCATCCACTCCGGAGACCACCACTCAACACCCAGCACGCACTCGCCGCGAATCCCCAAAAGATTGAGGGAAATTTTAAGCAGAAAACAGAAGAAAACCAAGTTATACGAGAATGTGTGTACGGATACACACATAAATAATAAGACACTAAAATGGCCAAAGGCAAAGGTAGCCGTAGCCCCAGACAAGTGCGGGTTGGGTTGGTCAGCAGGGGTTCCACATTCGGGGCAAAGTTTTATCAGAAAATTCCTCCATGGAGAGCGATCTCTTGATGTATGTATATTTACTGATCGCAATTGAAAACAGAAACAGAAACAAATAAGAATAACAAAAGCTTCAGCCGAACAAATGCCAAAATATAATTTAAAATCTTAAAAAGGCAAAAACCGGAATGGGGAAAGCAATAATTGTTGAGCACATTACGGCGCCAGCATTGGACATTGGCGTCGATTCGAAAAGGGATTAACAGGGAACTCTCCATGGAATTATAGTCAAAAATCTAGTAATAGATCTATCCCAGCCACATCTAAGTGTATAAATCGTTCTATCTACCCATCTCCTGGAAAGTATTGGGTTTAAATAATCCCATAAAGCTCATGCCATTCGTTACTTAACCTTATCCCGACTTAGCCTATGTTTCTTATATGATTACCCCCCTTTGATCGCCACCCCTTTAAACAATCATTTATTCATGTTTATTAATAAAAGGCAGCAAAGGCGAATGAAGAAGCTCTCGAGGGCGTACTATATAAATCTAGAGGCATATCGGGGAAACAGGGAAAACAGGAATCTGCTGGATTTTCTTTATAATTCCAATTTACAATTTCAATTCATTTGGCAGACGCCAGTGGCAGCGACGACTGCGCATAAGAAACAATTCCACAATTCCACGTCTGTACAAGTAGGAGTATTGGAAGGCATATTGTATATGTAGTATATAAGAAGCATATATGTAGCATATGTAGTATATGTATGTATGTACATTAGAAGTGGATACGCATTGATTGTTTGCCGGTTGCCGGTTTCATTGAGAATTATCTAGTTTGGAGGGAGAGAGATTTCGATCAATTGAATTCATTAACGATCGATTAAACCACTTGATAAACTACAAATTTATTTGTTGACACACTTAAAATAATGAAACTCCAACTCAGAGAGAGAGCGAGAGAGAGCTCCTCCTTATGTGAAGTGCGTTTTGATGGACTTTTCCGATTCCAAATCCTTGTGCCAAAAATGGTTTACTTTGAAAACTTGTTGTTTTTCTTCCTATTTGCGATTTTATTTAATTTTCGTTGCGGTTGTGATGTATGTAGTTGCTTGCCATTCGCAAAGTTTTTGTGGGAAAACAAATCATCTTCTGTCTACATTTCATTCCAGCAAAATGAAATTCTTTTCGGACAGCTCTTTGGCAGCTTTTAATGGAATCGAGTCTGAATGCGCGAATGTGCTTACAAAATATCCAAATCCAAAGGAGAGCAATTGTAATAATTAATTCGGAAATGTGTTCAAAACATTTGGCTCATGGGTCAGGGTCGAGCGATGGTCGCATCTGTGAACTGTCGTGTGCCCAAAAACTACATATTTTATAATCCGAGCATGCGAAAATGTACAGGAAAAATGGCAATTAAAACGGAACCAATGGAACCAATTCCATATGGATATGCACTATGTGATGAGATAATTGTTAATGAGACTTAGAAACGCAAGGAGCGGAATGTAGTGCCTGGAACCATAATCTGTCTTTACATATTTAAAAAATTTCTGGAAAATTCGGTACCTTCTGTAATAACAAACTATTTACAAAAAATTAAGAAATTCCTAAACAAAATGAACCAAAGGCAGCTCCAGAATATTTATTAATTCACCCAAAAACCAAGATAATCACTGAATACTGTACTTATTATTAAAATTTCCAATTACTTTACATAAAAATTACTTTTTAAATTACTTAATGATTTAATTAATGTCAGAATAAACTCAAAGCTCTACAAAAAAAAAAAACAAAAAAAAACAACTGACAACAATTTGATCTCAATGAATATTCATACAAAATATTTCCATTAAATTATACAAAAAAATAAATTATTCCATATTATATGATAATAATCATATAAATGAAAACCAAAACAAACTGTACTCCACTCAAGTTTTTGTTATTTTAATGTTTTTTCACTTTTCCCGCATTCCCAAATATCGACAGACCACTGTACCAATTGGCAATCACGTGTGTGCCACATCACTCCAATTGTTGCCGATTTTGCACTCTGATAAAAAACTTTTCAATCTGCTGTAATTTTTGTTGTTTTTTATGTGTTAAACGTGATTACAATAAATTGCCATAAAGTAACCTTCATTTTCAGTTATACGAAACTTAAACATTCATGTTTTTATTGTCTGTATTTTGTTTGTCTGTATTAACCATCCATTTAAACCTTTTGAGAGTGCTCTCTTTTATTTTCTGAACCCATGAACCCATCCTATAAATGGTGTGTACATATAGCATTAAAACTGAAGAGTAAACTCTTGATTTTTCAATGGGTTAAAAGCAAACAGAACCGAGAAAAAGAGAGACATGTGTCGTTAAGTGAATTGAAGCTCGTTACGGAATAAAAAGTTAATGATAAATTTGCTTTGGGAAAAATCTAATTAATTGTTGCATTATTTCTAAATTGTTTTAGACTCCGGTGCGCGCTCCACGTGAGCGCTAATGAATGGAAATGAAATATCTCAAGCACCTTAAAAGTCGCAACAGAGGATGTGACTGAATCACAGCCGAAGCTTATCTAAGAAGCAATTATCCAAAAGTCGGTGTCTATTATAGCCGGTATTTGATTTAATGTTTCGCCTAAAGGAATTTCGACACGCTCTGGCTGTTCTCACACACAACAGAACATTCTTCTTGCCTTTGGTACAAATCGGAAATGCATGGATAATTTTTCATCTCTGAAACTCACTTTGTAAGCTGTGCCAGACTGAACTTTCGTTCCGCATCGGACTTCCTCAAGAAGTGCCCGAACCCTCTAAAGGACAACCGGGAACTGCGACGGTTTTCCCCGTTATCTCCTGGCACTTTGGCCTGCAGATGATTCTCCTGATGACCAGAGTCCGTCTGATCGCCAGCAGCTGCTCCAGGCTCTCCATCATAGGCCGCATTGGAAGTGCCGTTTACCTTTGAGATCTGAAAACGATCGGCCATAGTGCTGATGGTCCGTTCAAATTAATTCAAATTCAGTTTGTGATGGATTCTGGGGCGATTCCCTTCTTTCAACGTCTATAAATTATTACAAACAATACACATTTGCATTTCACACACACGGTAGGATAATTCGTAGGTGCACCCCCTTTTGGGGCCTGGGATAATATGATATCACACACACGGAACGCGGCCAGGATGTTCGATGTGCACTAGGCAAAGTTCCAGCTACGTTTAACCGAATATTTCGAAATATTGTGTTCGCACTCGTTGGGGCTCGCTGTTCGGGCTTATTTCATTCCGTTCGTGTGAAGAGCAAGATATACTGCTACTACTGCTATCCGTGGGGCGGCAATTCAAGTTAACTTGACGCGGCGACTGTCGCACGGCATTTGAGCGCTGTCAAGTGTTAACCGCTTGATTATTATGGCTTTTTTCGCCGGAGCCAGTCGTCAGCTGCTCTGCCGCTTCCGCTATATCAGGCCTTTGGATTTAATACCAATCGAGTACTATAGCGTATAATGTGTATAAGAACAAACGGAGACTTCTGTGGTTCTGTGCTGTTCTGGGTGGTGTGCGTGAGTGTGGTGAGTTTTCAACAAGTGTTTGTGGTCGCCGCGTACCCGTCAGTGGCGCTACACTCTCGTTGCAAGAACACCCTCTTAGGGGAGTCTGTACAGTTGCCTTGTCCCATCGACTATGGGATACCCTACCTGCTTTTTGAAGTTATCGGTATAACTGAAAACTTTACCATATGAATTTACGGGAATTTCAAAACGTGCGGGTATTTTATGACTCAAAATATATATAAACTATATTGTTTCTGAAGAAAAATGGCTAAGGAAGTATAGAGTCTTCCCTTAGGGAGACACAAGAAATGTGTTAACGTCAATGGGACAACATAGTAAAACATCCCATAATTAAACAAACAAGAAAACTCCAAACCAAACATATTCATTTTGAATAAAATTCGGCATAAATACTTTACGAATCATAGGCTAATTCCCTCAGCTCTATACTAAAATTCATAGGATACCTATATATGTAGGTCACTCTTTTATTGGGTTAGATAGCCCCAATACTCATGTTAAGCATAAAACGTTGGTTTCTCGAATAAGATCACCGAGTGGTATACATTTTATGGTAATAATGTCACCCGACGTACACCCCAGATGTGCCTTGTGTCTCTTGCAGAAGAAGTTGTAAAATATATTTAGCACCTTGGCACGCTCTTGATGGTTTCGTTTACTTTCGGCTGATTCGCTGGAGATTGCGGTTATTAACTTGTTTCACTTGTTTGCCAAATTCATAACAATCCGCCGGCTCTCCTCCATTCCCCAAACTCATTCACAATCGTACTCACACTAAAACTTAGACATACTCAAAAGTCTTATAACATCTTTACTATCAGCCAACTCGAGTCGGCGAGTCGGTCGAGTCGGTCGCCTCGAGCCGTTGTCGGTGGGGCAGACAGTAACAACAATACGATCGGGGCAAGAGCACACGAATAAACCCCCTTAATCGAATTAAATTCGGTTTTATCTGGTTTGATTGGCTGGTTAAATGCCTCGTTGCTGGCTGGTTGGGTCTGCTTTTGGCTCTGCGTCACAGAGTTTGCCGTAGTTTCCCATAAAGAGCAAAAAGAGTTATTCTTCATTAAACCATATGATACAGTCTGCACTCTGGTTCAACCCCCTTTCCAGCTGTTGTCGTGCTCTCTTTCTTATAGCCAGTACGATTCAACGAGATCTGAAAGTTCTTATCGGTTCTATTTGCATATCTATTGGGATATCTTTCCAAGAGATATTTCTCTTCGGATACATTGTTCTTATGGGATCTACGATTATTTGCTCAATTATTTGGATCTCTTTCTAATTGTTCGTTCTCTCATGATTCAGTTCTTTATACACCTTGTTATTATTGTTTCCGTTTGCTTATTTATTTGTATATCTGCGGATTTCCGCTATATGCATTTTGGTAAAAATTTTGTGTAGAACTTTTAATGCTCTGAAAAAATTATATAATAAAGGGACTATTAAATGGTTAACGTCTAACGAATGCCTATAGTTTATCTTCGATGAAGACTATTTAAACTATTTATTTAATTAAGATCAATTGAATCATATAAGTACCTTTATTGACCCCTTAAGTTACGTTCTGAAAGCCTATAAAGTATATTCGTTGAGTAAGGTCTAATCTACTTTATAAGTTTGATAAAAAGGTACCGCCTTATACATTACTCACATAAGGTGGTGATAAATCAGAACATCTTATCTTTACAAACGAATTATAGGTCTAATAATGAATAACTTGAGTTTTATTTAAGGGAAATCTAATCTACTTTTTGTAGCTCATGCAAAATTCGAACATTTTAAATCTATTAAAAAAGAAATTCCCCACATCTTTATCAAAGGCCATAGATCGGCACGAACAGCAAATGATTTCGTGGCTGCTGATAAATTTAATAAGTAATATAGATAGATGCAATCCATTTGTTAACCAATTTCAGTTGTATAAGACTCACCGGAATTACTGGGAGCTGTGGGAGTTACATAGCTAATCACTTGATTGCACTTTGATAAACGTTTTTTATACTTCTACTAATATTATTCGAGTGATTTACGATTTGTTAATTAACGGAAATATTTTTATTATTTTATAAACCATTAATACACAAAAAAATCCCTGCTGGCGGGTCAGCATTTTATACTTTTACGATATATTTTTCACACTTCTGGCATTTTTGTTTCGGCTCATTTCTAAAAACTTTATTGATGGGGTTTCTTCGTATTCGGATTTTAAGACAGTCTGTTTATCGTTTTTCAAAGATACAAATTTAATTTCTTTTGATCAGATCTTGAATTTGAAGCGCCATAAAAATTTAGTGTTTATAAATATAGAACATATGTATATGGAATATTCTATATGTATCTATCTATATATCTCAATATGTCACTATCTCTCTATCACTATCACTCTTGTAATCTTTCATTTCTTTCGCAGGGGTCTTTCTATATTTAGTTTTATTGTTTGTTTGGGGAAATTAACTTAATTTGTTTATGGTTGCGTCTATAAAACTTTAATTGGCGGCGAATCTTGTATGAATCTTTATTATCTCGTATAATTTGATTGGTCTTCCCTAAGTATCTATGTATAATCAAAAGAGATTTCAAAACAATAAAATGGCCCTGGAAATCAATCAAATGTTAATTATACGTTTAGTAAAAATGTTTCCAACATTTTTCAATATCCGCTTGTTTATATCTGCTCAAAAGATAAGTTCTCTAAGGGGTTTCTGCTACGGCAAGAAAAGATCTATACCTATAGATCATATCCTTAGGCATTAAAGACATGTTTCCTCTTCCAAAGTAGCAAAGAATATCGTTTAATACAATTTACCTCTCTAAAATGGAATCATACTCCCGATCCATCAAAATCCCAACTTGTCATAGATCTTTTTTCATAGGAAGTCAACCTACTATTGACAATGGGCGTTAGCCACCCTTAACCAGTTACAGGCAGGTTTGGTTAACCCTCAGCAGGGGACTGTTGCACTCATTAACACATCTCCAGGCCGCAGATATTTAGACTAGAGACGAATTCCATCTAATTGATCGAATCAACATGTCGCGCCACAGACAAATTTATTGTTTTACAGCTGAAATTATATATTTAAGACTTGACAACTTTGTCTATGTTGTATAACAATCGTTTATTGCTACTTGCTGTCAGCGGAATAAGCAGCACCATAACCGATTACAGTTTCCCAATGATAACACCTCAATAATGGCATTGGATCGAGTTTTTCGGCTCTTGATGGATCGCTCGGGGCCTTCCAGGGTGCTATCATATCGTGGGACAGTGACATTATTTGACACTCGTCTCTTAATTGAATTAACTGCTTTATACCACTTTAAAAGAGTTTTCATTTGGATCGATCCGATGTTCCGTACAGATCCGCACAGATCGAAAATAATCTAGCTATAATCGGGTTTCCGTTTCCACGTGTCCGTCCTTGACGTCAATTGTTTTCGATCATCTTACAATATTAGACTGGTATTTGAGTGGCAACTGTATCTGGTTATGTGAGAATTAATTGAATAAATATGGGATGACACTTGTCTGGATTCTGGGTAAAAATATTGCTCAAATATTGTTTAAAAATAAAAGTGAGAAAGTTCTAATTGGATACATCACGATATATCAGTTACCACATATTCTCCTCATCAAAGAATTTTCAGAGCGTTACCAAAATTTGGCATCGAAATACCTTTGATTCCCGGACAGATGATTAGTAATCACTTGACATAAAATGATTAAAAGTGAATAACATCCACATGTGTCAATAAAGCATCATAAGGTCATTATCTACCGGAAAATGAGTTTGTGTTATTCATACCTGCTGTTTGTATACCCAGTAATCGAAGAGGAGTACGGGTATATTGGCTTGAGAAGGTTTATTAGGAAATAATAGAGAATTTAGTACATCCCAGAAGATCAAGGCATGTTATTCTCTCTGTAGGAGTCACCTATATATACATATGTACGATATAGATAGAAGTTCTTGTTCCTATAAGATTTTCTAACAATACGCCTTGATCTATCCAAATATCATTCAGCAGAATGTATTTTTTTGCTAGCGGTTAAAAATGTAGTATCTTCTAGTCGAATCACTCAACTATAGTATTTGTTTCTTTGTTTCGACAAAAAAACCACCGACAAGTTCAAACCGTTTTGGCACAACTCTACCGAAAATATAATTATTACGCTAACCTCCAGGGTTCAAATTCGGTTGGTAACCTTCTCTTCTTGCCTCCTGAAGGAGCTGCTGTGTGTCCAGTTCTCAGAATGAAGTTCCAGTTATGCCTGTAATGGGGGATTTTGCTGTTGTCATCATCATCATCATCAGCAGCAGCAGCCGAAGCAAACCCCTAATGAGAGACCGATTCGAACCGCTTCATTGCAGTTTTGACTCGTTCAGCGTCCGAAAGTCGTACGTGTATCTCTGGTCTGAGCGGAGATCCAGCGACAAGTGTGACAATTGATGGTAAACACAAACCACAATCATTTGCCATCAAATGTTTAATTGTCATAATTATATAAATTAAATAATTTTCGATAGGATTGTGCGCTTCGTTACTCTCCGTTGGATGACAGTCTGGCACGCTCAGCGATTGGGATATGATGTATCTATGGAGCACGCTTTCTTACAGAGACAGTATCCCCAGACTGGTTATAATTTCCCCACAACGAAACTGGTTGTAAGTTTTCGGTTGAAATGTAATTTGTAAGCTCCCTAAAAGTCTCATTCGCAAAGCGGTCATCTCAAAAAGGTTGTTAATTCCCTTAAGCAGTCTCTTTAAGAGCCGGCACTCGTACGGATTAATTGGTAATCATTTGTTCTTTATTGACCGGCGGTTAGGTTCCTGGGCCTAAAGAGGACTTGCACGTAACCCTTGAGGAACCCTTCATTAGTTTGGTTTCTATTTATCCAAAAATTCATCTACAATCTTGTAGCAAGCTCTCAATAGAAAATAGTTCTTTAGGAATAATAATTAAATGTCCCGACATTTTGGATATTGGATATGTGTTCTCTTTGAATTCTGCAAAATGATAGATAATATGTCTGAACAAAAGCAAAATCCTGTAAATACATCCTTTAGTCCTGAATACAATCCTGTATTCAATTCTGATCACTCTTTATATATAGCTTAAGCTGTTTTCTTCTGGAACTAGAACAAATAAATGTAAGAATAACAATTGGCTCGCAGCTGAAAGGCAAACAAATTAATCAGCACATCAATCATCATCAGGAAAATATGCGTATTCAATCAGCTTGTCAATCAGTCGCTCGAGTTTTGCATTTACAAGAGACCTAATAATAGATATCGACAAAAGATATTTGCAAATCTATAAATATTTATCTGCGAAGGTGTTGGAATGCGAATGCATTCCATATGAGATTTGAAGATGTAGATGGGAATAGGAACCCTTTCGATGTGTGATAGGAGTCCATTTTAAAATATGAAAATCTCTTTGATAGGAAATGGAAATCTGTTTAGGATTGGTATAACAACACGTTAAATCACACTGCTTAAACATTGATTTTAATGATTTATTTTTTTGGTGGCATAAACTGTTTACACATTCAAAACATTTAAAATTCATATTTCGCTACTAAATTGTATTTGGTTTGTCGAATTTCCCTTTTGGAATGCTCCACAATTATGCTGTTAACTTCACACTGAATCTTACGCTATATAATATATAATAATATATATATATATAATATGTATACATATAATTTTTTCTGTTTAAATTTCATTTAAGCTTCATTGAGTTTAGTTTTCGTTTTTTAATTAGTGGCTACTCTTCGGTCGCTTGTTTAAGGATTTTCTCTTTAAGATTTTGTGATTAATGAGAAGTTTTTTCGGTAAGTTTTAGGTATATCCGAACCGAACTATTGTCCAGGATCAGCGGAATGTAAATATATGTAAGTTGTACGGGCAATCGGAGATTTCGTTTTAGGCAAAAGTGCGGCCATATTTCGAGTTTAGTATAGGGTTTAAGTATAGTTTAGTATACACTTTGTAACAGTGGGTGGGTTCTGTGATGTAATTAGATTTGAACCAATTCCTTAGTAAAAAGTATTATTAGAGCAAGATTAGATCAGAGTTTCTTATGGAAAAGCGTTTGAAAAGTAAGCTAAAGCGGGGATACAGTAAGATGTAACATTAAGCACATTGAAAGCGATCCGATCCGATCCGATCCGAAGGGAATTGCATTTCCTCCCTCTTCCCTGCTATATCTCTCTCTCTGTTAACAAATCCATCGAAAACTACACAAACTTAACTGCAATCAAATAAATGCTGACCTATTAAACTATCCAATAATTATTTCTGTAAATACATATACATAGACTCTGATATAACAGACTACTGCAGGCACAGGACCGTTCAAGTGCATGGTAAAAATTATTTTTGTAAAACTTTGCCAGGTCCCGGTCCCGGCCACATACCATACATCGATAACAAACAATTTCCTGACTCTTAATGAAGCCCATTTGAGCAATGATATACGAGTAAACGTATGCCTAGTATCTTCTAAATGCTTTGGCAAAAAATGTTAACTTAAACGACCAAGTGCGACACATCGCTGGTGTATCCGGGCGAGTAGCGCGGCGGCAAGATATTCTGCTGGGGCCGTGTCCGCCCGAGCATCGCCGGCGTGGCACCCATCACTTTTGGCGACTGTCCTGGCTTTCCCAGCTCGTAGGGGCGTCGTGTTCGCAGCACATCGGCCGCGTCTCCAGGCCAGGCACGCTCTGGTCCCAGCCGCTGCCCCAAGCGGGGGTATCGCCTCTTGTCCACCGCCAGGCTGATTGTGCCCGGTGGATGGGTGGAGTTGAGTCCCACGTTGTACTGTCGCTGCATGGCCAGTGAGGCGCGTATGGTCTTTCGCTTCTGTGAAGGATTACGAGGTTAAATGGGCTTCAAAATTATCCCCAAGGTGGCATACCTCGATAGTCCCACGCCATTTATCAGCCGCATGTCGGGCTATATCCAGACGTTTCTGCTTTTTCACTTGGTGTTTTTTATAGATCACCTCAATGATGATAAGCCCCACGCCTCCGGCAATACCCACACCCACCAGAATGAACACCCCAGCCATGTTCTTGAGGCCCAGCGTATTCGGGGTCTTCTCGAAGAGTTCACAATTCTGTTGCACATGTCCATGGAAGATCCATTGTTTGTCCAACTTCTCCATGAAGCCACCTAAATGGGGAGCAAAAATGTGAATCTTTAGGTTACGAGAATACTTCCAGTACTTACTTTCATGGAACTCTAGGATAGCCAAGGTCACTGAATCTGTCCAGGGCGAACCCTTTTGCAGGCCTACGCCATAGCCACTGCGTCCGAAGAGCTCTCCAGCGGTCACCAGTTCGCAATCCTTGGAGGCCTCGTACTCCAGTCGCGATGAGTCCCAGATAAAGGCCATTAGCTTGCTGTGATTATAAATTGTAGATCGTATGTTAGTCATATATCATGAGAGATTCATTGAGAGCGGGTTAGTACAACAAGTACGATCAAAAACATAAAAGAGTTAAGGTATTGTATTTTAAGGTTTAAGGGTTTACGGGGGACGATTAAGTACGGGGGCAAGACTAATACGAACACGATACCATTAACGAATACTAGAGAATATATACTAGAGAGAAACAGAGAGAGACAGCGACAGAGAAAGAGAGAGAAAGAGACAGTGGTAATAGGTGTATTAAGTACTAATTTTTGAAGAGTGAGAAGAGTACTTGTTGTTTGAATATTACGAGTACGAGTACGAGTAGTAGATGTAGATTCTGGTTCTGCAAACATGCGATTATCTATAGATTTCAGCTACAAAATGGACGAGGCCTGTGGCGCCCACGTTACCCCTTCTTCACGTCCTGGATGGCCTGCTCGGCGGTGGCATAGTTGTTCGCCTCCATCGTGCGATACATGTTCGATAGCTCGACCTGCCGCCGGAAATACATATCCACCGACGAGCCCTTGACGGTGGCACAAGTCAGGTTCTCCATGGTGTTCCTCAAGCGGGCATCGTTGATGCCGCTCAGCTTCGTCTTGGGCCGCTCCAGCACGAGGAAAGCAGCCAGGTTGGCAGTGTACGAGGCCACAATGATCATGGCGAAGCCGGCCCAGACCATGCCTAAAACTCGGGCAGAGAAGCTGCGCGGTGTACCCTCACCGATGCCACTATTGAGGAGGACGCCCCAGGCGAACCAGACCGCGGAGCTGAGATTTAGGGCCTTCTCCTCGTTGCTGTCCGAATGCGAGAGCTTGAAGCGTCCAAACGGTGAGAATCTGAGTGTAGAAATCATAGAGTTAATCGAATCCTCAAGCAGCGAAAGTCCAAATGGTCCAGGGAATGGGTGATTATGATAGCCGCCAGGATCGCTGCGATTCAACCGTCCAATGCAACGATCGTTTATGGATGGCTACTATGGCTATACGATCTCGCTGAAAGTGGTTGGGACTTTGGGAGAGGATTGTCATGTGGGGATACTCACCTATCCAGCAGATAGAGGACGAGCGCCACAACATGAACCGACACCATTACCAAGATCCATAGCGTGTTACTAAATGGCTGCAAGAAAGACACGAGAGTACTCGATCGTGACGGTTTCTTTTCGAGTATTGTAATGCCTTGGTATTTGAATGGTTTCGAGAATTCAATGTACTCGGCACGCTCGGGATTGATGGTTAATGGTGCAACGATCATGCTAAACGAAGTGAAAAGCGGAGAGTTCCAGATTAGTGTGGATTTCAATGTTACTATCCATTCAACTTACTCGGCACGTTCATTGACCAGCTCCCCCATGAGACCCGTCCACTCCTTGCGCAGTGTCATGGCACCCGAGTTATTCCGGAGGAGGTAGTGTCCGAATTGTCCATCGGGCGAGAGGGCTAGATCGTAAGTGAAGTTGATCCGTTTGGATAGTTCGATGAGGAGATCGATGCAGTACCCTCGACAGCAGTACTCGTTGGCTATAAACAATCCAAGGTTAGGAAACGATCAGTGATCAAGGAGTGATCCCAGCCTGCGTCTTACCTGTGGAATCAGTAGCATTGAACAGCGGACAGGGTCGTTCATCCGGCTCGCAGCGAAACTCGTCATCGCCCATGCGCCTCACATACACAAAAGGCTTCTCCTCGATGGTCAGCACTTTCAGATGAGTGGGTATCATAATGCCTTCTGGCTTGCGGTTCTGTTTGCCCGGCCAAATGATCTCGCTATCATTGATATTCATCCGCATTTTGGCACGCATCTACAGAGAACAAGATCCATTAAAATTTGGAATGCTTTAGAGTGGAGCATCTCTATAAGACCTACACTATCATAGCTGAATTTTCCCACCACATGCTTTTTCTGGTGCTCCCGTATGTTGATCACATCGTAGCCCGCATAGATGCGATCCCCATTGTCATCGAAGGCCACTTGTCCTGTCTCCCCCGTAATATTGCGGCTCTTCAGGTACTGGAACAGACGCTTGCCTGCAAGAGTTCAGGGAAGGTCATAACATTAGGAAACCCGCAATTAGTAAAGATCACAATCCAATTACTCACCCGATTCCCAGTTGACGGCCGAATCGCCGCAATCCTTGGGCGCCTCTGCAATGGTCTCGTTGGATATCATCTCCTTGATGGCCGAGGCCAGGACATAAACGCTGTCCTGTCAGATGGAAATCACATCATACATAATGAAGGCTCGAATCCGTGGCGTGGCGGAACCGCACTCGCACTTACCCTAATGTGTCCCTTGTCGCTGTGGGCATGCTCCAGCTGGAGGCCCAGCACTCCGTCCGGCGTATTGTTGGCGAACAGCGCCTGCTCCGTCACAATCCACACATGCCCCTCCCCGGTCATGTTGTACTCGCCGGCATCCCGGAAGATGACTTGGGCGTCCTCAGTGCTATACAGAAAGAGAATAAACCAGTGCATAAATAACCAGAGCGCTTATGATAATTTTCTGAATGCCAAATGGCATGTGCCCGCAGCACACCGTGGAGTCGTGTGGGGGAAGCTTTACAAATGGCATGGGGGTCGGGCATTCCAGATTTGCTAGGACAATTTCCCTGTGGTTCTGGGTATGATTTTAAATATTTAAATGAAAAGGAAGTCATATACTGAGTGAGCTATAAAGCCCAAAAGCCCGTTCCGGAAGCCGGAAAATTTAAAAACTAACGAGTATTTTATAGGATTTTTATACGATCGTTTTGAGAGTTTTTAGGGCCTATAGATGATGACCCTGACTAGAGAATATACAATTTTTGTGCACCTAGTACAAATGCTAGTACATTTATTTTGCTCATTTATTCAGAATATTGCGCAGCTCCAAGTCTTTATGGTTAGAGAGTAGGGCCTGGATGATCTTTAAGCGAACATCAGATAGCGTTTTATATATATATATAGACATAGATATAACAGATAAAGGCAAAAAGCCAGGTATCGCTCAGATCTCTAGCGCAATTGTTGCAGGGACAACGACGATAGTCTTCCTTCACAGGGACCTTTTCAGCGGCCAGACACCAATCGCACTGCACAAAGAGGCGATGGTCCGTGAATTGGATCTGCTGACAGCCAAGCTTCTTTGACCAAGTACAACAGAAATAGTGATTCCCTGAAACAAGCTCTGAGGGATCTTTAGGATATCAAGAAATATAAGTATCCCATTCATACCACTTAAATTCATGCCGGCTGGAACGCAGTTTTTAATATTTTTGCTAGCTTGCCCATGTAACAGAGGGTCATAGGCGGTCCAATCTATATCACTGCTGCTGTTATAGTCATGGGGCAGGTTCCTGCAACTGTGTCCACTGACATTAATTTTACAATTTCTGTTTACTTCCGAACAGTTGCTGCAAGAAATGCTATTTCCTTTTCCAGAAGTGGCTGTGATTGCCCAGCCAAGGACGTATATTAGGAAGTAGATAATTCCACACATTTTTAAAACTTCTTTTGGATTGAACTTTTATATAGTTAAATAGTTAAAACACTTTGAAGTGGGAATAAAAGGCAACTCTGGGTCTCAAATGCTTTGGGGTGTCGATTGCATTGACATTTCATAAATCTTTCCTTTGTATCCAACCATGATTATGGTCTTGTGCTCCCAATACAAATGCTTACCTGGCATACATCAAATAAACCCTCGACTGGGCCGTCTTCATATCTATTAAATGTTCCGTAAAACTCTCCAGCTTCGGCTCGAACTCTACAATCAATTCCACAGTGGCACGCACATCGACATCGTCATAGTAGGTCTGTGATGTGGTCTGGAAACGCCCCAATATGGCCCGTCCATCCGTGTCGGAGCTGTGTATTATGATTACCTGTCGCCGCCATTGAGTCAATAAGTCAAATTTTTGGAGGAATAGGAATACCGGAGGAAGCGCAACATTACCTTGGTGTATGCAAAGTGACTCAACATCTCCAGCCAGACGTCTGCCTGGTGATAGTACGGCGGCACTGTTCTAAGAAAGGAGACGTGGATGTTCTTGTCGGAGAAGGCCGCATCCCTTGAGGATATGCCAATGACGGGAATTGAATAGAATCCGCTCGTGTAACTTACAGCCGCCGGCGACAAATCACCAGAGGTTTGCTCATGCGAAACGACTACGGCATACACCTGGGGGAGAACACGAGGTGGGAAATCAAATCAGTGGAAATGAGCAATGTCAAGGGAAATGGCAAGAGAAAAGTGTGATGAAGGAGTGAGGAGACCAAAGACAGGACGGGCCCCACGCGGGGCCGAGGCAGAGATAGAGGCAAACAGGCGGAAGTGTAAATGGCGCTGAGAGAACGTTCAATTGGCTTCGCAAAAATATGGCCAGGAAAAGCATGTACAGTGCGGAACACAACTATAAGAAGGAGTAAAAATAGCTCCCCTTTGATACATCAGATTCCTAAACCTTATAAATTAGGTTAGAAGGCTGAATCTAAGTTTTATAAATTAATCAGAGTCTTTTTTCCATCTTCCCAAAGTCAGATAGTTTTGAACGACACTGTAACGCTACGACACCCCCACTGGAGTCAATGACAGTTGATTTGTTTCCTTCGTCGGTTCAAAATGGACGCACATCTTATGCCCAAACGATGATAAATTCTCTGTGGCATTAATGATGACAAATGCCGGCTCCCAAAAACAGGCAGCGAATTGATTTAGACCTGGCCCAGTGGGTGTTGACGGTTATGCTCCTGTACCCAGACCTGACCCATTCCCACAGTGATACTCCCTGATAAATGTACGACGATATGTGATTGATGGATACGGAGCATGATCCCAGTAGTTGGACGCACCAAAAACGTGCCATGTGCGGAAGTTTTACTGCAAAGTGCTTCAGCTTTAAGTGGTTTTATAGCAGTGGGTGCAATGCACTGGGGCACGCTGTAAAGATCTTAGTCATGAGGAATTTTTTTGGTTTTTGTTTGTGAATGGCGGCGCTGATTAATTGCCCGCAAACCAGTTTGACGCTGAAAAGTGTTTGGATGCTGGTGGATGCATGCCAGTACTTCAAGTGGTGGCAAATTGTTCAAAGACAGTGTGGTGCAAAAGTTTATAGTCGGCGTAAGGCAGCAAAAGAGATGTTAAACCAATATTGTACAACTTTAGACTTTTAAATTTAAACTTAAATTTTAAAAATTGAATAGTGGTCACACTGGTTTTGCTGTTAGAGCTGCCGGATCAGCGAAAAAAGATCATGGCCGATCGTAAAAGCTCAGTGAGTGTAGCCAGACTGTCGAAAAGAAGCGTATCGACATTTCCGCGCCAAATATAATGATCGAAAAGCACTATATTAGCAATACTGCTGTAAATTGAACGCTCAAGGATTACCTATTATTCACATCCCAGTGGCGAGCGAGTCAAAAGACAGCCAAAGGATGGATCCCAAAGATATTCTGAAGCAAATTACCGTTTGTCATCAGGCCATTTCCGAATCATTTCCTGTTGAATTATTAAAATGAAGCTAACCAAAGTCACCCACTGGTGGGACGTCCTTGTGGAGTGGGTTGGGGGCACTAGCGGAAGTAGAGACATAATTGCATTCTGCATCGCATGGCTTACCCGATTCTCGATGAGCTTGTCGCACACATTGAACACCGTCTTGATGGGGTTCTTGTCCATGCGGATGGTCTTGTCGTAGTAGGTGACTTTGCGCGGAACATACTGCTGATCGAAGTTGAGATGCTGTATAAGAGGGAGAGGGAGAGAAGCATTACAAGAGGCAATCCGCTTGGGAATCCAGTTAGCCCGGCTAACAGGCCTAAATGCTTACCGAAATGATGGTGTGGAAGTAGGTCTCGCTCTCGGAATTGCTCAATACACCGCCAATATTGTATGTCGAGGGATTATCGGATGCTGTGTGCCTTTGGGCGGCGGCAATCGGTGGCAGCGTCAGCGGCAGCAGGAGTCCCACAACAATAGCAGGCGCGAACAAAAGGCAGCGATAAACAAAGCGAGCGGCGGCAGGGGAATCAGTGCCAGCCATATTGTTGGGCACTAAAGTTTTTTGGGGAGGGAAATGTGGCTTTTGTGATGTGATTCAATTGTTTCCCATCCAAACGTTGGGCATTTTCTGTAATGGCAAGATTATTTTAAATTTTTGAATTTAAACGAATTAAATGTGGGAACAGTGACTGCGATCATTGCGTAGCCGGATCGATAATAAAGCTGAGTCTCGGCAGCCAGATCGCCCAAAAAATATCAACTTGGGCGTACTGGCAGCGCTGTGCTGTGCGCTGGCACGATCATATGGTCAAAGCTTTCTGCCAACACTTGTTGCTTTTGGACGATTAGATTTGAATTTGTTTCGTTTTTTTCTCTGGTTTCGGTCGGACGTGTTTCGGTCGCGCTGCCACTGTGACGTCGTTGTTTTCCGCCTTATCACGCACACGCTGGCAAAACGGGGCGCAACAACCAAATCGGTTCAGTTCGTGCGCTGGAAAATTACATTTTCATACGGGTTAAGAAGCTAATTTATGGTTGAAATAATGGCCAATTCGTTGGCCCGCAGTCGGTGGGCGTGAGCCGTGCCCCACAAATTGGAAATGTGCAGTGGAAAAGTGAGAAAAATTGCAATTCGGAAACGAATGAAAAATTGCCTATCGCGTTGCGCGTTTTGTTTGCTTTGCCTTGCTTCGCTGCCGCTTGTTGGCTGGAGAAGTGGTGCGCGGGGGCGGGAAACCCAATTGTTGACGTTGTTGTCAGCTCTTTTTCGCTTTTTTTTTTGTCTCTCCTTTCCTTCTTTTAACCGGAATTGTTTGTCGCGTGTATTTTTTTCTACGTTTTGTGTCTTTCTTATTGACAACCTTACCTCTCTCTCTCTCACTCTTTACACACTTTGTAGCCGCTCTTTCACCCGCTCTTCTCATGCTCAACAAGCAGCATTGTTATTGTTATAATATGCGGTTTTTTATACCCTTGCAAATTAGGGTATTGTGATTAGACCCTGCTATACAGATACAAAAAACATGGTTTTTCCAAAGATAATACAACAAAAATTAAGCTATCTGTAGTTTTATTAATGGTTTCCGCAATAGAGATCAAAATTTTATAACCAGCTCATAGACCTCCCGTATAAACAAATGCCCAAAAAGGGTATCAATCGCTCCGGTATCCTCCGCTTTAACGCCATTTGCTTTATTTATTATTCTTCTTCTTTTTTGCGGTTAAGTGCGCGCACTCAAGGTGAAAATATATTAAAGTTCTTTCAAGTGCTTGAATCAAATAAATATTCAAATCAAATTCGATTTACGAGCTGTATTTCGCCATTTCGTCTATGGCTGGATGAATCAGTGGCTGAGCAAACCAGAAGCAGTTTTTCGGAATACAGTGTGAACTGTAAGTACAGCCCTTTGAATATAAAGAATTCGTTTAAAACCAGTTTGAACCTGTTGCCCTGTGGCGCACTGGTTTGGCAGGTTTTCCGGAAGGGCTAGCCGCTGATTAAAGTAGGTCATCATCCATTCCATCCAGACAATAAGCGCGCTTTCATATCAAGCTAATTATATAGATAACTATTATCTCCCCGACAGTGACAGTCACGCCCATTTCAGGCTGTCGGTGGTACGGTTGAATAATTGAAAAGAAATCAAAGCCTGCACAAAAACCTTTCTACAAGTGACTCGCTCTGGCCCTCTCTTTATAAATTGCTCTGAACAGACCAGAACAACTACCAAAAGGAATACATTGCTGTCCCACTCGCCCGCCTTTCAACCCAAACCCTTTCCATCTGCCTCCCACTCCCTCCCACTGAATCAATTACAATGCAGAGAACACCTTGCACACTCCCTCTCTCCCACTGCCAGTACTCATCTTGAATGAAACGAGAGAGAGAGAGAGAGAGGAGACAGACGCGTGCTTAATTAAGCGCCACATTGTTGACAGTCGGGCAAAGAGAGGTGAGGGAGGCGGTAGCGGTGAGAGAATAGCAGTGCTTTCTTGCCTGCAGTCAACTGAGAGTTCTGCCGAGTGTCTGCTGTTGGAGTGAGGGAGCGGGCCATTTGGATGCTGCTTCTCCTTCTGCTGCACGCGATGAAATCAATTTAATTGCTTGGCATAAAAATTGTTTTTGCTCTCAGAATTTTTGCACAATTTTCCTGCAATCATTCGCGAATGCTCACAATTATTTCTTAATGCATCGACAGCTAATACGAGCACCCAATAACAAACACACGTACCTAATGAGAGTCAATTAAAGTCTCAGTGGAAATCAATGATTGGATATGGAGAGAGCGTTGAGTAGTTGCACATCACACATGCCTGCACTCTCTGTATAAGGGCCCCCATATTTATTTATGCTGCATTCCTCGTATTCAAGGTTTATTTATATAAGGTGAAGAATTTTCCCTCTTTAACTACATAGTAAGCGCTCTCTCTCTCTGGCAACATCACACCTTATTTAAATGCACCTTGATCATGTGCATAATTTGCTGCTGAATAGTTCACGGTTGAGGGTAGCGCCGTACATTAACATGAATAGACATGTTCGCTGATGTTCCGAAAACCGCCAAGCCATTCAAAAGCAGCCCCAAATCAGTGGTTTTCAGAAATCTCTTGAGGCATCTCCCATGAAAGCAATTATTGGTCTTCCGCAAACGTCTAACCACTCAAAAGGAACCAGAAAACACAACCACCTCAATTGCGGGGGTTCTTAGAGTCTACTGAGAGGAATCTGTGGCTCTTTTGCAAACAACTTTTGCTTGAATGAAAACTTTTTTAAAATAAAACATTGGAAAAGATTTCAGGAACACTCCCAACTCCGTTGACTCTTTGCAAAAACAGGCGAAGCCCAAAGCCGCACTCCCTGGAGATTTCTGGAACACATTGAATTGTGTAAACGACATTTTCATGCTAAAAATAAAATATGCCCACATCATGGACACATTCGTACGCTCTCTGCTCTCCCCTGCCACTCTGCCCTTTTTGAAAGTACTCAGAGCACACTTCATTGCAATTAACACTCGTGTGTGTGTGTGTGTGTGTGTCTGTGTGAGTGTTTGGAGGTCGCATGGTTATCAATGGAGCAGACATGAATGTTGGAAAAAATGTTTTCCGTTGCTTTTGCTTATTTGTGTGTGTTTGTGCTTGTGTTTGCGTTCGTTTGAGTACTTTTGCTCCAGGTGAACGTCTCTTGAACGCTTCAATAGAAATCTTTTCAAAGGCCCAGACAAGGGCCAGACCTGAGAAAAAGAGCTGCATTACAAAGTGAGGGTGTGGCGGGACAATAATTAGTAAAGTACCAGCTTTAATTGCTTTATGGCGGTTAATTATTAAGTATCATTTCGTTGGAGTGGAAACCCCTTGGTTAAATGATTCGGGAATTGTTTTAAATCTACCCAAAACTAAGTAGTTTTCCCTTTACTATTCGCACTCATCTCATTCGCCCATCTCGCTTTCAACCGCACTCATTTCTTATTAATGCCTATAAATAGTTGATTAGACTTTCAGCAGCTTCTGTTCTAGAGAATCTCACGGCTCGCATGGACCCCGGGGGCTCTCAAGTTCAACAGACTCTCAACAGAGCACACTCAATTTTCATCTACTCTTCTCCACCACTGAAAGAACTCCTTCATGTAAAATGTTACCTTCGAAAAATGCCAATCGAATGAGTATTAAATATTAGATGATACAACTAGAGTTCATGCTTTACAAAATGTTTGGAAAAATTGCACTCTTTTATAGCGAAAATGTTTTGTATAAGTTCATAGGACACTCAATGAAGAAAAGAGTATTTTTTCCTATGTATGTCTAGAAACTATATCTGTGGATCTTAGTCAACAGCTGAGTCAATTTCACTTTGTTTGTTCTGTATTTATTTACCCATCCGTATGACTGTTTATTTTACTGTTCCATATATCAGTATGTCATGAAATAAGTTCAGATAAACTATAGTTTATAGAACATATAAAAACCCAACTGCATGTTAATAAAAGAACAAACAGGATTATGGTACTTTAGTATCCCATGGGAATGTTACCTAGCAAGGTGTTAAAAAGGTATCATATGCGTTCACTAGAAAGAACTAAACAAAGAATCTTTTGATTCTACTAATAAACATTCAAGAAATCGGACCCGAAGTACATTTTTCTATTGAAATTATTCAATTGACGCTCTCGTAAAATCTGGTGCTGCGCGAGCGCTCTCTCTTCCAGTGTGGCTTAGCCTAACATAATAGTGAATATGAATATTTTGTAGGTCTCTTTCATTAGGGTATACCCAGTGCGGTCTGATATAAGATGTATTAGCCGCTGACGGGTTTTGTTGTACTATTTAACATATCGTACGAATTACGTGCCGTGGCTAACATTTCATTTAATTTTCATTGCCGCTTTCAGGGCTATGGGAGGGGGTGGGGGGGCGTGTTGTGGAGATGTACTGCAGTTTCCGAGCTTGATTGCATGTGGCAGGAGGAGAGCCCACAGAGCCGACTGCCACTGCCACGCCACCACCCAGAGCGAGTGGCAATGTGTGGATATGGATGTGGCGGTGGCTTCAGTGTAATTTGAACTGACAGTTGGACAACAATGGAGGCGAATCTCATGCCCGACATCGGCGGCCTGCATTTGATGAAAAGCTTTATTGAAATATTTGCGGTTTTCGATTTTCCATTTGTCGTTCTCTATTTTGCCATTGAAATGAGAGATAGAGACAGATACTTTTTAATGAAGGCCCAGCAGCAGCGAGGGCAAATTGTTTGACTTTTTCCATTGTCCATCGAATTGCAAATTGGATTTCAAATGAATTTCTCTGCAGGCAGATCGGATGCTGTTTAACTGTTTAACAGAGAAAGGATATCCTTGAGTTCCGAGTGGATCGACCTGGCCAGTTACAAGATAATTTAATTTGTGAAAAATATATAAATGGGAATTGTTTTATGTGCTCCTCTTTCAGTGGCATGCCCCAAGTTGAACAACTCCCCAAAGAGTCATCGTCTCCGTTGTCGTCTGGCAGCAGACAAAAGCTTCAATCAAGAAAGCCCCCAGCCCAGCCAGAACTTTTTGAACTTTGTCTGGGAGTCGTTCCTTGCATCCACGCCCTGTTGCTTTAACCTTTTATCCCTTTTTCTTGCCCCCAATTCATTGTGCTCTTTGTGGGCCCCGTTTCGTGACTTAGAAGGGAAAGCCATCTAAGCCAATAACCAAGCCAAGGATGTCCGTCCAGCAGCCCGGGACTTTCGCTAAAGTGTTCGCAATTCCATTTGATATTTTCTTGTGTACTCTACAGCCACACTCGCATTTTCGTAGGCAATTTTCCCCAAGCATTTTTCACACACGAATTGCCAAAACATATGTACGTACAATATGAGCCAGAGCCCGAGCCCGATTCCGCTTCACTGCATCCCCCAATGCCCGACCCATGACAGGACCTTTGAGCCAGGGGGCCCATTCTGTGCAGGATTCCAAGCCTTGCACATTGACGGTCTCCATTTTTTATTTTGCTATTCTCTTCATTGTTGGGGATAAGTGCTTTATGGGCAGCTATTCGATTCGATTTGATGGGCTTGAGCAACTATTTGGATTTGGAACCAAACAAATAGAGAATATACATATTTGAGAGGATTGTATGCTCTCGGCTTCAGGGAGGATAGGAGAGTTAGGGTTTAGGGAGTAATTATCTTTTGACGTTGGAGTGTGCCTTGATCCCTCGAGTCTAGAGTCGATCATGCACACGACATGTACATAGATTGTAGTTGGATTCAGTGGAGCTCTCCATTAAGCAAAACCTTTTCCTTTGTAATCCTAAATAACATGGTATTTATTTGTAAACTCTGTTTTCCTATCAATTAAAGACAGAGAGGAAGCGATGCATAGCATACAAATGGAATCTTTACATTCTTTGGAATATCCCCATTATTGTTAAATTTAGAAAACCTTCTGAAACTTCAATAACTAAAAGAACATATGCCCTTCAGTTTCCCATTAAAGTATATTTCGTGCTTGCGAAAAAACTTTTCTTTTGTCAATCATAACCACTCTTTGATACATTATCCGATAGCCAGGAACTATCAAAATGTTGCATTAATCTTGGATCATTATCGACCAATGTTGTTTTCGTTTGAAAAGTGGAGTTGCGTGGTTTTCTTTGATGGGGATACAATATTTTATCGAACAATGGCGCCAGGACCCACAGGTACAGTATGTAGATGATGATGCCCACAATGATGATGATAACACCAACGATGACGCACCAGACGATGCATTGGGCGGTCATTGAGGGGTCCATTATGAATGAAAGAGCCAGCAGCCACGCCTTTACACGGAATTTGCAGTCACGTTTACTACATCACAGGGGCCGCATATCCATGTCCATTATGAAATCCATATCCTTGTCCTTTGACTGCTTTCACTTTTAACTTCACTTTTCACTATAGGTTTTTCGAGATGGGGCTGGAGAGAGGCCTCTAATCAAGTTATTGGCTGGCGGGGCAGCAGCAGCAGCAGCAGCACTGGGCAAAGGGAGTGGGCGGGAGTGGCAGCAGGCAGGGCTTTAAGTTATGCAAACACTTTTGTGTGCCACTCCTACGGGATGCTTTGCTTTCTCTATTCTTTTTGCGCACACACACACACACACACACACACAGATAAAGAGAGGCGCAGAGAACTTTCAACACACACGCACAGGGATACACCGTGTCGTATCCGTATCCTTATTTTGTACAGGAAATTTGTTGTATTTGAAAACTCTATTTTTCTATATTTTATTTGTTCTATTTTAACGTCTGAATAAAAGCCTGAGAGCTTTTCGCATCACACAAAAATCACACACAGAATAGGATACATTCTCTCATCGAAGGATGCTGCTGCCATACGCACCGTGTGGCAAGGCAACGCAAGGCTTCCGTTCGACAGACTCCGCCTCGGAGGACTCGGGTGCTTCGTTCCGTAAACCGAGATTCTTTCCTTTCGATGGGCACAAGTTGGCGCTTTGCGCCTTGCTCTACAACTGTAAATCCCTTTAAACTTTCTCTGCCGCTCTCCTTAAGCTTTCGCGCTTTAAGCTCCTTGGAAAGCTCCTCGAAAGCTAAGCTACGCCTGCGCCTGGCGCATGTAAACAAATTGTCCACCCAATCCATCTCTTGTTTTGTGCTTTACCTTTTGCTGTTTTCCTTCGTCTCTCCAGCTGTTTGAACACGTGTTTGAAACAGCTGTTTTGGGCTACCGCCTCTGCCTCTGTTTGCGTTTGCAGCGACGCTTGGCGGCGCCCCCCCCACCGGGGGCCACTTGTGGCTCTTTCGCAGCGGTTCCCACGCATGTGATACGCTCCACGCTACACGCTCCACTTATCGCCACCGAGAGAGCTTTTCGTTTAGTTGCTTGGCTGATTTTCATGGGTTTCCCGGCTGCAGGTGAAGTGTTTTCTGTTCTGTGACCCAATACGAATCCGCGTACGATACGATAGTTAAACCACTTAACCATCCACTTAATTGATTGCCTTTTGAGCACTCGATGATTATCATTTCTGTCTAATTTGACAGCCCGATAGCAGCCAACATCGGGGGAGTCATGCGATTTTGTTTAAATTATAACTTAATTTTAGTCGCCGGCTAAACGATGTGACGGGAAAGGTTACAATGAGTGTTGTTTGGGGGTTCGTTTTTTTAAAGGGAAATTTATGTTTAGTCAATATTAGTCAATAAATTAATTATGAGTTATGTGTGAAGTTTCTTTAAAGTTTCTGTTAAATAAAAGTGTTTTTTTAATTAAAAGTTGTATTTGTTGCATTTTTATACCATACTGTATCTTAGGATTGTTCCCATAATTTAAATGATATCTGTTTAAAAGAAGACATTAATTTGCAGCATAAATAAACCAATAAACTACATATGCATGAATATATTTTTATTCTATCTAGGCCAGAGCGTCCTTGTTCTTAACTGCTCCCATATCGCAGCCACATAATGTAGGACTGGTCCCAAAATTTAAAAAAAAAAACACCTGCCCACCGCTGATCTAGACATGTCTGTCTTTCTTTTTCTCTATATGTATTTATGTGGATTTATTTACGCTTTTTCTACCATTCAAATAGCTGAAGCAACATTGGGATATTAGTATAATAAAAATGTACATATGTACCTGTGCATGCACTTATCTTATATCTAACATGAGTTATCGCTATGTACATATGTTACATCCACCAAAACAATAGGCCAAAAACCCTCTTGAGCCACGACCCTGACCCGGCGGCAAGTGCAATCGCATTAAGCCAGGGCCCAGGCCAAGTCAAGTCTTTGTAATCGCATGAGAGAACCTAAGAACAAAAGGAAATCATATATGAATCAAATTTGCACAAGAAGCAACAGGGGGGCAGTTGGCAGGGGGCTAGAACCACTCACTGAGGCGAAGGCACAAAGCAGAAGTCAAACTAATTTCCCAGCTGCCAGCAAAAACTACTACCAGCAGAAGCAGCACTAACAAGGCTAATTCCGAGCGTTTATGCGTAGACTCCGGGATAGCAGCAGTCCCATAAATGAAAGGAAAAGTGCTTTTGCTTACCGAGTCCAAATCGTAGGGAAAACCCACTCAAAATCGGAGCAGAAGCGGCATATTTCGGCGGTTAAAGCTCCACAAAAGCTTGTCGCCTGAGCTTTTTGTTTCTCCATGGAGAACTTTTTCCAGCATTTTCATTTAGGCGCTAGACGTTTGTAGGTCGTCGGTTCGTATCTCTGGGGGCCGTGTTTCCTCAAAAAATAAGACAAATCCCCACAAATCAAAGTGCTGTTGTTGCCCCTTACGCGCACAAAAAAGAATTTCCCATAGCAATTATTCATTGAAGAGTGTTATTTATTATAAAAATCACGCAAACCCGAACAAATGGAATGCTATTTTTTGTGTTTACTTGAAATTTGTAAGTTGAAAATGTACACCTGGAAAAACAGAAACAGGGAGAGATTCTACGGGGCGAAAAGCCTTCGTGTGGCGGCGGCCCAGCTTCAGCTTCCGCCACCCACAAAATACAAAAAAAAAGCGGAAAAATATCTGAAATACCGAGTCATAGATACATTCGTGTGTGTGTGTGTTTGTGTGTGTGTTTGTATCTATAACTATATTATCTACGCCCTCTCCTCTTGTTACGGAGAGAAGTCGTGGATTATTGTGATTTTAATTGAGGCGCCGCTTGTGAACAAAATGTATATTCAAAATAAATCCCATTTTAATTGTCCGCCAGAGCAAGATGAGGACCAGGCGGAGGAGCAATTGTGATAACAAAATAATTGACTTGCTGTCAAAACAGATTCCAATCCGCCTTCCGCGAAAATGCCGTGAAAATGCTGAAGACAAACACAAAACAAAAAAAATAATTGTTATGCTGCCCAGGGAAAGGTCATGGAATGGTAGGAAAAGCTGAGATGTGGGAGGGGATGTGGGGATATGGAGCTGTGGCTGGAGCTGAAGCTTTATTTGATGGCACAGCTGCTGCTTCCTGCCTTCAATCATCTCCTTCTGCCACTCCCCCCAAAACGCCCACTCTCTGCTGTGAGCCGGATTTGGGTGAATTCCTGGGGGGACCAGCGACCTCCTAGTGGCCGGCCGGTTCTAAGGAGAAGAGAAATTTATGAATTTTTCATTTCCGTCACGCGGCTGGCATTGGTATTTTGTAAAGGAAGTTGAACTACGAGAGGCTTATGCTAATAACACGAGTACTGACACCCTAGGTGAATGTTACTGAAGGAGGGTGTGCACATTTCAAGAGGTTCTTGGGGTTAAGGATTGCATTAATGCAGAACTTACTCTTAAACTGTTTACCCTTCCAAACGTTGGTAGGCTTATATAATTATTAATGAAGGATTAACAACAAGTGATGTGCCAAAACCTGTTCTCAGCGGGTATCAAAAGCCTTTCATAGAGTATTAAACCTTTGTTAAACGGCGGCAGTCACAATTGTCTTATCCCCTTCTTCTTCTTCTTCTCTCACACGCAATACACTCTCGCAACTGTTTCCACCATGGTATATTCTCAGCAACAAAAACAACAACAAGCGCTTGCCTGCGCGCGGTTTGCTCTTTGTTGCTGTTTTCTGTCCAACGATCGTGTCGGCAAACAAACGGAACTCTTCGTCGTTTCTTTCGTTTTTCGTATATTTACGTCCTCCTCGGCATCACGCGGGTAGACTGACAAGTTTTATTTGGCTTGCGAACTTATAAATTAACATTTTACTCAATTTTAATTCTTAAAAGAGTTACACATTTTCAGGATTCTTACACATATATTTTCGCATCAATGGAGTATGCTCTTTGTTGTTGTTTTCTGTCCAACGATCGTGTCGGCAAACAAACGGAACTCTTCGTTGTTTCATTCGTTTCTCGTATATCTACGTCCTCCTCGGCATCACGCGGGTAGACTGACAAGTATTATTTGGGTTGCGAACTTATAAATTAACATTTTACTTAATTTTAATTCTTAAAAGAGTTATGCATTTTCAGTATTCTTACTACGGCCCCAGAAATTCGCCGAACAAGCATCGTATAATTGAATCAGTGGAGCTTAAAAACTGCAAGCGCTTACATTTTCCGAGAACTATTATTGTATGCTTATTCACAGGCGATGTCTAGATGCTCCAGTGTGTCTCCGTACTTTGAAATAATGCCAGCAATATTTTCTGTGTTGCATACAGTCAATAACAATGTAAACTTTTTGAGTTTCGGACATACTGGCAAGTCCAATGGCATTTCAAAATTGATAAGTGTCAGCGACTCCAATTCAGGATATAAATAATCCTGTTTTACATCTGAGGGATACTCAAAACGGTTCGTAGTGAATTCGCGAAGCCGTGGAAGATGGGAGCATATTTCGAACATATTTCGTGCATCCTTCGATTGCACATCCAATTTTTCCAAGTGTATCAGTTTCTTTATGTGTTGCTCTGAAACAAATTTAAGGCACTCGTCAAGGAAATTCTGTTCGTATCAAGTAGTTTAAAATTCTTACCCTGGCCCATCGAAATGTTCTCCAACGTCAATTCCTTGCAGTATGGATTCACTTGCTGGAGCAGATCCGATCCGCGATAATGCAAGACATCTAAGGAAAGCTTTTCAATGCATCTCATGTTTACAACACGTTTTAACGCGTCTACATTTTCATCAGTTATCATCAAAACGACATGCCTGAGGTTGATGCAGTTTTTTTCTATGAGCTCTCCCAGTTCGTCCATAACCTTAACACGTTGCATTGAAATATATTCAACAGTTGATCCGCATAACGACAGAATAACTCGTAGCTCGTTGTCTGTGTATCCCTCATTTGAATTTATTTCTTCACCGACGAAAAGTGACTTATACTCTCCTTTAGCGTGGTACGCAAAAACGCATCCAAGTTGCTTGTTTACTTGAGCCCATCTCAGCTTATCTTTCTCGCTGAGGTATTTAAACAGTTTTTCAGTAAATTCAAGTGGTAGATTCGGCAGCATTTTGAAGCAGAAACACGAACAAAACCCAACAGCAAAGAGAACGGGCGAGTGAATTATGTATGTATATCGATGTTTTATTTGCCAGTCCGTCCGGTGGAAATAAATGTACCAGCCAGAGTCCAGTTCAGCTTCAGAAGAAAACGTTTGTCTATTTGCGGAGATAATGTTTGTACCGGCTCCTGATTAAAAACTTGAAATACATACGTTTGATATTTCTCCTCTGTTTCGAGCGAGTTTTAATTCTTTTTTTAATTTGCGAGCTTACTTCTCTCTTGGCACCGAATACAGATTCTGTCGCAATTCTCTTTCCGCTTCCCTTTTTATACCCAGCCCTACTAAGAGCGCTTTGACGCCATCTTTGATGAGAGAGAGAGAAAAACACGAAGATAGCTGAGTACTGAGTAAAATAAGACCCGAAAAGAGAGCGAATTTCATCATGTTTCTGCACTTTTTCATGCATACTGACACACAGATGGTCCCCGAAAGAGAGCAGATGAGGTGACGAGTGTAGAGCCGTTTCACTTTGTTGCGGTTTTCTGTCCGCTTGACTATTCTTCCAATTCTTTTGCCGCTCTCTCATTGCTCTCAGCAACAACAACAGGCTTTTTTCAACTACCTGCTCTCACTCCCAAAAAAACCCTTACGAACTCAGCTCTACTGAGAGCGCTTTGACGCCATGTTTGATGAGAGAGAGAGAGAGAAAAGAACGCAGATAGCTGAGTACTGAGTAAAATAAGACCCGAAAACAGAGCGAATCTCATCAAGTTTCTGCACGTTTGCCTGCATACTGATGGTCCCCGAAAGAGAGCAGATGAGGTGACGAGCGAAGAGCTGTTTCACTTTGTTGCGGTTTTCTGTCCGCTTTGACTATTTTTCCAACTCTTTTGCCGCTCTCTCATTGCTCTCAGCAACAACAACAGACGCCATCTTTGATGAGAGAGAGATAGAGAGAAGAACGAAGATAGCTGAATACTGAAGCACAAGGAATCACGAACGGGACTGTACTTTTCTGCCTTTGTTTTGATTCTTTTTAGCTGGTACTCAAAGAGTTTAGGGTTATATTATATTGATGAGGATTATATTATATGGTGTATGTAGTAGCCAGAAGAAAGCGTTTCTGGCCCCCTAAACTCTTGTTCAGCATCAATGTCTGTCTGTGTTGGCTTTCTAAATTCTTTATGCTGCGCCTTGTAAATTTTTCCTTGATGTGTGCGACTTTTTTAATACCCTGCACTTGTATAATAATAATTTTAATTTTATACCCTATTTTCTTGTCGTAATACAAATTAGTGTATGTACTTCTGGGTTTGAAATAGTTAGGGGATTAGCCAGGTCTCCAGCGACTGTCCTTACCTTCTGTTCATCGTTTGCTGGGGCTCTGCTGCGACTTCTGAGGAAAGTCGTGAAGTGGAAAAAGTGGCAGAATAGATATCTTTAGTGACTGCCGCTGTCAATGATAGTGATTAACTTTAAGCATACATCAATCGGGGATTATAGCTAACATCTGCTGACAATTCGTGTTCCCGTATTCCCCTCAAACCCCATGAGCTCCCTCCCTCCATAAGACTCTCCAGAGGCTACTCATTTGTATGCTGTCTGGGTATTCCCTTAAGCTCCAACTAATCACCAGAAATAAATAACGAAAAGAAACACTCTTTCTGATCATTTCATATATGTATAATATATTCCATATGATATATGCACCGGGAATAATAAAATAAATAAATACAAATTTCGGCAGCTAAAACTACACACGAGTATTGCCATTTGCATAAATTTGGACTCGAAACTATAAATAAATAATGTAAATGTTTATTTTTTTATTAACTGAAGTAGATTTCGTGGCAGGATGTCAGGGGTGCTTTAATATGATAGATAAATAGGGTCATAGATCTTTTAAAAGCAGCTCAAAAGTTGATGAAATTTAATTGCTTTATTAATTTGAAAACCAACCCCGACAGACATTGATGCTGAACAAGAGTTTATGGGGCCAGAAACGCTTTCTTCTTTGTACTACATGCACACCATATACATATGTACATATGTAATATAATCCTCATCAATATACATAATATAACCCTAAACTCTTTGAGTACCAGCTAAAAAAAATCAAAACAAAGGCAGAAAAGTACAGTCCCGTTCGTGATTCCTTGTGCTTCAGTATTCAGCTATCTGCGTTCTTTTCTCTCTCTCTCTCTCTCTCATCAAACATGGCGTCTGTTGTTGTTGCTGAGAGCAATGAGTGAGCGGCAAAAGAATTGGAAGAATAGTCAAAGCGGACAGAAAACCGCAACAAAGTGAAACGGCTCTACACTCGTCACCTCATCTGCTCTCTTTCGGGGACCATCTGTGTGTCAGTATGCAGGCAAACGTGCAGAAACTTGATGAGATTCGCTCTGTTTTCGGGTCTTATTTTACTCAGTAAAAAAACACTTTTCTTGTCTAAAAAAATTTAATATAATTTCGGAACATAATTTAAGCAAATTATGTTTCCGAATTCCACAAATATTTCCAGACAAAAATTCTTTAAAATTTGAGGGAAGTAATAAAAGTACTCTCGGAATCACTTAAATGTTGTGTAATATAAACTTTGGGTATAATTAGTACACACTAAAAATATTGGGTAACGGGAAGTAAACAATCTGATAATTGCCACATGCAATGGGCAATTTTAATTACTTTTAAAGATCAAGATTAGTACGTACTGCAAAATATATATGTACATATGTACGTACTTACATACATATGTATGTATGTGTATGGGTTTCAACAATATAATGAAATTGTTTAAACTTTGAGATTTTCAATGTTACATGTGTGATTTTAAATTATTTTCTTTTATCGTTAGCTACATTTGTTCATTTACATTTATACGAAATATGTGTACCTTTTTTTGACCCTACATCCTATTCAAGCATCTACATACTTCAAAGGAGGGGAAAACTTTTCTCATACGCCAACTTTCGCTTACATTTTACTGAAAAACTTGTGAACCACTTGCTGAGAGAAAACCCCCTTCAGAAAACTTGTGTGTGGATCGATGCCTTGAAAGTCAGGCAAAACAATGACAATGCTCTGTAGAATAATTTCTGTGCTCATTCATAATGCCGCCATTATCCACAGACAATTGGGGAAAGAAATCATAAAAAGCATACTACACGCTCCCAACAAAAATCGTTAAAAGCGACAACTGTTTGAATTGGAGAACCAGTCCGTGCAATGGGTAAAAACAGTCCATGGAATGAGAAAAAAGTGCCGGCGGAATGGATGTGTTTGTTGGATGCATTAAGCATACGCCGGAGTGTCCCCAAGAAGTGAAAGGAACGAGAGGGTGGCAACCCACACTGGCCGCACTTGTCTCCTGAGGGTGGTTACCATTACCATGCTGGGTGGTGGCGCCACAAATTGTTCAAATGGGGGGTCGGTCCATAAATATTTTATCACCCGATGGCCCCGAAAAAAAACAACAAAATACATACTTACATAATTGAACAAAATAACCCCCACTGAGAGTAAAGCTTTTTATACGATTGGAACTACAGGGTTTAACCAATTAGGGGTTATATAAATCTATATAATCAGCCAAAATATATGATATAATTTTGTAAAAAAAGGGTTTTCTCTTGGTACAGTTGGATTTCTTTAAGGGATCTTCATGGAAAATACTGCATTTCATTGTACAAATAAGATAAAAAGATGGACGCAAATGGGAACTATGTATAAATATAATCTAGAAAAGGAAAGATTAAAGAATTTAATGAAAGGCTAAAACAGGTTGTAAATTCTCATAGACACAGATGTTTATGTACCATACATTTAAATAAATCTTGTATCTTCTTAGCGAACTGAGATAAGAATAGAGAAGAACGCATTTAGGTACTTGAACCAAGGACTAAGCACTTGAAGTGGGAGAGAACATATGATATTATTGACCCTTTAAATTCTATCGCATTTATTGACTTTATTCCCAATTAAAAGATGCTTAAAGATGCAATAAAAGTGTGTGGCTGTGGGCATAAACAAATGAAACGAAAAGAAAAATTTGATTTGATTCTGAAGAGTTTTAATGGATTTTAAAACCCATAAACAATGACCTTCAACGTGCTCTTGTGGGGTTAATGGGGTAATCAAATCTTTTCTACAAATGAATTTAGCGTTTAATTGCATCTTGTATATAATTGTATATAATTTAATGCTACCTCAAACCCAACCAAAATCGATTCTAAATGGTTTACAACATTAAGCATCAACCATTCCCCCTTTGACCGTATCGCAAATGTAATGTTTGTTCTCTTTTCTGTGAAACCCCCTCAGGACATAACGAGAGGAGGACAAATCATTGCAATTAACTCGCGTAACCGAGCCAACAACAAAAGCCACGAGAAGAAGACCCTAGAGCCCACTAGAGCGAGAGCCACGTGAGACAGGCAGAGAGGCAGAGAACCCCCGGGGGCCACACCACACCACACCACACCATACACATCCCTCCTCTGGCACTCTCTGGGCCCTCCCGCCCCGCCAAAACAAAGCATGGGCGACAATATAATTGGCTCTGCGAGCTTCCTGCACTTGGGGGACATTGTCTCCCTGTATGCAGAGGGCAGCGTATGCGGATTCTTGAGCACACTCGGGTAAGTGTCCTTTGACGTGAAGGAGATCTCCCGCTAAACGTTTGCCCCTTCGACAGCCTGGTGGATGATCGCACAGTTGTATGCCCCGAGGCGGGGGACTTGAGTTGTCCGCCCAAAAAGTTTCGAGGTAAGTTGCTCGAAAACGGAAACCCCACTGAATCTCTAATGATTTATCCTTATCCCTTTAGATTGCTTGATCAAAATATGTCCAATGAATCGATATTCCGCACAGAAGCAGTTCTGGAAGGCAGCCAAGCAATCAGCCAGCTCCAACACAGATCCCAATCTGCTCAAGAGGCTGCATGTAAGTGAAAAATAAGTGACGAAGCCCAAGAAAGAGTTTTTCCTAACGACTGTGTCCCCCTCTATTTGCAGCACGCGGCGGAGATTGAAAAGAAACAAAACGAAACGGAGAACAAGAAACTGCTGGGCACATCCATCCAATATGGCCGCGCTGTGGTGCAGCTCCTGCATCTAAAGTCCAACAAATATCTGACTGTAAACAAGCGACTGCCGTCGCTGCTCGAGAAGAATGCGATGCGCGTGTACCTGGATGCGAATGGGAATGAGGGCTCCTGGTTCTACATCAAGCCGTTCTATAAGCTCCGCTCCATCGGGGACTATGTGGTGGTGGGGGACAAGGTGATACTCAGTCCGGTGAATGCCGATCAGCAGAACCTGCATGTGGCGGCCAGCTACGAGCTGCCCGACAATCCCGGTTGCAAGGAGGTGAATGTGTTGAACTCGTCCACATCGTGGAAAATCTCCTTGTTTATGGAGCACAAGGAGAACCAGGAGCACATACTCAAGGGTGGCGACGTCGTGCGTTTGTTTCACGCGGAACAGGAGAAATTCCTCACCATGGACGAGTACAAGAAGCAGTACCATGTGTTTCTGCGTACCACAGGACGCACAAGCGCCACGGCGGCGACCAGCAGCAAGGCCCTTTGGGAGATTGAAGTGGTCCAGCACGATTCGTGCCGCGGTGGAGCAGGCGACTGGAATTCCCTCTACCGCTTCAAGCATCTGGCCACGGGACACTATCTGGCCGCAGAAGCGGAGGTGGATGTGGCCGCAGGAATCTCTGCTTCGGCGGTGGCGGCACATGAACTGCTGCTGGGGGACTGCAGCAAGGATTCGGGACTAAGCTCTACAATGAATTCAACACTAAATGGTGAGGATCAACCCTTAAAAGTGGCTTCCTATAACCGATCTCCTTTTTTCCTTCCAGAAAAACCCAAAGGCAAGCAATACCGACTCGTTTCCGTACCCTATTCCGCTGACATTGCCTCGGTTTTTGTGCTGGACGCCACCACTATGGCCCGACCGGACAGTTTGGTGCCGCAATCCAGCTACGTGCGGCTGCAGCACATCTGCTCGAACACGTGGGTGCATGCCACATCGATACCCATCGATGCAGACGACGACAAGCCGGTGATGTCGAAGGTCTGCTGTTCCCCCATCAAAGAGGACAAGGAGGCCTTTGCCTTGATACCCGTCTCGCCCGTGGAAGTGCGTGATTTGGATTTTGCGAACGATGCGTGCAAGGTGCTGGCGCTGGTCACCAGCAAGCTGGACAATGGCAGCATTTCAATCAATGAGCGGCGGGCGTTGATCTCCCTGTTGCAGGATATTGTTTACTTTATAGCTGGAATGGAGAACGAGCAGAACAAGACTAAGGCATTGGAGTTTACCATAAAGAATCCAATCAGGGACCGCCAGAAGCTGCTGCGGGAGCAGTACATACTCAAGCAGCTGTTCAAGATACTGCAGGGACCTTTCCAGGAGCACACCGCAGGAGACGGTCCATTCCTCAGGCTGGATGAGCTCGGTGATCCGAAGAACGCGCCGTACAAGAACATCTTTAGGCTGTGCTACCGCATACTGCGACTGTCGCAGCAGGACTATCGCAAGAATCAGGAATACATAGCCAAGCACTTTGGCTTGATGCAGAAACAGATCGGCTACGACATCCTGGCCGAGGACACCATCACCGCGCTGCTGCACAACAATCGCAAGTTGCTGGAGAAGCACATCACTGCCGCCGAGATTGAGACATTTGTGGGTCTTGTGCGCAAGAATATGCACAACTGGGACTCGCGTTTCCTCGACTATCTGTCCGATCTGTGTGTGTCGAATCGCAAGGCCATTGCCGTCACTCAGGAGCTGATCTGCAAGAGTGTCCTTAGCGACAAGAACAAGGACATACTCATCGAGACGCAGGTGAAGGCTCTGAAGAGCAGTGCGACCCTGGTGCGCTGCTACAAAGGCACTACCGAGGATGTGTGCCTGGCCACGCTCACCGAAGTGGCGGGCGATGACGAGGATCGTTCCGATGTGCAGTCCACATCCACCACCACCACGTGGGATAGCGCGAGCTTGAATGAAGATGAGGAGCTAATGTCGCCGGGCGATAAATACGAAATACATTTGAAATGGACAGGACAACCGGTGAGGGACGGAGGGAATGCGATGCAGCATAAGAATATTATAATTTCTCTCTCTTTTAGACCTCTCGATCGATGGCAGATCTGGCCGATTCAGTGGCCGATGGCTCTGAGCAGGACGCAGCTATCCTGAATTATTATCGCCACCAGTTGAATCTGTTCTCCAATATGTGCTTGAATCGTCAGTACCTGGCCCTAAATGAACTCTCCCCTCGACTGGACATTGATTTGATTCTCAAGTGAGTCTTGTTTCAAGAAAATGCAGACTTTCCTTCTATTCTGCAACGTTTCGCAGATGCATGTCGGATGAGACGATGCCCTACGAGCTGCGTGCCTCCTTCTGTCGTCTGATGCTGCATTTGCATGTGGATCGTGATCCCCAGGAGCCAGTTACGCCTGTGAAATATGCGCGTCTGTGGAGTGAGATACACACAAAGATGTCCATCATGGAGTGAGTAAACCCCAGAATAAAGGTTCCCCCAGTGCTGATTCTTCTTTCTTTTAGCTACGACGGGAAGAACCAGCAACCGGATCAGAACAAACAGGCATGTCGTGCCAAATTCAACACTACCATTGCCTTTGTGGAGAACTATCTGTGCAATGTGGCCACCAAAGTGTGGCTCTTTACCGATCAAGAGCAAAATAAACTCACATTTGAGGTGGGTGAATCGACAGATCGACAAAGACCTCTAACTGAAAGGTTTTTCTTTATTTTTTAGGTAGTAAAACTAGCCAGAGATTTGATTTACTTTGGTTTCTATAGCTTCAGTGATCTATTGAGGCTAACCAAGACGCTGCTCTCCATTCTGGACTGTGTATCGGATACTTCGACGGGTGGAGCCTTTGCTAGCACCGATATTGATTGTAAGTATCCGCCAAAGAATGGATATTTATCTTAGAGTTTTGTTCATTTGTCATTTTGATTGGTATTTTCATTGACAAGCTGTCGAAGAGGAGACAAAAGCAGAGGGTAATCATTCATCACAGATCTAAAGGAAAAGCCGTGGCCTCTCATTTATTTATTTCGATTTTCCCCCACATTACAGCTGAAGGTGGAGTCCTGCGTTCCATTGGAGACATAAACACGGTGATGACATCGTTGGCCCTGGGATCCGTGGGTCAGGCCATTGCTGCCCCTTCAATGGCCCTGCAGCAGCGCAAGAGTGTGTCCCAACTGATGAAGGAGTATCCATTGGTGATGGACACCAAACTAAAGATCATCGAGATACTGCAGTTCATACTGGATGTGCGCTTGGACTACAGAATCAGCTGCTTGCTGTCCATCTTCAAGCGGGAGTTTGACGAATCCGATGTGGCCGCTGCTGCCACGAATGGAGGAGAGTCTGGCACGCCGCAGCCCCAGTCACAGTCTCAGGCACAGCCGTCCCCTTTGAGCACACCCAATGATCCCAGCGATCCCATGGCCAACGCAGAGTCTATGGCTGCTGCAGCAGCTGCTGCCGCCGCCACAGCAGCGCGGCAGAAGAACATCGACCTGGAGTCCATTGGTGTACAGGCGGAGGGCATCTTTGACTGCGAGCGCAGCGATGCGGCCAATCTGGATTTGGATGGCCAGGGCGGACGCACTTTTCTGCGCGTACTTCTCCATCTGATAATGCACGACTATGCGCCGTTGGTTTCGGGTGCATTGCATCTTCTTTTCCGGCATTTCAGCCAGCGCCAGGAGGTCTTGCAGGCCTTTCGACAGGTGTGTGTTCATCAGAGGGAGAGAGAGATTACATTTTATCATTGTTTTTTGATTTTTTCAATGCTTTTGCAAGGATATAATGAAGAAAGTAGAATTTAATGTTTTTAATGACTAGAATTTGTAAGATTTAGAGTCAGCGGTGGGCAGGCGTTTCTGATTTTGGGAGCAGTAGCGAAACTCAACTCGATCATTAATACTCCGCGTCTTGAACCTTGTATTTGTTTCTCGGGAAATCTCTTTTGTACTTTTCGCTTGTGCGTCTCGAGTCGAGCATCAATCTGGCCCTTCACGGAGCAAGCACGTGCCCACCGCTGATTTAGAGAGACATAATTTATTAGAGCCATCCATCATTTACCCATTCGCCATTATATCATTCATTTGTTAAATTTGGAAGAGCATTGTAGTCCTACGGCATGCCGTAGATCTTATACGTAGCTTTTGAAACTCAACTAACACTTTAATCGATCTAATCTCGTACTCATCTTTTCTCTTGTGTTTGCATGCGCTAACTCTCTCAATCTCTCTCTATAATAACCATCATATATATATCGAACAAAACGAATCGAACCGAATCACTATATATCGTATAAAATCGTATTTCATATATATAACAAAACTACTAAAACCACACCAAAAACTATAAAAAAAAACTAACAAAAGTGGACGTATTCCGCATACCGTACTGAACGCTCTTTTGATTTTGTATGTACCCATGATATTTTCAAAACGAAACCTCCAAGGAAAACCTAGCGGATCCTAACTAGTAGCATTTTCTGCCCCCTTGCAGGTGCAACTTCTCGTCTCGGACAGCGATGTGGAGTCGTACAAGCAGATCAAATCTGACTTGGATATCCTGCGGCAGAGTGTGGAGAAGTCCGAGCTGTGGGTGTACAAGGCCAAGGCCACGGACGAGCTGGGGGGCACAGATCCGGCGGGAGATGCCGTCAATGTGGAGTACAATGCGGCTCTGTCGCAGGAGCAGCGCAACGAGTACCGCAAGGTCAAGGAGATCCTGATGCGAATGAACAAATTCTGCGTCACGGCCTCTGGCTACGGCCACGGATCATCGGTGGTGAAGCCGCGCAAGCACGAACAGCGTCTCCTAAGGAATGTGGGGGTGCACACTGTAGTCCTCGATCTGCTGCAGAATCCCTACGACGAGAAGGACGATGAGCTGATGAAGGAATTGATGTGTTTGGCCCACGAATTCCTGCAGAACTTTTGCCTTGGCAATCAGCAGAATCAGGTTCTGCTCCACAATCATCTCGATTTGTTCCTGAATCCCGGAGTAAAACATTGAAATATATATATATTTTGAAGCATTATAATAATTGTGGAATCCCTTGCAGATACTCGAAGCCAAGACAGTGTGTGCCATCTTCAAGGATAACCTGGCACTCTGCAATGAAGTGACGGATAAGGTGGTCCAGCATTTTGTGCACTGCATAGAGATCCATGGCAGGCATGTGGCCTACTTGCAGTTCCTGCAGACAATTGTCAAGGCGGAGAATCAGTTCATACGCAAGTGCCAGGACATGGTGATGCAGGAGCTGATCAATTCCGGGGAGGATGTGCTGGTGTTCTACAACGACAAGACCTCGTTCCAGCACTTTGTGCAGATGATGCAGCAGCAGCAGCTGGCCCGCATGGAGAAGCTCAGCGACGACAGTCCGCTGAAGTATCACGTGGAGCTGGTGAAGCTGCTGGCCTGCTGCACCATGGGCAAGAACGTGTACACGGAGATCAAGTGCAACAATCTGATCTCGCTGGACGACATCGTCACGGTCATCTGCCATCCGCTGTGCATGCCCGAGGTGAAGGAGGCCTATGTGGACTTTCTCAATCACTGTTACATCGACACGGAGGTGGAGATGAAGGAGATCTATGCCTCGGGCCACATGTGGAACCTCTTTGAGAAGAGCTTCCTGGTGGACATCCATCAGCTTATCTCGAATGCCGCCGCCAGTGCGAACAAGACGCTGCAGGCGTATGTTTTGAATGGGGTGACCAATCTGCTGGGCAGCTTCTTCTCCAGCCCCTTCTCCGACCAGAGCGCCATCGTGCAGACGCGTCAGTTGATCTTCGTGCAGCTCCTGCAGTCCGCCTACCGCCTCACCCAATGCAAGTGGATGTCGTTGGCGGACCGATTCAATGTCGAGAACTGCATCCGTACGCTGGTCGAGTCGGCCAAGATGCGGAGCATCGCCTTGCCGCTGGAGCTGGAGCAGCAGGTGGCCAACATGTCCAGCAAGACGGCCATGCTCACACGGCAGACAACCAAATGGCTGCTGGCTTCGAAGCAACCAAAGTACGAGACCCAGCAGTCGGCCACCCTGATGCGCTGGGACCGCTCGATCATCGAGGGCCTGCAGGACATTGTCTCGCTGCTGGAAGATCAGCTGAAGCCCGTGGTGGAGGCGGAGCTCTCGCTGCTCGTGGACATACTCTACCGCTCGGAATTGCTCTTTCCCGCTGGCACAGAGTCCCGCAAACGGTGCGAGAGCGGGGGCTTCATCCGCAAACTGATCAAGCACACCGAGAAGCTGCTGGAGGAGAAGGAGGAGCGCATGTGTGTCAAGGTGCTGCGGACTCTACGCGAGATGATGGCCATCGACGTGAACTACGGCGAGAAGGGGGATGCCCTGCGGCAGACGCTGCTCCTGCGCTACTTTCAGTGCAAGAGCACGCCCAGGCTGGAGGAGGATCTGTTGTCGCCCCTTCGAGCAGCCGTGCCTCCGATGTCAGAGATGGCCAAGCAGCACCATCTGGTGACCCACGGACCGGGGGCCAAGTACCTGGCGAGGGCGGGCAAGACCCTCCACGAGATGCAGAACCATCTGGACCGCGAGGGCGCCTCTGATCTGGTGGTGGAGCTGGTCATCAAGTCCGTTCACTCGCCCAACATATTCGTGGAGGCCGTCGAGCTGGGTATCGCGCTGCTGGAGGGCGGCAATCCGATTATCCAGAAGGGCATCTTCCAGAAGTTCCTCAGCGACGACCTCAACCAGGCCTTCTTCAAGGTCTTCTTTGAGAAGATGAAGGACGCCCAGCAGGAGATCAAGTCCACTGTTACGGTGAACACGACGGACATTGCCGCCAAGGCTCATGAGCACAAGGCGGACACAAATCTAGAGTTGGATAAGATCTCCCGCAAGCATGGGTTGAAGAGCAATGGAGTGGTCATCACGGAGGAACTGAAGCGGGAACTCCACAATGCAGGACTGGCCACAGTGCGGGCGTATGGCAATGCCCGGAACATCCACTCGGGCGAGGAGAGCTCCTCGATCAGTGTGAACAGTCCGCTGGAGGATATACTGGCCGAGAAGCTCGAAAAGCACAAAGACAGCAAGGAGCAGCGCAATCAGCTGTCCAACAAGGTTCTCGTCATGCAGCCGATCCTCCGCTTCCTGCAGCTCCTCTGCGAGAATCACAATCCCGATATGCAGAACCTGCTGCGCAATCAGAACAACAAAACGAACAACAATCTGGTGTCCGAGACTCTGATGTTCCTCGATTGCATCTGCGGCTCGACCACCGGCGGCCTGGGTCTCCTGGGGCTCTACATCAACGAGCACAATGTGGCGCTGATCAATCAGACGCTGGAAACACTCACCGAGTACTGCCAGGGGCCGTGCCACGAAAACCAGAACTGCATTGCCACCCACGAATCGAATGGGTTGGACATCATCACGGCACTGATACTGAACAACATCAATCCGCTGGGCGAGAACCGCATGGATCTGGTACTGGAGCTAAAGAACAACGCCTCCAAGCTGCTGCTGGCTATTATGGAGAGCCGCGGCGACAGCGAGAACGCGGAGCGCATACTCTACAACATGAATCCCAAGCAGCTGGTGGAGGTGGCCTGCAAGGCCTACCACCAGGAGGAGCTCATCGATGAGCATGACGAAGCGGACGAGCCGGATGCCGCCACCGACGACGACGATGCCACTGTGAGTCCACGCGAGGTGGGCCACAACATCTATATACTCTGCCATCAGTTGGCGCAGCATAACAAGGAGCTAGCCGGCCTGCTCAAGGCCTCCGAGGATCCACAATCGGCCAGCTTCGATGCCAAGACCAGCCAGGCCCTCATGTACTATGCTACGCACACGGCGCAAATTGAGGTAAAGATCTATGAACATTTCAGGGATTATCTTCCACATCTTCGTGTACATTTTTCTTTATAGATTGTACGCAATGATCGTACGCTGGAGCAGATTGTCTTTCCCATACCCGAAATCTGCGAGTACTTGACCACGGATACGAAAATCAAAATTCTCAACACTGCCGAACGGGATGATCAGGGCTCGAAGGTGGCTGACTTTTTCGACAAGGCCGAGGAGATGTTCAACGAGATGAAATGGCAAAAGAAGCTTAGAAGTAGGCTTCCACTCCTCCCTTTCTGGGTCACCACTTAGGACCCTAGCTAATTTTGGACTCTCTTCCAGGTCAACCCTTACTGTTTTGGATCAGCAGCTACATGTCCCTGTGGAGCAACATACTCTTCAATTGTGTGGTTGTCATAAATATAATTGTGGCCCTTTTCTATCCCTTTGATAAGAGCAATACTGTACCAGGTGAGAGAATATATATATGTAGGACGAGAGATCGAGAAAGCTAGAGAGGCAGAGCGCTAGATGCTAGGTGTTTCGGTACAGTGGACAGTACAATAAGTCGAAAATAATAGAGAATTACTTTACTCATATGACCCAACAGATTCCAAAGATTAAACCATTTGAAAATCCACTTTTTGTTACTTACAGACCTGAGTCCGCACATTTCGCTGCTTTTCTGGATCATAATGCTACTCTCGTTGGTCTTTGTGATAATGCTGCCCCGTGCATCTGGCATCCGAACACTTATAGGCTCCGCCATACTGCGCTCAAACTTTTTGCTGGGACCAGAGTCAACTCTCTGTTTACTGGGCGTGGTCACGGTATGCAATCGAATACCTACATATAAGCTGTTAAAAGATATCTAATTCGTTATCCTGTTTGCAGGTCACACTCAAGAGCGTTCATATAGTCAGCATAATGGGTAACAAGGGTACACTAGAGAAGAAATTGATCAAAATAATCACCGATATGCAGTTGCTTTATCATTGCATTTATATTGCATTTTGTTTCTGTGGTCTGATTGTTCATCCATTCTTTTATTCCTTGTTGGTAAGTTGTATGATCCTTCTGCACCTTCTGCTTTTTCATCATAATTGTTCCTCTCCAGCTTTTCGATGTGGTCTACCGCGAGGAGACGCTGGTCAATGTCATCCGTTCGGTAACCCGCAATGGACGCTCGATAGTCCTGACCGCTGTACTGGCTCTGATTTTGGTGTACCTGTTCTCCATCATTGGCTACATGTTCTTTAGGGATGACTTCCTGGTTAGTGTGGACTTTGATGAGCAGGAGAACACCGGCTCCCCACTGGGCATGGCCATGCCACCAGTGACCGTCTCAGTGCCGCCAGTAGTAGAAGAGTTTTGTACGGCACCCGATGCACTGGGAAATTGTGGAGGCAGCAAACCGCTACCAGCTTCGAGCGATGTGGCTAGCAATGTCGGCAGTGCTGGCGGCGATGTGAAGGAGCGTTCCTGCGACTCTCTGGTCATGTGCATTGTGACCACACTGAATCAGGGACTGCGGAATGGCGGGGGCATTGGAGATATACTCAGGGCGCCCTCCAGCAAGGTATTCCAACTGTCATTTTGATTTATTTCTATAACACTAATGTGTTTTTTTTGTTCCTTGCAGGAGGGTCTATTTGTGGCTCGAGTAATCTACGATCTGCTGTTCTTCTTCATTGTGATCATTATCGTTTTGAACCTGATCTTTGGTGTGATCATCGATACCTTTGCCGATCTGCGATCGGAGAAACAGCAAAAGGAGGCCATATTGAAGACGACCTGCTTCGTGTGCTCCCTCAATCGATCAGCGTTCGACAACAAGACCGTCAGCTTCGAGGAGCACATAAAGAGCGAGCACAACATGTGGCACTATCTGTACTTTATTGTTCTGGTCAAGGTGAAGGACCCCACTGAATTCACTGGTCCCGAAAGCTATGTCTACGCCATGGTCAAGGCTGGCATACTCGAATGGTTTCCTCGCCTACGGGCCATGTCTCTGGCGGCGGTGGATGCGGATGGCGAGCAGATTGAGCTGCGCAGCATGCAGACCCAGCTGCTGGAGACGCAGTTGCTCATCAAGAACCTATCCACGCAGCTGCACGAGCTCAAGGATCACATGACGGAGCAACGCAAACAGAAGCAGCGCTTGGGTCTGCTCAACACAACGGCAAACAGCCTCCTGCCGTTTCAATGAATTGAATCCCGATTAGAATATAATAGAACCCTTCTTTGCACTTAATTTTGGTAAACATTCCCTATGCACGCACATAGATATGAGAACCATAAAGTATTGGCACCATGCCCAATATAACAACCTCTTCGAAACTCATTCTAAGAGGGTACACTCCTGGAGTGATACAAGATTATTTACCTCTTCGAATGATCCGAGTATCGAGTGTCCTCGAAATATACTTCTGTATTAGATTCGAATTCCAAAATCAACAAAACAAACTTGCTCAAATAACATCCCTCTAGACATAATCTTCGAAATTCTATGCAAAACCAACAACTAACTGAATAACTGAATATAACGTATAGTGAACTCACACTCAGAGAACTTAGGGCTGTTAACATGTTAATTAGTGAGCGTGTTACGCATTTTTTTCACAATTTTAGACAAGGTTTTTCTACCTTACCTCTTATACCCTAGCCTCTTATACCCTTGTTGACTCTAAAATACCTGAATGCTAGAATCTAGAATCGTAGTTAACTTGAAAATGTTCGCCGAGCGACCTCAAAAACCATTTTCCGAAAACCTTTTGCGCTGTTTTAAGTTACTTACTTTAGTTAATTGTTAATACTATATACGAATAATTTCTCATAAGTTTTGTAATACCAGAAAGCAATCGACTTGCAAATCAAATCTAAATATTGTGATTACACCTTTTTCCATTTCTATTTCGATTCCGTTCCGTTTTCATTTTTTAATGGTTTACTTAGTACTCGAAACGAGTTTGTTGGTTAAATTCATTCTAAGCTAACATCTAGATTTTGTCCTAAGTGAAACTAAACTACAGTTAAGTGCAACTTTATATCTTTACATATAAATGCATATACATAAATATCTTTTAAATAAAACTACCCGATTGATACGCTATCATCTTTAAAAAGTAGGTCTTGGGCACCAGCAACAATTTGATATTTTTGGATTTCCAGGACTTTCTCGATCCCACGCCCCGATCGTGGCACAACCAGAAGTTCGGGACGCTATATCTCGAGCAAATGGGGCCAGATCGGCGATGGACCTACTTTTCCGGGATCGCGAGGATCCTAAATTACGATTACAATAAAAGGACGATTATTTTTGATTATTTTTAGCCAACATTTTTATTATTACATATTACACTACAAAATGTGCGAGCAACTTTTTAAGTGTCGTTGGTTGCCAGCGAATAATTGAACGTTTATTTGCATTGAACTCGAATCTGGTTCTAAATAGCTTCTGGCGACCTGGCGCTTTGCCTTTCGATTGCAAATTACAACAAGTATAAAAAACGTTGTACAAAATCAGTTAAACGATCATAACATAACACTGGAAGGAAGCTGCCGTGTCGGCAAACAAACGGAACTCTTCGTTTCTTTCGTTTTTCGTATATTTACGTCCTCCTCGGCATTACGCGGGTAGACTGACAAGTATTATTTGGGTTGCGAACTTATAAATTAACATTTTACTTAATTTTAATTCTTAATAGAGTTACACATTTTCAGGATTCTTACACATATATTTTCGCATCAATGGAGTATGCTCTTTGTTGCTGTTTTCTGTCCAACGATCGTGTCGGCAAACAAACGGAACTCTTCGTTGTTTCATTCGTTTCTCGTATATCTACGTCCTCCTCGGCATCACGCGGGTAGACTGACAAGTATTATTTGGGTTGCGAACTTATAAATTAACATTTTACTTAATTTTAATTCTTAAAAGAGTTACACATTTTCAGGATTCTTACACATATATTTTCGCATCAATGGAGTATGCTCTTTGTTGTTGTTTTCTGTCCAATGATCGTGTCGGCAAACAAACGGAACTCTTCGTTGTTTCTTTCGTTTCTCGTATATTTACGTCCTCCTCGGCATCACGCGGGTAGACTGACAAGTATTATTTGGGTTGCGAACTTATAAATTAACATTTTACTTAATTTTAATTCTTAAAAGAGTTATGCATTTTCAGTATTCTTACTACGGCCACAGAAATTCGCCGAACAAGCATCGTATAATTGAATCTATGGAGCTTAAAAACTGCAAGGGCTTACATTTTCCGAGAACTATTATTGTATGCTTATTCACAGGCGATGTCTAGATGCTCCAGTGTGTCTCCGTACTTTGAAATAATGCCAGCAATATTTTCTGTGTTGCATACAGTCAATAACAATGTAAACTTTTTGAGTTTCGGACATACTGGCAAGTCCAATGGCATTTCAAAATTGATAAGTGTCAGCGACTCCAATTCAGGATATAAATAATCCTGTTTTACATCTGAGGGATACTCAAAACGGTTCGTAGTGAATTCGCGAAGCCGTGGAAGATGGGAGCATATTTCGAACATATTTCGTGCATCCTTCGATTGCACATCCAATTTTTCCAAGTGTATCAGTTTCTTTATGTGTTGCTCTGAAACAAATTTAAGGCACTCGTCAAGGAAATTCTGTTCGTATCAAGTAGTTTAAAATTCTTACCCTGGCCCATCGAAATGTTCTCCAACGTCAATTCCTTGCAGTATGGATTCACTTGCTGGAGCAGATCCGATCCGCGATAATGCAAGACATCTAAGGAAAGCTTTTCAATGCATCTCATGTTTACAACACGTTTTAACGCGTCTACATTTTCATCAGTTATCATCAAAACGGCATGCCTGAGGTTGATGCAGTTTTTTTCTATGAGCTCTCCCAGTTCGTCCATAACCTTAACACGTTGCATTGAAATATATTCAACAGTTGATCCGCATAACGACAGAATAACTCGTAGCTCGTTGTCTGTGTATCCCTCATTTGAATTTATTTCTTCACCGACGAAAAGTGACTTATACTCTCCTTTAGCGTGGTACGCAAAAACGCATCCAAGTTGCTTGTTTACTTGGGCAAATCTCAGCTTATCTTTCTCGCTGAGGTATTTAAACAGTTCTTCAGTAAATTCAAGTGGTAGATTCGGCAGCATTTTGAAGCAGAAACACGAACAAAACCCAACAGCAAAGAGAACGGGCGAGTGAATTATGTATGTATATCGATATTTTATTTGCCAGTCCGTCCGGTGGAAATAAATGTACCAGCCAGAGTCCAGTTCAGCTTCAGAAGAAAACGTTTGTCTATTTGCGGAGATTCCTGATTAAAAACTTGAAATACATACGTTTGATATTTCTCCTCTTTTTCGAGCGAGTCCGGCTAACCGCAGGTTTTTTTTTTAATTTGCGAGCTTACTTCTCTCTTGGCACCGAATACACATTCTGTCGCAATTCTCTTTCCGCTTCCCTTTTTATACCCAGCCCTACTGAGAGCGCTTTGACGCCATCTTTGATGAGAGAGAGAGAAAAACACGAAGATAGCTGAGTACTGAGTAAAATAAGACCCGAAAAGAGAGCGAATCTCATCAAGTTTCTGCACGTTTGCCTGCATACTGACACACAGATGGTCCCCGAAAGAGAGCAGATGAGGTGACGAGCGTAGAGCTGTTTCACTTTGTTGCGGTTTTCTGTCCGCTTTGACTATTCTTCCAATTCTTTTGCCGCTCTCTCATTGCTCTCAGCAACAACAACACACGCCATCTTTGATGAGAGAGAGATAGAGAGAAGAACGAAGATAGCTGAATACTGAAGCACAAGGAATCACGAACGGGACTGTACTTTTCTGCCTTTGTTTTGATTCTTTTTAGTTGGTACTCAAAGAGTTTAGGGTTATATTATATTGATGAGGATTATATTATATGGTGTGTATGTAGTAGCCAGAAGAAAGCGTTTCTGGCCCCATAAACTCTTGTTCAGCATCAATGTCCGTCTGGGTTGGCTTTCTAATTTTGTTATGCTGCGCCTTGTAAATTTCTTTGAAGTGTGCGACTTTTTAATATCCTGCACTTGTATAATAATAATTTTGATTTCTCTCTGGCGGCGGTGGATGCGGATGGCGAGCAGATTGAGCTGCGCAGCATGCAGACCCAGCTGCTGGAGACGCAGTTGCTCATCAAGAACCTATCCACGCAGCTGCACGAGCTCAAGGATCACATGACGGAGCAGCGCAAACAGAAGCAGCGCTTGGGTCTGCTCAACACAACGGCAAACAGCCTCCTGCCGTTTCAATGAATTGAATCCCGATTAGAATATAATAGAACCCTTCTTTGCACGCACATAGATATGAGAACCATAAAGTATTGGCACCATGCCCAATATAACAACCTCTTCGAAACTCATTCTAAGAGGGTACACTCCTGGAGTGATACAAGATTATTTACCTCTTCGAATGATCCGAGCATCGAGTGTCCTCGAAATATACTTCTGTATTAGATTCGAATTCCAAAAGCAACAAAACAAACTTGCTCAAATAACATCTCTCTAGACATAATCTTCGAAATTCTATGCAAAACCAACAACTAACTGAATAACTGAATATAACCAAAGACTATACAATATACAATATATATATATAGTATTGTATAGTCTTTGATATAACGTATAGTGAACTCACACTCAGAGAACTTAGGGCTGTTAACATGTTAATTAGTGAGCGTGTTACGCATTTTTTTCACAATTTTAGACAAGGTTTTTCTACCTTACCTCTTATACCCTTGTTGACTCTAAAATACCTGAATGCTAGAATCTAGAATCGTAGTTAACTTGAAAATGTTCGCCGAGCGACCTCAAAAACCATTTTCCGAAAACCTTTTGCGCTGTTTTAAGTTACTTACTTTAGTTAATTGTTAATACTATATACGAATAATTTCTCATAAGTTTTGTAATACCAGAAAGCAATCGACTTGCAAATCAAATCTAAATATTGTGATTACACCTTTTTCCATTTCTATTTCGATTCCGTTCCGTTTTCATTTTTTAATGGTTTACTTAGTACTCGAAACGAGTTTGTTGGTTAAATTCATTCTAAGCTAACATCTAGATTTTGTCCTAAGTGAAACTAAACTACAGTTAAGTGCAACTTTATATCTTTACATATAAATGCATATACATAAATATCTTTTAAATAAAACTACCCGATTGATACGCTATCATCTTTAAAAAGTAGGTCTTGGGCACCAGCAACAATTTGATATTTTTGGATTTCCAGGACTTTCTCGATCCCACGCCCCGATCGTGGCACAACCAAAAGTTCGGGACGCTATATCTCGAGCAAATGGGGCCAGATCGGCGATGGACCTACTTTTCCGGGATCGCGAGGATCCTAAATTACGATTACAATAAAAGGACGATTATTTTTGATTATTTTTAGCCAACATTTTTATTATTACATATTACACTACAAAATGTGCGAGCAACTTTTTAAGTGTCGTTGGTTGCCAGCGAATAATTGAACGTTTATTTGCATTGAACTCGAATCTGGTTCTAAATAGCTTCTGGCGACCTGGCGGCTCTTGAAAAGCTGCCGGCACACATCATTCATTCATAGTTTATTGTTACATCTGGTTTTTGTTTAATATTAAGAAAACGTTTTACATAAAATTGTTCAATGCATTTTCATGAGATTTACCGTTCTCGGTTTTAATTTGCTTGGTTTTTGCTTTTTCTTTTGTTTAATTTGTATACCTACATATTTGATGTAAATGTTTTGTATATTTGTATGTAAAGATTCATTCCATTGGTTGGTTTTTCGCTTTGCCTTTCGATTGCAAATTATAATAAGTATAAAAAACGTTGTACAAAATCAGTTAAACGATCATAACATAACACTGGAAGGAAGCTGCCGGAACGATGACGAAATTCGATAGCGAAATACATAATCAGGAAACAAAATTAATACTTGAATTTGTGGCAGCTAAAAATAGTACGAGTATAGTGAAAATCATTGTGTTTGAGAAATACTTGGAGGGCATCTTGCTCTGGGGAGGGAGTCAGTTTGGAATTCGATTTGGGGTTGGAAATGACAGATACAAAAAACGCCTCAACAGTTTTGTAATTTACGATTACCTCCTGAATATTTTATATATATATGTATGTATATTGTATGTATGCATTGTATATATAAATGTAAAAATGTTTATCCTTGTTTTTCCTATTTATCGTTACTTTACGCTGCCTTTTGTTTACTATTATTAATAATATCCATATATTTTGATTGGAAGAAAAAGTATTGGAGAAGATAAAACATATATATGTACCTATAAAGGTATATAGTAGTCAGTGTGTGTTTGTGTTTCTATAAATAAATTAGTTATTAATTAACAATATTTGTTCAATTGCTAATAGTACAATTCGTGGCATTATTATAATACAAATTAGTTTCTTTTGCGGTGAGGTTTGAAATTAATCTTCGTTTTTGTATCGTTAGAGGTACAAACGAAAAATCTCATGGCATATTTGTTTTTATATATAATTTATAACTATTTCGTGGTATGGAAAACAAAAGTAAAGAAACGTTGTCATGGGGGCTGCGTTTGGTATTGGTATTAGTTTAGTAGTTGCATAAGAAGAATTCGAGTTAAATTGCTGCATAAAAATTGCTTGCGACTAGATGTGAAGTTTGCTTCTGCTTTGCTTTCGATTTGTGTATGCATGTATATATATATATATTTAGTATATATACTAACAAATCATATATGTATAGCATATACGCATATGTAAATATAGATATATGGGATAAATTTGTTCATATTACACGTTAACTAGCGCGGCTGCTTGGGGTGGTTCTACAATGAAATAGGGAGTGAATGTCCTGCGGATCTGGACCTACAAAGAAGCTTGGACAGTTTGGCAAACTTTGAAAGCGATTTCTTGAAGGATACAGGGACATAAAAGCCAACTCTTAAAACGATATTCGAGATAAAAACAGGATTATGCATATCATCTTTTAAAAGCGAGCAGCCACGCATATCTCTATAGGTATATATGGGTTAAATATATACTTGTGTGCCCCCGAACCAGAGAGAGAGGGAGGCCCTGTTAGACAGTTGTGCCATAGGCATTGTTAAAAACGGCCCGCGAACTGTCCGTGTCCAGGGATATATCCTCGGGACTGGCCAGATCTACGCGCACATTTGAGTTGGTACGACGACGGGCGGTCTGCGCTGCGCCCCAATTGCTTAGGGTCCAATGGAAGCCAGAGGAGCCCGATGGTGGCTCTGCATCTACTTTCACCTGCGTACACACCTTTTAAAGATTCAGAGAAGTCAATAAAGCAGATCTTTAAGAAGTATGATTACTATTCTCACCTCACGATTGCCGCAGGGCAGAGTTTCTGTGCCATTGCCCAAGGCGGAGCCAGAGACAGAACCGGAGCCAGAGTCCCTTGTGCTGCCAATGCTGCTGCTGCTGGCCAGTGAATCAATGCTGGATTCGATCACCGCTCCACGATAACGCGCCACAGCCTGGACAGCCTATACAAAGGGAATGCAGGAGGATTAGTCAACTGTTGTCTACTGCTATTGTTAAGGACTGCTAACCATTGCATCACCGCCTTGGCAATCCTCAATTGATTTGAGTATCTCCCAGACCAGCTCAGAGTCCAGGGGAATGGGCTGTTCCGTGTCCCGATTGAAAATGGCAATGGCAATGTGCACGGGGTGCGGAACTGGCAGCGGTATGAGCAGATTTTCGGTCACACTCTTGTCCCCGCACTGCTGCTTCCATGGCCGCCAAGGTTTCTGGCCATCCTGCCCTGTTTTCGGTACATGCTGGGCTCGATGGGCGCGTACCCGCGGCGTGGTCAGACCCACAGACATGTCCCGCTTCTCGGGCTTGCGAAAGGTTAGCGTTATGCGGGAGCGCGGATTAAAAGCGGTCACCTCAAGGAAGGGCAGATGTACCTGCACATTGCCACGCGGGGCATACACATTGCCCAGCAGGTCCAGCCCCTTGGAGCCGATCACATCGTTGGCATTCTTCACCATCTCCGTGTAGCGCATCAAATCGAGCGAGGCATGTGGTTCTAGCTTAAAATGGGTATCATGTTCAGTCAGTGGCGTTAGGAAATCTAAACTAAATATGTCGGTATATATGAGACCAGCCAAACCCGGCCAGTCATTAACCGTGAGACCCTGTAAAATATATATTCATTTAGGGTTTGAAGTCAAAGATGAATGTAAGTTCTACTCACCTTGTTATCCCAGAATTCTTCTTCGCTAATCGACAGTCTGCCGATGACATGAGACGGATAATACTTCTCTAGTATATGGGCGGCCAACTGTATTGCAATCTAAGGGATAAAGAATCCAATCGTATGGATAAGGTCAAATCATTTTGCGTTCATTTTCGTCATAGACGTACCTTCAATTCTTTGGTATTCAACTTAATGCGCGACTTGACCTGAGTGGTTAAGGCCGTTTGCAGCTCTCGTCGCCGTTTCTCCAGCTTCTCGTGCAGCGTGCTCATTAAATCCTGCGCCTCTCGATCCAGCGACAAATACGGACCGATTTTGCTGATTTGCGCCGAGAAGGGCCCAAAGCAGGCCTCAACAAACTGCAGGAAATCCTGCTGCGGCTGCAGTACAACCCGTTCGGTGGCATGTTGATACGCCTGCAGTTCGTCCAGTTCCATTTTAGCCTCTAGCGCGGCCAGGGCCTGCTCTGGTCTGATTATAAAGTAGTAGTCCAGGGCCAGACCGGGTCCAGCAATCCGTTTCACTGCAATGCTATCGGAGGCAGGCACTCGGCCGCACTTCTTGATGAACAGATGATAGGTGAGAGAGTCCCAGACAAGCCGAAGAGTATACCGAATGACGCCAACTGGGGAAAAGAGCTTAAACGGTTAAACACCACGATCTCTTAGCGTTTAGAGAGATGTTTTACCTATAAAGACAATCCCCGCTGCAAGGGGACAGATCAGTGTAGCCACCAGAATCGCCGCCAGTGGTTGCAGCAAGCCCTGTATCAGAAGATTCCAAACTATGGCCTCCAGTAAAATGCAATAACGATTTTTCGTATTATCCGGCGCATCCAGATCATAGATGAGTATCATGTAAATGTGCAGCAGGAGCACAAATACGGGTATCCACAGCGGGGCAGTGAGGGCCAGGCCAATGCTCAGCAAACTGGCGGCCAGACAGATCAATGGAAAGGCGAATAGAATGACAATGGTGCCCAGGAAACCCTTCACAAAGTAGTTCCAAGTGCGATTCAGATTACGCGTCAATCCCTTGCCAATGAACCCTGCAAAAAATTAATTAAATAACGCTAACGATTACAAGGATTATCATACACTTACCCGTATCTGGTTCCGTCTCGAAATGCGTACGTGATTTTGATATGTGCCGCCAGAGCTCGATGAGACGCGACGCCATGGTCTGAGTGATGCTCGTCTTGCGCGGAAAAAGCGTGCCATTGATCTGCGAGAGTTCCAGGTCCGGCATGAAGGGCTTCACATAGCAGAGGGCGCGCAGTCCCAGAGGACTGCACCAGGGGACGAGTATACCGAGCAGGAACATCATATTCCACGACCAGCACCAGATGCGCTGCAACATGTTCAACAGGCGCCAGAAGGGCCAGCGCGTGCTTGTCGTGCGAATGATCTCCTTTTCGACGAGAAACACTGGCTGGCTGGGGTCGGAGCGAGGAGTTACAATGGACGTGGCATGCTGGCTGATGACAGTGGGTATCACATCCGACTGGCCCTGAAAGTTGCGGCGAATGATCCACGATTGCGGTGACCAAATGCGACAGGCCCACTGAAAACTGCGCGTGGGCGTCTTGGCGTTTTTCAGCTCCTTGAGCAGCACTGGTTCACGTTCCTTCATGAAGGCTAGATCGCGGGAGAGGAAGTACGCCGTCTGGTGAAGCTGGTGCTGGGCACACATCTTCAGCGCCTCCTCGTGGGCCGACCAGGCGCACTTGTACAGTCGGTTCTCCTCGGCGTTGCGCAGTTTGGAGCGCAGCCAGGGCGTCACGCGCGACAAAACGGAGTGATCGTTGGCCAGACACTTCTGGTGGTCCTCGCGAGTGCGCTTAATATCCTGCTGCACCTTGTCCACCGCCTTGTACATGATCACCACAGACTGGGCCTGCTGTACGAGCAACTCGGGCACTCCGGTGCCCAGCTCTGCCAGCTTGGCATTGCCCACGATGGAGCTGTACACGCGCTGCAAGTACTCCTTCATTACGGCCTCGTTGACCTCCTCTTCGATCTCCTTGTCGTTGAGCTTTTTGGCTCGCAGCTCGGCAATCAGACGCTCGCGGAAATGCAAAAACCAGCCACGCGTCTCCCTCTCCAAAATGCCAATCAGGATGGGCAAAGCCTTGCGCATGATGTCCCGACAGAACAGACGCAAATCGATTTCCTGTCCCTTGGGGGTGAGGAACAAATAGGGCACGGGCTGGCTGACCTCACAGCTATTGAAATCGAACTTTTCCATGGTGGCACGACGCAGCATTTTACGAACATACGAGCAGAGGCCATCCAGACAGTCCTCGAACTCGGGCTAGAGGTGGGAAGAGCAGAAACAATCCATTAAAATACCAATTAGACCAATCAATCGTAATCGTTTCTTACTCGACAAACCAACTCCGCGATGAGGAAACGACACCTCTCCTCCTTGATCTTGTAGTCCAAATTGTGGGCCAGCAACGCGGGCACGCCAATAAACATATCCGCCAGCTTGGTGAATGCCCCGATCAAGCCATGCACTGCATGCACAACCGAAAAGAAATGCGAGAAGATACGCGACCGAGCAGTGACCACCACAAAGCGGGCCGCCAGGGCCAGATCACTCAGAAAGGAGTCATGGGCACGCAGGCGGCCCTTCTGCAGCAGCTGCGACAGACGCCATTTGTGCACCTGACCCGGAAAATGCAGGCTCGGCACATCGAATTCGCTGTGGGAAAAGGCACGATAGAGAGCATTAGTCAGTCACATGGTTCATGGTTGAAAAGAGAAGAAGCTGAAGGCAACATAAAAACACACATAAATGAACGCTATATTAAATGACAAATTGTTGGCATGCACAAGCGTGTACCAGATTCAGATTCAGAATTATGTTTGCCCGATTCCAAGGTTTGCAAAGTGTACATACAATGTCTGTGTGTGGGAGTGGATACATATAATGGTTTATATTCCGCTGCGGGACTCGCTCCATTAAGAGCTTTACAAAATAATAATCATTATCTAAACAGGATTTCTTTAGATCCATAGAGACCGAGCGGCTCTCCAGGGTTTGTTTCTTGCATGCAAATAGATTCGCTTTTGAATCGCTTTCGTTTCAATTTGTTTCCAGCATGCACAATTTCAGAGCATTTATGTAGTAGATTATGATTAAACAGAGAACAACAGGTTAATAAAATAACATTCAGTAAATGAAAGGTAGTATGTACAAACGGAAGAACACCGACTAAACAATTGCTTAATACAAATGCTGAGGCGGGGGCTGAGGCTGAGGCAGACAGGCGGGAAGACATATACGATTTAATTATGCCTTTGCCCAGTAGTAGTAGTAGTAGATTTTTGTTCGTTGGCTTTATTGTGTTTAGTGTGTATTATTTACCCATTTTTACGTATTGTTTCCAATTGTTCCAAAGTTAATTTCTTCGGCTTTCCATATTTATCCTTTTGCAAGCTTTACAGAAATATTTCACATACAAATTGTTGTTGTCAACCGTTTTCAAGTTTGTTTAACAAAAAGGATTCGATTCAATTCGTTTCGCACATGCATTTAGTATTAGGAAAGGAAACAATAAAATTAAACACAAAACGGATAGCAGACAACCCGAATAGCTCTGTATCGTCTTTCAGTTTTTTTCTTCTTGTTTTTGGTGGATTTGGAGGCATGCCTTAATTTGATTCATTTGCGTTTGCTTTTTGTGCAAAAGTGTCGAGGAATGATAAAGGCGAATTTTTGAAGGAAATTAAGGTAACACACAATTATAATCATTTGAAGGTAAGGTGTGGGTGGGGTGGGGAGATGTGGCTTAAGCGCATAGGTTTATCAGCAATTAGCAAAACATTTTGCTGCACTTTTTGCTAGACGTGTCTTTTGCATTTTGCTTCTTATTTAGCGCTTAGTTGCGTCGTGTGTCTCTCCAACCATCATCCATCATCCATTCATCCATCAATCTATCCATCATGAGCAGCAGTAGGCTCTCGTCTGCGACCGACGACCCCAAAACTCACCCAGTTTCACGGAGCGTTTTCAATTGGGCGTTCGTCAGGCGGCGCGGCTCGCCGCTACCATCGGAGGCCACTGCATCTAGCTCGTCGAAGGGAGGCGCTATAAATAGGTCACGCAGATTAATGGGACGCGCTTTGCGACTGCTGACACTGTTCGTCGCATTACTGGCCGTCAGATTCAGGCCACTGCTGGCCAATGCTTGCGGCAGAACTGCAATTAGACACGATTAGCGTGGATCATGCACATCATTCGCATGCCTCATCTCACCGATGGGAAAACTCTTCCAATGATATAGGAATTGCTCGGCCACGCTCTTGATCTGCTGCACCAGCTGCTCTACCTCAGGCGGGGCGCCCACCAGATTGATATTGAACTCGATGGGCTCACGCTCGGGACCAGCCAGCGTTTGGGGGCGCATCAGTTGGTTGCCTGCCGAGGTACTGACAGCTGGAGCCGGCGTTGGGGCCGGGGCTGCAGCGGCCTGCAGGGACATGGGCATGCTTGTTGACCGATCGCCTCCGTTCACTCAAGTATTGCTGCGTCCATTGCGAGATCCGAAATGAGAATGCTGGAAAGAATGAACAAAATTTGTTTATTTGTGCGTGCAAAAGTTATGATTGCGGAACGTGACTACACTTCCAAGGCGTATAGATTGCTGGATCAGAAGCTGGTCGCCCCGCCACAGTAAGAATTAAGTTCAGTAAAGAAAATTACAATTTATAGAAGGGTATAACTTCATTCGGCTTGCGGCTACCACTCTTACTGGCAGGCCAAACTAATTGAAATCGCACAAACGCGCGCAATATTAAAATTAATGATCTAATTGAAAATACACTCGCGCAGCGCATGTGTAATGGCTGAGAATTGTACAAATTCCAGACAGATATAGAAGCAGAGAGAGTGCGAGAGAGGGCTCGGATCGGATGTAAACAAATGGAAATCGCGTGGAATTTTGTTTGCCTCAACTCAAACGAATTTCCCATATCACAAATTAGCCTCAGCCACCCTGCCACTCTGCCAGAAAGGCCAAACGGGTTTGACAAACTGGCTGGAAAGGTGGAGTAAAGTGATGTGGAGTGGGGGACGTTTCGCACAACTCAAATTACACCTGTCCAGAGGTAGCAGGCAGCAGCACCTACCACAACTTACGACTTAATTTCGCGCTTCGTTTACTTTAATGAGACGAACTACACGGTTGGGCTGGGGCCCTTCAAAGCCTCGTTCCACGCCCTGCAGAAGACACTAGTTAACCAACTCCCCAGCACTTCTTATTGTTTAATTGCCGCACCAGCTAGTCGTTCTATGCTGTCGTTCTCAGCTTTTACTTTCAACAGTCTTCCGTTTACCTTGTTTCATATATCAAATTGTTGTGCTTTTAGACAGTATCTGCATTTTAAAACCAAATAAAGAGCTCGCAGCCAACGTTTTTCCGTTTTTTACTTAATTCCACTTAAAACAGAACAGACAAACAAATGCAGCCAGTGTGACTGCGGATTTATTTAAAATATACCGTCCGACCCTCAGAAATATACAAAAATATACCGTCTCATTTTAAAAATATACCGTAAATATTCCTACGAAATCAAGTTCAATTATACATATTCCTCGTTTTTGATATTCCGTCCAATATTACCAGCTAGATAGAGCCCTCAGTCTTGCCCACATAGTTTTATCCGATTAATGAATCAATTTTCTACTTGACTGGCTTATTTTAAATTTTACCGAAAAGGGTCAAACAAATAAAACGTAGGAGAAATGTTGACTAACTAGAACCCTTAGCTCTGCCCACTTAATTTTACGACATTGATGAATACATTTTCTAAAATATAGCTACTTTTAAGTACTCCTTTTTATTGTATTGTGTTTAAAACAAGGTTTGAACAAAAAAAGGTCAACAAAGAACAGTGGCAACGTAAGTGAGTGGAATGTATGGACATTGTTTAGCTGAAAAGGGACATTGTGGCAAGGAAAAATCCCTCCACGAAGAGAGGATATGACAAAATAGAGAGCAATTCACAAAAAAGAGAGCAAGTCCCACCAAAATTGAGCACCAACTTAGAATTGTTCGAAAGTGAATGAGCGAATATGTTTTAAATGCTATCCATTGGAATAAATGATGCACGGAAGTACGATTTGAGAGAGCGAAAGTTAAAAAAACCTGCGTTTGGAAGTTTATATACCCCCTGTTTCGAAATATAACTAATAAAATTAAATTTAATAGATTGATGAAATTTATGATTGATTGACCGAAATAAGTCAAAAAAAAACGGTCACCATAAATACAGCAGTGTGTATATATAAATAAATACGGATAAAATATACCCTCCGATCTCAGGAATATACCGAAATAAACTGTCCCATTTTCTAAATGGAATATACCAATAAAAAAAGTGTTGTTTTTTTTATTAATAAAAAGGTAACAAAAAAGGATGCTTTTGGAAACTGGAAATTGATAGCCTGAGCATTGCCTGAGCTAATTTTGATGCTATTTTATTTTATCTTGATATAGAAATATTTGCAATTTGTACAATTTGTATAAAATATACCATAAATTCATATACATACCTTCACCTCAATTTCGGCGTCAAAATATACCGAAAATATAATATACTGCAAACGGTCACCCTGGTGCTAACGTTTCGTTGATTGAACGAGCTTAGCCCACATGACCTCTTGACCCCTCTAACTATTTAAACAAGTGAACAACTAAAGTAAAACGGCGGAAAATAATATTGCTTGTATTATTCGTACAGATGGATCCGTATAGATCCTTCCTTTCAACTGCACTCAAATTCATCATAGTTCATAAGTTTCATCATTTTCTACAATGGGTTAATCGTTATCTGTCCATGATAGGACTGGATAACCGCTAGAGCTGCGCGCCAAAGTTGAAAGAGATGATTCGTAAAGCATTGATTTGATTGGCCAGCTCCGCCTCTAAGTTGGCCATCAATTCGACTCTGGCCTCCTTAATCATCAGTCACTTTCCAGTTCCCTTAGGTTTCAGTGAAACTGATCTTCATCTGTCGTCATCCTCATCGAATCCGTTTTGAAGGCACTAAGTCCAAAGCATTTACATATGTTTGGTATGCATGTTTTTCTTTGGTTAGCGGGAATTGTTCGTCAGGCTTTAGTAGACAATTCCGCGCAGCTGCCTCCTGACTAAATCCCGAAAGGAACACTTTGAAAATGGAATGAAGAATGACATGACATGACATGTCATGACTCTGCTATAACTCGAAGGTGAATCATTCGATTGTCAGGCTAAGTCGATTGGTTATATGAGAAATCTAAGTCCAATCACGTTTTTTCTGCTCGGGACTTAAAAGCCAAATAGGATTATTTTAATTAACGTAATTATGATCTGTATAATATATATGTAGACAAATAATTTATATTAATTCAACTTAAAAGGACTTGCTATTTTTTTAGTGTTGATAATTCATTAAGGGTTCTGTTCCTGACCGCCTGTCTGCTGACCAAATAATTAAGTTAGCGAACAAAATTACGAATTTGGTAGATAACTATGCCAATCAGCAGCACAACGATTAGCACCTGTACAATTTTTTGCCATCAGGAGCGTAAATCCGTGAGTGGAACATACATCACCCCCATAAGACGCGTCATCTCTACTTTACCATTTTTGTCCTTATCGTACTGAAAAAAATAAGGTTAGGCGTCGAACAATATAGAATATTAAATGACCAACTTGCTGCATGTACTGCGAGCCGCCCTCGGGTCCAACTGGCACTATCAGGCGGCCTCCGTTGGCCAGTTGATTGATGAGTTCGGTGGGCGTATCGGGAGCAGCGGCTCCCACATGTATGGCGTTGTACGGCGCATGTGCCGGGTATCCTTTGCGTCCATCGCCCTGCACAATTTTTAGCGTTCCAGAGTCGAGCATGCTACGATCGTCGGAATTTAAATTGGCCTTGCTCATTGCCACTAACGAGGCCTGGTGCTCGATGCCCACAATGCAGGTGTCAGCAATCTCCCCCATCGCTTTGATGTAGCGATAGAAGCAGGCGGTTAGGTAACCCGAACCAGAGCCGACGTCCAGCACATGAGCACCTGGCTTCAAATGATCGCGCAAATATTCCAATGCAAAGGCGTGCTATGCGAAGAGTGCAAGAAACCCCTTAGTATCAAATCCAAAACCCAGCAGACACTTGTTACCATATGTGGTGCGCTAATAGTCACTCCGCCCCCAATTGGTTGAGGCGCATCCATGTAGGGGTTGCGTGGGGAATAGTGTTTTCGATCCGTATCAATCATTGCCTTTGCCACTGCGTCGGATCCAATGACGCCGTACTCTGTGCATTTTGGAAACCAATTATTTTTTGTGCCACTCGTGCCAAAATGCCACTCACCTTTCAATTGGCGTATAAGATCCTGATTGCTAGCACCAACAGAACGCCAGGCCATGCTTATAGCTCGGACAAACAGTCCCAGTTTAATAATTTCAACCACAAATAACTTTAGTCCCCGCAGCTTGCCTTTGTTTTTGTTCGAAATCGCAAATACAGAAGCATCAGCTGTCAGCTTGTCTCTATTCAATTTAATGGCCATATGACATTAGGTTTTGCTTGTATGACATTAGGCTTTGATGAATTGGCTGTGAGGAGAGAAATAGCTTGATAGACAAAACGAAAAATTGTTGACTGAGGGAAAATGTGCAAATATACATATAATAATCTTTAAAATATACTTTAAGCTAATTTTATTAATAACTCAACTTTGTACATGTGTAATCACAAATTCTGAGTTATTGAGTGAACACAACTACGTAACCCATGTCAGTGTAAACAGACAGACAGCGTTCTGTCTCTTATGAATTTCCAACCGTTAAAAAGGTAAACCCAACGGGAAATGTATGTTATGTTCATATTCAGGAGGTGTAGCAGATTCAGAATGTTATTCGGCGAAAATTGGACCTTGGATGGTATACCATTCAAGTTGAGGCATTTTAATAGCCGAAAGCTGGAGACATTCGGACAGCCGCTAAGGCTTCCGGACATTGCCGCGGCCGTTTCCTGCTATTCAGCAGGGTACTTGCAATGTTGGTCTAGTTTTGAAATTGGTATTGATAAGTTAGTTTTAATATGTATTTGATATACACCACTTACATATAATATATCCATATAAAGTTTGTTTTTCATGTGTTGGGTTTAAATATACCGCCACATTACATATACTAATAGAACTTGAATACGTCAGTATATTTACGGTATGTTTTGGTATATTTCTGAGGGTCTGACGGTAAATTTTAGCGATAAGTCCGCAGCACACTGATTGCATATTTTGTTGTTTATAGTTTGTTGAAATGTCAAACGTCGGGAAAATTCGGCTTAAATCCCTTGTTGAGCTACAAGCCACAACAAAAATAAATGAAGCCTTAGGGAAATCAGTCAGTCAATCAATCGACGTCGGAGAGAAAACCCCTGAGAAGAAAAACCCGGGAAAATCAACTGGTGCTACAACCACGAGGAAAAACAAACCGAAAGTTGTTCAAAAAGCGGCTTCGATTATAGCAAATACTACTATTAAACGTTCGTCTAAGAAAACGCCACTTCCTGGGCAGTTGCGCATCGATTCCTTCTTCAAAAGCAGCGCGAAAAGCCTCAAGATGGAGAACAAACCGCATACATCTCGGATAGGGATAGTTCCCAAGACAGCCAACAAGAAGCCAGCTCCAAAGTCGAACAAAGGACGCAAGCGCTTGTTCGACGAGGCGGCCACCACATCAACAACGACCACAGACGGATCAGACATGGAACATCTCACCAAGCGTGTCCAGCCGCCACGCAAAGCAAGGGGCAAGGAGAACACAAGTATGACCGACGCGAATGTCATTGATCTCTGCTCGGATTCGGAGTCTGAGGACTCGGACGATTTGAGAAACTTCAAATTAGAACCACCAACAGAATGCAAAACTCCCAAGACTGGGGATATTAAAGGAAATCAGCTCAGCCCACGGATAGTGAACGAAGCATGTCCGTCCTCGCCAATGGTTTCGATTCCCAGTGAACTCCTCCTTGGAGATGTTTCCATTAAGGAAAATCTGCTCAGTCAGTCCTCACGCTCCACCACAGTGGCTCCCCACGAAAGTCCCAGTACAAATGCTTCGCCCAAGAAAAAGGTTGCGTCAGTTTCAACCGTTGTTTCTAATCGCAATAAAAGGGCCAATAGAAGGGGTGTCCTGGCAGCAGGTACGTCACCGCCAATTCCCAATAAAAAAGGTTTCCTTGCTTCACTGTCAGTTCCGAATGAACCTGGAAACCCAGACACTTCGTCCGAGAAAATTGTGTCCAATGGACGTAAGCAGAGGACGCCCAAACCATGTCCGCCCTATAAAGTTGTTGAGGGCACACACTTTTGTGTCGATGGCTTCCAGTTTGGAGTCATACCAGGCGTGACTCATTATTTCCTAACCCACTTTCATGCGGATCATTATATTGGTCTGACGAAGAAGTTTGCATTTCCACTGTTCATGAGTCCCCTAACGGCTCGCCTGGTGCGAGCATTCATAAAAATAGATGAGATGTACATCCATGAGATTGATGTGGATCAGACCATTCTAGTGGACAACATCCAGATCACCGGCATAGAGGCAAATCATTGTCCGGGAGCCCTTATGTTCTTCTTCAAGATGTCTTCAGGTGAATGCATTCTCCACACGGGTGATTTTCGTGCCAGCTTCGAAATGGAATCGCTACCGATATTTTGGAACAACATCGATATAGATCTGCTCTATTTGGACACCACATATCTCAGTGGGAACTATGATTTTTGCCACCAGACCGAAAGTGTCGATAGAGCGGTGTATATGGTGCAGAAATTCCATGAAAGGTATCCAGGAAAACGCATACTCTATGTGTGTGGCTCCTATGTTATAGGAAAAGAAAAGATTTGGCTGGCTTTGGCCGAAAAATTCTCGTTGACTGTCTGGACAGAGGCACATCGTCGCATTGCCATCGATTGTCTGGAGTGGCCTGACCTCCAATCGCGACTGAATGACGATCCATACCAAGCCAATTTGCATGTTATAGGCATGGGAAAAGTTACCTATTTGGTAAGACAGAATACCCTTAGATAAACATTCGCTAACTTTACGTTTCGCATTTCCAGGTTTTGGCAGAGTATTTTAAGCAATTCGAAGATCAATACGACATGCTACTGGCCATTCGTCCTAGTGGCTGGGAGAAGAACAGCAAGCCCTCCTATGGGAAGCGCATCAGCATAATTGGCATTGAGTACTCGGAGCATTCCAGCTACAAGGAGCTCGAGCGCTTTGTGCGTTTCATTAAGCCCAGGCGGATTATCAGCACTGTTCCGGTGGGCAGGGATCTATTCGTAACTGGAAAGGTGCCAGCCAAATGGTATCAGTTCAAGGGACATCTTTCTCTGATGACCAGAGGATATCAACCATCAATATCGACGTTTCTGGCCACACCAAATCGTAAAAAGCCGCCATCAAGAACTGAAATGGCACTGAGTCCAGTGGACGAAAACAAAACTGATTGGGAAACTACTGTCCAAGATCATGTGACCATTTCATCTAGCAATTCGGAAAATAGCACTATCATCGAAGGAATTCAGAATAAAGAATCTCATGGTGATGGCAGCGATGTGCCGCTGCACAAGAGCGAAAGTCCGGTCAAGTCTAAGCCCAGTACAGATGAAGAAGCCTTACTCAACAGACTTACATCTGATGCTTCCGATGACTGGCTGGCGGATTCATAGAAATATCTCGCCCCATCTTTAATCATTTTTAATTTTGTTTGTAAATAAGTAATAGTTTGCCTGTTAAAACCTGTTACCATTCTCAGGCTAGTTTTGTTAATTCAAGGACCCTTATAGAGTACAAAGTATGTGGAGCTTACACTTTCTTTTATATATTTCCAACTTGTTATTATATATGTATACATTCCACTAAATCCACCTTAATATTCAAATAGTTATTCTGTGTGCAAGCTGCTACCTCACTACTCCATGTACATTCTACAATAAATTAAATTATAGTTTATATAAAGAAACAACTAAATGTAGTATATAAGTATAAGTATAAATGTGAATAACAATCAACATAGGCCATTTGGGTAGGCTAAAATTATTCAATGCTAAAGAATGAATGAGTTTTGATTACTTTTTCACTGATATGTTCGATGCAAGTGTGGGATAAATTATATGAAAAATCGCATATACATCGTTTAAGTTTTTTTTTTTTGGAATGGCCTTCGTTCAGAATTATGATAGAATTCTCGTTTTTATTTTAATGCACACACCACACCTCATTTGACTATACAAACACTTGAAGGAATCAAAACAAAAGGGGAAACATAACGATGATATAATCGTGGTGCAAGGATAACAAGGAATATTATGAGGTGTAAATTAGCTTTTGCGGGTTCCTCTCGAATGACTAAATTAAACACTTTTGACGATAAACTAGACAACAAAGAAGCGCATAGACACAATGACGAGGCAACAGACTCGGCCCCTGATTTGGTTTTTTGGTGGGTGGGGTTTAGGCTAGGCATCAATCCAATGGCCATTTAACTGCATGAAAGAACGAATAGGTTAGCATATAGAGTATATAGTATATAGTTTATAACCATCTGCTTACCACCAGGAGAAGAAGGGACTCTTGTTCTGGAAGCGCTGCGTAAACGAAAAGAACCGACTGCCGCTGGATCTATGTGGATACAACAATTATTCAATAACGTGCGTCTTTAAACAGTATTAAACCACTCACCGCTCCACAATCACGGCTGGCATCTGGACCAGCTGCACGGGGGATTTGCCATCCCTCAGTGCCTGGGTCAAGTTCAATATCTGGCCACGCATCACAGACATCTGACGCTCGAACAGCCGCTTATCAAATCCCCGATCCTGCTGGAACAGATACAGCAGCTCTGTGCAGATTTCCTCCACGAAATTCATGTCCGACAGTTGCGGCAGAACATGTTCCTTGATCTCCTCGCTGAAGGGTATCTTGGCCTGGGGCAGCCAGGCCCAGTGGTAGGGATAGGCGCGCCATGAATCGGGATGCTTGAAGGGAAAGGCCAGGCCATTGTCAATGGCTGCGATTTTGATAAAGGCCGTGTCCACCATATTCCAGTTATTCTCCGATGTGGGGGATATATTCTTGGTACTCGTGGTGGGTAGCTCCTCCTCGCTGCTGGCCAAACTGGTAACGTCTGTCTGGCCATTCTCTTTTGGGGATTGGGGATCCGTGCCCCCAGCCGAGCGCAACAGGTCATCGGGTGGCGATTCATTTAGATCGACAATTTGCTGGCCCACTGCTTCGGGCATTTTTGGTAGAACAACGCCCATCATCTTGCCCCCAGTGCCGCCTATCTGGGTCCTAACCCTGGGGGCCTGGTACTTGATCAGCCAATTGTCGTTGCCACGATCCGTGTTGCGTATGATGTAGTCCAGGACGACAAGTCGCTCAAACTCCAGCTGAAACGATTTGGCTACGCCCGGTGCTATCCGTTCGCTCTCGAATCGTCGCAGCCAATAGTCTGCATCCTTGTAGCCCTCCACAAACAGTTGAAAGGAGCCAGTCTGCAAGGGGAAATCATAAGCAAAAGTAGCGGGGAACAGGGCAAGAGATTCACCTTCAGGGGCAGACTCATTCGATTGAAGTGGGCCGACGGATAGTGCTCCTTAATACGCTTCTTCAGCTTGGCCTTCTGTCTATCGAGGCGGGCATAGTTGAAGCTTTCGGCGACCAGACGAACCACACGCGTCTTTGGCACCACATTCAGATTGAGTTTTCGATCCACTAGACTGGCTCCGGCCTCCGATAGATAGCTGCGCAACAGTGCATAAAAGTTAGTATAATGATCAGGGATATGTGGTATTATATGATGTTACCCCTGATTTGGTATCAGGCAGGCACGTCCAAAGCAGCAGGGACAGCAGAGCTTGTGCATCCATTTGGTCCATTTTGGATTCAGTCGGCCATAGGGTTCCTCATCCTTTGGCTTGAACACAGCCAGGCATTGCTGAAAAGCATAAAATGTTCAATCAATATCTGTCTTTAAAGAAACCCTGACAAGGAGATACTGTATCTGGGTAAACCAAAAGTTCTGCAAAATAACTAAATTGCAAGGACTTCCCCGTTTGCCAGAATCTTTAATTTATGCGTTTATTATAATTTGGGTTGCAGGGCCCACAACTTTTTAGGCCAGAACCCTTGCGAAACGCAATTCTAATTCTATAATTGTATATTCCACTTACATGTTCGGGATCCTTCACGAAATAGGAACCACTGCTGCCCTGATAAATGCGCTCGGGCAGCACACCCTGATCGATGGCCACCTCTGCCTGGGCCACAATCTCCGAGAACATAGGATCATCTATGGGTTTAAATGGGAATTATATTATTATTGAATGCTTCAATGGTATAAGGTATAAAATTACTAATGAAATTTGTGCGAAGTACGAAGACTCGCATTTCGCAGAAAGCAGCCTGCTACTTTCTCAGGACAAATTGTTAAATAATTAATTAATCAAGTTATATGAAGGCCCAGTCGATTGGATTAAATGAGGGTTTACTCGTCGTGGGGTTTGCGTGCCAGCTGTCGGATAAAAATAACTAAACCAAAAGAGCCGGCAGACACTGCGTAGAAGACCATTCTACTTGAAAAACACAGAACGACTGAGACCCGAAGCCGAAAAACAACATTTATCAAAGAGGGATCCACTACCTATAAAGTCAAAATTCTCGTTGAAGTCCCCCTGGGCATCCTGGCAAATGGTGAACACTTCCCGAATGAAATTCTCGCCACGGAAGCTCGACAAACGCGACATTTTTTGAACTGCACAATGAAAAGTGGAGTGGAAGTCGCAACAGAGTCAAGAGTCATTGATAAATGGACACAAAACAGGTGGCAATTAGCATGGCGAAAGCGTTTCGATAAGGCTCACTCGGTTGGTGGCCCACTTACACATGTTCTTCAGCGGGCAATTGGCGCACTGGCAGCGGGGGCGTGCTATACGAACGGTGACTGTGTCATTGGAGCCGGCTACCATCGAAGGGGCGTTTATTATGAATGGCGGCTCCCCCTCTGCGTCCGAGGGCGACTCAAGAAAGTCCTTC